>NC_063165.1:31025483-32492983 GCF_023159225.1 Perognathus longimembris pacificus | reverse complement strand
GTTCTTTTAGGAATTAAATGATAGGTCATAGGAAGATTTTCCACAGTATGTAGAAAGGATTTGATAATGTCACATTCCTCTTATCCTTTGAAATGTTCCATCTTTCATTCTCTGACCACCTATGCATAACTCTTTCTTTTATTCTTATCACAAGTAGAGCCACAAACATATCCATGAAGGCTGAGGATGACTTGTCTTGTTTGTGCTTAAAAAAAATTCCTCCAGAGTACCAGTTGAGTTGGTCTGACATGTTTAAATTAAACAGCGTTTAGTTTAGAGTTCAGAATTTCAGAGTTCCTTTGAAAGAACATTGACATTCTGCATATTTCTTTAAGATGCCTTTCTTAAAAGCAGGAAATCAAATTCCCACTGCACCACCCCCCCCAAGCAGTTTCAAATATTTGAAATCACTTCAACACAAACTTTGAGATGCCAGACTGTATCAGCCTGTGTTCCCTTATGCCACACTCAATTGGGTCCACTTGCTTGATGCTGATCGGACTAAAGGAAACGGGCCTTTGCATGCTATGCTGGCAGTAATCACTCCATTTCCTTTCCTTTGGGGAGTATCACAGCGATAAATGCCTCTTTGTGGTACTCCCTACATCTTAAGGAACATTATGGTTTAGTGCCCATACCAGTAATGGTCCGTTTATTTAAACTCAATCTGGCGATATAAATATTTAAATTATCAGCAAAATGTGTTCCTAAATATTTGGAAAAGCATAGAGAAAGAATTTGTAATTTTAGATCTTGGCAAATTGCTGTAAAGAAAAAAAGGGTGTCAGATACGCTTTTCTGGAGATTTCAAGTGATTTCAAGGGGGGAAAAGAAGCTCAAGCTTGGTCAAATAAAATAGTGTAAAGTGGAAGATATTTTGGTAGAGATGACATAAAAATTGGACAGGCAGATACAAATGATACTTCTTCTTAAAATTCTCTTATAAAAAGAATATAAAAACATTTTTCAGAAAAAAATAACACTTTTTTATCATGATTCAATCTGACATTAGCTGGTACTAGAATGAATTGGCATAAATGACACTGCTTTTATTTCTAAGATCATTCATATACTAAGTCAGAAAATTAAATTGGATTCAATAAACTATGTTGTTTTTGAAAAATAACAAAATAGTCAAGAATCTTCACACAAATACAGATGTGTAGTTCTTGCTCACTTACCAGGTATAAAGGTTTAATGAACATATCTTGCACATTGAGGAATCTGAGAAGTTTTCAGAAGAGCTCTGGGACTTTTGAGTACTTACTTTTCAAAGGAAGAGGAGAATTCTAATCTTACACAATACTAATAAAATCAGGGCTGAAGAAAGCAACAGATGGATCCAAAATCAGATACCTGTAGGACAAGAGAAAGCTCCTTCTTTTTCTACTTAGCATAGCAAAACTGTGGTGCTACATATGGGGGGACAAGACTACTGGTAAAAGGGGTGATGAGGAAGCCAGCATTGCTGTTCCTTTAGTGGAAAAAGTTCCCAAGTTTAGATCTTTTGTTGCTGTGATTGCAAGTGGCACTGAAAAAAAAAATCACAGTTCCTCCATTTATTCAAAGTAAGTGCATTAAGTGATTATTGTCTTTGAGGTATCACCTAGAAGTGATTTCCTAAAGTTAATAACACACAATCTGTCATTTCAGTACTACTTACCAGTTCCTTTTTATATGGAGTCTGTTTCTACTATTTCTTGGTAGACCCTGGGTCAAAAATGAGCAGCAAGGGCTGGAGATGTAGTTCAGTGGTAGAGTGAGTGCTTGCCTAGAATCTACAAGGCCCCAGATTAATTTCTAGCAACACACACACACACGTGTGGAAATCTAACGAGCAATTGTTCTTATCTCAAGGACCTCTGACCTACAGTTTTCACAAAGTTAAAAGGGAGAAGGAATCAGCTAAGGTTCAAATGCCATGTTTTCTTAGGATGTTCTGTACCTCATCATTACAGGGGGATAGGAGAATGTATCTGTGCCAATGATTAAAAGTAAGATAAACTTTTCCAAGTTCTTCCATTTCCTTACAAATGGGGCAATGTCATTCTTTCTGATAGAGGCATAAAGTTCCATTGTGTATATGTACCACAGTTTCCTGATCCATTCTTCAACTGAGGGGCATCTGGGTTGGTTCCAGATTCTAGCTATGACAAATTGTGCTGCGATGAACATTGTTGTGCTAGTGGCTTTAGTGTGTTCTTGTTTGTGGTCTTTTGGGTAGATGCCCAAGAGTGGGACTGCTGGGTCATAGGGGAGCTCTATGTTTAGCCTTCTGAGGAATCTCTGTACCGCTTTCCAGAGTGGCTGAACCAGTTTACATTCCCACCAACAATGAAGTAGGGTTCCTTTTTGGCCACATCTCCTCCAACATTTGTCATTGTTAGTTTTCTTGATATAGGACATTCACACTGGTGTGAGATGGAATCTCAATGTTGTTTTGATTTACATTTCTTTTATGGCTAGTATTATACTAAGTGAAATGAGCCAGACCCAAAGAAACATGGACTCTATTGTCTCCCTCATAGGGAATAATTAGCACAGGTTTAGGCTAGTCACAGCAGAGGATCACAAGAGCCCAATAGCTACACCCTTATGAACACATTAAATGATGCTAAGTGAAATGAACTCCATGTTATGGAAACGACTGTTATATCACTGTTGTAATTACTTTCAACATGCGATGTTAATCCGTAACTTCTATTATTGATGATCCTCTTGTATGCCCTTCCTGTGGTCGTACCTTCACTATCTCTGTATCTTATCTGAGTACATTGGAAACCGTGTATACAGGTATTAGAACTAGGAAACTGAAAGGGAATACCAAAATCGAGAGACACAGGGTAAAAAAGACAAACGATTACAAAAGCAATACTTGCAAAACTGTTCAGTATAAATCTACTGAACAACTCATGGGGGGAAAAGGGAAAGGAGGAGGAGGGAGGGGGGAATGAGGGACGAGGTAACAAACAGTACAAGAAATGTACCCAATGCCTAAAATATGAAACTGTAACCGCTCTGTATATCAGTTTGACAATAAAAATAAAAAAAAAATAAAAAAAGTAAGATAAACTACTGGTAATATTGAAGTGTGGAGGCTGGGTCCAAGTAACTTCTCACCTCACAGCCATTCTGGTGCCTTGCTGGGTGGTAGGGGCTTTCCACTCAGTGCTGACAAGCCTAGAGGTGAGAGAGGCTGTTCATTGAATTGCAGATGTCATGCTGTTTAGCTGCAGGAGTGCAAGCTTTTGCTACAGAGAATGCTCATCCTTGATTATCTCCCTAAATTGCTTGATTCCCTCACCTCTGAGTAGCCCCTAAGATTTCCTTAAATGGAAAATCTGAGGTGTTGGGGTCCATCTTTCTCGCCTTGATGGAAGGGGCTTGAAGCACCTCCCCCAGCCCTGGGGAATGCGGCCCTGCTACCCCCTCTAGATTGGAATCCAGAGAAACCGGTTGGGCCAACAGCCCTCCAACCTGCCAGCCAGCCGGGCGCCCACCAACCCCGCCCGGGTTCGGTGCGCTCAAGTGACGTTAGCCCTTGGGGGTCAGGTGACAGCTCTCAGCCTATCGGAACCCTGGTCAACCCCCTTCCTTCAGAATCATACCCCCTTGTCCTTGTCTCAATAAAGTTAGTTCGCTCTCAGAAGCCAACTCCGTGGTCTATGTACGCTAGCTCCCAGGGAAGGATAGCGGCCACATTACCTACCACGTAGGTCACGCGCGCGCCAGGCCGGACCGAACCCCCACGTCTCACTCTAATTTACCTGCTGGTCGGGAGTTGGGGGAGAGGATGTTACAGAGGGCAGGAAGAGAGAAGAAAGAGTCCGAGCCGGGAGGGGCAAGAAAAAACCCCAACACTGAGGCAGCATGGGAGGTTAAAGCTGACCCCTGAGCTACTTCCCAAAATGGAAATTTCTGCTTGTACCTGAGCTACTTCCTAATAAGGCCTGCTTTTGTTAAGGCTAGATCGCCACCCCAAGCATGTGGTTTTTGACTTTAAAAGCTTGATTCAAGCTTTGTTCCAGGCTGCAAGTCTTTAAGACAGGACTCCACCAGCAGATGCCAGCTCTCCAATAAAGTCTCCCAATGAGACTTCTCAAAATGAGGCTTCTTTGTTTCTCAGACTGACTTCCCTTACAAAAGTATAAAATACATGTATTTTAAAATCTAGAGATATAGCAAAGGTAATTATGGCCATCTGAGGCACAAAAATAAAAAGCAATGGCACATCAAATAATATTGATCATATATAAAAATGAGCATTCAAACATTATTGATAGCACTTAAAATTAATTAAACACTAAATTAAGAGTAGCTTGTTGCTGATTAGTAAAGTCATTGGTGCACATATATCACTAATTAACACATCTAGGTTTATGCTGTGGAAAAAGTGGAACCTGTGAACATGGTTGAGATGAATGAAAGTGAAGGATATTCACACATACACATAGAAGAAATGAATACAAGTAACTACCACAGCTGCGAGCAATAGCGAAACATGCAAATAAGCTAAATGTCCAATGGAAGAAGAAAAGCACATGGTGGCACAATTATCTAGTGTGATCCCATGTAGCAATTTAAAAGACTCAACTAGAATTACAATATATAAGTGTGGGCCTACATAAGAAACAGTGTCCAGCAAGTAAAACAAGTTGAATAATATACAATTTGGTACCATACACAAAAATCAAGAACATATAGGAAGGCTGGAAAGGCGGCTTAGTGGTAGAGTGCTTGCCTAGCATGCATGAAGTCCTGGGTTTGATTCCTCAGTACCATATAAACAGAAAAAGACAGAACTGGTACTGTGGCTCAAGTAGTAGAGTACTAACCTTGAGCAAAAGAAGCTCAGGGATAGTGCCAAGGCCCTGAGTTCAAGCCCCAGGACTGGCAAAAAACAAAAAATGAAACAACAAGAGCATCCAGGATAACATTAAATACCTGTGAAAATATTTGGTAAATGTAATAAGGCATACAATGGCCATATACATTTAATTGAAAATAGGTGGTCCCATTGGGAAGTTAAGAGGAGTATGGATTTAGAGAAGATAATGGAAATGTTTTATTTAAAATAAACTATGTGAAAGAAACTACATGAGAGAATTGTCATTATTATTATTTTTTTTTTGCCAGTCCTGGACCTTGAACTCAGGGCCTGAGCACTGTCCCTGGCTTCTTTTTTTTTTCCTCAAGGGTAGCACTCTGCTACTTGAGCCAAAGCACCACTTCTGGCCATTTTCTAAATATGTGGTGCTGAGGAATCGAACCCAGGGCTTCCTGTATACGAGGCAAGCACTCTTGCCACTAGGCCATATTCCCAGCCCCAATTGTCTTTATTTTGGTAAACCAATTATACCCATTAGTCAGATATCTAGTAATATAAAGAAGCATGGAAATGAATAGTAAAATTTGGGATTTCAGTAGTAAAAAAATGAAAATCTAGCTTTGGAAGGGATTGGATCAGATCAAACTCAATGCCTTATATAACTGTGGGGGGACATGTAAATAATTTGTGGCATTGGCTAGTTCACAAAGACCTACCTCAGAGTTCTCTGCTATCAGAGAAAGTGTTGAAAACCCTGTCTACTCTGACTTCCTGGATATGCCCTACTTTGCCGGTACCATGGAAACAACACCACTGGCATTTTCCAGGGGAGCTCTATGTAATGCACAGTCGACATGTGATGACATTCTGTTATGTTCTCTTGCTTGATCATTCATTTTCTAGCTGACATTTAGATATTTTAGTGTGCCATGATCCTAGCCTATTAACCCTCTATGTTTCTTCCCTACATGATTGTATCCATTTCCATGGAAATAGGAAATAGGAACTAATGTGAAATCCAGAGAACAACTCCAAACTTTAGACTTCAAATAGCCAACTGCTCATCCACAATTTTACTCGGTTTCTCACTGACAAATGAAAGTCGAATTCTGACTTAAAGATTTTCAGTGTGTTCCACCTGTGAATATATTTCTTATGAGAGGCTGGAAACTATGATATCATTAGCCCAAATGTACCTTCTTAAGTCCTGGGAGCCTCCTCATCTTTCATCCTTATAGTCAAACCATCAATAACTTCATTGACCCTACCTTGTAAGCATAGGCCAGCTGCATTGAATTTTTTTCTTTACGAATTTGTTGCTATTTTTAGGGTTTCCCTTGGCTTTTTCAGGCTAATTATCATCTCTATACTCATGAGCTTCATCCCTTACCACCTATATTTAATTAGCTCTTACTTAAGCAATTTAGTGTCCATCCTGTGTACAAAGTAATGTCTTAATAAGGCAAATCTTAAATGATCATCCCTGCCAAAAATGTTTCCCACTTTACTGATCCTTCACCCTAGGATTTTTCACTAGCTCTGTAGGAAGCTATCTCTTCTTGCTTGCAAGCCTCTTCACATTGCAGCCTTCTTTACTTATTCTTCTTAAATCCAGATTCATCCACATTGCCTCCCTTTTAATGTTACTGCTTCAAGCTACTTCCCAGTTCAAGGCTTTGATACAACATATTCTACTAGCTTATAATATTGCCCCAGCCACCAGTTACCATTCCCCCTTCTAACAGGTCTTTTCATTTTTTATCTCTTAGCTCCAATATTAAATTTTCAAGAAAGTATTTAATGACTTCATTAGCTCAGAAAATAAGAGGTGTTGAATGGCACTTTGTGAATGTTGCACTAGCCTGGGGATCTGTGGGAAGTAGCAAACACATTGACACAGAGGAGCCAAAGATAGTACCCATAATCCTTTGCCCCCGGGCAAGATTTAGTAGGCTTAGGGATGAGAAACTCCATGGAGCATGTCCTGACCCACTCTATCTAGTCAAAAAACATAGACTGTCATATTGAATTTAAAAACAAGGACCCAATCATTTGTTGCTTAAACAAAACAAACAGTGTACCTTGCTGGCAAAGACAAATACTGGCTTAAAACAAAAAGATGGAAAAAAATATCCAAGCAAAGATTTCCCTGGAGTAAACAGGAGTAGCTATTCTCAGCCTGGTAATTCAGACTATACACCAAAGTTAGTCAGAAGAGAGGAAAAGGTCATTGATTATTGTTAAAGGGAACAAGCCATCAAGAGAACATAACAATCCTCCAAATGCCAGTATAACCAGTTTCATAAAACAAGCATTACTGGACATAAAAACACAAGTAATAGGCTAGAGATGTGCCCTGATTTTGAACTCCACCACACACACACACACACACACACACACACACACACACACACACAAAACCACCATCACCATTATCATCATCACCATCCCAGATTCTAACACAATAACAGCAGTGTGTAACTTTAATACCCCACTCTCATGAATAGATAAGTAAAACAAACTAAAAAAAAATAGATCCAGTAAACTTTCAAATTAGGGTTAGGCATACCTGTAATCACAGCTAGTTGGGAGGTGGAGATTGAGGAAATCATGGTTTGAGGCCAGCCAGAAAAGAAGTTAATGAGACTCATTTTAATGTATGTTGGGGCATGGTGATACCATGTAATTACAGTTATAAGAGAAGTATAGGTGGGAGAGTGGGGTCCCAAAGCTAGCCTGGAAAAAATATGAGACTAACAATTTTAACCAAACAAACAAAAAACATAGTAAACCATATATTAGGACATAATGAAAGTCTAGGAAATATAAGAAAATTAACATAACTTCCTGTATTTTATCATAATACGATGGGATAAAACTGGAACTCAATAAAAAAGATAAATGGTTAAAAAAAAACCAAACACATATAGACTGCAAATCATTTATTTTTGATGATCAGTGCATTATCAAATAAATAAAAAGGAAAACCAAAAATTCCTAGAGTCAAATAAAACATAACCTGTTGGAATTACTGAGACACAGCAAAGGCAGTGTTATTGGAAGTTATATATGAGAGCTACCTACATTAAAATGTCAGAGAGGGGCTGGGGATATGGCCTAGTGGCAAGAGAGCTTGCCTCGTATACATGAGGCCCTGGGTTCGATTCCCCAGCACCACATATACAGAAAACGGCCAGAAGTGGCACTGTGGCTCAAGTGGCAGAGTGCTAGCCTTGAGCAAAAGGAAGCCAGGGACAGTGCTCAGGCCCTGAGTCCAAGGCCCAGGACTGGCCAAAAAAAAAAAAAAATGTCAGAGAGATCTCAAATAAAAACTTAATAATGCATGGCAAGCTCCAAGAAAAACAAGAACAAGCCAAACCCAATATCAAGTACATGGAAAGAAAAAAAATAGTGATCAAGGAAGAATTAATGAAATAGAGACTATTAAAAGATACAAAGATCAATTCAACAAGAAGTTGGTTCCTTGGTAAGATAAACAAGATTGGCACACTAATCAAATCATCTAAAAGAAAAGGGGAAAGACCCACATTAATAAAATTAGAAATAAAACTGATTATCACAATAAACACAAGTGATACTCAGAGGATCATTTTATATATGTATATATATACATACATATACATATATATATATATATATTTGTCAGTTGTGGGGCTTGGACTCAGTACATGAACACTGTTCCTGAGCTCTTTCGCACAAGGTTAGTGCTGTATCACTTTGAGCCACAGCTCCACTTCCGGTTTTTGAGCAGTTAATTGGTGATATGATCAAATTGAGACTTTTCTGCCCTGGCTGGTCTTAAAATCTGATCCTCAGACCTCAGTCTGCTGAGTAGCTAGGATTACAGGCGTGAGCCACTGACATTTGGCCATTAGAGAGCATTTTAAAACCTTACATTACAATTAACTGGAAAACATACAAAATATTCTAGATACATATCATATACCAAAATTGAGCAAAGAGAATACAAGCTACATATCTATAATGAGTAATGAGATTGAAGCAGTAATAAATTTTCTAGACCTAAAAAAGCAAAACAAAGCAAAATTAAGGACATGTATTTAAGGAGTTTGGAGTGGGATATATCAGGAAAAGGGAGAGAAAAAGGAAAGAGGGATTATGATCAAATGAATATTATCAAACTATGTGCATGTGTGAAAATTGGGAAATGAAATGCATTAAAAATTTTACAATAAATGGGGGAAGAGTTTTAGAAAGAGTGATAGAGCAAATATGTAATTTACATGTATAGAAACATTACAGGAGGCCATGTTTTACAAGATAAAAAATTAAATTTAAAATATGTCCATTGTGGACATCAGTGAAAAACCCTATTTGGAAAACAAGGAGAGTATAAAGTTCTGGGGACATGACTCAAGAGGTAGAAAGTAGGAGACCCTACAAAGTAGGATGCCCTGTGTTCACATGCCAATATCTAAAAAACAAAAACAAAAACAAAAAACGGTGGCCTTTCAATCCTTTTTTAGCACATCTCACCTTTTAACTTTTTTTTTCAAGAAGCAGTCACTATTAATTATTTGTTTATCACCTATCTCTCACTTCTTATATGTAAGCTCTATGAAAACAGATTGTTTGACAGTAGAACAGGCCTGATACTCAATAGACACTTTTGAATACATGAGAGAAAAAGGATGATAGGTTATAACACTACACTTCTGTGCTTGGTAACAGGATTCCACAAAAAAATAATCAAACATTCATGTAATTACTCACTTCACAAGAGCAGGACAGGTCTTTCCTTCATGTTTACATCACCTGTACTTGGCAGGGAATTTCTAATATTTCCTTCTTTTTTTAATTTTAAGTTTTTATTATCAAACTGAATTACAGAGAGGTTACCGTTTCATACATTAGGCATTGGATACATTTCTAGTTCTAATATTGCCTTCTATAAAAGGCTGGAACAGATCAGAAAATGAAGATGGTTCAGTGTCCCCTCATTAGAGCCACAAGATACAACACAACATTTAGAAATGAGTTACTTTTATTTTTTCAGAAAACTCATCTGGGATGATGGTCTTAAATATTTTTAAACTTATGTAGATATGTAAATATGTAGCTATGTCTTCATTTCACATGTGAGCTTTCCTAAATTGTAATTTTCACTTGTATAGTGGCCAAATCCATTTGTGTCTGCCATAGATTTTATTTTCAGAGCTGAATAAGTTTATCTTTGGCACATCTGCAAGATGACCCCTCAAAAACTCTCAAACATCAATAGTTATGGCTGATAAGTAAGAAGAAGGAAGAACCACTGAATTTTTCCATGAACAGTGTGAATTTCAGGTCTGTGGTAGAGAAAGTGAATGGACTCTGGATTTACATGTATGATAGAATCTGTTTTTCTCTTTTACTTTAAGTTTTTTTAACTACTCAAGACTTCAGTTTTTAATTTTTTTATTGTTATTATAAAGATGATATACAGAGGGGTTACAGTTACATAAGCCAGGGAAAGAGTACATTTCTTTTTGGACAATGTCACTCTTTCCTTGAACACTTCCAGTTTCCCCCTACAGTTTTTAAGACTTCAGTTTTTTTATTTGAATGTCATTAAATCTATCTTATCTGTATGGAAAGATTTATAGAGATACCCAAAGTTTAGTGCGATAATATTGGTGAATCCCTTCTCATAGTGTTTGTTGGTGGAGATTCAGTGACTTCATTTCTTGCTTTTCTTTCTATTATGTCCTTATATTAGGATCTAGGTCACTCAGTTCATAATTGCTTACCTGTAAAACTTCTCATTCCTCAAGCTTATTATTATTATTAGGAAGTGTTTTGATAGATTGAATGAAAGATGAAACAATTTTAGTGCACACCAAACAAATATTCCTTAAGCATTTGAGAACAAAATGGATAGTAGAGTAGGAATAAAGGATGTTGCTCAGATGTAGAAGTGGGAGCTACCTGTTACGTCACAGGAAGAAGGAATAACATAAAGCATATCACGGGAAGAAGGAATAACATAAAGCATATCAACAAGACCTCCTGGAACACACCTGTAGCTACATCCTAAAGAGTAGCTGAAACAAAGACCAACGTGTAATTCCTGCATTAGAGAATGATTAATCGATTCTTCGTCTCATTCACCTCACTTAGGATGTGTGAAGCTCTGGATCATCAGCCCAAGTCCAACAGCAAATATGATGCTTTTCTGCTCTGGTAAGAACAGGAAAGGGATATAATGTAGTAAACAGATGGATGACTAGAGGGTGTGGTCTTGCAGGTCCCTGAGGACATGGGTTTACAAGTAGAGGTGATAGTTACACTCAAGTCCTACTAGAAGGGTATCCAGTTTGTGTGAGAAATTGCACAGGAGCTAGAACAGTGACGGCACAGGAAAGGAGGAAGAGTGGAAGGAGCTGAGGTCAGAGACTTGAAGATTTGTATCACAGTTTAGTACACTAGGTTTGAGATTTGGGCTTTGAATCTGAGAGAAATGGAATACTATGAAGGAGTTTTGAGCATAATATTATTTACCTGTTAACAGGATCACTGGCTGCTTTGGGAGGTTGGCTAGCTGTTTGGACAGAAATAGGGGAAATGGTTAAGTTGCTCTTCCCCAAACTGGATAAGTATATTCTGCTCAGCGTTAGTTGGTTAATATTACTCCACATGGCATCGTTTCTCAAAAAACAAATGCTAATGACTACTACCACATTAAACTCTATTTTTATTTGCTTATCCTTTTATTTCTTGTATGTACAATCTCTCCAATAAAAGGGCTTAGGCCACTATAATAATTACAAGAGTAGTGAACAGTATTTGGCCTTTTGAATCTATTTCAAAGCTGACATGACTTGCTGGTATACTAGAGTATGATAGAAAGAGCAACTAGTGATGACACTGAAGGGCCAGGTCTGAGCAGAGGAGGAGCAGAAGCAGCAAAAGCTAAAAGAGATGCAGATGTAGGGCATCCTGTAAGGACTTTTAATTCTTCAAAAGCTTCTATTCCATGAAAGGACTTCTCTCTTGGACTCATCATCCATCATCTTTCTGAGCTTTAGTTGACTGCAGAAGGCTAGCTCATGAAATATAAAAGAATTGCCTGCCATGAATGCTATTCTCACAGGGAAATGGGAGGAGTACAAAACACAAAATGCACCTATTTGACTGCTTAGCCCAAAGCAAGCCCTGTTTATTAAGAAACATTCCTGATTAAATGTTTCCCCAGAGGCTCAACAGCTGTAGGTGATTCCCAGCTTGGCAGTTATTGCAATAGTCATAAAGTCTTCAACAATAAATCCTGAACTTTTCCAAGTTTTAGTTAATAAAAGCATAGAACAGGAGGAAGGGACTCAAAAAATAAGGCCACAACGGAAGAGTCTACACAGAGTCTAAATTACAACCCAGAGATGTGAGATTGTCCAGGTTATGTGGATGAACATTTTTTTTCCAGTCCTGGGGCTTGAACTCAGGGCCTAGGTACTGTCCTGTAGCTGCTTTTGCTCAAGGCTCGCACTCTTATCACTTGGAGCCACAGCGCCACTTCTGGCTTTTTCTGTTTATGAGGTACTGAGGAATTGAATCCAGGGCTTCATGCTTGCTAGGCAAGCCCTCTACCACTAAGCCACATTCCCAGACTTGTGGATGGAATTTAAAGGGTAGCAGAGATAGGAAGAAAATAGGTCTCTCTGACACTTAGTCCAGTGTTTTTGTTTTTGTTTTTTGCTGTACCAGCCTGGAGAGTTCACAAAAGTCCCAGAAATGCACTGGTTCAGAACAGAAATTTTGCTGTACTCGTGTTAAGTAAGAGGTCATTGCAGTCTTCACCACATACTCCTCTCAATTCATATTTATGGTCCTTATAGCATTCCTCTGAAAAAGAAACTGGGGTTTGGCTGGGGTTCTTAGCCTAAGAAAATAAGAAATGACAATAATAGCCCTTGCTTCCCTCTAGTGAGAGAATATTACTTTCACATTCAGGAAATGGTGGATTACAACTGTAATGATTGGAACAGGACAGTGCAGTCATGAGCAGATGTTGCCACCTCAAATGTGGGGGCAATTAAAATTCATCCACAGATTAGTACTATGAAAACAGATTTGGGATGAGATTTCCATTTCCTTGCCTTATCAAACTAGCAGTTGAAAGGAGCGGGGTGGGGATGGGGGTGGAGATGTAATTTGAATTCCAGCCACCTTTTCCAGAATTTAGAGAGATTTACTGTATAATGAAAGATCCAAAGTAGATTTCTGGGGAAAGAAAGGAAAGCCATACAGCTAGTTATTCCCAGACAGAGTGAGGTTTCATTGTTTGGCATCACTGAGTTATTTTTGAAAAATTCAAGTGGAAGTTTATGACCCACCTCACACTGGGACCAAGGTCATCTAAGATTACAATAGAGTTATCCTACTCACATGTCAGTAATAACCCTCTATCACCCCTAGCCCCAATCCCACCCCACACTAATTCTCACTTTTAGTCTGACTATAAAACTAAAGTGAAAGTTAATTAGAGCCTTAGTTATTATACTTGATATCCAAGCATAATATCCAACTTGATTTACAAGTTTATTGAGTTTAGAACTTAATAAGATGCAGGTCATATTTAATTCCCTAGCAGTTTGTTAGCCTCTTTGTGAACTTTTTTAGTAGGGAAATGTTTTTTTCACATGCCTATAGATTTCTTATCCTGGTGTGTCACTCAGGGATCACTTGAGAAACTTAATGTGTACTCATACACACACGCACACACACACACACACACACATACACACACACACACCACACATGAGGGAATATATTATAGGAATTAGGTCACATGGTGGTGAGGATGAAAAGTATGGTGATCCTGCTGTCCACAAGCATGGGAAATCAGAACATGCAATGATGTGTATTGCAATCTGAGTCTGAAGACTTTAGACCAGCAATGTCAATGCTAGTGGCAGGACCAACTGCCACACAAACAACAAAATCAAGTCACCTTTCTACCTTTTTGTTCTATTTGGGTCCTCAAAGAATCAAATGATGTTTCCCCACATAAATGAGAATGAACCTTTACTCAATATACTGACTCAAATGAGAATCTCTTCCAGAAACAAACACATCCACAATGAATATTTATCACTTATTTGGGCATCCCTTAACTGAGTCAACTTGACACATAAAATTAGCCATCAGAGATCTACTCCTTTAATGTGACATCCATACTCATCTCCTCTAACCATTTTTAATCCCCAAATAAAGACAAAGTAATAAATCCATTTGACATAAGTATCATCTTCCTTCCCCACAAGAGGAGGTAAAGCCCTTGAATAAAGTTTATTCCTCTTCCAGTAGCATGTAATTTAATTACTGTGACATAAAGTTAACAATACTTAAATCATGATGTAAACTTAATACATCTTTTGGTACATGATGAGAAAAAAAGACATAGTTCTGTGGGGGACATTGATCCAGACTTGGAAGGATTTGCCCCCTAGCTGGTGTTGCAAGTAGCTTTCAAAGGCCATTATACCATTCCATTAAGCTATTATAGCATGAGGGGCACTATGACTTCTATGAACATGGCCCATAGCTGCATTTCTCTGGTGCTGTAGAATAGAACTCTTCATTATTTCAACCTAGTTTATTGTCCTTTGTGATGTCTAAGACACTGCTTCCTGGGGAAGAGTCAATTACTTTTTTTTAAAGAAGCTGAATGTTGGATCTCTGCAAAGTAAAAACATTTTGTAGGAAATTTTGTGACTTGTCATTCATTTCTCTTCTTTTTTTGTCAAGTTGAACAAAACACTCACAAGGTAAGATCTCAGTGATCTTCTCTGTTATATTTAGCTAGATTAACTCTCTTTTCACATTTGTGAAATTTGATTTATTGTGCTATTTGATTTATTTCCTATGCTTAGCCTAAGAACATGGAGAACTTTGGATAAGCATGATGCTTTTCCCCAATGCTCCTGTTTTATCCTAAGTTATACAGTTGGAATAGTTGGGGGAGAGGTGGTGAAATGTTACTTTCTTAGTAAGTTTGATATCCACATGAAGAAGCAAAATCCATGGAATCTTGTTTTTCTATGCATATAGTATAGAAAAATTATTTAATTTTTTTAAAGATGAAACACTAGAAAATTTTGAGTGTGTGCCAGGTTTTTCAGCTAAGGCCAGGTCTCTAGCTCAGTGGAAAGGAGTGAGTAGAGCAGTTATTGTGTTCTCTCAGTTACATCAAACTGCCACAATATGCCAGAGACAACAATCCCCAATTTTGGCCCTTTAAAATCTCTGGGATCCATTACTAGTCATCACAGTGTTCAATAATAAATAAAAACAAATAGCATTTAAAATACTCTGGATATTGTTGTTTTATGTACTTTTTATATTTCTGTTAGTAGCTGCTGGTAAAGACCAATGTTCGGAAATGAAAAGACAGAAGAGTAGATCTTTGAGGCCTACAGATTCTAGCCATAGTTAAAACTGATTGTGGGCAACAATAATGTAGCTTTAGGGCATGGAACTTGATGAGACTCAAGGGGAAGCTGGTAGCTGAAGCCTGCAGTCTCAGGATTATCCTGTACCAAATCTCTGTCCCTAGAAATGCAGAGGGGAGAAAAACAGTACTGGTCTGATTGCTGGTTATTATTAAACCCTCATAGGATTCATATGCTGACTAAGTCTACAAAGGACAGGTTCATGCTGTACAGTAAATCTAAACATTATTAAAGATGTACCTGGATTGAAAATTAGGCTCAGTTATTTTAGAGATTATGTTGTAGAACACTTATTAGGAAAATTACTTTAGGAAAAAAACATGAGGGATCCTGGCCTAGCTGTGACTACAGAGCCAAAGTAAGGCTTCTGTCATTATGGATGTGTTCAACAAGTGATCTTATGTAGTGAAATGAGCAGCTGAGTGATGGGCATCAAGAATCGATTCTTGAATTGGAAGGAACATGGAGGTCCAATATTCATGTAATACATTTATAATACCCTCTGCAATTATGTCTTTTATTAACTGCTTGTGGTTTGGCTTTCAATAAAGCTCCTGATGTTTTGCATACCATAATTATTGTGAATCTCTTTTATTTGTTTTTTTTATCCTTACAAAATATTATTTGATGTTTCTTTCTAAATACTTGGGATAAATACAAGAATTCTGTCTTCCCAGATGGTTTTAGGGATATGACAAATTCTTATTTCCAAATTTTCTTCTGTAACATCTTGTCCTTTCTTCTAGTAATGTGCACTACAGTGATGCTCAATTATTGTTGTTGTTTTGCCAGTCCTGGGGATTGAACTCAGGGCCTGAGTGCTGTCCCTTAGCTCCTTTTGCTAAAGGCTAATGCTCTACCACTTGACTCACAGTGCCATTTCTGACTTTTTCTGTGATTAATTGGAGATAAGAGTCCCATGGACTTTTCTGTGAGCTGGCTTCGAACCATGATCCTCAGATCTGAGCATCCTGAGTAGCTAGGATTATAGACATGAGCCACTGGTGCCCAGCCCCAGTAGCTTTTTATTGAAGATTTTCATAGGGACCAGTTTAGGCAATGAAGACACAGAGATGAGAAGATAGTTTCTGCACACAATCCCATAGAGAATGAGAGATGATTGTAAGCCATTAAAATAACAAGTGCAATTGTAATTTGTCAATTATGAGACATTCTCTGACAGCATGGAGAGAGGAATGTGAAAACTACTCAGTTAGTTACTGTGTCAAATTGAACTTTTCCTGGAAGAAGTTTTCTAAAGACACATTTTAGTAATTATCTTTGGGTCTTTATTCCCCTCTTTCGGGTTGGCAGTTAATTCCAAATCCATTTCCTCAATCAATTCCCTATTGACTTCAACTTCCTTGAAGATTATTTTGTTTGGGTCAGTTCAGCTCTTATTGGCCAGAGTGCAGGTCTAACAAGATGGACAAATCATAGAAGTACCTGAGGAGTCTAGGCAGAAACAATTATCCTGACACAAGCACCACACAATTTAAGGGTTCCAGAATACATGGATCCCAGTTTAGCAATGTGGAATGAGCTTCAAGATTAAATAACAGTTTGGGTTTCCTACATAATAATTTAATTGCTTTTGTAAGTGACTAACATCATGATGTTAACTATTCTTTTCACCTGTACTAATATTCCAATGAAGTAACAGTGGCAATAGCTTTTGGTAAGTGTTGCACATGGAGTTGTTGGATGTACACTTAGTTAGGCATTGATACATACTGCTGTGTATTTTTCCATAAAAACAATAAGTGAAAAACTAAACAAAACATTTACTGAAGATCTATAAACTGGAGAGGAAATAGGAATTGCAAAGCTATTTATTTTGGTCACTCTTCCTCCCATACTATCTGCTACATACTTTACTAATAATGTTATGCTTTGGGTAAATTTAGCTGATTACCTTAAGGGAAACAAAGGGGAGGATTTCTTCTTGTTACTGTCATATTTTTCCCCAGTGGTATAGAACTATCCCAACTAGCATTTAGTATGCTCCTATAATGGCATAATAGTATTATAAAATTTATTGTTTATAAACTTAAGTACTTTAAGACATTTTTTAAGTCTGAAAGAGCAGGACTTCATCTGCTAGAAGGCATTTTGTTTGTTCTTAATGAAATTGAAATATAAATTGGAAAAATAAATCACTTAACTTTGTACATATAAACATGCTCTTTATTACTAACTTGGAAAATAGTATTTATACACTCAAAAAGCTGCCTTTTTCTGGTCTTAGTAAGAATTCCAGGAAAAGCAAAAAAGTCATTAAAACATTTAATCCTTCTTCTCTATGTGACTCATGGTTTCCTCATTTGCTCCTGACAAATAAGCATCTTTGTATCTGTACATCAGTCTACCTAAGATTTCATTTCCCCCACTGTCCCAAAGACAGAGCCATGGGGACTCTCTTAAGAATCAAAGAGGGAGAATGCACACTTACATCCCCATACCTGTTAGTCCCCCATCTTTTCCAAAAAAAACTTATTCAGTTTGACACTAAGGGCCTTTGTGAAGAAGTTCAGTATATTTTAGTATATTCTGCTTCATCTGCAACTCAGAGCCAGAAGTGTAGCTCCAGTTTCTTCCAAGATGTTTTATGAGCAAAGAAGCATGTGCTCTTCAGTCATTCATAACTAAAGACGCCTAAGGTCACACACTTTGGGGACTGAGAAGGAAAGTACATTTTCTGCTGATTCTTTAGTTCATGTGATATCTATATCTATATCTATATATGTGTATATATACATATATATAATCTTGAATGCTCTTTTTTACCAGCTGGAATGAGGTTCCTGAACACCAGCATGGGAAGCCATGTTAAAACACACCCACGGGGCTGGGGATATGGCCTAGTGGCAAGAGTGCTTGCCTCGTATACATGAGGCCCTGGGTTCAATTCCCCAGCACCACATACACAGAAAACGGCCAGAAGTGGCACTGTGGCTCAAGTGGCAGAGTGCTAACCTTGAGCAAAAAGAAGCCAGGGACAGTGCTCAGGCCCTGAGTCCAACCAAGCCCCAGGACTGGCAAAACAAAAAAACAAAACAAAACAAAAAACCAAAAAACACACCCACATCAATTTGTCAACTCTTGTGATTGAGGGCTAAGTGTGTGTTCCACAGCAGTTTGTTAGAGGTGATATGGTGTTACCAATGAGGTGATCCTTCACTGTCCCTTGCTTCCATTTCCCATGTGGTTTCCTATCTTGATGTAGACCTTTCCCAGACTTTCAAGATATCATCTCAGATAGTTTGTGTTTTCCTCCTCTCAAAAATGGGTTCTGAGGGATGAGAGGGTACCAGTGTGGGGAGGAGCAGAGGAGAGGGATAGAGCATAAGGAAGACATCTCTAGGGACAGGTACCAGTGCTTTGGCTCACACCTATATCCTAGCTGCGCAGGAGGCTGAGATCTGAGGATCATAGTTTGAAGCCAGCCCAGGCAGGAAAGTCTGCAAGACTCTTATCTCCAATAAATGACTCAGAAAAATCCACAAGTGAATCTCTGACTCAAGTGGTAGAATACTAGGCCTTGAGCAAAAGAAACCCAGGGACAGCGTTTAATCCTAGAGTTCAAGTGTGTGGTAGAGTGCTTGCTTAACATGCATAAAACTCTGGCTTCCATTTCTCAGTACCACATAAACAGAAAAAAAAACTAGGAGTGGCTCTGTGGCTCAAGTGGTAGAGTGCTAGCTTTGAGCAAAAGAAGCTCAGGGATAGTGCCCAGGTCCCGAGTTCAAGCCCCAGGACTGGCAAAAAAAAAAAAAAAGAGTGTTCATGGTCTACATGAACTATGTTATAATAACTAAACACTTTCTGAGTAAATGTACACTTAAACTAAATGTCTCTGTTTTCTAGTGGAAAACAGAGCTTCCCACTGATCCTAATTGTACCTTTTATGTACCTAATTGTACCTTTTATGGCCATTTCTGGGATGAACTCACATTAAGCATATTATTTTTTCCCTTTACATCTCATCCTTTTTGTGCATGAAGTAAAAGAAAAGAAAACAAAACAAAACAAAACTCCACATTTCCAAAACATTTTGCTATTGTGCAAACAGTATTTACTTATAATAAGAATTTGAAAGTATATAGAATAATGATATTAAGAAAGTGTTTTACCAGATAAAACAACAAGTTTGGGTTTATATACATCCAGCTTTTAAGATCTGTATTTATATCCAATACACTTGCATTTTCATGAAATATACCATTTTATTATGTGCATTTTAATCAAAATTTTGGCATTTCTCAAATAGTCAATTTTATATGGCTTCTAATGATAAAATTATCTTAGCTTGTGCCTCAACTTGTATAACCAACCACTTGTTCTTGTGTTTTATGTTTTCACATGCTGTTACAATAGTTTCATTTTTAGATGTTAAGATGATCTTTAAATCATTACTCTGGCATCTATTTTTGGATGGAAATTATTGAGTCAAAGGGTATAAATATTTTTAAGACCCTGGTAAGTACTGCTAGAAAAGGTTTAAGAACTATTTCTTTGTTTGGATAAACTCTTACACTGGATTAGATGAAAATAAGGATCAAAATCAAATCTTTTAGTTATTTTTACAATCTGTCTATTCACAATGCCTATATGCTAGGTTTCTTCAGGCAGAATGAATAAGTAATAGGTTTTAAAATGGTCCAAAAATTTGTGTTTATATTTAGTGCTATGTCTTTTTAGTCTAACATCAGTAGGCTAGAATATTTCTATTTAGCATCCATATTTTTCTTACAATATTGGAACCATCTTATCACAGTAATTCCGGAGAAAAGCTTATTTCTTTAGGAAATTTTCATAGGGTTGTTCCTATTCTAATTCTCCTAATCCTGAATATGCTAGGCATATGATAAAGGAGAACTAATAACAAACAGTACAAGAAATGTATCCAATGCCTAACGTATGAAACTGTAACCTCTCTGTACATCAGTTTGATAATAAAAATTTGAAAAAAATAAAAAAATTAAAAAATTAAAAAAAGGAGAACTAAAGTTCAGATGGAATTAAATAATAAAGTGACCATAAAATAGATTAAATGTGATTATCTATTAGGGTCCAATGTAGTTATAGGATCCTTTAAAATAGGATATCAGAAGAAAGATGAGAGAAGACATGCTATTTGATGTGTTGTTTGGAGGAGGGGGCCAATGCCTAGGAATACAGGTTCTAGAAACAGAAAAGACCAAGATACAGAGACCATCTTAGAGTCTGCAGGAAAAGGTGCAGCCCAATTGATTTCAGCTTACATAACTTGTTTCAGATTTCTGAGCTATGGAATGTGAAATCTGTGTTGTATTAAGTCAAAATTATCTGTGTGGTAACTTTCATGACAGGAACATAAAAATAATACATTTCAATTTCATTTCATCATTGTGTTTTCCACTTATATTTCTCTTTCCATTATATTTTTTGTTCCAGTAATGGGTCTTGAACTTGGGGCCTGGGCACTGTCCTTTAGCTTTTGTTGCACAAGGGTAGCATTCTACCACCTGAGCCACAGCTCCACTTCTAGTTTTTTGGTGGTGAATTGGAGGTAAGAGTCTCATGGACTTTCCTGATTGGGTTGGCGGTCATCCTTAGTTCTCAGCCTTCTGAGTGGGAAGGATTACAGACATGATTACACTGGTGCCCAGCATTTTCATTTATTGACTAGTCAAGCTTTCATTTTTCTTTCCACTAAAGGGTGGGTAATTTGCAAAGACAAGAGGTTTATTTAATTTATAATTCTAGTGGCTGAAAGTCCAAACATCATGGTGCTGACATTTGGAAAAGCTTCTGAATGCATCCCAACATGGAAGATGGTATTACCTGGAAGAAGTATGTGCAAAAGACATCACTTGACAAGTGAGGTAGCAAGAACAAGAGATCAGGCCTACTCTTTCATAACAAACTAGTCTCACAGGAACCAATCTTCATGAGTGGTACTCCCAAGATGCCAAAATCTTCCTTAAAGATCTTGCCACCTTAGTACCTTAAGCAATTCCTTGATCTAGGAATTAACACAAATTTGAATTTTGAAGGAGATGAACTACATTCAAACATGGCAAAGGCTAAAGCCTCTCTTGTCCTTTTATGGTGTAAATTTACCTACCATTTAAAAACTAACCAGAAACCAATTTTAGGAATTTTTTTTTATAATCTCCTGTACCATCAACTAGGCTCTCTTTGGTTTCCATACATTCACCTCTATTCAAAATACCAAGCACACTACTTAGTAATCCTTCATAAGTAATCCTTAGATTGCTTTTCTTCATTCCTTAACATTCCTTCCTAGTCATTATAAGTATTGATTAAATGAATGGAATGTACGAGTCTACATAATTTATTGCTTGGAAGAGAGGGAGAGTTCTATAGCTTAAGACTGACACAATATGAGTGACAGGGTTGGATGACATAAGATGCCTTGAGTCTGGTTTATGATATGTGAGGTATCAGACTGGTGAGCAGACTGGATTAAAGGCTTGGTCAATGCAGTACATGTTATGTTGGCAGATGATTGGGTCATTTTGAACAAGAAGTTCTGGTCTTCTGGAAAGAATTCAGTGTCCTGCAAGAATCACCTTATGTGATGAGCCAAATGAATGTCTTACCAGAGCCCTGATGTGAGGAAGCAGGCATGTCAGGTGGTAAAGGACACCACATTTCAGGTCAGGCAGTGACAGATGATGCCACAGGAGTAAGGAAATTGCCACATCTCTTCCCCTGGCCTCTCTATCAGACTCTCCCTATTGCTTTCTACACATTTTCGTAATTCTGAACTTGTTCTTGGAATTAATATCAGATGTTTTGGGTGAATCACATAATTTCAAGGAAGGCAATTCCCTTTCATTTCAGCATGGGAAAGTGGGGGGAAAATATTCTCAGATTTGTCTGGAAAGTAATTAAAAAGAAAATCTCAGCAGGACTTAAGCCATTCTTCTTGGAGGCCTGAAATCCTGCTGGGTAATGGGTGGGTTTTTGTGGCCCCGGGGGGTGCTCTATTTATCATATTTGTGCACATGAGGCTTTAAATTAGAGATAATTTGGGATGTTGAAGCAGTTTCTTGTTCCATTATGTTAGAGTTGATGCCAGAGAAAGAATCAGATACTGAAAACAAGGTATAACCCATGTATAGTTAGATGAATAGATCACTTTTAAAAGAGAGAAAAAGTGGGAATTGAAGGTTCTTTATTGATTCTAGTGTGCTTTAAAATAAGCTCAAAGCCTAGATTGCACTCTTCAGGAAAATCCGGGTTGAAACCTCTTTCATGTCATTTTACCTTCTTCCTACCCCTCTCAAGAACTTAGTCCTTTTGCTCTATCCTCCAATCTATCTTGAGGTATAAGAGTATCTCACAATGTTATCATTCTAAAGGATTTTGCAGTTCTATCCATTTATTAAAAGAATTTTCTAAGATATAATTTCAGATATAGGATAGTCAGTAAAGCTGAACACTGATGGCACAGAACTATAATTCTAGCTATTCAGAAGGCTGAGATCCAGAGCATTGTGGTTGACAGCTAGCGCAGGCAGAAACATTTATGAAACTCGATCTCTAATTAGCTAGTAAGATGCTGGACTGGAGGCTTGGCTCAAATGGAAAAACATTAGCCAAACAAGAGAGCCGAGTGAGAATGTGAGAACCTAAATTCAAGGCCTGGTACCATAATAAAGACAAAGATCCTTCAAGTTATCAGGCGGTTATGAAACCCACAAAGCTTATGAACTACATTATGTTCCTTGGACAAGTCTCTTAAATTATCTGAGTCATAGTTTCTCCATCTAAAATAGTTCACAGGGTTGTAAATGAAGATCAGAAAATATGGAAATGTATTTTTTGGGTAGTTTTAAAAATGGAATACTTCCAGGGAAATGTTAGAGGAATAATAACCCATTTTGATAGTTTTTTTTTTTCCCCTAAATGAGTTTTTGTAAGTGTTGAAGAGAATGAGACCAGTTCTTCTGGTAAAAGGAAGAAAAGATTTAGAAAACAAAATGGGAGAAAAGAGATTTTGAAAGCTGCTACAATGAAACAGAATATATATATATACATATATATATTTTAAAAGAGGATATTTAGCGACATATAAGCTATACCACCCTTTATTTAAAAGGCAGGTATACCCCTGAACCCAGCCATTTTTCTAGTTTTTTAAAAATTTTGTTTGCTGTGAATCTCATGCACACATAGAAATATTAACATTCATAAAATTGATATACTTAAATATAAAATAAAAGTGGCTATTTAGGATACTTTGCTCTGCGATTAGTCCTTCTCCTGTATCAGTATGGAGTCTTTTTATGTCATTGATGGTTTTGCCTCCAAACTGGGAGCAGGAGATGTTATGTTCTGATTAAGGTATTTAACCTTGAGAAAAAGCTGTGGTATTTTTCATCTGTTAAAAACATCATAATAGGTAATTAATTATTTGGAGTTATTAAAAGATAATTGGTGATTTGAAGATCATTGAAGTAATGTGCATGGCATCAATACAGTATTGAATATTACAGTGTAACACTATTTACTTTAGAAAATTATTGTTATGGTCTCCATCATCACCACCATCATCTTCACCTTGGTAAGTGTCTAGAAACTTCAAGTTGCAGCAAATATAGCAATTACTAAATCACTTCTAGTCAATAATTACTGAGGACATACTATATACTATATACTATTCTGTGTATTTTACATGTATTAAATGATTTACTTTTTGTATTAATTCTCTACCATAATTGCTATATCCCATTTTTCAGAAGAAAAGAAATTGAAGCAAAAAAGAGGTACACACATTAACTGACTAAAAATGACTTAGATACATTTTATTTATTTACAGTATAACTTCTCTATAACAAGCTTATTTATTTATTTAGCCAATGCTGGGGCTTGGGATTCAGAGCCTGAGCACTGTCCCTGGCTTCTTTTTGCTCAAGGCTAACACTCTACCATTTGAGCCACAGAGCACCTTCTGGCTTTTTCTATATATTGGGTGCTGAGGAATTGAACCTAGAGCTTCATGTATTCGAGGCAAGCACTCTACCACTAGGCCATATTCCCAGCTCCTCTATAACAAGTTTATAGAGAGCTATTCATGGAGTCAGCAATGGAACTGCAATGGAACATTGGGTAGTGTTTTGTCATGGTCACAACATGGCTGCCATACTGGTAACTAACAAACAAAAGCAGAAAAAGAAGGGCGAGAGGGGAATAAGTTTATGTAAAATGTTTTTCTTTTAAATCAGAGAAATAAATCCTTTCTAAAAGCATGTTGGTAAAATTTCCCTTTTATTTCGTGGAAGAGAACTAGGTCATGTTCTTTTCCAAGCCATCCTTCTGCCATGGGAAGCACATTCTCTCAGTACAGAGGATGAGGAAATGGTTATTCCTTTGGCAACCAGCAATGATTAGGCTACTTCAATATTTCTTGCCAACAGCTCTAGAAGACATTCCCAATGAAGGCTGCCTGGCTCTTCAAGAGTTGGGAATTTGTAGGTGAATTCTTTTGTTTTCTACTATGCATTTCTCAACTTGAGAAGGACTTCTTGTATCATTTGAACTTAAACCACAAAGAACAGTAAAATTATGTTTCAGTTTTAATATATTTAATAATAATTTAATATTTTAATAATTTAATATATTGTCAAGGTGATGTACAGAGGGGTAACAGGTACATATGTAAGGTAGTGAGTACATATCTTGCCAAACTTGTTACCCCCTCCCTCATTTTTAAAAGGTGAGTGAATGGAGCAGAAAGATACTCGTCATTTGATTTTTCCTTTCATGAGTTAAAGGTACCTTCCAAGTATGAATATTGGTCATACTTCATTAGGAGATGTTGACATGGTGGTGCTCAATGATATATAATGGAATAGCATATATCTGTACTGTTCAAAATGGTACCAAATAGTTAAGTGTATCTACTCAGTACTTGAAATATAGATACTGTGAATGAGGATCAGAATTTTAAATGTTAATTAGGTTATATTTAATTAGCTTCATGGTCTTTTCTTCATTAACACATGTGATAATCAAGGAAATACTTTCATTTATCTCATTTCTCTATTTTCTCATTGGAGAAACTATTACATGATATATTTCTCAATCTCAACTGTTCCATATTTTTAAATAATCACAATTATTTATTTTTTCCTTAAGTATATTTTTTTCAAATCACACATTTTTGTTTTGAGAATTAAACCCAAGATCTTGAACATGTTAAACATGTACTTTACCACTGAGCTCAACCCCAAATCCAATTATTTTTAAGCTACAATAGAGCTAGAGATTAGAAAACAGAACATCATCAATTAAAGTTTTGGTTTTTTTCCTCCTTGTTAGTGATTATTACTTTAAATCCTCAAAGCATGCAATTATTATAAACTGAGATGTTCTACAATCAATCCTTTTTAGTTTGGATCATTTACTACATTTTCTCCTATGTATCAAGGACCTACAATATGTACTTTCTGTGTAATATTTTTCTATACTTTACTTCAGCATAATTTGGACTGTAGCCAGAAGTACTCATGATTGCCTATCTTACCAAGGAGCCCCACCTCTGCATTTGCTTCAAAATGCCTTCCATGACTAGAGCTCTGTTTGCAATCTTGGTTGCCCTATCCCCCAAAAGTTGTGAAGTGTTCAGAGTAGAGTTACTTCTATGAAATTATAAAGACACTGGCTCTGGAAATTGGGTGGCCATGACCATGATGACTCCCATTTGGCTTTTAAAAACACAGCAGGCCCTTCTAGATCCCACAAGCTATAGTGTGCCCAAGTCAGCTGGGTAAACCCTCCTCCCCCTCCCTGTTTTGCCATTCATCCGATCCCTGAGGCTGTGCTCTCATTTCAGGATCCTGCCCTAACACATCCTCCTGTCAGTCTCTCCTCTCGTACTAGCTTATATTTTACATTCAGTTCTTGACTCTAATATTTTACATTCTTTAAAGTTTAGACAAAACACTTTATCTTAAAAAATACTTTACCTATTTAAGTTCAGATAGGTACAGAAGTGCTACTGTTTGAGTGTGTCCTCAAAGTTTGTAGGTTGGAAACTGAATCCCCATGCAGCATTACTGAGGGATGGGGCCGATAAGAAGTGATGAGGCCTTAAAGAGTCTGTCTTCATGAACAGATTAATGTCATTGTCACAGTAGCAATTCATTTATCATGGAAGTGGATGTGTTTTACAACTGAAGGTAACCTGTCTTGCCTCTGGCTCTTGAGTGCTCTCTCACCATTGGATGCTTCTTGTCAGATTATGATGTTGATGCAGGGCAGGCCCCATTGGCCTTTGACATCAAGACACAGGATCTTTAAGAAACCAACTCCTACTCCTTAAAAAACCACCCAGTCTATTGTATTCTGTCAGCAGAAAATGAAAGAAGGAAAATCTCACAGGTTAGAGATGAACAATTTCAATCTGAAAGAAAATTTCCAAACCAACAGAAAGGATTCTTTATACTGTTTGAGGAGCACAAGCTGCAGACGCAGGGAATGAAGCCAGCACGTGGAGGTCAAGATGCCTTTAGATAGACTGAGGAATGGCTGGCAAACAACTTACATGCTTAAAGGTAAGACTTATCAGAGTTATATAAACCATTGTGTAAGAAAGTTCAATGTTGTGGCCAAATATACCTCAATGGAGAAAAATACTTGTCCAATTGGATCATAAACCTAGTTCAGTACAGTAATTATAGCAGTATGGAGATTCCTCAGAAGGCTAAATATAGAACTCTCCTATGACCCAGCAACTCCACTTTTGGGTATCTACCCAAAAAACCACAAACAAAATCACAGTAAAGCCACCAGCACAACAATGTTCATTGCAGCCCAATTTGTCATAGCTAGAATCTGGAACCAACCCAGATGCCCCTCAGTAGACGAATGGATCAGGAAAATGTGGTACATACACACAATGGAATTTTATGCCTCTATCAGAAAGAATGACCGCCCCTTTCGTAAGGAAATGGAAGGACTTGGAAAAAATTATACTAAGTGAAGTGAGCCAGACCCAAAGAAACATGGACTCTATGGTCTCCCTTATTGGGAATAATTAGCACAGGTTTAGGCAAGTCACAGCAGAGGATCACAAGAGCCCAATAGCTATACTCTTATGATCACATAAGATGATGCTAAGTGAAATGAACTCCATGTTATGGAAACGATTGTTATATCACAGTTGTAACTACTTTCAATGTCCCATGTGTATCTGTAGCTTCTACTATTGATGATGTTCTTGTATCACCTTCCTGTGGTTGTACCTACACTATCTCTGTAATCTTACCTGAGTATATTGGAAACCGTCTATACTGGTATTAGAACTAGGAAATTGAAAGGGAATACCAAAATTGAGAGACACAGGGTAAAAAAAGACAAACAACTACAAAAGCAATACTTGCAAAACTGTTTGGTGTAAGTGAACTGAACACCTCATGGGGGGAAAGGGAAAGGGGGAGGAGGGAGGGGGGAATGAGGGATGAGGTAACAAACAGTACAAGAAATGTATCCAATGCCTAATGTATGAAACTGTAACCTCTCTGTACATCAGTTTGATAATAAAAATTTGAAAAAAAAAAGATTTGGGCTGAAAATATGGACCACTAGATTTCCCATTTCAAATATGAATCATGTTTTATTAACATCCCTATGCAAACTGTAAGATCCGTCCCTGGAAGGCTCCATGTAGAAGCCCCCACCTCATTAAGTCTCCACCCAGTTACCTGGGCAACCAGCAGACCTGGAGACAGTTACCTCCCTGTTCCCTGAGGTCACATCCTAATCCACCTGGCCATACCCCTTGCCCCTGCCCTAGATAAGGCAGGGCTGGGTGGGGGTCGTCCCTTCTCTCCCTTCTCTCCAGCCACGGATCATCTCAGCTACAGGCCAGCAGTTTGGTAATAAAAACTTTCTCTCCTGCCCGAATACCGCGTGGCGTTCTTCTCTACCGGCTACCTACTTTAGGAACCTAACAAAAACCACAGCATACCTTTGTATCTTATTAATTGCAAATATATAACCTTAAAAAATCCTCTACCATAGTTCCTAGTGTACTAGAATTGAAAAAGTGTGGACTGAGAGGCAAAATGGAATCAAAGAATTTACTTCCAAGATATGAAACATCTACATATACTAGAAATTTCATTTTAATAATGGATTGACATTGAATATTTACAAAAGCCTGACATAGAATGAGTAAAAAATATGATACTTATGTGGAATTGGGTTCTAAATATACCTTAGACTCATGAATTTTTCTTCCTTTTCCTAAGGAGAAAAATACGTATAAAGAAAGGATGCTATGTGATTATGATTCTAAAGTCTCACTAAGGTGTACTGTTTTGTGAAAAAGGAAGGGAACAGCTGGTCTTAGGTTCATACTTCTATTTTTGACACATGTTTTTGACACAACTCCTGTGCATGGAGGTTTGTTTGTTTTACTTCACTTTATTCCAGAAACAAATTAAAGCAACTTACAAAATCACATAAATGAAGACTCCAAGTAAAATAAGCAAGAAGTAAGGGTGGGGATGAAAATTAGAGCCAAGAATGATGTCAAGCAATGCACATAGCAAAGACCTATATACACTTAGCATGGGTGGGGGACTTAGTTGGCTCTGTTTTTCTAGTAGTTTCCACAGAGAAACCTGGTTACCACGTCGCCAAATAAAGATAGTTGCAATACATAAAAAAATTCTCAATGGCTTTTTTTTTTTACATAAAGAACAGTCAACATTTCCTCTAGAGTGTTTAAAAAATGAATAAGTTGTGTGCCAGTGGCTTGCACCTGTAATCCTAGCTAGTCAGGAGGCTGAGATCTGAGGATCATGGTTTAAGCCAGCCTGGGCAGGAAAGTCTGTGAGACTCATCTCTAATAAACTACTCAGAAAAGGCCAGAAGTAGCGCTGTGAGTCAAGTGGTAGAGTGCTAGCCTTGAGCCAAATAATCTCAGGAATAGTGACCTGGACCTGAGTTCAAGCTCCAGGACTGGCACACAGACACAAAAAAGAATGCTTAGCAGTTCTTTGACTATATGCAGTAGAGGATTTGGGCCAAGTCTTACAGTGGACTTCATTGTAGCTATTATGTGAAAACACTATACTAAAGCTAATGAGATATTTTAAAGTAGGCCAACACTGTTGTCAAGACTATGGTTTTACTTTATGTGCAAGTTAACATTCATAGGTCCTGACTACTAGCATGAGATATAAGACTCCTGGGTCAAAGACAAAGGGTAGTTTATCACTTACAGCAACAGCAGTAAACTGAATGTCCACCTTTTCTATCTGCACTAAGAATCCCAGTTCCTATGGGACAACATAGATAGGTATAGGTAACACCTGCATATACCCTGGGCTACATTGTAGAAGAGGGCCAGTAAGCTTAGGGAACTTGAAATAAACATGGATTTTGTTTGACCCAGGGACATTACCTTTAGGAGTTAGAAAACAGTTCTTTCTTCAAGGCTATTTGCAAAAATTTAATCCGGAGCACAGGGAATTAAATGTCTCTGCTCATAAAATACATAGAAAATTGAGGAATCATTGGAGAACTGACTTTCAACAATTATTTCAAGGTCATAACTTAAGCATTCGCTGGATTATCCTAGGCTAATTTTTAGACAATTTGCAGGAATTGATGAGTTACATTTCCTTTGATACTCATCATTTACTAACATCTCTATTCTAGACACTGAGGATAATGATAAACAAAAAAAGCAGTCTCTGTAATCACCAAGAGATTACAGATAAGTAAAAGAGATTACAGATAAGTAAAAATATATTTTTATGTGCTTTTCAAGCCATTTTCCCATGTTTCTTCAACATGATTTTTGTTTTTACAAACATAAGTGACAATGAATTACATAGTCTATCATCTCCCAAGTGTCTGGAATTTAGCATTTCCACATTTCAAATAAAACACAATACTTGAAGAGAACTTTGAGTGGAGTTAGGTTGTGCATCCCCGCATGGAGGCACAAATCATTATAGTGTCTTTTCCAGGGCCCCAAGTTCAGGTTTTTCTAGAGGATAGCCTACAACATGATCCAATGAAGAAAGGTGCGATGCTTTTATTTCAGGTAAGGAGGCATTTCTAGTTCTCCTGGAACATTTCTATCCTTCTGTTTGGATTGAGACAATGACAGAACAGAAAACTATTTATTGAGAAGGTGAAATGTCTTGTCTGAGACAGTCCTCTTTTTAAGTCATTACTCTTCCCTGGCTGGAAGAAAGCTCTGATACTGTCAACATCTTCACTGAATTGCTCATTTGCCTTCCTAGCAAAGGTAATGTAATCATCTTTTCCTGACCAAACAATCAGAGATTTGCTTTTATTTCATTACTAACCAGCCAGCTCCAAACTGCAAATCAGGACTTCTAATGTGGGTCAGACTTCCTTGGCTGACCAAGCAGAGTCTGATCTCTGAGTTCCATTAGCTAATTCACACCCCTTCGCACACACACTGTTCTGAGGAGTTAACCTTCTTCTTCAACATTTCTGCTGGGTTTGTTCCCTTAGAAAATCTGTCGTTTCCTGCTAACACCGTGGCCCCATTGGCTTGACTTGATGTTAATGGCATATAGAAGCAGGACTCACAGGGCCAGCTGGATGAATGTCCAAATTCAGGTTTGAGGGAGCTGCCTACTCAAGTAGAAAATCAGAGATGAAAAAGCCCTGTTAAATAACCCAGTCCCTTCCGTAGCTCCTGCCAGAGCATTCTTATGGTGCGAATGTGGACCAGGCCAGCTCCAAATGACTTTAACAATGTGCTCTTTGCACTCTTTGGAGGACAGGGCTGTCTCTTCAATTTTTATTTTGCTAAGTTGCTTACCTAGAATTTCTTTTTGAGCAGTGGCTTCCATTTCTTTCTTAATGCTTTGATTCAGCTATAGAAACTTCTAATAAGCCATTTTCAAAGAGTCAGTATAAACAGACAAAGAACATTTAAAATGCTTTCATAAAGCACTGGGTATTTCACAACACCCAGCCACTCTAGTATCTGTGTTCAGGACTCTGATATTGGGAGTAGGGAGAAGTTAATGCATCCAAGGAGTATATTAAACTAAGGGCTTTACTATTATTGTCATTTATTATTTTTGTTTGCAATAACATCATTTAATAAATTCTGCCTGTGTGAAACTCCTGCTAGCAAATTTATGAAATTGATAGTCTCTATTTTATAATTTAAAGTTTAGTAATTAAGACTAGAAGTACAGGGGTAACATTGTCTGCTTAAAATGCCATCTCTATTGCTTCTTGGTGCTATGACCTTGGGCCTTTCATCTCACCTCTCTAGGCTCAGTTTTTCTACCTGTAAAGTGAGACAACAATGCCTTCCTCATAGGTTGTTTGGAGGAATAGATGATGTAACTTATGTAATTGCTTAGACCTTTATCTATTCCGAGAACTGAAATGTAGTCAACGTTGATGAAATGTTGAAGAAGTTTGTTAAAGGCACCTTACTAGTAAGTGAGATCTAAATTTAAAATCTTATCAGTTCTATTCCAGAGCTTTCAGATCACTAGTCATTAAATTATTCTTATTTCATCAGGATGCTTAACCTTTCTGAGCCTCAGTTTTGTCACTGGTAAATGGGTATAACACCATAGCTCCTACACAGTCACTCTATCAAATGCTGTTTCAGAACCCAGATCATGGTAAAAATCAGCTGGTAATGTGCTGTCTTTAATGTCTCTGTCTTTATATCCATAGCTACAGAATATCTGTATGTATATTTGTGTACATAAATGTATGCCACACCTCTGCTACATATATTGTAGAGCAGTATAGACCTATAATTACTCTTAAACAGTTTCCCTAAAATACTAGAACTGCAGAGTAGTTCAAAATATAGTATTATGAACTTACTCCCATTAAAAAAATGAATTGGATTGGTTCTCTAGATAATTTAAAACAGTTTCCTTCTTCACAAGGTCTCATTTTATATTTTTAACATCCTAATGGTTTTAAGTGTGTATTTCTCTCAACTCAATAAAATAGTTCATCCAATGTTTCAAAATTGTCTTATAAATACTTCAAATTCCACAAACATAGATTGGCCATAATTTCAAATTTGTATCACAGAAGGAAGAAAAGAGACAGGCAGAGATGTGATTTTTTTTTCTGTTGTGCCTGGTGTGTGTGTGTGTGTGTGTGTGTGTGTGTGTGAAAGGGTGTGATGTCATCGTGTCTCCACCCCTTGTGAGTAAGCCCACAGCACAGCTAAGTACAGCCGCCTGCCTCTGTCACTGGAAGACAGTCCACTTAAATGCAGCTCCAGAATTGCGAGGCTTCCACCAGCAGCACTCCCTGTGTGAGGTGGCCAATGCAACATGCTCTCCAGCTTGGGGTGTCTACTTCTCTGTGGAAGTATTGCACTTGCCCTGGGAAATGCACAGAAATTGCCAAAAGGCAAGTAGCTCCGACATTTTATGTTTTAAAAATAATACTAACGGATGTGTGTGTTTGACTGTTATATTAAATATGATATGTTTTACAATATGAAGGGGTGGAGTTATGTTTCAGAAAGTCCAAGGGAAGGGAGGGTGTCTCTTAAACTTCTACTTTCCCCCTTCCTACTGTTCAATTGCCCATAACTTTTTCTTATGTTCAGAGGAACCTGAATGGTATAATATGTAAGTACAGTATGTGTATATTGAAGGATATTGTGTGAGTTTTTAGAGCTTGTTAGAGACTTTTTTGGTGCATTTATTATCTTCCCGAGACTAAGCCAGTATTTGCTTACAGTTTTTAAAAAAGCAAGTTGTGAAACTGGAAATCTTTGTCATAAATCTCAAATGTACCTGATCACCAGGCAGGTCAGACCCAAATACAGCCATGAGCTAAGCAGCAGGCACCTCTCTGGGGGGAGTTTGGAAGAGTTTGAGCTGAAGGGGACACTCCCCCTCCTTCTGTTTAAATTGCTCTTTATTTTGGTGTTGGTATTTTGTTTACAAGTGACAACAGAAAGAAATTAAAAATTTTTGAACTTCGACCCTACAAGCAACCCTTTGAGCCCATTAGCACTAAAACACGAGGTTCTTGCCCCCATCCTGTCTTTGAGCATAAATGTTGCATGCAGTTTAATTCCTTTGCAGAGGCACTTATCGAAGCCAATTCCAGGTCTGCAAAGGCTTTTTATGGCTACAGACTGCAGTAGTCAGCAGGATTATGAAAAACAGTCTGGAATTTAGCGTACAGTTATGATGGAAACGATTGGACACAATTCAGAGCATAGTATGCATAGAGTAAGAAAGAAAACTTGTTAGTATCAGAAAATCCAAAAGATCGTGTCTTTATTTTCTCTCTAGTGAGTTCACTTCACGATCATTTTGTCTCAAATGAAAAGTGTCCTTTTGTTACTTGATAAAGTGAAACTTGAATCTAGAATGATGTGAACAGCAGTTACAACAACACGAAAGCTTAAATTGATCTTCTCAACTCAGAGCAAATAATGATGCAAAGAAATAGTAAAACAAGCACTCTAAGATCTTTTCCTTTTCTTCTACCAAGAGTTTTTTGATCCTTTATCACAGTGAGCTGTGATTTAACTAAAGTGTGAGCCATAGACATTCAGAATTGATTGTTCATATTGATGAAGGAGTTAATGACCACATCCCACTTGAGAGGACTCTTGGCATTTTTTCAGTCTCAGTACTTACAGATGATTTGATTTGATTTTTGTGTTTGCTGGGTAGGGAAAAAAGCCAACATTTAGTTAGTACAAACTGCTGTGAATTCCAAGTGCTTTCATTAGAATGGTGCAATCACTGCTTGATGCAATTTGCCTTTATTTGTAATGGTAAAGAAAAAACAATAAAACAGTCAAAAATAGCCACAAAACTTTTGCATATTGTTTATTGTACTGTTCGTCAGATTCTTTTTTTTTTTGGCAAGTCCTGGGGCTTGGAGTCAGGCCCTGGGCACTGCCCCTGGCTTCTTTTTGCTCAAACTAACATTCTACCACTTGAGTCATAGTGCCATTATGGCCTTCTCTGTTTATGTGGTACTGCGGAATTGAACCCAGGGCTTCATGCATGCAAGGCAAGCACTCTACTGCTAAGCCACCTTCCCAGCCCTCAGATATGTTGTTAGTTGGGTTTCTCTTGTAAATTTAAAACACATCTATAGTTTTGGTAATTTGACAAATGAAGCCCCATCAAATTATAATGATTATAAGTGTTAGGCCTTCTTGTACTTAATGTTTTTTCTTTATTATGGAAGCTACTGAATAACTTTTTGTACCTGAAGCCACCTTTCACAAACTGGGTTCCAGGAAAAGGTGCATTTTGGTGCAGTGGCTGAGAGAGGAGAAAGGCAGCATGTGTGTTTTGAGTGTGTGTGTGTGTGTGTGTGTGTGTGTGTGTGTGTGTGTGTGTGTGTGTTTCTGCTCCTGGAGCTTGAACTTAGCGATTTGGCTCTGTCCCTGAGCATCTTTGTGCTCAAGGCTAGTGCTCTACCACTTGAGCCACAGAGCCACTTCTGGATTTTATTGGAGATAGGAATATCATGGACTCTCCTGCCTGGGCTGACTTCAAACTGAGATCCTCAGATTTCAGCCTTCTGAGTAGCTAGGATTACAGGTGTGAGCCACCAGAGCCTGGATGATGCTTTGTCTTTTGTGGGGGAGTCACAATAGATGCTAGCATTTTATGGTTCTGAACATTTTTCAGTTAAGAAATCTATCCTGATTTTTCAACCTACTGTTTCTCAAATACATTTGGTGGATAATTCCTCTTTTCAGTAGAAAGCTTCCATGTCTTCTACTGGGCTTGTCCATTATAAAATACATTTGAAGAAATGGTTTGCTAAAAATAAAAAAAAATCATGTACATCTTCCTTTCAATTCTAAGCTAAATACTACCAGTGATTTAAGAAGAATATACAATCTGGAAGCTAGAAAAGTCATTATTTTTTTAATCATATCTAGTGGTCTGGAACTTTGGATTTATGGACCACTACAAATATAAATATACACATATTTTTATAGCTTTTTTTTCTCCAGAGTTGAGGACCGAACTCAGGGCCTTGAACTTGCCAGGCAAGTGCTCTTCCACTGAGCTAAATCCCCAACCCCTACACATATATTTTAATAGCAAGAAGGCTCTACTATGTGGCTTATAGTTGGTACTTGCCATGTGAGAATGCTCAAAGTGAGGAAAACTCCTTGTGGTTCATAAAAGTGAATCAAAGATTTATAAAATAAGTGTGTTTAATTACACAAATAAGTTCATCATCCTTATTCTTTGTCACAGACTGGTTAAAAATTTACCACAGGGAAACAGCTGGAAAACACCATTTATCTTCTAAATAAGGATACCCAGACTGGGTGTGATGGTGTATGTTACACTCCCAGATATCCGAAAAGCATTGATAGGATTGCCATCAGAGGCTGGCCCTGGACAAAAGCTTCAGACATTATTGGAAAGATAACTAAAATAAAAATGGTTGAGGGTGTGAGTCAAGTGGTAGACTAGGTAACTGCCTAATGAATTTGAGATCTTGCATTAAAATCCAAATACTGCCAAAAAGAAAAAAAAAAGACATTGAAGGGTAGGGGAGATTTAGGGACTTCCCATGGTAGTTGCAGAACCAGGAATGGACACTGAGTTTCTGGTTCAGAATCCTGCTTCTTGCCAGGTGAACAGGCTTCCATTCGAACCTCGGATTCATATTCTGCAGTATACCTGGGAATGCCATCCTTCCCTTAAATAGAATGATTTCTTATACAATTATAAAGGTTCACCTTAATTATCAAGAATTTATCAACATCTCGTGTACATATATATGTATTTGGTTATTTACAAGCAATCACTTTTTACATGTCATATCTATTTGTGTACATATTCACCTAACTCATTATAAAAAGTAAAGTGTCAGATTTTTTTTTCTTATCTTTTTTTAAGGCTTAAAGCTAGAGACTATTGCTAATGTATATTTTATTTTCTTTACAACTTAAGATGTTTTTGGCAAGTTATTGAACTTTGTTATGCCTCAGGGTTTTTTTTCCCTATCTCAAACAATGGAAAATAAGACAGATGATGGTGGTTCATTCTTGCAATCCTAGCTACTCAGGAGGCTGAGATCTGAGAATCATGTTTAAAAGCCATCTTGGACAGGAACATGTGTGAGACTGTGTCCACCAAAAAAGCTGTAAGTGGAGCTGTGACTCAAGGGGTAGATCACCAACCTTGAGCAAAAGCAGCTCACATACATCATAGTGCCCAGGCTCTGAGTTCAAGCCCCAAGACTGGCACAAAAAAAATGAAAATAATGATATCTATTGTACAGTATTTTAAGGCTGAATGGAATACAGCTTTTAGTATTGAGTCTAATGTGATAGGTATTCAATAAACACTGGGTCAAAGTGGTTTCAAATTGAAGATATATACACACCAAACAATGTATGACCTTATGTTGGGACTAAAAGAGCAATGCTTTTAGGTCACAAATGAGGTTGGGTGTTCTTGGTGGAAAAATGGGGTAAGATTGTTCAGAGCTGCCTTATGTGGCTTGAAATAAGGGAAGGTATCTACCATTTTGTGGCCTGACCATTGTGTACCCACATGGACAAACATTACCCTTCTTGGAAAGCTATACCTTTGCTTTACGGTCTACTTTTCCATGGAGATTCATGAGGCTCCATAGCTCATAGCTCTTCTGGAGAACAGTTAGGCCATAACACACAGGTCCTTCCTAGAGAAGGATGATCAATCACATTGTGCCGTACTTCACATAGCTCCTTGTTCCACCTACCTTTCAGAATCTTTATTCTTTGTGCTAGAGAATTTTTTTCTCCCCTAGCATATGCACTAAAGTTAAATCTCAGAGAACAATATGGGGTGAAGGGTAAGGAAAATCACAGAGTTTCCAAGATACAAGTGCAATAATATGGCACACGGGCATGAGGCTGAGGGAATTAGCTCCTTGTCTATTACTCCAAGGGTGGGGATGACATTAAGCAGATGGACAGATGATTTGACAATAACAGTAACCATTGCGGCTATTCACTACTACCATTAATATTCAGTTATCATTCACATAAACAACATTCGTTGAGCGCATAGTGCATAGGTCACTTAGTACTGTAAGTTTTATTATCTTTAAGTAGTTATACAAAGGAGTTGCCATTTCACAAAGCTGTTTATGAATACAATGCATCTTGGTCCCTTCCAATATTCTCCTTCATCTCTCTTCTATCCACACCTCTCTCAGTCTACTTTATTTTGTAAGATGTAAATGGAATTGTTTTTACTGCATTTACCCCTTCTCCGTAGTCTTAAGGTAGAGAATAGAATTAAGAGCACTCTTATAAAATGCATATTACTTCCATTTTAGAGAGCAGTAGATTATATATACCTTCCAGTGTTTAAATAATTTGCTTCAACTCATACAGCCAGAGAGGCAAAAAAAGAACAACAACAAACCCCAACACACCCACCTTTTAATGTTAATCTACTATAAGCTTCTTGCTCCATGGAAACCTATACTGATTTATTCACATAACCATTTATCTCCTATGCACATGTAGATTTCTGAGTCTGAGGAAACACAGCATGGTGGCTGTCTTTAAGGTGCTAACCAGTTAGTGAGGCGATGGGTGGGAAGGGATAATTCCAGGAGAGTGAGGTCCTCCTCCAAATTGGGTGAAGTACAAAGAACTTGGAGAAGAGCCAGAAGGACCCAGTCTAGACTGGATGTGTCAAGAATTATGAGAGACTCTGAAGGAGAGGTCTGAGGGACAAACATGATTTGGGGCAAGGAGGTGTTTGGCTAAGAGGTCAGGGACCTTCCCAGTGGAAGTAGCTACAGGGCCAGAGTCCCTGGGACACCTGGGAGCAGAGCTCAGGGATTAGTAAAGCATCACAAAAAAAAGCCAAGACTGGAAATCTACCCTAGATGCAACTGCACCTTCCTTGTCTCCATCTGACCCAACTCCTCAAGATTCATTACCTCAAGATTCATTGCGACAGAGGAAATAGACTGTTGTCTTTGGAAAGGCGGCCTCTTACATCTTGTTCTGTAAACTTTCCAGTCATTCACCTGGGGGCTGGCCCTCCTTCTCATGGAGCCCTCCCCACCTCACTATGACAGAACAAGAATGTCTCATTCTCAGAGCCCAGTCAATGTCTCCAAAGGGTGGCTGATACTTGTGAGGGCTCAGAAGGTGGAGAAATGATTGTGACTAGATGGATTTCTGATTTCATCTGCATAGTATATAATTATGTGATGACAGAAATGTACTAAAGAGTATGTTAGTTCTATAGACTGTTCAATCAGGCTGTGACATAAAAAACTTTAAGGAATCTTAGTATCTTCCCTTCAGATTTTTAGGGTACAGGAGAACACTTGATAATCTAATTGTGTATAATGGCAATGAAGGTTTAAATGTACATGTTAAATTCTGTATAAAAGTAATGGAGGTTTAAATGTAGATGGTAAATGGTTTATTTAAAGCAAGAGCAAGGTGTCTATGGAAGTGATTCATGGACATGATGTAATAAATGAAAATATTTGTTCAAATGATCAAAAAAGTAAAAAAATGAGGACTACAGAAAACAGTGCTTTAAACAATACATTTTATAAAACTAGCACATACAAATATAACCATAAGTTTTTTTTATTCTTTAATTTTTTATTTTTTGCCAGTCCTGGGGCTTGGACTCAGGGCTGAGCACTGTCCCTGGCTTCCTTTTGCTCAAGGCTAGCACTCTGCCACTTGAGCCACAGCACCACTTCTGGCCATTCTCTGTATATGTGGTGCTGGGGAATTGAACCCAGGGCCTCATGTATATGAAGCAGGCACTCTTGCCACTAGGCCATATCCCCAGCCCTTATTCTTTAAAATTTTTATTGTCAAGGTGATGTACAGAGGGGTTACAGTTACATATGTAAGGTAGTGAGTACATTTATTGTCAAACTTGTTACCTCCTCCCTCATTTTCTCCCACCTTCCATCCTCCCTTACCCCCCCTCCCAGTTGTACAGTTAGTATACAATGTATTGTCTTAATTTTTTTTTTACAGTTTCATACATTAGGCCATGGGTACGATAGTTTAAAAAAATTATTTATTATGTATTACTATATACCAGTCATGATGTTTAATGGTGTGTTAATGTGAATTTACTATTTTCTCAAGGAATGTGCTAATTATTTGTTGCTGCATAACAAATTTCTATAAAGTTATCAGCTTAAAAAGACATTTATTGTTTCTAAGTTGCTAAGGGTTAGGAGTCAGACTGGCTTAGCTAGATCCTCTGCTTCTAGGTTTTCCACAAGGCTTCTGTGAAAGTTCTAGAACTGGGGGTCTCATCAAGGTTTGACTGAGGAAGAATTCACCTCTAAGCTCCCATGATTGGGAGAACTGTTCTCTTGGAGGGCCATTGAGCTGATAGCCATACAGTGGCCCGAAGTCACCTCAGTTTTACAATGACCATTTGCTTCACCAAATATATGAGCCCAGAAGTGTCTTCAGGCAAGATTGATGTTAGATTTTATGCTGCCGAATGGTAGAAGTGAAGGCTCTTTTACTATAGCCTCTTGTTTAAAAGGAGCTCAAAGGACAGAGGCGATTGCACACTTGTGTTATCTTGATTCTACACACCACAAAATGCTCAATGCCTGCTTGAAACCACTAGATGATATAATGGAATGATGAACACATGAAGTCTAACTTTAGAGGAAGCATTGTTGTTTGAACATTCACACTCCTCCCCTTCCCACAGAATTCTACCATGAGTGGCAGATGGTCAACAGGCAAAGTGCTAATTTGTTGGATTACAGGATTAGATTTAGTTCTAGAATTATCCTTGAGAATTGTGATAAGTATCTTAAGAATGTAAAGGTTAATACTAAGCATCCAACATAAATCTTGCTATGGTATTCAGGAGTCTAGTCAGTCCCTAGATTATTTTAAATTAGACTCCATCACATGTGATTGACCTGTGTGTCTAAGCACATGAAACAAATTCCCCTAAAAGAGAAAAACTACTTTCACTTGATGCTACCATCTCTGGAAGAAGAACAAATAAGAAAAAAAATTGTATTCAAGTAATGAAGAAATATTAGGAATCAACACTGAAGTTCTTTATAAGAACTTTATAAGAAAGGCATTTTGGTAACATTAGTGGTTATTGGAGTAAGTGGAAGAATAAACTGTAAGTTTGAGTTAGATTTGTGTTTGGGTAAAGGGGGTATACTTTTATTACTAGATAGAATGGAAGCTACCTAGAAAGTTAAAGGAGTTTTTCTCAGATTTTGTTTGGTGTTAATAAAACAACATTTGTTCCACAGGCTCTCAGGAAGCAAAAATAATTTTATAGAGTACAAAGAAAATATTCTCAACATGATGTCATAACCTTGTAGAATGTTTGATAATACTTTTCTTTGCCTAGTCTCCTGTGCTGGAATGGTTTCAGTGGCCCAGGCATATGGCAGGTTGGTTCTGATGTCTCAGGATATCTTTGAAAAGTTTTGTGCACAGTAAGAAAAAACCAGAATTCTACTCCATGTTAATATAGCTGGATAGAGTTTTCCATAAAAATACCATGGATATTGTAGGTTTCTTCAACCTGACAACACCTTAATATTCAATCCCAGTGGTTTTGATACGAATGTGGAATTCTTAGATAAAAATCTATGAAGTCTGCTTAGGGCTCTTCCTTGCTGAATTTTGAAAAGATGCATAGAAGATATGACATTTTCTTAGACTTTACTACCAAGTTTGGCTTTGAACCATAATCCTTAGACCTCAGCTCCCCAAGTAGCTGGGGTTGGCTGAAAAATAAAAATCTCAAGACACTGGATGTGAGAAAATGTGAATGTTTTCAGGATTGATTTATATTTCTTCATTTTTCCATCCAATTAGTATATCTAAAAATGATCAGAGTAGGATTAAAAGACCAATAAGACTTTTCTACCTTTGAACTGTTTGAAATTAATTCTATTGTATGCTTCTTGGCTATAGGAAATCCATGTTTTTTCATATAAATCCTGGTGTCATAATTCTCATCTTCACTTAGCAGCCAACATTTACAGGAATGAAACCATTACACTGTGTTGTCATGCTATATATATACATTAGTAATATGTTAGGAAAAGCAAAGCACTTTATGAGTCTAGTAAATGCTAGACACTGGAATGAAACAAATGTGCAATAAATTTTCCTTCTCACAAAGTCCACCTTACGTGAATTACTGTGTGTATATTATCATATATATTACAGCTCATTTTCTTTTTATTCTAGGTTAAGGATAACTTTTGAACACATAGCATGTCTATAATCTCAAACATCTTTCAATGCATTCTGCTGAGTTTCCAGTATAGTGGAAGGTCTTTGACCTGTGAGGATGGAGGAACGTTTGCTGGCATGCTGAACGGGTGCTTTTTCCAATGTGCTATCTGGGTGGAGTGCAGATTTCTTTCACCTTAAGTACAATCCTTTGTTTTTATTTTTTTCCTTTCTGTTGCCTGATAAGAAAACACTCTGTTTTTTCAAGAGCCCTACTGAGAGTTCACTGTACTCGCGCGTGTGGGTGTGTGAGACCTAACAGGCCTGCCTGCTCTGAGAGCAGAGGATTCTGCCATTTAAGGAGGGGTCTGGGATGGCTGCCAAAGTCATGTTGGCAGAGAACTCTGGAATTCTAAGTTTTGTTCTGTTCCAGATATGTGATCAAGGGATGCAGGACAGTTTCCTTCTCCTTTCACTTTCCCAGATGGAGTTAACTCATCCTAGTCAGTAAGTTTAGGACAAAGTGTCAGATCAACCCTGCCATCCTTCTTCTTCTCCATCTTCATTAAATATCTCTGATAATCAAACATCACACAGTTCTTCTCTAATTACTTCTGCTTTCATTCGATTTAGGAGGAAGATGATGCTATGTAATGCTGTCCTATCGAATTTACCTAATATGCAGCTTTATTACAAAGTAGAGAGATACATACTGAAAAGTAGCAATATAGATTAGAGGTAAAGCATAAAGGTAAATGTGAGCCTGGACAAGTTATTTATCCCCCTCTGAAAATCAGATTGTTTTTCCTCGAAAGAACAAAACAATAAAAATACCAGTCCTCTTCTTTAGCTTCCACAAATAAATAATATGAGGGTGACTTTTGGGTGTTTCAGTGGTTACTAACCAAGGGAAGAAGAGACCTGAAAGCCTGGGAACATTTTTGAAAAGTCTGTACACTTACTGGCACTTAGAGGGACATTCTGGGGCATTCCACAGCCTGAATATATCTTGAAAGCATGCTGAGAGGAAAGAGCCCTGGCTGGATGGCAAAATCTAGTTGGCCTAGGTCTGTGCTATAGAGACTCTCTGCTTCACATGGAGGCACTGCAGGGTTTTTTTTTTTAATATCCATACCTGTCATGTTTATTAATATTATATTCCAAATACACAGTTTTTTCACTAGGCTTCAATACTGTTTGTTTCCATGGAATTATGTTTACATTTGCCCCATATTTTCTCTGAATAAATATATGTAATAAATGCTTAGGTACAAAAAAAAGAGCACTAAAATACAGTAAACACTTCATTTCACCCTTCTTCCTTCTATCCAGACCCCTCTAAAGTAGTCTCAGTAAAGACTTCTAGCTAGATGGTAATTGTCTTTGAGTCACTACAGGTGTTTTAAGTGTAATTCCTGAACCTGTGGCTTCATGCCTGCTAGGCAAGCACTCTACCGCTAAGCCACATTCCCAGCCCCATAAGTGTAATTCTTGAAATCAGCATCATGTTCCTCTTTCCTAGTCTACCTCTTCTTGCAACAATTTGAAGGTCTTGTTCAGAGCAGGTTGACTGTTTACTTTGAAAAAATTTGGAGGACAAGTCACAGTCTGCGGTCAGTTTTTCCTTTCACGTATCCTTGGAGTGTCATTCTGTTTGACTTGGCTTTGCCCAGTCTGTTTGCTCACAGGAACTGATTTATTTTTTAAAAACCTCTAGTGCTGGGGATTCAACCCAGGGCCTTGCATTTGATATGACAGTGTTCTCCCACTTGAGCTATATCCCTACCTCTTCGTTAGTATTTTGAATCTCAGACAAGGTCTCACTAACTCTGTCTGGACTGGTCTTGAACTCATGATCCTCCTGCTGCCTCCTTCAAAGTATCAGGGATTACAGCTGTGTGGCATCACACCTGGATGACTAATGAGACATTTTCTGCTCTCCTTTTTATTCTCTGATCCCTTCTCTTTCCTATTCCATAGATTTCTTCCCTTGTCCTTCCCTTCCTCTTCTCTTCAATCTCTTTCTCCCTTTCTCAACACTACAAGAGTCTTCTGAGCATTTTCATGGCTTGCACCCAAAGCCACTCCTGGTGGCCATTTTGGCCATGTTCTGGCCTCATAGCTGACTCTCCATCTGTTTGGCTAGACTAAGAATCATCCTTTTGGAAACCAATGCACATTCTTTTTCTAGTTGCTTCTATGTCATTGTATGACTTTCAGGAGGTTGAAAATGTCCCCATTTTTTGCTTATTTATGGCATAGCACGCCTGCAAAGAGCACACATTTACTTTTATCTGGTAATCTCTGTACCTATCAGATTGTATAAATCACAAGTTATATCCATACCATATTTCATTTAAAGTGGCTCTGAATGAAGCCTGTCATTATGTTCAATGAAAGTTGTTAACAATATTAGCAGGATAAAAACCAGAATGCATGGAGTCATTTTGTAAAGTTGGTTTTCTTGTTTGTTCTGGAGATTCATTCTGCTGCAGTTGTTGGAGTTTGATATTTTGAAGAATTTGCAGATAATTATTCTGTTTTCCAGGGTTCAGGGAGTTGGGTCTTAAATTCAAAGGCCATGTTTTGATCCATTTGACTTGTAACCAACATTTCCATGAAACTGAGTTTCTGTGTAAAGTGTTGCTAAGAAATGTGATCGTCTAATTGGCAACTAGGCATTGATCTCTGTTTCTCTGGCTTACCGTTTTCTTGCTGTACTCAAGAGATGACTTCCAAATTTTCCTCTCACTTTGTTTTTAGCTCTCTCCTCACTGACTTTCATGTCTTTTCAAGACTCTGCTTGGAATATCATCCTTTGTATCTTCCATATAACTTTATGTATTCTACTGATGACTTTTTCAATCATAACCCATATTATGAATTAATAATGAAGAAATATTTATAAATGGATAATCCATAGTCACAGGTTTACACTTGAGGATTCTTGGTTGACTCTATTTAGACTATATTTGAAAGAAGTAAATTTCACCTGTACTGAACAGGTACAATTTTCTTCTGATAATTATGCCGGGGACAATGTAATAGAGAAACTATTTGCATAGCATTTCCTTGTAGTAAGTAAGTATTACAAGTAATCGCAGATGATTTAAAGCATATAGGCAGACATGATTATCAGATCCAGGAATCTACATGTGAAATTGCACATGTGTTTTATGATAACTTGTACAGGTTCTCCCTGTGATACAAATAAACACATAAGAAATAATAAAATTCTAGGAATCTGATTAAATGCAGTGTAATGCACGACTGTTTTTTTGGTTGATCAATGTATGAATAATATTGTGCTTTAGATTTTTGGTCTTGTGTAGAATTATCTAGGGTAATAAAGCACAGTCATATAAACAGATTTTTACTAAAGCAAGTGAGTTTTTAAAATCCATTTGCGGCACAACTTAAATTTAAATACTGATAGTAATACTGAATCACTTGAATGACTAATAAGTAACACTATAGAATCATTAGGCATAATGACTCATGCCTGTCATCCGACATACTTGGAAGGATAAGAAAGGAAGGGCCATTTCTATTTCAATGCTGGATTCAGCATTGAAACGGCAATAAGTGATCTCCCACCCAAGAAAAGCCCAGGTCCAGACGGATTCACAGCAGAATTCTACAAGGCCTTCAAAACAGTACTCACACCAACATTTCTCAAACTCTTCAATGAAATTGAAAGAGAGCATTCACTACCAGACACATTCTAGGAAGCCAGTATAACCCTCATCCCAAAACCAGGCAAGGACTCATCACGGAAAGAGAACTATAGACCGATTTCCCTGATGAACATAAATGCAAAAGTTCTCAACAAAATTCTGGCCAATGGACTTCAACATGTCATCAAAAATATCATACACCATGATCAAACTGGATTCATCCCAGGGATGCAAAGTTGGTTCAATATATGCAAGTCAATTAATGTAATCCACCACATCAACCGGAGCAAGGTAAAGAACCACATGGTTATATCACTCAATGCGGAAAAGGCATTCAATAAAATCCAGCACCCATTTATGCTAAAAGCCCTGGGAAAACTGGGATTCCAGAGAACATTCCTGAATATAATAAAGGCAGTTTATGACAAACCAACAGCAAGCATAACTCTAAATGGGGAAAAACTAAAGCCATTCCCTTTAAAATCAGGAGCAAGACAGGGATGTCCACTCTCTCCCCTGCTCTTCAACATAGTACTAGAATTCCTAGCCAGAGCAATTAGGCAAGAAGAGAATATAAAGGGGATCCAAATAGGAAAAGATGAAGTTAAACTTTCTCTCTTCGCAGATGACATGATCCTATACCTAAAGAACCCCATTGACTCTACTCCCACGCTTCTAGAGCTGATCCAAAACTTTGGCAAAGTTGCAGGATATAAAATAAACCCTCAAAAATCAATGGCATTTCTATATGCTAATGACCCAAACGCCGAGGCTGAAATCAGGAAAGCAACTCCTTTTGCAATAGCATCAAAAAACATAAAATACCTAGGAATAATCTTAACCAAAGAAGTGAAAAACCTCTATGATAAGAACTTTAAAAACATGAAAAATGAAATTAAGTCAGAACTAAAGAAATGGATAAACCTCCAATGTTCCAGGATTGGGAGGCTCAACATAATCAAAATGGTAATATTACCAAAGGCTACCTACAAATTCAATGCAATACCTATTAATATTCCAACATAATGTTTTAATGAAATAGAGGAAGCAATCCAGAAATTCATATGGAACAATAAAAGACCTAGAATAGCAAAAACAATCCTAAGCAGAAAGAACGGTGCTGGAGGAATTACAATACCCAACTTCAAGCTGTATTATAAAACTATAGTAATAAAAATAGCTTGGTATTGGCACCAGAACAGGCCTGAAGACCAATGGAACAGAATTGAAGACCCAGAAATGAACCTACAGAACTATGCCTACTTAATCTTTGATAAAGGAGCTAAAAAAATAGGATGGAAGAAAGACAGCCTCTTTAACAAATGGTGCTGGCAAAACTGGTTCAACACATGCAACAAACTAAAACTAGATCTTTATATATCACCCTTCACCAAAATCAATTCCAAATGGATCAAAGACCTTGAAATTAAAACAGATACCCTGAAAACACTAAAGAAAGGAGTAGGAGAAACACTTGGGTTCCTTGGCACAGGATGGAACTTCCTTAACAAAGACCCAGAAATGCAACAAATCAAAGAAAGGATGGATAAATGGGACTATATCAAACTGCAGAGCTTCTGCATGGCAAAGGACATAGCTCGCAAGATAAACAGAAAGCCCACAGATTGGGAAAATATCTTTACCAGCCATAAAATGGACAAAGGCCTCATATCCAAAATATATGCAGAACTAAAAAAATTACATTCTTCCAAAACAAAACCGGAAAGAACCAATAGCCCCCTCAACAAGTGGGCTAAAGACTTACAAAGAGATTTCTCTGATGAGGAAATGAGAATGGCCAAGAGACATATGAAAAAGTGCTCTACATCACTGGCCATAAAAGAAATGCAAATCAAAACAACATTGAGATTCCATCTCACCCCAGTAAGAATGTCCTATATCAAGAAAACTAACAATAACAATTGTTGTAGGGGATGTGGCCAAAAGGGAACCCTACTTCATTGTTGGTGGGAATGTAAACTGGTTCAGCCACTCTGGCAAGCGGTATGGAGATTCCTCAGAAGGCTAAACATAGAACTCCCCTATGACCCAGCAGCCCCACTTTTGGGCATCTACCCAAAAGACCACAAACAAGAATACACTAAATTCACCAGCACAACAATGTTCATTGCAGCACAATTTGTCATAGGTAGAATTTGGAACCAACCCAGATGCCCCTCACTAGACGAATGGATCGTGAAAATGTGGTACATATACACAATGAAATTTCATGCCTCTATCAGAAAGAATGACATTGCCCCATTTGTAAGGAAATGGAAGGACTTGGAAAAAATGATACGAAGTGAAGTGAGCCAGACCCAAAGAAACATGGACTGTATGGTCTCCCTTATAGGGAATAATTAGCACAGGTTTAGGCAAGTCACAGCAGAGGATCACAAAAGCCCAATATCCCTTATGAACACAAAAGATAATGCTAAGTGAAATGAACTCCATGTTATGGAAACGACTGTTATATCATTGTTGTAATTACTTTCAACATGCGATGTGAAACCGTAGCTTTTATTGTTGATGATCCTCTTTTATCCCCTTTCTGTGATTGTACGTGCACTATCTCTGTATCTTATCTGAGTACATTGGAAACCGTGTACACAGGTATTAGAACTAGGAAACTGAAAGGGAATATCAAAATCAAGAGACACAGGGTAAAAAAGACAAATGATTACAAAAGCAATACTTTCAAAACTGTTTAGTGTAAATCTACTGAACAACTCTTTGGGGGAATGGGAAAGGGGGAGGGGAGAGGGAGTAATGAGGGAGGATGTAGCAAACAATACAAGAAATATATCCAATGCCTAAAGTATGAAACTGTAACCGCTCTGTTTATCAGTTTGACAATAAAAAATAAATAAATAAATAAATAATGGAAGGACAACTTTTGTTTTTTGTTTTTTTTTTTTTTTTTGGCCAGTCCTGGGCCTTGGACTCAGGGCCTGAGCACTGTCCCTGGCTTCCTTTTTGCTCAAGGCTAGCATTCTGCCACTTGAGCCACAGCGCCACTTCTGGCCGTTTTCTGTATATGTGGTGCTGGGGAATCGAACCCAGGGCCTCATGTATACGAGGCAAGCTCTCTTGCCACTAGGCCATATCCCCAGCCCCTGGAAGGACAACTTTTGAGGCCAGCTTGGGCAGTAAAATTAATGATACCCCTTCTCAAATCATAGCTGGGTGCAGTGGCATAGACCTGTCATCCTAATACTGTTGCAAGACCAGTTGGAACAGATAAGTCCTCAAGACTCAATGTCAATGGAAGGAAGCTGGATGCAATGGCCAATGTCTGTCAACACAGGAATGATGGGAAGCCTAAAGTAGGGGAGATAGAGGTCCAGGTGAGAGTCTAGGCAGAAAGCTATATGTTGATCTTAAAAATAACAAGAAAATGGGATGCTGGAATGCTCTGGTGAGTGGCAAAAATGAAAAAAATTAGTATATATATATATATATATGCGAGAAATAAACCAGACCTGGAGGAGTGTCTCAGTGGTAGATTGCCTTGCAAATGTGAAGTCCTGAAAACTCTAGTACTACTGCTAAATAAAAAAAAAAGAAAGGGGGAAAAATCGGTGAATCACTTACAGAGGAAATACTGCTTTCTACTATCTACTAGTTAAAATTCCTTCTTATTTTATTGGCAAGAAACTCCCTTTTCAGAGTTTGTCACCAACTTGTTAGTGCTTTGTCAAGTATATTCAGGTGTCTTTCTCAGCTGTTTATTAAGAGCATGCATTTTATTTTAGAATTCCCAAGACAGTCAGCTGAAATGCATTACACAACACTTGTTCCTATCCAGCCATTCAGTCCCAGCATCTGTTTTCAGTTATGTCAGAAAATTAAGACAACAAGTATTTACTGTGGTGTTTTCCAAAGTCGTCATAACCCATGGCTCGAGCATTCTCTGCAGGGTTTAGGAACATCCATTTTGAACATTCCTTTACATGGTTAGTGGTTGATAGGCCACAGAGACCACAGATGTTAACGCTAAATAAACTTCCTGGAAATTATCACATAACTTAAAACCTATGAAAGGATAAGCACTAGCAGGATACAGATACTTTGAAGAATATCTCTTTCTAGGGACTTCATGTTTTGTAACAGGAGCATTCGTTTCATTTTTTAAAAGTAGAGAGAAACATTTATCTTCACATTTATCCCCTGTGAATCAAAGGATTCTTAAATCTATTGCACACTATGTCCACAGGGTTTGCTTGTGAAAAACGATTAGATGGGAACAGTGAAAGAGACCTTAGGCATTTCATTATATCAACATGCAGCAGTTTACCAACCCTCTAGGTGTTGATTCGATACTATTGATTATCCAAAATACTCCAAAATCTAAAATAGTTGGTACACCATCATGCCACAGAGGAAAATTCTACACTTGACCTCATGTATAGGTTGCAGTCAAAATGTAGGTGTACTAAACATAGTGTATACGATCATCTTAAGGCTACTATATAAAGTGTATGTAAAACATAAACTGAATCTTGTGTTAAGACTTGGGTTCCAAGATATCTCATATGTATATGCCAATCTTCCAAAAAAATCCAAAGGTTGATACATTGGTTCAAAGCAATTTGGATAAAAGATGCTCAACCTTTACTGAGGAGGAAAAGACCTCTGAATGCAGTGGTCAGCAAGCTACAACAAACCTCAGAATCCTAGAGGGGTGATTTGACCTTAGAAAGCAGGGCCTTAGTCCCTGAGAGTCTGATTCAGGGGACCCAAGGAGAGGTGCTTTGGAGAATTTAAATTCCTTACAAGTTCCCAGGGGATATGAGTCCTACTCCTTCTAGGAGGGCTATAATTTTCTTCATGCATTTTTATTGTAATTATAAAGGTGATATACAGAAGAATTACATTTATATAAGTCAGATAAAAAGTACATTCATTTTTGAACAGTCACCCCTTCCCTTGCTCTCCCTGTTTTTCTCTCCTATACCCACCCACAGGTTGGATAGTTCATTTTCAATGTAGTGTCTAGTGAGTGTATCATTGCTGTATTTGTTCACCCTTTGTCCCACCTGTGACTCTCCTTACCCTCCCAAAGACAGATAAACAAGACAAAAGGAAACAAAAACAGCAACAAAGAAAAGAACCCCTTAAATAAGAACACTACTTCCTGGTGTTCATTTTGATGAATATTATTTTACGAGACAAGCACTCTTGCCACTAGGCCATATTCCCAGCCTGAATATTATTTCATATGACCATATACACATAGTTATTGAGCCTTTGTGATCCTCTCCTGAGAATATCTTCTTTTGGTCTTATTCGTGTGATCGCCTAGAGACCTGCATAATTTATCATATCCCAGTATTTTTTTAAAAAAACATCCAGTGTGTTTACTTATAGATTTATAGGTACATTGTAGCTACCACAGAGGGAACCCATGCAACCTATATTTCTCTGTGTCTGGCTTACTTCACTTACTATAATTTTTTTCCAAGTCTTTCCATTTGAGAGGACCACTTTCTAAAAATCCTTGACAGTGAATTTATTAAGTTTGTAGTCTCATCTTGCCCAACACCTACCTTTACTATACTCAGAAGATTTAGTCCATTGTTCTGGTAGCGGGCACCAGTGGTTCATGCCTAGAATCTTCACTGCTAGAGAGGTTGAGATCTGAGCACTGTGGTTTAAAGTTAGCCCTGGGAAGACAATCGAGAGACTCCTGTCTTCAATTAACCAACAAAACACTGGAAATGTAGGTGTGGCTCAAGTGGTAGGAGTCAGCCTTCAGTGGAAAAATCATTCTAGGAATCTGCATGTTTAATAGCTATTACTGGAGGCTAAGAGTGTGGCTTAGTGGTAAAGTGTTTGCCTAGCATGAATGAAGCCCTGGGTTTGATTCCTCAGTATCAAATAAACAAAAAAAATTCCAAGGAATAAATTAAAATAGAAAAGATATTTTAAAAAACAACTATTACTGATGATTCTGGTAAGAATAACTGTGTATAGAGATGTGACACTGACTTTTAATATAATCAATATTAAGCATCAAGACATTAATTTGAGGATTGTTGTTATTATGGACAATATAGTACAGTTCCATATATTTGGAGATCCTGTGCTTTTTGCTGTCAGTATAAGATAGCTGAATATGCAAATATTTAGCTAGAAATAGTGAGAATTCCTAGGACTCAAGATAAATATTTTTTTGCTACCTTTTAGATTTAGAAAATACTTTTTACCATAGCTAATTGGAGTGCTGGACATCATTCACTTAATAGAACCTCATTTGGTATTGAATAATGTTTAAAACGTGGGCTGACATTCTGGTGACATTCTGGTGACATTATGAGCTATTAGTAGGACTCATTCCACTTGTGTATATATGCTAACGTTAATCCCTATTATTAGCCAGAGCATGTAGTAAGTCTTACCGAAAGTCAAGAAACCCTATTATAAAGCCTGAAAGGTTTACTTTACCAGGTTAACAAAGAAAAAAAATTGTGAGACTAAAGATAACCTGATATATCATGTAAAAGTTTTCTGTCATTTTTGACTTTTATCGATTTTTTTAGCCAGCTATTCAGCTAAATTGGCTGTCAGCCTTATTGTTGAACATTAATTATAATATTTGTACTTGAGAGCTAGCTGAAAGCATTGTGTGTATAGCTTACTGGTTGCAATTCCTTTTCTTAGCTTAGAGGACTAAAGAAAGCCAATGAACAATGCTTGAAATTTTGTTATGGTGCACTAGTGCATACACTCATTTTTCATGAGTGTGTTGGTGTTTGGATATTGTGTTTCTCCAAGAGGCCTAAAAGCCAATAAAAATTAATAGCTGTCTAGACAGATGACTTCTGCTGAATAATCATTAAGGAGGAAATCAGGGCTTTGAAATAGTGCACTTTGAAATAGTGTGATTTTTCTTTCTGTAATTTATTTCGGTTTGGTGTAAAAATGTGATGTTCAGAATGATCCTCAGTTATTGAAACCTTCTGTATTTATAAGACTTTCATACTGAACCAACACAAATTTATGTAACCACTGGAATATGAAAATAAAGATATGTGTGACTTCTGAAGCTAGGTCACAAAACAAAGTGTAGTTTATGTCTTGCTCGTATTTCTGCATCATCCACCATGGAGCAAGTGATCTGCTATGTAATGGGACATTCAAAACATTCTGTGGAGAGGTCCATGGGTTGAGACATAGAGATTTCTTGCCTACATCCAGCACAAACTTGCTCATGGGAGTAAGCTATTTTGACAGCATGTTTTCCAGCCTTGGTAAAGCATTCAAATGGTTGCACTATGGTCAGTATCTTAACCCAACCTCCTAAGAAATTCTGAGTCAGAACAGCCTAAGTAAAGCTTTTCCCAATTTCCTGATCCACAGAAACTGTGTAGATAATAAATACACTCTTACTATTTTCCAAGTGACTAAGCTTTAGGTTAATAAGCTATGTAGCAATGGGTAATTATTCAAGGAGAGTTTTTGCTGTCCTTTAAAAGAGCATCTTAAAAGACTATTTCAGTAGAATAAGAACTGATAGAGAAATATAGATATATCTCATTACTGATTTATTTGGAATAAATTCTGGGAGAAATTTAAATAAATTACCTTTATCAAGATCATAAAATATAGATAATACATGTTTAGTAAGGAAAATACATGAATAAATACTCTTTTTAAGAAAACTCAGGGGCTGGGAATATGACCTAGTGGTAAAGTGCTCGCCTCACATACATGAAGCCCTGGGTTCGATTCCTCAGCACCACATATATAGAAAAAAATCGGAAGTGGTACTGTGGCTCAAGAGATAGAGTGCTAGTCTTGAGCAAAAAGAAGCCAGAGACAGTGCTCAGGCCCTGAGTCCACGCCTCAGGACTGGCAACAACAAAAAAAATTAAAATTAAAATTAAATTAAATTTATAAAAAAGAAAACTCAGAAATTGTGTGTGGGCATAGGAGGGAAAAACTGGGAGAGAATGAGGGAAGGAGTGACATTCTCCAAAAAGAAATGTGTTCATTACCTGACTTACACAACTGTAACCCCTCTCTATATCACTTGTCTAACAACAATAAAAAGAAGAAAGCTCAGAAAATGTTTGATAGCTTCAAGACCATATGTTCTGGAGCTTTCATAATGGTCATGTATTCAAAAAGCCGTATATAGGACTGGCCTTAGGCCAAGGGTGTGGATCTCTATTGGTTTTGCTGTTATTTAGGAGAGAAAACAATGCCCAAGATAGCATAAAGAGAGCCAAATCCAAAGTCCATCTTGTAGTTGACCTACATCCCTAAATTCCTCCTGAAGAACAAATGCATCTCCTGGGACAATTTTGGATTTGGCTAAGATCTCATCTCCTGACCTTAGCTTTGACTCCATGGTGAAGTTTATGCCATGGCATTCTTTATATAATTCGATCTCCAGGGTAGCCATTGTGAACTCTCATATTTCCCATAAAAAAGCACTGCAAGCATCAACATAAGAAAGAGAATTGAAAAGCAGGTACTATCCTGGTATAGTTTATTTTCTAGTAAAAAGGATCAGGAAACTAGATAATAAAAACTATATCTAAGGAATGAATAAAGCTGAGTTGGTTGAAGAAAAAAGGAATGTATTTTTATGGGAGAGTTGGAAAGCTTGAACACAGCCTTTACTGATGTCCTGCAAAAGTTTTTTATGAACGTTATGACCTATGTTTTATTTATTTATTGTTTAAATACTTCATGTGAGGAATTTCTTTACATACCCTATCTGTGTCTGTGAAGGGTAAGAGAAAGGTTCTAACTTGAATCTAGGAAACTAGTAAATATGATATAGTTTTGAAGCCACAGGCAGCATGTATGTAGACCAAGGCATTTCTCAAATATTATGAGTGCTCTACTTCTGCATTTTACCTATAGTGTGCTTTATTTTGGATACCATTATTGCTTTGAGCCAAATGTATTTTCTTCCTTCAACACACCACTGTTTATAAAATAATGACAAAGAAAAACCACAGATCCTTATCAGTTAATAAAACCTTATCCACAAAGCATACAACAAAACATAGCATTGGGAACAGTTTCCACCCAACACCAAAATTCAATCTGATCCGAAGTCTTGTATAAAATATGTATGTCATTTCAGGGAGTCTCCAAGCCCTGTGTGGTGTCATTTTTGCCCAGATACAAGGTATCTTGGACTTGACATTCTTTAATTGTCTGACTGTAGTAGCCTGGGCAGGAGTATTTTATTAATAAAAATAGTTCTTTTCCTACCACTATAATATCTACCCTCAATAAACATGACCGATTAAGCAAGTAAACTATTTAGGCTTTTGAACTAGTCTTTATTAATAAGGGATGCCATGGACAAAGACAAAATTTAAAGTAAACAAAACAAAACTGAGGGCTGGGGATATGGCTTAGTGGCAAGAGTGCTTGCCTTGTATACATGACCCTGGGTTCAACTCCCCAGCACCATATATACAGAAAATGGCCAGAAGGAGTGCTGTGGCTCAAGTGGCAGAGTGCTAGCCTTGAGCAAAAAGAAGCCAGGGACAGTGCCCAGGCCCTGAGCATCCAAGCCCCAGGACTGGCAAAAAAAAAAAACCAACAACAACAAAAAACAAAACAAAAAAAACTGAGTCGGGTCTGCAAGCTTCACCTTTATAGACAGGTGCCTTTAGAAAAGTCACAATTTTGATGAGATCCATTATCATATGAATCGTTTCTGGGTCCTTGGAATGGTGGTCACATTCATCCTTATTGACTCATCTCCTCCAAAGTTGCTAGATTCCCCTGGGGCTCTTCACAGTGACATTGGGACTTTATTAGGTTCTAGGATGGAATCAGAGAGACAACTAAGAAACAAAGAAGATATCTTCACCAAGGTGTTTAAATTTAGGAAGATGAAGAAAGGCATGCTTTTCTTATTCTTGAGATTATGTTAAGTAGCAGGATACAGCATGGAATATCACAAGAGGGCGCTCTGGAGAGCCAAATTGACATTGAATTCATGGCGGGTGCCATTATTGCTCATGACTGAATGAAGTTTTGTCTAATCCACATTTCTTTTTTCTCTATAAGCATCTCATAGTTTCCTTGTGAGTAGGAACATTACATATCTCAACAGCTGTTTTTGACAGTCAAGTCACCAATAAGAAGCACAAAGATGGGGAAAATGTGACACAAATGATTCTGTGAAAGGGGCATGAAATAAGAATTCACAGTGAAACCTTGTTCAGCCTCAGCTGAGAGCATGACCAATAAGCTGGCTCCAATTTTTCACTGTTTTGCACATGCATGTTCACAAATAAACTGTCAGAGTATTTTAAATATTGATTTGGTGGGTTACAAATAAGGTAGGAATGAGGTAGGGATCTCCATAAGTACAAAAATTTCTAGTAATGACAGCTAACTGTATTTGTCACTCCTGTTCCACAGGGTAAGATCACAAACATCTGTGGATGTGAGAGGACACAGTGACTCTACTACTATTTATCATACATATGTTTTTCAAGCCGATGGTTAAGAAATCTAGAGAATTTATGAGGGGGAAACCATTTCAGTACTTAAATATATTGTACCCATCAGTTCTCAAATGACATAAGCATGTTAGAGAAACTGGAAAAACAAATGAAAGTGCTTATTTGCCTTTCAAATATGCATTAACATGGGATAACATCAGAATCAAATGCCTTGACTGGCAATAAAAACAATAGCTCCATTGTTTGATTTCCTTACAGTGGGTAAGGACTTGTTGAAACCTGGGTGTGTTGTGCATATTTGCTGCTGACTATTAGGACCATTTATAAACTAAGTGGCCTAGAGAATAATGTTTTTACATCTTAAAGGTGCTTAGTAAATATTTGCAACCACTGGCTTATTTTTATATTCTTTTCAGTATAGATAGATTTATTTTTTTCTCATAAAATGTTGTGTTTTCAGCTTACAAAGTACATTCATATAATTATCTCACTTTAATTTCCTTGGCATAATTTTTTTCTTTCTACTATATATATTTCAAGTTTTTGTTTTGTTTTTGGCAGTGCTAATTTATTAGATTAAGGAGATTCAAAACACATGGATGAATTGAGTGTTTGAGGTGAAGTTGCTAGGTAAAATGTTTTCATGGGAATCCATGTTTGCGGGAAGGCTGGATTCCATTTCAGCTGCTCTCCTTTCTACCCTTTTTTTTTTGAAGGCACACCCTTATCAGTCCACATTTCTGTGATTCTTCTGCTGACAAAGTGCATGTTGATTTAACTGGCAAGAACTCTCACATTTCCCTTTCTGTTTTAATTTCCATTTGTAGATCAATTTCTGGTAACCTTGTTTCTAATCTATTTATTGAAAAAAACAATAACTGTTTTTGTTAGCAAAAAGAGAAACAACTCTTTCAATGAGAAGATGCGACAAGTTCATCTGCCCTCAAACTCTATCAGACATCTACCATATTAAGCCGTGTGCTTTTTTTTCTTTTATTGCTACAAGTTCTATGTATTCTATTAAGGGTTTTGTTGTTGTTATTAGAGGGGGAAAAAGTCCAGAATGGGTGGTAGACATGAAAACAGAAGCACATTTTGCCTTAAAGGACCACCTACATTTTCTGTAGTCTCTGAAAAAGAGCTAGGGTTCCCCTGTACCTGAAGATTCATATTGCTCCGTTTCAGTCTTGTCTTTTAATTTCAATGCTGTCAAACATCAGTTTCCCTTACCACACTTCATCAAAATGTCTTCAATCAGTACTTCATCCTGCTAGTCTCCTCTCTTTAATAGAATGATTACTCATGAACATGTATTCATTTTTCATATCAACGGGGTTCCATGTGGGATTTCAGTACATTCTCATCATAATAAAGGGTTAATAGTTGGTGACCACAAAATGTCTTATTCCCTTGGAATGTTTGCCTTTTATTTAAAGATGCTGGTGTGGATAAAGTCTTATTACATGAGAACAAAGCCTGTCTTCCCTATGGGAAGATTTTAACTATGAGGTATGTCATAGGAGAAGAATTTGTTAAAGCCTAAAAGCCATCTTTGTGTAGCATAAATCATGTCACGTAAACGACCCCCTGTTCTATTTACATGCCAGTGAGGCCCTGGAAAAGGCACCAACATCTTCACTGCAGAAACTTCTGACAAATACAAGTGTTTATTTGAAATTTGTGAGACCTCTTGTGAGAAGAATGTATTTTTAATCCAGAAAATGATATCCACAGCTGCCAAAACTGCCTGAAGCTATTATAACTACCAAGAAAGCAGCTTTAAGATCTTCCTGTTTGATGGACTCACTGGAATAACTTAGTTTTAATAAGAATTTGAAGACAAACTGCTTGTCATGTAGCCTGAGCCCCTGTGAAGATTCTTTCCTCATGATTTTATGGTGACAGGAGATGGAGTAATGGTATTAAGAGGTGGGCTCACAGCCCTCCCCATTCCCCATTGCCACTGAACACTTCCACCGTCCTCAGTCTGAAAGGAGAAGGGAGCAAATGCTGTGGCCTCTTAGAAGGCTTCCAGCACAAACTGAAGAGCTTCTCTCCTCGGGGAGCTGCCCTGGCAGGTGGAGGGAACAAACCAGGAGCTCATGGGCTTTCAGCTTTGAGGAATGGAGAGATCCTCTCTTGAGTTCTCAATAATTGAAGAAGGCAAGAATGACATTCCAAATCCTAGTCGCATATTATTCTACAACTCAATACCTGGGGGTAGCTTTTATGTACTGTGTAGTAATTTTAGTGTGTTCGTCTTGGAAGGAAGAATAGATTTTTCTCAAAATGTCCAGCTGGACACTGTGCTTTTCATAGAAGTACAACTCAAAGCCTTCCTTCCTTCCTTCCTCCCTCCCTCCCTCCCTCCCTCCCTCCCTCCCTTCCTTCCTTCCTTCCTTCCCTCCCTCCCTCTCTTTCTCTCTCTCTTTTTCTCTCTTTCTTTCTTGTCCTGTGGCTTCAACTCTGGAATTGGGTGCTGTCCCTGAGCCTCTTTGTGCTCAAGGCTAGCGCTCTACCCCTTGAGCCATAGTACCACTTCCACCTTTTCTTTAGTTTCTTTTTTTAAGTTTTCATTTAATTGTCAGGATTATGCACAGAGGGATTACAATTACATTGGTAAGGTAGTGAGTATATTTCTTGTCAAACGGTTAACCTTTCCCTCATTTTTCTCCCACTTTCCCTCCCTTCCCAACCCCCACCCCCCATCAATCTTCCAGCTTTTTCTGAGTAGTTTATTGGACATAAGAGAGTCTCACAGACTTTCCTGCTGGGATGGCTTCCAACTACAATCCTCAGATCTTAGCCTCCTGAGTAGCTTAGGGTTACAGGTGTGAGTCACCGATGTCCAGCTACAACTCAAGAGCTTTTACAGTTGAACTGATGCTCCTGATTTTTCTGCCCAGCCTTGTCATAGGATCAGTCAGATACTTCTTCATTGTCACTCTAGACCCTGTAAGAGAGTGGCTGTAGATAAGAATGGCCTTCCCCTTGTAATAACATAAATATACAGATGTTCATTTAGTGACAGAGAGAGAGCAGGCCAGAATACCCCCAGGGGAATACTCTGTTGAAAGACATTCTGCAACTCCTTATGCAGTATAAAGTTTGTAAATCAAGACCATGTAATAAAAATTTCCTTTGAAGAATGATTATAATTAATGCAGTATTATTACTGTTTTGATTGAGAGTAACTTTACATGAACAGGAGAATAAGAATTTTTTTTTACTAACTCTTAAAAATAAAATAACAAGAGCAGCCATCATACTAACAAACCCTTTCCTATGCTAAGATTACTGGGGATTTCCTCTGACTCTTGGCAGATAACTAAAAAAAATGAGTTATCCTCAGATGTGGACTCTTCCGTCTCCACCCTGACTCTAATCCAGCAAAATCCACTCTCCCTGCTCAAAAAAGCACGATTATTTTTCTTGCTAATGACGTAGACCTTCTTTTCTGACTTCTAAACTGTGCCTTGAGATTTGAAGATTCTATAGTGTTTTATATTTTTTCCTGTTTCCCTTCAAATACACACTTTTGGAACAAGATGATGTTCAAGTAAAGCATTTATTATTTACATTTGTGATTAATGGTGAAGTTTTTCAAGTGTATAATAAAATCCAGAGTCAAGGACTTGCTTTTGGCTGCTTGTCGTATGATCCCATCCCACTGTTCTTGGCTCTTGCTATCTCTGCATGGGGCAGCAGGGTTTGCCTGGTATGAGACTAGATTGCTAGGCTGGATCATAGGGCTCCAATTCTGGCAATGTCACTGGTTGGAGCCCTATATAAGTCACCTAACTTCATTGGCCTCATCTCAGTGATCTCAGCTTTGAAGAGAAGACTTTGGTCTATGGTCCTGAAACTCCTCTGTGTGTCTAAAGTTCAGGGGAGGTGTCCTCTAGAAGTAAGATCATTTTGGAAACTGACATGTGGCTTATCACCGACTGTATGTGTGGACATTTTGGCTCACATTAAAGTTGCTAACTGTCTTGCCTCAAGATTTTCATCATTTAGATTATGTTTGTACCTCTCCACCCTTCATCTTAAGTACTAGAGCCACAGACGATGATGCAACAGTGACCCTACTGGTGATATGAGACTTGATTACTCTCTTATAGGTGAAAAAAGTTCAGCAAATTCCACAAGGCCCATGCCTGTACTAGAAACTGTCATCTAAATGATAATTTACATTTCTTTTATGATAACTAATTATATTTGGGATTTCTGGAATGGTTCATTCAAGATTTGTTTTTCTTAAAAGGCTTATGGGCTTCAAAGCTTTGTATTTTGCTTATACTATATAGGAAAAGGCTAAAGGAGCTTCAGTTATTTATAGAATATAGTTTGGGTTTGGTCAGATTGTCCTGTTAGAATTCCCTAAACCCATTCAAGGCAAGCCAGACTGGGGTCTCTGACTCTATAGAGCCCTATTTTGATGCTAGTTCTTTCTAACCATCTGATAGTTAGCTTCAGCCTAATCTCATTTATTTTAGTCAACTTCTAAAGGTTAAATGGCTACTGACTTAGTTACTTTTCTTCATGTGAGTAAATATAAATTTTATTAAAACTAGAAAACTTAAATTATTAACCAATTGTCGATTAAAAATTACTGCTCCTAAAATGTTAATTAAACAATTTTATTTCTGCTTTATTAAAATTTGAGGGTCAATGAAGTTGAAATAATTCTTATTGAACTGATTTTTGTCTTGATAAAAATTAGAAAAATGAGGAGACATGAGTAAATAACTATACAACTGAAATATATTTTTACCAAATGCTCACAGGTTACATTTTTCTTTGTGGTATTGGTGCTCCAAAAATTGAAAAAGGCCAACATGTCTGAGAAGTATCATTGATTCAAATATTTGATTGAACCCAATTTTAATGCACAAAAACTTGATCTTTCTCTTGGAACTGATAAAAATGAAATTGTATTTACCTTTACTCATCAGAATTATTAGCCAAAAGCCTGAGAAGGTATATAAAATTTAAGAAATTCCTTTCAATCATTAGAAAACAGAAAGTGAAAGAACAATGTCCTGTTAGTCAATAACAAGATTGGGTCTTCCAAAATGTCTCACATACTTTTACTATTGTTTGTTAAAAGCCTTATGTGTGAGAGCTTTAAAATCCAATACAGATAACATTAGTACAAGATCCTCTGCTCACCTGGGTGGGTGGTACAGCATATGATCTCCTAGAGTCAAAGCCATGATTATAGTTATCAAGCATGGAATCTAAAATAACACATATTGTCTTAAGAGACTAAGAACAACAGTCTCAGCTCAATCATTTTAACATGAAGTGAATGGGTCTCTGCTTTCATAGAATTCCAATAACCTGTGTAATTGTCTCAAGGGATTAAATTAAGAAACCACACTTTTTTTTTTACAGGTTGTTTGCAATAGCCCCTTGTCACTGTTGTTTTTGTTTAATTATTTTGCTTTCAAAAAGGAGTAGCAAAATTTTTCTGCAAAATATCTACTCATGAATACACTTTGTGGGCCATATGATATGTGTCATCCTCAAGTCTCTTGTTTTTATAAAAACAGGTGGTGGGCTGGATTTGGCCCATAGGCCTTGATTTGCCCTTCAGTGCATGAAATTAAGAGATAACATTGCCTCACTGGCTTCACTTCACCAGAGAGAAACTGGCAAGGCTAAGCTGATGGATAAAGCTCTTATCCAGTTTTCAGGATGATCAAATTAGAGATACTTGGGTTTATTGATAGCAGACTACTTGTCTGCATTCATAGTCCACACGTGAAGTCATGGGGCTCTATTTTCAACCTCGCAGCTGTGCGCTATGGAAACAATTAGTATTGTTAGTCCAATGTGATCACTTCAGGTCGGAGAGCAGAGGCATTCTTAGGATTATGAGGTTGATCTTGCTTTCATGTAGCTCTCCTAGGATTAAATTAGGAGGATAACTAAACTAGTCACAGAACTGGCTCTGGCTCATGGACTTTGATTTGGACCATTTCCATCTTGGGGTGAAGTCCTTTATAATCTAGGGACATGGTAGGGACATGCACCCATGAATTTCAGGTATCTCTATAATAATGGCAGCATTTGCTGTTTGTAAAAGATCTAAAATGTTTAGTTAAGTGAGGCCAGGTCTTTATTTTCATCCTAGATGTGGGGTGTTGAAAAAAAATCACTCAACAATCTAGGCTTCTCTTAATCATATCTGTTATGATCCCCAAACCTCTCCCACCACTAGTATGCCTTAGTTCCATTCTCTAATACACTCAGGATAATGCTAATGAAACAAAAGTTTCTCAGTAAATGTTTTAATGATTGCTATGTAAACTTAGTTCTTTCATCACTAAAATTCCCTTATTTTTCTCCTGATATTGAATATAATAACTCAATGTGTTCACATTACTACTGTAACAATTATGATAGGGTTTACTTTGCTTAAGCAATAATTAATTCCTTTTTTAAGGTGGGAGAGGGAAGGGGATGAGTTCTGTGTCTTTGAACTCAGGGCTTGTGTTCTTGATAAGCTTGTCTACACATGGCTAGTGGTTTATGACGTGAGCCACAACTTCAGTTCCGGCTATTTGCTGGTTAATTGGGTTTGTTTGTCTAGACTAATTTTTTTTTTTTTTTTTTTTTTTTTTTGGCCAGCCCTGGGCCTTGGACTCAGGGCCTGAGCACTGTCCCTGGTTTCCTTTTTGCTCAAGGCTAGCACTCTGCCACTTGAGCCACAGCGCCACTTCTGGCCGTTTTCTGTATATGTGGTGCTGGGGAATCGAACCCAGGGCCTCATGTATACCAGGCAAGCTCTCTTGCCACTAGGCCATATCCCCAGACTAATTTTAAACCTTGATGGTCAGGTCTTAGCTAAGATTATAGGTGTGAGCCACTGACATTTGGCTTCATTGGCCATTTTGAATGACATTTTCTAAAGCCATTGTATTGAGTTTCTTTCATGAACCCTGCTATTTAAAGAAACTAGAGTTATTAATGGTTTAAACAGTTCAGAGCTGTCTGGACATCCATAATGCTGTTTCTGAAAGAAAAGGACTGGAGGTAGGATCATGGGATCTTAGTCGAGTTTATTTAGACTCATGACTCTACAAATATAGATAATCAACCTTTGGCTTTATCTTACTTCAAAGGTTTGGCTTATGGGTGGAAGGGGAGTTGGGCACAGAAAGGGAGTTGTAAATAACCAGTAAGAAGCTTCTACCACCAAATTATCTCTGCTCACTTCCTGGGGAGTAATGCATTTCATTTTTTCTTCATGGTATAAAATTTTACTGTGAGATAATTCAGTCCTGTATCTGAATAAGATTTAGCTTTCTATCTCAGTGACAAATGCTGAACTAGAGTTAGGACCAAATAGAGGAGTTGGAGGTTACAGAGAGACAGGAAGTAGTGAGAGGAGAAGAATGTTTGAAAGTCAGGCGAGAAAGTGGAGAAGTTCAAGGAAAATTCAGTGTCTTCTGAGTTGAGAGCAATGTACTTTTTATGTGCCTTATAGAGAATGGCCTTATTTTCATAATGGGCACAGAAGCTGTTTCATAGTGGACTGAGGGCTGAAGGCAACAGAAACAGCGGGTAAAGATAATGTGGAGATGTTTGGCTAGGAAAGAGAGGAAAGAAGGCAGCAACTGGAATAGAGTGTGAGGTCAACTGGGGACAATGTTTTATTGCTTTTTTGTTTTTTCTTTTGAGAGGAAGGAAATTTTAGTATTGGAGCTTTGAAAGGTAAAGAAATTGAATAAGATAATGAAATAGTGTACGTTTCCTGGAGAAAACCAAGAATGGATAAGATGTTGGGTACAACTAGAATAAATATATTTTGATAAAGAAAATACAATTTCTAAAATTCAGACAAGAGATAGGGTTGGTGTTGCGATAGGCAGATTGGTAGGATGAGAAGTGAGATTGGAGCAGGTCCCTGCCAAATGATATCAGTTTAACCATGAAAAGATAATCTTCTGAGTCCAGGGAGACAAAGGTTACAAGAAAAACATGAAAGCTTGACCTAGTCATGAGGAGAAAGGAAGAATAATGCCTAGAGGAATGAAAATTGACTTGAGGCTAGTGACCATGAATTCATAATGCTTCTTTCCTCTCTGCTGAGTGACATTTATCAGTTGAGGTTGGTATCTGAAGGCAGGTGTTAGGAAAAGACTATTGAGCTCCTTTAGGGTTAAGATTGTGCTAAGAATGTGATGAGGGAAATGTGTACTAAATTATGTAGGGTTTGGCAAGAATATAATTAACAGTGATGGGCCATAGACTCGAATAATGACTGGAAGAGTTTGCTAGTTTGGAAGGAAGTAAAGAAGTCACAAAGAGTTTTTCTTCATGGAATGGCTACAGTATAAGTAGTTTAATAAGCAGAGAGAAGAGATGATTAGAGAATGTCATTCTTTTTTTCCCCTTTATTGTCAGAGTGAAGTACAGAGGGGTTATAGTTTCATATGTAAGGCAGTGTGTACATTTCTTGTTCAACTTGTTACCTCCTCCCTCATTTTCTCCCGCCTCCCCCTTTCTCCCCACCATGAGTTGTACAGTTGGTTTACATCAAATGGTTTTTAAAGTATTGCTTTTGGAATGGTTTGTTTTTTTAACCATTGTCTCTCAATTTTGGTATGCCCTTTCCCTTTCCTAGTTCTAATACACATATATACAATATCCAGGGTACTAAGATCATATGCAGTGATAGCAGGAGTGAAACCACAGGAAGGGAATACGAGAAAAAAAAGGGTACTGTTTCTCATGGCATGTTGAAAATAATTACAACAATGATATAACACTTGTTTCCATAAATGGAGTTCATTTCACTTAGCATCATCTTATGTATTCATTAGGGTATAGCTATTGGGCTCCTGTGATCCTCTGCTGTGACTTGCCTAAACCTGTGCTAATTATTCCCTATGAGGGAGACCATAGAGTCCACATTTCTTTGGGTCTGGCTCACTTCATTTAGTATAATTTTTTCATTTAGTATAATTTTTGAGACTGTGATTCTTGAATTAATGATTTTGGAGGTGGAAAAGATTGAGTGATGGTAAATTTAAGACTTATGTGTGAGGTTTGGCTTTGGGGTGAGGAGGGGGTTTGTAGAGAGCCAGACAAAAGCTTTATAGACAGAGTATACAAAGTTGGAAGCAAAATTAAAAATTGACAAATGTAATCAAATCCAAAACTTCTTGTTCATCTACATATATTAAGACAATTTAGACAAATCATCAGTTGGGGGTAATATTTTTAGCACATGTGTCTGCCTAAAGACTTCTATCAAGGCTATATGAAGAACTGTTACAGCTCAATTATAAAAAGAGAAAAAAATGAAAATTCCTAAGTTTCAATATGTAAAAGAAGATATACCAATGTTCAGTGCATGGGCAAATCCTCACTAGGTGAAAGAACAGAGAACCTTCATATTCATAAAAGTAAAAATGACTGATAATTGAAATGTGTGAGGGTTTTTTTTTTGTTTGACAAAAGAATAGTTTGACCTTTTACATCATAACAGTGGTAACAACATCTAGATCTGAGCCTCAAATTCTGAGCTAGGATAAGTTTTCTCTTTCTGGGGCTATTTCATGCTCACCTAAGTGTTTCCCAGCATGTCTCTCTATGCTGTCATAGTCCGCTTAGTCTCCTGTATAGTGATTTATTATCAACTTCACCCAATATGTATAGCTATCACTTTCTATAACTTGTGGTCTATATCTAAGCCCTAGGAGAGATTACATTTTGCCTATCTTCCATCTTCTGTCCCTAACATTGATTTGGATTTGCAGTTGGAAATTTGGATGTGATGGTGGGACACTGGGGTGAGGTAGATTTGGTTGGAAAGTTCCTCCCTGAAATCAGGCCCTAGATGATTCCTTCTCTCACCTAGTTGGTACTATATGACTGCCTTATACTAAACTTGAGTCTTGCTCTTTACAAAACATGTCTGTGAATGGCTTGATATCAGGATACTGAATCGGTTTTCAATTGCTGCCATAACAAACCATCAGAAACTGGCTAATTTAAAATTGCACAAATTTATTGTTCTTTCTCTTGGTACATCAAAGCCTAAGTGTGGAAATTGGCTGATTGCTCTATCCTGGGTCTTAGAATACTGAAACAAGGATGTCAACAGGTAGGAGACTTTTACCTAGAGTCTCTAAAAGGAGATCCAAACTCATTCAAGCTTTTCAACTGCTTATAATCCAGCTGGTTAAAGAACAGCTTTTTGGCTGGCATTGGCTGGGAGTCATTCTAAGCTTGAGGAAGCCAACCACATTTCTTGTCATGTATTCCCTTCCTTTATCTTCAAAATCAGCACCAACAACTGGTTGGGTCCTTTACATGTTTTAATTTCTCTTTATTTTCTGTATTCTCTGTATTTTCTCTGTGTAGCCTGCTTCTAGATAGAACATTCTCTGCTTTTAAAAACTTCATAGGAGTAGGCATGGGCCATGCAGGAAATTGATGAGACTCTCCCTGTTTTATGACTTATCACATCAATTACAACTTCAAAGTTTGTTTTACCATTAAATATAATAATGTTCCCCTCACCTGCACCATGAGGATGTGTCTTTTTAATTTTTTTCTTCTAGTTTTTAGCTTTTTGTCTTCATCAGATTGCATAGATGATATGTCTAGCTGTTGATGAGATTGCTGTTTGTATTTATTGTTTGATATTCTCTGAGCATCAGATATATGTAGTTTGGCATTTACCATCAATTTAGAAAAAATCTTGATTTTTATCTTAAATATTTCTGTTATCCAATTAGCTCTTCTTCTGCATTTCCAACTAATATTTATGAATACTGTAATTAAAATCCTTGCATTTTAGTTCTCTCTTACCACATTTTTCATTTCTAATATTTCATTTTTGTTGCCTTTTTGTATATTTCTATTCTGAAACTATCATTTGATAGCACATTCTAGCTTTCCTATAGAACCTTAAACATATTTATTATAATTTTAGGTTTCCTATTGATCATTGAACATCTGTAAGGTGTGTCTTTTCCTATTGATTGTTTTAGTCTCTTGATTTGTTTTACTTGCTTCTTTGAATCTCATTTTATTTCCCTAAATTTTAACACAAGCTACTTTTTTGGCAGTAGATACAGAGGAAAATAACACTGTATTTTGTTAGGTCTCAGTGTGATGTGATAAATTAAGACATTTTAGTTATTAGGAGAGCTAGTGCACCCTTCAGGTTTCTGTAGCATTTAAAGTTGGGATTGATAAGCTGGTGAGTATTTCTGCATTTTCAACCTTCAGCTTTGCCTTTCGTTTGAGTCTGTACTGAAAAGAAGATGTCTCTCCATGCTCTTAATGTCTACTTACAAGCCTACTATTGTCAGTTGTAATTCACTGACTGTTAGTTTGTTACTGGGAAACATCAGAGGGTCCTTTTGGTATTTCTGATTTAGCTTTAGTTTTATGCAGGTAGTATGTTCTGGATCTTCGGACTATGATGTAAGCTCCATATCCAATCCCATCTTACCTCTAGGCTCTAATAGTCAATCTCTGGGATATGTTTTTGTCCATCCCCTAGTGTTTTAGAAAATCGCACTCTGTGTGTGTGTGAGTGTGTGTGTGTGTGTGTGTGCGTGCGCACATGCACACACATGCATTTAAGGACCTTTATTGCTGGTAAAGTTATTACCCTGGATAAAATATTGTATTTCTTGTCCCCCTGCTTACGTACACCTTCACACTACAATCTCCTTGGTGAAGTGAGGCTGCAAAAAATGTGCTTGGCCTGATGGTTGCTCTGTCTTTCTTTCTGTTATGTTCTTTGTTCTCCTTTGTTCTTTTAGTCAATTTAACTTTGCAGCACTGGCCACATGTCTGTAGTTTGGACTAATTTTATGAGAAATCCCACCAGTATTAATAAACAGTTACACCGAGTTCCAGTATAATTTCCCTGCATCATGAACTGAGCTGTGAGCAGCGGGTCCAGGACTAGAGTTACCATTCCATTCTCCTTTGGCCAGTAGCTTAACATCTCTGGGCTTTAGTTTTCCCATTTGTCTGTTTTCCTCCCTCCCCCCCTTTCTCATTGGCTGCTATTTAGTTTCTTTGCTGATTCATTCTCATCTTAACAATGTCTTAAATTGGAGTTTCTCAGGATTGAGACCTTGGTGCTTTTCTGCCTTTTTGCTTTCTGAATGATCTCATCTAGTCTCATGATTTCAAAACTATCTAAACACTAGCAAGTTGAAAAGTTCTCTAACTGCTCCTCTCAACTTCAAACCCGCTTAGTCAATTCACTACTAAATGTTTCTACTTGGCTTTCTAGCAGATACTTGATTTAGCAGGTCTATAACTAACCTCCTGAAATCTTCCACTCCACTCTTCTGCCATACTCTTTCCTGACAACTAAAGACAGTTATAGAGATATATGCTAACAATCATAGTAGTTCATTTTCTCATATGTCTTACACTTGGCTTACTACATATTTTTTAAGCTCTGCTTTCAAATTGTATATAGCATTCTTGGAAGCTCTATTCTTCTTAAAATTTCCCCTACCCTGTTTAAGACTATGATCATCTCTTACTTAGATTGTTTATATAGTTCATATTTGTTCCTCCTAGTTTTGCATTTCAGCATATTCTCAATATAACACCCAGAGTGATACTATTAAATTATAAACAATTCTAAACTACTCCTTTGCTCATGCTAACCATCTTAGGGTAAAGATTTGAAGTTTCCAGATATAGTAGCTGATGGCCTGGATACTTCAATGTCACCTCTGGCTTTACTTACTACTACCTGCTCACTCAATGTCCTACAGGTACAGTAATCAGAAGTGTACTTTCCTCTGGGCTTTGCTCTTGGTGTTTCTTCAGTTTAGTCATCTGGAATATGGTGTCTGATTAATATTTCTTGGTCTACCCTTTCTCACTAGAGTATAACCTTAGTGACAGTGTGGCTTTTGTTTACTCTATTCCAGCATATAGAAGAGAGGTTTGCTTGGTATAGATGCTCAACAAGTATTTTCTATTAAATTAGTGACTGAGTGTCTATCATTAAAATAAAGCCTACTTTCCCTATGGATTTGTTAATAGATGCAAAAGATTACTTGGTACTGTCAAATTGCTATTGTATAATTATAATTAGAAGGCATCTTTGAAATGAGAAATAGAAAATGTTATCAAAATAGACAGAGAACAGTCTAATTTAAAATATCAAGAAAGGACATACAAAGGCCAAACATCTAGTATGGAAATTCAACATTATAGATCGGGGGAAAAGTTGCACAGTAAACGTTCTTGACAGTGTCATTCTTGACAGTAAAGCTCATCATCCTTTTCTGAAAAGCCTGCCCACCTTCAAGGAAGGAGAGTGTCTATGGCTAGGCTGTGCACTTACCTGGTGATTCTACTGTGTTGCTTCTGATATATACTGAGTGCTGTACTTGGCCTCTGTTGAGAACAGGCTTACGCTTACTTCTTAGGCCAAATATGCCATTTTACTGGGTAGAGAAAAAGTGTTCTGTTCTAGAAATATATAACATCAAAAACCACTGGGTTTTCTGCATGGCACCCATGCAGACTGCTCTTTGTGTAGTTATGGGGAGTTTGTTCTGACTTAATGAGAGAAGACATGTCTTTTGCACAAACAAGCCCTTGCCAGTGAGATTTATGGTTTTGTAACAAATCATGAAGAATGAAAGGAATGCTAAACACATTTACTTTTTGCTCTGAGCTGAGTAGAAATGTGCTATTTCTGATGACAATGACAATTGCTATAGGCATTTTCCATGTGGCTTTTGTCTTCTAGATTTATGTGGCAATTTAGCTGGTGCTTCAGTTGGGGTCTAGAATTGTGGAGGAAAAGAATTTCTACCCCACAAGCCATAACGCAGATGGACCAGTCCTTTGGCACCCAAACAGATAAAAATTTTTGTGCTAATATGATCTACCAAGATCATCTATGTGTGATGTAAAGGTCTATGGAAGTGTTTGGATCTTGGGTTTTTTTTTTTATACTGCATGTTTGTCTGAAGGAAATGACTGAAATATACTATAAAGTACCTTTCTTTCCTTGAACATAATTTACTGCTAGTTCATTTATTTACAACCAATTATAACAATAAAGGGGAGGGAAAAGGAATAAGGACTGAAAGAGAAGCTGCCAGGGAATAACTGTGCTAAAAATAATTGTAATAAAAGGAATTTAGGGAAGTTACAGAAGTGAAAATAAACCTTAAATTGATTAGAAATGATTTCGTGACTGATGGCTAGCCAGTGAAATTCTGTCCAAAGGAGAATTCTGAGATTTCATGATTCTCAGTCCTTTCAATCCCTTTTTTTTTTTTATAATTTTACCAAGAAACAAACAAACAAACAAAACCAAACAGAAAAACAAAACAAAACCAGACTTGTTGCCTGTTTGGTCTGAAGTTAATGCTTCCTGTTTGTATTGCTGATCCCAAGTTTTGGGTTATTATGCCACATTAGCAAATAACAGTAAGTCTTTCAGAGCACTGAGTTATTTCAGAAATACAAAGATCTCATGTCTATTACCAAGTGCCATGTTTGTGCCACGTTCTGATGGACACCAGAAACGTCCTGCCTTGGATAACTACACCCAGGCCTCTGTAGCAAGAAGGAGAAAGAAAGATACTCAGCTCAGTTTATGAGCTTACCCACAGCCTTGCCTCACTGTATCTGCCCAGTGTCATTATGAGAGTGTGAAAGAACAGGCACAATTCTTTTCAAGTCTCTTCCAGATCTAAGATTCCAAATAGTCAGAGACATGATCCCTCCATGGATGTTTTCTGGGCGATTTGCTTTTTGTAAATATGTTAAGTTTGCAGTTCTAGATCATTTTTCACTTCATACACTCTTCCAAGTTCTGCTTTTATTTGTCTTTTATTTTTAAAGTGAGGTTGAAGTCCCTTCTTCCCCATGAACAGAACAATCACCTCTCTCTCTCTCTCTCTCTCTCTCTTTCTCTCTCAATTCAATATATCTCAAGCATTGCTCTGTATAGCAATTGTCTCTCCAACTGTCTGGTGATACCCTCCAGGACAAGATAGGAATGCTTCCTCTGACAAGCGTTCCTAAAAGTATCTTCCTCCACATCTCAGACAAATCTTTTTCTCCCATTGCAAATGTAACCACTTGCTTTTAATGATTATCATGTGTTAGAATTGGCTCTTAGAGACAAGGGGCCCTCACCACTGATAAGTGAGGGTAGGCAGTGTTCTATTCTCCTGTTCATCTTACTTATACTCTAATTAGCCCGTGCCTGAGGCATTATGTTCTCAGCTTTATTCCTCCCTCATCTCTCTATGAGTATACTTTATTTTGACCTTTATGTTATGAACCCTTGGGAGTCTTTCACTGTTTTGGTTCAGCCTCAGGGAGAAAGGGGTTGAGGTAAGGTAACAAGTACTAATTGCACAATAGTGAGAAGGATGAACTGGAAAGTGATGTGTTCGGTAATTACAAAAATGGGTGAGTCTGGCTAGACCTTCTAGACCAAACATTCAGACATGTACACATAGAAGACACAAAGCTCAGAGTCTGGAGTCTAGAGAAGTGTTTCTTCCAATTTCCACTATTTCTGAACACTGAGATAAATGATTTGATCTAACATGGATATATACATATACATATATGTATAATTTATTTTTTAATTAAAAGAAATAACTAGTTTTTGTTTCTTTGTTTGTTTGGAAGAGGCCATGAATGAGGCTTTACACAGAATAGGGGACTATAAGAACAAACTTGCAACCTCAGTTTCCCTTTAACAAGTCTAGATACATTTTCAGTACTTCTTTCTTTTCTGTCTATAGTCCATTTTTTCTCACCTAGGCTGCCTACTTATTATATCCTACCTTCCAACACACATCCATCCTACATACTCTTTCAATTTCTAAAACCTCCTCCTGCAACTTCTGGATGCTATCTTGTATTCTTTCCATCCCCACATCCATTCATCTCAAACCTCCATGTAGTTAAAAGTTCAGCAGAAAATTATCATATGCTCCACTAAGTATTTATCTGAAGAAAATAGAAACATATTCATACAAAGACTTGTACATGAATTTCATTAACAACATTGTTATAGTAACCACAAACTCTCAACAATACAATCATCCATCTGATAAACAAATGTCATAGGTCAGTAAAATGAAATGGTATCTAGCAAAAAATGAACTATTTTACTTTTGATACACTGAATTTTCAAAGTAAGAAATTTCAAAGTTGAGAATGTATCAGAATAACCTAGTGTCCTTATTGAATAGAGATCGCTGCCCTCACTTGTTCCCCAATACAATAGATTTAGTGATGATTCCTAAGAATTTACACTTGTCACAAGTTACCAGGTAATGCTGACTCTAATTAGGACCACTACGGCATGGAATCCATTTTACCTTCTGTGAAGAAAATCTAATTGCCATTACTTTCTCTAAGAAAATTCTCTCCATGAAAACAAAAAATGGAAAGAAGGGTAAGAAGTTTTGTTAGGTTCTGTAGCCTGTCAATGTCTTCCTCTTCTTTGCTAAGAATCCATAAGCTTTCCAATTGACTCAGAAAAGGTATTACAAAATTGGCTTTGACATCAACATTTTCCCTGATAGTTTCTACCTATATTTGACTACATTTATGGAATAAGAATTACCTTTGTGACTAAACAAAACCAAGGGGATATTTTCTTCTTTCTTTCCCATCCTTCCTATCAGATTTAGGGTCCCTCTTCTGAAGCTGCCTCATGCTAATGGTACTACTCATGTTACTCTAAAATAATTGACTTACTCATCTAACTTAGTAGAATGTTATCTTTGTGATCAGACAAATAAGGTTTGAATTTATAATAATGATGATAATAATAATAATGATGAGTGCCTCGTACTTAATGAATGAGATCAAAGTAAAGCAGATGAGTAAATATATATATTCCCTGTCTAAGCCCAATTTGTGCTGCCTAGACAGAAGACCAAAGACTGAGTAATTATAATGGGCAGAAATTTATTGGCTGACAGTTGTCTAGGCTGGGAAGTCTAATATTGAGTTGCTGGTATGTGAACAGGGTTCGCTCTTCATCATCACGTGGAAAGAAGGCAGTAAAAAGGTACCAGGGTAAGAGGGTGCCAAACTCTTTAATAATGGTATTGATGAAATTAGATGAAGTAATGGGAAGGATCTAAGCTCTACCCTACCAGGCTCTGCCTCTCAATAGTGTTGCAGGATACTTAAATTTTAATGTAAGTTTTAGAGGAGACAAAAATCAAAGCATAGCATTCTTCAAGGCAAGTATAAATTGTATGCTGATACACTGTCATTTTTTTTACATTTTTAAAAACTTTTTATTTTCTGTATTTCATTTCTTTATTTTTATTTTTTTCTTATTTATTGTCAAAGTGATGTATAGAGAGGTTACAGTTTCATATGTTAGACATTGGATACATTTCTTGTACTGTTTGTTACTTCCTCCCTCATCCCTCCAGCCCCCTTCTCCCTTTCTCTCTCCCCCCATGAGTTGTTCAGTTGGTTTACACCAAACAGTTTTGCAAGCATTGCTTTTGTAGTCGTTTGTCTTTTTATCCTGTGTTTCTCAATTTTGGTATTCCCTTTAACTTTTGTAATTCTAATACCATTATATACAGTTTCCAATGTACTCAGAAAATATACAATGATAGTGCAGGTACAACCACAGGAAGGGGATACAAGAGGATCATCAACAATAGAAGCTACGGTTTCACAAGGCATGTTGAAAGTAATTACAACAGTGATATATAACTCGTTTCCATAACATGGAGTTCGTTTCACTTAGTATTATCTTATGCATTCATAGGGGGCATAGCTATTAGGCTCTTGTGATCTTCTGCTGTGACTAGCTTAAACCTATGCTAATTATTCCCTATGAAGGAGACGAATGGATCAGGAAAATGTGGTACATATACACAATGGAATTTTATGCCTCTATCAGAAAGAATGACATTGCCCCATTCGTAAGGAAATGGAAGGACTTGGAAAAAATTATACTAAGTGAAGTGAGCCAGACCCAAAGAAACATGGATACATTGTCATTTTACAGCTGTGTCCAGGCACTTTCAGCAAATGTATGCTTGTCGGTTTGTATGTGATCATCTCTCTCGCTCCCTCTTCCAAATTAGCACAAGGCCAAACTTTAAAGAGTGGTTTTAGGAGAATCAAGTCAAAGAACAGTATCACAGGCTGTTGACTTCGAAAACAGTGTTATTTTCCTCTGTATCTACTGCCAAAACAGTCTATGAAAACAAATTTTGCTATTTGTTCGTTTGTTGAGTTTATAAAGGAGGTAATGAAGTTATTGCTCCTTTGGTAAACCAACTAGCTTTGCCACGTGGTGCTGAATTGTCAACACTGGCAAGTTTTAGTCTGTCTCATTCAGTCATCCAAAGTCACCAAACAGTCTGAGGATTCAGAGCACTGGGATGTCTGACCAAGATGGAAACTGTTGTTGTTATAGCTGACATGAGCCTCATTTATACCAAGACCTAGCCAACAGATAGTGGAGTGCTTCATTATGAAAACCAAACACATTTTCCTCCCTCAGACATTCAACATCTCTAAATTCAAACATGTAAAAATCAATAGCATAATTTCACATGGTACAGTGAAAATAACAACAACAATGATAAACCACTTATTTCTAGAACTTGGAGTTCATTTCACTTGGAACATCAAAATGGAGAGATAAAGAGTAAAAGGTGAACCAATGATACTGATACTTATAAGATAATGATACTTACAAGAAAATATGCCGTAAACCAACTGTATAACTCAGGAGAGGGAGTGGAGGGAATTGGGGAAGGGCGAAGGTGAGAGAAAAATGAGGGAGGAGGTAACAAGTTTAATAAGAAATGTACTCACTGCCTTACATATGAAACTGTAACCCCTTTGTACATCACTTTGACAATAAATTAAATAAATGAATGAATGAATTAATTAATAGCAAACATCCTCTGGGTACTTTGGTGATCACAGTGTCCTGATACATAGCTAGCTAGTTAATTTTGGGGTAGTAGGACTCTATAGGAATTGCTTGGGGGCAGCTGTATGAGAGAGCCTGTCTGGGTAACATGGATTTTTGACTTCTCAAGAGCACATGTTGCATGTGGGAACATGTGCTTCGCTGGCAGGCTCAGCAGGAGGCTTCCTGAAGAGGGAATGTGCTGTTCTGCTTGTCCTGGAACAATGATCACGAGATCCAGTAGTCTGTGCTTCTTGCTGACATATAATCATGTTTGAGTAAATTCAAGTTCTGAGTTTATTTAAAGGCCCCATTTCTTGGCACTAGGGAAGCTGTTCATGTGATTTATGGGACTTGAATGTTACAATGCTTTCTGTATAACTTTAAAAAATGTATTAGCACACATTAGTTGTACAAGGAGAGCTTCATTATGACATGTCCATGCACATAAACAATGTATCCAGATCAACCTCATTCCCTCTATCTCTCGTCTATCCCATTCCCCCTTCTTAAAACAATTTAAACAGATTTCAGTTTCTATTTTCATATATACAAATAAACTATATCAACACAGTCATTTGTCCTGTTAGTCCCTCCTCTTCCTTCTGGTGCCCACCCGTGCATCCCAGCCTGTTGCAAATGTTTTTATTTCAAATATAATTTTACTGTTATTATTAAGGTATTGTATAGGAGAGTTACCATTTCATAAGTCAGGTGGTTAGTATGTTTTGGACAACAACGTCACTCTTGTCACTCCTTTCTTCCTTCTGTAAAGCTTTTTTTGTTTATTTTTCCAGTCCTGGGGCTTGAATTCAGGGCTGGGGTGCTGGTTCTGAGCTTCTTTGTCCCCAAGGCTAGTGCTCTATCACTTGAGCCACATACCACTTCTGGTTTTTTCTGAGTAGTTTTTTGGAGGTAAGAGTCTCAAGGACTTTCCTGCCCTAGATGGCTGCAAACCGTGATCCTCAGATGTCAGCCTCCCGAGTAGCTAAGGTTATAGATGTGAGCCACCACATCCTGCTCACTTCCAGCCTTTTCTCAGTAGTGTATTGGAGATAAGACTCTCACAGTCTTTTCTATGGTTTCAAGCCATGATCCTCAGATCTCAGCCTGCTGAGTAGCCAGAGTTACAGGCCTGGGCCACTGGTGCCCAGCTTGGAAAAAAATTTAAAGGTCATTTTTCTTTAGAGTTATAAAGACCTTGGTTTATCTAATTTTTGTAATTGGAAATGTTTCAAAATCATATGTCTAAAATACAAGTAGGGATGTCTTCTATCTAACTAAAGCTGTGAGCTGCTGATTTACCATTGTCAGAATGTTCAGAATCCTTCCATCTCTAGTGTTCTTATTTAGAACCTCCATTCAATATCTGTGTTTTAGCTATAGGGTAAAGTAATTTCCCCTGTAAGCCAGGGAGCACAATATTCAAAGTATCTGTTACTCTGGTTCTCTAGCTAAGCTTTTCCAGGCATATCCCCACCAGTATCCCTCAACTTGAGATTAAGAAAGGATTTGCTTAGCCATTAGCTTGAAAAGATTTTTCACTTACCATTCTGCCACACACTCACACCCTATCACAACCACCTTCATCACTACCACAAAAGTAATGTAATACCCTCCACCTCCCTTACTGTGCTCTAGTATGACATTATGCCTCTATGGGATAGGCTGTGTCTTGTCTGTCCTCGTCTCCATCACCAACTTGGGCAAGCTCTCCTGATGCATGATCACACAAATGTCTTGCCATTTCAGGACTGATGGAAGTAGTTAATAATGTCTACTATTAATTAGTAGCAACACTTCATCCCCATTCTCCTTAAAATGCTTAGCTTGAAATTATTGTTTATTTCTGCAATGGAAAATTTCAGCTAGTAACGCTTGCTTTTGGGTTGCTCTTGATGATGGTATTAGTTAGAAAAAGGCATGCTATAAACTGTAGACTGTGTGGGATTAGGAACACCTCATGATATATACCTCATTGCCTTTACTCATTATCTTTACTCTGTGGCTGTCAGAAGTTATTAAAAGCCCATGATCAAACCTATAGTAAAGCTCAGATGGCTTTTCTTTTCCTTCTATCATCTTTCTTTCACAGAACAGAGTCATCAGAGAAGCAAGTCTATTTTACATGATCTTTTCTTTCTGAGTCTCTAAGAATCAAGACAAATGTAATGTTACTGTTAAATTCTACGTTAAAAGTAGTTCTTTATCTATCTTAGCAGTAGAGTTTAATTAAGTACAACTCATGCTATCAAGTATGAGTTTTGAAACTTTTAAATGTTGTCAAACACCAACTATCCTGCTTAACACAGAAACTTGGTTCTTGATAGCTCCTTATTAGGCTGCGGTGACAATAAAGCACTGGAATGTTTTCTGTATGTTGTCCACTGTCTATGAAAGGCATAGAACAGAACAAAATACATTTGAAATTTAGTGTTGTGAGGTTTAAAAAATCTTTTAAAAATTATAAGTAGTTGTACAAAGGAGTTGCTATTTAATAAAGCAATATATAAATACAGTACATCTTGATCAGTCACCCCTTTCAAAATTCTCACTCATCCTCCTTTACTCTCTCTTCCCTCATTCTTCTTAATTTTGTAGGATATACATTAGATCCGTGACTGCATTCTCCCCCTCTTCTCTTCATTTGCCAACCTCTTACCTCTTGACCCTTCCTCACCCCTTTTGAGTACCATTTTGAGTTTTATTTTGCTGAACTTTTCCTTGCCTTTGTAAGGAATTTCACTATTTGAGTTCTCCCTTGAATCTACCACATTTCTGTTACCACCTTTGTAGTGTTGTGAGTTCTTAGTAGATAATAAAGTCTGAGATGAATTTGCTGATTATAAACACACACATACCCATATATGCCCATTTGTGGGTGGTGAGTAATAATATTAGGCAATACAAAAACACAAACCAATGTTACAATGGCATGGTGCTTGAATAACTTTCCCTGTAGTGAGTCTGTATGATGTGGTTACAGAGATTAAGAGGTCATGGCCCATTCAAAAGTAGTGTTATGACATTCTCAATAAGTGATTCAATCCTGTGGTCACATACATAGGTCATTTATTCTTTTCAGTTGCTGAGTCATATCCTGTTGTATGGATGAGCCATGATTTGTTTACCCACTTAGCAGCTTTATTTCTAGTTGGATGCTTCTTTGAACACCTATATATAAGTTTTTGTCCAGACTTGTGTTTTGATTTCTCCCTGGTAAAATACCTAGGAATGAAATTAATGGGTTATTTGATAAGTTTCCAACAGGTCTCCTAACTTTTTATAACATTCACATTCATATTCAAAATATATTTATGTATGAAGATAAAAGGAAACTCACTGAAAGGGTTGGGGGATGGGGAAGGAAAAGCAACAGAGACATTAATCTTATTAAAGTATAATATGTGCATACATGAAATACCACAATGCAACATGTTTATACAATTAATATGTGCTAAAATTTACCACAGAAATGTAAAACAAATTCTTCTTGGGAGTAGCTATCAGTGGGAAAGGAAAGAGTAAATTGAGAGGATGGAAGAAGGTGACTATGGCCAAAGTACTTTACATACATGGATGAAAATAGAATAAGGAATTTTTTTAAATAGCTTTAAGACGGGATGATGAGAGAAAGTGATACAGGGGTAAATTTTATCATCATATACATAGAAATATTACAATGAAATTTCCTTCACAACTAATACATGCTAGTAAAAATGTAGATCAAAGGAAGAACATAGTATGGGTAGGAGTCAGATTATGCTTTTAAATCCTGAAATGAGTCAGTATTTTATTGACATTAGTTTTACAGCTGTTCTTGTAGTTAATACTCTTCATACTCTAATTAATACTGTATCTGATTTAGTTTAAGCCCAAACTTAATTTATCATTCTAATGTTCATTAGGATCTTAAAACACTTAGATCATATAAACTCAGGTAATTCTCATTGCTACACTTCTTAATATTCTTTGCTTTTAGAAGAGAACTTTTAATATTTTGTCATTTTTCTCTTATGGTGCTTTGTCATCTTTACCAACTTGGTATCAACAATTTAGACCATGAAGATAATCTTATGAACAATTAGACATAAAACTGGATGTATAATATCATTTATCTGCTTTCACTAAATACCATTGGGCTGTGTTTCTTTTGCTGTTGTGTTAGGGATTAAACCCAGGGCAGTTACTCAACTTCTGAGCCACACCCCCAACCAGGGCTATGTTTCTTTACAGAACTGAACTGAACTATCTATAGTTTCTCAGCAACAACTGCAGCCGGGCCCTTGCGATTGATCCAGAGAGTTCTTTGCACTTACAGAGCATGTGTACCTTTTGTCCGGTTTTCCAGCCTTATCCCCTTGGTCACTGATTTTAATACTTAAAAAAATATATTTGCTTTTAAAAATTAACAATGAATTAATTTTGCCTTGAGAGATATTTTTTCCTCTAGAATTGCACAATACCCTTTGAAATATTTAGAGATACTGTAGAATGTTGCAAACAGAGGGTTAGAAACCACTGTCATAGTTCCAAGATTCTACTTTGCCAAAGTGCAGTTTGTTCTCCAAGGCAGAGTTGCTTTTCTAAAATGTTTGCACTCTTAAAAAAATTATCTTATACTTGTTGTCATATGCTTTGATCCTTACATTAAAATGTAACAAAATATTCTTCTCTGTAACCCTAGGATTTCTGGTTATCATATATGACATGTTATCCTACTTGTATATATTTCCACAATCTTTACCTTAAGTCACTTGTCAGAAGTCTAACTACTACTAATAGTTAAAAGATAATTGCTATTACATACCACCTTTAATAGTTTGGGCTTCAAACCATCATCATTATTTATTCAGAGTAAAGATTTTGTATCATTAAAAAGTAAAAATTAATATAGACCTATATATACTGAGAAATTATCCAAAGGTAGAGCTTTTATTTAGTAAATACTCATTTGGAACATCATTTGACAAATATATTTGGCTTGAAGGGGTAATAAACCTATTTATTTGCTTTCTGACTAGGGAATCAATAGATTAATTACTAAATGAAGATATGCAGAAAAGGTAACCAAAGATTGAGGGGATCTGTACTGTTTGAACAATATGAGCAAAGATGCGAGCCCAAGATGAAAAATTCTTTGCAGACTGTGAATGGATTTGGCCCAAATCAAATGAAGCAGATTGAGAAGTAATAATAGAGGAAGTAATGTATGGTGATAAAATGAAGGAATTTCAGTTCCTAAATAAAGAGCTAGGAGCATGGCATTTATTTATTCATTCATTCATTCATTCATTTATGGCATGGGGCTTGAACTTTGGGCCTGGGCACTGTCCCTGAGCTCTTCAGCTCAAGGCTAGTACTCTACCACTTGAGCCACAGTGCCACTTCAATTTTCTGGTGGTTAATTGGAGATAAAAGTTTCATGGATTTTCCTGCCCAGCCTGACTTTGAACCATGATGCTCAGATCTCAGCCTCCTGAGTAGCTAAGATTACAGGTGTGAGCCACCAGTGCCAGGCTATGATCTTAAAGTATTTAGTTTGTGATGCTCAGATGAGGTGATATTTGTCTGCATATATTTCTCTTTTTCAATATATTACAAATTTTAGCTATAGAGATAGTATTGGAATTTTGGATAGAGCAGGGCAGATAATGCAAGTTCATCTTACAAGTTATATAATGTTGATGTATTTATTGGCATAAATTGCTACCAAAGGATAGAGAGGCAGCAGTCATGAAAAGTCCTTTGTGGGGAGTTGGTAACTTCTACTTTGGCTGATTCATAGACACATTTATGGTCTTCCCATTTGGTGTAGCTATCCTTTCCATTCTCCACTCTGGAATTAAGGTCGTGTGTCAGGCAGAGATCATGAGCAAAAGTCTAATGTGATGCTGATGCTGTAACCTTGTGCTCTTAGTCAAGTGGGAATGCACTAAAATTCCTTATTGTCACCCAGACAATGTGTGGGAAACATTGTGTTTTGACTTAATGTGAGACCTGATACTTTTCTAAACCAGGAGAATATTTGACTTCCATTTGTTCCTTTTTCTTGGTCATGATGGACTAACTGGGGAGTTAACATAGGGAAATGGGAAAATGAGGTTGGACAAATATCTGGATTTTATCTGAAGTATCAAAATCTGGTGAAGTTAAGATATAGCAAAAATATCAGTGATTAACATTATCTTGAGCATTCTAGCCTGTGGTTTGGCCACTCCGTGCACTTGAGTAATAACAAAGTCTCAGTGAAAATGAGAGCAGGCAAATACAACCTGGTGAGAACCTAAGATCTAGTTTTGACCCTGCACTTACCATGCAAGGTGAGGAAGGTCAACCACCCTTAGTTCTTTTGGAGGAATTGAACTAGACGAGAGGCAAAATCCCTTTTCAGACCTTGGGTAAGCAATTCAGTATCCATGGGTCTCAATTTTACACAGATCTAAGAATAGTAATCTGAGAATCCAAAAGTTTAGCAACATTTCAAGTTCAGGGGAAATATGAAGTAATATAGGCATCACTTGTAGTCCTGGCTTCTGAGATAAGAGTGGTTTCTACAACTTCATATCTATGAAGGGGATGATTTCCTTTATTTCAAAGGCATAGTAGAATCATTTTTTGTGTCTATATTGATCCAGCTTGTGCAGAGTGATCTGGACTGAAATAGGATGAACTTGGAGTAAAGCCTTGAGGAGCTTGCACTGTACAGATGTGGCGATTGGTGTATAGTCATCATGCAACTTTGGTTAATAACAAATGGAATAGGAATTATTAAGTCAGTAAGTAAAGTCTTCCCAATAGGCAAAAGTATCTTGAAATCACTAAATCTGTAGAGAAAAGGGAAAATAAACTATGCTAATCCTTGGGGTGAGATATATTTTGAAAATTAGAAATTTGGGACATTAAAAAAGTATTAGGGATTCTACTATATAATTTTTTTCATTGAGGTCTTGATCAGCAAGTCACACTGCTGATTTGACTAAGCACATTTCCAAAGATAAATATGAATAGGCACACTGCATGGGATTAAAGAGGAAATGGGAATCTTTAATTCCTATTTCCTTTCTGGAGAGCAGAACATACTTTTCTCTTTTCCATTACTTCCTACTTTGTATGTTATACAAAAAAAAAACAACTTGCTGACACTTAAAAAAAGAGAACTAAATGGACTCATGATGGTTCACAGTGGTTGTATTGCCAAATTATTTTGAGATGAACTTAGAAAAAAAAATACAACTCTTTTTGTCTTTCTGAATGATGGCTACAAGATTGAGCCTGTATTAGTAAGCAAATAATGAGCAATTGCGTTGTGCCAGCTTTATAGTTGTGCAAGTTCCCGAATATTTGTAAATAACTCACTTAAAAGGTAGCTGCCCATCATTTAAAAAGCAGGAAGCCAGACCTCCAGCGTACCAGGGAATTGCAGTTGCCCATACTGATAAGCTACAGTTAGTGCCCTTCTGGCTCCTGAGACAAAAATAAATGTTTCCTCACTGTTAGATAAAGACTCCCAGTTGGTGTGATTCTTTGCTTTGTTTTTCAAAATGTTGGTTAAAGCCACACTTCTCACCAATTACTACTGACCAGCTAATTACTCCCCAATGGGGCTGTATCTCACTTACATTGGGCATCTGCTTGTAGCTGCTTCACTGACCCAGTGTGCTCCTGGTCATCTTTCTTTTTAAGCATTCTTTTCCTCCAGTGTCTGTTTTACCATCTATTTACCTCTGTACCAGAAGCCTTCTTCTTCCCTCCCTTTCTGTCTCTTTCAATGATGAAGACTCTGTGGGTATGGGACTGAAGAGCAGCTCAGACAAGGCTGGGAGTTTTGAAGATATAGTAAATCCGTTTTGCCAGAAAGAAACTTCAGTGCTTTCACTATATCAGGATAAGGTATATAAAAAGAAGATTATGGCCAACTGTCCATTGTCAAAAAAGGTCTAAAATCCACCTACTTGCTCAATGGTACATTACCAAGAATTGAACTACTACTGTTTGGGTTTGGGTTTTTTTTGTTCCCCCTACTCTAGGCTGCATTACATATTATAAAACCTACTTTATTTGTGTGTGTGTGTGTGTGTGTGTGTGTTTGTGTGTGTGTGTACACACACGCATGCACGGGTGATGTGTTCTTGAGTAACACATGGTACTCAAGATAATGCATGCTTTCTATGAACAAGGCCTCTGACAACCAAACTTTAAAGAGAACTTCAGGAGAGTGCAAAAGTCATGAAGTAACAGCTAATTTGTTTTTGTTCCCATGGTTAGGTAAAAAGCCAAGCCTGAAAGTCCATATCAACACCACAAGTGATTCCATTTTCTTGAAGTTCCTGCGCCCAAATCCAAACACAAAGCTGGAAGGTTTTCTCCTAGGATATGGCAGCAATTTATCTCCAAACCAATACTTCCCTCTTCCTGCGGAAGGAAAATTCACCGAGGCTGTAGTAGGTAAGATGTGTGAGGATCAGACTCATGAGAAGGGAGGAAATAGGTAATAGATATAACATGATGCAGTGTTGCATATGGGAACTATCTTTAACCTCTTTGGCTAAACCAAGAGCAAGAATCACAAACCATCTGGTACAAACCACAGCATAATTCTTTATATTAAAAAATTTAATTGTAGAAATAATTGCCCATAATCCCTGACCATGGAACCTACTGCATAAGGAAAAAATTAGCTGAAATGCCTAGACTGAAACCTCTAAAACAGTTTATTTTATGGGCACTCATTTTCCTTCTTGCTGTCTTTACTTTCTTTGAGTGGACAAAAACAATGACAGATTTTTAAATGCCTCTTCATGAGATGCTCCTTTGAAAAAGAAAATGCACTACATTTTTCAAAGTTTTGAGAGTAGTTCACATAAAAAGATTAAAGCTTTTCTCTATGCATTATAAATATTTAAATTTCTTACAAATGTTTTTAATCCATTTAAAATGAATATGGGGGATGTGGGTCATTTTCAAGCCTATGCCAATAAAAATATTTTCAAATTAAACTCTTTTTAAAATAGTTAAAGATGGAGCTGGGAATATGGCCTAGTGGCAAGAGTGCTTGCCTCATATACATGAAGCCCTGGGTTTGATTCCCCAGCACCACATATATAGAAAACGGCCAGAAGTGGCGCTGTGGCTCAAGTGGCAGAGTGCTAGCCGTGAGCAAAAAGAAGCCAGGGGCAGTGCTCAGGGCCTGAGTCCAAGGCCTAGGACTGGTAAAAAATAAAAAAATAAAAATAAATAAATAAATAAATAAATAAAACAGTTAAAAATAAGCTGCAGTGAATGCTTTCGAAGTACAAAGCAAGGTTTTTATTTTGTTGAACTGCTAAGATTATTACTTAAGAGCCTTTCTATAAACTTTACCTCTCTTAAAGTCTCTTCTTTCTCTCCTTTTCCCTTTTTTTAAATTATAATAATGATGCACAGAGGGGTTACAGTTATATGTCAGGTAATGAGTATATTTCTTTTTGAACAGTGTCACCTCTTTGTTTTCTCCCAGGTCCCAGGTTTTCCCTCCTGACCACAACCCCTGCTTCACAAGTTGTATACAGTAGTTCATTTTCAACATCATGTCTAATGGCTTTCTTTTCTTATAAAATATTATTGAGTTCAGAGAAATTGGGCCATTTATTGTGATGAATATCCATATCTTGTATTTACCTGGTTGCTTCTTGGATCTTTTTTTTTTTTAACTGACTCCACTATCCCTGTAATTCCTGTGAAAAGATATTTAGAGGTAGAAGCTGTATCAGATTTGGATTTAGTCTTTTTAAGAAATATTTAAAAAGTTGAATGGGGTACTTCTCAGTAATTTACATAAACACACTAAATGGCTGTCCTATTTAGTGCTCCTTAGGCTGGCTATTTGTTTGGTGTATTTAGGAGGTCTTATATTGCTTGTCATCACATTATCCATCATATTTTAATGGCTTTAGCACTTGTTTATGATCATTTCCCAAATCTATGATTGTGTATTGGGTTTGTAAAATGTCAGTTTCCAATTCTATTGTTTATTTTCTGTCTTTTTAAGCTGATGATTGTGAAGAATTTTACTTTTTCTTTCATCAATTTGATGATTTTTTTTAGGAGAGATAGGCTAGATTCTCAGTATGATAAGTTGGTAAATTGGTCAACTCTATGACAAGTGATGATATTGTTTTAAGATCAGTAAGAAGTAATTGATTTTATGTATTAATAAATTCATCTCAATATATCACCCATCCTTCTCGATTTTCACCCTTTTTAAACTTGAGTATGATTGTTTATTTACTTTGGTTAAATTGTGGGCTGCTTAAAGCTAAGGCTTATGTCTTGTTCCCCAGTTATTCATATCTCAATGATTTATGTTGAGTGGATAGGTACTAAATATTTGTGGCATAGAATCTAATAGACTCAAATCAGTGTAGACTTCAGGAGGCCATGGAAAATTGTTTAAGACTTGTCATCAGGCAAGTAAATTTAAGAGCTGTTCAGGTAGACAACATGGACTAGTTATTGTGTGTTCTTAAGAACACTGACACAAAGATTATAGGATTCCTAGGAGGCCATTCCAAGTAGAATTTTTTAAAGCTCCTATCTGTTCTTTAGATCACTCATTTTTTAAAAACAGTCATCCCCTTTCCATAGCAGAAGCAGAAAAACTTTCCACTTACATGTTTCCTTCCTAGTATTTCTTTATGCCAAGGAACGTGTGTGCTTCTATTTTTATTACTTCAAAAATGGTGAATTACATTCCAAGTTACATGTCACTCTTTTGGTTACTTAAATGATGACTTATAGTTTTCCATGATTGCATTTGTATTAATTGTTCCTAGTTGATTAAAGAGCTAGATTTAGGTTTGGGCTACTCTTTTTTCCTTACATCAGAGTTGGTGACTTAACATTAGAAATGTATTTCTTTTTCAGTTGTTGGTCAGAAGTGCAATGTGAACTTCAATGAGCTAACCATAAGGTGTAGGTGGGGCTGCATTCCTTTATGGAGGCACTGAAAGGAGAATCTGGTGTTTTAGCTTTATCCCGCTTCTTCAAGCAGCCTGCCTTCTTTTTCCACCTCCAAGTTAACAGTGGATCAAGCTCTTCGTATGTCACTTCCCATCACTCTGGCCTCCTCCTCCTCTGCATCTAAGAAGCATGTGATTATAATGAGCCATCTGGATAATCCAAGATACCCTCCCTATTTTTAGGTCAGCTGATTAACAACCTTAATTTTACTTGTAACCTAAATTCTCCCTTGTCATTGATTAGGTGATTAAGATGCAAGCATTTTTGCTTATCATGATATTTCATTGTGAAATGAGAAGCTGTTCATTATTCAGAAATACGCAAGTTAATATGCAGTGTCTCTGGACTAATGCTCTACTGATCACTTAAAAGGCTCTTTACACTTACATTAGTATCTGCCTATTGAACAGGCATTTTTCAAGTTGTTTACTGGTCTTACATGCAAAAATATAAAGAAAGAATATTAGATATTTTCTTTTCCCATTTCTGGAATTCATGTGCATATAAATTTTCTGTAAACATTGATTTAAAGTTGCAGTAGGGTAACTTGAGCTTGTGAAAAATGTATTAGCCTCCCAGGTGGCTACCAATGAGTATTAATGGCCTCTAAAGACCAGTTTTTCACTAAGGTGAAAACACATGATTCACATTTAAGAGATTCCTATGAACTCCTTTTTTTTTGACTCCTATTCTGAATTTTTATAATTCTGGTTTGCATGTTAAATTTTTTATTCTTACTTTTATGTTCAGCTGGTGATAATTTTTCAAGTGTCCAATAAAGTTAAAAAATGAGAACTTTCTCACTATTAAACTTTAAATGTTTCTCAACCGTATACTTTATGGTATTCTATTAACATCTGAAAATACTTTAATCACTGTCATCTGTGAAGAAGAGTTATGGTCTATCAATTTTGTAAGTGCAAGCTGAAGAGTTTGATTTAACTTTTTATTTGCATATGTTTACTGTACAAGGGGGGTTTCCACTGTAACATATATGTATATATATGGAATATGTATATAATATGTACCCTGTCAGCTTCACCCCCCTCCTTGTCCTCCTCACTTCCTTCTTAAAACAATTTCAAGTTATTTCATTGTTCTATTGTCATACTTACAGATGAAGTCCTGCAACCAAATTCTTCCCCATTGTCCCTCTCCATTCACCCTCTCACTTGTACTGATACCCATTCACCTATTTTACTGTCTCATTCATTATTGTAATGTATACTAATTGTACCAACGGGTGTTAGCATGGTATTTCACATGTTACTTTGTTATTGACTTATGAATGAGGAAGCATTGGAGAGTAATTATGAGTTGCCCATCTTTTTACTTCCTTCCATGTTACTATCTTCAGCAATAGGGTTGGCTAATACAGGGAAATAACAGGGGGGAGAGAGGGCGCCTTGGTGTCTCCTTGGTTTTGTGTTTTTCAAGCACCTTGCATCCTTACTGTATCTGAAGCCAGTTCTGGCACAAATGGGAAGTGTGGCATGTCTCCTGGACGTGGGACATTTGCCTGGTTCTACTTGAGTCCTGCTGAGCAATAGAATCCTCAGAATAAATGCTAATGAGTTACCTGGGATACATATGGGAGGTAAAAATCCTCAGACCAGCATGTTGCACTGCCTCTGCTCCACACATACTACATTGTCCCAGTGATTTCCCTTTAAAAGCGCAGGTTCAAAAGTAAAACATTAAGATTTCTGTATATGGTGGCTATCTGTGAGCTAGCTGATTCAGCCTCGAGAGTCAGGAGACCCTGCCTTGTTGATTTTACTAATACCAGCTTGGAGTAACAGCATATGCCAGGATTGTCAATAGGAGTAATTGTGACACGAATGTAAAGCTTTAAACAGTATTCTTCACACAGGAAATACTCCACAGATCTTAGTTTCTTAATACCTTGTGTTTTCCTAAGAAAATCAAGCAATGATTAGTATATATAAGTATTCCCACTTGTTTGATTTGATGGCATGGTCCTTTTATGAATCCCAGTTAGCAAGCTACATGTTGAGCTGCAGAGGTCTGGGATTGCACGAATGCCCCTTGATTTATTTGGTGGTCTGTAGGCAACATGATCCACAGGTACATAGCCTGAGATTCTTTCAAGAGGTTGCCTAGGTTGCTTTCTAAGTTTTAGGAGGTTTTAGCAAATGGTGCTGTGTGGCATGCCTAATAAAAAAAAAAAAGGACGGTCTCAGTCTGAAAATGAAACTAGCTCTGTAAAGCCTAGGGCAAGAAGACTTCTGTTCTTGCTGGGAATGTGACTTAGTGGTAGAGTGCTTGCCTAGCATGCAAAGAGCCCTGGGTTCGACTCCTCAACACCACATAAACAGAAAAACCTGGAAGAGGCGCTGTGGCTCAAGTGGTAGAGTGCTAGCTTTGCGCAAAAAGAAGCCAGGGACAGTGCTCAGGCTCTGAGTTCAAGACCCAGAATTGGAAAAACACCAAAACACAACCAAAGTAAGAAGACATCTGTTCCAAACTCCTAATAAACAAAATGATGATATAAATGTGTCTTGAATGATAATGTAAAGTGAACTCTAGGTGACTACATATCCAAATAAAATTTGGTGAGGAATGAATTTCCTGGTGTTCCTAAAGAAATACCATATAATACCCCATCAACCAGTTAATCAAATAGAACTGCTGATACATTGGTATTTTGTATGCCCTAGACATAAGTGATTAACTTACATATGCTTAACCAAACTCTTTTTTTATTACATAAATTTAAAAAAGATTATTTGATAATTAGTCCCATAGTGAGTTAGCATATATTAATTGATTTTAACATAATTTTATTAAAAATCTAAAGGTGGGGCTGGGGATATAGCCTAGTGGCAAGAGTGCCTGCCTCAGATACACGAGGCCCTAGGTTCGATTCCCCAGCACCACATATACAGAAAACGGCCAGAAGCGGCGCTGTGGCTCAAGTGACAGAGTGCTAGCCTTGAGCGGGAAGAAGCCAGGGACAGTGCTCAGGCCCTGAGTCCAAGGCCCAGGACTGGCAAAAAAAAAAAAAAAAAAAAAATCTAAAGGTTTTCAAAGATTTCAAAGATGATTTATATTTCATTGATTTGTATTTTCAGTAAAAGTTATAAATTATGACTTTGTTCAGTAAAATTGAATGGTTGGATAGGAAAACAGAAAAGAAGTTATGTAAACACAGCAAAAATTAAATAAGGCTTTATAAATCTCATGTTCCCATGAAAGTGAATAGGTTCATGCAATACCCACATGTCTTATGAAAAAGTGGCTTTTCTTCTCTGATTTTGGAATTTCAGGCTGTCCATCTATAAGGAGCGGACTTACAGAAGAGATATGACCTGACTTTAAAAATATCTTCAGAAAGAAGAATGGACAAAAATTCAGCCTAAAATTTAAAATAATATTTTTAAAGAGCTCCTTCCCACCCCTGCCCTTTGAAATTTTGGGTTTACTCTGTATTTAATGGACATCTCACAAAATATTAAGTCTTTCCAATCCCTAGGTCTTCTTCTTCACTGGTCCTTCAGTTATGGAGGAGAAATAAGGGAATATTGAGTCATAACATGTGCATATGACTTCAGTGTTGGTTCTTCAAGTATTTTACTGATAAATCATGTTATTATTTTCAGATGCAGAACCAAAATATTTGATAGTTGTGCGGCCTGCTCCTCCTCCAAGTCAAAAGAAGTCATGCTCAGGTATGATCATTTTCACTGGTTTTCTTTTAGTAACATTAAGCTATCACTTTTCATTTTTTGTCCTACAGAGACCAAATGCCCTGGAGGTATCTTAGGAATGGATGGAATGGGTAGATGTAAGCCCCTAGAGAAGCCTTCTAGCCTGGTAGTAGAATCTACCCAGCACCTTGTGCCCAAACAGCTGAAAGTCAGAAAGTTACTGAATCTCTACAGTTTAGTCCTGTTTCTACTGCACAATAGAGAAGATTAAGTGACTGGATGACAATTTCTGGCCTGTGGTCAATGCTCATTTGGTGCTAGCTCCTGTTAGTCTCGTTCTGTTTTGCAGTGTGTGACTTCTCACCAGGTATTCTGACATTTTGGCTTTATGGGTAAGGTTTTATGTCTAATATTCACTTAAAGAGATTATTAATTAATTAATTAACTTATTTATGTGGATGGTGGGGCCTAGGCACTGTCCCTGACCTTTTTTGCTCGAGGTTAGTGATCTATCATTTTGAGCTACTTGTGGTTTTCTGATGGTTAATTGGAGGTAAGAGTTTCATGGACTTTCCTGCCTGGGCTGGCTGTGAACCATGATTCTCAGATTTCAGCCTCTTGAGTAGCTAGGATTACAGGTGTGAACCACTAGTACCCAGCTGAGGAGACTATTTATATGGAAAATTGTTAACTCATTTATATGCGTGCTGAATGGATTAAAACTCTCTCCCTTCCAAACTTTTCTGCAGTCCAGCACAGAGAAAGGGCTCCTTTGATACAAACCTAAATGCAAACATGTAAAATCTTTTTACATGACCAAAGGAAGATTAAACCACATATGGACTAAGTTAACTATTAAGACTTTTTGTCAAATAAAAATTTTCCTGTGAAGAAAAGTCAATTAATTGAAGCTGTGAATATGCTTTTCCTATGAGTTGCAGTGTCTTCTCTCTGGTCGAAACAGTTCATCAGAGTTTTGATTACCTTTTCTTTTTCCTTTATAAATTATTCTTTGAATAATTATTTATCAATGTTATTTGTCTATTATGGAACACTAGATAGCACACAGAAAAGGAGCCTACTGTTTTCTTTCTGTATTTTTCTACAGGCACAAAATGGGAGAAAAGGCAGTCATACTGAACAAAGGGTCTATGGGAAGTACTGTTTTGATTCTAGATATCTGAGGCCCAGGCCAATTGCCAGTAGTCACTTGCCACCACTGCCTTTTCTCCTTTCCTTTTCCTTGACTTCTAGTTCTTGTAAGAACACAAAAGAATGATGCAACATTTTGGTATATATGTATATATGTATATATATAATATATATACATATATACATATATATTTTATTATCAAACTGAATTACAGAGAGGTTATAGTTTCATACATTAGGCATTGGATACATTTCTTGTATTGTTTGTTACCTCGTCCCTCATTACCCCCTCCCCCCTCTCTCTTTCCCTTCCCCTCCCCCCCATGAGTTGTTCAGTTGTTCAGTTCATTTTCACCAAACAGTTTGTAAGTATTGCTTCTGTAGTTGTTTGTCTTTTTTTTTACCCCGTGTCTCTCGATTTTGGTATTCCCTTCCAATTTCCTGGTTCTAATGCCAGTATACCCGGTTTCCAATATATTCAGATAAGATACAGAGATAGTGTAGGTACAATAACAGGAAGGTGATACAGAAATATCATCAATAATAGAGGCTACAGTTACATATGGCACGTTGAAAATAGTTACAACTGTGATATAACAATCATTTCGATAACATGGAGTTCATTTCACTTAGCATTATCTTATGTGTTCATAAGGGTATAGCTATTGGGCTCCTGTGATCCTCTGCTGTGACTTGCCTAATCCTGTGCTAATTATTCCCTATAAGGGAGACCATAGAGTCCATGTTTCTTTGGGTCTGGCTCACTTCAATTAGTATAACTTTTTCCAAGTCATTCCATTTCCTTACAAATGGGGCAATGTCATTCTTTCTGATAGAGGCATAAAATTCCATTGTATATTTGTACCACATTTTCCTGATCCACTCATCTACTGAGGGGCATCTGGGTTGGTTCCAGATTCTAGCAATGACAAATTGTGCTGCGATGAACATTGTTGTGCTGGTGGCTTTAGTGTGATTATGTGTGTGGTCTTTTGGATAGATACACAAAAGTGGGGCTGCTGGGTCCTAGGGGAGTTCTATATTTAGCCTTCTGAGGAATCTCCATACTGCTTGCCAGAGTGGCTGAACCAGTTAACATTCCCACCAACAATGAAGTAGGGTTCCCTTTTGGCCACATCTCCTCCAACATTTGTCATTGTTAGTTTTCTTGATATAGGACATTCTTACTGGGGTGAGATGGAATCTCAATGTTGTTTTGATTTGCATTTCTTTTGTGGCCAGTGATGTAGAGCACTTTTTCATATGCCTCTTGGCCATTCTCATTTCCTCATCAGAGAAGTCTCTTTTTAAGTCTCTAGCCCAGTTGATGAGGGGGCTATTGGTTCTTTGCAGTTATGTTTTGGATGAAGGTAATTTTTTTAGTTCTGCATATATTTTAGAGATGATGCCTTTGTCCGTTGAATGGCCGGTAAAGATCTTCTCCCAATCTGTGGGCTTTCTGTTTATCTTGCGAGCTATGTCCTTTGCCCTGCAGAAGCTCTGTAGTTTGATGTAGTTGATGTAGTCCCATTTGTCCAACCTTTCTTTGATTTGTAGCCTTTCTGGGTCTTTGTTGAGGAAGTTCCATCCAGTACCAAGGAGCCCAAGTGTTTCTCCTACTCCTTCCTTTAGTTTTTTCAGGGTGTCTGTTTTGATTTCGAGATCTTTGATCCATTTGGAATTGATTTTGGTGCAGGGTGATATATAAAGATCTAGTTTTAGTTTGTTGCATGTGTTGAACTAGTTTTGCCAGCACCACTTGTTAAAGAGGCTATCTTTCTTCCAAACCATTGTATTAGCTCCTTTATCAAAGATTAAGTAGGCATAGTTCTGTGGGTTCATTTCTGGGTCTTCAATTCTGTTCCATTGGTCTTCAGGCCTGTTCTGGTGCCAATACCAAGCTGTTTTTATTACTATAGCTTTATAATACAGCTTGAAGTTGGGTATTGTAATTCCTCCAGCACTGTTCTTTCTGCTTAGGATTGTTTTTGCTATTCTAGGTCTTTTATTGTTCCTTATGAATTTCTGGATTGCTTCCTCTATTTCATTAAAAAATGGTGCTGGGATATTAATGGGTATTGCATTGAATTTGTAGATAGCCTTTGGTAATATTACCATTTTGATTGTATTAATCCTCCCAATCCAGGAGCATGGGAGGTTTATCCATTTCCTTAGTTCTGCCTTAATTTCATTTTTCATGTTTAAAGTTCTCATCGTAGAGGTATTTCACTTCTTTGGTTAAGGTTATTCCTAGGTATTTTATGTTTTTTGAGGTTATTGCAAAAGGAGTTGCTTTCCTGACTTCAGCCTCGGTCTTCAGGTCGTGAGCATATAGAAAGGCCGTTGATTTTTGAGGGTTTATTTTATATCCTGCAACTTTGCCAAAGTTTTGGATCAGCTCTAGTAGCTTGGGGATAGAGTCTATGAGGTTCTTTAGGTATAGGATCATGTCATCTGTGAAGAGAGAAAGTTTAACTTCATCTTTTCCTATTTGGATCCCCTTTATATTTTCTTCTTGCCTAATTGCTCTGGCTAGGAATTCTAGTACTATGTTGAAGAGAAGGGGGGAGAGCGGACATCCCTGTCTTGCTCCTGATTTTAAAGGGAATGGTTTTAGTTTTTCCCCATTTAGAGTTATGCTTGCTGTTGGTTTGTCATAGACTGCCCTTATTATATTCAGGAATGTTCCCTGGAATCCAAGTTTTTCCAGGGCTTTTAGCATAAATGGGTGCTGGATTTTATCAAACGCTTTCTCCACATTGAGTGATATAACCATGTGTTTCTTTACCCTGCTCCAGTTGATGTGGTGGATTACATTAATTGACTTCCATATATTGAACCAACTTTGCATCTCTGGGATGAATCCACTTTGATCGTGGTGTATGATTTTTTTGATGACCTGTTGAAGTTGATTGGCCAGAATTTTGTTGATAATTTTTGAGTCTATGTTTATCAGGGAAATCAGTCTATAGTCCTCTTTCCGTCCCTGCCTGGTTTTGGGATGAGGGTTACACTGGCTTCATAGAATGTGTCTGGTAGTGAACGTTCTCTTTCAATTTCATTGAAGAGTTTGAGAAATATTGGTATGAGTTCTGTTTTTAAGGCCTTGTAGAATTCTGCAGTGAATCCGTCTGGACCTGGGCTTTTCTTGGCTGGAAGATCACTTATTGCCTTTTCTATTTAAATACTGGATATGGGTCTGTTTAGAAGGTTTAAGGCTTCATGGTTGAGTTTGGGGATATAAATTTTTTCTAGGAAATCATCCATTTCTTCCAACTTCTCGAATTTGTTGGCATAAAGGTTTGCAAAATAGTCCCTTATTATGGTCTGAATTTTGGTTGTTTCTGTGGTGATGTTACCTGTTTCATCTCTTATCTTATTTATTTGAGTGTGCTGCCTTCGTTTTTTGTTCTGGTTTGCTAAGGGTCTGTCTATATTGTTGATTTTTTTCAAAGAACCAACTTTTTGTTTTGTTGATTCTTTCGATGGTTTTTTCGTCTCTAATTGATTTAATTCTGATTTGATTTTAATTATTTGCTTCCCTCTATTGACTTGGGGTTTGACTTGTTGTTTCTTTCAAGGAAAATAAGGTGCTGCCTTAAATTATTGAGTTGCTGTTTCTCCAGTTTGTTGATGTATGTACTCAGAGATATAAATTTTCCTCTGAGTACTGCCTTTGCTGTGTCCCAGAGGAGCTGGTACTTTGTGTCCTCATCTTGGTTGAGTTCCATAAACATTTGAATTTCCAATTTAATTTCTTCAATGACCCATTCATGGTTTAGCAGTGTATTGTTTAGTCTCCATGAATTGTAGGATTTTCTGTGGTGGCTGTTTGAATTGAGCTCTAATTTTATTCCATTGTGTCTGAGAGAATGCAGGGAATGGTTTTGATACTTCTGAATTTGTACAGATTTTCTTTGTGCCCTAAGATGTGATCTATTTTGGAGAATGTTCCATGTGCCGCTGAGAAGAATGTGTATTCTGTTGTTGCTGGGTGGAATATTCTGTAGATGTCGATTAAGTCTAGTTGGTCTATACAATTGTTTACTTCTGTGATTTCTTTGTTCAGTTTTTGGCATGAGTGTGGTATATTAGACTCTGGTTTCATAAGAATATTCATTGAATTGTTTCTCAATCTAATAGGAATACAGTACAAACAATGGAAAATATATAAGGGAACTCAAGACTGTGATTACACATTAGTAGTATTTTATAATTTTGGTTTGAGGCTTTTATGACACTTGCTTTAGAGTCATTTTTTCCCACCTCATTATGACTAGCTCAGGAAATTGTTACATTTTGCTCAGGATGTGATACCCCACCTTTCCTTTCAGGCAACAGATGTAATTTTTGTTTTTATAATGTTCATTTGGGAATAATCACTAATGAATTCACTTCCATTCAATTTCTGTTTGCATCAGCACATAAATTCTACTTACTTTGTCATTTCTATAGTAAGATCTAAAACTTGGCAAAATAACTGTTTGATTGTTCATACCTATAGCTTCCCACCATACACTGTGGATATTTCTAAGTAACATTATCTTTGTACATTATGAATCAAGTCATATTATATATGTATATGCACATAATAAAGAGCAAACTATAAAAAGATTGAGGGAACCAAAATGTGATTTTTGATTTTGCTTTCCATGTTATTTTACATCCCTTGTAGATTTCTTAGGATCCTATTTTTCATCTGTAAAATAATATTGTTGTGAAAATCCAATAAGAGATGGAAAAAAAATAGCAGAATCACTTCTATACTTTTTTTCCCACACAATGTGTGCTCATTACCCTCAATCAAGGGTCTCATCATCCCTCCATGGAGTGGAATGTGAACCATTCAAGCCATAACTATATGGGGCATGATTGCAGATGTATTTTATAAAATTTATAGGGAAGGATGGATGCATAATTGCAACCAAGGCAATGTAAATTATATCTGACCATGATTAAAAGTAACTATCCTTGTTAAGAGACATTCTGGAGTTCTGCAGCACAGTGGGTGACTACTTATGTTATTCAGCTTTCTGTTATGATAACCAAGACCTGAGGTGATCAACTTATATAGAGAAGAGGGTCATTGTGACTCACAATCTGAAGAGGCTTCAGTCCATAAACTATTGTCCCTAAACTACCGGCAGAACATCATGACAAGAATGAAAGTAAAACCACTAGTCTTGGGGCCAGAATGCCAAAAGAGAGAAAGGGAAGTGCCTGAGATACCACAGTCCCCTTCAGAGGTGTGATCCTAATAGCCTAGAGACCTCACACTAGGATTTCACCATAAGGAAATGTTAAGTGTTTAAGGAAATAAGTTTACTCCTATTTAAACATTATATAAGGCAGACAAGTATTGAAACATTACATAGCACCTCATAAATATGTACAATTTTTATTTATGTTAAATCAGCCTGTTATACTCTAATGAGGAATGTTGCCACACACACACACACACACACACACACACACACACACACACACACACACACACACACACACACACTGAACTCAGAAGATTTATCAGAATAATAACTTACAGAATGTAAACCAGGGCTGAGAATATGGCCTAGTGGCAAGAGTGCTTGCCTCATATACATGAAGCCCTGGGTTCAATTCATCAGCACCACATATATAGAAAACGGCCAGAAGCGGCACTGTGGCTCAAGTGGCAGAGTGCTAGCCTTGAGCAAAAAGGAAGCCAGGGACAGTGCTCAGGCTCTGAGTTCAAGGTCCAGGACTGGCAAAAATAAAAAATTCAGAATGTAAACCAACAAGTGAGTCACAGTTTTCTACAGCATTGGATTCAAATAATTGCCAATTGGCTATAAAATGTGTATGCTCCTTCCTGTCTTAATCAAGTCAAATTAGGTTTTGCTGTTTGGCTTCCACACCACTGGATTAAGAGAATACAAGTTTTTTTTTCCTGTAGCAAAGGCAGCATACTAAGTCTCATCAATTAATGGCATTAGAAAGTTATGTATGGTTTATGTTAGCTCTATGCCATTTTCCTGGGCTTCTTTTATGATTTTTACTTCATTTACCCTGATTGAGCCAGTGGATAAGGTTTATCCTCTGTCTCCCTGTCTTCTTCTTTTTAATTGTCAAGGTGATGTACAGAGGGTGACAGTTACATGCCTTTGGTATTGAGTACATTTCTTATCAAACTTGTTATCTTCTCCCTCATTTTCTCCCACCTCCCCTCCTCCTCAGTCCCCCCACTTGTACAGTTGGTTTACAGCATATTGTAAGTATTGCTGTTGCATTGGTTCACCTTTTACCCTTTGTCTCACCAGTTTGATGTTTCCTTTCCCTTCCCTATTTCAAATAAATGTATATACAATACCCAGAGTACCAAAATCAGTTAGTGACATCAGGGATAAAACCCTGGAGAAGAAAGACCCATGGAGAAGAAAGACAAAAGAAAAAGGCATAATTTCATATTGTACATTGAAAATAATGACAGTGATAAACCACTTATTTCCATAACTTGGAGTTCATATCGCTTAACATCATCTTATGCGATCATATGTACATAGCTATTTTAGTAGCTCAAATGATTTTGAAACTGCAAATGCCTACCACTATGTACTTAATGACTCTATAACCATTTATCTAGATGATTCTTACCACAGCCCAAATCCACTTAGACCATCAGGGTAATTAATCATGCTTTTCCTGTATTATCCTACTCTTCTAGCCTTGTTAACAATGCGCCCAACTTTTTCACTGTGGCATAATGAGTGTACAATGTATGTCCATTACAATACTATGTCAAGAGATTTCATACTTGCATTTTTAAAAGTTTTGGTGATAATGGGGTTTGAATTCAGAAATTTGTGTTTCCCTTATATCTAGCTCTATTTTGTACTTGTTTTTTTAAGATAAAGTCTCACTTTTCTATCTGTCCCATAATCTAACTACTTTAAGCTTCTCAATATAATGGGAATGACAAGCATATACCACTGTGTCCAGCTTCTTCATTTGAGTCTTGAAAACGTTTTTTTGCTTAGCTCATGTGGGACTTGTGATTCTCCTGACTTTATCTGCCCAAGTAGGTAGGATTACAGAAACGAATTACTAGTGCCCAGCTTCTAAATGGGTACTTTTAAATGAACATAACTTGCCATCAAGATGATAAGTGCTCCTTCCTCTTATATAATATTTCATACTCACAGTCCTGGTGTTGCATATATATGTATATATATAATGTCTGCATGCATATATACATCTAAATGTGTGTATGTATGTTTACTTCACTAAGCATAGTAAAATCTGCATGCCTACTTAAAAACTCAGAAGAAATGAAATATACATATAGTCAGATATGGTTTAGATGTATATACATATACATGGATGCATGCATACAGAAATATATACTTATGTGCATACATCAATCTGATTAAGCATTCTATTTGGTTCAGGTTTCAATTCATGGACAGGAACTAATATTATTTGTAGACAATATGAAAGAAAATTAATTTGATCTTTTCCAAATTTTTAAATCATCATGTTTATGCATTTTGTTTGAAGATGTAAAACCACACTAAATGTTTCTGGAGTTAATCTGCATGCTCTCTCCCTAGGTAAATCTCGCCCTCGCAAACCTCTGCAGCTGGTGGTTGGTACACTCACACCCAGCTCAGTCTTCCTGTCCTGGGGCTTCCTCATCAATCCTCACCATGACTGGACGCTGCCAAGTCAGTGTTCCAGTGACAGGTAATGCATCGCGATGGAACACGTTATTACCAAAACTTTTGCATGTGAATTACTAATGTTTTTAATTTTTTCATTATCTTTAAGGGGTTGTACAAAGATGTTGCCATTTAACCTTTGTTTATGAATATAATATGCCTTTATCAATGTCACCCCTTTTAATATCCTTACCCATTCCTCCTCTTCCCATGTCCTTCCCTCACTTTTCTTAATTTTATAGGATTATACATTGAATTCTTTTTTTTTTTTTTTTTGGCCAGTCTTGGGGCTTGGACTCAGGGCCTACTGTCCCTGGCTTCTTTTTGCTCAAGGATAGCACTCTGCCACTTGAGCCACAGCACCACTTCTGGCCGTTTTCTGCATATGTGGTGCTGGGGAATTGAACCCAGGGCCTCATGTACATGAGGCAGGCAATCTTGCCACTAGGCCGTATCCCCAGCCCCATACATTGAATTCTTAACTGCACTCTCCTCTTCGTCAATGTCTCTCTCCTTGACTTCACCCCACACCTTTCAAACACTCACTCTCTGGTGTTTATTTTGTTTTGCATGCATAACTGTTAGGACCATTAGCAGTTACAACCACTTATCAGCTAGAAAGTCATGCAGAGAGCACAGATGAGTGTAAATCAGGAGCTGTAGGATGTGATCTTCCCACAGAGGTATGATCTTCCTAACTAAAAAACACACCAATATATGTTTTCTACCAAATAAGAAGAAAAAACAAAGGGGAAATAACAAGTAGCAAATATACATTTATGAATGCTACAGCTTTTTTTATGTAATAAAGTTCACAGGAGAGGGCTGAAGGTAGTTGGGAAAGATGTGTATAAGTTGGAAAGTTCTTGGAAAAGGCTAGATCTTTGATCTGCTAAATAAGTGCTTGAGGCAGTAGTTCTCCAAGTGTGGTGCCCTATACTAAGCAACATCCCCACCCCATCACTTGGGAACGTGCTACGAATATAGGTCTCCAGGAATACAGGTTTCTGCTTGCATCTTGAGTTACCAGAATTAGAAAGTCTAAAAATGACTCTCAGCCATTTGTATTTTAACAAGCTGTCTAGATGGTTCTTTCTTTCAATTTTATTGTTATTATAAAGATGATGTACAGAAGGGTCACAGTTACATAAGTCAAGTTATGAGTATAATTCTTCATGAACAGTGTCTCTTCTCTCATTTCTCAGAGTTTTTCCCTCTTGACCCCTCCCTCACAAGTTGTAGAGTTCATTTTCAACATATTGAGTGTTTACTGAGTATCACTGCTGCATTTGTTCACCCTTTGTCCCATCATTTCTGTAATTCCTCTTATTCTCCCCCAAACAGGTAAATGTACATATGAGACAGAAGGTGCTGAAATAAAAAACAGTGACAAAAGAAGGGAAAAGGAAGCAAAATAACATAAAACCTCTTTTTTTCCATTTCTTGGAGTTCATTTCAAAACATCATTCTATATGATTGTCTGCTCATAATTATTTAACCTTTGTGATCCTCTCCTAAGAATATCCTCATTTGGTCTCACTGTGTGAGTGTCTAGAGTCCTGTATAATTTATCATGTCCAAGTGTATTTTTTTGTATTTTACCTTCCAGTGTGTTTACTTATAGTTTTATAGGCATTTTCCAGTTAGAAGAAATAAGGGAAAATATTCAGTCTATATTTCTTTGGGTCTGGCTTACTTCACTTAATTTTTCACAAGTCTTTCCATTTCCTTATGAACAGTACAATGTCATCCTTTCTGATGGAAGCATAGAATTCCATTGTGTGTATATATACATTTTCTTGATCCCTTTGTCTGCTGAGGGGCATTTGAGTTGATTCCATATCTTGACTATGGTAAACAATGCTGCAATGAACATGATTGTTCTGGTAACTTTAGTGTGACCTTGTTTGTGGTCTGTTGGATAAATGCCCAGGAGTGGAACTGCTGGATCATAAGGAAGCTCTACGTTTAGTCTTTTGAGGAGATATACTTAGAACTCAATAAAATAACCCCCACTAAAATAAATCCTCAAAGAAACAACAATCCAATTAATAAGTGAGCTAAAGACATGAGAGACTTCTCAGAAGTAGTAATAGCCAACATACACATGAAGAAATGTTCAATATCTCTGGCCATAAAAGAAATTCAGATCAAAACAACATTGGGATTCTACCTTACCACAAGTCAGAATGGTCATTATCAAGAACACTAACAATAATAGATGCTGGTGGTCATAATAGATGCCAAAAGAGAATGCTACTACATTGTTGGTGAGAATATAATCTTGTTCAACCACTCTGCAAAGCAGCATGGAGGTTCCAGATGGTTCTTAAGCCCACTCAGTTTGAAAATCACTGGCTTAGAAAACCAGAGAGAAAAAGAAGCAGTAGAGATAAAGGCAGAAGAAACCAGACATGACAATAAAGGTACCATCTCAATTGGCAAAACAAATAGGAAAATTAGATCCATTTTTCTCTGATGGCCTTACACATAAAAGGTATAGTTAATACTGTGCATGTGCTAAGAATCATGCTGAACATTGTTGTTCTGGTGGCTTTAGTGTGATTATGTTTGTGGTCTTTGGATAGATGCCCAAAAGTGGGGCTGCTGGGTCATAGGGGAGTTCTATATTTAGCCTTCTGAGGAATCTCCATACCGCTTGCCAGAGTGGCTGAACCAGTTTACATTCCCACCAACAATGAAGTAGGGTTCCCTTTTGGCCACATCCCTTCCAACAATTGTTATTGTTAGTTTTCTTGATATAGGACATTCTTACTGCAGCACAATTTGTCATAGCTAGAATTTGGAACCAACCCAGATGCCCCTCAGTAGACGAATGGATCAGAAAAATTTGGTACATGTACACAATGGAATTTTATGCCTCTATCAGAAAGAATGACATTGCCCCATTTGTAAGGAAATGGAAGGACTTAGAAAAAGTTATACTAAGTGAAGTGAGCCAGACCCAAAGAAACATGGACTCTATGGTCTCCCTTATAGGGAATAATTAGCACAGGATTAGGCAAGTCACAGCAGAGGATCACAGGAGCCCAATAGCTATACCCTTATGAACACATAAGATAATGCTAAGTGAAATGAACTCCATGTTATGGAAACGATTGTTATATCACAGTTGTGACTACTTTCAACGTGCCATATGTAACTGTAGCCTCTATTATTGATGATATTCCTGTATCACCTTCCTGTTATTGTACCTACACTATCTCTGTATCTTATCTGAGTATATTGGAAACCCGGTATACTGGTATTAGAACTAGGAAATTGGAAGGGAATACCAAAATTGAGAGACACGGGGTAAAAATAAAGACAAACAACTACAGAAGCAATACTTACAAACTGTTTGGTGAAAATGAACTGAACAACTGAACAACTCATGGGGGGGAGAGGAAGGGGGAGGGAGATGGAGGAATGAGGGAGGAGGTAACAAACAGTACAAGAAATGTATCCAATGCCTAATGTATGAAACTATAACCTCTCTGTAATTCAATTTGATAATAAAAATATACAAAAAGAAATCATGCTGAACACAAAAACATGATTCTGAATCACATGCAAACTCATATTTGTTTGTCATAAATACTACTATATTAGCTTCATTTATTACCAAACATTCAAAGTTTTGAGCTTCAATTATGACATTGTATTTTAAAAGTTTTTACTTTGGTTTCAAGTACAAAGTGATTTTTAAATCTGAGAAATAGCTTGTTTCCTCTTTAAATGTAATTTTTTGGCAGTACTAGGATTTGAACTCAAGGCCTTATACTTGCTAAATTGGTGCTCTACCACTTGAGCCATACCTTCAATCCAGCTTTTCTAGTTAGAGATAGGAGTCTCTCAAATTTTTCTGAGTAGATTGGCTTAAAACCAGGATCCTTAGATCTCAGCTTCTTGATTAGGATTACAGTTTTAAACCACTGGTGTCTAGTCCTAAATATAAAATTTTGAGATACAATTTAAACACAATAAAATGCACAGAGCTTAAATGTATATTTTGAGTAATGATAAATGAATAAAAGCACATACTTTATAGTATCAAGACATAGAATACTTTATCACCCCCAAAAAGTAGCTTAGTTAACCATTGACTAAAATTATCTCACCACATATTTGTTCTGTCTCTTCTAGAATTTCATATAAATGGAATCACATAGTATAAGTTTTAGGATCTTTTTTCATTCAACCTGTGTTTTGAGCTTAATTTCATAGCATTTCAGGTATCAATGATCGATTCTATCTTTATTCCCGAGTAGTGTCCTTTTTGTGAATATTCTGGTCCACTCACCGGCTTTAAAAAAATCCATGTCAATTTAATAAACATTGTTGTATAAGACTTTATGTTTGAAATTTCTCTCAGGTAAATACTTAGAATTGCAACTGATAGGTTCCAGGGAAGATATGTCTCTATTTTTGTCTAATGTTCTTGCCTGCCTTTCCTCAAGCAATTACGAGAGTTCTAATTGCTCCACTTCTTCATGGTAGCTGTCTAGAACCGCAGTATCTCCTTATAGATTTTCCATGCATTTCTCTTGGACTAAGGATATTGAGTACTTGTTCATGTAGTCTTTGGCTATTTGTCTATTTTTATAGTGGATTTTTTATATTTTGCTAAACTGAGTTAAAAAGGAAGAACTTTTAAAATGATTATAAGTTTCCAAAAGTACCTTTCATATGATTTTTATTGAGAAATAAATTTTTTCTTTATATGGACATAGTTCTCAAGGGATTACATACTTGGGGAAAAAACATTTCTAAGGTATTTCTAAAACCCACTTTTTTTGGAAAACAATTTTGAGATGTTTCAAGGAATTTGAAGTATTCTCTATTTCACCCACCACTAAGCCCATGACTTATTTTGCTTGGAAAATGGACTCTTGGAAGTGCATGTTTTCTTGCCATAATTCCAGTTCCAATGGAGCATTCCAAGATGCCAGTATGAGAAAATAAACACTTATGGGCTGCCTTTTTCCTCTTCTCACTTTTAAAAGTTCTTCTACTAAAAAAAAAAAAAAGAAGAAGAAGAAAAAGAGGGAAGGAGAGAGAAAAAAGAAGGAAAAGAGGAAATTTGATATTTCAGCAAAATGTAGCCTGGTTTTAATGTTTACTGGAGGTGATTAGTTTCACCACGTCTATTACAATAATGTAATTCATACATCATCTGGATATTATTTCCTTGGTTGCTATGAAGATTTTCTCTTAATTTCACTTGGCCCTACTGATCTTACTGTGAAATAATTTATTAGTTGCATAGTTTTGATGCACAAATGTTGCCTTGGCTTGGCAGTACCAGGAGACAGAGAATATAGAAAGGTGAGGACAAATGTCAAAGGCATTTCACTCTAACACCCTTCTTCTTCTTCACACTACCTAAACATTATACTCTCCCCACCTGCTCACACCCTTCCTCTGCCCTTTGCATCAAATAAATGGAGTCATGCTTGTCAAATCACAATATGCAAAATGACTAATTCTACTTTGAGTGAAGTTCTTGAAAGAATTAGTATGTTTCATGCCAAGATGTTGAATACATTCAAACCTGAGTGAGAGAACCAAGATAATCTTAGAAATGTAATGAATTGGAAGGATATAATGTAAACAGAAAGGTAAGGCAGTTATAATATTCAACGTACATCCTATGAAACTAGGAAAATTGAAGGATGAGTGGAGATGGGAGAGATTAGGGAGAAAGACTAAAGGGCTGATACTGATCAAGGTGCGATGTACTCATAAACTGACGTGTTAAATTCTAACCCTTTTTTTTTTTTTTTACAACTACTCAAGGATAATAAAAAACACAATTGAAAAAGAGAAGGGTTGAACAATCACAGCTAAACATCAACATTTGGAGAACTTGTGGTGTCCATTTCCCCAGGCCTTTTTTTCCACAAGTTAGCACACTTAATAAAGGGCTGACATTTAAAGTCTTTGTCATGCTTGAAAAATATTAGTAGTCTTTACTTAAAAATATAATAAATACAGTACAGATTTAAAAAGCACCCAAATAAATCAACCAGAAGCGTAAATATGTGTAATTAAAAGCAGATTTGGAGAAATCTGTCCTCATGTACATGGAGATTTTTTCCCCTCAGAATTTAGACTAAGCCAGTAGGCTGCAATAAGCAAAAGTATGCTAATGGAGATGCATACTGAAATCTGAAAATCAGATTAATATAGCTTAAATTTTCTTTCAAGGAGTTGGAGGTATGGCTCAGGTGGTAGAGAGCCAGCCAAAGAGCAGAAGTGTAAGATAATGAGTTCATTCTGGTCTCAAACAACAAAAAAAATGAAGTTATCTTATGAAGTCACAGGAATCAGAATGCACTTATCTCACTATAGGAACAAATGGTGTCATTTAAAAACACTTGAACTCGAATATCCAGAACCTACTGTAGAGTCTGATTTATTCGTTTCCCATTGTTTTATATATTTGCATGGGATCTGTATAGTCTCCTGTAGTATTAGATTCTTTTCTGCGTTCATATTGCTTCATTTAATGTTTTTATTCTTAATGGACTGTGGATGCAAGAATATATACATTTGTCCTCAATATACCCAAGGTCAAAAGAATGGTTTCCAAATTGGTGCAGATTGATGGTAAAATGATTTTGTTGTTGTTTGTTTTATATTGTTGGCTATGGAGCTTGAACTCGGGGCCTGGGTACTGTCCCTGAGCTTTTTTTGCTGAAGGCTAGTGCTCTACCACTTTGAGCCACAGCTTTACTTCCAGTTTTCTGTTGGTTAACTGGAGATGAGTCTCATGGACTTTCCTGTTTGTGCGGGCTTTCAACAATGATCATCAGATCTCAACCTCCTGAGTAGCTAGGATTAATGTTTTTAACCAAACACGCATTTCATCATTCATAGATTATATTTGTCCTTTCTGAGTTTCCAACTTGTTAAAGTTTCAGGATTACTTTCTCACTCCTTTACTAACTTATTAAAGCTTCATAATTTGTTTAGAAACCATTTTCACATTTTTCTCACACTTTCATAGTGTTTATTTATTCTACATGTAGAAAGAGGGCTCTTGTTTTGGGCCAGAACAGTCTCTTTCCTTTTACTCTTTCTTTTTTATTCCCAATTTTTTTTAAGAAAACATTTTTCATTGTGAATTCTTACTTCATTGACCCCAATGCCTTGTTTCCCATTTTTTTATATCAGTGTAAACTGTAAGTTCTGTAAGAGCTGAGCTACATGTGTCTTACCCACAATTGTCACCACAGCCACAGACTAACACTATGTGTATAACAGGCCATCAGTAAACACAAGCTGAATGAATGCACTCAACATTCTCACCTTTGTGTTTCATCATTTCCTCCAAGTCCTCCCTGATAAAATGAGCTCTACTTTTTCTTTTGGATTATTACCTTGTCTTCTTTCTTTGAAAAGTACCATGATTCTTCCATTCAACCAAATTTAAAATTTTATTAATATTTTATATTTTTTCTAGTTTTGGAAGGTCCCAAGTCATAATGATTTGCTTTGGAGAAGAACCGAGGTCTGTGTTGTTATTTCCCATATCTGCATTTTCACATCAGTGGTTCTTCTATCTGGAATTGTCCATCAGTCCTTCATTATAGAATTCTTTTTTCTTTGACAATTTCCCTCTTGCCCCTCTTAATCATTCTTCCTCTCTTTAGCTGACTTCTTTTCCTATGTACTAAATATGGAATAGTGTTCTATCTTTGTTTTTTTAATCTTCCTTAATTTATGCCTGGTAGTTAATTAACACCTTTATGTAGAGAAATGCTTCTTAATTTTGATCTGTGTGGATTTTGCTCAGCCCGAGAAAGAGGAAGAGCCTGAGAATCTACATTTTGAAAAAAGCTCTAAGCAATTGCTTTAGTTGTTGTTATACAAAAAACAGGAGGTGTGGTATGGATAAAAATGACTTCCAATGCTGAAACTCTGACCAGGATCCATTTCCAGAATTCTGTTTTTACAGTCGTCCATGTAAAGTAGCCAACGTAAAGTTTTTGTCATGCTTAAAAAATATTAGTAGTCCTGAGTTAAAAATACAATATAGTACATATTTTTTAAAAACACCCAAATAAATCAACCAGAAGTGTAAATATGTGTAATTAGAAGCAGATTTGGAGAAATAACCCAAACTCAGACTTAAATCACTTTTTTATACTGAAGAAAGAAAGGATTTTTTTTTGCCATCACATTACTTTATTCTTACATTTGAAAACCCCACATTTCTGGTTTTTATTTTCTCTCTTTGATACTTGTAAGGATCTTGTCTCATTATTTCTATCATAGAAATATAACTTTAATGTGTTCCCTTCTCCCATCTTATTCCTTATGCAATTTATTTCCTTGACATCTCATCTGGAATACACTTGGAGATTCCTCCTCTAGTTTTAATCCTTTTACTGTCAATAAATCTAGCTTCCCCTCTCACTGTTCAACTTAATTCACCTGGTGAACACTCTCTACTAGGTCTCTCTGTTTAGTGCAAAGAGTCGTAGAATCTCTCAAAGACTACGTATCTCAGGAGATATCTGAGCCACATTAGTAAGGTGGCATATATATCTGACCTATTTTTTCCTCTGAACCTGAGTAGGATATTCTGGTCTTAATCATACCATTGGGTAGGATTTAAGATGCATGCATTTGCACGCATTTTGTAAGTTCACGTTGGAGAGTTCCTCACTCAGTCGACCCTTTGCTTTTTATACTGCCTTATTTAGTGAGGCACAATTATATGTCTGCCTCCCTGATATATTGTGGACTCATTCTTGAAGTCTTCACAATGATCATATGTCACTCACTTCACACAGAACCTAACTTTATATTTTACAATAGTAAGTCTCAACAAATGTATAAATGAACAAGTGTCACATCAAGAAGTGTCTTTAAGGCTCATACAGTCTATTCGGTCTTTGACCTTTGTCTATATCATCTTTTATCCAGAGCCCAATGTAGGCACCTGCAAGATGGTAATATAGTATGAATTTTGAAGATGCAAACGTTGGTCAGAATGATCTTAGTTCAAACTATTATTATATTTGTGACCTGGGATAGCTCGGTTCATGATTTATATTCTTATTTTCTCACATGTAAAATGTAATAATGTGAATATCCTCTAGGGTTGTTAAAATTTAATAAAATAACATGAACAAAAGGGTGAACAAAGAAAAAACTGTCCCCTGAATGAATAGGCTAACGACTGACTTAAAGAGAGACTTTTCTGAAGAGGAAATGAGAATGGCCAAGAGACACATGAAGAAGTGCTCAACATCACTGGCCATAAAAGAAATGCAAATCAAAACAACATTGAGATCTCACCTCACCCCAGTATGAGTGGCCATTATCAAGAAAACTAATAACAAGATGCTGGTGTGGATGTGGCCAAAATGGAACCCTACTACACTGTTGATGGGAGTGTAAACTTGTTCATCCACTCTGGAAAGCAGTGTGGAGGTTCCTCAAAAGGCTAAACATAGAGCTCCCCTAGGACCTAGCCAACCCTGATTTTGGGCATTTATTCAAAGGATGACAAGCAAGACCACACTAAAGCTACCAGCACAAGTATTTTCATCACAGCACAATTTACTATCACTAAAATATGGAACCAACTCAGATGCCCTTCAGTAGATGAACTGATCAAGAAAATGTGGTACATATATACAATGGAATTCTATCAGAAAGAATGACATAGCATCATTTGTAAGAAAGTGGACAGACTTGTCAAAAATCATACTAAGTGAAGTGAATCAGACCCAAATAAACATAGACTCTATGGTTTCCCTCATTGGTAATAATTAGTACATGTCTAGGATAGTCCTAGCAAAAGATCACGATACCTCAATAGCTATGTACATATGAATAAATAAGATGATGCTAAGTGAAATGAACTCAAAGTTATGGAAATAAGTGGTTTATCCTTGTTATTTTCTTTCTTTTTTCCCCTTTATTGCCAAAGTGAAGTACAGAAGGGTTACAGTTTCATATGTAAGGCAGTGAGTACATTTTTTATCCAACTTGTTACCTCCTCCCTCATTTCCTCTCCTCCCCTCCCACTTTCCCTCTCCCCCCTCCCCCATGAGTTGTACAGTTGGTTTATACCAAATGGTTTGTAAGTATTGCTTTTGGAATGGTTTGTCTTTTTATCCTTGGTCTCTCAATTTTGTTATTCCCTTTCTCTTCCCTAGTTCTAATACACATATATACAGTATCCAGGGTACTAAGATCAAATACAGTGATAGTAGGGGTAAAAACACAGGAAGGGAATATGAGAGAAAAGGGAAAAAAGGTACTGTTTCACATGGCATGTTGAAAATAGTTACAACAATGATATACCACTTGTTTCCATACGTGGAGTTCCTTTCACTTAGCATCACCTTGTGTGTTCATACGGGCATAGCTATTGGGCTATTGTGATCTTCTGCTATGACTAACCTAAATATGTACTAATTATTCCCTATGAGGGAAACCATAGCGTCCATGTTTCTTTGGGCCTGGCTCACTTCACTTAGAATGATTTTTACCATGTGAAATTATGCCTTTTTCTTCTTTCTTCCCCATGGTTTTACCCCTGATGCCACTGTAACTGATGTTGGTATCCTGGGTATTGTATACAGGTTTATAGGAAGTAGGGAAGGGAAGGGGAACATCAAGATGGAGAGACAAAGGGTAAAAGGTGAACCAATGCAACAGCAATACTTAGAAGGCAATATGCTGTAAACCAACTGTACAAGTGTGGGGTGTGGGGGAGAAGGAGTCAGGGAGGGAGGAAAGGGGGAGAAAAATGGGGGAGGAGGTAATAAGTTTGATAAGAAATGTACTCACTGCCTTACATATGAAACTGTAACCCCTCTGTACATCACTTTTTTTTCAAATTTTTATTATCAAACTGATGCTGTACATCACTTTGACAATAAATTAATTAATTAAAAAAAGAAACGAGGATGATAATAGCAACAAATTTAGGACAGAAAAGGAGTCTATTTTAAGATAATTATCATCTTCAGGCAGAATTAGATCCTCTACAAAAGAGTTCAGACTCAGATTAAAAAAAGAGATATAGGCTTTTGGATGGTAAGACTGTAGGAAAAAGTATATTATTCTTAAGAAAATTTGTGTTAAAATATAGTGGCCAGATTAAGTATATGGTTTTTATTTTAGTTTTATTTTGGTAGAATTCAAAATATTTTCAAAACACTTTTAGATTCAGGGGAAGGTCCTTAAAAGCTGAAAAGAGATATTGTAGAATGGACTGAATAAGAAATTAGAAGAAAATTATCAAAAAACTTATAATGAGAAGAGGAGATATACTTCATCCCCTGAAATTATAGAGGGAGAGGAGAGAATGAAAGGCAAGAGAAATCCCTGAGATGGTGAGGATGTAAAGCAAGGGATATGAGTGTTGAACAAAGGGTCATTAGGAAGTGTACTTTGATAGGAAGAGAGTAAAAACAGTGTGTTAAACATACCAAAATAAAACTATTGTTGAAGGAAAAAAGTGTACAAAGTCCTAATGGTGGGCAATGTTGTACACTATATTTGTGCAGTTGATAGAACGATTAAATTTATTTTTATATCCTTCAACTAATCTTCATGGTGTAATTCATCACCAATTATATCACACATTCAGTTTGTGCAGTTTCTACCTCTGTCTCAAACTCAGTTTCAACACGGAAGTATGAAGACATTGAAATAAACTTCTACAAACAGCAAATACAGAAAAGATTATCTAGTCCAAATCCTCTTTGTGACAAAATTGATGCATACATGGATAGAGGGACTTTCCTGAAGTTGTTCTACTAGTTTTTAATGACAAATATCCAGGCAAGCCACTACCTGCCTTTCCTATAGTATTTTGATATACATTATTTTTAGACAGAGCTCTCATTATCTAGCTCAGGCTGGCCTAGAACTCACAATCCTCCTTCATCAACATCCCAAATGCTGGAATTACTTGCGTAATCATTCCCGGATGAAGTTATGTAGTTTTAAAAGCCATACTTATTGTGAACATGGAGACTATTTTGGAGATCTAGGCAAATAATAATAATACCACCAAGTACTGTCTTCAGCGGCTTCCAAACTCCTTAATTAGGATATATGATGCACGGTTGTTCATATTAAAATTGCTGGAAATAGGCTGCTATATCTGCCCCCCCCCCCCTACTTTTTTTTGAGTCAGCATCTCACTAAGTAACCCAGTCTGGCCTTGAACTCTTGATTCTTCTTCTTCTTGCAGTTTCCTGAGTGCTTAGAGTACAAGCTTGTGTCACTCTGAACAGCTGTCTTACCAGTATTTTAAAAGACTTGTAGCGGGCTAGGAATACGGCCTAGTGGTCGCCTCATATACATGAAGCCCTGGGTTCTATTCCACAGCACCACATATATAGAAAAAGCCAGAAATGGTGCTGTGGATCAAGTGGTAGAGTGCTAGCCTTGAGCAAAAAGAAGCCGGGGACAGTGCTCAGGACCTGAGTCCAAGCCCCTGGACTGGCAAAAATAAAAATAAATAAGTAAATAAAAGACTTGTAGCCTACTTCTGCAGTTTTGCCCAACTTTAATCATTACAGAAAATGGTGCAATCAACATTTAGTCTGTGATTGTGCTCAGTTAAGGAGAAGATTGTGACAATTTGTTGTGGTAAATACAAAATAAATAAATGAGGAAAGAATTTTAAGCAATGCTCAATGTTTCTTAATTCTTTATTATTTTATATACCTTTCTACTTGTTTTCCAAGAACTAGAGTTAAAAGATATTCCAATAGAAACAAAAACTATTAAGTGAGGATTTGGAAACTACATGTACATGAGTCTGTCTGTCACACTTTGGACATTTCTCAACCTCTCTTCTATTCTACTTTGCTCAGGGTTTACTATATTGATAAGCTGAAATAAAATCTTAAGCTCTCTGCAAATGTTTAACACAGACATTGTATTTTGCTTCAGCTTGTGTAAAATAGGAATGGTGCATTTTGGTAAGTAAAACCTAATATCTCATTGTAAACCTAGTAGCTTAAGTCAACTTTTTTTGGTGATTGAAAGATTGGCCATTTAGACCACTTATATTCCAATTTTTTAAAAACTCAGTGAGAAACTGTTTATTCAGTTCATTTAGTAAGTCTTTGTGATTGCTTACTGTGTGCTAGGTGATATTGTTTATCATTATGTAAGGCTATACTTTGTTGTAAATCGAGGATAATTTATTCTCTTACTTCTAGTATAACTAAATGATTTTTATGTAGCTTACAGTCACTAATTAACTTAGACAATGTTACTCAGTCCAACCCTGACCAAAACAGAGGAGAAGAGCCAGGTGCTCTTAAACTTCACATTTTTGGTAGGAGAATTATTAATATGCTTTGTAAAATTGAAAGAAGTAATTTTTCAGGCTGAATTATTTTTCAACATGTGCTTAAGTTTTGGATTTTTAGAAAGCATAAGATGTTTCTGTACTGTTTTATTCAGAGAAAGATGATATGAAATCAAGTTGACTGGAAAGCATTGAATCTGCCCTTTGGTAATTCTGTTAGCAATGGAGCCCTAACCATTCAAGCAATTATAATTAGTCATCAGAAACATAGCCATATAAGAGAAGCATAACTGTGGTAGGCCATCTGGCCTGATTTTAGCTTCCCAGCAGTTTATAAAGTCCTGTAAGAGCCAGGATGGGGGTAAGAAAACAAAATCCAGAAATTCCATGTAGGATACTGGCCAAGACATGCATTTTATAAATCACTGTTGATACCTTGATTCATAAGACACAAAGGACTTGTATCTTATAATGTGTTTTTTTTCCAGTAGCCATTAGTAATTTGGCTGGAGCAGCCTCCTGTGTCTACTTTTTCTGCCTTCTGCTATTTTGGAATGGCCAGTTGAAGGCCTGAGAGCAACTTTTATTTAAAAAAATGAAGTAAGCTAATGAACGATTGCGAGGATTTCACTGCCTTGTAATTAATAAGCAATTAGGCAGAATATACAAATTTATTTTTCCTTTCTGTGCTTCTTAAACTATAGACCCCTGCTGATGTTATAGGCATGTAATTTGGCTTTATGCTTTGCTATCACTGCCTTAAATTTCTTAATTTTTAAGCGAGGGTTCCACCTTTTCATTTTGCAGTGAGCTCCATGAGTTGTGTTCAGCCCTAGCCCCTATTTCCCTAAATGCTGGGTAACTATAGAGCTTGTAATAAGTAGAAATGGGTGACAAGTACTTGTGCCTGGAGAAAAAGAATATAAATACAAATTTATTTCTTTTTTATTTATTTATTTGTTTATTAATTAAACATAAATTTTTTGACAAGGTGTTGTGCAAAAAGGGTACAGTTACATAGTAGGGCAGTGTGTACATTTCTTGTGATATCTTACGTCCTGTTTTTCTACAAATTTATTTATTAAAGGGTGCTCAATAAATGTTTTTCACATTAGTAAATGAGTAACTCTTTAAACTTTAACCTGTTTAATTTTGATGGGGTGAGGGACTTAAATTCGTGAAATTATCACATGATAATATTATGTATTTGTAAAATGACACCTATGTTCTCTATACATAAACATTTGGAAAAGTATCCAGCATGTTTCAACTTTCATTTCTCAAAGTAACAAGCCATAGGACTGTGGATGTGGAAATCCTGTCAGACAAGTTCAGTGCTGCTAGAATGACCCTCAGCTTGCAATGAAAACTATAACTACACATTGAATCATCTTTTGAAGTTCACTGAAAATGTTTGAAAAATCTGAAAAGTCAAGTATTAAATATAGTCTTCTGTGATGAATTTAAGAAACTTGAAATTATATTCTGAATCTCTCTGTGTTTTAATGGATTGGTTTTTCAACAGATTATACACAATTCGCTATAGAGAAAAGGATAAAGAAAAGAAGTGGGTTTTTCAACTCTGTCCAGCCACTGAGACAATTGTGGAAAATTTAAAGCCAGACACAGTTTATGAATTTGGAGTCAAAGACAACATGGAAGGTGGAATTTGGAGTAAGATTTTCAATCACAAGACAGTTGTTGGAAGTAAGTATGTGAACTATTCATTTAGTAGGCTTTTTGTAATTTTTTCTTTCCTTATCAAAATTTTAATTATTTTGTTAATTGTATAATACACAGTGAATTAATCTACATGTTCTAGTATTTGAGAAAAGGTAAAGTGATTAAAACTTAAGAAACAAAACTGCAACCTCTCTGTACATCAATTTGATAATAAAAAAAAACTTAAGAAACAATATTTCAGGATCTTAAAAAAAGTTGGCTTTAAGAATAGGTGGCAGTTTAATATTGGATATCTTTACTAATCTTCACTATCTTCTGGCCAATGTAGTATTTTAAAAAATAAACCTATGCAAACAACGACAATGCTCAATATAATGTTTTAAATATTCAGAATGGAAACTTAGGCCAGTTAAGGTAGACAGGAATACTTTAGAGAACCTTGAGCTTCCTTCCAGTTACTCTTTATTCATACTTCACTGGAATTGATATTTGAAGGGACAGCAATTAAAGCAATGTGCTGAAATTAGAAAGCTTGAGTTGTAATTGTGTTCGTGGTGATTAAGTACAGTTGATTTAGAAGCAAGAAGAGTGAAAATAATGTTAATTTCCCTTGTCTTATCAGGTAAAAACAAAGTAAACGGGAAAATCCAAAGTACCTATGATCAGGTCCACACAGTGGTAAGTAATGCTTATTTTCAGGATTTTTTAAAAGCCTGTATCTGAGTTCTATTCTTTTTTTTTTTTTTTTTTTTTTTTTTTTTTTTTTTGGCCAGTCCTGGGCCTTGGACTCAGGGCCTGAGCACTGTCCCTCGCTTCCTTTTGCTCAAGGCTAGCACTCTTCCACTTGAGCCACAGCACCACCTCTGGCCGTTTTCTGTATATGTGGTGCTGGGGAATCGAACCCAGGGCCTCATGTATACGAGGCAAGCTCTCTTGCCACTAGGCCATATCCCCAGCCCCCTGAGTTCTATTCTTATTTAAGTAGAGGAACAGTTCTATTTTGAGGTCCTGAGGCTGAATTAAGCAGAGGTAGTAGGCTTTGGGGAAAGAACATAAGAGCTTAGAAACCAGTTTGTTTTTCTGGAAATGCAGATGGAACTATGGTTGATTCCAAAGTATCTCTAACTTATTTGAAGCTCTGAGATTCTGAGATCTAGTATAATTACTCTAATATTTCAGTTGTCTGGACATTTTGAGGCTGTACTTAACTCTGCCCTGTGGATAGCTTTTGGATAGAACAGTTCAGGAGTGCACTGATTGGTACGTGCCCTCTGAACATTGCTGAAGTTCAAGTCTTTGCTATGTTCTATCAGTTTGTCCTTGAAAGTGCCAACTTTTTCAAAAATGATGAAGCAGCCACTGTTTTTGTAACATGCTCCACCTCTGTCTATGGTTTTATAACACACCCAGCTTCTATAGACTGGGGATCTGTCTCATGTCAGCAAATACCTTCCAAAGAATTGGTTCTCAGGAAGCATTATGTCACTAGGCGCTACCTATTACTATAAAATCAGCCATTATGATAGCCATCAAAGAACGTTTGTATTTCACATCACATCCGGAGTTATAAAATGTGGGATATTCTGTTACTGGGAAGGCAGAGAAGGCTTTTTGAATAAGAAGGATGGAAGGTTTTGTCCTGGCCTTTGGTTCCCAAACATTAGAGGTATCAGCTTGGGAAATAGTCTACAGTGAAGTAAATACAGAAAGATTCTTTTTATGGGTAGAAATTTGCTCTTTTTTTAGGGATTGTGCATGATGTGTTTGAGTGGTAATCATTTTCAGCATAATTTATAATTCAAAGAATACTTCATTGTTCATATAAGCCAGGGTGAAGAATGAAAGTAGTTCATATGTTCTTTGTTAAAAGAAAGAAAGAGGTTTTGAAGTCCACTCCCCCACACCAGGGGTTTTAGGGATACAAAGTTATAGGATTTGCTGTGATATTTCCATACAACTACACGTTATGTACTATTTGGCCTGCCAATTAACATTTGTATTTCCTTATCATTACTTTTTGCTTGGGGCATCTGGATTCATAATTTTCATCTAAATGCATTTAATCTAGCCCTTTCTACCACTCTCTCTGCTTCCCAAACTCTAAGAATTACATTAGGTATTAAAATCCACTTTATTTTTTAAACATCTATATGTGAGAAAGCATGCAGTAGTTATCTTTTCTTCATCTAACTTACTTCACTCAATATGATGCCTTCTAGAGTCACATGTTTGACTACAAACAATAGGATGTCATTCTTTGTAAGGCTAAGTGATACTCCATTGTGTACATAGATCTCATTTTCCTCTGTTGATGTATAGTTAGGTTGATATTATACATGAGCTATTGTGAATACTGTAGCATTAAATATGGGAATGAAAGTGTCTTCTTGATGCACTAATATCATGTCCAATAAGTATGCATCCAGATGTGGGATATCTGGTTCCTATAATAGTTCTAGTTTTAGTGTTCTGATGAAACAGCATTCTCAACAATGGATGGGCTAATTTGCCTTCTTATCATTTATGCATAATTGTTTCCTTCTTATCTTCTGTAATTTAAAATAATAGCCATCCTATGTCAAGTGTAATGATACCCTCAATGTGGTTTTATATTTTCCTCATAGCCAATGAAACTGAGCATTTATAAAATTGTTGACCCTTGGAATATCTTCTTTTGAAAAGTGTCCACTCATACCCTATGCTCATTTTTATTTATAAACTGAGGTTTTTAAAGTTTCCTATATATTCTAGATATTAATCTTTTGTCAGATGAATAACTTGCACACATTTTTATTCATTTTGTAGGTTGTAACTTGGTTCTGTTGACTGTTTCTTTGCATAGAAGCTTCTTAGTTTTATATAATTCTACATTTCTATTTTTGCTTTTTTTACTGGTGCTTTTGGAAGTCTTGTCCAGAAAACTATACTAAAGTCTTGAAGGGTTACTCCTATATATTTTTCTAATATTATCATACTTTCAGGTCCTACATTTAGGTTTCTGATCCATTTGAAGTTGATTAACCAGTGTTCCTAACATATTTATTGAAGAAGCTTTCCTTTCTTTAATGTAGATTTTTAGTACCTTTGCCAAGAATATGATGACTTTAAGTACACTGGATCATTTCTGAGCACTGTATTTTGTTTCAGTGATTAAAAAACTATGAGAATATTTAATTTTTTATTATAAAATTAAAATCATACTGTATGTACAATTTTGTATCTTGCTGCTTTTACTTAGTGAAAATATAGTGTAACCATGTTTCATGTCATTAGAAGCTCTTTGTAAATATAATTTTAACTGCTGCACAATACATAATCTAAATATATTATGTACTTAATCAGTTTCAAGTCTGTAGACATTTAAGTTATTTTTAATTGTTTTAAATTAAGTGCTCTTACAGTGGACACATACAAAAAATTCACATTTCTGATTGTTTCCTCAAAATACTTAGAAATATCTTTTGTCAGCTTAGACTTTGAACATTTTTAAGACTTCTTAATATGGATGGTCAAACTCCTTTCCAGAAAGGTGCCTAATTTTGCCAAAAATTGTTTTCTGAGTTTATCTTGCTATAGTGCCCATGTACTGAAATCATTATGTATTTCTTTCAATAAGATTTTGGCTAAAATAATAGCTGAAATAGCCATTTTAATTTCCATTTCTCTGACCACAGATAAAGTAATACTTTTTCACTTGTATTTTCCACTTACTGACCTTTAGTTGCAGTCCTTTGTTTATTGAGCATTGAATTTTTTAATTGAGTAGCTTAAAGACTTTATAGTTTAAAGGGCAATGATGCTTTTATGATATAATCTAGAAATATTTTTCTCACATTTTAAAAATTAATTTTATGAGAACATTTTAAATAAGCAAGTCTCAAAATTTGTTTTCAGTTATATTTTAGAAAGCCCTTCCATCTCCAGAAAACAAATAAATACATCCTGCTCCCTCTTCTGTGTTTCTAATTTTTGTAATAATTAAACTTTATGTTTTCCTTAATGACCATTGGCCTAGTACCACATATTGAATTGAGCCAGTGCCTAAGGCCTTTTTGTTTTGGGTTTCCTTTTGGTTCTTGCTGTCCTGGGGCATGAACTTGGGGTATGGGCACTGTCTTTGAGCTTTTGTGCTCAAATCTAGTGCTTTACAGCTTGAGCTATGGCTCCTCTTCTGTCTCTTATGGTAGTTAATTGGAGAGCAGAATCTTACAGAATTTCCTTCTTTCCTGTGCTTCTTAGATCTCAGCCTCCTGAGTAACTATAATTACAAACACGAGCCACAAGTGCCAGGTTGTTTTTTGTTTCTTAGATCCAATCAATATCATGGAAAGTAGAATAGTGGAATGATTTCTCATCCTTTTCCACAACAATCTCATTCATTGTTGTGGTTTCCTAGGAAACATATCTCCTACCTCTTGACTGTCACGTTCAATCTTTATTTTCATTTTATCATTAATTTATTTTATTGTTCTATCCTTTGTTGTACAAAGGAGTTGCTATGTTACATCATCCATGTGACTTCATGATGTCATTTTATTCCTTCTTCTCAGCTGTCATATTCCAATAATTTTATTTATTTGGGCAGAACATTTCCTTTAAGGTGAATTACTCAGCAAGATTGGGAAAGATGGTTGGCATTTTACTACAAGGGAATTTAATTTTCTTTTTCTCATCACAAACAGTCATGAAAGGCTAGGGAGAATATTCCTGTGTCTATGACACTGGGCCAGATGCTTTATCACTTCAAGCTGCAAGGCGGGACACCTCAAGTCCAGCCAGCTCTGGTGAGCTGCTCTTTCAAACTCTTGATTATTTCCAAGGAATGCCCAAATTCATTGAGTAACGTATTTTCAATGAAAGTGACTCTTTAAGGTCACCTTCTGGATAACAGAAAAGCATTTTATCAACTGACAGCTCTGCTTCTGGGTATCTCTGAGAAGTAGGAAAGTTGAAAAGGAGTCATTTGGATAGACTTGACTGTCTTAGGTGACCACATAGACTTGATTCTGAAAGTTCACTGGATACTTTAGAGTGATATTTCAGTCCTCATAAAGACTAGATCCAAACACTTACCTCTGGATTCTCTGAGACTGATCTTGGAAATCAGTATTTCAAATGATGTAAAATTAATTCCAGTTGTTTTATTTTTAACGTTTTTAAGTAAAAGACACATTGAAAGATGTTTTCATTAATCAAAACACCCTTACTTTTAAATATTCTAAATAGCAAAACAGGAAATAGGAAGAATAATCTGAGTCAAAGGATATCCTTTTGAAAGACAATACTTAGGTGAAAAAGTGAGTGCTAGTTGGCTGATGCCTATGATCTGTTATAGGCATTATATAGCTATTCAGGAAGCTGAGATCTGAGGATCACAATTGGAAGCCATCCTGAGCAGACAAATCCTCAAACTTCTATCTCCAATTAACCAGCAGAGTCAGACTGGAGATGTTGCTCAAGTGATAGAGCATGATCTGAATTAGAGAAAAATACCCTGTTTAACTTTCTGCACCTGCACCAAAGAAAAAAGAAAGAAACTTTGAGTACTAAATATATTCATCTTGTTTGTTTTGCTGCTTTGTATGTTATAATTCCTGGATGCAGGTATATGCTCTACTGGCAAGCCATAGTACTGGGGTCTTTTTGATTGATTAGTACTTTTTTTTTTTTTTTTTGCCAGTCCTGGGGCTTGAACCCAGCATCTGGGCACTGTCTCTGAGCTTCTTTTGCTCAAGGCTACCATTATACCAATAGATCCACAGCTCCCTTTTAAGCTTTTTCTGTTTATGTGGTACTGAGGAATTGAACCCAGAGCTTCACGCATGATAAGCAAGCACTCATACATACATACATACATACAGTCACCTACATGGGGACTAGAAAATCTATGTAAATGTCATCAATGGTACTATGTTATTTGACAAATGCTTTAATTTTCATATTCCAATCATATGCCATCTTCTGAGGGATTGGGAATAGTAATAAGTGCCATGCCAGGGGAACTCACTTGCATTCCGGTCATTCTCTTGAGGATTAAGGTTTGCTCCAGGTGGGGTCAGTCTGGGGCCTGAGAGAAGAGGTTTTGCCTGGGCAACAGAGAGTTTGAAGACTTGACAGAATGTAGAGAGCAGCTACTGCCCCTGAGATGCAGCCAGCCCCTCCCTGTCTGGGAAGAGAGAATGGTAACTGATGCTCAGGATGAAAAGGCCTATTGTTTTACACCAAAAACAAACAATCATTTATATTCATCTGGGTTTTTATGCCCATACAAATTTATTAAATCAAGTTAAACTGTGAATGAAACTTGTGCCCTTTGTATTTATTTATATCCTACATGTTTCCATTTTAATTGATTTTGAACTATCACAAATTTAAAGTTTTTGGACTTATTAAATAAAACCTGAATATAAAGTACTTTGGATTAAATAGAGCCTGTACTTTTAGATAGTGAAGTTACTTTAACTTGTGGAAGTAAGCACTCTTGTGCAAATATGGTTGTATGTGTCTTTAGTTAATTCCTCAATCTGGATGCTAAGAAAAAAATCACTAGGCCATAAGTATAGATATAACTCTTTAAAAATTGTTCCGAAATAGTAAATTTGTTTTCTGTGCTTTTAAAAATAAAGTCCTTAATACAAGAATAAAAATAGCCAAAAGTAGGATATTGTGATTCTTCTTAATTGAGGATACAGATGTCTCACATTCAGCTCAGCTTTGAAAATCAACAGATCTGGTGTTCAACACCAAATCAAACAACATGAACACACATGGTGTAACTATATAAAACAACACACACGGTATGTCTATATAGATCATGTGATCAAAACACTTGATACATACTTGAACTCTTTTAAGCTGATGTGTAATCCTCCTGCTCTTCTTATCACTTATCTTCACATTGTTCTCATGCGCCTTTGCCTTGTGCTCATGTTTGGCAATGACTTCACTGTAAAGTCCAAGTTCAAGTCACTCTATGATCTCCAAATGTCCAGTGGAAGGATCTCTGAGGTAATTTCAGTGACAGGAGGCAGCACAGTGCTCTGGGACTGTCCTAGTACTTCTAAGGTTCTTGTAAATAAACAGAAACAGAAAGGTGGAGTACAAACTTTGAAGTGAGAAATGTCTAGGTCTGTGTCCCAGCTCTGCCTTTTAAGCAATAACACATAATGCTAGAAGCTCATGGTGTTTGGGGTGGTGGAGTAACAGCAGCAATAATTGGGTATATTAAACTGATATCCACTGCTTTTAAAAATGAATCTGTCATTTAACCTACTTTAGAGGGGAAATGTAAAGAAAGAATTTGAGTCTTATCTTAAATGAAATGGAAATAAATTCTAACCAATCTAGAATATTTAGTTTGTTTCCCTCGCCATTTCTAAGTAAACAGGAGTTCAAGAAATTCCTCCTTTCAAATTTTGCTACTTTCAGGGGAAAGGGGGTATGTAGTCCAATAAAACATACGCAGACGTATGTGTTAAAGATTTTTCCAGTGACTACTAAACCTGTTTCACAGGGAAAAACCTCAGTGAAGATATTTAAGTCTGATATTTTTGTTATTAACATTTTGTTATTAACTGGTTTCTAGCTAGATGCTGGTGGGTTATGCCTGTAATTCTAGCTAATTAGAAGGTTAAGATATAAGGACCATGGTTTGAAGCAAGCAGGGGCAGGAAAGTCCATGAAATTCTTATCTCCAATAAACTATTCTTTTAAAGCTGGAATTAGAGCTGTGGTTCAAGTGGTAGAGCACTAGCCTTGAGCAAAAGAAGCTCAGGGACAGCTCCCACACCTTAAGTTCAAGCCTCAGGACCATCACCAAAACCACGCCCAAACAAACTGATTTTTTCCTCTCTTTTCAGCCAGCATATGTCCCAAGGAAACTCATTCCAATAACAATCATCAAGCAAGGTAATTAATCTACTCTGCACATGTAAGAACTATTTTTAACTAGGATAATTAAATATAGTGCATATTTTTTCAATTTTTAAAAATTGTTTCCAGAGAAAGCCTGAACCAACTATTTTAGTCTTGTAAATTAGAAGTTAATAGATATGGGTTTATGTACCAATATGCAAAAATATGGACAAATAACACTTTCTGGACAACTCTGGACAGTGCAACCATAACAGCACTAATTTTTTTTAAAAACTAGTTTTGCAGTTGTTGTAGAATGAAGGAAAGATTGAACTGATCAAGATGCATTGTATTCATAAATTGTCTAGTTGAATGACAATTCCTTTGTACAACTACTTAAAGACAATTTTTAAAAATATGTCAAGCTTTGCTCAGTATTGTTAGTATGCCTGAAAAAAAACAGTAGAATAATGCATTAACCTATTGAAAATAAAGACCATGATGTCTACATTTAACAAATTACAAGGGCTCATTCAATACCCTTTTTTTGGTTTGTCATGGCTTCTAGTTTTCAAATGATTAAATTGGCTCCATTAATTCTAGGAGGTTTCTTATTGGAAGAGATACGGCCTTAAAATTGTTTTTCATTTTAAGAAAACACAGTGTCTTAAGTGAACCCTTAAAACAAGATCAATTAGTCATTAGAATCATCTAAAGATTCTTTGCTTCAAGAATGTATGCTCTCTAATTTTTCTTATCATTTAGTCATTGGTACAATTTGTGCTAGTTCTTGACTTGGAGAGAGGGCTCACCACCCTTTATAGTGGGAATGGGAGGAAAATTTCTGCCTAGTTGGAATGCAATACTTTATGATAGAACAGCCTTTTGTTATCTAATAGAAAAGGTAATAACTAGCTTCTAATCCCTACCTCGCCTCTGCAGCCAGTCCTTTGAGTTGCTTTTTATTTGTTGATTAACTCAGAATAAGCTTTCTCCCAGGCCAGATGGCTTCACATCACCAGTTCCTTCCTATTCTTCCCATAGCATTATTATCCTTTTGTGTCTCAACAGTGATTCAGAACGTTACCCACAAGGCTGCAACTAAATCCCCAGATAAGACTCCCTTTGGAGGAACAATTCTAGGTGAGTGAATCCATTTTGAAATCTATGTCTAGAATAGGCAAGTCAGACTATTCTTTTGGTAGTAAGGCCCTGATGGAGTTTGAACCCTTTGAGTAGGTCTGCTAAATTAATGTCAGTACATTTCCTTTCACTGCTTGTCATTCTGGCAAGTGTCTATTCCAGGATTAGAGCCAAGACCTTATCTTTAACATGGGATTTTAATGAGATTGATCTAGCTCAGAGGAATGATAGCACTCATTCTATCTATCCATAGACTTGTTAAGGGTCATATTGGACAGATCTTTTGAAAAATCATTTTCAGTATGCTGAGTGACAGTGGCTCACACTTTTAATCCTAGTTACTTAGGAGGCTGAGATCTGAGGATCATGACTCAAAGCTAGCCTGGGCAGTTAAGTCCAACATACAGTTATCTCCAATTTAAACACCAAAAGTGGGAAGTAGAGCTGTGGTTAAAGTGGTAGAGTATTAGCCTTGAACACAAAAGCTCAGGGACAGCACCTAGGCCCTGAGTTCAAGCCCCAGAATCAACCTGCACACACACATCACTATCATTGAAAATGATTGTCTTTCTTTACCACATTTTTAACCTATATATTGGTTTTTATTACAGTCTCTTAACTATACCTCTTAAGCACTGACTGTATTATTTTTTATGTTTATGAACTAAAAGACAGAGCATTTTGTTCATTCAGTTCTAAATCTAAAAACTACTTTATTGAAAAGATATGGTCACCCTTTTACAACATTTCAATTTTGGGGTTCAAATTGGCTAAACCAAATACATGCTAAGTTTCATAATCTAGTGTCTGATGCTCTGAACTTTATGTCATGAAACATTTTCTATCCTCTTTACTTCCTTGCAGTCCACCTTATTATTCCAGGTCTGAATGAAACCACTGTAAAACTGCCTACATCTGTAATGCTGGAGATTTCAGATGCCCTGAAGGCGCAATTAGGTATGTATCAAAGGTCTACAGTTGGATTTTTCCATGACTGAGTCTGAGCACCACTATTCTTAGGCTATCCAAGGAATCTGGTAAATGAGTTGTTTGGTGATGACAAAGAGTAGGGCAAGGAGAATTCAGTGTTAGAGATGCTCATACAGGGCTGGGGATATGGTCTAGTGGCAAGAGTGCTTGCCTCACATACATGAAGCTCTGGGTTCAATTCCCCAGCACCACATATACAGAAAATGGCCAGAAGTGGCGCTGTGGCTCAAGTATCAAAGTGCTAGCCTTGAGAAAAAAAAAAAAAAAAAAAAGAAGAAGAAGCCAGGGACAGTGCTCAGGCCCTGAGTACAAGGCCCAGGACTGGCAAAAAACAAACAAACAACAACAAAAAAACCCTTCAATGAGATGCTCATACAGATCATATGAGCAGTAAAACACCTATCTTATACTTCAATAAAATATAAATATGTGTACGTGTACAAAAAAAGAAGGGCAAAGAATGCTTAGCCATAGACTTAGGATTTTAGAACAAAAATTCCAAACTTACACATCACTTATTAAAACTTGAAAAAATACTCACTAATATTTGTGGTTTTGTATATTCCTTAAGTTTTTGTTACAAAATACTCCTGTCTGTTAGTTATAAAAATGAGTTACCTGCAATAAATATGTCCATTAAACTTGTCCACCTGTCTCTCAGCTATACAATACTGTGACTCAACCCTGCCTCGTGTAAATGTGGTGGTACCTGCAAGCTGCCACATTAAATTACCTCAGTGGAGCAGAATTTGAAAGAGCCAAAACTTGGGACTCTGTACTTAACCCTTCTCTCTATAGAGACTGTGTTCTTAGCATGTGCAAGAGGAGGAAATAAAGGGGCCAGTCAGCCTCTTCTTCATTTGGTCCTTAACGTGATCATCAAAAGTACAAAAGGTAGAGTTTGTGAAGGAGACTGACAATGATTAGAATAGTTCCCCAGAAGGGATATGAAGGTGTCAGTTCTAAACTAAAGACAATTTGTTTCATTACTTGGTTTTAAGAAATGATTTCAGACAATTTTCTTTGTCACGTTTATTTATTTATTTATTTTTTGTGGGGGTGTGGGGGGGGAGGCGTGGTTGGTCGTGGGGCTTGAATCCTGAGCCTGGATGCTATCCCTGAGCTCTTCAGCTCAAGGCTAGTGCTCTTCCACTTGAGCCACAGAGCTACTTCTAGTTTTCTGGTGGTTAATTAAAGATAAGAGTATCATGGACTTTCCTACCTTGGCTGGCTTTGAACCACGATCCTCGGATCTCAGCCTCCTGAGTAGCTAGGACTACAGGCGTGAGGCACCAGCACCCGCTTTACCAAGTTTTTTTTTTTTTTTTGGCTAGTCCTGGGCCTTGGACTCAGGGCCTGAGCACTGTCCCTGGCTTCTTCCCGCTCAAGGCTAGCACTCTGCCACTTGAGCCACAGCGCCACTTCTGGCCGTTTTCTGTATATGTGGTGCTGGGGAATCGAACCTAGGGCCTCGTGTATCCGAGGCAGGCACTCTTGCCACTAGGCTATATTCCCAGCCCACCCACCTTCTTTTTTTTGGCCAGTCCTGGGGCTTGGACTCAGGGCCTGAGCACTGTCCCTGGCTTCCTTTTTTTTTTTTTGCTCAAGGCCAGCACTCTGCCACTTGAGCCACAGTGCCACTTCTGGCCGTTTTCTAGATATGTGGTGCTGGAGAATTGAACCCAGGGCTTCATGTATACAAGGCGAGCTCTCTTGCCACTAGGCTATATCCCCAGCCCCCGCTTTACCAAGTTTTATGTGCTACCTTAATACAAATTCTTTAACTTTGTGAATATTACTGGATTATGGTTAGTGTTATTTTTGTTTTTCTGGTAAGATTTATTCAATTGCCACAGTTCAGTGTTATTTTAATGAGGAAAAACTAATCAAATAAAAATATGCAAATAAGACATACAAACAGAAAATACCTTTTTTTTTTTTTTTTGGACAGTTCTGGGGCTTGGACTCAGGGCCTGAGCACTGTCCCTGGCTTCTTTTTTTTGCTCAAGGCTAGCACTCTGCCGCTTGAGCCACAGCGCCACTTCTGGCTATTTTCTGTATATGTGGTGCTGGGGAATTGAACCCAGGGCCTCATGTATACGAGGCAAGCACTCTTGCCACTAGGCCCTATCCCCAGCCCCTAGAAAATACCTTTTTGAACTTAGAGTTCTAGTAAAATATCTATTGTAAATTCAACACATAGAAGATCTCTTATTTGATGAAGGGATGGATATACTTGGTATATTTACAAATACAAGAAATCTAAGGAAAATTTCATCAATCGAGTTTATCATCTTAACAGACTATGTTTCAAAAAGAAGCAACATTAATAAAATTGGGAGCAGGTAATAAGACTGTAGCTATACTCAGTGGTAGAGTATTTGCCCAGGGTACAAAACTCTCTACTAGCTGTTTTGAAATATCACATTACTTGTTATCAATCATTGACACTGTTGCTGAGTTTTGAGTTCTATATGTGGTTCAGATATTGAATTCCTATCAGAAATGTGGTTTTCAAATATTTTTTTCTAGTCTGTAAGCTGTTTTCCATTTTGTTAAGTAGAATGCTGGTTGGTTTTTTTTTTTTTTTTTTTTTTTCAAATAAAAAGAGCGTGGGCATAAACAGCTTTTTATACTACCAAGGGAGAAATAAGCTTTTCTAAAGCTAATTATTATAGCAATTCAGAAAAGTCATATTTCTTGAGGGAGTAAATTCTAAAAATAACATTCCCATTCTATCAGTGCACATCATGGGACATCAAGAGATGTAATAGCTTTTGTTCTAAGAACATATGGTGTGAATAATGAAAGAAATAAACAAGAATGCTAGTATTACTCTCTCTCTCTCCCTCTCTCTCTCTCTCTCTCTCTGAGGTATCTCTGAGGGACGTACAAAGGGTTTGCCAAAGCCAACACTTAGCCAGCCAAGACTTAAGAGAAACAGCTCTGCTGAAGAAAAAAAAATACAGAAGAAAACTGGAGGATAAGAAATTTCTCAAGGTTTAGGACTATTTCAAAAACCTTTTACTTTTTTGGTGTCAGGATTGCAGTTGGACCTTGTGCAGTTAGAATGCTTATAGACACTAGAGTGTCTCTCACTTAAATCTCTCCCCGTCGCCTACATTCTCTGATTACTTTCTAATTATCTTTAAATTCATTAGAAATAAACACATACTTTGTGCCAATATCATATGGGACCAAGAAAAATGGCCTTTCTGAAAGTGATATTACCTACAAAATTTTCATGTCCAAAAAACTTTGATAAACTAGATTAAGTCTGAGCAGGCAATGAGTCAGGCCCTTAGGGAATATCTAGCAATGTCTAGAGATATTTCTGGCTATGGCAAATATTGGGGTACTATTGATATTCAGTGAGGAAGAAATGCCACCAACTCTCCATTTGTAAACAGGACAACATCTTCCCCATAGATCATGCCCATCCCCAAAGCATAAATACCTGACTAGTCACAAGTGTCAATAATGCCAAAGTTGACAGGTCCATAGCCTATATAGACTTTAAAAAAAAACAACTTGATTATTGAATCAGCTTTAGGTGGCATGAATTCAACTGATTCAAAATATTGCAAACAGATCACTTGATAGAGACTGCTGAATAACTGAGTGGAATGAATCCCAAGAACATTCTAAAATTGGGGACAAATTAGCCAATGGGAAAATCTAGTTTAGCCATAAACTTTCTTTGAGAAAGAACCTTTACATTGTAGGGAAGTCGGTTTCCCAGATATTTGCATAAAGGGGGGGGAAGATTGTATTTTTCCTCTCTGTTTTTATATTTAAGTAGTAATACAAAGGGGTTTCAACATGTCAGTTTGTGAGTACAATGTTTCTTGGTATTAAACTATTCTTTGCACTGCAATTCTGCATAGGATGATATTAACATGTGGCTCAAGTAAAATTTACCATTATTTTAGCTATATTTTTCCAAATTTATTTTTCTTTTTAATTTTTTTTAACATTTTTTATTGTCAAAGTGAAATACAGAGGGGTTACAGTTTCATATGTAAGGCAGTGAGTACATTTCTTAGCCAACTTGTTACCTCCCCCAAATAATTTATTTTTCTATGTGTGTTGTGTTTTTTTTAAAGTTTCAGTGTTATAATCTCCTATGTTTTTTAACATGTATAATGAAAATTTTCATTTGTAGGTATTTTAGATAGTAGAACAACTTGAATATAATATTCTGAGGAACATTCAAAGGGTAAATTATGCATTCTAGAAATTCTGAATCAAAATGAAAAAAATTTATCCAAGTACTGAGTTGTAATTTTCATCTTCCTTCCAATGTCAATTTAGATTTTAAAGAATTAGCCAGGAATAATGAGAAGGAATTCTGAAAACTATCTTTTATTCCTATTAGTCCCTGGTAGAAATGCACAGTAAAGTTGACTTGCTGGCTGAAAGGAATATATGTAGAGGAACTAAAAAATAATTTATTCCTTGATTATATTTTGAATGGATATTGTTAGATACTGTGCTATGAATAAGTGAGGTGAATTGGTTTTTGTTTTGTTTTAGCTAAAAATGAAACCTTGGCATTACCTGCTGAATCTAAAACACCAGTGGTTGAAAAAGTCCCAGCACAGCCCCTAACAGGTAATGAGACACCAGGAAAAGAATTAATGTTTTTTTTCATATATGGAATCTTTGAGAAGCTTATGTATTTTCAGTTGATGGTCAGTTGGAAACTTCTATTTTTCTTTGCCAGTCTTGGGGCTTGAACTCAGGGCCTGAGCACTGATCCTGGCTTCTTTTTGCTCAAGGCTAGCACTCTACCTCGTGAGCCATGGCACCACTTCTGGCTTTTTCTGTTTATGTGGCACTGAGAAATCAAACCCAGGGCTTTGTGCATGCTAGGCAAGCACTCTACAACTAAGCCACTTTCCCAGCCCCTGGAAACTTATTTTAATCATAGTGTAAAACAAAATGAGATGCTAGCACTTTAATATTCAGAAAAAAAGAAAACAAAAATGAATAATTGAATTATATAGCCAATATGTATTATGAAAGCTGTGTTTTCGAGTTAAGCTGAAGCTTATTATATGAACTCTGAAATAGTTTTATACTAAAACATAATAATCGTTTTTTTTTAAGTATTGGTGCTTTCCTTTTTTGGGGGGGGGCAGTCCTGGGCCTTGAACTCAGGGCCTGAGCACTTTCCCTGGCTTCTTTTTGCTCAAGGCTAGCACTCTGCCACTTGAGCCACAGCGCCACTTTTGGCCGTTTTCTGTATATGTGGTGCTGGGGAATCGAACCCAGGGCCTCATGTATATAAGGCAAGCACTCTTGCCACTAGACCGTATCCCCAGCCCCGGTGCTTTCCTTTTAAATTAAGACCTGGGATCATTTTTTTATTGTCAGTTTAGCAAAATACTTAATCTTTCCTCAATTCTTAGTTTGATACTTAGAAAAATATCCTGAAATCCTTTAGAAACAAATGCCCCTAGGAGATAAACAACCTTAGTATACAGAATGCTAACAGTCCAGTAAAAATTTCCTTACAGAGTCAATGTGTAAACATTGTTCCCATCCTTTATCCCTGTAACTAACAAACTTTCCTTGTTTCTTCTCTGAATCAACTACCCTATGAAGACCACGAGGGAGACATTAATCTCTGAACACAGTCATTGCCAGAGTGATAACACCTTATCCAGAACTTGATGAAACAAATGTTTGGCAAGAAATCTCCCAATTTAAAAAAAAAAAGAAATCTCCCAATTTAGCAAAGAAACTCTCATCCAAAGTGATTCTTTTAATCTAAAAAATTGCCATAATTTCACACATTTATGATATTTCCTCTGAATTAAATATTTTAACTTGTAACTGGCTCAGAGAAGGTAGGGATGAAAGGGTAATAAAACACCTTCAGGGCTGGGGATATAGCCTAGTGGCAAGAGTGCCTGCCTCGGATACACGAGGCCCTAGGTTCGATTCCCCAGCACCACATATACAGAAAACGGCCAGAAGCGGCGCTGTGGCTCAAGTGGCGGAGTGCTAGCCTTGAGCGGGAAGAAGCCAGGGACAGTGCTTAGGCCCTGAGTCCAAGGCCCAGGACTGGCCAAAAAACAAAAAAAAACCAAAAAACACCTTCAAGAAGAAGATGCAAGTAGACTATTTCTGATAGAGCAAAAGAATATGGTCCTGTTCATTTCCATGTTCACAGGACAAAGGTAGAATCTACTCAGACCTCTGGAATAATCAATTTGAGTGCAATTTCTAGGTACTTATTTTCATCTTGTACTTAACTAAAAAGCCCCGACATCACCCAATGGGTCACTCCAAGTTCTTGTCTGCCTCAAAAATTCTACCCATTTCCCCAAGTTACACTTTATTTTTTGGCACCACATCTGATGAGAGGCCACAGATTTCTTAAGTTGGTTTTCATTTCTTTTTGCCAAACCCTTTTCAGAACTTTCCATTTCAGAAATACTTAGTCAACCACCACAACTTATTCTTCAGTGTTGTGCTCATTTTATGTCCTTACCCTGCAAAATTCTAGGATTTTCAAGCTCACGATTCCTTCAAGATCTCAGTAACTATGGTTCTTATGTCACCAATATTATTTACCTGAGGTCTCCATTGCCTTTAATGTTAGCAGTTTGGACAACTCGGTGGCTAAGCATTTGAAATCTGATGATAACTGCAACCCAATTCCAAGCTTTATGGATTGAGTACAACTTGAGAGAGAAACCTAATAGCATAATAGTTTCTAAGTGAACCACTAACTCTAGGTCTTTCTTTTATTTGGTCATTTGTTCTTTATTTAACAAACATTTATTTATTATGTGCTTGTGTATCGTAGGCTTTGCACTAAGCCCTATAGATGTAGAGAAAGAAAGACAAATAAAAGACAGTGATAAGTACTTGAATGGAAACCAGTTTGGTGTACTTTTGTGGAACACAGAAAAAGTAGACCAAATTCAGGAGGTGAATAAGCCTGGTATCTGGGTCAAGCCAGAGAATCTACTATTAGGAACTTGAAAAGAAATAGGCTACATAAGTATCAGCTACTAATTTTAAAGATGAATGAAATCTGATTTATGATCTTTTGTTGCTTCATCATTTTATCTTCATTCATAAAGCTATTGTTTGTTTTACCTTTCAGTAACTCCTGGAACAGTTCCAAGAACCACTAAACCCATTGTGTCTAGTGCGTTGGACATTTTGGAAACAACATTAGGTAATTCTACACCTTTTTTTTTTTACCTTCTATCTTTTTAAAAAAAGGAATAACAAAAATATTCTCACAGCATCCACTAAAAAAATCCTCACCCCAGTTCTGCAATCTGCCTCTCTTTCCCTTCTACCTCCCCGTGTTTCTTCCTTCTTTCCCCACCTTCGGGGAAGCAACTTTCCTATTTCTTGTACCGATTCCATTGGAAGAGTTAACAAAAATGCCTTGATCCCTTTGGCTTATATGCCTGGCAGATCTGGATGCTATATATCAACTGCATGCATTTTTTTTAACCAGTCTTTTGTTGGACAGACAGAATCCCTGCCTTTCGACCACCAGAGCATGGAGGGGGTGGGAGGAACCAGAACTCTTGACTCTGGGCTCATTGGTCCAATGGGCTTTTGAAAGGGCTTACATGTATTAAATGTGGGAAGAATCCCCTAAAGAATCATACCTTTATTTATGCAAGTTTCTCATCATGCATTTTTGCTGCGATTTTACCTCAAAGAATCTAACTTGCCATTGCATTTCCTTCTCTTTCCCTGAAGATGAGTAATGTGACTTTTGTGCTGCACTATGGTGCTGATTTTCTGAAAGTGTGTTCAACTTGGAACAGCTCTGTAACTTTCCCAAGGAAAGTCAGTTCTTTTTGATGAAAGGCCTCAACTGCTCATTGCCCATGAGTCTCTGTTATGAAGCATGCTGTGCATGGTCATTGGTAAACCACAATGTCAAGTTAGTGTACTGCTAACATCATTCTTCTTTCTTGTAGCTCTCAGTGAAAGGACCCAGGAAGCATCACAAACAATTCTAATTCCTAGGTTTGAATTGCCACTGAGCACTTTAGGTACAAATTATTGAACTCTGCAGCTTTATTATTATCTGAGATTTTTGTGCATAATAGAAATCCTGCAGTTAATTCACTCATTTTTTTTTGCCTCACAAGAAAAATGGGACAAATGGCTTATATAATAATGAGTTCCCCAATACCCAGTCCTTAAGGGTGATTTTAAAACTCCTTGTAATTTAGGATCCTAAGGAGGCTCTCACTGACAAGGTGTTGTTTGTTTGGTTTGGTGGTTTGTTTTTTTTTTATAATTTGTGGTCATGTTTTAAAACTGTTTTTGATTCTTTTTATTTATTTTATTTTATGTCACTAAACAGATTTATATTTTCCTTAAATGTTTTTTACTCAATTGTTTCTCTTCTCAGAGAAGACATTTGTAATACTTCTGCAGACTCCTTAGAATTCCTAGCATTTCTGTGTGTGAAATATCTAAAACTTATGAACTTTTCTTATAAAACCACGTAATTACTAACACTCAACTTCTAAAAGTATTGGTTGGATATTTTGTAGATCAAGTATGCTTTGTACTGTTTGAATTTAAATGAAATGTATATAATCACATACATTAATCTACCTGAGAAAACCAAGAAACTAAATAAAAGTAAAGAGAAGAGCCCAAATACTTCAGATCCAGTGAGTTGATGATGAAAAATTGAAAAAGAAATTTTAAGTCAGGCAAGGTAACTGGCACTGCATTTGGAAGTCAGAAACAAAGTTGTGCACTCAAAGTCAGCCTGGTTTACATAGCAAGATCCTGTATATAAACACATAAATATATGTTTGCATACACATATATGTCTGTATGTATCACACACATGTACATATAAGTGTATAATATATGGACATGGATACATACATATATGTGTGTGATATATATGTCACAGAAATACAGAAGAAAAACTGATAAAGACTTCTTAGTTGACATCAAATAATTGCCTTTGTGGGTTTGTTGTTTTTTTCTGCATTAGATTTTTTTCTCTCTGTTACTTGAACCCTAGGTTATGACTATTCTGTATGTTTTGTTGCAGCTCCAAAAAGGCTTCCAGAATTTCCTGAGGCAAAAACACCCTTCCCTTTTGAGAAACCTGGGGGTACCTTGGGTAATAAAAGTATATTTGATATTACAAACTTGGGTGATGGGGTGAGGTATAATCCAGTGGTAGATTGCCCATATGATATTTCTAAGAGCTTGGATTTGATCTCTCGTCCCTACTCATACATGCAATAGTAATAATGGTAATAATAATGATGATAATAATAATAGCATGAATGGTAATGGTTTGTTTCTGTACAATATGCTTACTAGTTTCTATCTCTAAAATCCTCAGTTAACTTGGGCAAATAAATAAGTGGTTTATTTGACTAAAAAGACAAAAAATACTTGATTAGATTGTCCATTAAAGTAAAAAATATCATCAACTCAGTAATTTCACATAATCCAATTGTTTGGTTTTCTGTCCTTTAAATTGTGGAGACTGGAAAACCAAACTCTTCTCTCCCTGCCCACTAATAAACTTTTGTCTGGATGGCAGCATATTGATATCTTCTCAATATATTATGACTTTGTGTAGACTGTGTATAAGCTGTTTCAGTCTTCTGGTAGCTATTTCACTATATCTGCAACCCATTTCTGTCCTTTTTTTTCTTCTTAAAACAAATTTTCAGCAAGTTCCATTTCTTTTCCCTGTAGCTTCAAGTGAAAAGCCATGGATGGTGCCCACAGCTAAAACCTCTGAAGATTCCAAGGTTGTGCAGCCTCCAACTGGTAATTGCATTCTACTTTAAAGCAGATTGTTAAAAAGTTTTTACTTATCTTCAAACTCTTAGCTTTTGGACTATAACACAGAGGACACAGAGTTCTTTTGGGTTTCTCTTGAGCAGCCTCTCCGTTTTAGTTTCTGTGATTATTCATGAGCAAACTGACTGTGAAACTGATCCTTAGGTCATGAGTTCCTTAAAAAAAAAATCTGCATTGAACCAAGCATTGGGATATAGTGAAAGCATAGTGTGGAGTGGAGATTGCAGAATGAAAAATAGTCAAAAATGGAACATATGGGAAATACTGATAAATGAAAGGGTTGTTTTACCTTTATTTCTACTAAAGCCATGTTGTGGTCTTGCCCTGATGGAGTGAGGACAACTGTTAATGCAAAAAGATGTAGATTCCTTATTCAGCTGTTCTTCCACTGCAAGAGCAACCACAGGTTTCCAGGGAGCTGTGGGACTTGTCCTGGGCTGTAAGAGTTTTAACAAGTTTAGTAAGAGACCTATGTGAACATGATCATTATTACCAGGAATTCCTCAGGGTGACTTTTATGACATTTTGTGTGTATATCTGTGCTACCTGGAAGGTTGGCATAATCTGGACTCTTGCTATCTAACAATAACCCAGGTAAATTATATGAGCAGACACAACAGTTTCTTACTTTGTCTTGAAATATTTCATGTGGCTGTGAAGAATCATCAGATGGGTCAATAAGAAACTAGTAGTACTCTAATCAGTATGAATGATTTTTTAAAAAGACATAAAAATAACATCCAGTAGCTGATAAAATATGTCGTGCTTCTACTAATGTGCCATACATCCATCTGTGCTCCAATGTAAGTATTCTGTAGCATCTTCCTAATTTATGTTAAATATAAAACTAAAAGGAAAATTTTGCACACTACTCATGATTTGAGAGTTCTTATATTGATATGAGAATTTCATTTATTCAACCTTGAATTAAAAAAAATTGATTTTGTGTGAATTTGTTCAAAGGTTTTATTTCTTAGTTTCAATATAGGTGGTTATTTACTTTATTTTCCAGTTACTCCGGTGTCTTTCTGTTACAATTATTGTCAGAATTAAGAAAGATGATGCCAGGCACCAGTGGTTCTCTTGCCTGTCATTTCATTTCAAAAGGAAGCTAATACCAAGAGAACTGTGATTTCAAGCCAGCGTGGGCAGAAGAAATCTGTGAGATTCCATCTCTAATTAATCAGCAAAATGCTGGACTGGACATGTGGTTCAAGTGGTAGAGTTGCAGCCATGAAGCAATAAAGTTTAGAGACAGAGGAGTTTAAGACATTACTGGCTCAGAAATACATATGTACATATGGAAGGAAAGAGATAGAGATAGTGTGTAAAGAATGGTCCACAAAATCATGAGGCACCAATTTCAATTATTGTATCCTTTGAAGAAACAAGATCACAAACTAAGTGCATCTTGGTTTTTGACTCACAATACAGTGCTTATTATCACAATATTTACTTTTTGATTGGTGGTACTGGGATTTGAACTTGGGTACTTAAGCCATGTTCCAAGCCCTTTTTGTACTCATTATTCTTTGGATAGAGTCCCTTTTTTCCTGTCCACCCAATATCATGATCCTTTTATGTACGCTTCCAGCTGGGATGACAGGCACATACCACTATGCCTTACTTCTTTATTAGTTGATGTGGAATCTTATAAACATTTCACCCAGGTTTGTCTCAAACATAATCCCTCTTCTTTCAGACTCCTGAATAGCTAGGATTACAGATGTGCACCACCATACCACTATATTTACTACTCAAAAGCTAACAGAGATCATGTGTGGTTGAATAGAATTGGGCTCATTTAATTATTACAATGGAGAAGACAGGCTAGGAAGAACTTTATGTTAGAACTTACTAGAAGATTTTTGCCTGATGTTAAATGATTGACAGAATGATCCAAGGAAGTACAGTTGTGAACTGGGATAGATATAATCAGGAAGTAAGAGAGAATCTGTGAATGAAAGTCTTTGTAATTTTTTTTTTAATGTCAGTCATGGGGTTGAAATCGAGGCCTGGACACTGTCCCTGAGCCTCTTTGTGCTTAAGGCTAGTGCTCTACCACCTTGAGCCACAGCATCACTTCCAGTTTTCTGGTGGTTAGTTGGGTATAAGAATCCTATGGACTTTTCTACCTCGGCTGGCTTTGAAACTCTTCAGATTTCAGCCTCCTGAGTAGCTAGGATTACAGGTGTGAGCCACCAGTGTCCAGCCAGTTAACTGGATGCAAAGATGAACAGAATTAAGAAGCACAAGCTAGCTATATTCACTAGAATGTAAAAGAGTAAAGTTTGTGTTTTAAATGGTGGTACTGTTTTGTCAGTATCTGACAGAATTACAGAGTAGTCTTGATTTTATGTTGCTCCATTGGCATTACAAAGTGACCTCGTCTAATATTAGTGTTCTTCCAGATTGTTAACATTCAACATAGATATGTGGTACCTGTGGTACCACATCAACTCTTTGATGCTCTTTGATTAATCAATCATTAAACATGATTTACAATTTTATTGTGTAAAATTCATTCTGCTTTAGTGCTTACTGGAATTGAGGGTGGTCCAAATTTACACTCTGTATAAAAAATTCAGTATAAGGACTCTCAAAGTGATTTCTAATCATGTTTTGAGTTTAAAGGCTTTTGAAGAACTTAACCTACATTCTGGGTACTGAAATTCCTGGGTAATTTACAATAGTTTTTGGTAATAATGCAACATGATATTTAAAATTTAGATTATCCCAAGAAATCTGAGATGTGTAATTTTCATATATATTCTCCCCACTTTTAGTTGGTTTGCCCATATCTTTCATTAGTGGTGCATTTTGCAATTTCACTATTTGGAAATGTATACATAATAGAGTTGATTGAGTTTGATTTCCTTGGCAAATCTAATTTTCCATAAAGCATATAAAGAAAATCATAAAAATGTGTTCTATAATTATATACTAGAATATAAAATTATTCATGAATTTAAAAGGAATGTTAAAAGAAAGTTAACCAGATTTTAGAAGTATTTGAATGCTTGTGAGTTATTGAGGGAAAAAGTCATCTTTCTGAGAATTCAATAATATTGGTTTTATGTCCTATTCTAGAAAACTGTCAATATCTTTTGCTCTTAGGTAAAATGTGCATTTGCATTCATGTAATCACATGCTGGCGGATCACTGCTCTATTGGAATGATATAATTTATATTTGTATAGCAGTTTTTCTTTAAAGACTCAAGATCCCTGGAAACAGAGTTACTTTATTTTATATTGAGTAAATGAACAAGTTAGCAAGTTATATGCGAGAAGCTGGCTAGTTGTTAAACTCTATTCTTACCATGATTATGATTACTAATCTGTGAGCTGCAGAGAGAGGCAGAACTGGGCTATTAAAGAGCTCTCAGAACTTCATTGCCTCCATTTATAAAAGGAAATCATATATAAATTTTCATCAGGTTGTTATGTCTTAGAACAATTGTGTAAATTATTACTATACAAAAGACACTTCACTATCACTACACAAGAGGCACTCCAGGATCACTGTCTTACTACAGTGAACTCTTACATTGACTGTATCTTGTTCCTGCCATACTTTCCATCCCAAACTTCTTGTACTGCTGCATGCCAATCATGGCAGTATTAAAAAAAAATATCAAATTATTTAATTACAGAAAAGCAGGAATAGAGGAGAAAAGAGATGCTAAGCTCAAATATCTATGAGAATTTCAAATTACTTTTGGGTCATCATTTGACTTTACAATTTTTTAAGGAGAAATAGAAAGAATATGTTCAGAGTTCCCTGAAGAGCTTCTGATATTCTGTGAACCTCATGGTAGGTATGGTAAATTACCTCACAGAGCATCTCTGTTTAGTTAGAGTAGCCTTGCATCACTCTGCTAACCTGCATAGGTTAGCAGAATCAATGTAGCAATGTAGCAGAATCAATGTAGAGGACAACTGACTATATTTTCCATGGGCACCAGAACTGAAGAGGCCAGTGCACATACCATGAGTTTATCAGCTCACTGGTCGAGTATATATATAATTTCTAGTAATAAGTGGAATGTAAGAGATGGAAATGAACATTCTGTTTCTGAATTGATAATGCCCTCAGTGTTGAACCTCCATGATTTACTTTGTAAAAAACAAACAAAAAAACAAAACAAAAAACAAAAACAAAAACAAAAAACCCCCACAAAAATCAACCTCTGATTTAGGCCCAGATGTGTTTCAAAATCAAATAAAGGAAATAGTTATGACTCCAAAATGATTCATTGCATTTGTGTTCATCCCTAGATAACCTTTTGCCTTTTCTTCCCTCAAAGTGTCCAGATAAATTGTTTTTGTCCATGTTTACTAAGAATTATTATTAAAACTTCTTCCTCAAGTAAAATTATTTCCCATTAAACCATAAACACTTTTGTTTTAGAGCCTTTCTTTGACAGAGAATCAAAATAGAGAATGGTTATCTTTAGCCGTTTTATCCCCGTCTAATTTTGGAGCTTCCAGTAAGAGTTCAGCCCCAATTGTTTCCAGTGCTAAATTCTTTCAGTATTTCATAGGACTCTAGTAATTTTCAGCATCTGTTTAAGCTCAGTAAATTATTAAAACTGAAAACCGGAATAATGAAATGCACAGAAGTGGTCTAATGGTCAGACCATTTTGGCCACCACTGATTTGTTCAAGGTAGTTGAAAAGAAGTAAACTCTATATTTGGATTTTATTGCCTACCCTGAGAAGTGTTGATTAGCACAGAAGTAGCCCACCCAATTGGATTAAGCTCAGAGAGAAGAAAAGGTAGGAATGAGTTGTGGTGTTAGTGCTTTGAGAGCAGGGAAATAGAATTCAATGACAGCAGATGGTTTACAGATTCACTGTGGCCTCTAAGAGATTTATGTTCTCAGCCTTTGATTTTATTTCACAAGCATTCCTTGCAGGCAATATTTTCACAAATTTCAGGGCAAAGACAAAAGGTATTTTGTTTTCCATTAACTAAAGAAAGCATTATTCATGTACTTTGATACTTCTGAGAATTCTTCCTATGGTGTGGGACTTTGCTAACTACTTACTATGTTTATTCACTGCTTATTTATACACACTTTTAGAACCCTATCCCATATTGCAGGCTATGCAACCCCATTCAGGTATTTGTGTAGTAGAGGTTTTTGCGCATTTATTTGAGTGTTACTTTTTTTTGCCAGTCCTGAGGCTTGAACTCAGGGTCTGACCACTGTCCCTGGCTTCCTTTTGCTCAAGGCTACCACTCTGCCACTTGAGCCACAGCACCACTTCCAGCTTTTTGTTTATGTGGAGCTGAAGAATTGGACCCAGGGCTTCATACATGCTAGGCAAGCACTCTACCACTAAGCCATATTCCCAGCACTCTGAGCTTTTTTACTCAAGGTTAGCACTGTACCACTTGAGCCACAGCTCCACTTCCAGTTTTTTGGTGATTAATTGGTGGTAAGAGTCTCATGTACTTTTTGCCTGGGCTGGCTGGGAACCATGATCCTCAGGTCTCAGCCTCCTGAGCTAGGATTATAGGCTTGAGCCACAAATGACATGTTATAAATTCAATAAAGAATATATTCATTTATTCTCTAAACAAAGCCAGAAAGTCAATTTATTATTTTTGAAGAACTTATAGGACCTCATCTGCCAAACCTTCTGTTATTTTATTTATTATAATAGAGGTTTTGCAGATTAATTTTATTGGAGAACCCCGATGTAGGAAGCTGTAGAGTAAGCTTAGAGTTCATAATGACCATGGTAAAACTTTTGCCTCTATGAGCTCTTCTACCTAAGAGTTTATGTGTGAAAGGGGAAATTTTTGTATAGTTATTTATTTTTCAGGGAATTTGAATAAAATAAAATAAATCCTTGATGATTTGAAGTGTTTCATGTTTCTACCAGGAAATTTTCAGGATGGGATTTTGAAAGTAAAACTGGACAAGACATAATTACCAAACAGGTTTTTAGGGACATTTAGACTAAATGATAATATAGTTTCTTTCATATCTATTTTTGGGAAAATCTGAAAGTAAAATTTAATTATAAATCATGACTGTTTTGCCATAAATCGATATTACTTCTAATAACCATTATATTTAAACATCTATTTAATTTGCACTAAATGTTCTGACTTCTGGTCATAGAATAGCAGGGCTAACACAGCAGAGGAGCTATTAGCATTTCAAATGACTGTAGCATTTTCTCCGCTAACGATAGGTGATAGAAGATGCTCACCTATGTGTAATAATGGACAGTATCATATAGACTGCCTACAAAACAGTTGCTCTTCAGCTGTTCATTAATTTTGTGTTTGGAGAAGCTTTCTAGAAATCAGGCCCAATAACTTTCTGAACTTTACACCACTGTAGAGAATTAGGTTAGAGGAATAAAGAACTATGATATTTAGAGAATTTTTCAGAGAATCCTATTTCTGTTCTCTCCTCTGACATTTATAACTTCAACATTAAAAGATATTGTTTAGTTCAAGAATTAAATCAGATAGTGAGCGTCTCAAAGCTGCTTAAACAATGTAAAACTTTGAGTGAGTAGTTGTGTGCTTTTAGCATTTTTAAAAATATATTTTTATTATCAAACTGAATTACAGAGAGGTTACAGTTTCATACATTAGGCATTGGATATATTTCTTGTACTGTTTGTTACCTCGTCCCTCATTCCCCCCTCCCCCTCCTCCTTTCCCTTCCCCCTCCCATTAGTTGTTCAGTTGTTCAGTTCATTTTCACCAAACAGTTTGTAAGTATTGCTTTTGTAGTTGTTGGTCTTTTTTTTACCCTGTGTCTCTCGATTTTGGTATTCCCTGCCAATTTCCTAGTTCTAATACCAGTATACCCGGTTTCCAATATACTCAGATAAGATACAGAGATAGTGTAGGCACAACCACAGGAAGGTGATACAGGAATATCATCAATAATAGAGGCACATTCTGCTTAGCTCTTAGAAACCACAGAACTAGAAATAACAAAGGCTAAGTCTGATGAAAGATGTCTTACTTGAATTTTAAGTATTCTTGAGAAAATGGTTTTAAGTTAGAGATAATTCCTAACAATTAGGAACTTGTAGATATAAATTATAATAGCTAGGGAAAAGTAGTAAAAATCGAGTAAATCCCAACAAATGTCTTGTAGAAATAATTCCAGTGAAGTTGTTAGCCTGATTTGGAACCTCTAGAATGGATGGCAATTATAAACATGAGAAATAGGCAAAGTGAATAAATATAATTTTTAGAATAAAAATACCGACAATAAATAGGCTCAATTTTAGTAAATGGAAGGGAGATTTGGGGATTAGGATATGGTAAGACAGTGATGGCATTTGTCAAAGGTAAAGATAGAAATTAAAAAGCTAAACTATTAACTCATCATTTCTCACCAATACAACAAGATTAAACACAAGTTAACATACGTTTCCTAACTTACTTAGAATTGAACAGAGACAATATGGCTGAATGATGATTTGAGCATGGGTTTTTATAAAGCAAGCCAAAGTTCAGAAATGGACAGAAATTTTAGCAAGGTGAACATTCCTTCCTGTTAAAACCCCACAGTGTAATAGATGTAGTCACAGAATATGTGTATGTCTTAACTCATTATATTGTTATTTTGGTGACTTTGTAAAGATTCATCTTCATAAATTTAAAAGTGTTTACTGCTTCATTATATGCAGAACAATGGCAGCTGTTCTTTACTTTCAGACTGTGTTTATACAATCTAATGATATCTCCAGGTATCTCCAACCAGCAATGGCTCCAAATCATGGAGTCATCACTGAATTATAAATAGACCCAGTGAATAACAATTTTTTCTTCTGTACACCAAATTAAATAAACAAAGAAAAGCAAGCAATATCCAAATAATTCCTACTTTCTCTATGTCTTCTTTCTATAGTGTCCATTCTTCTTCTTCTTCTTTTTTTTTTTTTTTTTTTTTTTGCCAGTCCTGGGCCTTGGACTCAGGTCCTGAGCACTGTCCCTGGCTTCTTTTTGCTCAAGGCTAGCCCTCTACCACTTGAGCCATAGTGCCACTTCTGGATTTTTCTATATATGTGGTGCTGAGAATTGGAACCCTAGGCTTCATGTATATGAGGCAAGCACTCTTGCCACTAGGCCACATTCCCAGCCCCAGTGTCCACTGTTTGTACACACACAAAAAAACACACACCCATATTGTTTTGTGGTTTTGTTTTTTTTTTGTCATTGGGATTGAACTCAGGGCCTGGGTGTTTTCCCTGTGCTCTTTTTGCTCAAGGCTAGTGCTCTACCACTTTAAGTCACAACATCACATCCTGTTTTCTGGTTGTTAATTGGAGATAAGAGCCTAACTGACTCTCTTGCCTGAGCTGTCTTTGAACCATGATCCTCACATTATAGCCTCCTGAGCAGCTAGGATTAGAGGCATGAGTCCCTAGAACCTGGCTGTTTATGCTATTTTTCACATGCAGGCTCAACTCTTAGATGAATTGATAACCTACCTGAAAATTATTCAGTTTTTACCCCACACTCCTCATTTATGAGGAATATAAAATTGATCTTTAAATCCACTTTGATTGTAGAAAAGCTCATGCTTCCATAGAGGAACATGGAAAGAAGCTATCTCTAAGTAAAATGGCAGGAGGCATGGTGTCAAAAGAGAGACCTAGTCTTTGCCCTGCTCTTTCCCATCCTGTGGATGGGCTGGAAAATGCGTAGAACTTGACCATTCCAGCACATGACCGCTGTGATTGTCTTTACCTCATATTCATTATACAGAAGTCTGTAAACCAAGAGCGATGCCTACCTCACATATTTCTCAGGAGTAAAAGTAAGGTTTAAAAAGCTGCTCTAGGGCTGGGAATATGGCCTCCTGTAAAGTGCTCGTCTCATATACATGAAGCCCTGGGTTCGATTACTCAGCACCACATATATAGAAAAGGCCAGAAGTGGCACTGTGACTCAAGTGGTAGAGTGCTAGCCTGGAGCAAAAAGAAACCAGGGACAGTGGGTCAGGCCCTGAGTTCAAGCCCCAGGACTGGCCAAAAACAAAACAAAACAAAAAGCTGCTCTAGCTGAAGATGCCGTGCAAACTCTAAAGTAAGATGCTAAGTTTTACTTACTAGAAATTCTGAAGTTGTAGACTTTGGGCAAATAGCCTCCGTGGGGCTTCCATTTTTCTTTCTCTATAAAATCTGACTTTGTTTATTATTATCGTCATTGAAACTCTTACAGCCGGAATCACTTCATTATGAATACATAACTATGTGTACATATTACTCCAGGAGCCAGTGCCAGCACTTGCTGTATACACTTCTGCAGCTCAGAGCCATAAAGCCCAAAGCTAACATGGGGGTGGTGATGGCTAACTGCAGCAAAACACCAGAGTCCATTGAAACCCGAGTTAAACAATTGTTCACCCAGCACCATAATGTCAAGAAACCTTTGCAAATCAATCAAATTAACCTCACTTTCTTTCTCTCTTCTTTTTTTACCTTAAAAAAAAGCAACTTACAGTGTTTTCTCAAGCCCTGCAACTTCAGATGAGCACGAAAGAGAGCCTCACGCAGGTATACCCAGCTTTTCAGTTCTATCTTTGAATCCTAGAGGCTTGGATATAACATGGTAGTGACCTCTTTTAGCTTCTGTGGAGTGCACTCCACAGAGTGTCACAGAGAGAAAAGAATTTTATCCATGGCTGCCAGAGAAGGATTTCTTTACTTTCGTTAGTAAATAAGTTCTGAGAGCGCTGCAGATGCCACTGGGAGAAAGCAATATACTGACTTACCATTCTATTGTTCAGAATCATTGTAAACAGGTTTTAGACTCTTGGCTGTTTTCTGTAGAGCAGCAGTTCTCAAATGGGAGGTGATTTGGGACCCTTTCTCCCCACAGGGAACATTTGTCAACATTGGTAGAAACATCTGCTTGTTACAGGGAGTAGATGCAAGTGGCATCTGGTTCACAGAGACCAAGGATGCTGTCACACCTCTGTAGTGCACAGGGCAGCTTCCCACAACAACAAAACAATGATCTGCCTTTGATCATTAAGAGTGTGGTGGTGGGAAATTCTTAGGACAGACATGATCCATCTGTTGAAGGTCAGGCAGGCCCCATCTTTAGCACCCACTTCCAAATGCATCTACAGTGAGTTTAACTCACTCCAACAATTCCTTTTAGTAAGTGCTTAGTAAACACCTATTAAATTAAAGCATGATGGGAGATACCAAGGGAAGAGTGGTGTCTGCCAGATATAAATATGAGCCTCACTTATGTCGCCTTCTGTCAGTACTACTTGTGTCACGTTGAATAGAGTTGAACAAATTTAAACAGCCGAAGATAAGAAAAGTGAAAGAGAATGTTCATAATAGGTTCAACTAGCAGTATGAAGCAGAAAAGAGACAAAGTTGAAAGCAAGGTGTGTGTCTGAAGCATTGCTTTTTATTATTGTTTCTGATCTTTTAAGTATGTATGTTTTTCAAAGTGAGCTCACCTTCAACTCCTAGTGAATTGCTGGTTTAAAAGTGTTGTTAGTCAGCAATCCTGCAAGTGGTCTTGATAGTTTTTCTCCTACATGGGATAATTTATTACTTGTGAATTTGTATTATATTCCTAGGGCCCTCTGCTGCTTTTATAAATGTTGACATTTATTCCAACAGCAACAAGTGATCCTATGCTGGAATCTGTCCCACCTAAAACTCCTAGAACTCTTGAACAGCCAAGAGCAACAACACTGGGTAATGTTTTCAACAGAAAAATTGTGCTTTGTTTCCCATTTATATAAAAAAAATCCATAATCCATGTGAATGCCTTTTCTTCAAAATGACCATCCCATCCTGTCTAGTAATTTCTTGTAATGACCATTCCATCATGTCTAATAATTTCTTTCTTTTCTGTTTTTCCTGAATGTACACCTAGGATGTACTTTTAATGTAGTTATTTTTAATTTCTATTTTGATGTGTGTGTCTGTCCTTCTTTTATGTACTGAACTGTAACTGATGATATTTACCTCATCTCTAAAGTTGTAGAAGGGTTTGGAACCTGCATGGACATCATTATCTACATCATCTCATCTTCACTCATGGGTGTGACCTATGTTATCTCACTTTAACGTACCTCATGAATCTCCCTGGAGTCAGCTACTGAACATTTCACATTCTAACTTTTGCCCCACTCGAAATGATCATTTCAGCCATCAGCTTTCAAAGCCGCATGCACTTTTCATCCTTTGTCATGCAGCATGTGCATTGCACCATCTAAAAGCATGTTCAAATTTGGAAAATACCTCATTTTAACTGGGATTATTTGGTGGGATGGGGTGTTTTTTGCTTTCAGCTCCAAGTGAAATACCATTTGCTTCTCAAAAAGTGGAAACCTTTCCCAGTCATGAAATGCAACCTACAACACCTGGTAACTAATGATCTTGGTTTAATTGTACACTCTGAAACAACAGGTAAAGCGACAGAATGGAATTGGTCATGTTGACCTTTTCAGAACATTTCCCTTTATTTCTCTACCAGGAAATTCTTCAGAGAACTGAGTTATCTTATATATCTTCTTATAAATCTCAGGGTTTCCATAATCTTGATGCCTGTGTATTTTGAAGAATAATTTTTTTTATTTCTTTCAACATCATTGACCAGAATATAGCATCTGAAGCATACATGACACATTACATTAGAAATATTTCCTATTATTCTTTTATTTCGCTTTTATTAAATCAATTTAGATATGACTTGATCAGAGTATTTTATATAGTGTAGTTCAAGAACAAACAGTACCTAGTAGGCTTTGAGATCCTGGATGGATAAGATGAAGAAAGAGAGGAAATGACTCACAGTTTACAACAAAAAGTTATTACAATAATAGAGTTTTTTGTGCCTGGTGAAGATAACAGTAAACTACAAATTAAACAAATTCTGAGCTTTCTATTCTCTAAATCCAGGTTATTTTGTTTGTGTTTGTCCACTATTGACTACTATTCTGAGTTCTTAATTATACCTCATATCTGAAATGACCAAGTTGCTCACTTTCTTGTATATTTAATTGCATAATATATTCCTTGCTTCTCATGTAGAATTTTCTTTTTTTTCTTTTTTTAAGTTTTTATTATAAAACTGATGTACAGAGAGGTTACAGTTTCATACGTTAGGCATTGGATACATTTCTTGTACTATTTGTTACCTTGTCCCTCATACCACCTCCCCCTTCCCCCTTTCCCCCCCTGAGATGTTCAGTTCACTTACACCAAACAGTTTTGCAAGTATTGCTTTTGTTGTTGTTTCTCTTATTTTACCCTTTGTCTCTCAATTTTGGTATTCCCTTTGAATTTCCTAATTCTAATACCAGTACACACTGTTTCCCATACACTCAGATAAGTTTACAGAGATAGTGTAGATAAAATCACAAGAAGGTGATACAGGAACATCATCAATAGTAGAAACTACAGATTCATGTAGAATTTTAATCATTTGGGTCATTTGAGTACTCATTAGGAGGTCTTCTGTATAGAATGCATAGTGTTGGCCATTCTAGGAATACAAACAATTACAAAGTAGTTCTTGCACCTAAAAAGATTATCCACTTACAGGGACAATCTATTGAGAAATATCACTCACCAAAGCTATTATATATCTTTTTTCAGCTCCTCAGCAGACTACATCTACCCCTTCTACAACTAAACGTCGTCCCAGACCCAAACCACCAATAACCAAACCTGGTAAATAAATATCCCTTAACCTTTCAGGATATTTAATTCCAATGTTCATCTCTTGTAAGAAAGTAATTGTAAAAAAGAAAAGAAAAAACAAACAAACAAACAAACAAAATAGAAAGTAATTGTATGATTCTATAGAGTAGTTCCTTTTTAAAGTTTGAAATTAGTAGTGGTGCCAAACAGAAATGAAATGACTCTAGTAGTGTTTTTATTGGAAATTACGTAATATTTTTGCCTGTGAGTTTTGGGGTGAATTTAGAAAACGTTCTTGCTGCCACAGCATCATTGAGTGAGACATATAGCACCACACATTGTTTTGGTAGGCACCTATGTTTAAGCTTCTGATGGGTTGACAGTTTCTTTGTTGGTAACTATGCTTCCAGCTTTGCACAGGGCACCTTTCAAGCTGCTTATCATCATATCTGGGTGAGACATAATAATAGAAATACAGAATAAGATTCTAAAAGCTAAGAATCTATAATGGTTGTACAGAAGCGCCTGAGAAGAAACAATTAAATATACAGGCCTTACAATGTGTAAGATTTGGAGGAAAAATGGAGGGAGAGAGACAGACAGACAGACAGACAGACAGAGACAGAGAGAGACAGAGAGACAGAGAGAGGGAATAGCATGAATTTCAATATAGAGTTTTGGTGATTTAGTAGATAATCAATCTAAAGGTAACTTTTTTCATTGTCAAATAATATAAATATGATCATGTTCAATCAACTATGTTTGGCTAACTCTTTATATTTGCCATACACATACAACTTTACAGGATCTATACTCTTAAGATGCTTTAACACTATTTTCCATGAAATTTTACTACTTCTGGATTTATAACCAACTATTAACATATGGCAGGATTTTGAAAGGGTAATTCTGTTCTTTCTTGGAGAATATTTTATTATCTTGAGAATAACCTTTCTTTCTTTTCTATCATTACAAAGAACTGCAAGTCCAGGAACAAATACATCTAAAACATCTAGAAGTCCTGCAACAGTACAGACAAAGCTGGGGAATAAATAATGATATGTCCTTAGTGAATGTATGATTTCATCAGACCATGGAAAATGCAGTATCTAGCATTTATGCAATGTCTCAATTCAAAATGGCTCCTGTGAACGATACTAAATATCCCAGAGACCACACCAATTTCATGACTAGCATGGCTATGGATAGCTGGCCCTACAGTTAACAAATCTGAGTTGGGATTCAAACTGCTTCCTTGCTTTCAACCTAATCATTGAGTTAGAGACATAGTTTCATAGGCCCTCAAGTACAATTTTAAAATATCTCACCTCCATGTTTAAAGACTTACATAAAAATAACAAATATTAAGAATAAAAAGTGGACATTTAAAAAATTATGCATTAGAATCAGTCTTTGAGAATTATTACTTACTGTTACTCTTTACTGCCAATGCTTAATTAGACTGAGTATATTCTAAAAATATGTTCCAAACCAGGTATAAACTCCATATTCTATTATTTTCACTAAATGCTTCTCTGTAAATGAAACATGAAATATTTTCAAACATAGAATATTTTCAAAACTTCCAAGATGATGTATTCATTCCACTTAACATATAATTTAGCTTTACATCATCCTGGGTTTTAAATATTGAAATTCCTAAATACTGATCTGTTCATTATTTTGCTCCTTTATTGTTCCAACTCCCAGTAGAACACAATTTCTTTGAATGTTAAAATCTCTCTCATCTTCCCATTCCAAAAATGACATAAACACCTGGTCATTTACCCTGAACTTTTTTTAGTATTTCAAAAGTAGGGGTTGACCATTGTGTTATGTAACCCGAATGGTGCAAGAATTTCTGATTTGTATGTTAGCATTTGATGCATTTTTCCAGAGAAAGTGTGAAAACGCAATGAGATGATCTCATCTCCTCAGGCCCTTTGATATGACCACAGTGCTGCTCTGAGCTGTGTGAAGGATCATTATGTTCATGACTGTCACAGAGAAAACACAGAAATACAGCCAGGGGATTGAGGACCCCCTTGTCTAGGGCTACAGAATAATTTCCAATACCAAAGTTGAATGGAATTCTGATTGCTCTGAGTAACGACCTTTCAGCTGGAAAGGGGAGAAGTGTTTCCATCCTCTAAGAATTCTGCTTGTGTTGGGCTCCTCCATTCTCAAGCTGTAAGACCAGGAATGACTAGATTTTTCTAATACTCCGAGGATTTATAATTGGATATAATCTCGAACATTGGCATCTGCTTCACTCTTGGGAGATTTTAATGATGACATACTTAAAAAGAAGAAGAAGAGGAGGAAGGCTATTTGTTTTATAGGAAGAGATTCTTCTATCTCTCTCTAAAAAAATTACCAGATAAAAATAAATTGATTGACTCAATCTTGATTTTTTTTAACCTATCTAGAATTCCAGAATTTATACAAATGTTGATTTTTTTTTTTTTTTTGCCAGTCCTAGGGCTTGAACTCAGGGTCTGAGCACTGTTTCTGGTTTCTTTTTGCTCAAAGATAGCACTCTACCCAGGGCTTCATGCATGCTAGGCAAGCACTCTACCACTAAGCCACATTCCTTGCCCCAGATGTTGATTTTAAAGACTAGCTATGAGGAACTTTGTCACTACTTATTGTCATTATTTAATTTTTAGCCCCTAGCTCTAAGAAGAATGTTTCTCATTCTCAACGTAAAGAATCCTACATATGTATTTCTCCATTATAGTGTGCTTCCAATGCAGGATTATTAAAACAAGCGGGTTTTTTTTGTTTATTTTGTGTGGTTTTTTTTTTTTGTTGTTTAAGTGAGCATGGTTTATTTTTGTAATGAAGTGGGCAAGGAAGAAAACTTTTTACAAAAGAATTCTCATGGCTCTTTTTAAAGAGGTAGGTGTCAAACTGAAGGAAATTAGGAATTAGCAAGGGGACTATAGTTGGTCATAGCAGATATCCATTAGAAAAACTAGAATGAAAAAACTCCCACTTGAAATAAAAATAAAAAGGAAAAAAAAACTCCCACTTGAAGAGCATATGTGAACAAGAAACCTAGAGATTCTGGAAGCTATATGCCAGGAGGATTTAGCCTACATGTGAATGAACTTTTCAGCATTGCTTTTCATGTGACTTGCTTTTATTGCAGCTCCAGAACCTCAGACTCTTCCAACAACACAGTCAACCAAAGGTAATGAAGCTTCCTTTCATCAGAAAAAAATGACATTTAACCCCTTTTAGGGGCAACATTGTCTGTAGATTTGGTTTACCTTTAAACTATTTTTTGATTCCTCTTCAGATCTTTTTTGCAGGGATTCTTTTGTCAAAATACTACTCTGAGCTGGTGCTTCACCTAAGAGAAATTTGTAGACACACACAGAAACCACAGATTTTGATTTGACATATTCTTTATTGTTCTGCCTTATATTTGAGGAATTTGTCTTTAATTTGTTCTAACCTGGTTATTTCCAGTGGAAAGTCTTGCTTCCCTAAGGCATGTTTGCACTTAGAGTGAGAGGTGTTTTTCTTACTTTCAAAACTTTCAAACCATTTGCAGATTTTCTTGAAAAGCAATGCGATCTAAATAACATGGTGTGTCACTAGGAAATCCCATTAATAGATGGGGAAAAAAACTAAAAGCTACCAACCTTTATAGAATTTTCTCTTCTAAAAGAGAACAAAAATGTGTCTGAGTACCACCTTAGCCAATTACCCATATTTTCCTTCATAATGTGAACTCCTGGTTATTTTATTATATTCACATCTTCCAAAAGAGAAATGCCTTCTTTTTCCATTTCTCTTTCTAAAGTTAATTGGCTGCACTTTTATTCACTTTGTCTAAACACACGGGAATTAGTTTAAGTAGAAAAAGTAGTACATTGGTTGGCAAATTTTCATTATTTGTGTTTTCTCATCCTAGTAAACAGTTTTACAACCCCATATACATTTAAATAGATTTTGTCATGTTGCCTTTTAATTTAGTTCCTTCTTGGTGGTTTTAATACATTAATGCCACTTGTATTTTGTTCTATGGTCTTCGAGAAATATATATTTATATGTATAATATATAGTATATACATACTATATATATACCATATGACATATATACTATATAATCTAAAAAGTTTTTTCTCCTAAAATAGTGTTTGAATTAAAATTTGTTTTGCATCTACTGGCAATAGTAGGTATTCTAAATAATTTAATAATTTCTGCTTTGAGAGTTCTCCCCAATAAATTTTAACTTTTATTTCTAGCCATTTCTCAAAAGCAAACTTTCTCATGTTTCTTTAAGCATACACCACCACAACTTTTGTATCTATCACTTCTGTACATTTATGAAATTTTCCATCCAAAAATGAAATCATACTTTGATCTCCTGGACAGAGTATAGAACTTTGACAAAAAAAATTCAAAATGTCATGATCTCATGTTAATGGGTAATGAGAGAAAGTTGAAAAAAGCAGAAAGATATGTCTTCAACAAATCAAATGGCTTAAATGTGCATTTAAGTCACATGTAACATTTATTGACAGTTATAGAGCCACATTTCCTATATTAACTAGCTAATTTTCTTTCTTCAGCTCCATCAAAGACCAAAAGACCAGGTCATCGACCCCGCCCTAAAACCACACGTAGTCCAGAGGTGCCCAAGTCCACACCTGGTAAATGTTCAGGGTCCCTGAGAACATGGGATGTAGAATTTGGTAGGTGATTGAGTAGTTATCACCTACCTAAGTATCTGAGTATCCAGACCCAACCATTTCTTGCTAAAATCAACCTTACATATGTTTTCTTACTTTCTTTTGTAGTTGGTAAGTACACAAATTGGAAAGTTGGCATACAAGGTGAATTATTAAAGGCACCTTAAATTTTTGCATTTGGTACCTATTCATGATAGATAAAGTGTTAGAAAAAAATGGGGTAAAGAGGGTAGCTGTGAGAAATAAAGGGGCAATTGTGTTTGGAAAAAGTACACAGTTTAGGAAGAGTATCCTAACTTGAGATTCAATGTTTCCTTCCTACACCTCCCAATTCTTGATATAACTAGTGTTCTTGATTTTTTTTTTTTTTGCATTTATAGCTCTGGAACCCACCACAGTAAAGTCGGTGCTTATGGTACCCACAATCGGTAATTCTATCCCCTCTAGTTGCTTTGGTAGCTTATCACTTTTGCTTTTCACACTCTACACCCCAGGCATGACTACATTTCTGCCACTTCATCACATTGTCATCCCATGCTTTCCTTCATGTTTCCTATCTGGATGAAAAGAACCCGAAGACAGGAATAATCCACTGTGTTCATTTAGGGACGGTTTGTGGGCTTAGACACAACTTCTTGCTTCTCTACTGATGAACTATGCGTCTATCATGTGACCTGGTTTTTTTTTTTAAATCTATCAAGTTTTTCTTAGGGACATCTATGCTCATCCTGGATTGAACAAATGGTGTCTATTCTTTCCAGAGTTGTGGGAATATAATTTCATTTACTTTAAACACTCAACTTGTAAGACTTTCTCTAAAAACTTGCATGAAAAAAATGGCTTCTGCATTTCCATTTCTTTGAAAAATGCTTTTGAATATGTGTCAATAACCAGAGGTTATTGTTTATTTAGGGTCCAGTATAAAACCAGGGGTGCTCTTTACAACTTCAGAACACTGAAAGTCCAAAGATACCTTTATTATTGTTAGTAATGATATTGATACTGTTTCATTGAAATTTCTCAGCATTTGCAATCTGACTTACTTTTAAAACTCCCCAAAGCAGTGGCCATGTACAGTTCTAATTGCTTTTGCTTAAAGACACATTTTAAGCATTTCTTGAAACTTCTTCCTTCCAGGGGAAACTTAACAACGCAATTCCTCATACCCCAGGAATTAATTTTTATTTATTCATTGAGTTTGTAGAGTATGTTTGCTCAACGAAATGTCCTTAAAGTTTTGACAGTCAAAGCTATGACTATTATACTAATTTTAATACTTTTTTCTTTAGCATACAAACCATCCAAGAGACCTCAAATCACACACAGACCTGATGTACCCCCAATCCAGCCTGGTAATCACTGTTTTCAGTGTTTTGATCCAAAAGTAGGAAAACTATGTGTAAGTAATGTTAATCTTCATATTTACAGTTCAATTATGACACTAATTGTACCACCCTTCTTTTCTCCTCAGTTTCAGAACCACCACCAAAGCAATTACCCCCTAAGTCCACAATCACAGCAAAATCAGATATGCTACCAACTAAATCTGGTAAACATCATTTCCAATGCCTTAGCTGAACAACCTTTTCTCCTCTGGAAATTTTATAGACTATGTTGCTATAATAATTTATATCGTTTATAAATCATTGAACCAAAATATTATGATTTTTTCATTGTCTTCTCCAAGTAACCACAACAAATGTTTTAAGCACTGAATGAAGCAGTCCATGTGTGAGAAATTATACTTTCTTAAAGCACTTTTAGGCTGGAATTAAGAGAAGTCAAGCTTCTATTTTGGTAATTGCTACTGGACAGCAAGCCAGAAGGTTGACACTTGTACTTCTTTTATAGGCGTGACTGAAGAAAGACATGCTAGCTAGGGATTAGCTTCCTCTAAAATACCTAAGGGCATTTTAAATTATGATTATTAATCATGATTTTTCTACCACATGAAATATTTACATAACAGGTTTAAAAGTTCAACTGTTTTACAATTGAAATTTTTCCTAGGATTCCAATTAGCAAGAAATTCTAATCTGATAAGTGGCCAGTTCTTATAAACCTACAAGAAAAAAATCTACATCAACTTAGAATAAACTAAATTCTGTACCCTCTAAATTAGACACTGAACATTTAAAAGCTGTTTGATATTTGTTGCTTATTTCTTTTTATGATGCAGTCTTTGAGCCTATTGCATTTGAGACTGAAGCGCCATCTGTAACCATAGGTAACAATGCCTTTTTGGTCCCTGTTTCTCTGAACATGCTCCCTCATCTCTTCTTCCATTTGTATTTTTCTCCCATGTAAGATTATCATTCAATTTCATTTTATTTGTTTCTAAAAATTATTTACTGTCTTCAACAGAGGCCATTTTTAACATCAACTTAGGCATTCCATCCTAACATCTGACATTTTACTCCCTTTGGTCACCTTCATGCACATTCAGTTTGCTTCTAGTACTTGGCACTATCAAGAGTCATATGTGCTTTGGTCATCCATCTTCCAAACCAGGGAATTTCTGCAACCTCTGTGGCACATACAGTTTTTGAATGTGGGAAGGTGGCAATGAAAGAGCTGATTGGAGCTTGCCATGATAGTTCCTCATTGTCAGTCTTGTAGAAGTCCTTTCTTCTTTGATTCATACTATTCAAATGCAGCTAAGTCTTGTTGTCAATAAATTTGGTCTGTGACGTGAAATTCCAAACAAAATAGGGAAGGCCAGTTTTGGTTTGAGAGCCATCTGTTTTCATTGTGTCATCCTGCCTGTCTCCATTGCTTTCATGTGTTAGGAACTTTGTGCCATGCTGGCTTGAAGAGTCAGTAGAGTGAGTCTCTGTAGAAATGTTTGAAGGGTTTGGGGTGATGATAAATTCAGAAGTTACATATAATCTTATACATTTTAATGAAAAATAAAAGGCAATGATAATACCAGAATCATGATTTTTAATTAATTTCATATCTATGCAGAATCATTTCAGAAGGTTACAGAAGAGTAGAAATTCTATTTTTCAAAATCAAACAGAAAGTTGCATATTACATTTCACATGTTTTTCTTAATCATCTTTGTTTCTGTGTGTGTGTGTGTGTGTGTGTGTGTGTGTGTGTGTGTGTTATTGGGGATTGAACCCAGAGCCTTATGCATGGTAGGCACATGCTTGACTACTGAGCTATACCCCAGCCCTTCATCTCTATTCCTCAATCAGATAATTATCCACTTATTATCCATGATGTGAATACGTAAGGAAAAGTACTGGGCAGCAATAGCTCATTTATCATGAAGAAAAGGCACAAATTTACGTTTGCTCAGCTATCACAGATCCTTAGTAAATAAACTAAACATTTTCTAATTCTTTCCACAACTACCATGCCTTAAAAATCAATAATGGTGGCTAAAGCCATTTACATGCCAATGGATTTTTTTAATAATAATCTTGAGTAATTTAAAATAATGTATCAGAATTAAGAGAATTTCTTGGAGTCTGATTTTGAATAAAGGGTACAATAAAATAATTAAGCCAAAAAATAATTTTACTTGCCTTATAGCTATTCAAGGTATACATGGAATACTTAAAGGATGAATTTTGTGAGATAAACATGTCCAAGAAAATAGCTAGTGACAATAAACACTATTTCCCTAGAATTCAAAAGTTCTTTTCAAATATAAATGAGTGAAGAAGATTCATTTTCAAGATAAACTTACTTTTACATATTTCTCAATCTCTGTTGTTTATTGTGCTGCATTTGGTCAGTTTCTACCACAGACGTTGAACCTGTAATTATGAGAACTGTGTCGCCAGTGACAACTCTAGGTAATGGACTTTCATATTGTTAAGTATTCACATCTTCTCATTGTCTGATCCATAACTATCTGAATCAAGGATTGTTTACTTTCACAAAATTTTCTCATCAGCCTCATTCATCATATGACATTTCTTATGAGGAATATATTTAAAGTGTTTAAACACACTCTATCATCTAAGCTTCTCTGAAGCTAGTATATAGTGTCTTCTATATTATCCAGCTTCATTACACTCACACTTTATAAAGTCTATGATTCTACTCAAGTAATGTTCTTTGTTAAAGCTAAAATTCAAATAAAATTAGGAGTGTCTATTTCTTAAACATCAGCTATAATTCTGTGGGCATTTTACTTTTCTTTTTTGTTGCTGTTTTAAAGATATACAGGACATATTTGTTATGTATAGATGATTCTAGGAAATTAAAAGTACCTCTTGTAATAATTTTGATGGCTCTTGTGCCTAAACCAAGAAATTTCCAAAGACATCATTCAAAAGACAGGGTAGGCTGTGTGCCTCAGAGGTGATATTGACATACTGTATGTCAAGCACTCTTTGGGTCTGAACCTTTGAGAATCTGCTATTAGTAACTAACAATCAAGTTTTCAAAATAAAAAAATAAGGGCTGGGAATATGGCCTAGTGGCAAGAGTGCTTGCCTCATATACATGAAGCCCTGGGTTCGATTCCACAGCACCACATATATAGAAAAGACTAGAAATGGCGCTGCGGCTCGGGTTGGCAGAGTGTTAGCCTTGAGCAAAAAGAAGCCAGGGACAGTGCTCAGGCTCTGAGTTCAAGCCCAAGGACTGGCAAAAAAAAAAAAAAAAAAAAAGACGGGAGAACAAGAATTTGCAGCACAATAAAAGCCCTGTTTAAAAAAAAAAGAAAAGAAACTCATGCAATCTATCATTCACAAAAGAGCTATCAGTAGAAAAAAGTACATTTTTTTTTTAATATATGACCAGAAGCAACTTTTCCAAGAGATCATTTTTTCTTGAGACTCAAGTAAAATCTAGGGCCATGTACAATTATTTCTCTAGTTTCTGGAGGCATACGACTAAAATAACCAGTTTCCTTTCTTTAGCTCCAACAACAACTCAACGAGCAAGAACACGTCGTCCACGTCCCAAACATAAAACTACTCCGAGCCCCAAAATACCCCAGCCCAAACCAGGTAAATATGTTTCCTGGTTCCCATGGAGCCACATTGGAGTTGACATAGGGGTGGAGTCTTTACTTGCTACTGAATAACCTTGTGACCTTGACAAATAAAGGCCAGTCACAGAAAGCTCCTACTACCAATATAATGCTCTGGCTAATCCCTTTGGCTTCCTTATGCTGCTCATATGAGGATCTCCTGTGCCTGGGTATTTTGTTCTTTTTCTGAGGTACAGTTACACTTTGTGTTTTGATTCTAGATCAGCAAAAACAGCTAGCTAGGATATTTGATTCAAGCAGTTATAGATCTGACTAAATGCTACATTCGCATTTGTAAGGGAAATATTAGAAACAAAAATGATATAGTTAGTTGAGAAAGGAAGTTTCTTTTGTTATGGCTATTCATAAAAAGATATAAGAAATGTGGGCAACAACCAACATTTATTAAGCTTTACCAACTGTTAGACACACAACTAATTCCTAGAAAAGCTAATTAAAAATACTATGGCTGATATATATTATATAACATATAATATACACAATACACAATGCATATAGCTTCCCCAAGTGTCTATATACATGTATATATTATATATACGCATGCATATATAATGTGAATACACATGTATATAATAATATATGTATACATAAGGTATACATATATACATGCGTAATGTGTGTACATATATACATATAATGTGGAAATTTGAAATTTGTAGCTTAGTAGGATGGGCAAGAATTATATAAAGAGGAAGAAGAGTAGTGTGTGTATGACATTAAAAAGAATAGAAAGTAGATTTGCAACCTAATTGTGAAGAAGACAGAATTTACTTAGCTGGACAGTAATGTTATTTTTGGAGGGCCTACATAGAGGACTTTGAATATTCAGCTTCACTGACTTCATTTGAACTAGTTGGCATATCTTTCTACCCATCAGACTCAAGTCTTTTCTGTCCTGACAATATGATGCAGTAACACATTCCATGGTCAAATGATTCTCTGTGTCATGTTTTTTACATAGCTTTATTGAATAAAGGTTTTGGTCTTTCCCCAAAGAACAACCAAAAAAATAAGATCATTTCTATGTTGATTATTCAAACATTTCATTTTTTATGACCTCCAACTTTGTTTTCCAGTCTACAGTGTTATACATTGTGCTTTTGTATTCTTTTGTAAAAGGATTTTTCTAAGTGTTTTTATTATATTATCAGATCATATAAAAGCAAGCAAAACTTACAGTTAGCTATGTAAAGATGCTAAGGACATAACCATGTCATGAGAACAAATATAAGAACTTTAAAAATTGGCTTTTTGGATGTAGAACTAATGCTAGACTGGGTAAAGTTTATTTTCAAGAGGATTTGGTGGCCTTCTGCATTTAACATTTTCTTTTCTTTTTCTAAAAATTGCTTTTGATTATTTTTTTGTGCCAGATCTTGGACCTGCTACTCCTGGGCCATCTTTAGGTAATGATTCCTCATATCATTTAGCAAGTGCTTTTTCTTCTTCATTGTTGAGCTTTGTGATGGCACTAGATAGATAATGATGCAATTCTCTGCTGTGGATCATTTGTTTAATCATCTTAAATGTTGAAGTTCTTCTTTTTAAGAGAAATGTGCCGGGACTTAATTCAAGACAACTATATATATGCTTGATATCCCATCTTGAAATTTATACTGTTTGTTATAGTCAAAATACAGGTGATTTCCCACATCTCACTCATATACCACTGATGCAACTTACTATCTACATATCCAATGCTACATAACTATTTTTGACTTTGTTGATGTTCAGGTGAATTTATACATGTACTTTTGTAAACTACCAAGTGAAGTATTTTCCCAGACCTTGTCATCTTAACACTCTAGGTGAACATGCCAGGATTGGTTTGAACCTCTCTCACACCAGACTTGAAAAATGACTTGCTCTAAGTTTTGGATTAGAGGCACATCGAAGAAAATATAGATAGTTCATAATCATCATTTCTTAAATGTAATTGTATGTGTAATTTTTGTCTCTAGAAAACTCTTGATGACCAAAGAAGAAATATTAATACACTGAAGAAGAAAGTGACAAATATTTTCCTAAATCAAGCTAGTAAAATTTTAGAAAATGAAACTATGTCATCCATATCAGAGTTAATGGCATATCATAACTATATTAATCCTCAATTTTTTCCCTTCAGCTCCAACAACAAAAAGAACCCATCGTCCACGTCCCAAACCTAAAACCACACCCCACCCAAAAGTACCTCAGACAATACTGGGTAAATATGTGATTTCTGTCTTAAAGAATCCATACGGTCTTCTCCAAACAGGACCCTCAATTCTATGTACATACAGTATACATATGGATGTGTACTATGTGTCTGTTAATAGTAAAAGCTAGTGATTAGTGAGAATTGTATAGCTGAGCACAAAACACTTCCTTCTTGAGCATTATCTCTGTCAATGACCATTTTTGTTTTAAATCAATTGCTTTTTTTGTTGTTTTGTTTTTTGTTTTGGCCAGTCCTAGGCCGTGAACTCAGGGCCTGAGCACTGTCCCTGGCTTCTTTTTTGCTCAAGGCTAACACTCTGCCACTTGAGCCACAGCGCCACTTCTGGCCATTTTCTGTATATGTGGTACTGAGGAATCGAACCCAGGGCCTCATGTATACGAGGCAAGCACTCTTGCCACTAGGCCATATCCCCAGCCCCATCAATTGCTTTTGATAAGTCCTTTCTAATTCACTTAAAGCAGAGCACTCTGTACCCCAGATTTTCCAGTTTGTAGATATTCTAGGTCTAAGTGTTTATCAAATAATCAACAGTGGCATTTTAAGATTGACCTGAGGGACATGAATTCAAAGGCCATCACTGACTGTGTGCAGAATAAAATAATTACCTGGTTAAACTTTAGGGACCTCTTCAAAGGAAAAATTACATTCCCCTTCTGTTAAGAATATTAAAAATTAAGTTTAAAGCCTTAGAAACCATCTTTGTGCTGGTAAGATAAACTTTCTCACAGTCTATGCATTTATGAGGTCTGTTTTATTTTTTATTCTTTTTATCAGTGCCTGCCACAATCTTTGAACCAGTTATTCCTAGAACTGATGCTCCAGGGACGTCCATAGGTAATGGCAGATGCTCTCCATTAGCACCATCATTTCTTGCCCATTTCATCACCATCATTACCTTGTCTCCTCTCATTTCATGAGGCTTCAGCACAAGCCCCTCTCAATTACTTAATGTATTGGAGAATATTAAGACTTTTTCTTCAATTTCTTGTCTTCAAGAGAGCTTGGCATGAACTCTATTATATATATAATATACAATGTATTATAATGTATATAATGTATTATATATGTATACCTAGTTTATATCTGTGTATATATATGCAATACCTTTAAGTGTCTGATGTCTCTCTTCTTACATAACATTACAATCAAATTCTTTGTTACTAAAAGCCAATAAGAAAGAGGGTTGAGTTCTAAACCTGATTTATGCTGAGCTAATTGGCACAGCTGTTACGGTGAGACAGTTCCTTAACAGATCTAAATTCTTATGTATTCACTATCTGCAATGCTTTTATTTTGTTTTTTCCAACTTTAGGTAATGATATAGTTGTATTTTGGTAAGAAATAAAATAATAAATATGTACAGGACTAGTAAACTGAAGTTATAAATACTAACATTAGTATGCAATGACTCCATATCCTCTCCCCTATGCACACGCCATAGCTCAGCAAGGTTCTAGAACTTTCTCATACAGAAATCTCTGTGAGAATGTCTTTGAAATCTTCTTGATATATCAACTCATGTTTCTGTATGATTTTTTTTCACAGAAACATAGCAATACAAAGAGACATGTTATCAGAGTAGGGTCAAATATTTTACACTCACTCAAGAAATTATACTAAACAGGATTCCTAGGTATTGCTTCTAGAATCCAACACATTGAATTAGCCTAAGGTTTTCTTCCTTTAGCTCTCCTCAATGCCTCAGCAGCCACATTGTCCACATCCTAAGCTTAAAACCACATGACATTCTGAAACAACTCAGATAGAACTGTGTAGATGTGTAGGCCCTAGCTAAGGAGTCTTAGCAGTCCACCCCTGTGGGGCACACAGAAAGCCACAAGCAGGAGGGGACTGGTTGATTCCACCACAGCCAGGCAATGAAGAATAGGGTGAGGTAGAGAGGTAGTGGTCAATTCCTATGCACTGCGGATTAGTCTTCAGTGTTTATTTTTCTGTCAGTTCTGCTCATTCTTTAGCTGTTTGATGTGTGTGGTAGACTGAAACAAATAGAGGACAAATAAGTTTGTCTACATAAGAGTTACTTTCTTGTAAAGCTTAATGGCACATAAGCCATCGTAAGCACCAAGGGCAATCCTTGGAAAGCAGTTTGTATACAACGTTGGATTATAGATATTTCAGGTTTTGTGAGCCATATGATCTCTGCTACATAGTCTTCTTTTTTGTTGTTGGGTTTTTTTCCCAATTAATTACAAAGATGATTTTCTCAGGGGAAAATCATCCTGGGGAAGGAAATAGACATAGTCAGAAGCCAGTCAGTGAGAGCTGTTTTTGCTCACCGGTGGCAGCCTTCAGGCTTCTAGAATTTGATTGGAACATTTCAATGAGGTTGGGGCAGCTAATTGACCCTATTAGATCAGTTGAGAAGTTTTAAATGTTGGCTTCAGGAGTTTTCATTATCTCTGAGAATCCATCCATAGTCAGACTTTGTTTGGATGATGGACAAAAGAATGCTCTGATATGTTTCAGATTGACTGACCGACGTTTACCCACTCTGTTAAGTACTCAAGTGGGACAGTTTTGAGTACTTAACATAGGATGTTGTGGCTTTTTCCAATGGTGACTTTTCACTAAGATGGATTTGGTTGGTGTATGAGTCAGCTTTGCATCACAGTGAGGAAATCCCTGACACAGGCTACTTACAAAGAAGCAGAGTTTGTATGGCTCACAGATTTGGATATTCAGTCAAAGGGCACAAATGGTAAGGGCTTTTTCTTGACTCTACCACTTCATGGACCAGAAAGCAATAGCAGGTACCTGCGCAGGAGCAAGCATGTTACACTTCAAGCTGGGGGCAGAGAATAGACCAGGATCCAGGCAATGTCCTTTAATTATTGACACTTGAGAACTCAAAGGATTGTGCAAATTACCTCACAGCCCAAACTATATTTGTTTCAAAGTTCTACTTTAGTACATTGGTTAGACTCACATCATCAAAAATGAGTGAGACTTGAAGGCATTTTCTATAAGTCATTATGGAAGTACAAAGTTTATGGTACATGCTTGTAAGAAAGAAATTGGAAATAGATATTTCCTCCAGAACATTAACCCTATTTGCTTTGTGCTTAAACCCTAAGTAGAATGCTTTTTGCAATGAATGTTTTGAGGGATTTTTAAAGAAATAATAAATATTAATGTTTTTCTATCGCTAGTTCTTACTACAGCCTTTGAACCTATAATGGAGGCTCTAGGAACAGCACTTGGTAATGCCAGTTTTTGATCTTCAGCAAGCATTTTCTCTGCACACCATCAGACTCATTCTGTGTTGTCATTCATTTATATTCTTCAGTTAACAAAGCCTGAACATGAATAAAACAACTTGCCTTATTCATGAGAAAGTAGTGCAGAGATCTAGCTTAAGATATTGCTCTGCTTTGTAACTTACCTAAAAATATATTCATACTTTGTTTGAACAGAATTCTTTAAGCTAAAACAGAAAAGTTTCTTTAGTCATCCATTGTGTAGCTTCCATTTTTACTTGGGTATGTTTGCTATTATTGGGCACTAGATTTTAGTAAAATTCATGAGTATCAATAATATATCAAGGTTAATGCATTTAATAACTTCCACTCTCAGGGTAACTCTGATTTCCTTCCTTCTGTCCCCAGAATAGTATCATTTTAAATCTCTTTAATCCAGTCAGGGAACTATAGGAGAATGTGATTTTAAAACAACAACAACAACATTTTGACTTTCTGAACTTATAACTTCATTTTCATCTGCTAGTTTTGTCCCCAAGTGTATCTTCAATAAAAGGAGCAGATACAATAATGTAACAGGGGGCAAAACTTTTACACTCTTAAGATTCATTTCCTTAAATTCAAGAAAATTCATCAAGCCAACAAAGATGAAAGGTTTTTGTAACTCTGAAACTCAGAATTTCTCAGTCTGTGGTCTAGTTGGACCATTTTTACTTATCAGTACAAAGGGTACTTGGATATTTCAGAACATTTTCTGCATTATAATTTGATCAGTCTAACAGACTGAGCATAGAAACTAGCTTTTCACATATTTCTTGAGAATAATTAGAAATAAACTATTTAGAAAAATACTTATGTACATGAGTAAAAACATTTTCAAGTCATCTATATTAGTCAGTCAAGAACCATAACTTGAGAACTAGTTTACCTCTTATAGTGCTAAAGCAAACCAAGTTTCGGTAACTGTCTCATGAGATAGTGTATCTATATATTGGCCAGTTGAGTTTTCTTTTGGGTTTATTAAATCTGCCATACCAAAATACTACACATTAGGTGGCTTACACAACAGAAAATCTCTTTTTTACACCTCTGGAAGTTACAAGTTCAAGATCAGTTGTCAGGTTTGTTTCTGCCTTGGCTGACAGCTGCCTTATGTCCTCGCTCTGTCTTTTGCCTGGGTGCACTTATCTGTCATGTCTCTTCCTCTTCTGAGAAAGGTATCATTCAAACTAGATTACAGCCTCAGACTTAAAAACTCATTTAAACTCAGTAATCTCTTTCAAGGTCTTGTCTCCAAATAGAGTATATTGAGACGTTGAACTCTTCATATGAATCGTGACGCTACAAGTCAGTTCCTAATAGCCTTCATTCAGAAATGTGCATGTGTTTGTGTGTATATGTGTTAGACTGCAGTTACACTATTAAGATTCATTTCAAAGTGAATGTTGTAGCTCTTTATACATTTTTAAAAAATCTTACTTTGTTACTTCAGTTCCTGTTACAGACCTTGAAGCTATTACGGCTCTAGAACCTGTTACATCCCTTCACCCTGGTACAGCCCCTGAGACTGTTACAGCCCTTCAACCTGTTACTTTTAGAACTGAGACCCCTGGGACAAAAATAGGTAACAGCCCTGTGCTAAGATGCTAAGTATTTCTACTATTCATCATAAAATCCATTAAATCTCCATCCCCATGACATGGCTTTTCCACCTTTTTGAGAGGATGGCTATTATCGTGTGCCTCCGTTACATTTCTTCCATTATCAGCAGACTTTGAAGCCTCTGAAAAACAAGTTTCCTCTTGTTTTTTTTTTTTTTTTACAAGAGCTTCATTCAAACCTTATCCTTCCGTGTGGTACATTGAGCATTGTCCTATAATCTTGTGCCTCTGCTCAGTGTTAAAGCTGAGTTTTAAATTGTGATCCATTTCTCATATAGAATGTCCAGGAATAGAAACTATTCTTATGCTTCTTTGCTCATCTAAGATCTTAAAATCCTCCCCTCAATATCCAGAGCCATAAGACTTATAGTAACATAAAGCTTTTCTTTCTATAGCGACCAAAATACCACAAAGAACTCGGCATCCACGACCCAGGCCTAAAACCACACCAAGCCCTCAAGCACGTCAGACAAAACCCGGTAAATTTGCAATTACTTGGGTTAAGGGTGATCCCTGGAATTCTGCCCCAGTGAGGAGACAATTCAATGCCCATAGTGAGCCCTGAGTTGAAAACATGAAGCATTGTCAAGAATATCTCCTTGCCCAGTATTCAAGAATAATATGGCTGGATTTGACCCAAATGGTGCCAGATACCTGATTCTTTTTATATGAGAGTCTTCTTTGAAACGATGTCTATTTTTTCAAATCTGAAACGTGAAACATCTTTAGTAGAGCCTATATATTTAGTTTAAACGAACAAGTCCTAAATACTTGACATATTTCCAGACCCACAAAGTATTATGGGCGATATGCCAGCTATAGGAGATTTAGTTTACTTCAAAGCAGTAGAATTGAGGACAGACTTGCTTATTACAAGCGTAAAGTCATTAACTAGCAAAGGAAAAGATAAGGCTGGCTAGACCATAGGCCTTCAGATTGAGATAAATGAAGGGAAGATTAAACCAAAGGGAAGGAATACACATGCATGGAGGAAAGCCAGTCCAGTCTTCATGTAAAGTAGTAAGTCAGTTCTGTCCTAAGAGACTACTTCTAGATGGTCCGACCATGATGTTGGTGATGACATTGGAGGAGTCCATCAAGATAGCTAAAGGAGGATTTGTGGGGTTTGATTTATAAACTTAGCTATCATAGTGACATTTGAAGTCTTTCATTTCCATGCTTTCTGGGCTGAGGGAAGACAGATTTTCTGCTGAGTATTACAGACTTATATCAACCTGTATGCTGTGCTATGGTTTGGACAAAGGTCTTATATTTTTCTGTAGATGTTCTATAGTGTTGGCAAAAGCAACACAGGCCATTTTGATGATTAACTTTTATATCTGTGTCAAACTTATAAACTGCAGATTGAAGTCATGTTTACTTAAACTGAGTACTCATTCCTTGAACATAGAAGTACTAATTACCTTGAATAGAGAAGTTCAAGGTAATTATATCTTTAGCACAGATTTCTGAAGAATATATTATGTCACTATATTAAAGTATTTCCTAGTGCAAAGTTTTCCATAACAATTGGAATTCATTTGCTGAAAACTCATGTTAATTAACTTGAACACAGAAGTACTAATTAACTTGTCTTCTATGTTCAAGGTAATTACATCTTTAGCACAGTTTATTTTCTAGGAATATATTAAAATATTTCCCCGTGCCAAGTTTCCCATAGCAGTTAGTATTCACTTGTTGAAAACCTAGGAGATTTTAATGTTGACTCCTTTAAGATGCTTAGGGTAATTTCAAAGCTAGCCTAAAATTAGCCATGACTAAAAGTTTGACCAAATCTGCAAAACATGTGCATATACTCTTCCCCTCAATTAAGAAGTAAATTATTTTCCTTTTTTAGTAGAACTTGTATGCTAAGAAGGTAGATTTGGATGTGAATATTCTAACTTCTTATACATGTTTAAATCTCTTTGGTTTGCTGTGTTTCTGGTCAGTTCCTGCTGTAGTCCCTGAACCTGTCACCCTTACACCTGAGACCCCAGCAACAACATTAGGTAATGTTGGTGCATTCTATTTTAAATTAGTCTTTCTCTGCTTATTGTCACACCTAGAGTTTTAACTTGTCTCATGTATCATTCTTTGTGGCTGTTTAATTGTATTTTCCTAAAAAGGTTAAAACACAGATTGTTTGTTTATAAAGAGAAACAGCTATGCATACAACTTCTTTAACTCACTTTCATGTAACCTACCTGTCATCTGTGTCTGTGGCAAAGCTGTGTTTCAAAGTATCACAGGTGTCTCTTTTATCTAGATAGATCTAGGCCCAACTCTCACAGGACCAGAAGGAGCCATAACACAACTACATTTAATCCTTCACTTCCATTTACATAATATTTTATTGTTTTGTTTCTGTTTAAGCAACAATTCTCTTTTGAGTTACAATTAAATCAGAATTCACAGATTTAGGGAGACTTTCTTCTATTACCATTCAAATTTAGCCATGTCAAGCTTCCCCATGGGCTCTTGATTATAATTCCTAATTTTTATTCCTTAAATTGAAAGATGATTGATGATTTTTTGTCTTAAAAGTATTTCCTGTTATAAAACGAGATATATAGTGCATGTATGTGACCAAAAAAATCTAAAACTAAAAAACCAAATGCCTAATAATAAGCTATAAACTCTATGTTCTTTTTTTTCTTATTTATTGTCAAAGTGATGTACAAAAAGATTACAGTTTTATCCATCAGGCATTGGATATATTTCTTGTACTGTTTGTTACCTCCTTCCTCATTCCCTTCTTCCTCCTCCCCCTCTCCCCCCATGAAAACTCTAGAGTTACACTGTCATCTCCCTTAGCTTCCAGACCCATGGATAATGTAGGTATGTAGTAACTCAAGAATTTCTTCCTTCAGCTCCCAAAATACAAAGGACACGTCGCCCACGTCCTAGGCCAAAGCCTACACCAAATCCTGCAGTATCTGAGCCCAAACCAGGTAAACTATGTGTTCCTGGTTGAAAAGTCCCAGTAGCCAGACCCACAGGGGGTCCAGTGTAATGCCAGGGACTGTAGGAGTAGCCAGTACACCCTTGGAACTTGAAGATGAGCAGCAATGGTTCCACTGCAGGGATGTTAAGAGAGGCACGCTGTAGGAGATCTGTGGGTCATGCTTCCTGTGTGTAATCTTTCCTGACATTGTGTTATTTAACTTTCATTAATAGCTTAAGATACAACTTCTTTAGAGAAATTGTACAAATCAAAACATATTGATTGAGTGCCTTCAGTAGCTTCCAGATCTTACTGACTCACAACTCCAAGGGATTTGAGAACAGAAGGTTGCCTTTATAAGTAAGGTAAAAGATAGCATTGGCGAGATCTTTGCAAACACATGGTTAATTCCTGGGAGTAATCAAGACCTTTCTATATGTCACTGTGTCCATAGAAATTCCCTGGTGGAAATCTTTTAGAACTTGAATGAGCAGAGGTGTTTTGGTCTGAAAGAGATCAGTCAACTCCTCCTTTTCCATGAAGACTTGTTTCATTGCTTAAAATGGAGGATACCCTACTTAGTTCATCATGCTGAGGCCATTAGCAGTACTCACAAAATTCACCTTGGATTGCTAGATAATTAAAGAATAAATAATAAGGAAATAGGTGCCAAGTTAGGTATCACCAAATTTCAGGAAGTTAGCTAGCTACTTTTCTAATGTAATAGTGGTTAAAGGGGGCTGTGTAGTTCTAAAAATTATATCATACTAGAAAGATGCATTTTAAATTAAAAAATACTTGGCATTTTCATTTACTTACAACAGCTATGTGGTTTGTTTTAATACTTTTGGTCAGTTCCTACTGCAGAGCTTGAACGTGTGACACTCAGAGCTGAGACTGGGGTGACAACACAAGGTAATAACACATGGTGATCCTCAGTAAGTCTTCTGTGTTCCCATTGTCAAAATCATCTCATCCATATCATAGTCACCTATTCTTCTGCTTCAAAAGACTGCATCACCATCCTCTGTTGTCATTCCACTGTCAGTCTTCATTCCAAAAGTATGGTTCTTAAAAGAGGTTGCTTCTTGTTTTTAAGAGACTCATGCATGAACCTAACTCATATCATCTGTTGGACATAACCATCTGAAATTATTTTGTCATCTTTTGTGTGTTTTTAACCAGTTTTTTAAAAAGACAACTTTAAAAGGGAGTTTGCACGATTCTAACAAATTGTTACCAAAAGGTCTCCGTGTGGCTCCATCATTTTTTTTTTTATCTGTGGGATATTGTGCATTGACATTTCAGTTAATTATGTAGTCTTATTTTAACAAATGAAGAACAAAAATACTTGTACCTGAGCCAGAATTATGATATTTTAGCAGCAGTTTTTCCCTTTTTATTCTGAATTCTATTACTCTTCATTTCTTGAATTAACCTTTTCATTTTATGTATGATTTTAACATCAATGAACTTTCAATGATGCTAGTAACAGGGTAAAAATAGAAAAGAAAATCCAGAAATATGAGAAAAATCTGTTTTAGGAAACTTAGAGCCATAACATTTGAAATACAGACTTCGTAATAACTGAAGGCTTTCTTTCCTCAGTTCCTAAAACATCAAAACGGACCCGCCGTCCACGTCCCAAACCTAAAACCACACCAACTACTGAAGCTCCTCAAACAAAACTGGGTAAATGGGGATTTTCAACTAAAGGAGTGCCGGCGGCAGGCAGCCTTTGAGAATCTGTGATTGGTGCTGAGGGTGGGAGTGACAGCCTACATGGGTGGAAGTACAAAACGATATACTACTGTGCTGCTGATTGGGTTGCAAGTGGAACATCATGGGAGTACAGCTGCATGTGACGGTTGCATTCCTGGTAGTTTCTGTACAACAATCTTATTTTGAGTGCTTATTTTGGTTCATTCTTCTTTAAGAGGCAAAAGAGCAATATCTTAAATAGCACCAAGCTTTTTTCTCTATGTGATTCTTTTTAATGTGCTGTTGGATTTAATTTGTTGAAAAATTTCACATATACTCTCATCAAGGATGCTGGTCTATAGCTGTTTGTTTTTGTTTTGGGCTGTGTCTTAATGCTAGACTAATAGAATAAATTTTGAAAACCTCCCTCAAAAAGAAAAAGAAGAAGAAGCATAAATTGCCTTCCATCTTCCCACAGCCACCTTGACAACTGTGAGAATAACACAGAAGTAGGAGGCTTGTTTGTATTTCTCAATCTGTGGCGTAGCCAAGTTCAAAACCTAGGCAAGGATGAAATCTACTGAGATTGAAATAAGATGGTGTGTCTGTGCTAATCAAACTTATTTTTAAGGTGCTACAAGTGTCTATAAATTTAAGGAAACCAAAGTTTTTGAGGGAAAGTAATAAAAAGAGTTAGAAAAATGAGTTGGGTTTTTTAAATCTTGGAAATGAATGCAGAAAATAGGGAAATGTAGAACCCAAGCAGGGGCCAGAGATTGCTGAAATAAGAGAATCCTGCTTCTCAATGGTGGTGGGAGTGGTGTGTTGGAGGCCCTATGGAGCAGTTAAAATCCTCAAAGAAATTTGGACATGAACAGAAAATGTCAGGGGCTACTCAAAAGGCTGAGCTCTAAGTATCCTGGTTTGAGGTCAGCCTGGAAAGGAAAGTTCATGAGACTCTGCTCCCACTAAGTACTGCAAAAGCTGGTAGTTGATCTATGGCTCAAATGAGAGAGCACTAACTAGCCTTGAGCAATAAAAGCTCAAGGATGGTACCCACACCCTGAGTTAAAGCCTCAGGGGATCTTTCCTTTCTTTTTAGAGTAGAGTATTACTGAGTGGATATCCCTTACTCTATTTTGTTGATTTTTTTTTTAAATCTCAAATGAGCTATTAACAAATCTGAGTTCTCTACAACATGAGTATGATTCACTGTGCTTTATTCTTTTCTATGTCTACTCTCAAACTCAAAACTTATTCATGCTCCATTAGGTACATTATTTTCCTAAAGATTCCATAAAAGGCCAGTAATACAAAACAGTTATATACCTTGGGGAAAATGTCTCCAATTTCTAGGAGAGTATTTTATAATAGTTTGAACTCTAGATCCTTCAGATACTTACTAGATTGAAAAAGTTGTAGCTGAGTAACTTTTAAAAGAATGTTTATCTGACTATTTGGTGACCAAACCTTAGTAAGTATTGAATTTCAGAAATTTTCTTAAAATTGAAACAATATTATACTTGGAAGATTTCATTTGATCATTTTCCCCACATTTATTTCATTGCTTTTAATTAGCTTCTGATACAGATCTTGAACCTGCTGCTCTTAGAACAGAAGCGCCAGAAAGCGTGGGTAATACGAATGTGTGTCCTTCAAATAGTGCTTTCTCTGTCTGTGGTCATAGCACGGGGCTACAGGTTCTTCTGCATCTCAAACCCATTCCATTATGCTTAGCTCTAATTCTGTTATAGTCTTTATCATGAAACTATGCTAGGCTCTATGTCATACTACCATTGAATTTAACAACACTGTGCATGAACTGATTTCGGGATGTCAAACCACCATTTTGTCATACGATCATACACATTTATTTTAACAGCACTGACTTTTATTTATTTTAGCGCTGACTCTTAAAAGCTGTGCTTCATACATGACTTTGCATCTATCTATCTCAACAATTGTGGGAATATTGAGCTTCTCTGCTCATATTTTTCTTTATAGTACTGATGATAGATAAATAAATGATAGACAGATGATAGAGATACTTATAATCTAACTATACACACATATATATAAATGATATATTGGTGAGTATGTAGTTCTAAGGAATCATGATTTTATTATGATGTAAACTTTAAAAATGCATCCACCTTGAAACATTTAAACAATAGGTTTGCAAAATGGCTTACTGTATTCCTCTGGAAGATTTAGTAGTGTCTACAGGTTTGTTTTTTTACTTTAAAAATAAAGAAATTATGTTTATTTAGCTCATAGTTCTGAAGGCTAGAAATCCAAAGAGCATGACAGAAGCTCTAGTGAACAGCCCTACTGAACCCCTCCCATTGGCTGCATCATATCATGGTGGGAAAGCATGTGTATCTCTGGATTCTCTTCCTTGCTTCATTTCCTTCCTTCATATTCTCTCTCTCTCTCTCTCTCTCTCTCTTTTCCTTCCTTCCCTCCATTCACTCTTTCTTTCTTCCTTTCTTTCTTCTTCATTGCTTTCTTACTTTCTTTCTTTCCTTCTCTTGCTTTCTTTCTTCTTTTTCAGTGCTGGTCCTGGGGCTTGATTTCAGGGCCTAGGCACTGTCCCTGAGCTTTTTGATCAAAGTCAGTGCTCTACCACTTTAGTCACAACTTCACTTCTGGCTTTTTGGTGGTTAAGAGTCTCTTGGACTTTCCTGCCCAGGCTGGTTTCAAACCATGATTCTCAGATCTCAGCCTCCTGAGTAGCTAGGATTGTAAGCATGAGCCATCCACCAGCACCCAGCCCTTACGTTTTTAAGTAAGAGAAAACATTGAGATTTCAATGAGCACATCAATTTGGGTGTATTCATCCATTAGGTAGTGTTCTTTATACTGTCAAATATATAAACTTGTGTTGTACTAGTAGTGAAATCAGCTGACAGTTACCTCAAGTTCAGTAGAACTGCAAATAGACTAACAAATGCCTTTTTAGTACAGTCAAAAGTATATAGTCTATAAATGGGCGTAAACCCTGCCTAGCAGACTTCCACAGTAGCAAAGATCAGATGTCAAACACATAGAAAAACATGTAAGAATTATCTAGTAACGTTTAGCTGTGTACAATGCTCTCCTGCAAGTCCATGTCATGAGATTAATGGTGGTCATGAGTTAGCCAAAGCTCTTAAGAGCAAGTATCTCTTTCCTTTCCATTCTGAAGCTTTAAAAAAATTGTGAAAATAATCTTAAAAATTAATATTTAAAAATCTATTTGGTTTATTTTATTTTTGTCCAGTTCTTTCAACAATCTTTGAACCTTTCACACTTAGAACCAAGGCTGCAGAGACAACATTAGGTAACAGTATATGTTCCTCAACTATTTTTCTTGCTTACTTTCAAACTCATTACATCATCATCATAATCACATTGTCATTGGCATTATACTTTCTTGTCATCTGCTAGCATTTCATTTTATGTTGCTTCTTCTTAAGCATATCATATTCTTATAAGAAGTTATCATTTTGTTTCTCATAACTATTCATTGAACTGAAGTATCTTTTTACCCTATAATCTTACTTGAATTTGTGTCATATAATTTTGTCTAAATAGCATTTACATTTTAAAGTTGAATTTCCTACATAGTTGGTAATGTCTATACCTTAATAGATGAAAGTATAACATTTAGGTATTATGGTACGTTTGGCATATTTAAATTTTTTAGTGTGAAACTAATACCTCAATACTAAGAGTCTGGCTATAGATTTGTTTTATTTTCCTATTTATTTGTTTGTTTTCTTAATTTATTTTTGATGAGGAGATTTATGAATATCTCTGATTTAATTTTATATGTGTCTTTCCTCAAGAATCTTCAGTGAGTAACACATACAATATGAAAAAAATATTTTAATTTTTAAAATATACAAGCCTTAAATTGCAATGAAATTTATCTTAGAAACCCTAGAATAATCCCAAATTTCTTCCTTCAGCTCCTAAAACACAACAAACACGTCATCCACGTCCCAGGCCTAAAACCACAGCAAGTACGGAAGTACCTCAGTCTAAATTGGGTAAATGTACCACCCCCTGGTTTGAGGGTGAATCCTGGCAGTCTACCACAGCGGGGTCCCAAGATAGTAGCTATGAGAGGCAATAAATTATGCTTTCTAAGAATCAAGCATTAAGGTAAAGTCTAGTTTATAGCAAGAATGACAGTCATCTCTTACATTTATTTACTGCTACACAACTATTTGTTGTATCCATGATTATACAAACAGGTTTATTTTCAACTTTCAAGAAATGGAACAACTTACTTTCATAGATGTGTGTGTGTTATCTGAATACATTCCTAAAGCAATCGTCCATATAAATTATAATCCAAATAGCTAGTGGAAACTTGTACAGACAGCATTATGATCTGGAATAGACTACAAAAGTTGAGACTCCTTATTGAATGACCCATTCTGGCCATAGCAACAATGCTTCAAACAGCAACTACTTGCTACTAGTCCAGTTTAATTTTTCTTTTGAAAGTTAACATATAAAACTGATGTTTTGAAAGAAAATGAAGGCTTTTCTTATAAAAGCTTTCTCATTCTCATATTGTTGCTTTCAATTAGTTCCTGTTCCAGACTTTCGGCCTGTTATTCATAGTACTGAGTCTCCAGCAACAACATTAGGTAATGACTTTTGTGACTTTTATTAAATGTTTTTGTTGCCTTTTAAAATTCATCAACTATCATGGTCAGAGTTTCTCTAGTTTCTTACAAGCACTATTGTCATATCATTTCTTACTTTTTCTTATAAATACAAGTCTTAGTTCCAGAGTGCTACTGCTTTTGAAAGATGTCCTTAGATCCATTGAAATGTGTCTATCTGCTAAGAGACCCTCTTAAAATTGTGTTATATGGTTCAGTGTTGAATCTGAGGTCCACATGGTTTTCTTCTCATTGATATTTGCATCTGCACATCTCCAAGAGTTAACTTTCGTGAATTTCCTTAGGGTAACTGTGAGCTATTTTTATTACTTTATTTTAAGTAATTAAGTGTACATATGATGAATAAAAACAAAATTTTCCCTGCAAGCTTCATCATGAATAAGCTGGTTGCTCTTGCCCACCATAGTAGAGCAATGGCTCCTAATCTTTACTAAGTAGGGACTATTCTGAGTGTCTATAAATATTAATGTGTGTTTCTTTAATTGACAAATAAAACATTGTATATTTTTCTGTTATGTAAAGGAACCTTTCAGTTAATAAGTAACAAATTGGTTATTTCTTTTTAAATTTAGGAAGTAAATGAAAAAATAAAGAATGTTTTAGAAAACACAAGGCCACATACAATACTGTGGATAGATCTATAGTGCCATAATAACTCAGAATCTTCTCTCTTCTCTTTTTAATTATTTAATTTATTAATGTCATTTTTTTGGTGCCAGTCTTGGGGCTTGAACTCAGGACTCTGGAGGTCTCTCTGAGCTTTTTTTTTTCTCAAGGCTAACACTTGAGTCACAGCTCCACTTCCAGCTTTGGGGTGGTTCATTGGGAATAAGAACACTTCTTTGCCAGAGGTGGCTTTGTACCATGATCATCAGAGCTCAGCCTCCTGAGTAGCTAGGACTATAGGAATGAGCCATTGCTAACCTGACTTTTCTCTTTACTTTTAAAAAACATCTACTTCCCAAACTTTAACATTCCTAAAGCTTTTCAGTTGCAATCAGGAAGATCTATGCTTTCTGGCATATGGTATCTCTCCACCCCACTGCAGTTTGGCCTCAGGAATGGTCAGTGAATGACTGGAATTTCCCACTTTTGCCCTGTAGGGGAAAAGGCACTAACAAATAAGAGCTCATAGTTGAGAAACACCTATATGGTAGCTAAATCCAGCTTGTACTCTACATCAGAATTGCCTCTGGTACAATTTATTCAGCTACCTTATTCCATTTCATTCTCTTTTTCAGTGGTATTGTTTTGACTTAAGTGAACAATTCTTTCCCCTAAATCATGTGTCCTCAGCATCAATTAGCTAGTGAGTAGAAGAGGATAAGGAACAGGTAAAAATTAAAAGTAAGGGTGCATTTTACCTCTCCAACAGATTGTAATCTAACTATAAGAAAAATATGATCCCATGGTTTTCTTAGGTATAGTTCTCTGAACAATTTGCTGATATTAGAGCAGCTTGTTTAATTGAGTGGGATAAACAGAATATTTAAAGAAACCAAGGATCAATATGGACTGATGGAAGAGTTGGGCCTTGAAATAATTATAGGATTTGGATTAATGAGTAGAAATATCAGCTAGTACTAGTACTCCTAAGTGATATTTCATAGTTTCTTAATAGGTTGTTACTTTCCATGAAAGCACTCATGAGAAGTAAGATTCAGAAACACTAAGCTACAAGAACATGTTTCTAAATAGGTTCTTGCTTTTCTAGAAGGATGAATAAATTAGGAGCTAGCAAAGTATTTTCCGTGATGGCTAGAAAGTAAAAATTTCAGACTTTGCAGGCCATTTAACCTTAATTAATTACTTTATTAATTACTTAATTATGCAGTTGTAGCTAGAAGGCAACCAGAGCCAATATGTATGTATATCCTGAATCATTTGATTCAGATGTGACTGTGTTTCAATTCAAATTTATTTGAACTTTATACCATTTCCAGGTGTAAAGAGATAGTCTTTTAATTTTTTTATCACTAAAAAATATAAAAGTATTCTTATCATTTAGAAAACAGTCTTAGCTCACAGGACAGGCAGAAAGTTAGATTTGAGAGGGGCATAATTTCTTGACTTCTGCTTTAATATTGCCCACTCTGCATGGTTCTCCATAAATTTGTGAGATTGAATATTGTTACATTACAGTTTGTTGGAATGGCCCACTAAACCTATAAAATAATAGTTCATAAGTTTTCACAACTTAGACCCTCCCCTTTCAGCTTCCACTGAACTACAAACTCTTACTTTTAGTCCAATGATATTAACAAGCCTGGAAATCACACAGTCATCCTGATAAATAGGTCATTTTAGCTGCCTGGGTACACATGGGGCTTCAGAAGGAAACATTGCCATCTTTAGATTGTTGTAGTTGCAATTCTGCAAAAGAAAGTTTCTCACACATGTACATATGCACATATATACACACACATATATGCATATACACACATGTATGCATATATATTTAAATATTTATATCCAAAAGAAATATACAATTCATAACTGTAAATATTATACAATGCTCTTTTCATGTTTGCATGTTGGTGTTAGCTTAGTAATACATATTAACTATATTATTCAATTGCATAAAGATACTTAATTTTATTGAGTACTTTTCTTGACATCATTTTAGAGAATAATAAGACTGTGTAGCCAACAAAACTGCTTAGTACTGGTTATAGTGCTTATCCTCATTTTCATCATCATTTAAAATTTGTGATTATCTAGTAGAAGCTCAATGTGTGCCATTCAATTAGAAAAAAAATGCTAATTCAATTGTGACCATCAAGAAAGGAGGAAATTCTAACTTCAGTAAAGATTAAGTTTCCTTTAAACAGTGTGACTCTTTGAAAATTCTTTCAAATATTGGAATGTGCTGCTGCTCATTGACATTTGTTTGAAGAAGTTATTATATCCATTTCTAGTACATGATTGCAATTTCTTTTCACCTCTTCTGAGTACTTTTTAATTAGGTAAAATGATATTTTGCTATTAATATTGAAGGTGTAAAGCATTATTATTATGAATCCTAGCCTATGATATTTATAATAAATTATAAATTCAGTGTTGATACTAATATTATTGTTATTACCATAACAGGTAATATTGAGCACTTTGTAGGTTCAACACACTTCTCTAAACACTTAGTTTGTCAATTTATTTGATCTTTAACTAGTTATATCATTTTATGTTTTCTGCTAGTTTCTGATGTTCTGGTACCAGTTAGCACTGAGTCATCAAAGGAGACAATAGGTAAAAATCTTCCCAAATGGGAAGTCAAGCTTATGTGCTTTTCCATCTCATCACAAATCTTCTTCAAATGTCGTCATGCTTTGTGACATTTCATAGCCACCCGTTCCTCACAGCTTGTCTTGAGAGTTGTTATGTACAGCACTTCATGCTAGTGTCTTCTATATTGCTATGCAAGTTTCACAATTTCTTTACTAAGTTGCTTCTCAATAAATGAAATTTAACCCTTTAATCATCTTTTGATATATGTACATATGTGTATATATGTATATGTGTGTATGCATATGCATACATGTGCATTTGGTTTTTCATTTCCTTAGCATTTCTAGGAACCATCTCTGTGTTTCCTTAAGGACTCATTTTATGTCTCATTTTTCTTATTAAATGTTTACGCAAAAATATATAAGTGAAATCATATGCTTTGCTCAAAGTAGTAATTGCAATGTTCTCTGACAGCTATCATGATATGTATGTTCATGTATGTGTGTGTATGTGTGTATTCTCATACAACACATTGACTTAATTTCTTGCTTTCATTTCTACCCTACTAAAAGTTGTCATTAATCATCTCAAGAATATATTTGCTTAGGGCAAATAACCTATCTTCAAATTAAATATAGGGTTCCCTGACAGTGTGTTTGGGCTACTCACCATTAACTGATCATTTTACATTTCTTTCTCAGAACCATCTGTAACAGACTATGTACACACCACTACCAAATCATCTCTCAGGCCTGGGGAGCCAAAGACTGAAGATGGTAAAGGTTTTCACACTTCAATTCACATATTCAACACATCTTCAATGAACATTTGTCATGTCAGGAATCATAAACTTTGAAGCTTTACTATTTAATTAGACAGATTTAAAGGGCCATTGCTTCCAGTGTTCTTGTATTCTTAAAATTAACTCTGAAAAGAGGAAATAAATTCATTTCCCTATTGTTACTGAGGCATGATAACATTTGGAAGTCAGTTAAAGTATGAATAGTAATTGGAAGATTAACATCCCCAAATAGAGTCTTTCTCCTGTTTGCTTAACCCGTCTAGATCTATCATTCCATTAAAACAATGATATGAATTATTGAGAATGAAATGCATTGATATTCAAGAATGCTTGAAATAGCTTAATATCTTGTAGTTTTAAAAATTGTTCTCCTTTGTTTATCCAGTTGTGGAACCTATTACCTATGTGTCTGAACTTCCTGAGACCATGCTAGGTAATGGCAAGCTGTGTGCTTTCTGGCCTCATTGCTCCATCCTTCGCCTGACAAGCTCAGGGCATCTGTAAATCCATATTGCGCCACTAGCTTTGTCATGCAATTCATTTTCTTTTTAGATGCTTCTACTTATAATCATTGTCTGACAATGTCTCTTCTTTGTTGATACCTTGGTCTTTTTTGTATTTACACCAGGAAAAGTGTTGAATAGAAAGCATCTTTTATCCTATTATTGGACATCCTGGCAATTTGAATATCTGTTGACTATTCTGAATACTATTTTGTTGTATGGTGATCCATTTGTATATTCTGATGAAGCAAAATACTTTGCATTAACGCTCATACCATTTCATTTATTTACATATCTCATTCTTTGTTCCCTGCTATTTACCAAATTTCTATGCTTCTTAACTGGATTGTGTTGTATTTTTAAAGTTACTTGTTGCCTCCCTGGTTCCTACTAAAAATATTTTCTAGGATTGTTGAGAAGGGAGAATCCTAGTAGATAGTGAAGAACTTCAAAGTCATACTATTGCTTATGTCAAAATTATTTTCAAATCTGGGATCTTAGGATTTAAAAAAAAAAGTGATTGCAAAGATGTAGGAATGCTGTTTTGCTGAGAACAATGATCTTGTCTATTATTTGTAATCAGAGTGTGCCAGCACTATAGTAACCCCACATACTTTCCTTCAATTACCATAGAACCATCACCTCTGCCTTCCCATACTATAATCCTACCCAGTCCAGAGGGGCCTCAGACCAAACCTGGTAAATATACTATTCTGTATTTCATTCATGAGGTGAGTACTTGCAGAGTAACAATATGATCTCTTCTGGACAACTGTAGCCCTGATTTCATTCACCGCCCTCCATCTTTGAGTGGTCAGTCTGTCTCTCTGATGCACCACCATCTGTCCTCAATAATCTCTCAAATGGTATTGTTGTGTATGCTCTTTAGTGTAGTGCTGAAAAGCACTTCTCAGCTACTCTGGAAGTGTTTTGTTAAAACAAAAAAACAAGGCATGCGGTTGGATGTAGTAGCTCACACTTGACAACCTAGTTACTTTGGAAAGTGAGATCAGGAGTAGTATGACTAGAGGCTAGCCTGAGCAAAAAGTACACAAGTCCACCTCATCCAGTTAAAAAAAAGGAAAAAAAAAAAGGTGAGTGTAGTGGTATGCATCTGTATCCCAGCCGTGGGGGAAGTGTGAATAGGAAGATCACAGTACAGGCTAGCTCAGATAAAGAAAACCAAGACCCTACTTTTAAAAATAAGGAAATAAAAAAGGGCTGAGATGAAGCCCTTTAGATGAAGCCCTAGTAGAACAAGTACAAGATCCTGAGATCTGGGAAAAGACAAAAGGAGATGGAAGGAAAAGGAGAGAAAAGGAAAAACAGAAATGTTTCTTAGGGACTTTTTTTTTTTTTTGCTAGTCCTGGGGCTTGGACTCAGGGTCTGAGCACTGTCTCTGGCTTCTTTTTGTTTAAGGCTAGCACTCTATCACTTGAGCCACAGCACCACTTCCGACAGTTTCTGTTTATATGGTGCTGAGGACTAGAACCCAGGGCTTCATGCATCCAAGGCAAGCATTCTTCCACTAAGCCATATTCCCAGACCACTTAGGGACATTTCTATTTAATACACACACACACACACACACACACACACACACACACACGCACACATTTGTCTATATATGTGTGTGTATATGTACATATTATGTTTGAATATACTCTAATTTTAACTACTGAATCATCTAGCTAGTTTTATAGTTTCATGTAAAAAAGTATTTTAAGGTATTCAATTTGTGGTTAAGAGTTCTAGAAGCCTCCAGAAACAGGTTTCACTGTATAATCACACAATGTATGTAATGGACCAGTCACCTTGCCATCATTCACTCACCTTCCTTCTGTCACCTCATACATGGAAGAAAAACTGAAATCAAATCATTAACTTTAGTTGTTATAGAGATCTATTTGATATCATTTGAAAGGATTGAAACAAAATCACCATGTAGATAACTAAATGTGCCTCTTCTGATGAAGAATAATCTTCTCAAGGTCCACAGTTTCCACAACATAGAAGTTGATCAAAATGAAGCCCAAATTTCTATTTTGATGGCCATTAAATTATTTTTATGTGTTCATGTTTCTAAGGGAATTGGGAGATATTAATTTTACTATTCATTATGCGCTGAAACAATCTAGTAAGTGCTACCTATAAACTCTATGGTTATTTTTTCCAAAATTCTACACTGCCTACATAAATTGAATAAAATATTAATCATCCCTAACTTTCCCTTGTCCCATTAACCCAAATCATTTATATCATTGAACTATTTAATTGTAAACAGACTACTACCAGTGATGCTTTATTTGCTTTTGAAATAGAGTCTTGGTATATAGCTCTAGGCTGGCCTTGAACTCTTGATCCTCCTCCCTCAGCCTTCCTAGACCTAGTTTTAGCCACTGTACTTAGCCTTTCAACAAAAATGGGTCCATTTTTTTTGTCCAATTGCCTTGTTATATTTCTTTATTTCACATGGTCTGACTTTTAGATAAGCATCCAGAATATCATTTGGAAACCTTAGCAAGTAAGAGGGTTGAGAATTAGACAATCACAGTAAGAAACTCAAATGATGGAATTTTAGGATGAAAAGCTTCTTAAAAAACCATGTAATTTTTAATGAAAAGCCTGTCTGTATACTGTAACTAGTAAACAAAATAACCTCTCACATGTGTTGCTATTTATCCCTCTATAGGCAAGAAATGTCCACTTTAACCACTGTATTCAATACATATTTTATTTAGGTGCAGAAAAAAACCACTACACATTTCACTCAGAAACTTAGATCTAACAGCTCTTACTTTTTCTTCCTTAAGGTGTCTGAAACTAATGACATTGGACATGCTTTGTTCTTATCAACGTTCCATTTTCTAATAACATTTTCAGTGAGCTTTCATTAAGGTGTCTGGAACTGCATAATTTGGGTACCATTTTCTTCCTTCTCATCTTTCTTTATCCCAAGCAAATTTCAGCTCAGCCCAATGAGATGTTCCTGCAAACTGAAACTTTGCATATGATCATTCCTTTCCTTTACCAGGGTATGGTTTTTATTCTCTTGGTATAGAAATGATTGGCTTTCACAAAGAATGTTCTGGAATTTTTTATGAGCTAGCTCATCAAAAGAATAACTCTTCACAGGAAAGTATCTTTGATATACAATTTTTCTTCCCCAATATGAACAATAAATGAGTTTTGTGCAATAAGATTATTTCTTTCCATTAGGACTTGCTAGTAAGACACATTTAATGTTTTCATTTAATGATATAACTTTGGTTTTGTTTTCTATTTAGGAAAAAATGTACATATTCAAAATAGTACCTGAGTATTCAGATGAAATAGTATGAACTTGTCATATGAATGAATTCTGGTTATTAGGAAACTTGTTTTCAGCCTACTTAAAGGGAATTTGAAGTAGATATTTCTGAAATTCTGATAGTTCCTCCAATATTCCAGCTGAATATCTTGGATGTTGTTTAACATGCATTTTATTTTGTTTTCTGTATAAACAAATTGTCTCCCTCTACTTCATAAGATCATTGGAGCTTTAATAGAAGTTGCTGCATATATTGGGCTTCAGTTTCTCAACAAACATCTTTGACCTTTCACAAACTAGGTACTGTAATTCCATGGGCTCCAAAGCCCCAAACCCATGTCTTTCTTTTAGCTCCCAGGCAGACACCCCATGTGCCTCCCAAGCCCAAAACACCACCGCGCCCAAGAGTTCCACAAACACAATCAGGTAAATAAGTATTTGATGTTTTAATCTAAAAAGTTTGAGGTTGATGCAATTATTCCGTTGAATTGTATTGCAGGGGGTATTTTTAACCCTTATAAAACAAGTCACTTTTGGTAATCCCCAAAAACTTAGGTTTATTTTTAGGCCTGTTCAAAAAGTTTATCAGTGGGAGAAAACTGATTCCACAAGAACGCTGCTAACATTATATCATTTAAGAGGGGGATGGTTAAGAAGGGCACTTCTTAAAGTAACCTGCCTACTCCCTCTTTCTCTTCTAGTTTGAGACTATCCTCTGCTCTTTCACTATCCCTGAATGTGCTTTGCACCTTCCAATAACCTAACTGAAATGGTCACTAGCACTTGTTCTTGCAAAGAATAGCTGATGTGCCACCAAGAATCAAGCCTTCACTAACACAATGAGCTGGGAAAGGAACTTGTTTAGCAATAACAAAATTAACAAAATTAGCAATGTTGAATTTCTACTTAGGCATCAAAAAGCTATAGCTAAAGGTATGGTTTCTATTATCTACTAATAAGAGAGAGTTTTTTTTTTTTGTGTGTGTGTGTGTGTGTGTGTGTGTGTGTGTGTGTGTGTGTGTGTGTGTGCTGGTCCTCGGGCTTTAACTCAGGGGCCTGGATGCTGTCTCAACATTTTTTTTGCTCAAAGTCAGTATTCTAACATTTGAACCAGGGCTCTGCTTCTGGTTTTTGTGTGATTAATTGGAGATACATCTCATAAACGTTCCTTCAAGGGCTGGCTTTAAATTGTGATCCTCAGATCTCAATTTTCTGAGTAGCTGGACATGAGCCACCAACACCCAACTGAGAAATTTCATTTACCAATATTTTTCTCTTTAAAAGAAGATTCATTAGAAACATCTAACAATAAAATTTTTTTCTCATCTTATGTACAGCATCCCTGTGCATTGTCTATGTAGCTTTCTACTGTTGTATGAGATGATTTTAAACTTTTTATGCTTGAGAGGATTCTGCTCTGATTGCCAACTTTATCCACTTTGCTTTCCATCAAAGACACAAAAATGAGTTTAAGGAGAAGTAAACATATCCAAGGGGGGAAAAAATCACTCTTGCATTAATTTGAAGGCTGTCTCATCTGAAATGAAAACTTTGAGAAATTTTTTCATCATATTCCTATGCTTTATCAAATATGGAGATGTTTTATACTTCACTTTCCTAGAATGAGATAATTTTCATCAGATTTCTAACCGATCTGTTTGTAGAGCCTTTAATCAGAACCTCTTTTGAACCCCATTATAGTATTTTTATCAGCGTTCAAGTTCATGCATTGTCATGACTTCTGTGTTAAGCATGACCAAGAGATACCAAAATCAAATGACTCATGATCTGAGTTCTCTCTTTCAGTTCCTAAAGGGCCCCAGAGAGCTACTTCAAAACCAAAACTGCCATCCAGTCCGGAAGTGTCATACACCACACCTGGTAAATGCTTTAGTTCCTGTTTAAGTCACATGCATTCCATTGCTCTACTGGGTTGCAGTGAGGCATGGCAGTGAAGGCATTTATTTCTTAGAGCTGCTGTGGCTCAAGTAGAATGAGTCCTATTTGTTTTTGTAAATATTTCTGTTTCTCTCCTTTCCACCCTTTCACCTGCAGTAGGAGGTCTGCTGTGGCAGTTTATTAAATCACCACTTCCTGGCTAAAAAGAAAGGTGCCAATTTTAGCATCTGTTCTCTACATTACTCTGGTCTAAAGTCCTCCATAAGCACCAATAGTAGCAAGTAATGTATTTGCTGAGGATTAAGTTAGCAACATACCTTCAGTCAACTTTTCTTTCTTAATCCAAGCTCTTGTTTGTATAGTCTAGTGCTATAATTAATTAGAGCATTTATAAATTACAGACTTCTTTGTTTATTCATGGCCTTTGCAGAGATAAAGCAAAGTCTCCTCTCCTTCAACTTTTTAAGTAAACATTTAGTTTGATTTACAATTGGAAATTACTCATAATTTTACCACTTGGCTCCCTCAAAACACTACACAGGATAGGTGATATGTTCAGTACTATGGCTTTTCAACTCTCTGAATCACTGATCATCTTGAAGTTTCCTAACTTTAAAAAATGGCCTCCCTTATTGGGAATAATTAGTACAGGTTTAGGCAAGCCATAGCAGAGCATCACAAGGCCCAATAGCTATACCCTTAGAAACACATAAGATGATGCTAAGTGAAATGAACTCCATGTTATGGAAACAAGTGATATATCACAGTTGTAACTACTTTCAACGTCCTATGTGTAGGTGTAGTTTCTATTATTGATGATGTTTTGTATCACCTAACTATGTTTGTACCTACACTATCTCTGTAATCTTATCTGAGTATATTGGAAACCGTGAAAAAAAAAAAAAGAAGAAAAAAAAAATTACAGTCCAGATTCTAGCTATGACAAATTGTGCTGTGATGAACATTGTTGTGCTGGTGGCTTTAGTGTGATTTTGTTTGTGGTCTTTTGGACAGATACCCAAAAGTGGGGCTGCTGGGTCATAGGGGAGTTCTATGTTTAACCCAGATGCCCCTCAGTAGACGAATGGATCAGGAAAATGTGGTACATATACACAATGGAATTTTATGCCTCTATCAGAAAGAATGACATTGCCCCATTTGTAAGGAAATGGAAGGACTTGGAAAAAATTATACTAAGTGAAGTGAGCCAGACCCAAAGAAACATGGACTCTATGGACTTCCTTATAGGGAATAATTAGCACAGGTTTAGGCAAGTCACAGCAGAGGATCACAAGAGCCCAATAGCTATACCCTTATGAACACGAAAGATGATGCTAAGTGAAATGAACTCCATGTTATGGAAAGCACTGTTATATCACTGTTGTGACTACTTTCAAAGTGCAATGTGTAACTGTAGCTTCTATTATTGATGATCCTCTTGTATCACCTTCCTGTGGTTGTACCTACACTATCTCTGTATCTTATCTGAGTATATTGGAAACTGTGTATACTGGTATTAGAACTAGGAAATTGAAAGGGAATACCAAAATCGAGAGACACAGGATAAAAAAGACAAACAACTACAAAAGCAATACTTGCAAAACTGCTTGGTGTAAATGAACTGATCAATTCATGGGGGGGGGGGAGCCAAAAGGGGAGGGGGGTGGGGGAAGGGAGGAATGAGGGAGGAGGTAACAAACAGTACAAGAAATGTATCCAATGCCTAATGTATGAAACTGTAACCTCTCTGTAATTCAATTTGATAATAAAAACTTTAAAAAATTACATTTTCAAACTTCCCTAGATGTATTTAGCTCATAAAAATTATAGCAGAGTAATTTCTATCCAATTCCAAATTCCACAATTATAATTTAGCTGTAAGTTAGGTACTTGGTGGCCTACACTTAAACAGTTATGGCATGAAAGTTATATTATCCCCAAAACAATAAAAAGAGAATGTTCATTTTATGTAATCTTTTCCTACACTAATGGCAAAGAGATGATTGGGTAGCTCATGATCGAGAAGTTTTCTTCACCATCCTTCTGAGGCAGAATTCTATATGATTACTATTTTTTTCTATCATTGCATAAGATGCAAGAAAATTATATTGCCTGCCAAAAAGGGTAACCATTTTGATGTACTCAGTATAGTAGGAAACCTTTTCAGTGAGCGAGTAGGCCTGAAGAGGATGTCCTTGTAGGAAAAATGAGTCAAAAAGACACTTTAAACTGCTCTTATGATGTGAATTGGGCAAAAAGACCTGGTGAGAACAATAGGCAATTATCCTGCTGCTTTTCCCAATAAGCAATAATGTTATTGCTGGTACAGATAGTTCATGCCTATAATCCTAGCTATTTAAGAGGCTGAGATCTAAAGATCATGGTTCAAAGCCAGCCTGGGCAGGACAGTCTGTGAGACTTTTATCTCCAGTTAACTACCAGAGAAGCTGGAAGTGGAGCTGTAGCTCAGGTAATATAGTGCTAGCCTTGAGCAAAGAAGCTCAGAGCCAGCACCCAGAGTTCAAGCCTCAGGACTGCCAAAGAAAGAATGTTATCAAGTTTCTAATTTATTTTATGTGTAGCAATAGAACACAACATTAAAAAATTCTAAGTATCAGGGACTGAATATAAGCAAATCTATTGTTTAGCATTTTTGTCTCATTTTGTCTTGGCATATTCTTATATGCCAAGCATCCATGATCTCTGATACAGTGAAAACTACATCACTATAGACACAAAAGGTAACAGCTGTCATATAGCATCTACTCTGTGACAAATGCCAGCATAAACTTTACATGTGGTAACTTGTGATGACTGGCCATTCCTTTTGCTTTATATTTTTTCTATAAAAACTGTGAGTGCCATTTGGAATAAAACTGTCCTCCTCTTACTTAGTCAAGATGCTTTCCTTTCTTGCTGGTGTTTTCTTCAGTTTGTAAGGCTTTTATGCACATTAACTCAGGTAATATATATTTTTATTGTGATCAGTAGAATTTTAGCATGAGCATCAAAATGGTAGCTAACCACTTGAAGCAAAAACTGACTTTAGTTTTTAAAAGCCACCTGAGAAAAACCTATCTCCTATATTTAATTATATTAGACCTTTCTTCTTTTTCTCCATTCAAGGAGGCTTGAGGGACTGGGGATATAGCCTAGTGGCAAGAGCGCTTGCCTCATATACATGAAGCCCTGGGTTCAATTCCCCAGCACCACATATACAGAAAATGGCCAGAAGTGGTGCTGTGACTCAAGTGGCAGAGTGCTAGCCTTGAGCAAAAAGAAGCCAGGGACAGTGCTCAGGCCCTGAGTCCAAAGCCCAGGACTGGAAAAAAAAAAAAATGACACTCCTCGAGGCTTGATAAATGAACTATGACCAACTTTGTGTCTGTCTACTCACTGTCACAGACCTTCTCTACGCAGTGACAGTTTTCCATCTTGAAAGATCATATGAAAGATCATATTCTCATCTTCAATCTTAAACTATTGTGGAGATAAGTTTGCCTTTTCATGCATTCTGAGATTGTGTGTCTGGATTAAGTTCACTCCAAGTGTGACATTTAGTTCATTCTAGGTGTGACATTTAGACAGCCTTATCACTTTTTTCTTTCAGTTGCAAAAGATGTGTTCCTTCCTCAGAAACCAGACCCTGAAGCCTCTCAGAGTGAACCTGGTAAATAAATAATTTTATTTTCCCTGTTATAAATTATACTATAAAAGTATTCTTGTGGTAAGTATATTTTAATGGCTATGGTATGGAAGAGGTCAGAAAATATCATAGCTATAAAATGTAATTCATGGGAGAAATGTAATCATATAATCTGGACTTTTATAATTTTATTATAATCTGGATGAAAGTTTGCCTTGGCATATAATATGATTATTGACTAGTATATTATGCTAAAATTGTAAAATACATTACTAACTGAGAGAACTGTTTATTTCCTTTCAAAAGATAAATATACCAACACCACAACTGTAAGTGAACTTTTAAGGGAAATAATGGATGCCTACCCATAAATTATCCTCAAAATGACAGTGGATGAGATTTCTAAATTTTAATTAAATTAATTCCTGGAGTGGTGTCTGGTATGCAGGCTCATTTCTTATTTATTATGGTTCTTAAATACTGTTTAAGTGAGTAAATAAATGTATCTAGAAAACAGAGAAATGATTTTCATTTCGCAGGTAGTAATTCTCACAAACATATTTTTTGCTTTGCTTTTGGCATAGTTCTGCAACCTGTTACCTTTAGAATTGAGCCACCAAAGACAACAGTAGGTAATGGATCTCCCATATTGACCAATTCTAATTGTTTCTTTTGAAACCATCAAGAGTTCGGGTCCTTCTCAAATGATTGTGATTGAAACATCACTCTTCTCAATTCATTTCATCATTTCATCCTCTCTCTAATTGATCTTCCACTAACAGAAAAGCCACGGTTTCACCACCATGAAGACTGAGTTACAAAGTGCACCCTCATCTACCTCATTCATCATCATGATTCCATCTAACTCAATGCCCATCTAGTTAACAATTCCTGTTGGCTTAGTGGTTCTCAGCTGTAACGTTACAACACATTAGCCTATAATGAGCTCACTGTGCTCTAAGAAATAAATATTGGTCAAAACACAGACTAAATACTGCCAGAAATTTACTTGTAAAATTAACCTGGAACAGACTCAGAAAAAAAAATATATATCCCAATAGTTTTGCTGCACTTTGTGCTCTCCTTGGTGAGAGACAAAGAGACAGTTGTAACCAATAGATCAGGACTAGGACTTAACCCGCATCCTATCTCAAGGCATTCTCACGGAGCTGTGTCAAGCACAGGTTGCCATTTATTGTGTGTCCTGGTAGAGATACAATTGAGAACCAGTATTCTAATGCTCCATGGTCTTTTTCTTGAAGGTTCAGTGCACGTTTAACTTTCTTCTTCATCACTCACATAATTTTCTTCTCTATTTCTTTTTCAAATGATGATCTGGTGCTGGAAAGTTTATAATCTAGCTATTTTTTTTTTTTTGCAGCTCCTTTAGAGACACGAGGCATTCCCTTTATGCCTATCATTTCACCAAGCCCTTTTCAAGAGGAACTACAAACTATTCAAGGTAAATTTTGTTTTATATGTCAATCCAATGAGGAACATTCTTTTTCAGGATTTCTCTTAAAGAGTTTATAAGTACATTATGTTCATGTGCATTTGTTAAGACTAGAAGGACCATTATACGAAAGTACCCACTTTATTAGAAACTTTTGCATTCTGCATTGTTGTCTTTCTGACATATATGACAATGTTCCATATGTAACAAGGATGTTTTTAAGATGCAAACAAAATTTCAACTGTCAGTTGTTTATAGCCATCTCTGTATCTAAGGGTTCCATATCTGTCGATGAAATTTTTATGTTAACTTTTTTTTTTTTTTTTGCCAGTCCTGGAGCTTGGACTCAGGGCCTGAGCACTGTCTCTGGCTTCTTTTTGCTCAAGGCTAGCACTCTGCCACTTGAGCCACAGTGCCACTTCTGGCCATTTTCTATATATGTGGTGCTGGGGAATTGAACCCAGGGCTTCATGTATATGAGGCAAGCACTTTTACCACTAGGTCATATTCCCAGCCCTCTGTCGATTAAATTTTTTTTGAAAAAAAAAAAAAGAACTAACAAGCTACAGACCTTTTTTCATCATTATTCACTAGGAAATATAGTTTACCAACTACTTACAGAGTACCTAGGGAAAACTAATCTACTCAGAATGTAGGTTCCATGCAGAAACTAGGATGGATGTGTCAGAAAGGTCAATTGGTATGAGCTAGTTATGCTTTGGATGAGTTCACTAAAAACATGTTTACCACATAGAAAGCCTGAGTTCGCTGAGTTTATGGCTGAAAATGAACCAGAAAGCAAGGTAGACCTTGTGCTTTTTAAAAGGCTCCTCTGTCACAACCCCTCTGCTGCCTACAGAACTGTGTTTCATTTAGTGGCATATCTTTTCCAGCCAATCTACATAATTTGTGGAATTTGTGGAGTAAGGAGGCAATAGGATGACAAATAGACTCACTTGGAAGACTTTCACACACAAGCTACATCCAAAGAGAACCACATCACAAAAACATGATCCTGAGCTAAAAGCTTTTGGAAATACTCCCAAGGGTTATTAAAACAAGTTAGAAAATATAATAAACAAAATTATTCAAATGTACTACTGAGCCAGGTGCTGATGGCTCACATCTGCAATCCTAGCTATTCAGGAGACTGAGATCTGAGGGTTTTGGTTTGAAGCCAGCCGCAGCACAAAAGTCCATAAGACTCTTATTTCCAAGTTAAGCACCCCCCCAAATCCAGAAGTGGAGCTGTAACTCAAGTGGTAGAACACTTGCCCTGAGCAAAAAGTCTCAGGGACAGCGCCTAGGCCCAGAGTTCAAGTTCAAGGACCAGCACCAAAAAAAAGAAAAAAAAAAGTATCATTAATCTTGAATTATGATTCTAGGACATTTTTTTTGAGGATGCAGAACAGTAACCTATTTTATTTTATTTTTATTTTTTATTGTTAAACTGATAAAACAGAGCGGTTACAGTTTCATACTTTAGGCATTGGATACATTTCTTGTACTGTTTGTTACCTTCTCCCTCATTCCCCCCCTCCTCCCCCTTTCCCTCCCCCCCCCATGAGTTGTTCAGTTGATTTACACTAAACAGTTTTGCAAGTATTGCTTTTGTAATCGATTGTCTTTTTTACCCTGTGTCTCTCGATTTGGGTATTCCCTTTCAGTCTCCTACTTCTAATATCTATATACACAGTTTCCAATGTACTCAGATAAGATACAGAGATAGTGCAGGTACAACCACAGGAAGGGGATACAAGAGGATCATCAATAATAGAAGCTACGGTTTCACATCGCATGTTGAAAGTAATTACAACAGTGATTCCACAGTTGTTTCCATAACATGGAGTTCATTTCACTTAGCAACATCTTTTATGTTCATAAGGGTATAGCTATTGGGCTCTTATGATCCTCTGCTGTGACTAGTCTAATCCTGTGCTAAAAAATATGGAACACTTCACAAATTTGTGTATCATCCTTGAGTAGGGGCCATGCTAATCTTCTCTGTATCGTTCCAATTTTAGTATATGTGCTGCGAAGCAAGCACTCTAGGACATATTTATAAACGTAATATACCCTATTTTGTGGAGCATTTACTTTCTGTACTATTGGTTTTACTTTCGGTATTATCCATAGTAATAGATATTTATTTATGTTTTCCCGCAGAAGAAACAGACCAATTCACCCAAGAACTCTTCACAACTAAGATTCCACGAACAACTGAACTGGCAAAGACAACTCAGGGTAATACTATCTCTCCATCTCTGGAGAATAATTTTTCCTTAGTTTTCTTTTAGTCAAGACACAACTTTTGTTCTTAGAAGGTTTTTTGTTGTTGTTTGTTTGTCCCAGCAAATCATTAGTTTGTTTTTACTTTAAAGGTGAAAACCATGAGCCAAATCTGAATTGTTACCATTTTATCTGTTGAACAGTGGCAACCAGTTCTTTAGTTGGAGCTGTGCTTCTGAATGTATTATGAACTGTTGGATGTTGACAACTAATATGCTTAACTCTTACATGCCTCATTTCCATATCTGATAACTAGGAAAGAACCTTTAACATCTCCCCTTTCTTCATCCTTTCTTCCCCTTCTTCTTTCTTCCACCTCCTTCCTTCTTTGTCTTTCATCCCTTACCTATGTCTTGAATTGATATTGTAGCCTGTTTATTAGCTTGTTAGGTAAAGCATTGATGATTTATGATGAGATAAAGACCCACTTAGCATGTGTGAGAAATCACCAAAATGATGGAACCTACACACACAATTTCCAAGAAAATTTTCCTAGTGTTAACTAATGATATATACAAAACATATATATATATATGGACTGACATATATATGTGTGTGTGTATATATATATATAACATAATAAGAAAGTTGGTATAAGGAGGCAGCAAGAAGTATGGGGGGAGTAGTAGACAAGCACAGTGGTAGATGGACTAAATCCAGAATGAATAACACTTTAAAAATAATTTCTGTATCATCTCACAAATTTACCTGCTTACAATGATCACTCATTTATCTATTCAGTCATTTTGTGGGCAGGCTCTAGATAGCAGGAGAGGAGTTAGGAGTTGCCATGTAAGTCTGTCTATCTGTGCTCACTTTTGCTTGATGGGTGGGGAAGAAAGCATCATTTTCACTCACTCCTACTTCTAACATTATGAATGTACTGAATATTGTCCATTCCAGAGTGTGTGAGCAAAGACAATTTGATACTGACCCTGTTTGGGGGAGGTGTTCTTCTTTTTGCCTATCAAAATTTTCATTCTTTTTTTTTTTTTTTTGCCTTTACAGTTACTTGTTTTTTGCAAAATAGTGTTCCACAGGGACTCATCATTGAAATATGGGATTGAGTGGGTGAATGGGTAGACGGGTACATGGATGAATGAATGGTAGATAAGTGAACTATCATATCATGCAACTATCTGGTAAAGTTAATATTTGAAAACCATGGACTAAATGATGATTAGTCTTTAATACATTACATACGAGATACCTCACTCAACCTGCATCGTTCACATCATTCATGAATATTTTTACTTGTTTTGTATTCTTTTAGCATAAAGTCTATTATACTTAACTGGAAACTTCTTAACATTCTGTCATCTCCTTTGCCAGGTGAACCAGTTGTGAGTGGTCCTTTAGGATAATAAATCTGCATTCAGTGGGTTTTGAAATATTAGTTATTAGGTATAAAGTGTTTCTTCTACTCTAGCAACACACAGATTGTACACTATTCCCGGGAGGCCGAGGATACCTGACAAACCACACATCAGACCTGGTAAATTCTTTCTCTTTTTCTTATGACCTAAGTAATTAGCATGCTAGGATAGATATAAGATAGACTGAAACAGACCAATTCACCAAAGACGTTGGGGGGGGGGGGTTGAGGTAATGTATCCTTACTTTACAGTAAAGGATATGCAGACATTCTGTCCTTGTAGATTAATCTATTGAAGTGATAACATTTGACTGAAGTTTTCATGATGTTCAGATTCATAGACCATTGTGAAACTTTATTAATATGAGTCTTTTAAAATAGTATTTGTGCATACATCACACCGTTTCAATTTTTTACAATAATTTCAAATGTTATTTCTGTCTTCTTAAAAAAGTTATTTCTTCTCTGGGTAAGAAGGCTGTTTTACAAAGAAAACATTTCTACTTGATTGCTTCAGAGGATAAAAAAGCATATACAGGTGGTAAATAGAAAAAATAAAGCTAAAATTATCTATATGATTTTGTAAGTAGTTGTACAAACAGATTTCAATTCCATAAGTCAGGTTATGAATACAATGAATCTTGATCAATGTCATTCCTTTCGTTGTTCTTCCACATTTCCCCTTCCCATCCCTACCCTCAAGTTATAGTTCAATTTTTGCATAGTGTACATTGAATATAAAGACTTCAGTTGATCATCATTTGCTATCATCATATTTTGAAAAATGCTCTAGGGTTAGTAAATTCTTTCAAAGGTCATATGATCTCCCTGTGGAGCTTGTTTAGGGAAAGATTAACTTGTAAAAGTTGATCTAGTCTACAGAAATTGCTTATAAGTTAAAGTACAAGTTGAACCCTAGGCTCTCAAATTTTCTGTCCTTTTTTTTGTCATGATTCTAAGGATTCTTATTAGATTTTCCAGTAATAAAACAGTGCATTTATTGTCAAAGTCACAATTCAGTTCTGAGAAGTTGGTAGTCCTTTTGTAGGGTTCTGCAGGTACAACGGTTTCATTATAATGGTCTTGCCTACATCCACTTTGAAGACCTGAATTGTGAAAAAACTTTTTAAATTCTTTTCCTGCTCTATAGAAAGCCAAACACTACCATAACCTTAAGACATCTATGTTACAGAATGACCTTTGGCCACTAACTTATATTACATTATCACTCTTGACTTTTCTTCAGTTCTACTTTGGAATGTATTTAAAGCTAACAGATGAAGCAATATTAATATTTTCCACTAAGAATAATTCCCCTTGTCTGCTACCTTTTTCAAGTAAATACTGAAGTGTAATAACTACTTAAGTACAAATTTGAGTCACTATTCCCACGTTCAAGTCTACAGTTTTCATACTAGAATATAATTTCTATATCCTAAATGATAATTTTGGTAAGCCAACCACTATTACTTTATTGTCTGTTTAAAGGACTTCCAATTTTCTGAGAAGTGTCACGTTCTTTGGCTGCAAAGTTTCAATGAGAAATGTCTAAAGTATTTATTTCCTTTTATTGTAGTTCTGAATAGAACAACTACAAAACCGATTAGAACCAAACCCAGTGGACTGCCCAGTGGGAATGGAGTCAAAACAGGTAATAATCTCAAGTTTATTTCTTTTTGTTCTTTCAAAATTATGCGTTAATCAGCTTGAGTAATTTTTGTTCAGCTCACAGAGTAAGGGTTTTTATTTTTTACTAGTTTTGGAAATGAAATGTAGAACTCCTTCCAAAATCAAAACTTCAAATAGGTCTAACATCACTCGGAAATAATGTTTCACTTTTCTAAACCCAGTCCACTAAATCAACTTCCATATACAGTATTACTTCTTAAAAGGAATCCTGATTAAATATAAACTAATGAATAATAATTTTTAAGTAGGTATCTTCTCTAACTTCAGCACACCTTCCATTTACAGGCTGGTCTTCAAGGCTGTAATTACTTGGTTTTCAAGTCATATTCAAGTAGTATTATCAGATTTTTCTTAAAGGTTTGCATCTCATAGTAATCTGCAATGTGAAACTTAAGCAACATGAAGAAAATTTAATCATTATAGTTAGAAACAGTTCACCATAGTTATAGTCATACTAATGCTTATAAATAATGTAGCTAAAATTAATGGCATTGCCCTAATTTGAATAGGTCTGTGGGAGTAGGCATAATTAAAACACGGGTCTGATAGAAGCTTAAGCACACAACTTCTCCATTTGGTAATCAGATGCTTTAACACAAGACTGTCTATAAATATATAGTTGTATCAATATGGTACTTGCATATGTAGAAATGGATGAAAAATAGAATTTATTAAATGTATTCATATATATATATTTAATCAACCCACAATGGTGGAGAAAGAGATGTAATATCCATAGTTATTCAGTTTAAGAATCATTTATGCTTGTTTTTCAGGATGTGTTTGTAGTTACTTATGATCTGAAATTTATAGGTTCACATCTCCACAAACTAAGAGAGGAGACCAGTACTATAAGTTCCCAAGTCATGCAAAGAGAAAGAACATTCCATTATCTTTCACATTTTCCCCTGAACTCAAATTGCCATCTTTCTGTAGATAGACAAGACAGATAGATTGATCTTCCTCATTGCAGAAGTGAACCACCACACCCAACTTAAATTTATTGAGATAAAGTTCTCATTTTGTGCCAAGGCTGGTTTTAACCCAGATCCTCCCAAGCTCTATCTCCTGAGTAACCGAAATTACCAGCATAAGTCACATTGCCAGGTTTTTCTTATTGAAAGTTTCATGTCAAATAATTTACATTAAAAATTAGCCTATACATCTTTCCAATTATCAATTTAGTAGTCATGGAATATTTAGTTTTAAAATAACTTCACCGAGTTTTCAGTGTTTAGAGAATGTGAAAGAATATTGCTATCTGTATTTTAGTACAATAAGAACACTGTTTAAGGAAAATACACACAGTAAATTTTTTATTAGAAAACTATTTTAACTATTTGTTGTAGCTCATATTAAACTGACAGCAAACATTAGCCAATGTCTTCAGAATGCCAAAAGTTTGTCAATAAAAGTAAACATTACACAATTTTAAAAAATTAGCCTATACAGGAAGTGTTTAAGGTCTTTAGGGCATATTCTTTGTGGTCTTTGTGAACCTAAGGCTGCTACCTTGGAAGACCAAAAAAAAACAACAAAATTTTGTGAGGTTTAAAAAGTATAGACTACTGGAGACTCAATAAAAATCTTGCTATAATTCCACTAATCTTAGGAATTTGGTAAGTCATCTTGAGTCATGTTATCTGTCTGTCTATCATCTATCTGGCTATCTATCATTATCGATATTCACTATGAATGAAGTCTCATCCTTGCATGTATATCATTTCTTTTATACTAAGGTTAGAAAAAAGTAGTTCTGCTTTTCCAGGGTTTCCAGATGTATAAAAATAGATACATATAGGTCAGTTTATACTTATGCATTTGCACCATAGAATCTTCTAGTTTCCTTACTTGTAGCAGAGATGGTACAGAAAATGTTTGCAGACTCCTAGTCTAGATGCGCTCTTTGAATTCTTCCTTTTAGATGGAAACTGCCGAGCTGGTTAGCTGTTCTTTCATTCAACCAGCATTTACTCATGGTCTATTATATCAAAGAAAAAGTGTAATTCTGAAACCATCTCAGTGCATGTGATTTGGCAGGCTTTATTATATCTGAACCCCAGACTAATGGGGAAACCACACTTTACTGGCCCCACATAGAGTGCACTTCACAGAGTATCCAGACTCCTTGGGGTAAGGAATGTGTTTTTCTGGCCTGTGGCTAAATCTTCCAGGCTGCTGGCTCCTTGTCCCTGAAACTCTAGCCAGGTACCAAGATCTGGGGACAAGGGCACAGAGACCCTTTGGTCACAAGGCATAGAGCCACTGATACATTTGAAAATTGATTCCCACTAATATATTTAAAGATGGATTTGTTTGTTTGCAAAGCTTTTGTTGCTATGGTTAAAAATACCCAGATCATTACTTCATTTTGGACAAGAGATTGCTACGTGGTGCACTATGTAAATGGAGACATTTTTTGAGAAATCCCATATGGCGATGGGGGAAGTGGTTAGAAATCACACAGGCTCAGGTCTTGGTGTTTCCGGAGCTAACTCTGTCCTTTAGAAGATGTGTCAATTAATCCTGCCTGGGGGCAGGGGGGGCGGGGGGGGGGGGAGTGGGGAGGAAGAGGAATTTTTGTCCTAACTTGGACCTGACTATCTGACCAGGTGCCAGTTCCTCAAGATCTATTTTCTGCAGTATCTATCATACCGACTTCCTTCTATCCCCTGCTACTCCTTTTGGCTGCCTTTGGCCTTTTCCCCTTCCACTCAGGGCAGGAGAAGTTCACTGGTTTACACAGGCCTGGATCTCAGTCTCCTGTTACAGCTTTTTTCACTGAACCCCATGACTGCCTTATGCAAGGCCCTTCCCAATGCTCTCACACAATAAAAGCTTCCAGCTACTTCCAAAGGCTGGAGAAAAACTAGGTAGCAGCTAATAAGCTATTAATTTGGATACTTACACCTAAGGAACATAATGTTATGATATACCCCTTTTCTCTATTTGTACAGAAAATGAAAGAAAAAAGAATCTAGTTTTCTATACAGTCTCTCTTTCTTCTCTCTCTCTCTCTCTCTCTCTCTCTCTCTCTCTCTCTCTCTCTCTCTCTCTCTCTCTCTCTCTCTCTCTCTCTCTCTTTCTCCATTTCCATCTCCATCTCCTGAAGGCCAAATCCAGGACCTCATATATACTGAGCAAGCATTCTATCTCTGGGCCACATTCCTAGGCCTGTTTCTTTCTTGATGAGAAAAGAGGCCTGTAACTACTTTCAACGTCCCATGTGTATCTGTAGCTTCTATTATTGATGATGTTCTTGTATCACCTTCCTGTGGTTGTACCTGCACTATCTCTGTATCTTATCTGAGTACATTGGAAAGGGGGAGGAGGGAGGGGAGTATGAGGGACAAGGTAACAAACAGTACAAGAAATGTATCCAATGCTTAATGTATGAAACTGTAACCTCTCTGTACATCAGTTTGATAATAAAAATTTGAAAAAGAAATGGGGGGTGGGAAGAGCGAGAAAGATCAGGGAGGCTGATGGAAAGGATAGACTTGATGAAGGTACATTGTATGCATTTATAGACATATCAAAGGAAATCCCTTTGTACAACTAATTGATGGTAATAAAAATGTGTGAGAAAAAAAAAAAGAAAAGAGGCCTGGGAAAATTGTGTCTTTGGCTTTATGTATCAAGTACCCTGCAGAACTTTGGATACTCTCCAGGAGTCCATAATTTCAATTTACTTGTCCCTTTGATCCTTCATACCTGTGGCCTGGTGGATCTGCATAGACCCTACAGACTGCTGAAGGTCTGAAAGTACTTTCTGAGGCACACAAACTGGTGACATGACATGATAACAGATACTTCATGGCCTTGGCCATTTAGCCCACATACAGTGGTGAACCATCAACTCACTCAAGAGACTCAGAATGTAGCCTTAGGACTGTAGTCACTTATAGTCATTATGGATGAGTAGAACAAAGAAGGAAATGATGAGAGTACTTCATGCTTGTGAGAAAGGTTTAGGAGCTAGGGAAATGTTGTTCTGAATCTGGCTGTGAAATCTTGAGCAGTTTGCTTAATCACTCTTACACCGGATTTCCAAAGCTGTGATGTCAAAATGACATTTCCCACACAAAAACTTGGTAAGGCTTAAAACAGGCAATGGACAATGTTGGATCACTTTAATAATCACATGTAATACTTGGTTTATTAAGGGTACAAAGATTTGGAGGAATGCTGTAAAGAATGATCTACTTAAGGTACACATAGCCTACTGACCTTCTACAATACAAATTCTCCTTTTGGAAAAATAGAAATCAAACCTCCTCAAGCCAAGGCATCCATGTGGCATGAATGCAATGGAAGTATTTTCCATTCCCATTTGCCATTCACCAGATAACCACTCAAATGAGCTGTTTCCCTGACCCCATCACCATTGGCAGTAGGACACAGGAAAAACACTAATGAGCTGTTTGTTTGCACCATGCCTTTGTGGTTAGCCACAAAAGGAACAGCCATGGCCACCAGAAACATTTTTTCCTACCACAAATAAGCAACATTGGATTTATCATTCTCTATAAACATTCTCTAGGAATTTATGTATTATTTCTTATCCAAACAGAGAATGTGGGATTGCAATATAGGTTCATCCCCAAAGTTCACAATGAAGAAATGTGGTCTTACTTGGAGAAACAAAATCTGTTGCATATTTAGCCAGTATATCTGCTTGCACATTAACAGAACACAGTGAGCACCCAAAGCAGTATTGTTATCATTGCTGTAGTCACTGTGCTTATTGTTAATATACTAACTAGTATGTTAACTGAACATTTTAATATGAAAATTTTAGGAAGGATATCAGACCATGGATACTTTATTAGGATAAACCATTATATCTAAAATAATCTTTACTATTTGATTCTTTAATTTTTGTATTTTTGCTGTTTTAATGAAAACTGCTAGTCCAATCAGGATAGATTATTGTATAAGGCAAAATAACAATAAAAATGATGTCTAAGGTAAAACATGTCAGTTTCCTTTATTCATGATAAGCTATGAAAAAATCAAAGCCTGGACATTTAGGTATTACTTAAGTAATAGCCACTGGATTTGTGTTTGAGATTCAAAAATATCACACAAAGGTTCAGTTTAGCTTCTCTTAAATAACATTTTTTAGGCTTATCCATAGCTAATTTACTAATCCAAAGGTAAATATTCAGCCTATAACCTCAATAGCCTGATAGACAGGCCTGAACAGAGATAAAATCAAGACCTTAAGGATATATTCAAATACACTAGAATTCTAAGATGTTTTATGTGCATGGAGACATTTTAACCACAAAACATACATAAGTATGGACAAAAAAGTGGTCACTCACAAAAGTGGCACAAAAGCTCTACGGTTCTTGCTCTACCAAAAATAATGTACATTACCACTACAGCTCTATCAAATACCCAGGAGAAAGGACATTCAGCTCATTTTTGCTATTTATTCCCTTTTATATCTTTGCTTATAGGAGTTAAAAAAATACCCAAGCCATGGCTTACTGTTAAAAATGTGTCAATAGACTCTACCCACATCACAAAAAAAAAGGTAAAGAATAAGATGCTAACCCTCTTTCATCAGCTCAGACCTAAAACTTGCATGGTACCTGTAATCCTATGTGTGGCAGCAAAATCAACAACATAAGCAATGCCCCAATGTGCCAGGACTGTGTTAGCAATGTAGGTCTATTGTTAGAGAAACATACCAAAACATTGTATTGGGGGTAAAGTGCTCTGTATATAAGTTAGATTTTAACAAGAACCTCTGGTGGGGTGCTTAGTTATTATTTTCAATAGTGCTCTGAAGAGCCTCAGTGGATAAGTGCTTGGACTAATTGTAAGAACTAGCTATTGTCCTGTTTTAAGTTCTGTTCCTATGTAAAAAAAAAAAAAAAAAAAAAAAAAGATCGTAATAAATTATACAGAGTAGAACTTAAAACAGGACATGATTTTTTTTCCTGAGACAATTTATATTCCTGATTTAGAGTATGCTGTTTGTAATAAGTAAAAGAATATATATATATATATATATATATATATATACATATATATAGCCAGAAATTCAGAATATCTTTGTGTTTAAATAGATACTGCAAAACTTGCTCTTGTGGGACTTCTCTTTGGGGACCTTCTCCAATGGAGAATGGCCTTTTACTTTTTATAGCATTCTGTTCACTACCTTTTTTCCCTTCCATTATTATTTTTTGAATATTATCTTTCAGTAGTTGTACAAAGGAGTTGCCATTTAACAAGCAGTTTATGAATACAATATTTCTTGGTCAGTCACCCCTTCAACATCCCTTCCCATCCCTTCCCAACCCACCTCTTCATTCAGTCTTCTTAATTTTGTAGAAGATACATTGGTTTCTTGTCTGTATTTTCACTTCCTTTTCCTCTTCATTCATTAGCCCCTTTCGCCTTGACTCCAATCTCCTATCGCCTTTCAAGTACCTATTTCCTGGTGTTTTATTTTGCTGAACTTTGATTTTGGCTTACTAAGGAATAGCACTTTGTGAATTCTCCCTTGAATCTACTGTATTTCAGTTAATAGTTTTGTATACACTTGCTTGCTACCCTACATATTTACAGATGCTGGTACAAATAGAGCCAAAAGGGAACCCAAATAAACTGCTGGTGGAAATGTAAACTTTTTCAATCACTCTGAAAAGCTGTATGGATGTTCCTCAAAAAATTAAACATAGAACTACCCTATGATTCAACAATCCCATTGCTAGGCATTTATCCCAAAAGATTCTAAACCAGGATACAGTAAAGCCATCAGCACAACCATGTTTATTGCAGCACTGTTGACCATAGCCAATGTATGGAATCAGCAGCGGATGCCCTTTAATGGAACTTTACTCATCCATTAGAAAGAATGATACTGCACCATTTGTATGGAAATGGGAAGGCTTGGGAAAATGTTAAGTGAAGTAAGGCAGGCCCAGAGAGACAAAGGATCTTTTCCATTTCAAATAAATTTTCACTATCAAATAAACTTACGCTGATTTACTTTAAAAATACCTACTCTTGAGTGTTAACATCTCTACTACCATCCTTCCTGGAGTAAGCACATGCACATACTCACCCTCACTCCCTTTTTCTCTCCTTCCTTTATTTTCCTCTCCTACTCTTCCTCTCTTTCTCCCTAGTATCCTGGGAAGTGTTTAAAGCTGTTAGACATTTTCCTGGAGCAACCATTTTATTTAAAACCAATGTAAATATAAAGAAAGATAACAATTTAAGCCAGAATATAAGACTTCAGACTGAGTTAAGATGGACTGTTTCAAACACCTTTAGCTTTACCAACCTTTGTACAAACTATGGAAAAGTCCCTCTTTCCCCTACTCTTTAGATAGATTTGTTAGAAAACTATTCCCTTTTCTGGGCTGAGTATCTTTGAGTATACGCATAGCCAATTTTAATTTGGGGTAATATAAGTATTATCTGAAGGTATTACATATACCTAATTAGTATTGCTCTAATTATAATAATTCTGTGTACTTTTCTATTGTTCCGTTCTGTCTGTTCTGTCATCTAACTGCTAATTATAAACAGAACTTTTAAAAGTGACTTTGGTGCAATTAATGATGGTTTTCTCTATAATTTCTCTTAGCTACAATCCCAGGGACTCGCCGCCCACCTCTCCCACCAAGACTTACACCTCCTCGAAGAAAACCTTTACCACCAAATAATGTCACTGGAAAACCTGGAAGTTCAGGTATGTCCATCACTCGCCTCCTATGATTTCAGTTTTACTAGCCAACTATGGCCCTTCTCAGAGTGTTAGCTCAGGCAATGGCCAAGCCACAGGCATTCATGACATATGCTTTCATTGGCCTCAAAGACAACACTATGAATTACAGCCTTGAGGACTCATAGCTTTACTTTGGGAAGGTAGGGTGAAAGAAACAATCCCTCTGCACCTCAGCTCATTTGCTTCTTAGAAATCTGTTTGCTTGGAGCCCTAATCAAAGTTGACTCTGGTGCTTCAACAAGTTGATTATTTTGGAGGTTGAAATGCTGCATGTTGCCAAGCACTGAGGAATAATGGAAAATATTATGCCCTGTCAGATCCCCAAGCCACCAGCCTTTATGCTGGCCCTAGTATTATGTATGCAGGGGAGTAGTTCAGATGAAATTGCAATAGACTCTTGATATTCATGGCTAGGTGGTTTCAAGGAGACCAGCACAGAGGAACAACTGGGATAGAGTTCCACATAGTACTGTGGATGCTTGACTTACATTTTCCCAAAGTGCACATGTTGCATAATTCTATATTATACAAAATCACTAAGCTTTTCATTTTATCTTTTAAATTAAACACATTCACTTCTACTTTGCTTTTGGGAGTACCATTTACTTATTGGGAATCACATTTTCACAAAATCAAGGGCCAGGATCACACAATGATTTAAAACAACTCATAATAACAGGAGACTGACTGAAAACCCTCCCCTCACTGGGGTGAATAATGTGAATATGGGAATTAAAAAATTTTATTATTGAAATTTCTTTTGACTTTTAAAATTATTATTATTTTTTAACCACACTTAGTTAAATCTGAATGCTATCTGTGAAAAGGGCAATTTACTATGTGGTGATTGGTCTGGCCTTGCTAGTGGTTCATAATTCAAATGTGTTTTATGTTTGGGCCTCTTCTCACCTCATGCCTAGCTGCAAGTTACACTTCCCCATAGACAGACCTCCCCAAGATGTGGAAACTTAGACACCCTTCATCTCTTCCCTAACTCCCCAAAGAACCCCTACCAAGTGCTTCTCCTTTCTGTCTCCCTGATACCTATTGTGGTTAGAACAGAACCAATTGGTTCAGACCTATTTGATTGCATTCTTCTCTTCCCCTCATAGACTCTGAGATCCCTGATAACAGAGTTCTTGGTACTCCGTTTTCCCTGGTTTCCTCAAACCAACCCAAATGATTCATATACAGAACAGAACTTTTAGAAATCCATAGTTCTTACTTCAACTTCAGACTTCACAGCTCTCATCTCTACCTACTGATTACTTCTCCTCCTGTTGGGACATCCTCTGCAAAGACATTCCTACACTCCTTACCCCATACCCTCCATCTTTCCCCATAGATTTGACCACACCCTTTTTTGTCCCCTCTGTGACCTTATCTTGGTTTTTCACAATATCTATGATATTTCAATATCCTTGGCTTATTCATCTATCTCTATCAAGAACCAGGTCTTGTTTATTCTCGAAGCCTAGATAGTGCCAAGCCACATGGTAACCACTCAAAAATATTTATTGAATAAATAAATGGGAAAGTTGGCAGGGCTGGTGTAGAGTCTTACTGCTTTGGCTCAACATTACAGGAATCATTTCATCAAGCCGAGTAACTTCCCCACCCCTGAGGGCAACACTCAAACCTATTGGAACCCCCTCAGAGAGACCAGAGATAGATAAAAAGCAGCCAACAGCTCCTGCCTCTGGAGAAGAGCTTGGTGAGTATGTTAATCAGTTCTCATGAAACTAAAAGGCGATAAAATATTTAAACTAAAGGCAATCATCTCTACTCTGCATCTTCTGGGCTATACGATTTTATGATTTATCTTTTGAGTCTAAAATTTTAATTTTTAACCTTCTGTTATAGAAGATACTCCTTGGCAGATATTGAAGTGCCAAGTACATATCCTGAAAAGATCTAGACTACTCAAACCTGTTCTTTTTTTTTTTTTTTTGCCAGTCTGTGGGCTTAAACTCAGGTCTTGAGCACTGTCCCTGGCTTCTTTTTGCTCAAGGCTAGCACTCTGCCAACTTGAGCCACAGCGCCATTACTGGCCATTTTCTATATATGTGGTGCTGGGGAATTGAACCCAGGGCTTTATGTACACGAGGCAAGCACTTTTGCCACTAGGCCATATTCCCAGCCCCTCAACTCTATTCTTAACTCATATGTAATTATACATATATTCATCAATTATTTTGTTATAACTAATTCACTATGTATTACAATCCAGAATACCTTACAGCAAAACACAATAATGGTAGATGAAGATAAATAAATAACACTAAAGGCAATCAAACCTACAAGAAATTTAACTGGGAGGACTATTTAATATTGTTAGTCTTTGCTATATTTTTCATGGTATCATGAAGCTTCCTTTACCTCTTGCCCAAATTGTACATTATCTTTCGTTCTCAGGTAATACAACTGACTTTAGCTCAAGCCCAACACGAGAAACTGATCATCTGGGAAAGCCCAGATTCAAAGGTATGTTTGTCTCTGAATCTTGATTTTTGACAAGACTATTTTTTGATATGTGGATTAGTCAGGTACTGTTGTATGAAAATCACAAAATTTCAGTAGCCTACTATAATAAAGATTTGTTTTTGTTTTTTCATGTCTATAAGCCCATTGGGGTCAACTGACTAGCTGTGCTTAGCTCTATGTATGCTTAACGAGGTGCTTCTGCTCATCGCAGCAGATAACTCTGTTGAGTTGGCCTTAGGCCCTACCCCACATGTGTTCATTCTAGTGTCCAGGATGAAGAATTAATGGTGACTTGGAAGCCATTCTTATCATAATACAAAGTAAAGAGAGGTGACATCCAAACACTTAGTCACATGTCAAGCTTCTTTTTTTTTTGGTTGGTTGTGGGGCTTGAACTCTGGAGCTGGATGCTGTTCCTGAGCTCTTCAGCTTAAGACTAGCACTATTATACCACTTGAGCCACAGTGCCACTTCCAGTTTTCTGGGGGTTAATTGGAGACAAGAATCTCATGGACTTTCCTAACTGGACTGGATTCAAACTGTGGTCCTCAGATCTCACCCTCCTGAGTAGCTAGGATTACAAGCATGAGCCACCCATGCCCAGCTTTCAAGCTCCTTTTTTATATTCTAACACAATTATACATACACATTGTTTGTTCAGTGTTTTGGTGATTCTGGGTCTTTTCCATTATCCTATGGAATTTAGAATCAGCTGTTACCATTATATAATTTTTTTAAAGATTTTCATTGAAAGTGCATTGATTCTCTAAGCGAATGTGAAAGGATTCACCACTAAATACTGAATCTTTCACCTAAGGTCATTTTGTAATCACCAATTTATTTGATTCTTTTAAATATTTTTCACTAATGTTTTCTAGTTTTCATGGTAAGGAATATCATAAAAGTGTTATGTTATTTTCATTTCAGTTTTCAATTGTTTATTGTTAATATGTAGAAAAACAATTGATTTTTATACAGTGATTTTGTATCTGGCAACCTTGCAAAAATGTGTTACTGCTAGCAGCTCTTTTATAGATCATTGGATTTTCTGCATACAGAATTAAGTCATCTAACTATAAAGCTTTGCTTTCTTTCTACCTTGAATGCTTTTTTTCTGATTTGATTAAAATCACTAGAGCTTCCAGCAAAACATTGTACAAAAATAATGATAATAAAGTTTTTTTCAATTTCTTATAGGAAAATATCTTTTACCACTAAGCCTGGTGTTTTATTGAATTGAAAATGCTTTGTTTCAGTCCTAGTAGTTCTATCATTAATTAATACCATATTATGTTTTATTTATCTACATTTATTGAGATGATTCTGTTATTCTGTAACATAGAATATGTTTAAGTAATTGATATAAGTAGATCATACTTTTTAAATTAACTTTTAGTCACAGAGATAAACCCTCACTTAGATATAATATTGTTTCCTTTTATATAATGTTGATTTTGTTAAAATTTTATTTAGAATAATCTTGGGGAGGAATATTGCTCTGTAGTTTTCTTATAATGTCTTATGAGATTTACTATCAGAATAATGCTGAGATCTCCTTTTCAATTTTCTGTAAGACTTTGTTTAGAATTGCTTCTTCCCTAAATATTTATTAATATTTGTCAACAAAGCCATCTGGGCCTCTTTGAGGGAAGATACTTACATATACTTGATTTTCTTTAATACCATGTCTCTAGTCAGAGTATTTTGTGTTCCTTAGGGAGCGCTAGTGGTTTGTGTTTTCTGAAGTATGAGTTCTTTAAAATTAGTTCTTCATTAGTTCTTAGATTTAATATAAAGTTGTTTACAGTACTTTCTACATTTTAAAGCCTCTGGACTCTATAAATGTTCCCTTTCTCATTCTTGATATCATTAAAGTATGTTGGGTTTTTGTTTCTCTGTGGTCTAGTCAATGTATCTGTAGGTTTATGAATCTTGACCTTGCAGAAAGTCTTTCTGTCTCATTTATTTTATCCATTGTTTTCTCTGTTATCGATTTCATTCATTTTCATTCTGATCATACTTCTTTTATTTGGATTATGTGTGTTTAATAAGCTCTTTTGAACTTTGTTTCTTTAAGGTATAAACTTTCATCTTAGTATTTGTGATATTTTTGTCCCATCTTTTCTTCTTGTGTTCCTTCTTTTTTGTTTTAGTTTGTTTTGTTTCCAATTTATCTTTTTGTTGTCTTATTAGCTGTAACTATTATTTTAGTAACTGCTTTGAGGTTAATGGTGTTTACCTTTAGCTTACAATCTACTTTCTAGTAATCAGTTTTTAACTTTACATACAAGAGCCTTATACTTGAATAGCTTTTTTTCTTTCCTCTTGGCCTTCAAACTATTATTGTCATATATTGTTCTTTTACATGTTTTGAAAATTACATAAAATTGTTTTTATTTCTAAAATGGTTAATTATCTTTTAGAAAGACCTGAAGAGAAATATATCATAAATAAATGTATAGTTGCTAGTTTATGACTTTGGTACTATTTTTCTTTCTATATCAAGAAATGTCTTATGCCATGGGATTGTTGGTACTAAATTCTTGATTTTGCATTTGTAAAAAAAAAAAAAGAAGAAGAAGTATATGCTCTGTATGTGTGTGTTTATGGGAGGAGTACAAGGTTTTGAACTCAGGGCCTTTTCAGGACCTTAGATATTTTCACTGGAGCTCTACCACTTGAGCCACGCAATCAGTCTGGCATTCTGCTGGTTCATTGGAGGTCAGAGTCTTCTCAATTTTTTTTTTTTTGCAAGGTCTGGATTTGAACTGGGATTCTTATATCTCTGCCTCTGAGTACCTAGTAAATGGGTGTGAATCATCAGCACATGGAAGGATTCTACTTGTTTAAAAAAGATCTTTTCATAGTTATCGAATTCTATTCTACTTGAAAAGGTCACTCTATTGCCTTTCACTTGTACTCTTTCCAATGAGAAGTCTCACAATCTTTACCTTTGTCATTCTATAAGTATTCTTTTTTTCTGTCTACTGAAAATATGTTGACCTTTTCACCAGTTTTGAGAAACTTGGTTATGATTAGCATATTCTCTTCATTATTTTTGTTTCTTTGGGTTTTATGAATGCATGAATTTAAATTTTTTTAATTAGGAAAAAGGATTGTTGTATTTTTTTTTGCCAGTCCTGGTACTTGAACTCAAGGCCTGGAGTACTGTTCCTGGCTTCTTTTTGCTCAAGTCTAGCACTCTACCACTTGAGCCACAGTGCCACTTCTAACTTTTTCAGTTTATGTGATACTGAGGAATTGAACCCAGGGCTTGGTGCATGCTAGGCAAGCACTCTACTACTAAGCCACCTTCCCAGCCTAGATTATTATATCTTAAAAAGTTGCTTTTTCTGCTCACCTATCACCTCTTCTACCTCAGGCATTCCAATTACATGTGTAATTAAAGCTGTGCCATAGCTTACTCAAGTACATTATTTTACCTTTTCATTTTGGATAATTTTTATTGCTACCCATTCAAGTTCACTGTCTTTTGTGTTGTAATGTGTATATGTATTAATTGTATCCTGTGTATTTTGCATTTTACATGTTACAGTTTTCATCACTAGAGTTGTGTATGTGTGTGTGTGTGTGTGTGTGTGTGTGTGTGCCAGTACTGGGGCTCTAACTCAAGGATTTGTACTCTCAATTAGCATTTTTGCTTGCCTCTGGTTCTACCTCTTGAGCCATATCTCCAGTCCTAAAAATATTATTTGAGTCCTTTTTTATGTCTTATGTATTAACTTTATTTTTCTTTTTTGCTGGTCCTGGGGCTTGAACTCAGGGCCTGGGTGCTTCATTTGCTCAAGGCTAGCACTCTATGACTTGAGCTACCACTTCACTTTCAGCTTTTTTGGTAATTTATTGGAAATATGAGTCTCACAGACTCGTCTGCCTGGGCTGGTTTTGAAATGTGATCCTCAAATCTCAGTCTCCTGAGTAGCTACAATTATAGGCATGAGCCATCAACAATGGCTTCATGTATAACTTTTTAAACACCTGGATTATAGCTATTTATTGTTGCTGATTATTCTAACATATATACAAATTCTAAGTTGGATTCAAATTATTGCTTTTTTATTCATTATTGTTTTGAATGCTAGATTTTTTTTCCTAAAATATTCTTGAGTTTTGTTCTGGAATATATACATATATATCTCCATATGTTAATTACTCAGAAGTGATTGATCTCTTTGGTTCTGACTTTGAAGATTTATTAGCTAGGACCAGGGCTCATTGGTTCACCTCAGATGTAAACCAGGTCCATAGAAACTAAATTAATTTTGAATATTAAAAAAGGTAAAACTATCATGTGTGGTGGACTCATAGTTATAATACTAGCTACTTAAGTGGCTGAGATCTGAGGATCATGGTTCAAATGCAGCCCAGGCAGGAAAGTCTGTAAGACTATTATCTCCAATTACCCACCACAAATCTGGAAGTGGAACTGTGCCTCAAGTAATGAAGTGCTAGTCTTGATCATAAAAGCTTATGAATAGTGCCTAAGTTCTGAGTTCAAGCCCCACGACTGGTGTATACACACACACACACACACACACACACACACACACAGTAAAACTAGTAAGTAAATATCAATAATACTATGTATCCGAGACATGATTTTGGAATTCTATAACTATTGTGTAATCATATCATCTGCTCAAAATATGAGACTGAATGTCTTCAGATAATATCTTGAGCCCACCTCAATTTTCCTTATAGTTTCAAAAGGCTAAATATTAGAGTCCTCTGTCTCTCCATCTCTCTCAGGTCCTCACGTGAGATATATTCCAAAGCCTGACAACAAGCCCTGCTCCATCACTGACTCTGTCAAGCGGTTCCCTACAGAGGAAGCCACAGAGGGAAATGCCACCAGCCCACCACAGAACCCACCCACCAACCTCACTGTGGTCACTGTGGAAGGGTGCCCCTCATTTGTCATCTTGGATTGGGAAAAACCATTAAATGACACCGTCACTGGTAAGATCATGGTACTTGGGCTGTTCCAGAGGTGAGAGGTTTGGTTGCCTCTTGAGTTAGGCATCCTGATTCAAATTGTATCTGAGGAGGACCAAGTCTTAGCAGAGCTCTGCTGTGCTTAACAGCTCATTGTCAAAACCTTCCTGGGATGGGAGCAGACCATGTTTCTCTTTGTTAGGAGTTCCTGTTAACTTACATCTCCTTAAATTGTGCTCCTTCTGTCTCTTCTCAGAACTCCTTTTTATAGTTGTAAGGTATAACTATTCTTCTCATGACCAAGAAAATTACAGATAATGTATGCATTGCCACTGCCTCTGATGATACTTAAACTGCTTTTCCTTTCACCAATCCAATTTCTACATTAACTTAAAACTTCCAAGTAGGCTGAAAAATTACTTCAACTGTCTGTAGAGAAATTGAAAAGGGAGAGAGGGAGTTTTATTACTAGGCCATTTTCTGCTCATCTCAGGAAATTATGCTACCATCAATCTAATTTCTCTAAAAAAAAAGGAGGGTGGAAAATGAGAACCACTGAGCCATTCTTTGAATTTGTTCTGTGGCAGATTGATTCGACATAGTGAGCAGAAAGACTAAACAGGAGAAGAGAGATAGGAATAACAGACTAGCAATAGGAATCAGCCAGAAGGCATAGCCAGTTGACGCTCTAAGGTTCCTGCTGCCAGTCCCCTGCCATGTATCTGATACAGGGAACAGGAAGGCAGAATAAGAAGCTGTCAACAGTAGTATACACCGAGCAGGACATCAAGTGAGGAATGAGTAGGAAGACTGAGTGGATAAAGGGGAAAACAGCATTTACTTCTCCTTAGCCTAAACCATGTGACCTGGGCAGTTTTCTCTACCATATTTTGTAAATTTTCCTTTTTCATGCAAAGCTGTTTTTATTGGAGGGTGGGGTAGGGGGGAGAGAAGTCACTGTTTCTTTTCTTAGGGATTTGTTCCTAGGGATATTGCTTCTTTACCTGGGACTAAATGCCAGTTGGTAATACCGTTCTAATATCTAAAAATCAGTCCCTCTCTCAGTATTGATTACCTATAATTTATGTATTAAAATGTCTAAAACTCTTTTTTTTTTTGCCAGTCCTGGGCCTTGGACTCAGGGCCTGAGCACTGTCCCTGGCTTCTTCCCGCTCAAGGCTAGCACTCTGCCACTTGAGCCACAGCGCCGCTTCTGGCCGTTTTCTGTATATGTGGTGCTGGGGAATCGAATCTAGGGCCTCGTGTATCCGAGGCAGGCACTCTTGCCACTAGGCTATATCCCCAGCCCCCATAAAATGTCTAAAACTCTTAACCCATGTACTTTTCTAACAAGGAATTCCTGTGATCGTCTGAGGCTTAATTTCCTTAAAACTAAATAAAACCTGTGAATTTTAATTTGCCCTAAAGATGTCAGATAAATCAAGCTAGAATTAGCTAATCTAATATAGCTAATACATATCCATGTAAATAATAGCAGATATTTCAATGTAATACTCCAAGTGTATAATGATTTAAATCCCAGGCTGGTTAAGTTATTGACGTCCAAAAATACATAATTAGCCTCTTTGAGCTTCTGTTTGCTAATTTATAATAATAGTAATAATTCCCATTGTTATCAATTTTTTCTGGACAAAGGTTAAAACAGGAAATTTGAATATGTAACACCAATGTAAAATTAATGTTGGTAATGAGAGCATTTTTATGTCAGTGAACTTATAAAAAGACACTACTTGTACTAAAAAGGAAAGATAAACTTACAAAAGCACAAGAAAAACATATATTTAGGTGCTACAATGTGACAGATATTTTGAATTTTAAATGTTTCCTATATAAAAGAAACTTCTAGAATCATTTTACAAAAAAAATTGATCTTTAAAAGTGAGCTTTTAAAATTTGGGGATGTAATGAAAATTTGGGAAACTGTGTTCTAAAAGTTTCCAGTATCAAGAATATGTGTTTAATACTAACAAGGCTATTACATGGTTGATAAGAAATGTCTTAAGCTAGAGGTAGTTTTGAAGGTTTGGGTTTTTTTGAGGCATAGAGTTTCATATAGATTGTTCTTTTGGTGACTAAACAGCATCTGAGTCACCAATTGGAATCATTAGAGTTTTGTGATCCTATTTTCAAAGCAGCACTTGAAAATAAGGAGAAATAAAAACAACAATAATATAAATGCCACTTGTTGAGCAAAATGCTATTAGGTACTTTCCAAATGTTCTGAATTTAATTCCCACAGGTACTTTGAGAAAAGATATCATTGACATTTTTTTTATTGTCAAGGTTTTTTAAAGAAAAAAAAGTGAAACTAAATTCAAAGCCAGTATCTTGGTTTGTCTCTTCCATTAAAACATAGGTTCTGAGCTGGGTGCTGGTGGCTTATGCCTGTAATCCTAACTACTCAGAAGGCTGAGATATAAGAATCACAGTTCAAAGCTAACCCAGGCATGAAAGCCCACCAGACTCTTATCTACAATTAACTACCAAAAAAGCCAGAAATAGGGCTATGGCTCAAGTGATAGAACTCTAGCCTCAAGCAAAAAATCTCAGGGACAGTTCCCAGGCTCTCAGTGTAAGCCTCAAATCAGCACCAAAACATATGCTAAAAGAAAAAAAATTATATATATATAATGTGCATCTCTTTTTTTAACTTTTATCTTTTTTTTTTCTAGTAAGTATTCCTTTGCTAAAAAAAGTTATAAAGTGGACCTATTTCAATTTAGGTTTCTTCCCTTTCCTTCCAAAATATGCTCCTAAAATAGAGAAATCTGCTAGATAGGTTGAGATTTAAAAAAAAAAAGAAGAGTCTGAATGAATAACAGTAGTACTGATGGCGATTAGATATACTGGCCAACATTTTCCATTTTCCACTTGGAGTTTTGGAAGTGTGATCATATGAAATTGTTCAAAAAAATTCATTCTCCTTTTTGGGTGTTTTACATAAAGTATTAAAAATCCACCCATTTTTTTTTTAAATGGAAGACCTTAGGTCTACTTGAGGAATTCTAGTTTTGCTCTTATTTCAATATTCATCTTATCGCTTGGATCTTGGTACAATAGCAGAAACTTGCCAGCCCCTTATATGACACCCAGCTCCCACGCATTTTTTTATACTACTGAAGCTGATTTTGAGTGCAATGGTAGTGTTTGTTTTTAGCTTTTCAGTTCTGTCTATCATCTTGTCATATAAATCCCAAACAAGAGAAGGATAAACCAAAACAAATCTGTACATTATATTCTCTTATTTCTAAAGTTTTTTGCTTTGGATGAAAAAGTTCACAGAAACATGCCCAAAAGTGAAATGTAGGCAGACTTTTTATTTAATGCAACAAATTGCTATAACTTAGGTAGTAAGTTCAAAAATAGTTTATTTGGTTGACTGATATTTATTGATGTAGCTTTAAGCTGAAAGGAATGAGTTGCAGCAGCAGTACAGACTTGGCCCTTACCCCAACTATTTTAGAGCTCCTTAGAGCCTTATTAATAACATAGCTTCTACTGATCGTAGCTTCTACTCAAGCACCACCCTTCACACAGTGAAGACTTTGATAAAACTAGGCTTCCCACGAGCAGACAAAAAGAAAAAAAAGTCACCATTTCTGCCTCCCATGTAACCACAAGATAATCTCATCACCAGCTACTAATTACCCTTCCTCTGCTCTGATACAGGGAAAGCAGAAATAGGAAATAGGTAATTTCCTTAATGCTTTTGGGACCCCTTTCATTGGTTGACTTCTAGTTTCCGATCTGTCACCATTTGGAAATTGCTTATGTATAAGACCAATGTGTCTCTCAAATGGTAAACTACTCGTGTTTATGTCAGTGGCTTTAGTATGTTATTAGCTTCGAGAACAATTAAGTCAGCTGTGATATGAAGAGAAACATCTGGGTTTTTCCCCTACTTTTCAGAATATGAAGTTATATCCAGAGAAAATGGGTCATTCAGTGGGAAGAACAAATCCATTCAACTTACAAACCAAACCTTCTCCACAGTAGAAAATCTGAAGCCAGATACAAGGTAAGCCCCAGTGCTGTTTAGGTGAACTGTGAATTACACTCTGATAGTGCAAAAATTCTAGTATCATCTTCTCTCTCTTACCAGAGGATCTCGCTTCCATTTCACTCTGGCTTTCTATAGTACACCAAGTGCCTCTGGAGTCACAATTTGAAAATCTGCAAGTTCTTGGGCCTAGCAGGCCCAACAAGATAGCCTTATGAGTTAGCAATATAGCTGCCAATATAAAAAACAGAAGGGTATTGATATCAAATATTGATGTTAAATATCAAAATTTGGAGAGGAAATTCTCTGGACCAGATATAACTGGAGTATGTATGTGTGATGCAAACTAGATTTGAAACATCAAAAAATTTGGCTCTAATGCTGGGAAGGGCAGGGTAAGGAAATAGAAACAATGAAACAAAATGTAAGTGAAAGTTTTTAACACTTAAAACAATTACATGCTGGTCCCAGATATAGCAGTTTATTTTGTTGTTGTTGTTTTGTTCTGGGGACTTTATATCACTGATAAAATGAGAATCTAGTTGTGATGATGGAGTTGCATATTTTTATCACTGTCTCAATAAATAACTTTTATACTGATACCAAGGTATTCATATTATTGTATGGTTTTGTGGCTTCTTTTTAAATCTAAATGCCTAACATTTCATTAGTTTATTTTATTCCTGAAAGAAAAGTAAGACCCTAGAACATTTCTAATGATATAGCAGGAAAGTTCCTAAAGGATTTCCCCCATAGATTTCCTGTAACCTTTATTGTCATCTACTGGCTGAATTGAATTGGTATTAATAGGGAATCTCTGGACAGTGTATTTGGGCTTCAGTAGTAGGGAGAGTCCCCCTTCCCCAATCTTTCTAAAGGAAAACAAGCATCCAATTTATAGTAGATGGGTTTGCTGTAAGAAACGTTCATCTTCTACTGCAAAAGTAATATTTCTCCCCAAAATGTGGTTTATAATAGTTTCTCTTTTGAGTTGTACAATGGAAATTTTTAACTGTTAATTTTCTTTTCTTTGGTCAATCCTGGGGCTTGAACTTAGGGCCTGAGCACTATCCCTGGCTTCTTTTTGCTCAAGGCTGGCACTCCACAACTTGAGCCACAGTGCCACTTCCGGCTTCTTCTGTTTATGTGGTGCTGAGGAATTGAACTCAGGTCTTCATGCGTGCTAGGCAAGCACTCTACTACTAAGCCACATTCCTAGCCCCTTTAAATTTTTTTAATTAGCCAAAATAAGCATATATTTTAGCTGACATGGATACTGGCTCTTTTGAGAGAGAAAAACAAAGAGAAATACACTGTTTGCAGAAATGTATTTTAAGGAAAAAGTCATTTAATTTGGCTTTTTAAATAGGTAGTTTTGTGCTTATAAAACCGAGGTGGCTTTTCTAAGTCCATGTAATAAAAAGTGACCTTTTGCAGTACAATATTTGAATTGGAAAGATACCCAATTTGTAAATGTGCATTGTGTTCTTTTTCTAAATTAAGCTGTCCTTAAAACTTCTCACTGTGCACCTATTAGTTCATGGTCAAAATGCAGAATACAGTCATTCCAATGTGTTTATAAAAAAAGTTTGTGTTTCCATGTAGCTAAAACTTAGTAAGTACCATCACTTCATAGGTGTACAGGAGCATGCTTGATGCTGTTACAAATGTGAAGCAACATAGTGCCTGCTCTTGAGCTCACTGCAAGTGGAGAGGTAGTTTATAGCCAAGTATTCTACATAAAGTGCTGAGTGGTCTAGTAGACATATGTCCAAGTGCTGTGACAACCCAAAGGTTGTGAAGGCATTTCACAAAGTCTGGAGAAATTAAGCCAAGTTTTCTGGAAAAAGGTCTTTCTTTTTAGGCAATTGTATGGTTCTTATTGAACTAAAAGAAAAAAATTAGAAGAACCTCTTACATGGGAACAAAGCACTTTGCAAAAAGCCACTGATAATTCTCCATTCTGTGAATGGAGAAACTAATAGAGAATGTCTTAAGTGGTTCATCTTGTATGTACCAGTGCTTCTTGAGACAGAAAGTGCTTTAGATGATCTCCAAGTCTCTTCTAGGTCGGAGAGCCAAAACCATGTCGGTCAGTGGGAAATCCAGAAGAGAAAACTAAAACCTAGGCCAGTCCTATAGTGAAATTGATTTTGTAAACTGCTTTTGACTGCCTGTCTGTAGTCTGTGATCTCTTTTCAGATGATTTGTTTTTGGCACACATTTTGATATGAGCCTCTTGCTTCCTGGTTGACAAAAAGAGGGGGTGACACACATGTTCACTACACATGAAAAAGTCCCTTTAATATCAGTTGCCTGTTCCAATGAGCCTGTCTCGTAGTTTACTGAAAAATGGAGGAACCTGTTGTGTGTGCCAGACGCACATGTGGTCGGACAATTTCCTATGGAAAATGTACTCTGTCTGGTAATTAAAGATAAATCAACCCAATCTGCTCACATACTCTCATTGACCTCTGTTGGCTCTGGATGATTTTGGAGAACAGTTTTTCCTGTAAGACCAAAATCTACCAAGGAGGCAGCAATGATGATTTGGTTCTCTTGGTTATAGTGTTTGATGTAATAAAGTGTTGGCATTGAAAGTTGGCTGGAATAGACAGCAACTTCTTATAAACTGCAAATCTGGCTGAATGAAACAGACATGTGGAATAGCCATTATGCGCTTTTCATAGTACTCCTGTGAGATTCTGTTCTCTGTATATTCTGCACTAACTTTTCAACATCTCTTTCCCATAGACTTTGTAGAAAGAAGTAAAATAAGCTTGCCAAAGCATCAGGCATTTTATTTAGTTTTATTATAGGTGTGGGTAGCAAAAGAGCAGTTCCTTTCTTGCTAAGAAACAGGTCAATTGTTCAGTTTAGCAACTTTTCACCAGGCAAAAGAACATTCCTTTAAATGCATGGAATTCACTAGTCTATAAAGAGAACCATTATTTCTCTCCTATCATTATATACATTTGTATAACCCTTTGTTTTAATTCTTTTGTATCTAGGGAGGGGGTAGAATATCAGGACAACACTAGAGCAACAGAAATGCAGCCCAACTCCAGAATTTCTAGTCTCCTACCAAAATGGAGGACTCAGGAAGCAGAAACATCCATTAGCTAGTTCACATGACTGCTCAATCCACCAGTTCTGTTCCTGATAGCTAGGCTAGTTTTGTGATCAGTATTTGCTCACCTCTGTCTTCTTGCTCCTTGCTTGTATTTCCAAATCTGCAGGTGTTAGGAATGCATACTTTAATCTTTCCGTATCCTTGGAGATGAGTTCACACACTCTGATGGACCACATTCTTTTTCATCTTTTGAATAACCCTTATGACTGTGTGTGTGTGTGTGTGTGTTTCTTATTCTACATTTCTCTCCCTCTATCAGAAAGCTAAAATATTTCCAGATTATCTTAGAGAGGATATCACCTAGTCAAACAATGCAAGCCTAAATATTTGTCCTATATTTTGGGTAAAAATACTGTAAAAGGAACCGTTGACAGAGAAGGACAAAGGAGGTAGAGATAATAGAAGTGTCTGCTTCATCCAGACCTGCAGGTTCCCTTGAGGCTTATCTCCCTCACACTATTAAGTAATCAGCGTGAGGCCTGATCCTCCCAGTGACCAGTGGACAGACATTCCTTTTCTTTGACAGTATAGCTCATCAATCACAAAGCCCAGTTTTTGATCCTCACTTTTCAGTGAACTGATGTATTCTTATGCTAATTTTCATATTTGCTCTCAAACTCTGATTTAAAATTCTTCCATCTGCTTTATTATCGAACCCAGGGCTTCATGTGCGCTATGCAAGCACTCTACCATGAAGACACATTCTTAGCCTTGTTTCAGAGCTTTCTAAACTCTTCAATTAAATCTTACCTTCCCACCCCTCCCGCCTTAGAATTAGCCACTAAATTTTCAATCCTCCTAGTAATTGGCTATATCTTCAGTACAATCCACTAAGATGCAAGTAAATTGACATTAAAGAGTTCTGTTGAGTTCTGGGGCAGTGTTTTGTCAAATTCAGTAAGAAGGTTATTTTTCTTTAATCCTGTAGCCATATACTACTAGAAAATATTAATAATTGCTCTGTATTAGGCTTCTTGACTTTACAAGCATCATCTAATTTAATCTTTATGAAAACTGCAAATCTTTTATATGTTTGTGAATTTATAATACTCTCCTGACAAATAGTATTGCTACACTCATTTTTATGTATGTGGAAAAAACCAAGGCCTGGAAAGGTTAATTTACTTGGAGGGTTGGGATGGCTACCTCATGGTAGAGATGTATGAGTTTACTTCTGTTGAGCTCCACACCTACCCAGTATGACCTTCTGGGAGGGATGTATCTATCTGGCTTATCTTCAGTGAGGCCCGAAAGTTTGACTACAGTCAACATCTGGACTATACTCCAGACATTCATTTTAATGGTTTTTAAGAATTTTCTTAGTACATAGGGGTATCATTGTGACATAATGTACTTTCACATCTATATACTCTTTCTTAAATATTCTCCTTCCCCCCCACCTTTTTTTTAAGTTTTTAGTGAATTTCAGTATATTACTTTCTTATGTATATGTCTATCATATTCATCCCACCACTCACTCCTTCCTCCTCTTTCCCCCATTCACTGGTTTCCTCACCCACTGAAGTACCCATTTTTCAACCATGTCATATTACTTTATAGATCTAGATTCCAAATATGAGTGAAAACATATTTGTCTTTCTGACCTTGGCTTACTTCACTTAACATGATAATCTCCAGTTCCATTTTCCTGCAAATGACATAACTTCATCCTTCTTTACTATTGAAAAGTATCATGCACTTCTGTATTTAAACATTGGTTGGTTGGTACCTAGGCTAATTCTACTCTCGGCTATTGTAAATAGTGCTGCTATAAATGTGTGCAAGTTTGTCTTATGTGTTAGTTTATATTCCTTTGGTCTTTTGTAGTTTTGTGTGCTTTTTTTCCCCGGAGCCGAGAACCGAACCTGGGGCCTCGCGCTCGCCAGGCAGGTGCTCTTCCCCTGAGCCAGATCCCCAGCCCCATTCCTTTGAATATATGTCCAAAAGTGGTATGGCAGGATCATATAGTAGTTCTTTTTGAAACTGGATCAACATTCCGATCAACACATATGCATCCCACCTCCCACTCAGTCCTCACCAGCATTCGTTCTTTGGATGATTGCCATTCTGAGACAGATTTAGTGTATTTGCATGTCCTTTATGGCTAAAGAGGTTGAACATTTCCTGATATGTTTAGTCATTTGTACTTCTGAGAACTGCCAGTTTGCTTTCCCATCTATTAATTGGATTATTTTGGTGTTTATATTTCTAACTCGATGTATTCTGAGTATATAGAGAGTATTAGTCCAATGAACTACTTAATCATATTTTTCTTCTGTGTATTCTCAATTCTGGACATTCTGTTAAGTGCAGCCATTTTTGTTTGTGTGCTTGAACTTGGCACCTCTTGCTCTTGCTCGTGGCTGTGTCCTGAGTAGCTAGAGTTACAGGCATGCATTGCCAGCGCCAAGCACAATGTGAAGAAGCTTTAATTTGATATCATTCCATTTGTCAATTGTTGCTCTTATTTGCTGAGCTATTGGAGATCTTAATTCAGAAAATTGTTGCCTATGCCCTATCTCTTCCAATGTTTTCCTTTGGCTTTCATGTAATTTTGTTTTGGGTCTGTGATTCACTCTGAATTGATTTTAGTACAGGATGAGAAACTATACAGTTTCAGTCTAGATTTTATAGACAGCTTAAAAAAAAACCTCACTCTTATCAGAAAGATATACATGATTTTCACTATGGCTCACCCCCCAAACTCGAACTCAGGCTGGATTTTAATCCCCAAATGAATGATTTAGAGTACTTATAGGTGGGGCCTTTGGAAAGAAATCCAGATTAGACAGTTTATTAGGGTGGAGTCACCATGATTGACTACTAGTAGCTTTGTAAATGGGACAGACAGACACACATACCCTCCCTGTCTCTTGCCATGTGGTGCTCTACACCCCAGGATTTTGCCAGCAAGAAATCACCACCAAATGTTAGCCCCTAGACCTTGTGCTTCCACAAGCAGCTTACCTCAAGTTTTGAAATAGTAACACAAAACAAATTAGTACAGCTTTAAACCTCAAATATTACAAAAGTAGTTCTTTTCTATTATTAAATCATTTCCCAGATGCAAACTTATGAATATTTGTGGTCATGCTACAAATGGAACTTAAGTGTAAATAACTGAAAAGACACGAGACAATTCCAGCCATCAGATGGCATGTGCTCAGGCTGTTGGCAAGGGCCTGGAATGCGTGTGGAATGCAGTTCTTCTTGACTCACCCTCCAGATGTCTTTGGCTTTTACCCCTTCCATTTTCAGTTCACTAGTTTGGTGAGGTTGTATAGCTGTGCACACACAGGCATGTGATGTTGATTTCTGAGTGTGAATTGTCGACTAGTTCTTAGACCATTTGGCCTTAGGAAGAATCTAATCTCTAGAAAATATTCCATGTGAAACACCCCATTTATGTGATTTCAATGAATACATGTTTTTATATCAATGACTTCTTAGGATGATGTATCATCTTCATTATTCAGTTTACAAAATGCTTTCATTGGGAACCACTCATTGAATCTATGTAGATAAATGTCCACTACACAGTTTTAAAGTTTGGAAAAGCAAAGACACTAATAGTAGTTATGATCCACATTGTTCTTGGCTAAACATTAGAATATCTTATCTTATGGGGGGTCTGTATTTTTTACTCTTTAAAATATATATGAAATGATTACGGCATTGGACACACATGATAAACACTAAGTGTTTCCCATGGTTACAACAGAGCAATATTATGTGAGATTTTTAATGTTTTAATGTAATATTTCAGTGATCAAGAAATTGAATCCTTGAACACCAAATATTTTTTGTACTATCTATTTGGGTACCATCTATTCCAAATCAGGAACTCTCAATTTACCTGCTTTTCACTTGCTTATAAAGCATCTTCTTCGTGTTCTCACCTTTTTTTTATTGCAAACTTCCCAAAGAATGTAAATAATTTATTTTTTTAAAACTGTGTACAGGGGCTAGAGGACAACCTGGGCAATTAACTGGCAAAAGAAGCTTAAGAGGAGGTGTAGCTCAAGTGGTAGAGTGCCAGCCTTGAGCAACAAAGGAACAGCTCCCTGGTCCCGAGTTCAAGCCCTGGTCTAGCCTACACAACATCACACACACACATATACCTACAGTTAAGGAGTTGGCCAGTATTAAATTGATTTACTGAGGTAAATGGTTTCAATCTTTGTGCTAGTACTGATAGGACATGACTAGACCACTGTTCTGGCGCATGTGGCTTCCTGTGATCTACAACAGACCTGATATCAAGATACATCTGGCCTTGTAAAAAGCCCTTTCATGAACATCTATTCTCATAACTTAGTCTAGCTACTCTTCAATGCCAGTGGACACCAGATCACCTGGGACTCCCTCAGATTCCAAAGTAAAGTTGTGACAAGAAATCTGCATTTTAAACTTCTACTGACACCCAGTCTGTAGTTTTGACATGAAGTTCAAATACTATACTGGCATTACCTAATCAAAGGTATACTCAAGGTTGTGCTAAATGGGAATAATGGATCTTTCCCACTCAGCATCTGAAGGAGGCTCCTAGTAGCTGGAATTAGCTTGTGTCCACCACATACCTCTTTCCTGTATATTGTCCATTACTGTCACAACCAACTATTTCTATGAATTTTGAACTTTGAAAAGGTAAGCATCCTTTTTTAAATTTTTCCTCATACACTAGATGTTTAGGAAGTAAAACATGCTTCCCAAATATGTGACCTCCTTTCGTCATGACTTCAAATAGAACCAACCAGGATGGCAGTATGATGAACAAGACAATGTTGCTTCCCACCCCCTCAGAAATATATTACAATTACTTTTATTTCTCCCCACCCAGTTATGAATTCCAAGTGAAGCCCAAAAACCCACTTGGTGAAGGCCCAGCCAGCAATACAGTGGCATTCAGTACTGAATCAGGTAACCACACCAGTGATTCCCAAACATAAAAGGTGACAGATGTAATGGCACAATGGAATCTAAACTCAGACTTGCTTAAAAACAAAAAAAACACTGCCCTTCGGGCTGGGATGTAGCTCAGTGGCAAAGTGCTTGCCTAGCAAGTGCAACATCCTGGGTTGATCCCCAGCACCAAAAAAAAGAAAAAAGAAAAAAGAAAAGACCAAAACACTGCCCCTAAAAATGCAGATTTATTGGGTTCCTAAGAAACAAACAACAAGGTTAAGATGAAAGACTGGAAAGATGTGAATGAAAATTCTGTAACAGAAAACTACGAAATAGAGCCTGGTGACCATATATATGCAACAAAAGTCCAGACATTCTGGAGAAACAAAAGTTTTCTTAGAGTAGGAGCTGAATTCTGTGGTCCCAAAACATTTTTATCACTGCTCTTTAAAATTTAATTTTATTGTCAAGGTGATGTACAGAAGGGTTATAGTTACATAAGATAATGAGCACATTTCTTATCAAACTTGTTACCTCCTCCATCATTTTTCTCACTGCTTTTAAGAATTAACTGTAAGTCACTAATATTAAAAATTTCAGACAGAAAAAACCTGAATTTGTGCCATTATATCAATTTATAGATGTGAAAACTGATATGTGAAACATTTTTCCCAAATAAGAAAGATATTAAGTAAAACTATAATTTTGAGAAAAAAAAAACAAAACAAAACCAAAAACTAGTTGATTAAGGTACCCTTATGGCCATACTTTTCATTTAACTCAATGTTAAAAAAGTTTATCAGAGGGCTGGGGATATGGCCTAGTGGCAAGAGTGCTTGCCTCATATACATGAGGCCCTGGGTTCGATTCCCCAGTACCACATATACAGAAAATCGCCAGAAGTGGTGCTGTGGCTCAAGTGGCAGAGTGCTAGCCTTGAGCAAGAAGAAGCCAGGGACAGTGCTCTACCCTGAATCATTTTTGTATGAAACTGAAGGCTGGAGAGTAACCACCACTCCTTCCTACTCAGACCACACGTAAGATATAGTAGAGTACCTAGAAGATTATGCAAGAACCATTTTGAATAATAATGAACTTCCAAATTCAATCTTTATCAAAACTGTACTATTTTCCACTAAGATCTAATTATATCCTTTTCATCGTGTCTCTGTAATATTAAGTTTTCCTAAAGATCTAACCTTTGTGTTTACTGTTTCTCCTCAGCTGACCCACGAGTGAGTGAGCCAGTTTCTGGTAAGTAACTATGTCAGTGACTCAACTAAATAGGTAAGGCAGACTCTGAATAATGATTTCAAGGTTTTCAGCCTTCTTAGAAGACCAATAAAGTGAGAATGTTTATCTAATACACTGATACCATTCAAAGCCTATGGTACTCTGAGGCAAGTCAATTATTTTGAAATTTGCTTTTCACTCAGGTACTAGGCATGTTCAATTTTTCTGATGAATTTTGCCAGTTACAATTTCCACTTTTAATAACACACATTGTGATGCTGCCAAAAAGAGCCCTAAATGTGCTTCTTAAAGACAGTCTAGGGCTAGGAATATGGCCTAGTGGCAAGAGAGCTTGCCTCTTATACATGAGGCCCTGGGTTCAATTCTCCAGCACCACTTATCTAGAAAAACGACCCGAAGAGGCGCTGTGGCTCAAGTAGCAGAGTGCTAGCCTTGAGCAAAAAGGAAGCCAGGGACAGTGCTCAGGCCCTGAGTCCAAGCCCCAGGACTGGCCAAAAAAAAAAAAAGAGTCTACATTTAGCACTGGAAAAGGCTGTTTTAACATAAGCATAACTGTTCTAAGGTTTCCTACCCTAGTGATAGGAACTTAATTGGGCGGGGAGGCTATTTGCTTGCCTTTACCCTATTTTCTGCTCAAATATTTAGCATTGGAATTTCTAAAAAGTATCAGCAAGTTGGTAATGAACTTTGTGGGCTGTTTTTTGTAAACTGTGAAAATGGTCCTCAGAACCTAACATAAGATGATTACCATCTATGCGTTTCCCTTACACAGCAGGAAGAGATGCCATCTGGACTGAACGGCCCTTTAATTCAGATTCTTATTCTGAATGTAAGGGCAAACAGTATGTCAAAAGGACCTGGTATAAAAAATTTGTTGGAGTGCAGCTGTGCAACTCTCTCAGATACAAGATTTACTTGAGTGACTCCCTCACAGGTAAACAGGGCTACCAGTCCTTTTTCAAACCTTTGCCTTCGAGGAAAGTTTTCCACTATTTTAAAATCTAGATCTCATCTTAAATGGAGCCTTTTCTAGAAAGACTTTCAGACCCTAAGAAATGATTCAGAAATTTACTTTCTTCAGTAGTTGCTTGCACAGTTAACATCCTAGCAAAAGGACATAAAGACATGCTAATGGGGGAAAATTATGAAAATGCACCAGAGTAGTGCCACAACAGGAAATTTAAATGTACAGCATATATTCAAGTTCAATTTTGCCACAGCCTTCCAAGGACTAAGTCTTTTGATAATTAGTACATCTAACAATACCCATGGAAGGAACCCGATCGCTAGAGTGCTGTAAACCCTGCTCCATACCAAAAACGTGGCACTTTTCTTCTATATTCATACTGAAAAAATACAAGGATGGCCTCAACACAAAGATGGATGTTTGTCCACTCAGTAAAACAAATACTATTTACAGTATGTCAGGTATTGTTCTAGATACTGATGACAAAAAGAAAATCCTATTTTTTAACTCCCCTTCTCCACAGTAGGTAAAAACAGGCAAGATCAATTAAGTGATTAATATCTACCATCTATCTGAATATGAACCACATGTAGGTGCTTTGAAGATAACTAGGATGGTTTTAGGGAAGTTCTCTCTGAAAATTTATCACATCACTTGTGCTAAGAAAAAAGTTATGAGAAGCCACCAACCACTAAAGGTCTAGAGACAAATGATTCATGGACAAAAAATAAGGGAAAAGGTTTGAGATGGGACATACCTGACAAGTTCTACTGGAATGGCTGAGATTTAGTAAAGGAAGACCATGCAGACAAAACTAAATTCATAGAACTTTTAAATTGATTTTATTCTCAGAATAAGGGGAGACTGATGGAAGGATTTATGCAGGTTCCTATTACCTGCAACTTAAATCACTAATCTCTGAAATGAGAGGAGGAATATAGGAGGGAGGGCAAGCACAAACACAAGGAAACTACTGCCTAGTTGAGTCAAGAGACACAACTTGAGCTATGGAGTAAGAGAGAAAATATACAAGGGAAGATAAAGTCATGTATTCCGGAACTGTCAATACACCAAAGCAAGCATCATTTAACTTTAATTTCTGGTTCTTCAGGGAAATTTTATAACATAGGTGATCAGAGAGGCCATGGAGAAGATCACTGCCAGTTTGTGGACTCATTTTTAGATGGCCGTACTGGACAGCAACTCACTTCTGACCAATTACCCACTAAAGAAGGTATGCTCCTGCCACATAAAGGCCTTAGAAATTAACTTAGAAATCAAGTGAAAAAAGCAATCAATTTAATAAGAATTCTATACAACTACTACTCTATTTCACTAAAAATAACAAAACTGTTTCTTAACTCATACTTAGAACCCAGGTAAGTTTTACACACATACACACACACACACACACTCACACACTCACTCATACACACATATACAAACTCTAAAAGGGAAGAGATGGACCAAAGGGGGCAGAGAATGTTGAAGAGGTGACAATGATGTATTCATAAACTGCTTTGTTAAATGGCATCTCCATTGTACAACTAAACTACTTGAAGATATTAAAGAAGTATTTTTTTAAATCAGACTTTCCTAAACTTAAACTATTCACATACGACCTTTATGGGTTGTCAGACTCAGCATGCCTGCATTTTTATTTCCATAACATTTTTTTTTTTTTTTTTTGCCAGTCCTGGGCCTTGGACTCAGGGGCCTGAGCACTGTCCCTGGCTTCTTTTTGCTCAAGGCTAGCACTCTGCCACTTGAGCCACAGCGCCACTTCTGGCCATTTTCTGTATATGTGGTGCTGGGGAATCGAACCCAGGGCCTCATGTATATGAGGCAGGTACTCTTGCCACTAGGCCATATCCCCAGCCCCCATAACATTTTTTGAAGAAAAATTATCACTGTACATGAAAGACATACTATTTCTCTCATAACTGTATACATGCAATTAAAGTCTACTGAAAAGCAAATAATTTCCGTAATATGCTAAAGAGAACTGAAAATTTAATCCTTGTTATATAGCAGTGTGGGAGAGAATAACGGTCCCAGTTACATAGGAATGCCAGAAGGTTGTTGTACAATTATTTTACTAAACTTTCCAGTAACTTTTTTGTGGTGCTGGGATTTGAGCTCAGGGTCTCACTTAATAGGCAGGTGCTATATATACCACTAAGCCAGGCCTTTAGACCTGCAATAACATTTTGTTCATGGTCACTTAGAAATACCAAGTTAAAAGACTCAGTAAGATCTGTGAAGATATTAATGGACAAACTAGAACTGCTCCCAGATACTACCAACCATCCTACCCTCACTTGTTAAGGGAACTAGGGAACTGTCAGTAATTTTCCAGATCCTAGGATTTGAGACAGCTATTATACGTTAGGAAAGCTACCAATCTTCCTTTTTCATTAAGTTTTGTTTTGTTTTTTGCCAGTCCTGGGGCTTGGACTCAGGGCCTGAGCACTGTCCCTGGATTCTCTTTGCTCAAAGCTAGCACTCTACCACTTGAGTCACAGCACCACTTCCAGCTTTCCTGCCTATGTGGTGCTGAGGAATCAAACCCAGGGCTTCATACATGCTAGGCAAGCACTCTACTGCCAAGCCACATTCCCAGTCCCACTTATTCAGTAAGTTTACTTTGCTTCACTCACAGTAATCTTCACTCATATAATACAACAGCCATTAAAACTAAACTATTTTTCCTCAGGCTATTTCAGAGCAGTTCGCCAAGAACCTGTCCAGTTTGGAGAAATAGGTGGGCACACCCAAATCAATTACGTCCAATGGTATGAATGTGGGACCACAATTCCTGGAAAATGGTAGATGCCCGGATCTTACCCTAAAGTACTTCTAACTCATGACAAGGAAAAACAATCATTGAAAATACTATAGTATCACATTCATTCAAAGCTATTTTGTTTACTATGTATAAAAGTCTGCAACTTAATTAATAGCAATACTAGATGTTTATTAGAAAAGACTGCTGAGTATATTTATCAGGTTTTATAAAGTCAATTTATGGATTGGAATAACATTTTTAGGGAAGCTGGCTCCCTATTCATGGTATTTTAAGAGATCATTTGTATATTATTTATCACACTGTTGTAATGTTTTGAGATACTTTTATAACAAAATTAACATCAAATTATGTACTTGAAATATTTACTTTTATTGATGTGTACACTTTCTGGTGTTATCTCATAAATCTCTACTTGCTTTAACTTATTGGAGCAAATTATCTTCAGCATATACATCTGGTAGAAAAAAGTTCTAATGTTCACATATATTTAAACTCAGACAACCATGTTCAGCTGTTTTTTAAAATACTGAAATTTAAATAATTATATATTCATGCTAACAGACACTTCCATAAGCTATCTACACTATTGAAAAAATGTATTTGAATCAGCAAACTTTATTTCTGCTAAAAACGAATGATGATTTGGTATACCTATTTTCAAAAGACATATATTGGTTTTCCTACTATAGATGTTCTAATGTGTAAAGATACTTTGTCTAACTATGCATTTAAAAATTGTCTTCATGGGCTGGGAATATGGCCTAGTGGCAAGAGTGCTTGCCTCCTACACACCTCTTGGTTCGATTCCCCAGCACCACATATATGGAAAACAGCCAGAAGGGGCGCTGTGGCTCAGGTGGCAGAGTGCTAGCCTTGAGCAGGAAGAAGCCAGGGATGGTGCTCAGGCTGAGTCCAAGGCCCAGGACTGGTCCAAAAAAAAAAAAAAAAATTGTCTTCATGTTCATTTTTATTCTAATCAAGTTGTATGAAGATACTTAATGTGAAGTTTGAGCATGAAAAGATAATTTCAGAATGAGACCTATACCATTTTACAAGATACCTGATATATTTATATATTACTTAAGGCTGATAAGAATGAAACAGAGTGTTTTTTGTAATTCTATTCAATAGAGCTATAATAAAAAAAGATTAATTTTCATTAAAAGACACAATTATCCATCCTGTATCTTCTTTTTTGAAAGAACCCTTTATCTGTGCTTACCTTTCAACCAGCGTCAGTTTTTAATCAATGCTACATGATGTATTTTTCAAACAAGCATAAACTTTGCAATAAAGAAATGTGTTTTGGTTTTTATTTTTAAAAAATTGGGCTTTTTATTTGACTGTTTGGCAGTATGAAAATATACCTTTTCTCTATAAGAAAAAAATCAGTCAGGACTAAATGGCACTGTTTCTCTGAATAGAAATCGGCAAATTAAAAATGTTTTTACGGCATTTTAAGACCAAATACCAATAAGAATTTTGTAGAACTTTACTTTTTCTTGCATATAAAATATCAAAAGACCACTAATGGATTCAATCACCTTTATTAGCCTATCAATGTTACATTTTATACATAATGTCTAGTCATCTTCTCAAAAAACTCTACTTTAGTACATCACATTATTAGTAAAAAGCCAAGTAAGATGGTAAACCTCAACCTAGCATCTTAATATTCTCTGGACAGGGAAGCTAGAAAGCCAATCACTTCAAACACATTTAAGAGTAGTGTTCCAAAAATAACTAAGAAGTTGCTATATTTTTAAGCAGGGACAGAAACAATTTTGATTTTGGTCTTTCATCGTGTTCTAGTAAATTATACTTTCAATTAACAGCCACAATGATATCATAAAAAATGCTCTGCTTTTTAAATTTGTGAACTTCAATACAAATTAAAATAAAATAGTATTGGAGTCTTTTGGGAGGCAAGTAGCTATCAGGTATATTCATCAGTGTAGCTGAACCTTCTTATCGATAACCAGGTCCAGGCTGGGTATAGCCCTGACCAAAGGGAGGACGATTACGAGCATAAGGGTTAGGCCCACTTGGAGGAGGGGTCATGGTACTCCCAGGAGGTGTAGTAAAACCTGGTCTTGGTTGGTAAGCCCCTGGTTGGCTTGGAGCCATTCCAGGCTGAGAAGCAGGGGCCACTGTATAGTTAGTCGGTTGAGATGTTTGAGTAGTATAAGTTTGTGGAGGATAACCGCTCGCCTGGTACTGCTGTGGTGCTTGAGCAGGCAGTTGTGGCTGACCAGAAAAGGCAGGTGCTGGTGCCTGAGAAGCTGGTAGTTGGCCATATCCTTGGAACTGCTGAGGTTGTTGAGGTCCAGTCTGCTGACTATAACTAGCTGAAAAGGCAAAACAAATAGCACATTTGTCTTGTTCCTCTTTGCAGAGAATTAGCCTTACTGCTATGGACCCAAAGTGATTAAAAATTTAGTAACAGTTCACAAACATTGGGTAACAGATTCCATCATAAAAAATTTCAAGACAAAGTAGTCATTAATGAGGCATCTTCAAGACCTCTAATCTTAAGCTGAAATCACTATATATTTATATTTTCATTATAACTGTTTTAAAAAAAGCCAACTCCTGTTCTAGTTCAATTCCTATCATACACTAGATGGTCAATGACAAATGAAGGAATAATTAATTACTTTCTAGGAAGACCAAAAATGTAAAAGCTAAAAAGTGGATCAGGTTTCAGAGGAGACATCTAACAGCACTAAATAAAAAGACATCGCAGAAAATAAATACTTGTAAATAAAACAATACAAGTACATATATACCAATTCAATGCTTTAAGGCTTATCCACTTTATAACATCTAAATCATATAAGTATAAATACTAAGTACCATTTTCACAATTCTTAGCATCTTTTTTGTTCTTCTGGTTTGGTTATCTGATGATTTTTGCCTTTACAACTAAAATTTTTGATTAATACAGTATAACACACACACACACATATTACGTCACAAAAATCAACATCTATATTTATTATTAACTAGGATGTAATATTCTTTTTAAATAAAGTCTGCTCACTGAAAACTTTATCTCTACCATGAAACACACCTGCAGCTACTTGCAATGAAACCTCTCCATTGACTGGAATCCTGTCAGCATTAAATACCAGATACATAAGACAATTATTAAAATATGTCCAACCCTGCATTGAAAAATAAAAAAGGATTGAATGAATTCGAGTATATTCTGAACTCACCTTGAACCTGGGTTCAAAATTTACTCATGAAAGAAACCTTTATGACATGGTCTATGAACAAAACTGGAAAAGGTCAGGGGGAAAACTGGCAAACCAACAGTGTCAAAGATAGTCCAATATTACCACCAGCACCACTCCACGCAGAAAATTTAGCTACTATTTCCATACCTCCCAAAGTCAAGTTGATAGGACTTAGTGGGATCATAACTACAAAGATGGTCATTTGAGAACTAAAGTTTACTCAGAGTAAAGAAGAACCTGACTAAAATATTAAGAACCAGCTTAGTTATTAACAAGTCAACAATCCAAATATTTTACTCATGGAAACATCAAAATACTGAATATTAATTTGTCATATAATTTTGAATGCCAAATAATTCCTCCTATCCTCTACATAAATCTTTCAAGCTTTATTTTTTACTATATATTTTTTCTTTTTTTAAAAACATGAGTTCAGCTTTATACTGAAAATGTCTACTCCAGTGAGAAGAAAATAAAGAAAAGGCCAAACTGTCTTTTCATCCTGGAAGTTGAAATCTAAACTGTGTTTTTAATTGAACCAGGAAACAAGTCCTTAATTATTGCTCAGAAGATGCAATAATGCTTTCTCATTAACATCCTAGTAGGCCTTTGATCACAATGTGGCAATGCTTCTATGTATTAGTCCCCCTCTATTACCTAACAACAAAAAATAAATGAGTGACTCTGAGTGAAGCATATCAGAAACTGCAAGAAACAAAAAACTTTTAGTATTAGTAAGAAGCCCATGTGTACCCTAAAATATTTACTAGTCTATACTGAAAATGCAAATAGGTTATGGTCCAGCTCCTCCATTTGCAAGAATTAATGGCTACATGTCCTGTGAGAACTCAACCTCATTTTAAAATGAGTGACACAGATCAGTAGCCCCCAACCCTAGCTGCCTATGACCTCTGATGGTTTGAAACTATCAAAGCTGCCAGATACCAGCAGCACAACTATCAATCTACCTGAAATTAGTAATGCTGTTTGAAGCAAGCCAGGGCAGAGATATTTGTGAGCCTCCATCTCAAATCAACCAGCAAAAAGCCAGGCTTTTGCAAGGGCTTTCTTGACCAAGTAAGCTGAACGAGACATGAGGTCTTAGCAACCATAAACAAACAAATTCCCAATCAAATGAAACAAAGTCTATGAGACCTGAACACCCAAAAACTTCTTAGGTAGATTCTCAAACACAGTGAGGACTGAATAGGTCAGATGATAACTAAATCTCTTCTAGACTGGTAGTCTACTTACTGAAAATTACTCTTCCCCAAATATATCTAAGATCCTCAGGTCTCAGCCTTCTGAGTAGCTAAGACTACAGGCATGAGCCACCGGTGCCCAGCTCCATCTATTTTATAAAACACAATGATAGGGCTGGGAATATGGCCTAGTGGAAGAGTGCTTGCCTTGCATATATGAAGCCCTGGGTTCCATTCGTCAGTACCACATAAACAGAAAAAGCTGGAAGTAGCGCTGTGGCTCAAGTGGTAGAGTGCTAGCCTTGAGCAAAAAGAGGCCAGGGACAGTGCTCATGCCCTGAGTTCAAGCCCTAGGACTGGCAAAAAAGAAAAAGAAAAAGTTCTGCCCCTTCTGGGTATATGAACACACACCAGAACATAATGATAAATCTAGGGATCATGGGTCAAGTCAAGTCACTTCATAGGAAATGAAATTCCAAAAAACTATGACGTTGAAATATGTCAAACTCTAATCAATGACAGAATTTTACAGTAGAAGGTGAGAGTTGTAAATTTCTTTATTGGGGGTCAAGTCTGCTGCTTTACTACAAAGAACAAATATTAAATATTGTAGGCTTTGTGGACCATACTATTTCTGTAACTGCTCAACTCTGTCATTCAAGTGCCAAAGTAGCAACAGAAAACAAATAAAGGGAGTTCAAGTGCCCTAATAAATTTAATTCACAAAAAAGGTCAGGGTAGACTTGGATTGTCTTGGATTGTCCCTGTCAGCTAGGAATTGATGACCCTTACTCTTGCTAGTAACAAAAAAACCTCATGAAGTAGAATCTGAATAAGATTCAACTTATATAAATTATTTTGGGGGTGAAGATGTTCAAGTGATAACACAGGTCAAGATGCATTGTGCATATAAACTGCTTTGTTAAAAGGCAAAATTTTAAACATATCACCTAAAATTAAGGTAAGTAAGGGAAGGGGTGGGTTGGGAGGACACATGGGTGCAAGGGGGGGTAGCATTAAGCAAGAGGGGTGACATTAAGCAAGAGGTACTGTATTCATAAACTGTTATGATGAATGGCAAGTCCTTTGTACAACTAAAGATAATAAAAATATTCAAAAAATAAAATTTTTACTGAAACTGAAATTTTGATCTAAAAGATGGATACAAATTCTAATCATACACATATTACTTGAATTATTTTTGGCATTCCTACATATTGTCAAGAGATTTACACTATGTAAGTAGCTCAATTTATTAAAATCGCTTTTCCATGGGGGAGAGAATTAATACTGGGGTACACTGGAATTGTGTTATATGCAAATGATGGAAAATCTTCCATTTTTCTCAGTTCTAAGTCATCCAAGTGGTTAAGTAGGTCATGTTACTTAATAGGCAGCTTTAATTAAATTTTTTATGTTATTCAGAATTATTACTATAGTTATGTCTTATTTGCCTACTGGAAAACTGAAATGTTAATGTACAATAAACATATTTAAGTTAAATATAAAGAAGAAAACAAATTTCCCTTCCCCTAATAAATACTTAATACCTATGATGATAAGGTAAATGATGCAAGTACATAAGAAAACCTTAAAACTTAAGTGAGTACAGAAATCGATAAAAACCCATGAGCCAACTCTCTTTCGCCACCTGCTCACCTGAATACTGAATGCCATATTGCTGAGGTGGCTGGGGTGGAGCCTGGGGCTGCTGTGCAGCATAGCCAGCTTGTTGCTGGTACTGTTGGTAGATCTGCCCTAAAAAGGAAATTGCAAGGAAAAGAGGAGGGTTTCACCTGGAACAATAAAGTATTTTCAAGTATTTACATTCACTGAGTGATCTCACACAAGCCAGGTGCCAGTGGCTCACACCTATAATCCTAGTCACTCAGAAGGCTAAGATCTGAGTTGAGGATTGCAGTTTCCAGCTTGGACAGGAAAAGTCTGTGAGATTTATCTCCAATTAACCACAAAGAGCCAGAAGTGGAACTGCAGTACAAGTACTAGAGCACCAGCCTTGAACAAAAGAACCCAGGGACAGCGCCCAGGCTCTGAGTTCAAGCCCTAGAACTTGCCCCCACCCCCAAATCAACCAAATAAAAGACCACTACACAAGTTTCTTAGCCTTTAAATGTCTGCTCAGATATCATCAAAATGTGTGAGATTAAAGCTCCACGTAGTAGACAACTGTCAGCAATGACTCCAAAGAATTTGCCCTCTAAAAACATTATTCTCTGCAGTAAAAATGTACAAATATACCTCACTTTATTTGGTTTATTTTCTTAAACTACTAACTAACCTATCTCGAAAACTAACACTTGTAAGGCCAGAAGTTTCAGAGGTTTACATATATCTGTCCAAAGTAAACCTTCCGCTATGTGTGTATATGTGCTGATCTCTGATTCATATTCGTTCAATGAACAACTATGAAAGTATCACCACAGAATTTTAAGATTCTATTCCAAAAGTAGTCACTGAATTTAGGCTATAGAGGTTTCTCTGTTTTAATATGACTGATAATCTAATGTCTTGTTTCTGATGCTGAAAATTTATCATACTACCAACTTGATTTTTCGTATGAATAGCTAGAGCACCACCTGGTGTTAGCTATTTTAAAGTGTAATGTATGGTTAACAGTATTAGGAGAGAATGCAAAAGACCAGTAAGTCTTCAGTCATGTTCAGTAGAGTTCCAAGGGTTTCTATGAAGCACCTTAGCTGATGTCCTGAGCTTGTGGTTCCTCACCTTACTTCAAACACAGCAATGACCCCTGTACTGAGCTTAAATATTGGGCTTTCAAATTTATAGTTCAATTTCTATTTTTAGTAAAAATCAAGAGACCAAATTAGTTTATCCAGTCACATTGCTTTGAGAAAATTTTGACTTAAAATGTACTAGTATTTGTCCATTAAAGTCACATTGCTAACTATACAAAAATTGATAATAAAATTATTTTTATTTTAAAATCTTTTTCAATTACAAAAATAGCGTATCAGTTTCCGAGGTGAGGGATAAAATGGTACCTAAGTATTCTGCAAAATCAAGTGTGAAGTTGTTCTTCCTACAGAAGTTTCCACTGAGTAGCGGTATGAATTCTTGCTGATCTATCACTAGGTGTCATTTATATTTACTTTCTAATAACCAGAAGCATATCTGACAAATTGTTTTGTTTCCATAATATCCTATCATGCCAGGTCAATAAGTCAAAGTATTTCTCACACACAAAAAAATCTTTTACAACTGTGTTCACATCATTGCTACATACACAAGGGAATTCCATTACCAATAATGCTTCAAAAAACCTTCAATACACACACCTTCCCACACATGGCACCATTATATTCTACTTGCAGTCTGACTTGTATCTAAGCTGCTGTGTATGTAGGCTGTTCAGGTTCAACTCCTGGTGGGAGAGTTCAGTATACACACCTTCCCACACATAGCTCTATTTTACCTTCAGTCTGACCTGCTTGTGCCTGAGCTGCTGTGTAGGGAGGCTGTTGAGGCTGAACTCCCGATGGGTGAGCAGCTGAGGAAGAGGAAGCAATGCTGTCAGGTGTTCCTGAACGGTCTTCAGTGGGAGCACTGGGTGGTCCTAGATGATCACAAAGTCAATTCAGTACTTTAAGGTCATTCCTCAGAATGCTCAAGTAAAGACTAAAAATTAAAAGTACCACATCACTAATAAAAGACTAAGAATTACAGAACAAATGTGACCATTTACATTAAATCAACACACTTTATTTTCTCCTTTGCTCCAGTCTCAAGAACCCAAAGTTACAAACTGGAAATGCTTCACTATCCTATGTGGAATGCTAAACCCACTAATCTACCCCTTGAAAATACCAAAACTCAGGTCTACAGTGCTAAAATTCCTGTCCAATGTTATCTACTTTGTAGACGAACCACAACTATCAACTTCATCTTCTAACAGGTCTCCACTGTCCATAAATTAAGTTCAATCCCCCTCCCAAAGTATTCAAGGTTCCAGACATTTCTCACAAAATTGTTTATATTCTCCTCCTTAAGCTAAATTATCTATCCCTACTCTCGCATTATATCTAACAATTTTTGGCCTATATTTCATTTATCACTCTTACTTCCATTATATATTTAAAAATATGACATTCCTTAAAATCCACTTATAATCCCACACTTCTAAGTCTGTCTAATGTATAAATTCTTTATTAGATCATTAATTTCTAAATACTTTACTTTTATTATGATCCAAATGGACTTCTACTTATTATTTCTAAACAGGTCACTCTTTCCACCTTAGGTTATGAGTTCTTTTGGTCATACTCCTCTTTTCTTTTCTGTTAAGATTCACAAAGCCTTGCATGCTAAATAAATTATATATGCAGCCACAAGTTCTTCCAGGATAACAAACAAAGGAATGAATGAGAAAATCTTCCACAGTTACAATACTATGGCAGTCAAGGAATAGAATATTCTAAAGATAGGTCTTTTTCCTTTGAGTTTTTTTTTTTTTTAAAAAAAAACAACATTCAGATGAGTTGTTAAAAGTACAGGCTTTGCATTTGAATTACTTCCTTTTGAATACAAGAGCTGACATTATGAGCACTGACTCTGGGCATACTCTTCATCTCTTTCTGTGCCTCAGGTTACTCGTCTATAAAACAATATGATTGTTCTTAGTTCCTAAGGTTACTGTATGCATGGAAGATAGGTTACAGAAAATGCTTATAAAAATGATTCTACAGCAAAAAGATTTTAAAGTTGTCCCATGTTAAGTACTTGCTATTAGCAGAATAATTTCTTTAGAGCAGTCCTTTATCTCTTCCATTAGTACATCCTCAGATATTACCAACTGTTATACTTTATAACAAAAATGTTCCCCAATGGCCAATGGTTTTGGCTCCTGGGAAGTGATTAAATCACAAGGACAATGGATTAATCCACCAATGAGTTCCTAATCTGATGGGCTATTATGAGGTGATAGAAAATTTAGGAGTGGGCCCAGACTCTTCATTCTTTCTGTCAGATTCATAAGACCTAGCATTCTAGAGCTGGAAAGTGGCTTAGCGGTAGAGTGCTTGCCTAGCATGCATGAAGCCCTGGGTTCGATTCCTCAGCACCACATAAACAGAAAAAGCTGGAAGTAGCACTGTGGCTCAAAAGGTAGATCACTAGCCTTGAGCAAAAAGAAGCCAGGGACAGTGTTTAGGCCCTGAGTTGGAGCCCAGGACTGGCAAAAAAAAAAAAAAAAAAAAAAAGATCTAGCATCCTAAGGAATATCTTGTCCATGACTCCTAGGCTCACCATGAGGTGAGCAGTCACCTCCTCCTGCCACCATCATTTTCTTCCTTATCTCGGGCCCACGTTGGGCCCACGTGGGCCCACGTACTAAATGGAATTCACAAGAATATGTACTGAAACCATGAGCCAAAAAAACAAAAAAAACCCTCTTCCCCTTTCAATTGATTTTCTCAGGTATTTTATCACTGTAACTGAAGCCAATGAGAACCTATACTATATTATAGTAATGGTAATGCAGAAAAAAAATAAGTAGTTACCAGAGAAAAGTGAGTAACTTTCTACACAGAAAAGGACATTTACCTATTTCTCCTACAGAAGACACTATACTATTATCCTAAAAGTATCTTTTACTTTCTTTCTTCCATAAAATAACAAATTATTAATTACTCAGCTTATCTTTGTAATATTTCATCCCTTCTTCTCATTTCCATATTTACTGTGCTACCTAAGGTTTTTAAATCATACTACAAAAGTACCCCGGGCTATTGTCTATGTACATGCAGTTTTCCTCACTATAAATCAACACACAAAGAAAGCTTCTAGAATGTTGCTAAACGTAACTCAAGGCAGTGTGACGTAAGGGGCCAAAGAAAAGTAGAAAAGGCAGAGATTAGAGAGATAAGAGATGGAAGATGAGAATCAGTGGGGACAGGGGTTCCAAGTCTCTCTGGCACTGGGACACAAGTCCTCACAAACAAGCATACTTATTTGAGTTTACACAAAGAAGATTATCATGGATACATGTAAAACACAAAGCATCTATATGAATACTACATTCAGACCTAAAACAGAGTTTGTGAGAGACACTGGTTCCCTTATTCTTTTGAGACAGGAGACTGCTGCCCAGGCAAAGTCCAGACACTGTCAACTTATCTAGTCCAAGGTTAAGCTGTGAAGGTCTTTTGTCCAGCCTACAAGGTTCCCAGCACAGTTACTAGCTTAAGGAAAAGGGCGGGGCACTCCAGTCTCTTCACCCTCTCCAGGGCTGTGTGTTTTGGCCCTTCCATAGCTAGCTCTCAGAATGCCAAGTATGTCAGAGCAACACCCCAACCTCTCTAACCTTTTACAGGTTTCACAGCTCAGTTTCAGAGTTCCCTATGCTAGAAAAAATAGCCTTCAAGTAGTGTAAATCACAAGTAATATAAATCTAGTCTAGTATATGTTACATTTAAATAAGATATTTCAAACTTAATCATTTGTCTCCTCAGAATTTTACACAATAGTGAATAATTCCATGAAACTTTCAACATTAAAGGCTTTCCTTACTAAGCAATATAAATAGAAATATGTTTACTTGTAAATTTCTGCAAGGTAAGAAAATAAAAATATAGCAAGTTTAACCTAAATCCTTATTTATATTTTAAAACTTTATATTTATTCTAATGAAGTTTGCTTAAAGCAAACAGTAGTTATTCTTTAAAGAGGAGGGTGCTACTGACTAGGAAAGGACAAAAGAAAGCTCTCTGGAGTACTGAATCTTGGATTTAGTCAGTGTTGGACATTTTGATATATACTATAGAAGAATGTACTGAAATAAGCCTTAAGATTTGTACACTTCATTATATCCAAGTTAGTCTTCAATAAAGAGAGAAGGGAAGAAAAGAAGGTAGTAAAAGATGAAAAGGAAGTAGGGACTATCTTACCTGAAACCTGATCATCTGTTAAGCCAAATGCTGACATGACATTTTTATTGATTTCATCTTGGTTTTTCAAAGGATCAAAAGCTGACATACTTGCTGCCATAACTTGAGTAGACTGCTTTCCAGAAGAATCAGAAGTGGCAGACTTTTCTTCCCTACCATCCACAGCATCTGTAAGATTAGAGGAATAAGCAAGAACTTATTTCTATTTTATCTATACTCAACAAAGCCTAAAAGACAGGTAAATATTTATGTGTGTGTGTATATATATATATATATATATATATATACACACAAAAAAAAATATTATCTGGGTTGTTAAGAACAAGGTAGCTATAATCCTAGCTAACTCAGGAGGCTGAGATCTAGAGGGCCAATGTTCAAGAGTAGTGTAAACAAAACTTCAGAACTCCCATCTTAATCATAAAAAAAGGTAAAAATAAATTAAAAGGTGAAGGTTCAATTCAAGTGATAGGGCACCAGTTTGAGCAAGAAAGCTCACTGTTCAGAGTGTGAGGTACTGAGTTCAAGCTATGGTACACTTACACACACACAGTTGAGTGTGAGGTACTGAGTTCAAGCTATGGTACATACACACACACACACCATGCACGTGGGCGTGCAGAAAACAATATATGCAAAAAGAATTGTAAGAAGAATAAACCATCCACAAATGCACTCAGTGCTTACCATTATCAGGAATACTGGTAGAAGGGCCTGGCTCTCCAGGAGGTTCCAAGCTATCCAATAAGCGATTTACTTTATTTCGAAGCTCAATCAGCTCTCGACGAAGATATTTCACCTGACTTGATTCAAGGGGTCTTGGCTGGCCATTAACTGAAATAAAAATAATAATTTGCTTAAACATTAGAGATATTCTTGTGTATCAACAGAAAAGGTCAATAACCTTAAAAACTACTACAATGAACTTGATAAAAGTAGAAATGAAATATTATTGTAAAATAACAAAATATTAGTGTTTTTTGAGTTTTTTACTAACAAGTTAAAAAACAGTATGTAGTTCTTGATGCTAGGTAAGTTTATTGACTACATTAGTAAAAAAAGATTTACTAGAACTCAACTATTATAATTTAAAACTTAATGACACTCTATTTTCATGGAACTATTAAATAGAAATTATGTAACTTTTCCCCATGGTACAAATTTTCATTCAAAACTAATACTTCAGCTATGTCAAGAGCCCTATTTGACTTTTTTGGGGGTCCAGGGCTAGTCTGTGCTGTAATCAGCCTACTTATGCCTCCCCATGTAACTGAGATTATGAACATGAGCAACTGTACCTGATCCAGTATTCCTGAAATAATATATTAAAGTACCTTATTCTACATGTGAATTTAAAGGCACAATTGACTATAATAATTGACTATATTATAAGCCCTTTTACCTACTTTTGACTTAAACTAAAATAACTGATCTGAATAGTAATCCATTAAAAATGCATGTAGAACTTATGAATCTACATCAAAACTGTCCTTTCAAGAAGATACTTCAAGAGGCAAATATCAGTGATAAAAATGTTTTATTGCCAGGTGACAGTGGCTCATACCTGTAATCTTAGCTATTCAGGAGGCTGAAATTTGAGAATCACAGTTCAAAGCCAGGTTGGGCAGGAAAGCCTGAGACTCTTAATTTCAACCAACCACCAAAGCCAGATGTGAAACTGTAGCTCAAAGGGTAGAACACTAGACTTTGGCAAAAAAAAGCTCAAGGACAATGCCCAGTCCCTGAGGTCAAGACCCAGAACAGACACAAGAAAAAAAAACTCACTTCCAGCTTGCTCAGTCCTTAGAACTCAGCCTCCTGAGTAGCTACCATTACAGGCTTGAGACACTGGCACCCAGCTGGTTGTTTTGTTTTTGTTTTTTAAATAAAGATAACATTAACCTCATTCCATTTTGTCCAAATGCATTTTAATCGATTGCAAAATATGAAATCCTTCACTCATCCACCAATACTGTCAACTCGGCAAAAGTACTGAAGTTAATTTTAAAAAAAGGATGGGGGACTGAAGGTATGAGGCTGAAGTGACAGAGTCTCAGGTGTTGTACCTTGGGTGAAGGTCAAGTTATCTCCTTTACCTTATATACCCGGCCAACAGTAGTTATTTTAGATTCAATATTGTAAAATAATAAATTTTTAAATTAAACTTTTATTTTCATAGGACTTGAAGTTAGGGTGTAGCCCTTTGGGCCAGAGCTCTACCACTTTGAGCCACAGTTCCACTTCATATTTTCTGGTGGTTAATTGGAGATGAGTCTCATAAACTTTTCTAACCACATTTGGCTTTGATCTATGATCCTCAGATCTCAGCCTTTAAGTATGTAGCTAGGATTAAAGTCATGAGCCACTAGCACCTGGAGATTATGCCACTTTTTGTAATCATTTCTACCATGTCTATTAAACACTCTATCTTATAAATAACTGGATCTAAGGAAAGATCTAAAAGACTAAAAGGTTGTATATGTTCTTATCAAAACTATCTTCTGTCTTTAAGAAGTAATATATAAAATATCAGGCTTATAGATTAAGCTATGAGAATAAGTAAAAGCATCTAAGAGGATAATTATAAATTTTTAGAAAACACAAAGGAAGTTTTAACCCTGTAATCATTTTTACTCTAATACATTGAAACAAATGGCACATATTGCTATTTAGGGTAACTTAGACATAGAATTTAAAACATGTCTACTTTTCTAGACTAATTTCTCAAAAACACAAACAGCCCCAAAATTTTGTGACTAAATTAAACCTAAATACTCTATTACAGATTTTTAAGTTACACTTTATTTGAAAAATAATCTTAACTATTCTTACTGAATTAAAACTTTTATTATTTTCTTAAAATAAGAAATTGTCAAGTAATTTAAAACCTACAAATGAAAATTAATTTAATCACCTTTAAAATGTTATTACTTCATTCTCAAAAAGACAAAAGACAAAAACGTAATAATAAAATGAACAATAAATTTATTAGGAAATTTTCCACTTACCAAATAATGTCAGTTTCAGTATCCTACTACATTGAATTGCAAAGGAAAGGTCAGAACTATCAAAAATTGTTATAAGATCTCCATCTGGAATGAAAAATTTTTCAGATTTTTAGCAACAGAAACTAAGCCATACATAAATTTTAAAAGTGCAGTTTAAATTGTTGAGCATAATTACAACCTCCCACAAAATTTTGAACACTAAAGATCCTTTAGGAAAGATACATTTGTTCTAAAAAATACTAAGTCAATTTTGCTTATTACTCTTATAGAGGGAAAGTCATATAAAACAATAACTCAGGCTTGTACAAAAGGTTTGACTAAGTACTTTAATGAAAGTAGGCAGTGTACTGTTTTATGTCACTGACCATTTTGACACTAAGATGAAAACTATCAACCCTCCTTGGAAAAAAATACATATAGAAAATAGGAGTGAATACTGAACACTGAAATCCCCTAGATCCCAGGGACAAACAACAGTACAATTAGCATATCAATTGCACAATTCAATGCTTTCAAAAGGCTAGGGGAAAAATGCTCTCTAGAGAAAATAAAAGCAGAAAAGTTGCCACCAACAATGCAGGGTACTTTCAAACAGTTGGGAGAGTTTTGTCCTTGGGAGGCCAAGCAGCTGCTCCAATATGCTATGCTACACTCATTCTAAAACTGATTCGGCAGGTTTCATTTTTAACAAAAGCAGCAATAGAGGCCAGAACGGAGTACTTCCTAATTGTTTTTTTCTTCTAACTATACCCACTTCCTTGTAACATACATGTCTAATGTTTCATTCTCAAGGATTCCACTCAAACATTTTTAAGAAAGTAGTAATGTAAACAGAAGTTTCAAAACAATTTGTCTTTTCCTGAATCCTGTAACAGAAACACAGTTCTTCTGACAGCAGATTTTTTTCTGAGCCACTTGTCTAGTGTGCAATGCAAACTACAAGAGACAAATATATAAATAGGACCTAAAACATTTTTTTTAAATGGCATAAAAAAGAAATATGTGGAAGGAAGCTAGATGTGGAGGGCAAAATTCAGCTGTGAGCATAGCCCAAAGCTAAGGATCTATAAACTGCATCCTTCCCTGTTTTTACAGAGCTGTGAATGAAAATGGACTTTATATATTTTAAGAGGTTGTAAAAAGAACAAACTGTGACTAGACAGAGGCCTTATGTGATCCATACAACTACAACATTTATTTTCTGATCCTTTATCTAAATAGGGAGTTAGGAGAAAAGGGAGTCATTGAGAAAAGCTGTTTCAGGAAAGAACAAATTCTCTCAAAGTGACATAAAAGTGGCCCCTCAACTACAATGAAGTCTGGGGGGAAGTGGGGCCAATCCAATTAAAAACGGGCAAAAGAACACAGAATAGACTTTAAAAATTAGACTTTAAACATTAGGGACTGAATCCTAGTTAATTGGAGGTGCTAGTAGTTAATTTGGAGGTGATATCAGGAATATCATGGTTTGAGGCCAGGCTACGCAAAAAAGTATAAAAACCCCTTATCAATAGTATCTTGGCGCAATGGCTTATACCTGATACCTGATCTTAGCTATGAGGGAAGCTAACCAGAGAAGGATCTGGATTTCAGGCTAGACTGAGCAGAAAAGTTCACAAAACTCCATCTCAATGGCATAGTAGCACAAATATGTCATCCTAGCCATGGTATGAATCCATGCCATGGAACAGAAGGATCACATCACAGTACAGGTTTACACCCAGGCAGGAATGTGACCAATCTCAAAAACAAACAGCACAAAATGGGGCTAGAGGTGTAAATCTGTGGTAGAGCACTGGCTATCAAGCTCAAGGCCCAGGCTAAAAACTCAACACTTCAAACATAAGAAACCTTCTCTTACCTTCATCTTTATACTTTATTGTAACTTCATCATTACTGAGAAGTTTTCCTCTGAAAACTCTTTGCATCATTAGCACTAATTCATCATAAGTAATATCTTCATTATGAATGGGAATTCGCCGAATATCTTCCCCAAGTTGAGCTTTAATAATTAGCTTTCCACTTAGGTCCAACTGTCCATTCATGGTGGACTCCAGGATGGTCTATTTACACAACTCTAGGGAAAAAACTGGTAAAAATAGTTTCAATGATTAAAACATGTTAAAAGTTGAAAGCAGAGATCATATTTAAAAAATGGCCTTCAAGAGTCATTGTCAGGCTGGGAACATGGCCTAGTGGCAAGAGTGCTTGCCTCCTATACATGAAGCCCCGGGTTCAATTCCTCAGCACCACATACTTAGAAACGGCCAGAAGTGGCACTGTGGCTCAAGTGGTAAAGTGCTAGCCTTGAGCAAAAAGAAGCCAGGGATAGTGCTCAGGCCCTGAGTTCAAGGCCCAGGACTGGCAAAGAAAAAAAAAGTCATTGTCCCACTATTACCATATTTATGTTAAAAGTTTGGAGGTAACCTTGTTATGAATATAGTAAGTTATACTATTATTATATTACTAACACTTTTAATTGCATCTCCCATTACTATTTAGACTTCTGATTCATCTCAAAGCAAATTCATGATGCTTGTGCCTCCAAACATTCCTAATAATTCTGTCCACATTAGAGCTTTCTTTACTCAAAACAAAAAGGTTTCATTCATTCCTTTTTCTGACACCTTACACCCAAAATGCCAACATATCCAGTAGCTGTTACTATTAAAATATCCTGGAATCCAACCAACTCCATATTTTCACTACTATTAACTTGACCCAATAATATCTAAATTATTACAAAATATTTAACTGGTCTGCCTGTTTTTCACCTTGGCTCACTTTTGACAGTCTCAACATATCAATTATGCAGTTAAATAAAATCTGATGTCACTCCTTTTTTTTTTTTTTTTGGCCAGTCCTGAGCCTTGGATTCAGGGGCTAAGCACTGTCCCTGGCTTTTTGCTCAAGGCTAGCACTCTGCCACTTGAGCCACAGCACCCCTTCTGGCCATACATGTGGTGCTGGGGAATCGAATCCAGGGCTTCATATATAGGAGGCAAGCACTCTTTCCACTAGGCCATATCCCCAGCCCCTGGATTCTCATTTCTTTCTTTTTTTTGGCCAGTCCTGGGCCTTGGACTCAGGGCCTGAGCACTGTCCCTGGCTTCTTCCCACTCAAGGCTAGCACTCTGCCACTTGAGCCACAGCACCCCTTCTGGCCATACATGTGGTGCTGGGGAATCGAATCCAGGGCTTCATATATAGGAGGCAAGCACTCTTTCCACTAGGCCATATCCCCAGCCCCTGGATTCTCATTTCTTTCTTTTTTTTGGCCAGTCCTGGGCCTTGGACTCAGGGCCTGAGCACTGTCCCTGGCTTCTTCCCACTCAAGGCTAGCACTCTGCCACTTGAGCCACAGCACGGCTTCTGGCCGTTTTCTGTATATGTGGTGCTGGGGAATCGAACCTAGGGCCTCGTGTATCCGAGGCAGCCACTCTTGCCACTAGGCTATATCCCCAGCCCTGGATTCTCATTTCTAAAAGCAAAACCTACAAGGTCATGAGCTAACCTGGAGCCCAAGGCCAGTATTTAACTTCATCTCCTATTTCTTTTCCTTGTCTACCTTGGTACATCAATGCCTAAAGTTCTTTCAACTCAAGGCTTTGCACTTATCTTTGCCTTGAACTCTTTTCACATCCTTCACATGACTCAGAACCCTAATCAGTCATTTTCTCAAAAATGGCTCTCCTGTCACCATCTTTCTACTCTGCTATAATTTTAAGACATTTAACATTATCAATATTAAAATGTTATCTTTATCATCTTTTCCACTAGAAAGTATGCAGTATTTTGAGTGTTCTATCCCCAGAACCTAGAAAAGTGCCTAACACACTAGACAGTCATTCAAAAAATACTGAGACACACATATGAACATAAAAATGGAGCTTCATATTTTTCTCTGAGTTCTTATAAATATATTCTGTTTCTTACTTGGGGATTTGAGAAGACAAATGAGTTATACTCTTAAGTGTTCTAACAAGACTATCCACTATGTAATTCCATTATCATCTCAATCCATCCCACCGTAATCAGATAGAGTATGTGTAACTGGACTGCACATTTTATGAAAAGAGACAGTATCAGAGATGTAGCCACTAAATACTAGATTGCTCCTGAATTTTCCCTTCTCAAGTTGTAGTTTCATCTTATTTCAGACTATTCAGTATGGTTATACTATAATGCCTACAATCTTTCAAAATATTATCTATGGTCTTCAGTAGTTTAAATTATCACTACAAAATAGCAAAGAATATACTTAGAACCTAAAAAAGGGTTAATTTCTCCTCTGAATACCAAGTAATTCCTGAATGGTAATCTGTGATCACTGAGCATTTTCTTACCATACCTAACAGTTCTGCCTCAAGCAAAGAACCTCTCAGGGTTGTTATCCTACAACCTCCTACTGGGAACACTTTGGTTTCAACCTCCCACTTGGACTACAAGTATCATTGTTTCTTCCTTTCAAATTTTTATATTATCAACATCAGCACACTTCTCCACACTCTATCCTCATGAATGTGTAAAAGTACTCACCTGCCTCCCAAACTCTTCAAAATGTTCTTATGAACTAATTTCTTCACAACTATTACATTCAAATAAATGTTCTAATATTCCTCATGTAAATTCTGCTAATCGTTTAATCTATTACTTAAGTGAATATTCTAGATTTCTTCACTATCTTCTGGCCAGCATATGTTTTATTAATAAATGAATAAGAAAGTTCCAACACCAAATGCACTTACTTTGCATATTTGGCATATACTCGATATGTACTCAGAGGTGGGGTTTTCAGTTCTCATGAGCCTAAAAAATTAAGTTCTACTCTTATCTGCCATGTCTACCTGCAAATTCAATTTTGGCATTCTTAGTAATTGTAAATATCACTTGTTCTTTGCTAAGGCTGACTCCGGTTTTTGTCATCTTCTACTCGGGGTAAATACACAAGTACCAAAAAGTGTGCAACTAAATTTCACTCTCAAGAAAAAGCTTAACACTCAAGAAAAAGTTAACACTTGTGTTAACTCAGACCCTCTTACAAGTAGTTCCTAGACATTTTCTTCTACCTACTCCTTACTCTGCCCTCCTTACTCCTTTTCAAGTCCAGAAATGACTCAGCCACTAACTTACATTCCAACCAGGACAATTTCCTGGATATTGGGAATACACTGGCAGGCCCAAAGACTGCCATTTGCACTACAATCCAGGTTCAGTAGACAAAAGTCTAGCTTCACTTAACCTAAGGGTAAAACCCTAATCAAACAGTTGCTTAAGGCACCTCCTGGGGTTAGTAGTTTCCTTCAAGAAATCCTAAAGCAAACACACCCTTAAAGACTCGAAAGACTGCAAGAAGCCTCAAAAATCTGCCAGACCTGAGCAGCACAGGCAGTATCAAGACAAAAATTTGCAATGCTTGCTAGGTGACTTCAAGTCCTTCTCCAAGGCTCGCTTAAGATTTGTAGGAGTTCTTAAGGGATTCTGCACATACAGTATTTAATACAGTGCTCACAGAAGTAAACTCTTAAAGGTTAGCAATCACCGACGATGTAAGATTTGAGTTGGGCTGTAAAGGCATTAGATCACGCGGTTCTTTCCTCTCTTATGACCCTCAATGAACTGAAGCCCACCAGGTTACCCTTTTCAGTCGGCCCCCCCATCCCTCCAGAGGTTAGGAACCTATCATTACAGGCCGCCCTAAGTTCCTCCTTTCCCCCTCCAGCAGTCCATCCATTTAGGGTCTGGGAGAGCCAGCAGTAAGGCCCTTGATGATCCCAAAGGCCCAACCAGGAGCTAGGGGGGCCGCCTCCAAGTCTCCGTGGGGAGCGGCCTCTCCCCTCTCCACCCTTCCCCTCCCCCTCCCCCTCAGCGGTCCCTTCCCCCGCGCGAGGCCCCGTCCGACCTCACTGCCCTCCCCGCCCCCTCCCCTCCCCTTTCCCCTAAAGCGGCCCACCCCACCCCAGCCCACCCTCCCAGCGCAGGGCGGCCCGAGCGCGGCCTTCCGAGCGCTTCCTCAACTCCCACCCTCCTCCGCGGGCGGCCCGGCCCCCAGCGGCCTCACCAGCTTGGAGGCCGCCGCCTCTACGCGGGTCTCCACCGACCCCAGCGACGCGAGGCCGCCGCCGCCGCTGGACTAGGGGACGTCGCACGGAGGCTGCGGCCTCAGGGCCCCCGCTCGGTTACGTTCCGCGGCAGCCTCACCAGCTCTCAAGCTCCTGCAGGCCCCGGCCAATCGCACGGAACCACCAAGCCTTGCGACAGCCTGGGCCCAGTACGTGGCAGGTGGGGGAAAAAGAGGGGCGGGAAGAAGAGGGAGGAAAAAGTCCTTTCGCCCCGCCCCAATATGAGCGGACCCGTCCAACGCGCTTGCGCAGCGGCGAGGTGGCTGGAAAGGACCGGCTTGGTCCGGCGAGGGCCCTGGGCTTCCTCGCGGGACGACCGGGCGTAGGAAGTAGGAGCCGAGGATGCGCATGCGCGGGGCGTGACCGGCACTTCCGGTGTTCCTGAAAGCGAGTATTTCCCGTCTCTCGCCCGTGGGCGGGGCGTAGTTTGCAATTCTAGATTTTCTATTGGGGGGGCGGGGAGAAGGCGGGTGGAAAAGTGGGCATCCGTCCACGTTTGTAGTTGCTTTTGGGTCGCCGTAATTCATAGTTAAGTCTCTAAAAATACTAACTTTTCCTGCCTCTTTCTACAAATCCATCCACTCGCTCATTCATTCTTGGGCGCCTACGCTGTGTTAGCATTGTGCTAGTAAATGAGGACGAATCAGTTCCTGAACGGGAGTTTGCGATGGGAAGGAAAAGCGACCGCGTCTTAAAAAGACAGGACAAACCTCCCCGTGTGCACAGCGCAAAGGCCCTGAAATTAAAACGCAGGATTCCAGAAGACTCTTTTTAGGGAACGCTTTAGCATTGAATAGGCCCTTCTAGTTGGAACGCCAGATGAGGTGAGCCAGACCCCAGAATGACAATTTGCTTCCCTTTCGATCACTAGGAAAGGGACATTGACTTTTTTAAGTTTTCTCACTGCTGAGAAATAACCTGGCTCCTGTTAGGCTGTGGCCACAAGCTAGAGAGGCACCCACAGAGGCTAGGGCTTGTTGACCAAAGGCAGCCTGAGGTTCTTTATGTTGTAATTATGACCTCATGATTCCATCCCAAGTTCAGTGAAGACTGCTTTAAAGTTAGTCCCCGAAGTTTTCTCCCTCCTCTCTTATGGTCAAAGCAACAAACAGACATTGTTTCTGAAATAACTGGGTTGTGAAATGTGTAACTGTTGCCAGATTGCTCTCTATGTAGCACTGCTACGTTTATGCACTGCGAATCAAATAAATAAATAAAGTGGTTTCTCCTATGGATTTACTTTGCTGCCATATGCTGTTATGAGCAACACTCTTACATATTTCTCTTATACAACAGTTTCTCTTGGTTTTACACTGATGTGTAGATTACTAAATGCATTTACTTAGCTCATAAGATAATGTCAACCATTTATTGAGTATTGTTTAGTCTTTTTGGTGGGAGGAGGAATGAATAGTATCACTTTTGGTTTTTTGCCAGCTCTTAGGCTTGAACTCAGGGTTTGGACACTGTCCCTGAGTTTCTTCTGCTCAAGGCTAGTGCTCTACCACTTGAGCCATGGCTCCACTTCTGGCCTTTTCTAAGTAGTATTTTGGAGATGAGAGTATCATGGATTTTCCTACCTGGGCTGGCTCTGAACTGCAATCTTCAGATCTTAGTCTCCTGAGTAGGTAGGAATACAAGAATGAGCCATCAGGGCCAGGCAAATGGTAACTTTTATAGTGGAGACCATGAAAACTGCAGTAAAACCTTAACTTTGGGGGGCAAATGCTTGACAAAGTAGACATTTTGTTCCTTGTGAGATCTGATGTGATTGTTCTGTAGTTCTGAGCTTTTCTTGTCTTTCTATGTACAAGTGGCTCATCTGAGGTAAGAGCTTAGGTTATATCCTCTCTATTGCTCTGAGCATCTAGCATTGATTACCATGTATAAGTGAGGAGCCTGAGCAGCTGTTGCACCTCTATATTGTAGCTTGGGCCTGACCAGGCCCTGAAGCTTCCTGGAATAACTGCAGAACATGTCAGTGTGAAGCCTGATGATGCCTGAAATGCAGTCTAAAATAATCAAGGTAGCCAGAGAGACTTCATTTGACCAGAGGTCAGTTAAAGTTAGAATGCTTTAGCCATTGTAAGATGCTTCTCTGCCTTGTTTGATAATTGCACTGTGTACTGGACTATCAGCAGATAATTATTTGAAGTGCCAGGTGCTCTACCAGGCATTTAAGCCCCTGACAAGTTAGTGCCCCAGTAAGTAACTAATGTATACATAGCAAGAGGGGGACTGGCACCAAAAGTCCCTTGCAGTACCCCCCACTAACAGTCCCGAGGTTGATAACAGGTGAAGGCTGACCCCAGATGTCTTTTGCAAACTTTGACTGTCTTGCTGTTAAGCGACAATGCCCCAGCTAATCAGGAATATATAACACACTAAAGGTGAACCAATCACATGTCTTTTTAACTGGGAATTCCCTAGAGTTGTTTACTATAAAAACCCAGTGTATGTAATCTGTGCTGGGGGCCTTTGTCCATTTAGGCTTTGTCCTTGTGGATATAGGTCTGAGCGGGAGCTTGCTAATAAATGACTGCTTTTGCATCGGAATCGGCTTCTCAGTGGTCTTTCGGGGGGTCTTGAATTTTGAACATTTCATAAGCAGTAGACAGTCACTGAATATCTATTAAGTGAATGAAATAGGTGCTTTTTCTGTCATGTGCCCAGTTTCTGACACAGATCTCACTACCCAGTCTCCAGTATAGCCAGGAGATAACACCAGAGTGATAAACTAAATTGAACCAGTTATCCCCCTTACCAAAAACATGGTTCTTCCACTATATGTGGAATGATTTTAATTACTGCTGTTTTCTAGTAATAAGGCCTGGAAAGCTACCATATTATTATTAGTACTAAGTACTAATGTACATATTTATTGAGGATAAGCATCAAACATGTTCTTAAGGAAATTGTTGTAGGAGTTCTGAATAGTACTGCTAGGCAGAAAACATCTACCCTTTTTGTTAAATAGAGCTTCGAATAGAAGTTCTGAACTTTGATAAAGGTAAATTGGACTTTAGGACTCACCTAGCCTTCTGTCCTGTGTCCATGTAAATTTGATTTGAAATAATACTGAGAATAATCTTGAATCCAAAAATATTACTTAATGGTAATAGATGCAAATCAAGGAATATGAGAAGGAAGGAGAAGCAGTACAAGGAAAGACCTTTGGCCCAGGTTGTAGCAAAGGGAGATAGGAGGTTTCAAAAATCAAAGGTTACTTTTCAGTTTTGACTGACATCCAACAAGGGTTTAAGAGTTCAACTGTCATTTCAAGACAGACAGCTTAGTTACCTACTTAGTTACCTCTCTGAAAATCTGTGTGTCTAGAATTCCACAAATGTAAAAGGGCTAAAATCTTAAAGACTTTCTTAGGCTAGCTGAAATTGTTTTGCATTACCATAAGGTTCTATATCCAGCCTCGCTTTAAAGAAATTCTTCCTTGATGATATTTGTTCCTAATTTTTTTTCCTAGCTATTGGCTCCTCCTAGAATCTCAAAGGCAGGTGAATGTCCCAGGGATAGGAAATGGGTTCCCAGGCTGTCCAAAGCCCAAGAAAAATCATTTGGTCCATGATGGGACAGACACATATGCTTCTTGAAGACTCTTGTCTTTTGCCCTCAGACCATCTGCCTGTATTGGTAATTTTGTATGGTCCACCAATGATGCTATCAATATCCAAATGGCTCTTTGGGGAAAAAGCTTTCTTCATCCCTGAGTAGATATTCAATATTTATTATTAAATAAAAGAATGAAAAGTAAGCTTCTACAACTTCAGAAGGAAGCTTGCAGACAAATGGAATAGACCAGATTTGATCTCTAATATGGAATCATTTACTTTTCTTCATTTTGGTCGCCCAGAGACAGTACTAAGATACCTCTGGGCTGAATTACAAGAATTTGGATTGAAAGAATACTACTATTAGGGATTACTATATAATCCCTCCCCAATTCACAGGTTGAAGTTCTAATTCCCAGATTTGGCCTCTCCAGGGGTTGATTTAGGTGAGACCTTTGTGGTGACCCATAATCCAATATTACCAGTATCCTTATAAAAGGAAGAGATGGGTATACTGAGCAATGCCAGGATGGGACAACAAGCATGAGAACATGTGAGGACACAACAAAATGTAGCTATGTGTAAGCTAAGGAGAAAGCCCTCAGAAGAATCCAAGCCCATAAATAATCACTTTGACCTTGACGTCCAGGCCCCAGGACAATGAGAAAATAAATTTCTGTTGTTTAAGCCATGCAGTCTGAAGTATCCTGTTATGGTAGTTCTAGCAAAGGAAAACAAATGGCACAATTAAAAAAAAAATTCCCAAGAGTAGCATTGTTCAGTTCTTTTAAGAAAGCTAATGGCCGGACTCTAGAAACCATGTATGCCTGAGACAAAAACAAACCCTGAGCATTTGGAGCACTTACAGTTCTAATACAATATTTATGCCAATGATCTTGCTTTTAGTCATTCCATATTAATGTGTAATTCAATAGACTATTCTCAAGCCATTTCCATGAAGAGCAGCTCCAAAATAATCAATAGAAAACCACAAGGAGATCACATTTTCACAAATTCAAGACATAAAATTTAAATGTCTTATGATACTCTGTAAAAAACAAAAAAGTATGGCCACTATCTCTCAGTATCTAAAGTCATATCTCAAAAACATTTTGAGTGCAGAAATCAAATTTCAAAAAGTTCTTATTGTTCAGGAAAGAGTTAACACAACAGTCTCTAGTTATGTATTACCCTCCTGTCAGGCATTAGAGGCTCCTGACTATAATTCTAGCTACTCAGGAGGCTGAGACTTGAGGATTGTAGTTCAAAGGCAGCTTGGGCAAGAAAGTCCATGAGACTGTTATCTCCAGTTACACACACACACACACATCCAGAAGGGGAGCCATGGCTCAAGTGACAGAACAAAAAGGCTCATCTCAGGGATAGCACTTAGGCCCTTAGTTCAAGCCCCAGGACAGGTACACATAAAGAAGAAAAATCCCCTCCTTCTTTAATAGAAACAGTACAATGTGCCTAAAGTGTTTGTGCACATAATTTTTTTTTTTTTTGCTGAATATTTGCTTTTTTTTCTGGGGGTCCTAGAACTTACCAAGTACTAGGTACCTATGTGACTAGCTTCCAATTAAAATGCTAAATACTGACTTTCCAATAACTTTTCTGATACACTGTATTTCATAAATTTTCACAACCTGTACAAGAATTGTGTCCTGAGAGAAATCTCTTTAAAGTGATTTAAAAATTAATTTAAAAGTTATTTTAAAAACCATCAAAAAGTTATTTAAAAATAATTTACAAGTAGTTTCAGACACATTTAGAGTCATAAAATTTTAGAGATGATAAGAAATTGAGGGTTCACCTAGTCCTTTCTGTTTCTTTATTTTTAAAAGGCTCATACTCCTATACCCAGAAAAGCAAATTCTCTTGCCCTAAGTTACTTAACTAGCTGGAACCAAATTCCATGTCTAGAATGCTTCCTACTATTGCCTAATGTTTAGCAGACCAGAAAGGCGGGTTTGCTTTTTTTTTCTTTTCTAAAAAGTCTCAATTCTTATTGTATCATGGTTTCATAGTAGCTTATATCAAAGTTCAATGAATTGTAAAGGTCATACTTCCACGTGTACCAAATCTCTAGTGTGAGGAAACTACAGCTAAGTATTGTACTGTAGTTCCTTGGGAAAAATGTGTAAGAGATAACATTAGATCATACCAATCTGCTTTGCATTTTTTCTCTGTCAAAGAGCTCATATCTTAAAGAATGAGATTTTTCAGACTCATGATCCTGTTTCAAAATATTTACAAAAAATGACTTAAAGCCATTTTCCACTATCTGAAATAATTCACAAATCAGAACTTCAAAAATTAACCCCAAACTTTCACCTGTTGCTGTTGTGAGTATAAAATGATACAACTCACTGTACAAAACCTCTTGAAAGTTTCTTTTTTTTTTTTTTTTTTTTGGCCAGTCCTGGGGCTTGGACTCAGGGCCTGAGCACTGTCCCTGGCTTCTTTTTGCTCAAGGCTAGCACTCTGCCACTTGAGCCACAGCGCCACTTCTGTCCATTTTCTGTATATGTGGTGCTGGGGAATCGAACCCAGGGCCTCATGTATATGAGGCAGGCACTCTTGCCACTAGGCCATATCCCCAACCCCTTGAAAGTTTCTTATAAAGTTAAATATACAATTACTCTATGACCTGGTCATTTTGTAAAATACTTTAAGAGGAAAAAAAAAGATGTCCCCACAAACACTTGGTCAAGAATGAATGTTTAGTATAATTTTTTCCAAGTCCTCCCATTTCCTTACAAATGGGGCAATGACATTCTTTCTGATAGAGGCATAAAATTCCATTGTGTATATGTACCACATTTTCCTGATCCATTCGTCTACTGAGGAGCATCTGGGTTGGTTCCATAGTTTAGCTATGACAAATTGTACTGCGATGAACATTGTTGTGCTGGTGGCTTTCCTGTGATTTTGTTTGTGGTCTTTTGGATAGATACCCAAAAGTGGGGCAGCTGCGTCATAGGGGAGTTCTATATTTAGCCTTCTGAGGAATCTCCATACCGCTTGCCAGAGTGGCTGAACCAGTTTACATTCCCACCAACAATGAAGTAGGGTTCCCTTTTGGCCACATCCTCTCCAACATTTGTTATTGTTGGTTTTCATGATATAGGACATACTTACTGGGGTGAGATGGAATCTCAATGTTGTTTTGATTTGCATTTCTTTTATGGCCAGTATTATACTAAGTGCAGTGAGCCAGACCCAAAGAAACATGGACTCTATGGTCTCCCTTATTAGGGAATAATTAGCACAGGTTTAGGCTAGTCACAACAGAGGATCACAAGAGCCCAATAGCTGTACCCTTATGAACACATAAGATGATGCTGAGTGAAATGAACTCCATGTTATGGAAACGATTGTTATATCACTTGTAACTACTGTCAAGGTGCTATGTGTAACTGTAGCTTCTATTATTGATGATCTTCTTGTATCCCCTTCCTGTGGTTGTACCTACACTATCTCTGTATCTTATCTGAGTATATTGGAAACCATGTATACTGGTAAACAGTGGTATAAAGGGTAAAAAAAAAAAGTACAAACAACTACAAAAGCAATACTTGCAAAACTGGTGTAAATGAACTGAACACCTCATGGGGGGAAAGGGAAAGTGGGAGAGGGGAGGGGGATGAGGGAGGAGGTAACAAACAGTACAAGAAATGTATCCAGGGCTGGGGATATAGCCTAGTGGCAAGAGTGTCTGCCTCGGATACACGAGGCCCTAGGTTCGATTCCCCAGCACCACATATACAGAAACGGCCAGAAGCGGCGCTGTGGCTCAAGTGGCAGAGTGCTAGCCTTGAGCTGGAAGAAGCCAGGGACAGTGCTCAGGCCCCGAGTCCAAGGCCCAGGACTGGCCAAAAAAAAAAAAAAAGAAATGTATCCAATGCCTAACGTATGAAACTGTAACCTCTCTGTACATCAGTTTGATAATAAAAATTTGAAAAAAATAAACATAACCATGATCACTTGATTTTACAATCATATAGCTAGATATATATCCTAAAGATAACAATAAAGTTACATTGAAAGGAAAATAAAAAAGAATGAATGTTTGTAGCAGTTTCGTTTAGTCAAAAACAAAATAATGCAAAAAAAAAAATAAAACAAAACCCTAAACTAATAAATGCCCAGCAACTGGTAAATGTACCAGTTCTTCTATGACCAAACAATTTAACAATAAAAATGAAGTTAACCACTAAGACACACAAAAACATAGATGAATCTAAAACAAAAATCAGAGTGAGATAAGTCACATTTCAAAGAATACACATTGTATGTTTTCATCCATGTAAAATTCTAAAATAGTAGGCAGAAGTAGTATCAAGAGATTCAAAGAACAAACAATAGTGGTCTAGGTCTGAGAATGGAAAAACGGTTTATTTTATTTTCACTCATGGTTGGTAGCCTGTCACCTGAATCATGGCTCCAGTTCCAAAAAAAAAGAATTTAAGTTGGAAAGAGGATGAGAGAATGTTATGATATCCTAGACATAGCCTTCCTTCCTTGTTTCTTTTCTTCCTTCCTTCCTTCTTTCCTTCCTTCCTTTCTTCCTTTCTTTTTTTCTTGTACTTGTCCAAGGGCTTGAACTCAGAGCCTGGGCACTGTCCCTAACATTTTTTTCTCAAGGCTAATGTTCTACTACTTGAGCAACAGCTCCACTTCCAGCTTTTTCAGTGCTTACTTGGAAAAGAGTCTCACAGGCTTTTCTGTCTGGGGTGGCTTTGAACTTCAGATCTTGAACTTCTTGATCTTCAGATCTCCACCACTTCAGTAGCTAGGCTTGCAGCTGCCAATACCTGGAGAAACATTCTCTCTCTCTCTCTCTCTCTCTCTCTCTCTCTATCTATCTATCTATCTATCTATATATCTATACATATATATACATACACACATATATGTATACGCACACATGTGTGTTCCAAATCTTCTTGTAGTCATGGATTCACAGGTATATTCAAAAAGAGTTTACTTGTACCCTTAAAATGCATGAATTTTATTTTATGTAAGTTATTTATCATTAAAGTTATTTTTTCAAGTACAGGAAGAAAGGTAATCCTACCAAAGCAAACAAATAAAATGAAAACAAACTCCAATAGCCTAAATTGAGGAAAGTAGATATTAAATATACAGATAAAAACAAAAGCAAAACACAGTTCATTGATCCAAAGTTCCAGTGGTACATTATTTACCTTCGTGTATGCATCATGTAATATGGAATAACACCAGTTACAAATAATGTTTTAGTGTGCTTGGCAAATTGGCACACATGAATGTAATATGTGCTAAAAGACACTATTCGCTCATGGGTCATTTTAAATAGTTTATCCTCCCACTTAGTAATATACTTATGTAGATATTTTCCAAAACAAGAAAAACAAATTAATGCTTTTCCAAAGACAATTTTGGGTGAGTATTCAATTGTTAAGAGATACATAACATTTCAACATGTGTCTGTACTTACGATGATTGTTAGGAAGTTTACAATCTTAATTTGTGACCCATACAGAGCAAACAGACAAGACTACATATAGCCTGAGTACAAAAATATTATAAGACCACACTTCTTGGGTGCTAATCTCATCCCTACCTTTGTCCTTTCTTCTCCTTTTCTTATTTTTCTTTCATCCTGTCTTCTTAAAGTTTTCAATGATATTTCTCAAGTATACTGTGTGACATAAAAAAATGAACTACTGTAGATCTTGTATAAGTCCTACTGCTTTCAATTTCTCAAGGGTTTTTCTTTTTGCTAATTAGTAAAACTCCAAGATTTAATGTTTTCTTTTTAAAGAAAAAAGTGAATAGGCACAAAGCAGAAAATATTTTTCCTTTGTTTGTAATTTTTTCAGACAATTTATGTGAAAAGTATTCCAACCAATAGCATAATATCTTGAGGGGTTAGAGGTGGAATTTGTTACAAATACATGGTCCCTTTAGCAGCATTTGGTATATACATCTCCCTAAATATTCTATGTGAGGATGTATAAATGCAAAGTATGCCAAATGTTCTATAAGCTTTTTGAATCAAATGCAATATACAAAACAATATACTAAAAAAAGAAAACAATAAGCTAGGAGAATACTATTTTCTCCAAATAAAATAGTTAATAGACTAAAAGAACTTAGCTTTATAACTATGATGTTTATTTAAAGAAAATTCACAAAATTATGTGAAAATAACATTTGCTTAATTGACAATTGAACAAGTGATATGATTAACCAGAAAAAGTTACAAAATAAATAATTATATACAAAGATGTTTATAGTACTCTAAATGTTGATGATATACCTTATTGTAATATTTGCAAGTCAAAATCCTAATATATACTAGGAGCCTGAACAAATATTTATTCCTTTTGACACATTTATTGAATTCCTGAGAATTTATATTACAGAAATAATATATTATCACATATACACAATGTTAAACACTGAAGTGATCTAAATATACAATGGGAAGAATTAGCCTATTATCTCATCTTTTGAAGTTATTACTATGATGAGGAATGAGTAAATAAGAGAGTGAAAGTTAGAGTAAAATATCATTTACTGCATTTAAAGTTACACAGAATGTATTGAGACAAAGCGTAAAGAATATGGAAAAATAGACAATAATAGTAGATTAAGGAATTATAAATTTTGCTCTTTAAATTATGCCTTTTAAAGATTATTTCTTCCATAATTCTATTAAGATGCCCAAGCCAAAAATTTACCTACATTTAAGGTACACAATTGATGTACATTGAGAGGTGATTACCACAGACAAGCTAAAGACACATCCATCACCTCACAGTAAGCTCTGTGTGTGTGTGTGTGTGTGTGAGTATGTTGAGAACACTTGAAATTTATAGTCAGCCTATTTTAAATATGTTGTGTGTTTGCACACATGCACGCGCTCATGTGCACCACCATGCTTCTTTGTGTTAGGGCTCTAGAACTTATTCATCTTACAGCTGAAAGTATGTAACAATTGACATAGTAACTCCTCTTTTCTTCTGCTGCTCAGCCTCTAGCAATTACATTTTACTCTCTGTTACTATCAGTTTCAGGTGTTTTGTTTTTTTTAATTAAAGATTCCATATGCTAGTTTGAGGAACTTTATCCTGCTTTCTGTCTTGGACCTCATTTGAGGAAGATAACATTAATAGTCTTGGTACTTTTCATCCAGAGATCCCAAATATTTGCAGAGAATACCAAGTTTTTCTGAATAATGCAATATCGTGCTGATAGCGACAAGCTCAAGAATAATTTTCCCTTTATTAGTGACAGAGTCAAAAAAGGCAGTAAACTTCATGATAGGAAAGGTAAGAGTAAAACAATCCAGACTGGCAATTGAACAGTGAACTCTGACCCATCAGTTAAGACCCAGCTAAGGAACTCCAAAGGTCTGGATGGTTTGTTTCTTGACACTGCCTCTGTGGCGCTGAAGCCAGAATGGTAATAGGGAACTATTATCACACAAACTAAATCAGAAAATATGGGAAGTGAGAGCTGGCCACATATAATTGTTATGAAAAAACAATTTCTGAGTGCTCTCAGTCTCCTTTTTCTGCAATTTTCTGCCTTTAAGTAAGTCACCTTTCCACTGAATTGCCCAGAATTCGAGACCCCCGTGACGACCCTCAGAGTAACAAGACCCAATGCACAGGCAAAGGGACTTTATTGAAAGCAAGCTCTAGCTCAGGCTTTCAGCCAGCACTCCGGGGCAGCGGGTGTGGACAAGCGGCCCCTAGCTCTCAAAGCGGGAGATTTAAACACAAAAAAATCATAAGCAGGGGTCGCATTAGTTCATATGCATTTGGCGTTACAGGATTAAGGCGACCTGACAGCATTATGGAATGTTCTCGAAACTCCAAACTCGGCCAGAGGCTCTTTCTGGAAGGGTTTCTAATGGTATTTGTCACCCAGCTGTTGGAACCATATTATTTGCTTCTAGGGAAAAGGGGAAGGGGGGGGGGGGGGGGCGAGGGGACAGCAAGCAGGTTTACAGAAGCAGAATAGGCGGTTAATACCAGTTAATACATTTTTCACTCCTTCATTCCCTCCTCTTGTAACTAAGGGGGCCAATCATGATCCCCTTCTGTCCATTTCAATGGCTTGCGTGTGGAGGAGCTGGTATTGAGATAAGGCATGGGCCAATAGTTAGGGCCAAAAGTAGTAGAACCAAAGGGCCTGTCAACACAGATATCAGGATAGTTGCCCACGGTGACCAGGAGAACAATGGCTGGTACCAGTTCTCTCCTTTTTGCTTTCTGTTATATTTTTACCAAATGCCAAGCTTTCCCTAATGATTCTTGATTGATTGGCATAAAAACAGCACCCTTTTCCTAAGGCTACACATGAGGAGCAAATCCAGGCTTCACCTACTTTGAAGCGGGGGAATCAAGCAGTTACAGATATTCACATGAGAACTTTCTGGTTTACATTTAGATGACATCACACAAGTCCCTTAGCCCTGCAGATGCAGGTACAGATAAACATAGTTTCACACCGAAGCCCCAATTCTGACCCTATTTATATTGTAGCCAATTTGATTACATACCAACTTTACTCATAAGCTCTAATTTTAAGACATACTGATACCATTTTCTACATACTCAAACTTTCTAAGGATTGTCTTCCTTTTTCTAATCTAAAGGGAATCACTTATTTTCCCCAATTGACCATCAGCGACTTACTTGAACATTCTGTGACAATTGACAATCCTTACTTTTCAAATCCCTTTCTTATCCAGAGAAAACCATCTTGTTTCTTCTATCCCTTTCCCCAAGGCTTTCTCTACTAACTTTCCACTTTACATTTCCTGGAGCTTCTTTGCTGCTAGAGTTTTAAACTGTCTACATTTTTTCCTCTGGTTTGTGGAATCAGGTTTATCTCAACTACATCAAGGCAATTTACTGTGACTTCACCCACAGGCTGTTGGGGAAAGCAAAGATGAGGCAAGGGTCAGTCCGATGGGACTGCTGCTCCTAAGAAACAAGTTACTACCAGACCAGAGCCAACTATCATGAGTTACTAGTTTAGAGTGGATTTCTCCAGTTTCCAGTGCCTCTAAGTGCCTAAGGTTGGCCAGTGGCATCTGTAAGGTCCACACCCAGGAGGACTCCATGAAGATGCCCCCAGCAGTTTAAATCTCTGTCCAGTTACCTCGGTAACTGGCACACATGATGGCAGTTACCTCCCTCCCTTCTCTGAGGTCACACACTAATCCATCTGGACACACTCTAATACACTTGGACACACCTCCCACCCCAGGCATTGCCGGGAAGTGACTCTCAAGCCTGTCATACATGCTTTGGATTTAGCAGCAGGCCATCAGTTCCATGGAATTGTCTACTTGAAGAGCTCTTATAATATCCAATTTTCTTAATAGAGCTAGTTAACTCCAGTCAACTCAAGAATGCCCCCCAAAATCTTAGTTTCAGCAGATCCAAAGCACTTTCCAGCAGAAATCAGCTGGGTGTGATAGAGTCCCATCTGTTTTTACCATGGTAGGGATGCTCAGGGTGAAGATGAAGATTCTTCCAGATGACTGTTAGACTATCCTTGATCCTCACTCAAATGGAATGGGCAGGGGCCATGGTGGTGTCAGGCAGCAGTGGCTCCCAGTGGCTCTAGTAGAATGTCACCCCTTCTTCTGTGTTGCCTGCAACTTTCTGCATAGACTGGTTAGAGAAGCTTAACCTAAGTTAACCTAAAGCCTGACTTTAGTGAAATCTCCAATATTTTCCTGGTTGCTTTTTAAGCACACTAGCTTTTGTAGGCTGGCATATCACTGAATTTCAAGACAGCTTTAGGCAATGGCCTTTGGCCATAATTTTTCCAGGGCAATAACTTTCAGTAATCAAATATTTTCAGTAAGGCTAGGACTTTTTTTTTAATGACTCAGGTTCCTTGATCTTGAAGGGGGAGCTGATGGGCGGAGATCATCCAGTCTGTAACATCTTCAGGCTGACTAAGGGATGTTGACCTTACCTAGCCAGGAACCTATAGGTCCTTAGCCACTTTACCAAGGAGTTGTCAGGGCTAGATGTTACTAGGAACTTTACTTCAAACTGGAGTAAATAGCTAACCTTTTAACAACTGCACAGACCTCTTCTTGGGATATAACATGGTAGTCTTTTAGCACTCTGGTTTGTAAAAGCATTTTCCTTTCTGGATGGGGAAACTGATTATGTAAAAATGCCTAAACTACCTTTGCAGGCCTTAGATCTCAATATGGACAAGATCTGAAATCCACAAACTTTCTTTCCTGAACAGATGTATCAGCTTAAAATTCTCACTGCCAGTCAGGGCTTTGAGTAGATGCAGGGGGTTGGGATTTTAAACTATTCCCCATTTAACAAACTTAGCTTTACTACCTACTACCACAGATGACTGGCAAGTTCCTGTCCAGTTATAAAGTAGATAGACATGGGCAATAAAAGGCATGCTTACGAAGTATTCTTCTAGGACCTCCTAGCTCTGATTAATTTTTGAAAGGACAAACAGGAGTTACTCTAGGATCTGACACCATCTCTGTCATTACTGCCTCTGGATGCTCCATCACTTTTGTCCCAGGAGTGACTTTTCCATGCTGGTATAAATGCACCTTTGGCATTTTTCTTGGCCCATCACTGGACTTGGACTCAGGGCCTGAGTACTGTCCCTCAGCCCTCTAGCTCAAGGCTAGCACTCTGCTACTTTGAGCTCCACACAACTCCGTTCCCAGCACTCTGCTGGCTGATTAGAGACAAGACTCTCACAGGGACCTTCCTCTGCTGGGGCTGGCTTCAAACCACAGATTTCAGATCAATGAATCTTACATGAGGCCACTTTACTCCAATTAAAAGCAACAAGGTGGTCCACACAGAAGTAGTTTTTAAGCATGATCTTACCTGGGACTTATTAAGAGCTAACATTACATCTGACAAACTTGTAGGAATCATCTGTCCTTTTCCGTGGGCCTGTTGAAAACTGTTACAAAAAACCTACAAACTCTGCTTTAAACACCTTCACCTCAGCCTTTATCTGCATCTGGAAAAACTCTGAAGCCCAGGGGCACATTGCCTTTTAAAAGAGCCAATTTTTTTTTCTTCAGTCTCAGTTACTGAGACTTTAAATTCAAATGACAATTTTTCCTTAATGCAAGAATTACAATTACAAAATTAGAAATAATTATCCATTCAGCTTTCCAATAAATTAATGAGAAATGTTAGCCCATTTTGCCATTTCTTCTTACATACAGAGCGTTAATGAGAGTTTACTTCTATCCCCATTATATATATATATTTTTTTAAATACTTGCCTGATTATATGTAACTTAAGATAGTTAAGAGTCTTACTATTACATCACAGTATACACATAAAATTCAGTACCTGAATCATTAAACTGATACCCAAAACAATTGTGACAAAACTACATTCAGCAATGTACACCAGAACTACAAGCATAAGAATCCAAACTTAGCTTTTTTTTTTCAATACATCCAAATTGAAAAATACAAATAAACCTTTTAATTCTCCTTTAAGGTTTTACAATATTAATAAGCCATCCTAAGGGTCAGTTTTAGAAATTCCAGTCAAATCATTCATTTTTACCACCAGGTTTCCAATGTTCACCTGAAACAAAAGAGACAAAAGAAAGGCCTCCATTGGCCTGTCCTACAGAACAGCCTATCTCCACCTTACTCCTCAGAGCTTATTGATCTGTCTTGGTGCCAGCTTGTCCTCTTCCACCATGAATGGATGCCCCCTTATGGCTGTTCCACCATATGGACTCCCTCCAGGGCCTGTGCCACCACATGGACTGGCTAAGCTGCACCTTTGCTTGATCACCCCTCACTCCTGAGGATAGGCACTCAGGCACTCCTAGGTTTTTCCTGTCCTTTTCTATTGGTCTCTGACTGAGAAACCCAAGCAATTGTTTTTTGTTTTTTTTTAAACAGTGATAAACCTTTACATCCAAATTTCTGACACTTAGCCCTGATTTTTTTAAATTAAACATTTTTTAACTATAGTTCCTCTTAAAAACAATGCAATAATCCTTTAAAGCATTTGGTACCACCCAAACTTGATGTCCATTTGAATTTAAGCTTAAACTCACTCAATTTTACATCATAGTAACAGTCTTGAACATGTTCACACTCACACATGCACACACACACATACATATTCAAAAGATCTTAAAGCACACAAAATAAACATCGGCTGTACATTTTCCAGTGGCAAGAGGTATTTTTGCCAATCTTACTCCTGCAACACCCAAATTTTAAGACAAAACTTTTAACGAATAGTTTTTAGCATTCTTCAGCCTCATTTTCCAGGGCTTGATAGTTTTAGCAAAACATTTTAGCACACCAAATACTTTTCTGCTGAAGAAGGCTGGTTGGGGGTCCCCCAGAGTTCTTTTTGTGGACACTCACACTCTGATTGTGAGCTGTCCCCTGTACATATTTCCAATGAGCTAAGCATAAATCCAGGGGGATAGAGGGAGTCTGTCCCATTTCATCATCACAGTCAGGAGATACAGAAAACAGAGAAGAACAGTCCAGACCAGTCCTGCAACAATACAGGCAATTTTTCCTTTTTGAGTTAACCAGAAATTCTTACCTCTTCCCAGCGAGGCACTCCCGGGGTCAATAATACCAAAAACCATCCACACCGGTTTTCCTTCCATTACCAGGGGGATGGGGAGCCTCCACCTCCCTATCCCCCAGGTCTAGGACGTCTCCTAGGCCCCCACAACTCCAGCTTGCCAGCGCGTCTGCTGACTGCTTAAAGCACTGTCTGTTACCAAGTTGCTTACCAGAACCAGAACCAGATCCAGTTGGCACGCCCCAGGAAAGTGAAAGTACAGAAAGACAACATGCAGACAAGACAAACAGTAGCCACAGAAAAACTCACCGGTGTGTTCAAAGTCCCTCGGACCCGAGTCTGGGGGTCGTGGGGGGTATCCCGGACGAGCCCCCAGACTGAAGTGCCCAGAATTCAAGACCTCCATGACGACCCTCAGAGTAACGAGACCCGATACACAGGCATTGAGCTTGCTTTCAATAAAGTCCCTGTGCCTGTGCATTGGGTCTCATTACTCTGAGGATCATCACGGGGGTCTCGAATTCTGGGCACTTCAGCATTTCTGTTTTACTTCTTGATTTCCAAAGACTAAATACTTTCTTGCTCTCATTCCTGAGCTCATTCAAACCCTGATCAAATCAGCAAAATGATTGATTAAAGTGGTTCACTTCCCATTGGGTATTTGTATTTATCAGGGGATGAAGCAGAAAATCCTTAACATTTTGTTTCCTGTATCCCTCCCTAGTGTACCTGTCTACTACATTGCACTCCATGATACACTGTCATCAAGTCATCTCCATATTGCCCCTTCACAGTGGATGCCTGATCCAGGCTGGACTAAATTTCCTAACATAGTGCTTGAGGGCATACACCAATTCTGTGCCTGTGAGCTCTTTTCTTCCCCCCTCCCCCCCACCCACACTTTTTTTTTTAGGCACTCTACCGCATGTAGGACCTCTTGAGCTCCACAGACTGGAGTTCTGAGGGTTTCTGATTGGATGTAGCCAGTGGGGGACAAGCTGGGCAAAGCAGGGCAGGTGATGGGAAGTTGGCTATCTCTATTCTCTTTCTGATAAGTTGCTTTTCCTGGGTTCCAATACCTGATCTGGAAATTATTTTTACTTTATCTCAGTGATCTAAAAGAGGTAATTAGCTCTCCCATTTTGCTGAGCTCTGGGTTTCAATAGCATCCTCCATTTTGTCTCTGAGCTTTTAAACATTTCAAAACCAATCATCTTTAAAATTCCCTCTATCTTAGGTGCCTGCTATGCTTTCTGTTTTATTTTTAATATCCACAATTAAAATAATTCTAATGAGATCTGGATGCTGAGAGAAAAGAAGTCTCTCTTCTGTCGGATCTTAAGTGTGCAGTTATGGGGAATACCAATAGCAATTTCTAAATATTTGGGCCCAATTTGAGAATAATGACAAACACACAGAGTCAAGAAACAGAAAGAATGCTGACACATTCTTAGAACTCCTTGCCCTGATCATCATCATGCATTTCATATTCCAAACCAGGACACATAAAATTATTGGGGCCTAAGTTAGAACAACAAGCACAGATCGAGATAGGACCAAGCAAACTAGAATGGAGTGACTCTACCTTAAACTAACTTGGTCCTTGGACCATTAAATGATTCAATAAATGCTCTTTGACCTTTAACCTAATTTGAGTTGAATTTCTATTACTAATCTAAAAGATTGCTGACCATAGTGCATGAGATAAAGGTTCAAACCAAAGGAAAATTTTCCTACTGGTAGAATTTCAATATTGGTAGAAGAATATTACTATGTGCCTGAGTCCCTCCTTACAATTGCATGTGGGCTTGCACATTTATAGGTCAGCAATTTTAGAACTATTATATGGAATTTTTGTTTGCTGAAAAATGCAATGATTATGGCTCCTTGGTGATTTTCCTTTTTCACATTTACAGTGCCCTGACTTAAGATATATTTGCACATGCATGTGAATTTTAGGCTAATCACATTCCATCATTTTTCCTGTGTCTAGCCCCTATCAAGGGACTGTTAGCATTTCTCCTGCCTGAGGTCCTCAGCTTCTCCCATTAGCCCCCAGATCCACCAATACCTAAACTCTGCCCTAGAACTATAATGGGCCACCCCCACTCACCACTAAGACCTACCTACTTCCCCTTTAGCCCCAGAGCGAAGCTGCTACCTGGATAAGGTGCAGAGCTTCCTCTCCCAAGGGAGATATGGCCCCACTAATAAACCTCCTTATGAACCTTCTTCTCCTGTCCATTACTATGTCTGCATCGTCCCCTGGGATGGCCGGGACATATCCTTTCAGGGACAGCAAACTAACACCATGCAGCTCACTCTCCTTCATGAATGCTTTACTTCTTTCTTTTCTTCCCTTTAACATTTTTTCTTTGTTTCATAAGGCCTTATGTATACTAAAGATTAAATAAGTTCATCTTGACTTCTCTAGGAATTGAACAATCACTTAAAACTATTTCTATAATAACACATTCGGAGCAGTAAGAAGGATATGGCAAGCTCACATGGCTTTTGTTAGTTCTTTAATTTACACGGCATTTGTTAGTTCCTTACTCGCAGCAGCTGCCTAGCTTATAACAAAAAGGGGGGGGGGTAGCAGCATTTCAAAGACTTTATCTCTTAAATTGAATGGGAGCATGTCCCATCCCAGTAGAGTCATTTTCTATTTAGGATGCAATGCATAATTCAAGTGCTTGAAATTCCTTGAGCATATTGAGCTTCTAAAAACCATCAGAGTGATTGTGACTAACTTTTCCATTTTTGGTTCTCAGCGACACTTCATCAATAAAAGCTCAGAGATATTAAAAACTGGAAGGAATTATCTGGACATTTTAACAACTAACTAGTATGTCTCACTGCCAGTTTCTTACAGAATTGATTTCACTAGTCATAAAACACACTAAGAAAACAAACAAAGCAAACCAAACCAGAATCTATTTCCAGAAGTTAAACTGGAACTTTTATTGGAAATGAAAATTCATAACAGAAGTATGATAAATACAAGCAACTTTAACGCTTTATATTTCACCAGGAGTCATTTTGTTCTAGAGGATAAATTTTTCTCCTTATATCTCTTTTAGTAAATTACAAAGTGCTCTATTACAAGAACTGTATTTTTACAAAAGTATAGTACAAAGACATAATGATATAAAGAGCTACAGTTGTCTTGAATACACTTTGGAATTCCAAACCCCATCCAAGCAAGACCCTACCCCCAAACTACCAAATCCATTATTCCTAATGACAACAAACCACAGATGTTATTGAATTCTAAAGAAGGGGAACTACATTTGGGAAGAATAGGAAATAAAGGAAGAAAACAGATAAAATTCACATGAGTTTGGATGAAATGAAGGTTCCCATTAGGTGAACACTTCTGCTCTCTTCATGCTTTACTTTGTGTGTTCATGTTTTGTGAGTGTGGTTTCCTCTGTAGTTAGAGATGGCTCCAGAAATCTAAAATGCTCATGCAGGTTTGGAAGAGACCTGAGCATGTTATACATCCTTACACGCAGCCTTAGCGGGGTCATTGAAGGCAATGGCTTCACTCTCCCAAAAGATGATGACAATGACTTCAATGCTTTTGAGGCTTCATTCTGGAAGATCTTTGTTCTAACTGTGTAAAGGATAAAAAGTTGCAATCCCTGAAGAGAGAATAAGCATTCATTGTTAGCTAAGTGCCACAGTACATAATGAAAGAAGAGATTTTATTTCACTATGACCTCATCCTTTTTATCCTGCACAACTGTTCTCAGACTTGAGTTTGCAGCTGTCATGCCTGTCCTTCCCATAAACAGATTGCTGCCTGCAATGGTGGGGTTAGGAGACCTGAGTTCAGGTCCTCCTGGCATTCCACTTGCTGGCTATGTAACTTAAACTCATTTTCTGGTGTCTGTAATTGTCAATGTTCTCAATTGCTCTTCAGTATTCCATGTTCTCTTTCACTGTTTCCAGCTCTGTTTATCCCACTTGATTTAGCAATCTAACTACAAATACGATGCACTTAACCACAAAACTCTTCTTTCTACTGCCTTTTTGTACTTTATCTGGGAAGATAAGATGTGTGTACAGAATTGGGTAATCAAAAGCTGAGTGGTAATTGTTTAAAAAAAAAGCTGTCACTTGTCAGACCCTTCTCTAATCCTCATATCAACCCTATATAAGAAGCCTTAATATCTCCATGTTACAGATAAGAAAACTGCAGTTCAGATAAAATGAGTAATTTACCTAAGAAATTACCCAACCAATAATCAATAAAATTTGGAATTGAATTCTTATATTTTTTTCTTTGAGCCTTCTGCATTATCCAATATATGGTACTGTCTCTTGTTTGAAACTGTAGTAGAAAGATATCATAAAGTGTAACTACTATCAAACCTTTCTTGATTTCTCATTAACATCATTTGTAAAAACAAAATGTTAAATACCATCTACAACTGAGTTGTTGATATTGTTCCAATGCCAATTTCTTAATTTATGACAATGTACAATAAGTGCACAATATATTATCATTGGAGGATATCTGGGGAAAGGCTACAAGAAAACTGCAGTATTTCCCCACATACTTGAATTAAATTATTTCTAAACAAGCCTATTTAAAAATAAGCAGAGAGCAATACATGCTTCCTATATTGTCATCTATGGAGCCTCAAACCTTATCAGGAGTTTTTTCTAGAATAATGTAGAAACTCCTGGTGCTATGATAATATAATTCTAATACTCTGATATTCCCACTAGTAACATAAATATGTACAGCCAAGAGATAGAACTAGTTCTCCAAAATCTGGAAGAGTAACTTAACAAGTAATATGTATGTATCTTACTGGAAGAAAAGCTATGGCTCGGGGCTGGGGATATGGCCTAGTGGCAAGAGTGCTTGCCTCGTATACACGAGGCCCTGGGTTCGATTCCCCAGCACCGCATATACGGAAAATGGCCAGAAGTGGCGCTGTGGCTCAAGTGGCAGAGTTGCTAGCCTTGAGCAAGAAGAAGCCAGGGACAGTGCTCAGGCCCTGAGTCCAAGCCCCAGGACTGGCCAAAAAAAAAAAAAACCCAAAAAACCAAAAAAAAAACAAGAAAAGCTATGGCTCAAGGAATGTGTTTGGGGACACAAATTTCTTGAAACAGAAGTGATTATTGTTTATCCTGATTGTTCAGGAGACAGAAGTGAAGAGCTGCTTTGTATTTTCAAACTCAGTGGCCAATACATATTCATTTCCTATGGCAGTTAGTCTGAACAGCAATAATGAAAAAAAAAAAAAGCTATCACATCCATTTGCTTGTCATTCTCAGAAAGTGATAGAAATTCAGGCACCCATGCTGCTTCTGTATAGAAAGATGGTAGGGATAGCTCTGTGATGATGAGGAAATGAAATAAGGCCCCTTTAAGGCCTTCATTCCCTTTGTCTAATAAAGGAGCTGGTAGTCCCACATGGTCATTTAGCAGTTGAAATGTAGCAATATAACTAAGTTTTTAAATTTATTTTTGCTAGAACAGTAGCTTGAACTTAGGGCCTTGAGCTCTCTCTTGATTTGCTTGCTCACAGCTAGTGCTCTACCATTTGAGTCATGCTTTTAGTCTGGTTTTTTACTTATCAAACGGAGATGGAGTCCCACAGACATTTTCTGCCTTGGCTGCCTTCAAACCCTTATCTTCCAGGTCCTTGGCCACCTGAGTAGCTAAGATTACAAGTGTGAGCCACCAACACCTATCTAGAATAACTAAGTTCTTCATTTCATTTCATTGTAATAAATTTGAATTTTAGAATCAATGCTCAGTTCAGTTTTTGAATACTTATGTATACAAGGAACATGCTTATTTTAGGGACTTATTTTTCTTACTGTAGATTTAATGCAATCCAAATACCAATCAAGTGTTATTAAAAGATATAGCACCCAAATAGTTGTGGACTCAAAGAGTGAGACACAGTGACAATAAGCAGGTGACATATATCATTAATAATTTCAGTCTAAATATATGTTAGATGATGATATTTGGACTATAATAAGTTACCTAAAACATGTTACTAAAGTTCAAGGAAGCAGCCTAAATACTGAACCTTAAGAAAATGTCTCGGGCTGGGAATACAGCCTAGTGGCAAGAGTGGTTGTCTCCTATATATGAGGCTCTCGGTTCGATTCCCCAGCACCACATATATGGAAAACGGCCAGAAGGGGCGCTGTGGCTCAGGTGGCAGAGTGCTAGCTAGCCTTGAGCGGGAAGAAGCCAGGGAAGGTGCTCAGGCCCTGAATCCAAGGCCCAGGACTGGCCAAAAAAAAAAAGAAAAAAAAAAAAAGAAAATGTCTTAACAACTTTTCAAAACTTGAAAGAAATAGTTCAGCAAACACACAGCATTCCATGCTCCAATAATGAGTAACCTTGTCCACCTCAGCCTGGGGAGGAACTTCCATGAACTTGTATGGCAAAAACAATGTTGAAGTTCACTTCTTGACAAAATGTCTGCTACTGGTAAAAGTCACCAACCCTGTTCAAGTTTGAGTCTATGACCCAGGGAGAACATAGAAAGTTATAAAGATGCTTTGTTCTTCTTCCAATGAAACTTACTAAAACTAGAATCTCCTAATGATAAGCCAATGGCCTTCAGCAAGTTTCCAAAGAAGAAAAGGAAGAAAACTTGGGACCAGCATGATGATACTGTCTCTACTGCTTTTACCCCTATATTCAGACTAGACAACAAATACCATACCTGAGTAGTGTTGGCAAGGCAGAATATGTAGCTGAAGATAATTCTGATGTCATCATTATTTATTAGCATAAGGTATGACAGACTCCAGGTAAGTCCAAAAACAACTGCAATGGACAATGTGCTAAGAATTTTCTTTAGAGAGGAAACCTTTTTTGTGCTAGATAAAAGAAAGAAGAAAGAGAAATATGTCCCATTAGATTTTTACTTACTAGTGTGATTGTGACATTTTTAGTGCATATATAAAACTGTGCACATATACTGTTTAATTAAAAATATTATGCTTCAAATAAAAGATGTCATTCCAGAAAAAAATGATTTAGAAAGGTTTAGTCAAAAATATCTTAGTATCTTGGGGCTGGGGATATAGCCTAGTGGCAAGAGTGCCTGCCTCGGATACACGAGGCCCTAGGTTCGATTCCCCAGCACCACATATACAGAAAACGGCCAGAAGCGGCGCTGTGGCTCAAGTGGCAGAGTGCTAGCCTTGAGCGGGAAGAAGCCAGGGACAGTGCTCAGGCCCTGAGTCCAAGGCCCACGACTGGCCAAAAAAAAAAAAAAAAAAAAAAAAATCTTAGTATCTGTTTAAAAGCTGGGGCTAGACGAGTTTCTTAAATACTACTACTGGGCAAATTTCAGTAAGAATTAACTTTTCTGTTGGAATGGAATTTTGACTACGTGGGTATTTGTACAGAATTACTCAGTGAGGAATTCTTTCTTTGCACATTATCTGGATCTTCCTATGCATCTAGCTGATACAAAATAAGGATTATTTAGGTAAAAGGTTATCACCCTTCTTAGGGGACGTTTCTCCCTCTGGAATCTGGTCTTGACAATGTGAGTTACTATGACCAGTGTAGCATAGCAAAAGTCATAAACAGAGACTAATTTGTTCGTTAGAGCTTTCCTTATCTCACTGCTGTTTGAAACTGTGAGATTACTATGTGAAGAATCCTGTGCTGGCCTCTGGAGAATGAGAAACTACATGGAAGAGAAGTTAGCTCTCTCAACTGAACAGCGACTGCCCAAATCCATCCATCTCCCACCCACCACCACATGAGCATCTACTAGCATTTGAGAAAGCCAAGATGAAATAACTGCCTAACAACACTCAAACTCATGACAAATAACAAATATGCTCATTATAAAACCACTAAATTATGGGATGGGATGTAACTAATTTACAGATGGAAGATGATTTGTTAAACATTTGAATTAGAGTGCTTTTCATTGTAACTATGCTGACTTAAGAACCATGGCTACCAGTCAGTCAAAATTTAAAAAAATATAAATTTGATTGGTGCCTGTGGCCAAAAATGCTATTGTTCTGTATAAAGGATATCAAATCTAACTTGAAATTAGGCTAAGAAGTTTTTCTGCATGGCTACGAAGAGAGAAACCTGGCATTTCCCCCATATTTTTTCTTTATAAGGATCATAATTCGTCATGAAATATAGTACTTAGAGCACAAACTTTATAAGGATATCTTTGATATGTACATTGCACCGTATATATTAATATTATATTATCACTAATGATGGTTCTCATGCATCTCTTCACACTAAGTGGATCTATTGTGAAGTTACTATAAGTTCACAAATGTGATTATAGTAAGTACACCTGGGATAAGCAGAATCTTGTGGAATTAAATCGGAACTCTTGGGCCTTGTTGGCACTGTATTAGACTAGTTTGCGCTGTAGGAGTGGGGTGAGTGTTCACAGCATTTTATACTTTCCATTCATTGTCTCTCTTACTGAATATGCTTGTTTTATATTAATGAAAACAATGTGAATGCTAGGGCACAAGGAAGGTTATTATTGGAAGGAGAGGAGGAAAGCCCTCCTCAGCTCAACATATGAACTCAGTGTGACCAGATATCCCTAGATTTTCAAATAAAAACAATCCAATTTCTTAAATTAAAATATCTGAATTTCATACATTTGTATTGAAAATTTTAAAACTTGAACCTATTACATAATCCAAGCCATGGATATATAATAGGACTTACTTTTACTGGTTTATAAAAAGAAAATACAGGTCCCAATATCTCTGGGCAATAAGGAAAATAAGAAAAAGGATTTCTCCATTCAAATTAGACTTGAATATTTAGGGCTGACGAGGGAAGTATTTTCCTTGAAGCCTTTGGATTCATACAACATAGAGATATGTTATGTAGGTAATGTAGTATTCCCACATTGTAGCACTGATGTTAGAAGATTAAAAGATTCACTTTCTGAATCATAGCTTCTGATTAAATCCTTCCTGATTATCATATAGCTCTGGCTATGTCTCAGATTTTTGAAAACCCTTCTGGGAATCATGAGTATATTGTGGTGCTGTATGATCTCCTGGATTAGTCTTCTTGGAAACTTTACTCACAGAGACTCTTACCTTGTCAAATTCTGGTTATTCTTCCATAGCACTTTCACTGTGATTATAATAAATATACCAATATTGATGATAAGGATAATGGTTATAGGTATTAGTAATGACCACAAAAATGGGTGTGATATAAAACCATTACGGTTTAAAATTGCCAACCAGCAGCTGTGAAAAAAAGAAATTATATCATGAGAGAAAAATATAAATGCTGGCTTCTTATAATATTAACATTATTAGCACCCACCTCACTGAAATACCTGCTTAAAGCCTGTATGCCTGTACATGGTGCATATTTACAATCAGGAATTCAACCCACTATGTTAGTGCACACCTGTAATCTTCCTGTAATTCAGGAGGCTGGGGCAGGAGGATCACATGTTTGAAGCCTGAGCTACATAGAAAGACTATGTAAAAAAAAACAAATTCAACATGCTAGACTTGGTTCTTCCAAATTTATCTTTGAGTCAGTATGAGCTAGTGGAAAGAATCAGGCTTTTGAGTCAAGCAGTCCTAAATTACTATTACTGTCATCATTGGTATGATCATCATTCTGTTGCTGTGGATCAAAACTCAAGATATAGGGTACTCTAAGAAGGAACTCTAGCACTGATTTTCAAACTTAATAAAGGAGGGAAAATTAATGTAATGTAAGAAAGTTTAGATCTGTAAATTTAGAAAGTGGATACTGACAGGTCAGGGGTTTTGACACTGGAAATTTCCAACACCACAATTCAAACACAATATATTCTTTGAGAACTGAAAATATTCACTGCTGAATATGACAACATAATACTTGCAAAGTGAAGCTTGGAGTTCATATCACCCAGAAGTTATCATTGTACCTCAAAGAAAGGGACATTTAAAATATAAACTCACATTTCCTCTTGTCGGTATTCTAACTCCCAGTTGGGATCCTTCATATTCTGAGCATAAGTTGTTCCCACTGTTACACCCACTATAATAGCTGGGACTCCTATGTGACAAAGAAATGTACAAAATTAATCATTTATCCAAGACAAGTATTAATTATAAAAGACCATGAATGAATTATACATCTGACCCTGTTGTACTGTTCTTTCCACTTCAGATAATGTACAGACCCATAGATGTAGGTCAACAGTAGACAGAATTTTTCATTTTTCTTTCTTTTGTTGTACTGACTCCATATACCAATTGTATATTAAATCTCATTTCTTTGTACCTCTTAACACAAGTTGGATCTTGAAATGATAGGATTCCGACTCTGCCTTCTTTCTTGGAGAGAATCTAGTAAAAATTTCATGATTTTTTTTTCTTAATGAGTCACTTTGACTTCCTTTTTAAAAATATTTATCTTAAAGTACCTACTAAGTTAATTAGTTCAGTCTATATTGCAAATGAACTAATAAAGAGATTTTTTTAAGTTAACACCTTATGTTATCTTGTAATTCTTTAAAAATTTTACTTTATTTTTTATTTTATTGTGAAGGTGATGTACAGAGGGGTTACAGCTATATGAGTCAGGTAATGAGTACATTTCCCTTTGAACAGTGTCACCTCCTCCCTCATTCTCTCCTAGTTTTTCCCCTCCCAGCTTCCTTCCCCCCAAAGTTGTATAGTTCATTTCCAACATAGTAGGTTTCACTGCTGAATTGGTTCCCCCTTTTTCCCATCATTTCTGTGCTTCCCTTTTTTCTCTCCAAGTCAGATAAACTTATATACATGGCAAAAGGTACAGAAATTTGAAGAAAAAACAACAACACAAAAACACAACAAAACACTGACAGAAGGGAATAAACCAAAGAAAACAGGAAAGAAAAAAAAAGATCCACAAACAGTACAATAAAAAGCCTCTTGCTTACATTTCTTGGAGTTATTTGATAAGCATCTTTTTATATGATCATACGCACTTAGCTATTGAGTATTTGGTAGCCTTATCTTACATAATAGTTTTGATCACTCTGCCTCCTTCACAAGAGTGGTACTAGGCAGAAAGTATTCTTAGTATTATTACACAGTCTTCTACCTCAAAGTCTTTTGATAGTAGGCCTTTAACAGGTGTTTTGTTCGTTTAGATTAAATGATTACAACAAAATTCAGTCCCTCAACAAGTAGTTATGCAAACACTTACCCCATCCAATTAATGAGATGAAGAGAATAAAATGAGAAGGAAGAGGCTTCATTGTCCTGATGAGAAGGAAGTAGAACTGCACAGCATTGAGTCCATTCCAGGTAAATGTCACTAGCAGGAAATAGTGCAGCAAGGCAGCAAACACCGTGCATGAGGGATTGGGGATGTCAATGGAGTCTTTTTCAGGAATTGTGTTTGCAGCGTGAATATTAGTTTCAGTATAATTTTTGTTTAGGTTCTTGTTTTGGGTATTTTCAATTCCAAACACAAAGAAGAGGTTGAAAATCAACATTGATGTGCACAGGTTGACTAATACCCAGGTGATTGTGGTTTTTCTGACTTTCCTGGAGAAACAAAAATCAATAAACAGTTTCAAAGTGCTAGTTACTCTCCAAGTATAGCTCCCAGTGAGCTCTTATTGCCAGTAATATCTTCTTCCAGCCCTGCTTTGTTCCTTCATCTAAATAATACCAGAAAGCTGACATTCATGACTGACTAATCCATCAAGCCAAACAATGTTTAAGGAACATGGTACTTTCCAGGCCCACAACAACATTTTCAATTCTTTTAAAACTACTGGAGGAAGAAGAAAAAATAATTTTTGGTAAAAAAATATTAACATGTTTGTCTTACATCAATGTAGTCATAAACTATAGTTATTAATCTGGATTTTTTTATAAGGAAGAAGTTTCATTTAAAGATAAAAGGGCTAAGACATGGAAGTTATAACACAACCCTCATGGCAGTGTTCTCAGGACACAGCACTCTTGGGGTTGTGAGCATGATGGAAAAAGGCTGGTTACTGTGCTATACATGAAGTGCTCTGAGTGTACAGTGATGGAAAAAAGATGCCACTGTCCTAACATCCTAAGTGAACCTTGATTTTCAGCCCAGCTATCATCTGACTGCAAACTCCCAAAAGAATTCAGAAAAACTAGAAGATAAATACATCCCTCTGAGCCTAATGGAGCCACAGAATCTTTAGAAAAGAAACTGTTTTACACCTCTAAGTTTTAAGAATTTATGCAGCTTCCTTAGAAGAAGCTCTAATGGCAGTCATCCAGCTCAAAATAGAAAACTATGACACAGTAATAGAGGAACCTGCACTTGAATGTAGAGAAAAATCTTAAATTTTTAACAAGAAATTTTTAAGAAGTGACACTGAAAATTGAGCCCAGGGCCTTGGTCAAATTAGGCAAATACACAGTAACTAATTTTTAATGCACTTAAAATTTTTTAATTAAGCCTAAATATATTGAAAATGAACCACAGCAATATGTTTGAATCAGAACTATATGACGTTTAGCTTTATATTACATCTAGGAAATGAGGCCCCCCCACAAACATTCTTAATGTTTTAATTTGTTTCCTAGTTATTGCTCCTGGTGCTATTCTTTATCATTTGAGTAAACTAATGGTTACTAGCTTTTGGATGTACTATGCACAACAAATTTCTCTTTTTCCACAAGACACATGAGCCCTCTAAGGAACCCTCTTTCATTAGCATATCTCTGATGAATGAATGCTCCAAATATTACTTTGGAAAAGTCTGGCTGATTGTTAAGTCTTCAACATGTTGTGAACAGTTGTATTATTGTAAAATATGACTGAGAACTCTGTTCCTTGGTTGGAAGGTATAATTTTTAGGCTGCAGAACCAAGTACCCTTCAAAAAGACCACTCCCACCCAGCACTCATTTCACATTTACCTAATGTCATTGTTCTGAGAGACAGGGTTGTTCCTCTGGTTTTGTCTGTAGATTGGTTTTATTTCCTAGGGATTTTCCGAAGGTGATATGAGCCTGTGTGTGCTGTACCGTGTGGTATGGGATGCAGTATGTGTAGAATGCTGGCTTGGGATATGTGTGACATGGTGCATGTATGAGTTCTATGCTAGCCACATGTGCATCTTCAGACTGGCAGACATGGCAGAGGCAGTTCTATCCTATATCATATTACAATTTTGTGGGTCCTGTGGCATATAGTTCTAAAGTAATGAAGTTATAAAAACCTCTATTCAGTACTTATCATTGCATATTTATTATGTGCATCCCTTAGATTCTTGTGAATTGGATGTCCTCATTAAATGAGCATGTGCTGGCAAAACTGGTTCAACACCTGCAACAAACTAAAACTAGATCCTTATATATCACCCTGTACCAAAATCAATTCCAAATGGATCGAAGACCTCGAAATAAAAACAGATACCCTGAAAACACTAAAAGAAGGAGTTGGAGAAACACTTGGGCTCCTTGGCACAGGACAAAACTTTCTTAACAAAGACCCAGAAATGCTACAAATCAAGGAAAGGATGGAAAAATGGGACTGCATCAAACTGCAGAGCTTCTGCACGGCAAAGGACATAGCTCACAAGATAAACAGAAAGCCCACAGACTGGGAGAAGATCTTTACCAGCCATACAGTGAAAAAAAAGGCCTCATATCTAAAATATATGCAGAACTAAAAAAATTACCTCCCTCCAAAACAAAACCACAAAGAACCAACAGCCCCCTCAACAAGTGGGCTAAAGACTTAAAAAGAGACTTCTCTGATGAGGAAATGTGAATGGCCAAGAGACATATGAAAAAGTGCTCTATATCACTGGCCACAAAAGAAATGCAAATCAAAACAACATTGAGATTCCATCTCACCCCAGTAAGAATGTCCTTTATCAAGAAAACTAACAATAATTAATGTGGGAGGGGATGTGGCCAAAAGGGAACCCTACTTCATTGTTGGTGGGAATGTAAACTGGTTCAGCCACTCTGGCAAGCAGTATGGAGATTCCTCAGAAGGCTAAATATAGAACTCCCCTATGACCCAGCAGCCCCACTTTTGGGTATCTATCCAAAAGACCACAAACAAAATCACACTAAAGCCACCAGCACAACAATAGCACAATTTGTCATAGCTAGAATCTGGAACCAACCCAGATGCCCCTCAGTAGACGAATGGATCAGGAAAATGTGGTTCATATACACAATGGAATTTTATGCCTCAATCAGAAAGAATGTCATTGCCCCATTCGTAAGAAAATGGAAGGACTTGGAAAAAATTATACTAAGTGAAGTGATCCAGACCCAAAGAAACATGGACTCTATGGTCTCCCTCATAGGGAATAATTAGCACGGGTTTACGCTAGTCACAGCAGAGGATCACAAGAGCCTAATAGCTGTGCCCCTATGAACACATAAGATGATGCTAATTGAAATGAACTCAGTGTTATGGAAATGAGTGTTGTATCACTGTTGTAATCACTTTCAACATGCGATGTGAAACCGTAGCTTCTATTGTTGATGATCCTCTTGTATCCCTTCCTGTGGTTGTACCCACACTATCACTGTATCTCATCTGAGTACCCTGGATACTGTATATACTGGTATTTGAACTAGCAAAGGGGAAGGAAATATCGAAATTGAGAGACAAAGGATAAAAAGACAAACGACTCCAAAAGCAATCCTTGCAAAACCATTTGGTGTAAACCAACTGAACAACTCATGGGGGGAGAGGGAAAAGGGGAGGGGGGAGGGAGGAATGAGGGAGGAAGTAACAAACAGTACAAGAAATGTACCCAGGGCCTAATGTATGAAACTGTAACCTCTCTGTACAGCACTTTTACAATAAATAAGAAAAAAATAAAAATAAAAAATGTTGACTAAGAAAAAAAGAAAATGAGCATGTGAAACTCTTGAGCTCTTCTCTAGTTCAGGAGGACTGCACTCTGATGAGAACACACATGGAGCATTACACCAGGATAGCACTTTCTCTGTGAGAAGCACCTCTTTCACCTCTTACCTGGTGACAATCTGAAATATGATGGTCAGAGCCAGGCCAGCAATGGAAAGGGCACATCCCAAGATGGATAAAATGTCCAGTGACTTTGGATACTGATAATTCTTTTTGAAACTCTGAAAAAGTAAGTTGATGTATATTTTAAAATAACCATTCCTAAAATGTCAATGAAAGTCAACATCATACAAAGTTAGGCTGACAAAATAACATTATATTCTATTGATCTCCATCCTAAATATACTGCATCATAGCTACTGTGGAATGAACATGTCTTTTTCTCCTTAGGAGACAGTGTTAATAGCCCAATACTAAGGAAAGACATTCTAAAGATTCTAAATATAAGGAAGAATGCTTGCCTTCAAGTGCAAGGCCTTGAATTAAGCCCCCAGCCAGACAAAAATAGTGAGAGGCAGTCTAACAGCTTTCAGAGATGTAAATATGGGTATGTACCATAATTATTCAGTTACTTGTATGGGGCAGCTTTTATATGGTACAGCTTTGTAGTTAAAAGGTTTAAAACATACATAGAATAACTGTGGGGCAAATGTAAGAAATTTAAAGGTTATGCATTTGCATTTTCTTATAATTTGAACAATCCCAAGGGAAAAAAAACGCATTAGTTACGTCAGGTACCAGTGGCTCATGCCTGTAATCCTAACTATTCAGGAGGCTGAGATTTGAGGATTATAGTTCAAAACCAGCCATGTGCTAAGTGAAATGAACTTCAAGTTATGGAAACAAGTGGTATATCACTGTTGTAGTTATTGTCAATATGCCATGTGAAACTATACCCATTTTTTTTATATTCCCTTCCTGTGGTTTTACCCCTGATATCATTGTATCTGATTTTAGTAGCCTAGATATTGTATATATGTGTATTGGAACAAGGAAAGGGAAAGGGAATACCAAAATTGAGAGACAAAGGATAAAAAGACAAACCAATAGCAATACTTACAAAACTATATGGTGTGAACCAGCTCATGGCTGGGAGAGGGAAATGGGGAGGGGGGATGAGGGAGGAGGTAACAAGTTGGATTAGAAATGCACTCACTTCCTTACATATGAAACTGTAATCCCTCTGCACTTCACTTTGAAAAAATAACCAGCCAGGGCAGGGAAGTCTATGAGACTTTTATCTCCAATTAACCACAAAAAGAAATGGAACTGTGGCTCAAATGGTAGACACTACTCTTGAGCAAAAGATCTCAGGGACAGTATTCAGGCCCTGAGTTCAAGCCCTAGTACTAACACACACACACACACACACACACACACACACACACACACACACACACACAGAGCTTGAGATAACTAAACTGTTCATATATCTTTAAAATGTGTGTTGAGACTCACATACTGCACAGCTTCCCTCTGGCCAAAACCACTTACTACTTCAGTAACAGTGTAACAGTGTCTATTAATTCCTCTTCCACACAGAGGCTTTCTTTCTTTCCATGTTAAAAAAAAATAAATTGTGAATTCAATCTATACGAAGCCCAAATAGAATACCTTCCCTTTACCAGCCAGCACTTTTTCAGTTCTATTTACACTTGAATTTTCTATTTAATTTGAGGATCTGTGTAAACTAAATTTTTCTAATCATTTTCTAATGATTTCTAATTAGTGCGTACTAAATTTAGGCATAAGGAAAATTCCTGTCTGACAGGAGATTATGATTAACATTCTTACCATTAACACAGCAAAATTAGTCGTGTGGTTGCACTCACAGCCCAGGAATCCATCTGTTACATTTGTTTTATTACAGCCATATGTGTCCCAATTGTTTGTCGACAGATTCCAGTAGACACAGGCATATGAATAAAGTTGGAATTCTTTTTGGTTGTACTTTGAATGGATAAGACAATTACAATCACTGATATTTTTAATGCTTCATTAGATGGAAAAAAATTAACAGAATGAGACCATCCTAAGAGAAACCAGTTAAAATATATATTTAACATCAGCTAATTTTGTAGCTAAGATAGTTTTAGATAGTTTTACAGAAGATATGTATGAAGATAGATTTAAATGAATCTTACAAAAAGATTTTCTGCAGATTTCATTTACCCAAATTATCCTTGCTTTGTAATTAAGAGGAACCAGGAGTCTTATTTCTGTAAATGGGAAAACTCACCCTTGGATTAAAGACCATTTCAACAGATGCATCTTTCTCATTTTCACCTACTTTTCCTGAGATAATTTTTTGACTGAAATTTGATTTAGTCATAAAAGTTTTGGATTGAAAAAGTTTGTTGTTTTGATATACTACAAAGCCAAACTTTTTAGATTTAGAGTCACCTATGGGGAGAAAGAGGACATTAAAATCAGTACACAAATCTTGGAGTAAATAGGAAGCAGTTTTATGTCATTATTAAACTGAATGGCTGCCTAATATTTGTGTATAGTACAGTAAAATTGTTTACTGGTGAAACTTTACTTAATTGCAATATAATATGTTGATTTTGTAAGATATACTATGCATATTTTGTGGTCGTCTACTAGTGCTGTCTCAAACCTACATACCGTAAACAGATAATAGAAATTTGAATTTCTCTACAAACTTATAAATAAATACATAGGTAGCTTACAAGGGTATGCAAATGTATTAACTGAAATACTGTAAATTCAAAGTGTAATTCCTTAGAAAGGTAAAGTCAAAGTTACTCAAAATAAAACATTAGGAAGAAGGTACTTGAAAAGGGGTGAAATGTGGTCATGGGGAAAAGGGCAGATGAATGTAAAGGAGAAGGGGGAGAAAAATAAGTTCAAGAATCCAGGCTATATCCTATAAAATTAAGAATAGTGAGGGAAGGGGTGAGTAGAGGAAGCATGGGTGGGAATGTTGAATGGGTGACATTGATCAGGATCCATTGTATTCATAGGCTGCTTCGTTAAATAGTGGGTCATTTGTACAACTACTTAAAGATAATAAGAAAAATAGGCAAAGAAGAAAATTTCTGATGTACTTAATGTAATAGATCATAAATTTCCCCTTTTCAGAAGAGGTCTTATTCTATACCTGGGAAGAAAGAATGCTGCATAGAGATACCAAGAAAGATAAAGTGCACAGAGAGGCCTTGCTGTATTTCCCCACTTAATCTATTAACACTAAGGCCTCCTCTTTGACCAATCATGTTTCTATATAGTTGCCCATGTTTGATCATTTCTGTGTAATTGAGCCTGCTTAAAAGCCCCCGAAGAAAAGGTTTTTCAAAACTTCAATGGTACTCTGAGGCTTCAGGAATCTTTGCAACAGATAACATGGGAATTCCTAAAAGATAGTGAGCCTCTACCCTCTCATTCTGCACTCCTTTCAGTCTCACCTCACATATGTATCTCTTCATCTTATCCTTTGTAATGTACTTTGTAATAAACCAACAAACATGTTTCCCTGAGTGTTGTGAAGTACTAAAGGCAATTAATTAAAACCCAAGAAGAGAGTTATGGGGACCCTGATTTCCAACTGCTTTTACATGTGGTCTCTTCACAGTTTTCAAGAATGCATGCTACAGTTGCCATATTGTACAGTCTTTAACTAGTTCTTTTTATATTACATTTTATATTCTTTGTCCTATGTTTTTAATGAGAGAAGCAACCCATGTTGGAATTTCCTACATACATGTTTAGTGTGTCTTGATATACAGAAACCTACAGTTTTCTACATGAGCAAGGCATGATCTTGTACACTTGTAATTCAGTCACGTGGGTGGCTGAGGCAGAGGATCACAAGTTCAAGGCCACCTTATGACACATTGTCAGGTCAAGGACAGCCTGGGCTATCTAGTAAGAATTTGACTCAAAAAAACAAACAAATGAAAATGTTTATAAACCTAAGCATGTTGTACATGACAAAACTGTACCTATAAGTTTCTAAAATGTCCTTTCAGTCTAATCTAGATCTGTGTCTCCTAATACTGTTTTCAACCTATTCAACTACATTGCTTATTTATGTGGAATAAAAAAAATAGATTCATACCTTTCTCTAAACACAAAAAATAAATTCCAGGTGGACCAAAGACTTAACTGTGGATAGAAATATTAAAACTATTCAGGAAGCTACCATGATGACTTCAGGATAGGAAAAGTTTTCTTTAAGGAAAACACAGAGCACCACTTATAGAGGGAAAGATACACATTGGATACATCAACACATTATAAATTAAAATTTTGGCATTGCTCCAAACATAAAAATCTAAACGAAAACGACAGACCAAAGAAAACATATTAGCAACTTACATAACTGTCAAAGGATTAGTATTCAGAACCAATAAAGCTTTCAGTGATAAAAAGGAAAAGGAAAAAACCAAACTATGAACACTCTTCTTTTGTTATTTTCTGAGTCAGAGTCTCATTACATAGCCCAAGCTTACTATGAACTTGTGATCCTGTTGCTTCTGCCTCCCAAGTGCTGGGATTACTGGCATGCACCATGATGCCTGGACAATGGCTTCAAAACATAGAAATCTAAAAGAAAACCACTTTAGAAAATTTTTCTGGAGAAATACAGATCTGTCTGAATTTTGCATTTCAATTCTACATTCCAAAAAGGATTTGAAAAGAAAAAAAGTATCTACAACTTGAAATAGTAGAAATGAGATTTCTGTAATTTATCAGTGTCCCAAATATACTCAAACCAAGTTATTAGATGTAAAACTTAGTAGATACTACTTCTCTAAGTGGATTTGAAGTTATGAATTCCATAAACTTTGATTTATTAAAAATGTAATGAAGTTTTAGACTAACTTTTCTTGGTTTTGAGCAAGATCTGAAGTTCTGTTCGTCCGTCTGGATTAAGTTTGTCCACATTTTCTGCAACTATGGACCCAGAAACCAGAGAATCACTTGATCCTATGGGAAGGAAAAAAGTTGTGTAACATTAATCAAAGCAAATGCATATATAAAATGTTACAGTTGACTGCATCTTGAGATCACAACCTCAGGTGCAGTCCTGGCCTGTCAGTACCTCCATGCTCAATAAAAATTATTTTTCCATAAAAAATATTATAGTGGAATCCTTTTATACAATTAATATATGCTGAAAAGTCTACATTGTAATGAATAGGAGATTATTTATGATTCAGAGCATACTCTTTTTAGCTATTATGATCCTATGAAGTAAAGAGCTCACCTTTCTGTACAGAGAAGCGAACATTTTCAGAATGTTCATGAATTCCTGGATTAAAGGACTGAATTGCTACATTAGGTTCCACCACTGACTCATTGTATAAAGTCAAGGAATAATTTTCCATTTGTTCAATAAGCCTACAGACAATGAAACATAACAAGTTAGTATTTTACAAAGTTTGTCATAAACCCCGAGATGTCTGTTTTCTACCACATTATAGTGGAAAGGCATGAGCACAGATCTTACAAGGTCACAATGATGTCGACTTTTGCTCAAAAATAATTGTTTCTCCTCTTCAACATAGTCTCGTTTTAATATATGTATAGTCTTCCCACCTTATTTACTACATGCAGTTTTGACTCAACCCTAAATGCATGCTGGTTATAATTATTAGAAAACTGACAACTACTTGTAGAAATGTCACTTAAGGAAAAATGAGTTGTGTGGACAAAGATTATGTATGGGAGTGTTGACTGTTCATAGTATTAAAATCCCTAAAACAATCCAAAAGCTTGCTCATATAAGGCAGTAATCTAAGCTTATGATGTATTGATTGATATTTATGCTTTTTTTGTTGTTGCTGTCAGTTGTGGGGCTTGAACCCAGAGCCTGCGCACTGTCCCTGAGCCTCTTTGTGCTCAAGGCTAGCATTCTACAACTTGAGCCACAGAGCCACTTCTGGTCTTTTTGTGTATGGTTAACTGGAGATAAGAGTCTCTCTGGGACTTTTCTGCCCAGGCTGGCTTCAAACAAAGATCCTCAGATCTCTGCCTCCTGAGTAGCTAGGATTACAGGCATGTGTATGAAGGTACAAACATGGAAATACACAAAAGATAAAATATCTGGAATATATACTAGTGGGCAAATGAAGGCAGGATCATTTTAAGAACTTTCTCATCATATGTTTTCTTAATTATCTACAGTGAGCTTTCCATACTTAAATATGCAAGGAATTTATAAAGACGAAGTCCCAGCAAATGGTCTCTATGAATAAAGTTCAATTCTGAAACAAATATACAACAAAAGTAATCAAATCACAGGAATGGGGGTGGGGTGGAGAGTTGGATTCTGTTTCTTGTTTCAATATAACTAGGAAAAATCTGAAGGATAGGTAATCAAAGCACACCAGAAACTCAGGAAATGAGAGCTGAGGTATGTAATGCAATGACAAAAAAAGACAAATGACTACAAAAGCAATACTTGTAAAACTGTTTGGTGTAAACCAACTGAACAATTCATGGGGGGAGAAGGAAAGGAGGAAGGGGAAGGGGAGGAATGAGGGAGGAGGTAACAAACGGTACAAGAAATGTATCCAATGCCTAATGTATGAAACTGTAACCTCTCTGTACATCAGTTTGACAATTAAAAAAAAATAGTAGGAAAAAAAAAAGAGTTGGAAGAGCCCCTTTGGTGTAGAGGTTGCTTGTTTGGTCATACCAACCAAGGATAGGGGCACCAGTTCTAATCTAAATCAGCCCAATTGACTCTTGTCTCTCAGACCATGACTATCCCTAGAATCAAGAGGTAACATGCACTATTTCTTGTTAATAACAAGGTCAAGGAGAAAGCCAACAACACATGGGCTACCAGTGTACAGAGTGCCTGCCTAGCAAGCACAAGGCTTTCTTCAAATCCCAGTACCACTGCCAAAGAGGAAAAAAAACAGTCAAACCGTTCTGTCTATATTCCAGAAGGATCAACCAGTTACTGCATGCATGAGAGAAATAGACTCCCCTCTACTTACTAATGCTTTAGCCGAGGAAAGTAAATAGCACTTTGCCATGTCTTTCTAAATTGAAATGTGCTTACGTGGTAAAGGTGTTATTATTAGCAGCAGCAGCTATTTGAAAAACATTCTCTCTAACATCCAGGAGTTGACTAACTGTGGTTACAGCAAGCTTCTTTGCCTGGGAAGGGAAAGGCAGTGGTTATCATAGAAGACACAAATCATTTGTTAACATCATCATGAAGAAGTATCATAGTCAGAAGGAGCATCACTAGAATGATCATGCAAGAGCAATAAAATTTCAAAACCAGTATTTTAGTTTGCTTGTGATATATGTAAGATTGCAGTGACCCAAAAAAGGAGAAAGTGAAACTATACATTAAGCTAATGAATTAGGAAGGTCAGCTCTCTGAATTTGACCTCATAATACTGTAATGTTATTCACAGAACTCCGTCCCACCCCTAAGAACACAAAAGCAAATACCTGAATAAAAAATGTAGGGCAAAATAAGGACAGTGCAAGGTTGATTGTTACAATGCTGTAGGTAGCCATAATTAGCAAATTTCATATTTATTTATATAACTAGGAAGTAGAAAAGTTATACGTAGTTTTCTTACATTTCAAAACTCGGAAGTATAGAGAGAAGGTCTTTGGGCAATTGATTATTTAGCTGTCTGTTTCATTGGCTATTTTTCTATAAATACTATATTTGGAGGTCTTTATTCTTTTCTCCTCTTTCTATTTTTGCTAGTTTGTGACTTGAATTTTCAAAGGCTCTTGAATAATATAACTTTTGAATTAAGAAATTTAAAGGGAATGAAAGAAAGGAACATGGATCACCTTGGTGGAGACTGGGTCAGTGCATATTGATGGGTTATCAGTCTTCTCTGTCTTTGCAAATATTGAGTATACAGATTGTTCTCAGACATTCTAATTTAGAGGGCTCTAATATTAGAAACGTATAAACTAGGCTTAAGTTTTGGTGAAGACCAAGACCAAACTGAAAAAATATTAAAAATAAAGAGACCAGAGTCTAAGGTAAGTCATGAATTCTGTGGAATTCACTTGGAATAGAACAGGGAGACTGAGGGGAAGATGTAATGGTCAACGAACTAATAAAATAAAAGATGTGCTTATTCTAAGACATTCTGGAAAATTAAACGTAAGAATCATGATTATCCCACAACATGATGTTTAAACAAGGAACCCTTTTTTCCATTTCTTTGGGAACCCCTCCAAAAGAATTTTCTTCCAAACAGCCTAAAGAAATATAAACCATACTCAAATCATGTCATGAGTAGAGTTTGTGGTCTCTTTCTTTTACGTCTCCTATGCACTTGCCTTATTATTGGGAAGCAAACTCTAGACTTCACATTTACTACAGAAAGATGCTACAACCATGAGCTACATCCCTAACTGCCTCTACCAAGAATCTTGAGTTTTACCTCAGGGGAAGCATTTCTGGATTCATTGAAGATCTGTCCAACCACAGTAGAAGCAGAAATGATGTTCTCAGCAGTTAATCCACTGGTGTTAGATGTTAAAATCTGTGCTGCTGTAGAAATAGCCTGAGAGTCTGTTGTAATATTGTCTATCTGTTTAAAAAAATGTAGTTAACTTTGCACAACTATTTAACACTTCAGAAGCAACTGCCAGTAGAAATTTAGCTGGCTTCACACTCCTGAATATCATGCCTACCCAGTTTTTAAGTGCACTTTTCTTTGATTATATAAAGAATACAGCATTGCAGGCCAATTATTTTCTGTCTTTTCTGTTTTTGTCTGTCATGATTGATTAAGCATTATTGGTTGCCTCAGAGAGAGGTATATTGATATAACCATATCAATATATAAAGTCCAGATGGAAATAAGCACAGAAACTGAAAGCAAATATTTAGAATTGACATGTAAATTTTATACAGTTGGATATAATAGCAGTTTTTTAAAAAAAGTCTGCATTTTATATGTCATTTTCATTTTTCTAACAGCGTATTTTTATTGTATTCTACAAACTATTGGTCAGCAATGAATTAGAAAACTTTTATCTGTCTTTTCAGCGTAGACATTCCTGAAAGCACTAGTGTGGATAACCTCTCCACGTGACAATGTACTACAGGGTTCTGTGTTGTGAGTCCAAAAACACGCAAAACCCATGCTGTCATTACTGCAGTGGAATGTCAAGGTTGAGTAGAGCCCAGTTACTCACTAGATGGCAGCATTTCTTCAAAACATCAAACCCATAGTCGAGGAAGCATCAGAAACAATATTCAATCCATAGACAGAAACAAAATACCCAGAGCATTCAATAACCAGGTCTTGGCTATGTGCTATGCACGTCTTTGATGTTTGGCAGGTATTATCATGTGCAATAGCAAAACAACTTTGTGGGTTGACTCCTCATACCCATTGAAGGCTCAGAGAGGTTTAGAAGCTAACTCAAAGTTCACACTGGAGGAAGCAGCGCTAAGAGTCAAACATTGCTTTGTCAAATTCTAGAGTCTATTCTTTCTTTTAGTCCAAGGGATGGGCATGCCACTGCACATCCTGACCTCTCTGCCTGCCCCACCCCCACCACTGGGACCATCTATGATTAGGAAGTCTGTAGTATAATATGGATTTTAAAATCAAGAGCATTAGTCAACAGGGCTAAACACTTCATTTCCCAAGACTATATTTTTCTATAATCAGGTGCATTAGTACTTCTCTTTGATGTTTAAGAATTAATTGTGATTAAAGGCACAGTGTGTATGAAGAATTCCACACAGTACAGACAAATTTCCTATTTATAGTGGTGGTTTGCTTTATGTTTTTTTTTCCCATTATATTGGTACAAAACCAATACATATTCTGTATTAATTATTGAATTTGAATTAGTAAATTTTTCCTTGCCTAGGCTCATAACATTAGCCAGTTCTGATAGGCTAGAGGACATACTTGCTTTTCCAGGCTTTCCAGACTTTCATTGCAATTTCCTCTTGTTGCATTTTCTAATTTTATCTCTCCATAAGGAGAAAAAGTACACAAACGGATTGCTAATGGTTTGCCCGCTTTCATAGAAAAAGAAAAGAGAACAGTTATATGTTATAAGTTATACCAGTTGCATAAATATTATGAAATATTTCAAATAAATGAACATAACAGGCACATAAAGTCACTATCCAGTGCTTTATGGAGTACACATGGTAAACACAAACACAGTTGAAGTCCTATTTTCATTTACTGAGATCTTAATCAAAAGGCTAGAAAAATGTAAAGACGGATCATGAATAGTTGAGTAAGTACTTAAAATCAATAAGGAAAAGACACATACAGGATTGAGCAATTCAAATAATTTACTTGTATTTCAATAGTAATAGTAATTATATCACAATAGTAAATATCTAAATGTGAAATTCTCCTTAGGATCATTACTGAGAGAAATTCTACAAAATATTTCTCTAAATGATCTAGAAGTGGCTGAATTCTTGAGATGCCCCAGTCTGTAAGAAATGTAAGTTCTTTTCAGCATTGATGAGACAATAGTCAATGCCAAAAAAAGGACAAGTAAAATAATTTTGCAAAGTTGTCTCTAGCTAACAGGAAAGAAGCATAAGTTTCTGAAGACCACTCTTAGAGCATACTGTCCAATGTGGTATTGAAATAAAACAAATTATCAACACCCTACATATTATTGGGTTATATGAAATTTTTATCTTTTCATCCTTTCCCTTAAATAGTTAAATTAATTGTTAGTGTTTTGAAACATATTGGGAATGGAAAATATTATTTGCTCTTTTACTTTGGAATGTCTCTATGGAGGTCAGGTTGTTATGTTCACTTAGATTTGATAAAATTAAATAATGTTCTAAGACAGATAACCAAAATGACAAAGGAGGCAAAGGATTACTGACAATAAATAGACTTAACTGATTCCGTTACTGTTTCAAGATCATGCAGCCTGAAATTGTATGGTGTGAGTCCATAATCCAGATTAATTTTAAAAGTGAGACAAATTATATAACTCAAAAAACAATTATTCACTTGATCAAATTCTAAGAGATAAAATAAGATGAAAAAATTAAGTATACTAATAATGTGATGGTTAGGAGGAATTCACAATCAAATAATCCATGTTAAGCTTCTTTTGGAAAATTAAGGTAATGTGAAGTACCACCATAAATTTTGAGCAATGACATCATAATGGTCCTTCTTCAGTCAGGTGCTGGTACTCAGAAAGCTGAGATCTGAGGATTGGGTTCAGAGCCGGCCTGGGCAGGTAAATCCATGAGATTCTTCTAATTAATCATCAAAAAAGCCAGAAGTGAAGCTATGGCCTGAGTGGCAGAGTGCTATCCTTAAGCAAAAACTCAGGTACACTGTTCAGGCTCTGAGTTCAAGCTCTAGGACTGATACACACACACACACACACACACACACACACACACACACACACACACATCTTTCTTCAAAACTCTCCTTGATACTTATTTCATGGAACAGTGCTAGCTGGAGGGATGGTAGTGATTCTGATTTTTAAATAGAAGATATGGGAGAAAACGCATACCATTTGGTGTGTTCTGGCCACAAGTTTGCAAAGATGGTCCATATCTTCCCACTGCAATTCTGGCAAAAGTAAGTTGCTGAAATGTACTATTTTCACAGAAATTAACTGTAATTGAAAGAAAATGACACTTTTTAATGATGCATTTTATTTGTCTTTTTGAGATTCAAAACCAGATAAAAGGTAAAATTCAAAACTTTGCAATGAAATTTGAAGGATAATAGAAAGCTTATAGAAGGAATTGGCCTGCTGGAAACTTCTATATCATCCTATCTGGTTAAGTTATGTCATTAGAATAATGTTAGAATAATAATAGTTATGTCATTAGAATAGCATATCATATAACCAGTTTTAGTTGAAACAGGCACAGTTTAGACTTCGAGTGGGGTGGAATGTGTGAGAGCACTGTTATAGTAGCAATGATAGTGCTTCTGATTAGAAAATGAAAAACACATGGCCTAAAGAAGCAAAGGGAATTATGAGGATGTGGGTCTTAACAAAAAGGCCCCAAAGCCCCTGAATTATGGACATTTGTAGGACATATTGTTAATAAAAATATAAGGAACTATGAGGGTAATGGCAGGACTCTGATTCCCAAATATGCTGCATGAAGTGCAGGAAGTGCACTTCAGACTAAGAAACAGCCTTGAATTTCAGTACAGAGACATCATTAATTGAAGTCAAAACACTTACTTAACTAAGTTAACTCCTCCAAAAAAAGGAAGACAAAAACTTCATATAAGCATGCACATATGAAGATCCATCTTTATTTGAGAAAAGTTACAGACATTAAACTGGGACATTTTAAGCATGATAATATGATATATCAACATGGGAAAGAGCCTAAGGGAATTACTCATGGCCCTGGATTAGACACTGCAGCCAGCAGGATATACACCTGTAAATTCGATAGGGAAAAACCTTGACAGGAAACAAATCTTGATTATATGGAGCCCCAAAATAAAATGCAGCTGTAGCTGTGCAGCTCATCAACACATGTTAATGATGTCGTCACTGTGCACAGTGCTTGGAGGATCATTAATCAAAGCTTCCAGAAGTCTGACTACCTACTCTTATTATCAGAAAGATTGCCTAAACCTCACCCTAGCATTACCTAAAGTAACTCACCAATTGTACACCTGAGCCCTCTCCACTCTTCTGTACAAATACATCTTCCATTTTCCCAGGTTCCACCATTCCTACAGAACTCCGTAGTGGTGCTTGATGGGGGAGAATATGTACCTGAGGAAAGAATAAATGACAGAATAACATGAGAAATGTCTAATGGGTACCTTGTTTTAAACCTGTGACCATTTTTTGTTTTTATGTAAAACAATTACTTTAAGTATCATTGCTAAGAAATATCCTTTATAGCAATGTCATCAACAAAAAAGAGAATCAACAAATGTATGCAGTCCTTGCTATATGTTATGGATACTGAAAAAACATAGTTGAAAGATACAAAACCTTGCTTAAGGAGATTAGAATTCTTTAAGACAGAGGAGATCTTATGTTCAATACATAGATTGTAGACAGCAATAGATTATTTTGAGAAAAGCCAGATGTAATTGGATGTTACAAGTAAGCAGGATACAAAGTGGAAAATCACAAAAGCATGGAAATTTCTGATGTGTCTAAGGAGAGCATTTAACATTTAGCATTGTTTCTATGTGGAACAACAGCTACACATGGAGTGGGTGATGAAGATCTTTACAGACCAGCCAAGTAGGTTTACTACTGAAAGAAAATACAGGTTCTTAAAACAAAGTAATGGAAGGAATGTCTTCTAGGATGATTCCTCAATCTGTATATTGGAAGTGGCTAAATCTCAAAGATAAAGACCAGTTAAGTGAGGATCTAACTAAAGCATTGGCTCTATGATAGATAGGTATCCTTAGATTCAGGAAACACATGCCAGACATGATTGTAAGGATAAAATGACTACCTAACAATGAGCCAAGCACACTGAGCTGTCTAAATTGATAATTACAATCGATGGTGAAGATATTAAATAAGCCTAATAATACAGGAGGTAGAGTTCTCGCTCTAGTTCCAACAATGATGGAGAAGCCCCCTCTGACATTTTTGGGGAGGTGGTATTAGAGTTTGAATTCATGCCATCACTTGCTAGGAAGGAACCTATCATTTGAGCCATGCCCCACCCAGTTTTTGTTTGTTTTATTTTTCAGATAGGATCTTGCATTTTTGCCCACAGCCAATCTTGGATCATGGCTTTCCTTCCTCCAACTTCTGAAGCTGTGGATAATGATTTTAAACTCTGAACAAAAATTAAAACTTACTTTGAGGGTATTAGACCTCTATGAATGACAGATAGAACTGAAAGATATTCTACATTTATTAAATCTTTCCATTAGGAGCTCTATACAAGCCATGGGACAAAAGTTGTTGCAACGTAGCCAGGCATCAGTGGCTCACACCTGTAATCCTAGCTACTCAGGAGACTGAGTCCTGAGGATGGTGGTTTGAAACCAGCATAGGCAGGGAAGTCTATGAAGACTGTGATCTCCAATTAACTATCAAAAAGCTGAAGTAGAGCGATTGCTCAAGTGGTAGAGTGCTAGCCTTGAGGAAAAAAAAAAAAAAAAGCTCATGGACAGCTCTCAGTTCCTGAGTTGAGGTCCAGGACTGGTGGGGAAAAAAACCATTGCTGACACAAGTTTTAACTGGTTAAAGTATGAGAAAAAGCTATTTTCAGATTCCAGAGTAACTGGAATTTAAAAGCGATATCTCTGAGTGGAGACAAGGAAAAAAAGTGCCAACGTCTGCGTAGAAACTACAGAAGCTCTTCAAACATGGAGAGAAATAAAGTTCTCTTAAAGAGAGCTTTAAGAACCTATGGCTGAATCGCTAAAATATGGAACCAACCCAGATACTCCTCAGTGGATGAATGTATCAAGAAAATGTGGTACATATACACAATGAAATTCTATTAGAAAGAATGACTTGGCCCCATTCATAAGGAAATGGAAAGACTTGGGAAATAAAACAATACTAAGTGAAATAAGCCAGACCCAAAGACACATAAACTCTATGGTTTCATTCATTGGAAACAATTAGTACTTGTCTAGGATAATCCTAGCAGAGGAGCACAATAGCTCAATAGCAATGTACATACGATCACGTAAGATGATGCTAAGCGAAATTAGCTACAAAACTTGGAAATAAGTGGTTTGTCTTATTTTCAATGTATCATATGAAATTATGCCTTTTTCTTTTGTGTTTCTTCCCCATGGTTTTACCCTTGATGTCACTGTAACTGACTTTGGTACACTGGGTGTTGTATGCACATTTATCGAACTAGGGAAGGGGAACACCAAAATGGAGAGACAAATGGTAAAAAGCAAACCAATGCAACAGCAACACTTATAAGACAATATGCTGTAAACCAACTGTACAACTCAGGGGAGAGAGGGGAGGGAATCAAAGAGGGGGGAATGTGAGGGAAAAATGAGGGAGGAGGTAACAAGTTTGATAAGAAATGTACTCACTACCTTACTATGAAACTATAATCCCTCTGTACATTACTCTGACAATAAATACATAAAAAATTTAAAAAGAACCTATGGATAATATCGAGCAGTTTAACATATTATGTAACTGAATTTGCATAAAGCAAGAAGAGAACAAATAGGATCTGCTGACATTATGGTCAAAATTGCTCAAATTTGATTAAAAACTTAAGATACGGATACAAGAAACTCAGCAAATTCTAGGGAAAATAAATACAAGAAAAACTACATGTAGAGAAATTATGGAGACTGCTAAGACTTGAGAAAATTTTGAAAGTAATAAACTACTAAGTCAAATAGTTTGACCAGTCAATGAATAATGCCAAATTCTTCAATCATTTTATCATTCTGATACCAAAATTATGACAAATACTACAAGGAAAGAATATTGCAGGCTAAAAAAATATCACTTACATACCTTTAAAATAGTAAAACAAATTCAGTAATATATAAAACCAATAATGTAACATGACCAAGTAAGATTTATCCCAGTAATACAACAGAAAATCAATTAATTTAATTTACCATCTGAAAGGATAAAAATTAAAAAAAAATCATCTGGCCACTTTGTTAAATTCAGGAGGCAACACGCACCTTACACTTTAAAAAATCCTCAAAAATAAGAAATAAAAGGGAGCTTCTTCAAATGGATAAAAATCACCTATGAGCAGTCCACATTATCATCATATTTTTGTGTTATTTTGAATGCTTTACCTCTAAATTTCACAGAAAAAAAGTAGTTCAGTATAATTGCATTAGCCACTTCTTTTCAATTTTGTATTAAGTTATTAGCTAGTATGTTAGGCAAGAAGAATAAAAGACATAAAGTTAAATGAAATTGGCCCAGTGCTGGTAGCTCACACCTGTAATACTAGCCACTCAGGAGGCTGAGATCTGAGGATTACATTTCTAAACCAGCCCAGGGACGAAAAGTCTTATTAGATTCTTATCTCCAATTAACCAATGAAACCCTGAAAGTGATTCTGTGGCTAAAGTGGTAGAGTGCTACCCTTTGAACAGTGCCCAGGCCCTTAGTTCAAGCCCCAACTGACAAAATAACAACAAAAAAAGGTAAATAAAATAAGGCTATCCTTGGTTGCAAGTAATCAAATCAAATTTCAGGTTGTCTCTAATACAGCTACTGGAATTAATAAATAAATTTAGCAATTTCAAATTACATTAAGTCATCTTTGTTATATATTAGCAACAATTGAAAAATATAATTATAAAATAATTTTATTTAAATTAGCATCAAAAATCATAAAACTCAGTAATAAATTAACCAAATATGAGCAATGCCTCACTACTGAGAAAAGTTTAAAAATACCTAAATAAATGAAATGCATGCATATATGAGTAAAAGGCACATGTTCAGATTCTATTCTCCTCAAATTAACGCATTTAAAGTGCTCCATTTGTTGTAATATTAATACACAAATTTATTGTTTCTTATTTTCTTTGTAGATTTCTGAACCCTAATGTTTTCAGCATGATCGATTAGTTAGTTTCTCATAGTAGGATATCAGTCTATACATATATTTGTATAATTTTGCCCAGAATTGTTTCATATATTTTGAATCTGTACTAACTGATGGCTACTATGAAGAACTATGGATTTTTCCTTCTATCACAGAATAATATGCTCTTGTACTTCATAATGCTTTTTACCTGTAAGTCTTACTTCTGATATAACTATTACAAACTCACTTTGGTTTTGATTACTGTTTACCTAGAATTGTTTTTTATCATCCTTTTTTTTCACATAAAATGCCATTAGTAGTATAATACTTTGTATAAATAGTATGGCTTCTTTGTTTGGTTTTAATGGTATCTGACATAATACTTTTAAAACAGATGAATTTAATGTATTTGAATTTGTGTTTATATTTTTAGTACTTTATTGAAGCCACAGACTTACTTTGTTGTGTCCTATGGTATTATTTGTTTTATTACATTGATTTTTCTGTTTTATTTCATTCTGTGTGTGTGTGTGTGTGTGTGTGTGTGTGTGTGTGTGTGTATGCCAATCCTGGGACTTGAGCTCAGGGCCTGGAAGCTTGCTCAAGGCTAGCACTCTACCACTTGAACCACAGCTCAGTTCCAGATTTTTGGTGGTTAATTGGAAACAAGAGTCTCACAGATTTTCCTGCCTATACTAGCTTCAAGCTGTTGTGCTCAGATCTTAGCCTCCTGGGCAGATAGGATTACAGGCATGAGACACTGGAGCCCAGTTACTATAGTTTTTATTTATGGTAAACTTTACTCAGTATTAAGGATTAATGAAATAGTTCAATAAAATGATTAAATAAGTTAATAACCTTTCCTTTGCTGGTATAGTATGACATAAATTGAAAATCAAATATAAGGTGATATGGCTGTTCTTAGAACGCTTTGTTTCGGTTTCCAGCTAGTTGAACTTAATGATTAAACCTACTGCAGTCTTTTGTATTTGACAAATTTAGTCTCAATCCAAAGGTCCAGTCTAGGCCAATAGTATCCATTGAAGATATAATTTAGGGAGTGGAAGAAACAATACTTTGTAATGACTAATCTAAAAGTTCATAAGTTAGAGGATAGTAACCAATATTTGAGTGCTTCCAATGTATTAGACATTGTCTTAACACATATTTAACATCATCATTTATCATCATTGATTCATGTTATCTCAAGGAGACAAGGTTTATTCATAAGAAATTAAGACATGGGCAAATGGGCAAAGACACAGAAATGTTGAGTAACTTGTTTAAACACTGAGTAACTTCCTGTAAGTTACTCAGCTAGTTTAGTAGCAATTCTAATAATTAATCCAAGGCAGTCTGACCTCCAGACCTTTCCCCACCTACTTGCCAGTGTGCAGTTCTAACCATTGTATTTTATAAAGATCTTTCATAACTTCTGTCATCAGAAACCAACAGGTGATAGTCATAATCCACATTTCAAGTAAGGATATCTAATACCTAGAAATCAAGGAATAATCCACCAAGCCAAGATCCCAGTTTAAGACAGTGACTTTTAAAATGCCATCAACACTAACCCATCTCTGATTTCTATTTTAAAAATAATCCTCGGGGCTGGGAATATGACCTAGTGGCAAGAGTGCGTGCCTCATATACATGAAGCCCTGGGTTCATTTCCTCAGCACCACATATATACAAAATGGCCAGAAGTGACGCTATTGCCCAAGTGGCAGAGTGCTAGCCTTGAGCAAAAAGAAGCCAAGAACAGTGCTCAGACCCTGAGTTCAAGCCCCAGGACTGGCAAAAATAAAATAAAATAAAAATAAATAAATAAATAAATAAAATAATCGTCATCCTTCAGTCAAATACATAACAAAAGGTACTCTCAAACCTCTACCCTTTCATGGAAACTACCTAATTTTTTTATTTAGACATAGGTATATGAGGAAGTAAAATGTGGAAATGATTTGGAGAGGAGACATTTGTAACAGCAGGACTGACACTAAATAATACTACAAATACACTAAAATCCAGTTTCCTCCAACCCAGAAAACACTTCTTTGGACTTGTTTTGACACTTCTAATACAATTGTCCTCCAGGATTGGTAACAGGAATTAGCTTTAAAGGAGTTTGACTTTGCAGAAAGTAGTGGGATTGAATGGGATAAAAACCAAGTATCTGTGGGCAGATTATTTTCTGATAAATAAGACACTCTTTTTTACCTTTCCCAAGAACTCACATTTTCTACCGAATGAGAATTATTAGGACTATACAGTTTGACCTTGGGCTTTGGGAGTGTTCCAACCTACTGAAGTCTCTTGCTGCATGGAGGAATAATAGAACTGCCCTATGAGAAAGAAGGTTAGAATGAATATTTGGAAAGAGATGCAAAACCAGCAGAAAGCAAGAAGGTCTAAGAGACAGAAGAGGCCAAATAAAATATGGTTAAATAGGTATAAAAGCATTTTCATTATGCCTTGCAGTTAAAAATTACTGTTAATAGACATCAAAGAAAGCATGCCTGACCGTTGTGATTATAAACATCTGCCTATGTTTACATTAGACTGGATTAAGCTGGAATGTATCAAAGGAAAGGAATACAATAAAACTTGTCGTCAAAGAAGGAGTTATTTGTGTGAAACTCTCGGTGAAGAGTGTCCTACGTAAACTGACACCACCGGGGAGCTTCAAGTCTAGAGTTCTTTCTGGAAATTACAAAAGTTTTCAATAGTTTTGAAATTTTTCTTTGCTAAGGGAAACTTTAAGTGGAAGAAATCTTGTGCCTGAGAACACAGATGGAGCTAAGTATTACTCTAGAAAATATCTCATTGTGCTGCTTTAGTGAAAAAAGGTTATTAATTAATGTTTTCATCAATTATATGCAAAAATGACAGTGTATTCCAGCAATTCTGAAAGAAATCTTACTATTCCCATAGAATGTTGTCACCTTTATCAACACCAGAGCCTTCAGCTGTGACCTTTTAACTGGAGGCTTGATTAAGACATGGCCAAATTGAAAAAAAAAATCTGTACTACATAAAATATGACTAGCATATCAAAGCTTACATCTTGACTTTTTTCATATTAAAGTTGTACTCTTTTATGGATGGTTGGGGCTATGATTGTGTGAATTATCTCTCTAGTTCACGTAATCAGGGGCCAAGATGCACACTGTTGATCTGCACTAGCTAAACTTACTAACTCTAGAAGGCTGGAGGAAGCACTTGGTATGATTTAGTTGAAAGTGGCAAAACACGGCAGTCACTCCACAGCAAACAAACCAATAAGCAAGTATAAATACCATTGGAGACTCAGAGCACCACAAAGTAGAAACCTCACTCCTCATCTACACTAGTATGATTGTTTTAAAAAGTGTAGATCTCATTGACTTGAAGACAGCATGGCTTCCCAAAGAGCCTAACTTGACCTAGCAAAACAACAGAATACTGCTTACTACATATATTGTGAGTTAGGAGTTTCTGCGCTGGCTGTTTTAATAAGAAAGGATTATAGATTGATTTGGGTTTCCCTTCTCAAGAAATTCAGGAATATGTTTTGTACTTATTATTATTATTATTTTTTTTTTTTTTTTGGCCAGTCCTGGGCCTTGGACTCAGGGCCTGAGCACTGTCCCTGGCTTCTTCCCGCTCAAGGCTAGCACTCTGCCACTTGAGCCACAGCGCCACTTCTGGCCGTTTTCTGTATATGTGGTGCTGGGGAATCGAACCCAGGGCCCTCGTGTATCCGAGGCAGGCACTCTTGCCACTAGGCCATATCCCCAGCCCGTTTTGTACTTATTTTAAGTGAATCCTCTTTATGGCTTGACTTTTATGTACTGCTTTTTACCCCCTCATGCTCACTCTGTTGGTTTGCCTGGCTAGATTCTCTACCACTTAAGCCATGCCTCTATTTTTGCTGGTCAATTAAGAGTTGGAGTTTCACATACTGCCCAGACTGGCTTCACACCATAATTTTTCAGAATCTTGGCCTCCTGCGTAGCTATGAATACAGGCATGAGCCACCAACATCAGGCTTATTTTCCTTCTACCTCTATTCTCTACTCCTCTTCCTTATATTGTTTTTGTACTTTGGTCCTTGTTTGAATGGTTCTATTATAACCATGTCCTTCATAAGTGATAAATTTCCCTTTAAAACTAGATGTTATATAAATAAAGGAAGGAGAAATGAAAGAGACTTCTGAAATAGCTATTGTTTAAATAAGATTTTATAAATTCAGTGAGCTTAAGAGGGGAAAAAGAAATCCCGAATTCACAGGTTTGGGTTGTTTTTTTTTTTAAACCTGAATTTAAATATTTCACAAACCTTAAACCACCCAAACCATCTTTCGCAAGTTTAAATCTGATAGTCTTTCTTCTGGTAAATATTTTATTCTAGCTCTCTAAGTGCTATTGAAGACAGCATTTTCTCCCTTGGAGCTTGGGAGAGAAAGGAAGGATCCGACATTAGTTACCACTTCATCAGCAGCCAACATGTGACCTGCTTTGCTCTCAGCAGGACGTCTTGGCTGGCAGACTCTTCTACAGCCATGATTTACTTAGTGGAGAGACTTGAATCCCCTGATGGGTATTAATTACCTCTGTTTACCCAGTTTCTGTAGAAGCTTTATCAGCTTTCTACAGGGAGGAGCATTCCATGCATCCAACTTTGAATCCCTTTATGGTAGTCCATAAAGGGTTCCAGCCCAAAAGAACCAGTATTAAGGTCACTAAAAGTCTCTGGTGTGAGTTCTCATGGGCTTTCCTTCAACATTATGTTATTTTATGTTGTTCTTTCTCCCCTCCCGGTCTTTTTCACGTAGCTCTGGAGCCCTGCAGGGGATTAACAGATATGTTGATAACCAGAAAACAATTGTTTTAATTATCTTAATTTTTAAGTAGTTTTGTATATCTAGAAAGCAGAAAGCTTACCTGCAAACCCTAAGATGGTCTTACTTACAACTCTATTGACATTTCTAAACTTCTTTGCTGCAATGATGTTCCATTTTACACATTTGATTGTGAGTCTGTGCCAATAACTACCTTTCTTAGCTTCAGCTATGTCAATACATATTATTAATCATTTTAACCATTGCTCAAATTATGAATTGAGTCAGAAGTTGAAAGAGCATAAAGAAGCCAGTGCAAACGTTTTCACACTCACACATACTCATATATACACAGCCTCCTATAATCCATCAATAGGCTCTTGTTGTATACTTTATAAATGGCCTCGAGGTTGGCAGCATGGGACTGGAAAAAGTACTGTCCAGCATTGATGCAATAGGAGGTGGAGATAGAGCTTCCATTCTCTCTCACAATCTCTCTCTCTCTCTCTCTCTCTCTCTCTCTCTCTCTCTCTCTCTCTCAGTTAAATGTAACAAGGCCATATTACCTCTGTGGATTCTTATCACTATTCTCCAGATGCTGAGTCCCAAAACGACAGCCGTCAGCAGTCCACATGCAATGGCAACCAGCATCCTGCGATTACAAGCATGGAAGAAAGGCATGGTGGAACCACATGACAAAGCTACTCTCCGGTGAAAAGAAGCAGGCCTCTTCTTCTGTCCTGAAGTTTAGCTAAAAACTATATAAAAATAGCCCCTTGTTTCAGAGATCCATAAGGCAAGTGTCTCATATTTTAGGGTTGAGATTCATTTCAGCAGGATAGCGTTTAAATCATCTAGTAAAAGGTGCATATGCTGCTTGCAATATCCTTATCCTTCACTGGAGGAAATATGAAAAGGGTGACTGGTGTTATAGGAAAGGGAAGACAAGTCAGTGCAATAAAGCCGGGAGGGACTAGCCTAGCGGGTCAAAGGGTGAATTATCCAGACCTGTAAGAGAATGAAGGAGAGGAACAAGCAAGAAGAAACCAGAGAGGAAGTCCAGAAAGGTAGTAGATACTGGTGGTCACCTACAGTTCAGCCTCTCATAATTTTTGTTTTAGGGGGGTCCAACAGAGGTAGAGGAGCAGGTGCAGATGAGGTCACGCAAATGGTTTCTTAGGGGGAAATAACATATGCTGTTAATGACAAGACAAATAGTAAAGGCCACACATGATCTCAATGTTCACATTTCATTAAGGAGCCTGCATTTTGACAGCCACAGTTGGCAAGTGAACAAAAGTTGTTGTTGTTTTTAAGTATTGAATCATAGCATTACAACCCAGCTGTCAGGCTATATTGTGCATCCACCTCACTCATATGATGTGACCTTATTTGGAGATAACTTATTATAGACATAATCCATTTACTTCTTATAAATTGAGACCATGAAGATAGCTCTAACGGTGTCCTTTTAAGAGAAAAGTTGTACACAGATATTCATAGAAGGAAGATGCATGAAGAGATAAATGGGAGAAGACAGCCATCTACAAGCTAAGGTGATAGATTTGGATCAGATTCTTCCCTCAGGGTCCTAAGAAGGAACTAACCTGCTGACACCTTGATTTGAGTCTTTCAGCCTCTATAGCTGAGAGATAATACATTTCTATTGTTTCAGCCTTCTGATTTATAGCAGTATCAGAAAAAAAATATTCAATTTCAGTGCATGATGTTTCTCTAAACAGGACATGTTTCAGAGAAACATGGTGTTTCTCTGTAGCTTTAGTGACACTTTAGTTCCAACTTTCTTGCCAGGATCCCTCTTTCGCCTTGAAGGAACAAATGTATGAATGAGTACTCACCTCTTCAGAGCTCTGTGTCTGAAGGATCAAACACGTGTAGTGCCTGTTCCCTTGATTCATCAGAACCACAGGTATTTCTTCCATAGTTAAAATTGTTTTAAGATCTGGACAGTTCCTCAAAGAACTAATATTCTCTTTGGGAATAGAAACAAGGATATATTTCCCCATAACACAAGTAGTAACTGTTAAAATGAAAGATAATAAAATGTAACTACTCCAGAATATATAAGGACAATACTTTCCTCAGGAATTAGTAAAAGCAAAGTTTTACAAGTGTCAAAAAAGTCAGAATTTGCACAAAAAGTTGAAAAAAAAACCCAAACTGATAAAGCCTTAGCTAACCTGACTAAAAGGAGAAGGGAATGGCTCAAATAAATAAATTTGAGACAAAAATGAGGTTATAACAACAAACACAAGCAAAATCTTAGATGGTCATAAGGGAATACTTCAAAAACTTCAACTACTCTTCAAACTTCTGACATAGTTTTTTTTGTTTGTTTGTTTTGCCAGTCTTGGGATTGAACTCAGGGCCTGACCACTGTCCCTGGCTTTTTTTTTTTTTTTTTTTTTTGCTCAAGGCTAGCACTCTACCTCTTGAGCCACAGCACCACTTCTGGCTTTTTCTATTTACGTGGTGATGAGGAATCGAACCCAGGGCTTCATGTATGCGAGGGAAGCACTTTACCACTAGGCCATATTCCCAGCCCCCTACTCTTCAAACTTATCCATGACTACAAAGGGATGTATCTCCACTAAACTCATTACATGAAGTTAATATTATAATTATTCCAAAGCTGGACAGGGACACAGAGCAAAAGAGAACCATGCACCAATCTCTTCAATGAAGATATAACTCTTTAGTAAAATACTTGGTAATCAATTTTATCATCTAATAAAAAAATTGTACATGAACCATAATCAAGTTGGTTTTATTCCAGGTATGCAATGTTAGTTTTACACACACACACACACACACACACACACACACACACAATATTGTGTATATATAATAGCACATAAACAGAAACAAGGACAAGAATTATAAGATCATGTCAATTGCCACAGTAAAGACCTTTAACAAAATTCAACATCCTTTTGTGATAAAAAGCCCTGAAGAAACTAGAACTTAAAGGAATGTACCTTAAAATAATAAAGGCCATGTATGATAAACTCATAGCCAACACTATACTAAATGGGGAAAAACAAAACCATTCCCTTTAAAAGCAGAACTAACACAGGATAAAATGACAAATGACTACAAAAGCAATACTTGCAAACTGTTTGGTGTAAACTAACTGAACAACTCATGGTGGGAGAGGGAAAGGGGGAGGGGGGAATGAGGGAGGAGGTAACAAACAGTACAAGAAATGTATCTAGTGCCTAACGTATGAAACTGTAACCTCTCTGTACATCACTTTGACAATAAATAAGAAAAATAAATAAATGCAGAACTAAACAAGGGAGATCTGTTCAATATGGTACTGGAATTTGTAGCCAGAGCAATATAACAAGAGAAAGCAAAAAAGACATTCACAAATGGAAGAAAAGTCAAATTTCCCTAAAGAGCCCATTTAAAAAAGCTCCTAATGCTGATAAACACCTTCCATAACTTAGCAGGATGCAAAAGTAACACAAAAATCAATGCCTTCTCTGTATGCCAATAATGAGCAGCACCAGTGAGAAATTAGGAAAATGAATTCATTCACAACAACATAAGTAAAATAAGTAAAATACCTACCTAAGAATAAACCTAACCAAGGAGGTGAAAGATTGCTACAATGATTATTATAAAACTTTCAAGAAATGAATCGAAGAAAACTCATCTTCAGAGTTACAATAGCCTACTTTCCTTCCTTTTCAGTCCTTAAGTGAATCATTGAAGAAGAGCAGAGCAAGGGCCTCTAGTATAGGTAGAGAGGGACAGTGTCCCAGAGTAGATGTCAGAGACCCAGGGAGTTAAACAGAGTGTCTTAAAAGAAAAGACAAGGATAAGATGTCAGAGCCCAAGCAAGATGAAGAAGGCATTGATGTGATTATGACCAAACCAGACAGTTTGGTATTTGAAAGCCAAATAGAGAAAGAGATCATCCAGGTGAGAGGTAGTGTAAAGGAGTAAATCAGTCAAAGCACCCATCAGAGACCAAGAGCATGTAGAAAGTCATCTACACAGATAGGCTACTGTAAATTCTCTTACGACATAACTATTTTTAGTGCCAGTTCTGGGGCTTGAACTCAGCTTACTCAGGCTGAGATCTAAGGATCTCAGCCTCCTGCATTGCTAGGATTACAGGTGTGAGCCAGTAGCATCCAGCCGTCACAAATTGTTTTTATATGATAAATATTACAAGTAATCCTTAGAATATACCCATTTACAGAAAGTAAGAAACCTACTGAATCTGAAAGTTGGGGGCTGGGTCCCAGAGATCTGTTTTCACCCAAGTCCTCCAAGTGATTTAATAGTCACTGAAGTTAAGTAACTACTGCTCAAGATAAGGATTTCTTTTCATCTCTCAGGCATCTAATATCAGCCTGCATCGAGGGTACCTTTCAATTCATGTCCCTGCCTCACACCTCTAGGCTGAAACACAATCTCTGACCTATATCTGACATTTTCATGATTTTGCCAATCCCTCTTCACCCTGTCATCAAGACTCTATTACCAACTCAAGGATTCAGCATCTGTCACTGGCCCAGAATCTTCTAAACAAGAAATCCATCAGGGAACATGATGGCAGTGCAGAAGCATTATATCAGTGCCCTACAATGAAGCTTTCATTACAGGCTCAGGACTCATTTCCAGCAGTGGAAGGGGATCAACCTGGACTTCTTCAACTCTCTGTCTCCGCCCTTGGGAGTAGAAAAAAAGCCTGTGAGCATTCATTAGGAACTTCCCATATAGGGGAATGTGAATAGAATGGAATATAATGGGTTCTATCTTTGATATATGCAAAGCATCTAAGAATGCCCCCAGCAGATGAAAGATCAAATCAAGATTTATTGCTTGAAGTAAGGAACAGACTGAAGTCATTTCTGAAGCAGCACCCTCCTCAAACAAAGGATGCATGAATATTTTATTCTGAGAGCCTACACGTACTCATATAGATATACACTTTAGGAAAGGGTATATTTCTGAACATGTTTCATTTAAGAAGGTCATATTTCAAGCAGGAAAGATGGTGAACACAATGGAAATGCTTAGCTCAAGATCATAGAGCACGTACTAATAGGTGAAAATGATGACAAAGGTGCATGCTCAATTATCTCCAAAAGTTTTGCTGAACCAAAAGGAAGAGGCATTTTGAATATGCATTAATACAGAAGCTTCCTCCTAAAAATTCTTGCATGGCTTAGTAGAAAACAGAATAATAAGAAGTTGTGTGCTGATTTGAAGCAAGATGAGTGGATGTTTCATTGTCATGTGTAAAACAGCCTTGTCATTCATACCTTGATGAGATAATACTCTGGATACTTCTTCCTCCCTCCTCCCCTTCCTTCTTCCTTCCCTTCCTTCCTTCCTTCCTTCCTTCCTTTTTCCTCTCCCCATTTTCTGACTTTCTTTCTTTCTTTTTTGCTGGTAGTTGGGCTTGAATTCAGGATTTAGCACCTTCATTTGACCTTCTTGCTCACAGCTGGTGCTCTACTACTTGAGTCATGCCTCTAGTACATTTCACATGTTAATTGAAGATAGAGTCTTGCATACTTTTCTGTACTATAATGCTTTTAGTGAAATATTTGGCTTCAGTATCAGTTATCTATTGCTGCCTAATAGATCCTCCTGAAAACTTGGTGGCTTGAAACACAGTCACTATTTATTAGTTTATGATAATGCCATTTAGGCAGAACTCAAGAGGGATAGCAGTGTTTCACATCTTTGTTTAGCTAAGTCATCTGACACTGAAAGACCCAACTAATCATTCTTACACCTGGAGCCTCAGCTAAGATGACAAAGAAGTTCAGATTGCTGGACCTCATTCTACCTCTGAATCTCCTCTCCTCTGGGATCTTTTCCTTCTTGCAAGCTCCTTAGTATAATAAGCTTGCTCCTTCACATGGAAACAAGGGTCCAAGATAGCAAGAACATAAGAACTCCAAAGGCCTATGACAAGAAATTGTTCAGTGATATGCCTACCATATTCTATGAGTAGAAGAAAGCCACAAAGCCAATATATGTAGTGTCACAGGAGGCTACTAAAAGACATAAGTTCCAGAATCTGAAGTCACTTGTGACTGTGATGGCTAACTTTATGTAACAAATTGCTCAGTCATGGTACCCAATATATGGTCAAGCATTGTTCTAGATATTTCCATGAAAGTTTGTTTTAGATGAGAATTAACAGGAAGTATTTAAATAGGTAGCCTTTTACTAAAGCAAGTTATCAACATAGATAGGGCTTATCTACTCAATTGAAGAGTCCAATAGAAAAAGATCTGACTTCTCTCAGAAAAATGAAATGCCTTAAAACTTGCATCAACTATTCCCAGCCCACTGCCTCACTCTGCAGATTTTAGTTCTACTAGTCTCCACAATCACATGACCCTATCCTGAAAGTTTCTTGTTTGCTTGTTACTCCTTCCTTCTTTCCTTTTTTCTTCCTTCTTTCCTGCTTTCCTTTTTTCCTTCCTTCCTTCTTCCCCTACCTCTTTTCTGACTTTTTCCTTCCTTCTTTCCTTTCTTCTTATTGCTGGTAGTTAGGCTTGAACCCCAGATCTAGCACCCTCATTTGGCCTTCTGGCTCACTGCTAGTACTCTACCACATGAGTCATGCCCCCAGTCCAACATTTTGTGTAAGTGAAGATAGAGTCTTGTAGACTTTTCTGTATTGGCTATGCTGGCCCCAAAATGCAATCCTCCAGGTATCAGCTTCCCAAGTAGCTAGGAATACAGCTATGAGCCACCAGTGCCCAGCTGCTTTCTTGCTTTTTTTTCCCTATGAAACTAAAACCAGGAATGTTTCACAAAAGCACCATGTATTTTAATGATAAGAAGGCCCACAAACTCCAGAAAGCTTATTCATAGTTCATGATACTCAAGAACACTTGAGGAGTTTGTGACCTAGATAGAAAGCAGATGTACACAACATTAAGGACACCAAGCACAATGCAGAAGTCACTAGCTTGGGTCCATGATCTATGCTACAAGTGTAAGCACTACCTACCTGAGGAATGCTACAATGACAAATCAAATGCTTGAGGAAGCATACAACTTGATGGAGCCATAAAATAGTATAAATGGATAACTAGTTCAAGTTGCCTGGAGGTTTTGTTTCACAACAAAGATAACTCATTTATAGTTTGTAATAAAATTTAAGGAGATAATACCTAAATCCCTGCAGCCTATCATTTCCCAGCTCATCTATTTACCTCATTTTGAAGTCTACAATGTTAAGTTTAAAATGAAACCATTAATAAAATGCTGCAAATGGAGCAGCCAAAGGAAGAGATTTATTATTCCACGGCACCGGAAGGAGAAACTCAAGATGACAATATTGACAGCACCATGCTCCGGGAAGGTGAGAGGGTAAGATCTATTTCTTGCCTCTTCCAGCTGCTTCCATTGTCAGTCTTTGGTTTTGACTTGTGGATCTTTGCATCATATTGACATCTGCCTCCTTGTTTATAGGGTGCTTTCTGTGTTTGCGTGTATGCGTCTGTCTGCATTTAAATCCCCCTCTGTCCAAGACACTTGTCACATTCCATTGGAAGCTACACTCCTCCACCCGGTATGGTGTCACGTGAACTATTTACACAGAAATGACTATTTCCCCACTGAGGTGTACGGGCTTAGGAATTACACATATCAATTTGGGGACCTAGAAGCACATTTGGACCATAACAATAGATTCAAGTAATAATAAAATAAAACATGTAATTTCTAAACATGAAACAGTTCCTTTATTTCTGTGGTCACATTTGTCATTGAGTTTCCACAGCTTTTAGAAAGTCAACCTGGTATTTCCTTATGAGTTGGATTTTTCCATACTGCGCCACTAGAGGGCAGCATTGTTACCATCTTTTCTTCAGTGATTCTGTTCTACAGTATGTTCTGTCTTCACGCATTGGTCCTTATTTTTGGTATTGACAGACTTATTTCTCATCAAGGCTTAGCCAGTAATTGACTGCAGGATCTTGGGGAAGTCACTAACTCTGGTCCAAGTCCTTGCCTACGTAAACCTCTTATGGCCATGTTCTTCTTCTCTCCTTTCTGTTCCTATAGCTCATTGTCCAGGGCTGCAGGTCAAGAAAGATTTTTTGGTGCTACAAAAGACAAAAAAAAAGTGCAGTCTCCCTTAAGGAAATATAATGAGAAGGAAAAATTTGTATCTAGAGATGGAGAACAAAAAATATGTATGATCCAATGTTGACTGACACTATCTCTGGGGGTTTATCAAAAGAAGAAACTATGAAGTAGTTGGACAGAAAACTTTTAATCTGGTTGGGAACGTGGCCCTGGGTTCAATTCCCCAGCACCACATTTATAGAAAACAGCCAGAAGTGGCGCTATGGCTCAAGTGGCACAGTGCTAGCCTTAAGCAAAAAGAAGCCAGGGACAGTGCTCAGGCCTTGAGTCCAAGGCCCAGGACTGGCAAAAAACAAACAAACAAAAAAAAAAACAACTTTTAATCTGTGACCTAAAGAATCTTCAGAAATAAGCTGACAGTTATATGAGAGAAGGTGTTTATACAACATAGGTATGAAAATATGAAATATTCTGAGGAGCAGAGAATATGTCAGGTTGTGTTGGGAATGCCGTATGAAAGTATAACTGTACATTTGAACTACATTTAATACACAAAGAACCAAAGTTATGAGTGTAACATTAACTTACACTACATTTCAGAGGCAAAGGAAACCTGTGTTGTGTTCTAATCAGATAAGAGTGTGTTCCATCCTTAATGACAAAAGCCCTGGATTAATGGGTGATCTTATTCCTGTATGTTTTGGAAGTGCTATACCTTTTTGGCTTCAGGCAAAAGATCTCAAACATCGGATTCTTTGGGGCTCTACCTCTAAATTCTCATTTAAAAGCTTTAACCTCTCTGTAAGGACATTAAAATTCAAGCCAAAAGCCGATGTTCATGAGAGCTCAGATAAGAAATGTATTCTCATCCCCATTTTAACAGTTCTTAGCTATAAAGTTCCTCTGACAATTCATACACACACTCAATAAGTGCATATGCTACCTGCTTCAAGACATCATGGGTTGAAAGCTACTCATGATTTAACTCAGAGCTATAGTCTTTGATTACTGGGGATAAAAGGTGACCTAAAATTCACTGAAATATCACTTTTAATAGATGTGAAATAAAATGTGAATAATATCCTATCAGATAGGAAATATGTGTGGAAAAAATATACATCAAGGTCAGAAGTCAAAAGGTAATTTTAAATTCCTGCATAAAATCCAAAATGGTTCATTTATTGATTTGCTAGTCTATAAGTAGAATTTAAATGTTTAATTTTTAAAGTGTAACAAGTTAATAAATTATTTAATTTAAAACTGAAATACTTAAACAAATCTAAAAAATAAAATTCAAAACAGGTTTTGGGGTGATCTGTCCTTCATCTTGACTCAGGGTACTTAAGTAGCACTTCCTCCTAAAAGAATGTCCTATAAGATTTGCTCTCTCTCTCCTGTAGGTTAGCAGAGGGCACCGGCACAGCCAACACTACAAACCAGGATTTGACAGTACTGTGTGTTTTGTCTTATCTTCTTCTGTAGAGGAATGAAAGAGATCTTTTGCAAAAGGTCTGTTTCATGAGGAAGCTGACATACCTGGAAAGGGAGGGAATTTCCTAAGAGCCAGGCAATAGTAACATAGCTACCTGGCTGGGAACTATGTATGCTCATGAATAGGCCAAAAAGACAAGTAATTAAGTATGACTACATATAAGAAGGCACACTCCCTATTCAGAGAAGGCTGGGGAAAACCACTGTCGACGTGTGATATATGACTATGAATCAGATTCAGTTACAACGCTGTCAAGAACCCCACCCACTTCTACCTCTGTCAGTCTCATGTCTCAACAACATTGTCTTCCATGAAAAAGTCATTCTATTAAGGATAAACCTAAACATAAAATATTTCACATGCTTTCCAGAAAACCTATTGACTATAATTTATTTATAACTCAAAACCTTTATTTGTTAACTTAAGACTTCCTAATACAATGTAAAAAAAATCCAGACTCTGCAATTTTGGCTTTACTCACAATTGATTAATTTGTCATGTCATTTCATAAAAAGAAACCATAAAATGCTAATAGTATAACTATAAAGTTACCCAAAAAGGTTCTTGTAGTATGTGGCTCATTTCAAGGACTAGATTCAGATAGCCCCAAAGTACTGATCCATGCTACTTAATTTATGAACTCCTTGATGAGGCATACATTCCAATAATGCCATTTTTAAGTAACTTCAGTTCATCCCTAGCTCATTCCTTTGAAGACATAGAATCTTTTAAAAAATGATTTTATTTCTTAATTTTATTTTATTGTCAAAGTGACATACAGAGAGGTTACAGTTACACAGTAAGGTAGTGAGTTCATTTCTTGTCAAACTTGTTACCCCTCCCTCATTTTTCTTCCACTTCCTCCCCCCAAATTGTACAGTTAATTTCCAACATATTGTCTTGTGAGTGTCTCAGTTACATTGAAACCATAGATTCTTGATGGAACTAGAAAAGATTCCTGAGATATAGCATACACAAAGGACAGAACATATGATCCCCGTAAGACCATGGCATGTTGCTTCTTGCTGTGTCTTTCTCTCTCTCTCTCTCTCTCTCTCTCTCTGTGTGTGTGTGTGTGTGTGTGTGTGTGTGTGTGTGTGTGTGTGCCTGTCTCTACCCATCTTCTTCCTTTCTTGGGAATATGAAATCTATGCATTGTGCTCTACCACTTGAGCTTTTCCCTATACTCCAGCACTTTTTTGTTCTAGTACTTTTAGAATAGGTCCTGCATCATTCCCAGCTTCTTCCATTGAGACAGTCTTGAGTACTTTTCTACTGATTTGGATCCACAGACCTCCTAACCTCAGGCTACCACAAAACGAGGATGATGGGCATGCACTCTCATGCCACAGTACCCATATGTTGGTTGAATAGGGGGCTCATGAAATTCCCTGCTTGAGCTGGCCTCAACTGTAATCCTAATGCAAGTAACTAGGATTACAGGAAAGAGCCACCAGCACCAGGGTGGCATGTTGGTATTTTCATATGCGAGAATGCACTAAGATTTGACATCTGCACGTATATTCTCTTTCTAACTTTACATCACAGAATGAAGTTGCCTAGATCTTGGATGTGAGGAATCTACTAACTGTCTTTCTTCATTATCTTTGTGATACATACCAGACAGGGTAGTTTCTGGATTTCTCAGTGCTCTGGAATGCCAGCATACCTTGTCAATTGAATGCCTGTGTTTCAGCTCCCATGGTCCACAAACCTGCCTCCGTTCCTTCACATTTGGGCCATTCCTCTTTCTGTACAGGCAGAGACTTGCCTTTCTGTGCAACAAAGTGCTACGCTAGCTATCCACATGCTTCCATGTTACCACTTATAAAAGGTGACAGTCCTAGACAGGGCTCCCTCAGTCAGTTGGCTCATGTCCCTTACTTCAGAGAGAGGGATAAGGTGACTGCTAGAGATCTGGAGGCTGGTTATTGGTAGAGGAAGAAATGGAGAGATTTCTTGACCACACTGAGTTACTTATTCCACATCTGTGGAAGGGCTTTGAATTTTAACCCAGATGTTCAATAAAAGACTTTTCCTTGTTTCATTTCTCATCGACTAAGAGAAAGGATGACATGGTGGCCATACTATGTGGTAATGACTTCTGCTTCTTTCAAACAATACACAACTCTGGCAGCCTTGTGGCCATGCTTCTTGAGGGTCAGCCCCTTTATCCTCTCAGAAAAACCACACACTTCAGACTACTTCTTTTTTTTTTTTTTTTTTTTTTTTTGGCCAGTCCTGGGCCTTGGACTCAGGGCCTGAGCACTGTCCCTGGCTTCTTCCCGCTCAAGGCTAGCACTCTGCCACTTGAGCCACAGCGCCGCTTCTGGCCGTTTTCTGTATATGTGGTGCTGGGGAATCGAACCTAGGGCCTCGTGTATCCGAGGCAGGCACTCTTGCCACTAGGCTATATCCCCAGCCCTCAGACTACTTCTGGTTAACTCTTCTGCTGGAGAATTAGATGCTCAGAGAGCATTGTCTCATAGAAGCATTTCTGTGTCAGGCAGGTTCTGCATTACGCAATGGTTAAAATGATGTTTAGAGGGCTGGGGATATAGCCTAGTGGCAAGAGTGCCTGCCTCGGATACACGAGGCCCTAGGTTCGATTCCCCAGCACCACATATACAGAAAACAGCCAGAAGTGGCGCTGTGGCTCAAGTGGCAGAGTGCTAGCCTTGAGCGGGAAGAAGCCAGGGACAGTGCTTAGGCCCTGAGTCCAAGGCCCAGGACTGGCCAAAAAAAAAAAAAAAATGTTTAGGAACAAAAGCAAGAGTATGAGGTTTCAATCACCAAGGTGTATGCAATCTTTTATTTTCCACTACAGCAAAAAAGATAAACAAGTACATTTCCATGTGTGCTGAATAACAAATAGTAGCAAGCCCAGGAACCTTGAATATCTCTGTAAGGCAAATCAAACAACTATGTTTCATATTCTTAGCACCTTAGAAACAGTTTCGGAGTGACTTGGGAACAGTCACTCTTGCTTCAGAATACAATGATGTGCAAAATGAGCTTATTGCCCAAAGTATTTTCAAAGGTAAACATAAAATATTTAAATTCAGATACTTGAGCAAAATTGCAAATACAAACAGAATAGAGTCAACCTCAGCCAGTTGCTCTCCAAGCAAAAGGTCAAATAATATAACCATAAGCAAAGACAGTGGAACTAAGAAAAGGCTGAACTAGACCATCACAATCACACCTCTTCTTCTGATTCTTGTTCTTGCTCAGTATTTTTCAGGAGTTCAACTTCTGATGGGCAGAGCCTCCTAAGTCTCCATCTAACTAACCTAGGGAAAAAGAAAAACATCTCTGGTTACATGTATCTAAAGGAAAACAAAAGAAAAAAGGAGAACATATATATTGATAATGCTATCAATTGCAGATTATTTCAATAAATGAGGGAAGCAATGCAAACCGGAAAATCATTTCTATTTGACTTTGAGGATAACCAGAAAATTTTTGTAGACTAAAGCAAAATTTAAACAAACAGATAACATGGTACCTTTCAAAGATGAATCACATGGTTAATGTGGCTTCAGAAAATCATTTCTAAAACAAGTAAGAGAGTCTATTGGCTGTGACAAGCCCAGATAAAACTGGGTATTAATGGAGCTTCTCCACCAAAAAAATATACCTCTGAGTTGCAAAAGATATCTTCCCTAGGGCTGGCAACCTAGCCAGCACCCATGTCATGTCCGAGGCATGGGGTAGATTTTAGACCCTTATTTGACTCTTCAGAGAGACTCTTGTGCAGTACAAAAGCTATTCAACTGTATGTGGTGGCCCACGATGAATTAAGGAGTTTGGAGAAGAAAGTTGTGACTATGTTCATAATCTAAGAGAAACTCAGTTGAAGGTTTGGGATATGTAATGAGGACTTTTTTTTTGATGCTGGAAGTTTCTTAGTGACAAAGGGTCAGCAAGTTGTCCACTTCTCAGGTGTGGGACAAAGAGTACTAAGAACAATGCAAAGCTTTTTTCTTACTCAGTCATCATGAGGATATTGTGACCACAACAACAATATATAAACTTCCAGCCATACAGGGGAATAGGGAAGAAAACCTGACAAACCAAATCTTTGAAAAGTCACTGTGATTATGCAAGAAGTTTGTCTACCCTACCCATATCTTGACCTTTATTTTCTGACTTCTTTCTTTTGGCAAAGTTCTGGCCTGTCACCATCAATCAATATACCATACTTTTTACTTAGACTGTAGAGCTTTAATACTTCCAAAAGAGTAAGGATTTCAGCTTGCTTGCTGGCCTAGTCAAGCTAGAGTCTGTGCCAAACACAGCAGTGGGGCACACTCACTTGATAAATAAGGCTGCCAGGCATTCCCATCACTCACCTAGTCATAGAAGCTAATTAATTCTTTAGTCACTGCAAACTCAACATAAGCTTGTCCTGATGAGCAGCAATGACTGAGCAGTATAAGTAACACCTGTTGACTCACAGCCAAAAAAACCAAAAACAAAACAACAACTCAAAATCATTTGCCTAGATTAGTTTTGTTTTGTTTTGTTTTTGACAATTTATGCTACTCCTAATGGCCTTAGCTTTGCAAGATACTATCTTTATGAAAGGCTCATACCCTGAAACAAGTCAAAGTCTGGTAGCATTTATGAATGACATTTCTTGAATGACTGTCCCTTTTTGTTTCTCTCCATGTTATGCAACTTCAATACATGTGAAATGAAATTCCTTGTTTCATTCCTGCAGACTTTGGAAGAAAATAATACAAGTCATGAGTGCTTATTACAAATTAATGGTTAACATGGATCTTAATGGCTTCCCATTCCTTCTCTCTGTTGTATCTGCTGCTGGCCCACTGAGATGCATTCAGACACCTTTACCAGGTTCTGTCTGCCACTGGATCTTCTTGGTTTTACACATGCAAAAATGGGTTGCTGGCACAGATTGATAGATGGGTTAATTTAAAAACAGTGTAAATAATTTCTATTTACTAGTAGAGTTCGAATTCAAAGTATATCTGTGATTTGCTCTCATATGTTTTCTTCATTAATAGGAAGAAGAGAAGAGCGGGCATAATGATGCCCCTTTAGGAAACTGCCATAATTCTAGAATTTTGGACTTCTCTATTTGTGCTCTTTTTAGTGGCCCAGCTGAATCATTAAAACCCATCTAGATCATGCACTATCCCTTAACCATAGAGAGGGACTATTGAAATGATCCTGTGCAACACATGAGTTTAAATGTGGTACAGTAGCACATGTCATGACATTTCTAATAGATAAGACTCACCTATGAATTGTTACAATCAAGGTAGAGAGTATGGACTAGGGCTAGGCAGTATTCAAATTGTTATTACAGAAATCAACTTCATCTTACAGGAATTTGGGGAACAGTAGCTCCATAACCTAGTTGTGTTTGCATGGTGATTTTTGTGCTATGTCAAACAAGTTTTGATTCAATGTTCTGATCATTTTTCTCTTTCTTTCTTTCTCTCTCTCTTTCTTTCTTTCTTTCTTTCTTTCTTTCTTTCTTTCTTCCTTTCTTTCTTTCTTTCCTTCTTTCTTTCTTTCTTTCTTTCTTTCTTTCTTTCTTTCTTTCTGTGCCATAGCACCACTTCTGCCTTTTTCTGTTTATGTGGTACTGAGGAATCAAACCCAGGGTTTCATGCATGCTAGGCAAGCACTTTACCACTAAGCCACCTTCCCAGCTCTTGTGAGTGGTTTACAAAACACTCTACACTTTGTGGTGAAAAAAAAAAAACCACTTTATGGTCAAACCCTGACCAACAAAGTTCCAAGGCTCTTTTGCCTGAAATTGAAGACTGACTGTGTAATCATACTAGAAAGGAATAGTTTGATATTTTAAGATATTGCTTGTTTATAGCATAAGCTGGCCAGAAAACCTGAACTCTTCACTCTATCTGTTCCAGAACAATCTAAGAACAAAAGCATACAAAATATGATTTGCAAACAAATACAGCCAGTATTTCAGTAACTTTCAAATATAGATCTCTTGAAGCATACAAACATGTTTATTGAGCACCTATTATGTGTTTGGTGTACCAGAAGATGTGGAAATATAAAAATGGTATTTTTTAAACAAGAGGACACAATCTAGCTATCACATAGAATTAACACATGTGAACTAAGAGTCAACATTGCAACTGTTAATCCATTTTCCAAATGATTGGTAGAGAACAAAATGCTCTCAAACGTTAGCAAAAAAAATCTCTAAGAAACCACAGACATTTTCAAAGAGGAGATGGGTATTTAATGTCAGTGCAGTAGGTAGATGAAACTTCCTGGTCAAAGAGATAAAAACATCAAGTTGTAGGGCTAGGAAGACATTAAAAAATGAAAATGGCATTTCTGGTTTCTAGTGAAGCCTAAGTGGGTAAGAGGCTCATTAGACATCTGAAGGTTTTTGAAATAGGAAGAGACAGTAGTCTTCTTTTGGGTCTCGAGGGAAGCTGCCATGAGGTAGAATATTTCTTTGGATTCTGTATCTGTTCCTGGAGACTGTCCAACCCCTAAGGAGATGAGGCCCAGATTTCAGCCTAGAACAACAGCGGAAGAAGTCAAGTTTCACTCAGTGGCATACCTGGTCTTAATGAGCTCATGCACATGCTTTCAAGAAATGTATTATCAGGCAGTTCGAAGACAGAATCTCTCAGCACCCACAGGACAGACATACTCTGGGAGCAAACAATTGCATATCCATGTGGATTTACCCAAAGCCTAACAGATTCATCTGGGAGCTAGATAAGGGAATAGCTCTTTTTGTTCAGACCCCCAGTTCCAGAGTTGCTTTCACATCAAGGTATAGATAAGCACAAAACAGTGTAGGGCCCATGTTTACACAGTGGGAAGCTTCTTCCAGAAGAAGCTGGGCCCCTGTAAGGCCTCAAACAGCTGCAGCGTATTAGGAATCTGGAGAACCTTCTAGATACACAGTGCCAACTACAATAGTTACTATCTATGGATTAATATCCAAATGAACTAAAAGTAATGTGATACTCAGTTGCCAGTGGCTACCATGTTGAATACTGCATATAGCACACCCCAGCTATGGACATTTCAATCGGGGCTGCTACCAAAAGAATTTGGTAGCTTCATGCCTAGAAATTGGGATGTGACAAGTTCATTGCTGTTTGGTACTAATTACCTAAGAACCACAATCACCTTTTTTTCCATTCCTACTCATCTTTCAAGCTGTGACTTGACATTAAATTATAGGGACCCTACCTTGGGCTACCGCAGTATTTTCTTCCATTTGTAGCACTGCAGTTTAATTATCTATCTCCTTAATTTAGTCAAAAATGCATACTAAAGATGATAGAGGAGGAGGGTAACAAAAACAACACTACAGTAACATTTTTCTTGTGCTCTTATTATATCTTAATTTTTTTTTGTTGTTTGTTTTTTGGCCAGTCCTGGGCCTTGGACTCAGGGCCTGAGCACTGTCCCTGGCTTCTTTTAGCTCAAGGCTAGCATAGCACTCTGTCACTTGAGCCACAGCACCACTTCTGGCCATTTTCTATATATGTGGTGCTGGGGAATCAAACCCAGGGCTTCATGTATATGAGACAAGCACTCTTGCCACTAGGCCATATTCCCAGCTCTTATTATCTCTTAAGCTGCTTTTAAGTACCTGATCTCATTTTGGTCCAATTATCATCCCCATTTACAATTGAAGAATAGTGAAACTGAGAATTATTGTAGTTAAATAACTGGGCTGAAATCATAGGAATAATAAACAGCAAAGGTAGGAATACATATTGTCATAAGACTCTTATTATTATTGTTCCTCACATGGTCATGGAATGTTGTAACAAGATTCTTGTAAAAAAAAAATGTCATTTAACTTTTGGAATTTTTAGAGCCAATGTCCAATTAACCAGGCATTAAAATGTAATAGATTGATCAAAAGCAGGCACCCAGCTTAAGAAATGCTACAGTTGAATCATGCATTTGTGTGAGGATACAGAGGCACAAGATAGTGTATTACAAGATGATGCATGGGCCAGAGGCCCAGAAAAAAACACTGTTGAGCTACTCTGACTTTAAACCATCACATATCCTTTTTATTGGCAATTTCTGTATCTACAGGTAGGTTTTTGCTCTGCTACGCCGTCTTGTAAGAACTTAAGCAATAAAATTTCCTTGAGTTTTAAGATGAACACCACACACACACGCGTGTGCATGTGTATGTATGCATGCAATAGAATGGCAGTTTTATGAACAAAAATCATTAACTTACCAAATAACAAAAACACAATTCACTCCAATGATCATATAGGTCAATGCATAATGCCAACAAAAGCATATGGTGAGAAACATACGGTTGCCATGATCATTCAGGTCCCATTTAGGACTTCCACTGAGGGGATATAGGACAAAAGCAACCTGTGATTTAAAACAAACCAAAAGCACACATTAAAATAAACAATCATATTCCCAAAGATGGTGCATATCAAAATGCTTGGCAGTGATGAAGATTTCATTATCTCATATTCATCAGTAATGTAGTAGGCTTTTCTCTCTGTTTAAGTAATATAGACAGTATCTAGGGCTGGGGATATGGCCTAGTGGCAAGAGTGCTTGCCTTGTATACATGAGGCCCGGGGTTCAATTCCCGAGCACCACATATATAGAAAATGGCCAGAAGTGGCGCTGTGGCTCAAGTGGCAGAGTGCTAGCCTTGAGCAAAAAAGAAGCCAGGGACAGTGCTCAGGCCCTGAGTCCAAAGCCCAGGCCTGGCCAAAAAAAAAAAAAAAAAAAAAAGACAGTATCTAACAAACTTTAAATATATTATATATTCATATATATGTATATACATATCTGCTGGTCCTGGGGCTTGAACTCAGGACTTAGGCACTGACCCTGAGCCTTTTGGGATGGGTTCCCTCTAGTTGGAAAAATAACTCCCACTTGTATCTTTTCATAAATGTATAACAAATACTATTTATCCTCACTGATACACATAAACTTCACAATTATCCTCAGTCTTCACAACTCCAAGAAGGAGATGTCATTGTCCCTCATGTTACAGAGGTACAGAGTAGAATTCAGAGACTTCAGTCATTTCTTTCTCAGTATTCAAAACAGCTGAATGGCTAAGACAGGATTCTTTGGTTCCAAATTTTTTTTTCTCCTCTAACTTATTCTGTCTTCCACCATGGACTCTTTCCATGTGGGAAAAGATGAGAGAAGTCCAGTTTGAGCCACCTCAGCAGTTCTGAAAATGTTTGGACAATGAACTAAGATGAAACTTGGTCCCAGAAAGACACAGTACTAGTAACCTCCTAAAACACAGATTTCAGCAGATGAGATACACGTTAGTGTATCAATGTCCTGGTTACTCAGAAGGCTGAGATAAGTGAATCACTTGATCCTATAATGTCAAGATCATCCTGGAAAATATATTGAGACCTCGCTTCAAAAAACAGAAAATCAACAACATCAATAACAACAACAAAACCCTGAAAACCAACAATACCAATTAGAAACCAGCAGTCCCAAGCCACATCTACTTCAGAGTGACATGCTGACTTGCCTGCAATTTTTTTTTTTTTTTGCCAGTCCTGGGGCTTGGACTCAGGGCCTGAGCACTGTCCCTGGCTTCTTTTTGCTCAAGGCTAACACTCTACCACTTGAGCCACAACGCCACTTCTGGCTTTTTCTGTTTTTGTGGTGCTGAGGAATCGAATCCAGGGCTTCATGAATGCTAGGCAAGCAATCTACCACTAAACCACATTCCCAGCCCTGCATGCAAACTTAAAAAATATAATTTGAATAGTTTTCAACACTTAAAAAATTAGAGAACATTACTCAAAAGTCTACACTCTAAGCTTTTCAGTAAGAATAGAAATTTCTGGTGATAATACACCTGGATGGTAGTTTGGAAAACATGGATTGAAACATGTATTCGCCATCACTTTGTCACTTAGATGATCTGCCTAACCAAGTGAACAGAAGCAGATCAACATTTCTATTCTTGTGCTGACCCTGTTTGTCTTGTTTATGAAAGAAATGCAGGTCCAGAATTTATCCAAAGTATCATATTTGCTAAGATAGCAAGATACTTTAGATTCTTCCTGTCCTTCGTTCTATCCCAGGAGTCAATGTGTATTTGGTGTGTACTTTATAAAGACAGGAAACTTAAAAAGTGCATGGTACTCTACCCTCAATTAGTTAGCTGACTGCTACTCTGATGAAATAACTGAGAAAACCAACTTAAAATGCCTGTTTAGGCTCACAGGTATAAAGACTTCAGTCTCTGCTCATTAGACTCTGTTGTTTCTGGGGCTACAGTAAAGCAGAACATCATGAAAGGAACATGCCTTTTCCTTGGCAGACATCCATATTCTTGGCATTGCTAAGTTCCTGGTGTCTCCATTGCGGCTTCTCTATCCCACTCACAGAATCATTCTCTCAGAGATGTCTTTCAGGGACTCAAACTATGCCACACATTGTCTTGTATCCTAAGCTTTCTCTTGAAATCTCGGTGGGAGCCCACATTATAAGACAACAAAAACAGCAAAACAAAACATGTGACACTACTGAAACAGCATCATATAGATGCCCCCAAGGCTTGTTGCTCTTGGCTCAAACAGTGAGACCATGGCAATATTAGCTTCCAATTTCCTGAACGGATGAATTGAAGAAGAGAAAAAGAGAGAGAGAGAGAGAGAGAGAGAGAGAGAGATTGTTAAAGAGAAAGTCCTTGATGATCCTGTTAGTAGGGTAGCTCAGTGTAAGCTCCATGAGCTTAGGAGGTAGGGCCTAAGTGAATGAAGTTGGTCACTGAGAGAATAATAAGCCTTGAAGGTTATATCTTGTCTCTGGTCCCTTCCTTTCTCCCTCTCCCTCTTTCTCTTTACCCTGACAGCCACAAAAGGAGCTGCCCCAGAAACAACAGAAGGGGCAATTTTTCCCTGGTGGATCTAACAAGAACCACAGCAGTTCACTCTTAGACTTCTAGAAACTTGCTATTCCACAGCAGAAAATGCATCGGTCCATCTCCAGGAGTCTCTAAATTCCTCACTGTTTCATCAGTAGTAGAATTCCAGGCCCAATATCTCTGCTTCAGATGCAAGGAAAACATTTAGTTTTGTGCTCCTCCAAACTCAAAAGGAAAGTAATATATCTCTAAGACACAAGTGTAGGAAGTGAGCAGAGCCCAGAAAAAGGAGGGGGCCTGGTGCAGCCAGACTGGAGGAGTGAGACTGCCTAAATCTTTCTGAGTTCACATTCTGCTCCTAGTTGTCCTGGAGGCCAGACATGAAGCTACAGGATGAAAGATTTGTCCTGTTGGGTTTTGGTTTTCCTTTGGTCCTATTTTTCCTTTCTATGCCCTACGCCTCCCCTCTGTGGTAGGAGTATCTACCCTGTGACATTGTATCTTGGAAACATATCACTTTCTTTTTCAAAGGGAAGAGAACTGATAGGAGTGAGGTAACTGCCCTTGAGAAAAATATTAAGATTTTGGCCCTTCCTGTCTGCTTCTAGGCCAACATGAGGAGTGTCATTTTCTTGACATGCTTCTGCCATGCTGTTCTTCCTCACCACAAGCCCAAGGAAACAGGGCCAAGTGATCATGGCCTAAACTCACTGACATTATTAGCAAAAAATAGCATTTTCAACTTTTGTTTATGTATGATCTTTTGTTAGAGAGAGAGATAAGCTTCCCAACATAGACCTGCCTCCAGATTCTCAGCTTTAAATCCCACCCATCTTTCTCCGGTGTCATCAACATAATCTACCCAACCCTGCTTGAAAAGTGGCATGTTCTAGCTCCCAAATAAACAGCTAACAGATGTGTACCATCTTTTGGATGGTTCCAGTAAAACACTATACTTTTATATGTAAGCAAACTCTAATCGAATTAGAGCCAACTCTAACTTAGTGACTTATCCTCATAAGAATGAAGGATAGGGGGCTAGGAATATGGCCTAGTGGTAGAGTGCTCACCTCATATACATGAAGCCCTAGGTTTGATTCCTCAGCACCACATATATAGAAAAAGCCAGAAGTGGCGCTGTGGATCAAGTTGTAGAGTGCTAGCCTTGAGCAAAAAGAAGCCAGGGACAGTGCTCAGGCCCTGAGTTCAAGCCCCAGAACTGGCAAAAAACAAAACAGAAAAACAAGAATAATTCAGGAACAAGGGCTGAGGGTGTGGCTCAAGTGGTCCCTATCTAGCAAGTGACAGGCTGTGAGTTTCACCCTAGTAATGCCCCTACACACAAAAACAGACAAACAGGGACACAAAGGCATACTAGAAGAACATCATGTGATTAAAGTTATGCCACACCAAACTAAAAATCTAACCGAATGGCAAGAATGGATGGCAAGCATATACAGATTATTTTCTGAGCCCTCAAGAAGGAATCAATCTCAGCGTCTCTCCCTGTCTCCCTGTCTCCCTTGGAGAGCACCCACATTCCCTTAGAGTGTGCCCCTGCCCTTCTGCTTGTCTGCTTTTTGTCTGTGTGTCAATAAATGTCCCCAGGTTTTCTTACCACCAAAAAGGAAAAAGGAAGGAATCCTTCTCATAAATACCTTGATGTGGGGGTCTTTTCTATTTGTTCTCCAGGGATAGAATAAATTTCTGTTAGTTTCTAGTTTGAGGAAATTTGTTATTTCAGGCTTAAGAAACTAACATAGCAGAATAACAGAAAAATAGCAAATAGCAAAATAACAGAAGAGTATCACTTGCTGAACCTCAGGCCCGGATACATTTGTGACGTGCATTTGCCTTTCAAATCCTAACTTAATTTCACGTGTCCCTGGAAGCTAGTTTCCTTGCCCTCTTCCTCTAGAATGAGCAACCCTCTCCTTAGGGCAGAGTGAAATTTCAAGTTAATGACATCTAATTTCCTCAATATTCCCATGAGATATTATTTCCATTTATGTGATGATTCATATGACTAATGTGGTAAAGTTAAAATGCCAACATTGAGGGTCATAGACTTTGGTACATGCCATCTTCATAAGTGCTTTTTGAAGCCTCCAAAATAAACTCCCTAAAGTCACCTCTGTCAGTCATCTTCTATTCTACCAAACTTTTACAGTTGTTTTTCATTGGAAAAAGAAACTTCGAGTGCTCTGGCTGTCTCACTGGAACCTACAGCCCACTGTTGAAAGAGGAATATTGACTGAAGCTGACTGTGAAACCTATGAATAGTCAATTTTAGAAACCACACTTGAGCCACAGAAACATTCCACAGTCATCTTAACCTCAAAACAAGCAAAGAAGGGAAGCTGACGTCCCCTACTAAGGGCCAGAAACTGGCACAAGTCAGTAGATCATCATTTAAATATAAAGATAATATAAAATCAGCCACTGTGCCTTTATCAACTATTCCTAGTTTGCTTTTAATCATATCATTACAAGAAAAGATATCTAAAAAGAATATTTTGTTATATTTTGTATGCCACTCATATCTGTTTTAATTGGAGCTTCATTAGTGTCACATTTCAAGAGAAAAATGTTATGATCTTTGTAAGAGATTTTCAAGTAAGTAGGCAACTAATGATGGAGAACTCCACACAGTATTCAGGCAGAAGACAGAGGGTTTTTTTGTTTTTCTGGCTGAACTGATGGCCTACTGCTAGATCCAAGGCACATGTGGGCAGACTTGAGAGTCACTCCCCAGTGATGCCTTATCTAGGGCAGGGGGTGGGAGGTGGGTCCAAGTGGATTAGGGTGTGTACAGATGGGTTAGGGTTTGACCTCAGAAGTGGGAGGGGGTGGGTAACTTGGCAGAGGTTTAAACAGGCTGGGGCATCTGCATGGAGCTCTCCTGGGGGAGAGCTTTTTAATAATTATGAAAAAGGGGCACCAACTCTCTCTGGCTACTTCCTGCTGGCAAGGGGAGCGTGGACACTAGGGGTTAAAGGTGGAGATGTGGCCCCTCTGGGAGGAGGCAGCAAGCAGCAGTTGTCCCTTGGTGGTAGGTTCTTAGACAAAGTCTCCAAGAGGCCTTCTGATGCCAGGGTTGGCTCTTCAGGTACTAGAGACAGCTTTACCTTGGCAGGCCTAAGGGAGGGAACAGATGTACCTCAAAGTCAATGTTGGTATAGAAGGGGCAGGAGCAAAAGATCTTTTTATTCTTGACAGATGAATCCACTGTGGCTGTCCCTTGAGCTTGATTGCTGTGGGGGTGGTCAGCATAACCTAGTGAGAGCCTCTCCACTCTGGCTTTGTTATCTGGGCCTCAGAAGGAGAGATTCTATATCCCTTAGCCAATAGGCAGTTGAGGAGGTCAGCCATGTGTTGGTAAGGCAATTTGAGGGAAGGGCTGCAAAGCAAGAGATCAGTCACATACTGAAGAATGACACTAGGAGATACCTGGAGAGAGAGAAGATCCTTTGCTAAAGCTTGTCCAAAAATGGGGGCTGGGGCTGGGAATGTGGCCTAGTGGTAAAGTGCTCGTCTCGTATACATGAAGCCCTGGGTTCGATTCCTCAGCACCACATATATAGAAAAAAGCCAGAAGTGGCGCTGTGGCTCAAGAGGTAGAGTGCTAGCCTTGAGCAAAAAGGAGCCAGGGATAGTGCTCAGGCCCTGAGTCCATGCTCCAGGACTGGCAACAAAAACAAAACAAATAAACAAAAATGGGGGCTGTCTCAGAACCCCTGAGGGAGGTCGGTCCAGGTTAGCTGTTGTGCCCTGGAAGTATCTGGGTCCATCCAGGTAAAAGCTAAGAGGTCCTGACAGTCAGAATGTAAAGTAATCATTAAAAATGCATCCTTGAGGCCCAGCACTGAGAAGTGGGTGGTAGCCAGGAGGTATTGGCTATGTAAAAACACACCCTGGGCTCCTCCACTGAGATATTTTGGGGAGCCAGCAGCCCTGGGCATCATCATTGTGTAGCCAAGCAAAGAATCTCCAGGGGTTGGGCTCCTCCTGCCTGTATGGGCAGGGTGGGGAGGAATTGGTCTACCTTGTGGAGGTGAGGAGGGACAGTTGTCCCCCGGTGCCCCTGTTGTCCACATCTCGGGCAGGGTTCAGACAGATAGTGGTCGCGGTGAAGGGCAGAATTTTTCCCAGTGGCCTTCTTGCCCACACTTGTAGCATGCTCTGGATGGCGTACATTGGGTGTCTCTTCTTGGACAAAGCCAGGTGGCAGCAGCCAGGATCTTCCTCTCATGAGCAGTCTTATTGGTGATCTCCTGCTCCTCTCGATTATTGAAAACCTTAAATGCCATGCTCACCAGATCTCGTTGTGGGGTTTGAGGACAATCCTCATCCTTTTTTTTTTTTTTTAACTTTTTCTTCATATCAGGAGTGGATTGGGCTACAAAATGAGTATACCACCTTGGCTTCCCCTGACTCTGGGTCCAGCTTACTATAGCACTGGAATGCCACTGTAAAGCGACTGAGAAATTCAGCTGGATTCTCATCAGGCCTTTGGTTCATTCGTTTTAATTTGTCATAATTAACCAGACAATAAGCCACTTTGGGGAGGCCATCCACTAAGCAAGTTATCATTCTATTTCTACTTTCCCTCCCAGGGGTATTACTTTGATAATTCCAATTGGGATCTTCCCTGGGCATGGCTGTTGCTCCAACTAGAAAGTCATTATCTAAGCAGTGGGCATCATCGGCATGTGTCTGGGCAGCAGTTCACACCCTTTCCTTTTCCTCAGAGGTAAGGGTGGAGGTTATTATAAAACATATGTCATACCAAGTAAGGTCATAGGTGTGAGCAAGGTACTTAAACTGATGAATATAACTCTTAGGGTCTTGGGAATATGATCCCAGCCACTTCTCCATCTGAGCATATCAAACATTGAAAATGGAGTGTGCACTCTTACTATCCCTTCAGGCCCTGCCACCTCCCACAAAGGACACAAGGAGTTTGGTGGGGGCTGAGTGTAACCCAGGCAAGATCAGGTGCCAGCTGCAGGATGGGAGGGGAGAGAAGGTAAGGAAGGGAAAGATGAAGAGGAGGAGTATGGAGAAGAAGGTGGATAAGGCTATGAAGGCTTGGCAGGAAGTGAGGTAGAGTCAAAAAGTGTGCGAGACATATAAGGCTCTGGAGAAGGCTCGAAACTGTCAGAAATGGAGTGTCCACATGCCAGAAGGATGGAGAAAGCCAGACATGATTGGCAGAGAGCCGGGGTTACTCCGAAGAGCAAAGAAAGCCTGAATATGGACAACCAATGACCATTTACCATTGTGGCGGTAAAAATGGTCTAACTCTCTGAGAATGATATAATCAAAAGTCGCATCTTTCAGGCTGGGAATATGGCCTAGTGGCAAGAGTGCTTGCCTCCTACACATGAAGCTCTCGGTTCGATTCCCCAGCACCACATATATGGAAAACGGCCAGAGGGGGCGCTGTGGCTCAAATGGCAGAGTGCTAGCCTTGAGCAAGAAGAGGCCAGGGACAGTGCTCAGGCCCTGAGTCCAAGGCCCAGGACTGGCCAAAAAAAAAAAGTCACATCTTTGGGCCATTAAGAGCAATTGTCATGTTGGTACTGTGGCCAGACTTCAGTGCAATAATGAGTTAGCCATTTTCGGTTGATGCAGTCCTTAAGAGATAAGACATTTAATGAGTGCAGAAAGCATTCCAAAGGGGTTTCCTGCTTTGGGCATGAGTTGAAGGACCCCATTAGAAGTGTGGGAGGAAATAAATTTGGTGAGTGAATGAGAACTTACTGGAAGGAAGCAGCATCCCCAGCTTTGGAGGCAGCCAGGCCCCAGGCTTGACATATTCTTTGGTATGATACTGTAGAGTTGAAGTAAACCCTATTTTTGAGGCAGTAGCCATTTTGTTGACTGTTTCAACGATGAGTAACCCAGGCCACCAATTATCCCGGCTAGCAGGACAAGCTTATTAGGGCCCAGCCCGTCAGGAAACTCACTGCTTAACTCTAACCACCTGAGAATGCTTAACTCTAACCACCCTGGAATGTCTCTAGCCCTGAGCCAATCAGATTTATACTCGTATCCTAATCTTGCTTGAACACCTGATTGAACTTTGTGGGTTTTTTGCCTTTATAAGCCCTGTGAAATTTCAGCTCAGGGCATTCCTCCTAACCTCCGCTGCGTCAGAGTGTAGGACGAGGCATGAGCTGCAGCCCGCCTGAATAAAGCCTTGCTTTTGCATTTCGGAACATCTGGCTCTCAGTGGTCTTATTGGTGGTTGTCTCACCACTTGGGCATAACAATACCATGTCTGGAAAGAGTGACAGAGAACCTAGAGAGTAGTTTCACTCACTGGAGTGATGCAGACATAGATGTAGAGTCCAGCAGCGGTACTAGTGAAAAGTCTCATGTGGTGTCTTGCTGTAGTTTGGTTCAGGGAAAAGAGGCTGTTCAAACTGGGGATACTCCTCAGAAAAAAAGAAGAAAAACAGAGAAGAGAATTCCACCTGTCCTGATTCAAAGCCCTATCCAAGTCACTGCACCATATGTAAGAGATTTTCAAGTAGACAACTGATGATTGAAAACTCCACCCAGTATTCCGGCAGAAGAGAGAGTTGTTTGTTTTGTTTTGTTTTGTTTCCTGGCCGAACTGCTGGCCTTCTGCTAAATCCAAAGCACATGTGGGTAGGCTCTAGCGTCACTCCCCAGTGATACCTGATCTAGGACAGGGGGTGGGAGGTGTGTCCAGGTGGTTTAGAGTGTGACCTCAGAAGGGGGAGGTAACTGCCTCCAGATGTGCCAGTTACCTAGGTAATTGGTCTGAGGTTTAAACAGGCAGGAGTATCTGCATGGAGCCCTCCTGGGGGTGGACCTTACAATCTTTACATAGTAGTTTCATATTGCTCCATATCTTATTATCCAATCATGTATTTCTACACTACATGCCTATGCAAGTGTTTGATCTACCATTTCATGCCACTGCTAATTAGTAGGGCCCCCTTTTTTCCATTTTAGAATAAAACTTCATTATTCTTAAAGGTAAGGAAGACAATCAAAGGAAAAATACCTGGGGTAGGTAGAGAACAGCAAGAAGCAAAGACAGTAGGAACAGCTTCCTTATTCCCTATCTCTGTCTCCTTTAGATTTTGAAATATTCTCCTATATACAGAGACAGAAGAAAAACCTAACTCAAGGAACAAAGGGGCATGGAAAACTTCCTTTTCTTTTCTAAACTGTATCATATGAATAAGTTATAGAAAAAAAACTTTTATGTTTGAATTTGTGAAAATCCTTCCTATGTAGTCCAAGCTGACCTCTAATTCACAATCCTCCAGCTTCAGCCTCTCAAGTGCTGGTATTACAGACTTACACTACTATACCCCACAAGAAAACATATTAAATGTAATAAGGCTGGGGGGGCATGTTTTTTATAGGTTGGGGGAAGCAATTCTCCTTCTGTGTACATATTGCACAATCATTCAAATTTGAATTATTAAAAATAGGCAGTCTGAGCTGGGTACCGGTGGATCATGCCTGGGTATAGAAATCCCTCACTTATCATGGGAGTTACATTCCAGAGATGCCCACAATAAGTAAAAATCCATAAAGTAGCAGCATTGTAGTTATTATTTGTACATAGTTTAAGGTTTTATAAACCCTTCCCATTCTCCTATAAACCATTCGCTTTCCTTTGTCTCCAGACAGTCTTTAGGCTGACTGCTAAGTAAATCAGGAAACTAATCTAGACATCTGGGGAGATGAAAAAGCTTTCAAATAACTACAGATTTATGTCCCAAAATATTAACCTCACAGCTTTTGGGAAAATGAGAACACTATTTCTCCATTTTGAATTTGACACCTACCTATGGCTATCCAGTTTTCAGCACTGCTTGTTAAGCTTTTTTTTTTTTTTTCCAATGTATGTTGTTGGCCACTTTCTCAAGAAAGACACAGGAGTCTTGCTTGGGCTTATTCTGGATCTTCTATTCTATATTTGTCTGTGTGGCTTTTTTTGCACCAGTATCAGGCTGTTTTTGTTACTAGGGCTCATCAGGCTATGATGTATCATATGAGTAAGTTCTTTAGGGTTAGGAACTCCTTCCAACTAAAGGCATAACAGATTTCCTAGAGGGACAATCAGTTGCATGATAAAGATGTGAACAACCTGCTTCCTCCAGCTACTTTGACCATGACCCCATCAAGGCCTCTTGGACAGTTGAAGGACAAAATCTCTCAGGGCATTATTGGAAGAAAGTCTTATGAGTCAAGTTAAAATGCACCAGCAAATAAGGAGAGAAGCTATAGATAAAAAACACTAGGTATTCGCTGAAGGCCCCACCTACCTGCCAGAACCAGGTCCCCTGTAGTATGACGAGGCTTGTCCTCAGAAGCTCTACCAATACATTATTCCTTATGAGGAACTCCAGGAAGGTAACTAGTCCTGTCAACAAGACGACTAAGACCAGCATCTGGTGTACAAAGATGTCCAGCATTTCTCGGCCATGAGTGTGGTTGTAAAAGATAAAAGCTAAGAAAAAGAGGAAATTAATTTGTCTTTTTTTTTTATCCATTCAATCACACACTACCAATTCCTTCTCTCTCACACTCTGTCCACAGAATTGTATACAAGTATGTAAGTGCTCAAAAACTTTTCCTCTGATTCCCACAGCAATGTATCTTGCCATTTGAGGAGTCATCACTGCCCTTTGGGACGCAATCCTTGGGGTGGAGGAGTTGGAGGCACAGTTCAGGTGGCAGAGCACCAGCCAATGATCAAAAGGATAAGATGCTGAGTTTGAGTCCCAGTTTCAAACCAATAAACAAACAGAAAAAGAATGAAATCCTTGGAATACAGTTCTCCTTTTCCCTTTCCCCAACCTTTGTTGGCACATAATGTCATTTTAAACTATATTTCTAAGCATGCTCTTCATAGGATAATGAGTAATATTCATGACAGGACAAGAGAGCTATATTGTGAATATACATGGATAAATATAAACTGAAGCCTTGCCTGAAGGAATTCTGTCCACTGATTGAAGTAAACATGCACATAAGTCATAAGGGTAGACCTTAACAAAATTCTCCAGAAGTGTCCAAACAGTAGCAACCCACTTCATTTTTTATGAATCTATGGATAGATTTAAGTTTCATCTTCATTGTTTTCATAGAGATAAAGAAGAAAAAACACTCACGAAAAGGACAATAATAACCTGAGATCAAGAGACCCTGCTATCTAGCCTTGATCTCAAAGAGGGACAGATAAAATATTCCCATCTTTGGATGTGGGACAATGAAAGGGGATCAATTGGGAGGAGACTGCTTCCTGATCTTTGGGGATTTTGCAAGTTCTGAAATCAATTTTTCACATGTATAATAAATGGAAACAAATTATTAATCATGCTATGTTTTCTATCCCCTTCCTACCACAGTCTGAAAATTTTTCATTAACCTCTCAAAATTTAGGACCTCACTTTTTTTTTTTTTTTTTTTGGCCAGTCCTGGGCCTTGGACTCAGGGCCTGAGCACTGTCCCTGGCTTCTTCCCGCTCAAGGCTAGCACTCTGCCACTTGAGCCACAGCGCCGCTTCTGGCCGTTTTTCTGTATATGTGGTGCTGGGGAATCGAACCTAGGGCCTCGTGTATCCGAGGCAGCCACTCTTGCCACTAGGCTATATCCCCAGCCCGGACCTCACGTTTTTATGTGACTGAACTTTTTGGACAATACTTGTCACATAATGGGGCTGTTTTGTTGTGCCAGTATTATGAAAGCTAGCAAGCAGATGGTAGAACATGTTCTGCCCTGAATAATTGCCCATTCCAATGCTCCATTGCTCTGAGTTCAGTTTTCATTGTTAAAAGTAAAAATGATGATAATAACCAGGACAAGCAATGAGCGAGCATTAAGCACTGTTGGTGATTCCTTAAGACAAACGCAAAGAGGGAAAATAAAAACACAATTGAATAATTTGTGCTTGCCCAGTTCTACTAAATAAGTTGGTAGGGAAAGAAAATATTTGACATCCTGCCTAGAACACCCAAATATTTCACCTGTGTCCCAGGTATATGGCTTTATCAATCAAGACTGCACCTTAACCCAAAGATACATTATTGTAAAGGGCCACACAAATCCCATGAATAGAGAAAAATTACAGGGAAAAAATGAAAACATCACTCATACTTACCCTCCACAAAAAAGGCATTGGACATCATTAACTTCACTAAAGAGGCTGGAAGTGAATTAATAGTGGAGCATAAGATGTTGGCAACACCCAGCAGTCCAAAGAAGAAATACATGGTACAATGATGCCAGCCAGTGAGTTGGTTCCACTGGCCTTCTTTATATAAGATCAGGGATGGTCCTCCATTAAGAAACTGTTCCCCACCTATGCCTGTAGAGAAAGACATCAGTTTTATCAACCCTCTCCATAAACTTTTCTAGTATTCATGAATATGCAGAGTAATTTATGCATTACCTATATCAATCTACTGTCCTCTTACAGATTGATTCCTCTTTCTGGACCATTCCCCAACAGTCTAGTACAGCACTTAAAATATATTTTAACAGATCAGATGCTGTCTGTCTGGGTAACAAATTTTAGTCAAAACAATTGGATAATAAATTGAGTCAAACAATTATCTCAGATCATCAGTGATTTTTAATGTTAGTTCAACTGTCTATTGTAATTACTAAGGTAAATCCTGACTGATTTGGGGGTTTGAATTTAGGAGATCAGTCTATAGAGGATGATTCTTATTTTTTCTCTAGACATCATATCTTTAGGTAGCTGCTACGAAATAAGGAGTTTTCCTCAGTTTCCATCAAATATGCTAGGAGTCCAGGTTTTGCTCAGTGAAGAATAACTGAAAAGATGCAGATAGGTACAGCATATGATCTAGTCAGTTATACAAACAGTTTGACTTGCTTATTAACCTATTGTTTTTGGTAAGGAAATTCCTTTCTTTGGAAATAGTTGCTATGTAATGATTTTATTTTATTTTTTATTTTTTGTCAGTCATGGGGCTTGATCTCAGGGCCTGGGCACTGTCCTTGAGTTCTTTCAGCTCAAGGCTAGTGCTCTACCCCTTTGAGCCATAGTGCCACTCATAGTTTTCTGGTGGTTAACTGGAGATAAGAATCTCATAGACATTCCTGCCCAGGCTGACTTTGAACCATGATCCTTACATCTCAGCCTGCTGAGTACTTAAGGTTACAGGCATGAGCCACCAGTATCTGGCTTCGCGCTGTAATTTGATGGCCAAAGACCTACCTCTATCAATGAAACACGAGAAAAACCTAATGTAAATGTGGGAAATTTTACAAGAAGAGGCTTCAGTGGAACACTAAAAACACAGAATACATCCATAGAATCTTCAAAAGTAATGAAGTTTTTTTAGAAGCTGTCTGTCTCACCTCCTCCAGGTCCACAAACAAGAGAGAAAGATAGATGCATAAGGTAAGGTTCTCCTCAACCCTGACCTTTCTATAGCCTATCTGTAATGATTTGCCAGAAAAGCATTCCCACAACAGCTTAATCATTTTGGTATTATTTGAAAAGTGGTTTCTAAGAGGGATTATTCTTTCAGAGAGCAGAACTGTTATTATGGAAGTGTTTCAGAGGCTCTAATAAATTTTAAAATCTAATTCACCTTGGCTGAGTAGGCAGATTAAGTCCTATGACTAAGTGCTAAGCGAGTATGTAATACTAAATTCTTGTTTACACAAAAAGTGTTTTCCTACAACATTACATCAGAAGGCACATCTAGTTATAATATGTATTTTAACCTTTTTTGGGGTGCCAGCCCTGGGGCTTGAACTCAGGATCTGGGTATTGTCTCTAAGGCTCCTTTTCTCAAAGCTAGCACTCTTCCACTTAGCCACAGTGCCACCTCCAGATTTTTCTGAGTAGTTTATTAGAGAAACTTTCTGAACTTTCCCAGACTGGCTTCAAGCTGTGATCCTCAGATCTCAGCCTCCCAAGTAGCTACACTTGCAGGCATAAACGATCAGTGCATTTTTAATACAAAGTTCATTTTAACATAGCTTGATTTTATACCGACTCTTCTTGTTGCTCATTAAAATACTAAAAAAGAGAAAAGAAAACAGAGGAATGGACCACTCACCACTCAGAGCCATGAAGATGATTATAATTCCCTCCACAAGTTCTACTCGTTGGAATGATGCTTTAGAACTAGGATAGCAGGACCGCTTTTGCTTTTTGGAGACATATTTCAGAATACTTTTGGTACTCCACCAAAGACCCATAAGAAAGAAGTAAGTTCCAGGGAGGGCATGACCTCTGAAACTTCCCATGACCTACAAAGATACAAATTTGCATTAGATAGGTATTTTATTGCTGGAGCCTGTCCAAACTGTCCTTTGTTCCCATAGAGTATACTACCTTTTGGGAACCCTGTAGCTCTTACTCCAATATCAAGAATGCCAATAAAAAGAAAAAAAGATATCACTCATTGAGTACTTTCTTAGGCATATGTCAGATGTTTTACAAGTAATTTTTCACCTAGTATTTCTATGAATGAGGGATTATTATTCCACTTTCAACTGAGGTTCAAAGTTAAAGAAGTAAAATGACTCTCCCATATCTCACAATTGTTTAGTAAAAAAAAAAAATCTTATTTTTAACACAGAGCTCAAAATGATTTCTTATAAAAGCAGACTGTAGTTCACCATGCATGATCTTGCTTTTTAAGCATATTTAAAAGGAATGGAATACGAAAATTTGACATCTATGTTTAAAGCTTGAAATGACTTGCAATTGTGGGGGTGTGTGTGCACATGCGCATGTATGCATGTGCTAGACTTCGGGTATGAAATCAAGGCCTGGGCACTGTCCTTGAGCTTCTTTTGCTCAAGGTTGGTGCTCTACCACTTGAGCCACAGCTCTACTTCTGATATTTTAGTAGTTCGATTGAAGATGAGTCCCATGAGTTTTCCTGCCTGGGCTGGCTTCAAACCATGATCCTCAGATCTCAGCCTCCTGGGTAGTTGGGATTACAGGAGTGAGCCATAGGTGCCTAGTTCCCTGTACATTTTTAAAGTAGATAGATTTCAAAGGATCAAGTGTGCTGCAGAGACCATCAGTGTTTCTCAGATAGTCATGTATTTCTCCCCACACTTTCCCAGCCTCTCCTCCAGTTGGATTAGAACTGAGTTTTTAACTCTAACTTACTGCTGATATGGAATTGGCTCAAGGCTGGAAAGTTCAGTTCCATTATCTCTCTCCCCTGCTTTTGCAACCTTGGTATGACATGGCTACAGAATTGAGCATGGGCAACCAACTTGCTTCACATTATGAAAGAAATAATTCTTTATTGTGTTAAGGCACTGAAACTTTGAATTTTATTTTAAAAATATTTTTAAAATAAAATTCTGTTTAGCCAGAAGTCACCCAACCCAATTCCTATTGCAAGTTTTGTTTACATTATTGCCACAAGGAAGAAAGTCACCTCTGACTAATAAACACAAGTGTATCTTTCATTTCTGGTCAGTGATACAGAAAACTGGTCTTGAATTATGTATGTTTTTAATTATTCAAAGAGTCCTTTGTACAAATGTCTTGTACCATGAACAGTATAATGGAGAGACAGTCCAGAGTTGTTGCTGTTGGTTTATGTAGATATATGTTAGCTTGTGAAAGAGGATTTCAAGATTCTACCTGGCCCAGCAGCCTTCATTAGCAGACTACCTGAGTACTGTACCTCTCAGTCTAGGTGATAACTCTTTGGCTAATTTCTTCTAATAGACAGGGAAGCTCTAGAGGAGACTGTGAAGTTGACTCTAATATGGATAATCTGTCTCCAATCAGGACTCCAGGTGCACCAAGCCAGATGCCCCTCAGTAGACGAATGGATCAGGAAAATGTGGTACATATACACAATGGAATTTTATGCCTCTATCAGAAAGAATGACATTTCCCCATTTGTAAGGAAATGGAAGGACTTGGAAAAAGTTATACTAAGTTAAGTGAGCCAGACCCAAAGAAACATGGACTCTATGGTCTCCTGTAAGGGAGTAATTAGCACAGGTTTAGGCAAGTCACAGCAGAGGATCACAAGAGCCCAATAGCTATACCCTTATGAACACATAAGATGATGCTAAGTGAAATGAACTCCATGTTATGGAAACGATTGTTATATCACAGTTGTGACTACTTTCAATGTGCCATGTGTAACTGTAGCTTCTATTATTGATGATCTTCTTGTATCACCTTCCTGAGGTTGTACCTACACTATCTCTGTATCTTATCTGAGTATATTGGAAACTGTGTATACTGGTATTAGAACTAGAAAATTGAAAGGGAATACCAAAATCGAGAGACAAACAACTACAAAAGCAATACTTGCAAAACTTTTTGGTGTAAATGAACTGAACAACTCATGGGGGGGGGGGGAGGGAAAGGGGGAGAGGAAGGGGGAATGAGGGACGAGGTAACAAACAGTACAAGAAATGTATCCAATGCCTAATGTATGAAACTGTAACCTCTCTGTAATTCAGTTTGATAATAAAAACTTAAAATAAAAATGAAAAAAAGAACAAAAAGAAAAAAAAAAGACTCCACGTGCTCATTTCAGTGCATTTTTGAATCATTCTAACTATCTCAGTATCAAACCTGGTATGTATATGTCCTGGTATATCTTTGGGATATACTTGAGCCTATATCCCTTAACCTCTCTGAGTCTCTGTTTTTAATTAGTTGAAGGGAATGTCAAGAGTTTCTACTCTGGTTAATTATCCTAATTGCCTTCCTTACTACAGTGTGGCTGAATCCATTGTTTGTTTTGTTTTAGGTTACTATATGAGATTGGAAAGACTTCCATGTGGAACTGGAAAATACATTCAGACTGTAAATATTTTAAACTTTCTGGGAAACAATTTGACATGATTTACAGATCATTCACAATTTGTATTCCTTGGTATAGGAAAACACTTGGGAGGTTTTGTCCAAAATATATCCCGGGAAACACAACTAACAAATCTGATTATCTACATTGACTCCTATAGATAAAGCTATATGCAGATATTATAGATAGATAGATAGATAGATAGATAGATCCAAAATTGATTAAGTGATATAACTAATAAAAATACAGTTTTCAAATAAGTTAAATGACAGAGGCTATATTACGTGAAAAGAATAGGATACAAATCATGGAATAGAGGCTTAGGGTCACATTAAGTAGGTGTGAATGCCAAGATTACCATTTATTAGCAACATGACTTTAGAAGTTACTTAACCTTTGTTGGCTTAATTTTCTCTTTTGTAAAATAGTACCAATTACAGTACCTATTGTATAGAATTTAAATGAGTTATTCCAAAATATTTATTCAAGAGTCAATATCTATTCAATAGTCATGCTATCCTCAACTACTAAAGTACAAGTAAAACCAAATGAACAACTATACTTAGATTCTAACTACAGAAATGTGAACATTGTCTTTACTAGTTGTTTGATAATTATCTGTGTGTTTCTTGTAACATTTCCACTTCTAATGTCTTAGACAGTTACTGGTCTCTTTTTTAGTTAATTAACCCCTATATTTTAATTAGAGAATAAAGTTCTTGAAAGTCGAGAAAACAAATCTATATGACAAATTTGTCTTTCTCTTTCAACTTAGATAATGCCTTATGTATTGTAGATTTCTTAGTTAACAAGAGTAATTAAGTGGTTCTTATCGTAGAAATCATTTATCAAGTATTTTTACTCTGATACCTCTAAAGTTATCTCATAATTAGCATTTAACTAATTACTCACTTCCAGAAAGTAACCTTTTCCCAGCTACCTATTTGGTTGACAATATCTGCCATTTGCCTACTTGCTCAAACCTAAAATACGAAAATCACCCAGGAGTGTGTCTAGTTCCCTAAAAATGAATTCATTATTGAAACTCATTGCTCTGCTACCTAACATCAATTCTCCTGTCTAAAACTCCTAGGTGCTTCAGTTTCATCTGCTTGAGGAATCTTCTCTGAATAACCAACAGGCACCACACCCTCACTTCAAAAAATCCATCCTTCTGACTAGCCTCTAAGATCTCAGTCATCAAACTCATTGCAGCCTTGTAGCAGAGCATTGAGGCCTCAAAATTTAAGAGCGGGCCAATTTTCTTCTCTCTCTCTCTCTTTCTCTCTTTCTCTCTCTGTCTCTCTCTCTCCCTCCCTCCTTCTTTCTCTCATTCTTCTTTGCTCCCTTCTTTCTTTCCCTCCTTCCCTTCCTCCTTTCCACCTCCCTCCCTTCCTTCTTCCCTCTTTCCTTCCTTCTTCCCTTCCTTCCTTTTTCTTTCTTTCTTACCCCTAATATATCAATAAAAGGAAGAAAATGCCATACAGAGTCACAAAAAACAACTGTAGGGTTTCCCATCTTTTTATGTTTAAAAGTCTTTGACCAAAAAAAAAGTCAAAGTCATAACAGGCTTTCTAGATTTGTCTGGATTAAAGGGCCCAGCAAATCCAGTAATTCTTGGCAATGGGAATGACATTTGTTTTACTCTCATCCATTGTGCCAACATCCTCAAACATCACCTTACTCCTACCTTTCAGAAACCGTTGTCTATCAAAATATTTATTGTTCTCTAATTTTACTATTGCCTTCAGTTATAATGTACTCCATGTAATCCATGGTGCCAACATCCTCAAACATCATCTCACTCTTACCTTTCAGAAACCATTGTCTATAAAAATATTTATTGTTCCCTGATTTTACTATTGCCTTCAGTTATAATGTATTCCATGTAAAAACTAAGTACAATAGTAAAGTTTGGTAAGATTTGAACCCTGTGAGCAGACACAGTCTCCTTTGAAGAACACAGGGCTTTCTTTCATCACCATAAAGCAGAATATACTTGCCAGGCACCCAGCAGAAACCTTAAGGAAAATCACCAAAGTAGGAAACAAGAAGACTCTCCCTGAGTCTTTCCAGTTGTACCCAGATACAATTCATCCTGAAATTTATATTCCTTTCCTATCCCAAGAAATCATGACTCTTAATGACATTAAACATCATCTTCTAACTAAAAATAAGAAAAAACTCCATTAGTCCCTTTATTCTGACCACTCTAACACACACACAAACCACTACCACCACCACTAGTGCCACCATCACCACAAAGAGTAATAGTTTTAAACTCTAGTATCAAAAAGACAAAATTGGGCAAATCCCAAATTGGGATTCATTCCCAGAGATTATCACAGATTAGCCTCTACACAGAGAGAATTCAGCCTTGGGGAAGAGATGTAACAATTTTATTGATAGAACTGCAATCAAATAGCTATTTTCAAGAAAGGTCTTATACTACAATTGTTTTGTCATTACCAACATTAATCAGTGATTCATACTTGAGATTACATATGTAAATTCTAATATTCTGAACATACGCTGTTTTGGCTTCTCTTAACTATTGCCTCATTTAAAGTAAAGGATATACAAGCATAAATAGCTTTAAAATATCTACTTTTCTTAGGTTTCTTTTGCCAGTCCTGGGGCTTGAGCTCAGGGCCTGAGCACTGTCCCTGGCTTCTTTTTTCTCAAGGCTAACACTCTACCACTTGAGCCAGAGTGCCTCTTCTGGATTTTTCTGTATATGTGGTGCTGAGGAGTGGAACCCAGGGCTTCATGCATGCTAGGCAAGCACTCTACCACTAGGCCACATTCCCAACCCCCAAAATATCTACTTTTTATGTTTAATCGCATTTTTTACTAAAGGAAAAGTTCAAAATGCCAATAATCATGTATAATAATTGCTATACATATGAATAAATTGATAAATGGCTGCTAAGTAAACACTAGAGTTAAGTAAATTAGGCATATCATTTATTTTAGAGATAAATAAGAAAGTACAAGCTGAAAAGGATGTGGTAGATTTGTTTTCAGACATAGTTTAATTTGGACCTACTTAAAAAATATCTTGATTCAACATTGGCCCATACATCTCTCAAACTTTCTCTCCCATATTTGAGCAATTGAAATTTTCTTAGTGGAATGATCCTTACCTTCACAATTTCTTCAATATGAAATCCAATGGAATCTTCTCTCAAAGATTTAGAATGGCTGCAGGCTCCCAAAAGAACAGTAGATGCCTACTGTCCCTGAACCTAGAACCTCCTCCTGCTTTCCTTTTGAATCCAAACAAATGTACTCGCTCAAAAGTCCCTATGTCCCAATGCATTTAAACCCAGGGAACACACCCTTCTGAAACATCCTGCCTCCCTATGCAACCATTAGGTTGCAGACTATTTGTCACTCCATTTATCAGGTCACTAGCCTTAATCATATGTCACCTGCAATGACATGCAAAACAAATGGATTCTATGCTCTCTCCTTCAGGTCATTAAAACCTACAGCAAATGAAATGATGATAGCAGCAATCACATAATCATATTCTATATGTCCTAAGAAGATAAACCAGTTCCTATTGTGCAGGGAAATGTTAAAGAAACTGTCACAAGTGTGAGAGCTGAGTAACTGGTTATACAAACAAGAAACAATAAAGGAACAAAACTGATGTAGGTTAACAATATAGTTTGAACCCCTTCAAATACTATCCCAATTGCTGTTTGTATTAAATAGTAGCTCTTCAAGAACTTGAGACTCCATTAGAGGACCTTGCTCCTACTAACCTTAGGAAACGTGTTGAAGAAACTAGAAGAACAGCAATACTGAAATATACCCCTTACTAACAAGCTAGTTACAAGTTCCATGAGTATTAAGATGATTGGAACTGCTGATATGAGGATGGATGAGAAAGTTCATTCTAAAGCAATGAAGTGGATGACTAACCTATGGAGACCAGGGAACAATGGAAAGGCAGCATCTCTCAGTGGTAAGAGGCCTAAAGACTGGAAATGGAAGTAATCACAAAAGGAAGAGACTTGTTCTGCAAGAGGCTTCAAGTCACTTGAAGCCCCACCCTGCCCATCTCCTCAGAGGCAAAGGTGTATCACAGATGATACTGCCAGGAAGCAAAAATTGTATCTAGATAATAAAAAAGGAAGTTTTGCTTTATACTTCCCTAGCAATTAATGGTGCTGAATATTTTTAATATACTTATTGCCCATATGAATGTTTTCATGTGAAAACAATGTCTGTACAGGTTTTTGGTCTAGTGACAAATGGATTATTTCAATATTTTTGTTATTGAATTGTTTGGGTTCTTCATAAATTCTACATATTAATCCCTTGCCAGATGCATAATTTTTTAAGATTTTCCTCTCATTTTGTAGCTTCTCTCTTTACTCTGATGTTATTTCCTTTGCTGTGTAGAATCTTTTAGCTTGATGTAGCCCACTTGTCTGCTTTGGCTGCTGCTGCACAGACATTAGGGGTTTTATTCAAAATTTAACTTTATCCCAGTTAGAATGACTATTATCAAAAATATGTTAATGACATATACTAGTGTAGATGTAGAGAAAGGGAAACACACACTATGGGTGGAGACATAAGTTATCATGGCAGTCATGAAAACCATATGGAAGTTTTATACCCCATAAGTACATACACACAACAACACTTAAAAATAGTACTGTCTCCTTCCTTTCCCAGTTTCCCCCCCCCCTTTTTAGAGCTCTTTCATGACTCTGTACCATTTACTCTCTTTCTTGCACTAATCAGACATGTAGTGAATTAAAAATACATGTAGAAATAAAAATATTTGCCTTTAAGGAATGTATAATTTAGCATATGTGTGCATGTATATACATACATACATACATACATACATGCATATCTTCATGATGGACTGGAGTCATATTCATGTATTTTGGTTAGTTATGCAGAAAGTAGGTTATTATAGAAGCTGGTTTGGCTTCCTCAACTTATTTCTTTTATTTTCTCTCACATGAGCCTGCTTAATTTATGTATCATAATTTATTATAATTGTGTATATATAATTCTAAACCAAGGTAAAGCTTGTGCAGAGAGGAAGAAAAAGCAAGATTTTAACCTGGAAAGCCAACAGCTGCTGTGCCATTAAGCACATGGCAAGCAAAAGCTGTATCACCCATAATGATTTACACCTAGGTAACACTAAAAGAAAAGAAAGAAGGCCAATAGATTCCTGCCTGGGACTTTATCATTGACCCGAGGACAATCACTATCAAAAAGAGCTGAGATGGTTAATAAAATGGCTAATAATGCATCTCACTTAAGATCTATTAAATCTATCCCTAGAGGAAATCTCAGGACTCAGGAGTCTACATACTGAATAAGAAAATGCCAGTTCATTTTTATTTTCTTTAGTTTTGAGAAACAAAAGATTAGGTTTTGTGGAGACAAGAAGACAAAAACCAAGACACAGAGATTTAAACATGACTTCCTCACCACAGTACCTTAGAGATCATCGGTCATCTACTGGTTACATAGATGTCAGAAGAGTAATCTGGCTCTATTAGAAGAAAATAGCTCTACTGGAATGCTACCATTTTCCTTGTTTTTGTCTTATTTTGAATTCTATACCTCTTTGAATAACTAAAACAAGAGGCTATTTTTAACCAAACATCTAAAATGGAAAACATTCTAAACTTGAACATTTAGGAAAGACATGATCAAGCAATACAAAGATGTATGTCTTTAAAAAAAAAATAAAGCCAGTAATAAAACTAAGAGCAAATATCATGTTACTTCACCTGCCTCTACCAAGTCCTCAAATGAAAGAGGAAACAGGCCTAGTTTTACCAGTAGAGATGCACCTAATCTCAGAAAGTTTATATTCATGGAATACAGTTTGCTAGAAAATTTAAATGAATCTATTTACTTTGTCTTTGGTTAGTAGTTTCACTATAGATATATATGAAAAGTTCCCCTTTAAGGAAACTATGGCAACAAAGGATTTGAGGACTGCTATGATTTAATGTCCTTGCCAAAATGTAAGATGAAATTTGTCACCATGTTGATTCTGGAGTCTTAAGAAACTATTAGGTTAGAGGGGGTCTATAGTCATGATGGATTTGGGTCATTTTCATGTAATAGGGATAGTTATACAAAAATTGGGTTGTTATAAAAGCAAGTTTGGCTCTTTTCTTTATAAACTACCCAATCCATGGCTTTTCAGTTATAGCAACAGAAAATGAATGATTGTGACTTATGCTAAATTATATATTAAGTCAAGTCCAAAACCAGGATCCAAAAAAATCTATGCCTGATTCTAAAATCCATGCTCTTCCTTTAAAAAAGGGGCCAAGACTAGAAAAGGTTTTCTAATGGTCCCATCAAACAATCTCAGCAAGATAACTTTGAGCAGATTCATACCATAAGGAAAAGACATTTTCTGGTTCTTTATACCATTGAGCTATTGGTGCTTATGAGATAGTGTATGTAGCCTTGTATGTTAATCAGAGAGCACATTGAATGAAGGTAATGCTGTTGTTTGTAACCTGTCGTTCATTTACCACCACTGTAGCAAAAGTCAGTGTTCAAGGCTCATAACAAGGAGAGTTAGGTCAACTAGTCTACAATGACTTCATTACCATTGACAAAGTGTACAGGTCAGTGATAAGCATCAAACTAATCATCAGTAATGTGGTAAGAACTTAAAGACTTTGCTCTATACTTCCCAGCTTCATATTCAGTTTGAATTCAGTTCAAGTTGAGGAACAATGATTGGGCTCTTTGTAGATAATTGGAGACCTGCTCAAAGTTATGGAGCCAGTGTTTGATAAACTGTTCTCCATCATTGTCATAACTCATGATTACAAATTTAGTAGACTAGAACAATATCCATTTATAGTCTGTAGGTCAGACACTTGAGACATCTTGTTGCAAAATACAAAAAGCAAAATAATGAAGAAAATTAACTTCCATTTCCTGCATGGGGAGCCAGAAATGTTCCTCTCTGTGTGTTTCATTCGACTTTAACTCTCATACTAAAATAAGTCCTTGATAAAACTTTGGAAAAAACTTTAAATTTTGATGTACAGGTAACAAACAAGTACACAAAATGATTTTCAACATTGTTAGGCATTTGAGAAAAGCTAGTCAACATAAAAAATACCAATACACACCTACTAGAATGGATCAGTTTTAAAAGACTGACACTACCAAGGATCAACAAGGATGTGGTCCAGCAGAAACTCATGTACCATGGGAGAGAACATTGGTACAGCTTCCCAGGAAGCAATTTTTATTTATTTATTTACTTACTTATTTTTATTTTAGGACAGCACTAGAGTTTGAACTAAGGACCTTCTCACGTTCGCTTTTCTGACTGAGCCATCCCACCCACCCCTTTTTGTTTTGGTTTTGCTTATATTTTTAATAGAATCTTGTTAATAGAGAGCCTCAGGACAGATTCAGACTACATTCCTACAGTTAGAATCAGACAGTATGTCTTTTGCAGGCTGGCTCTTTGCCCCTAGAAGTATGTATTGGTTTCCTGGTTTCTGTGTGTCTCTTGTGGATTTCTTTTGCCTTTATGATATTGCATTGTGAGGTTGTACCAATTTTCTCATCTGGTTACTTATCAAAGGCCATCCTGGTTGCTTCCAAGTTCTAGTGTTGCAAGTAAGGTTGTTAACCTTCATGTTCAGGTTTCTGTATGGATATCTTGACTCATTTCATATCCAGCTATATCATATGGTAAAGCTGTGTCTCCTCATGTAAGAAACTGTACAATAATGTCTTCTAAATTAGAAAAACTATTTTTCATTCCCACGAACAGTGAATGAGAGTTCTAGATACTCCATATTCTTACCACCATCATTTTTGTGTTGTCAATATGTATGACATCTGTTAAACCTGGTGTACACTGGTATGCCATCATTTAATCTGTATCTCCCTGATGATATATGATTGTATCTTTTTATGTGTTAATGTGTCATCTGCATAGCTTTTTCAGACAAAATGTTGGTTTAGGGCTTTTTATTCAATTTCGAATTGAGTTATATATATTTTTTTCCTTTTCTTTTTCTTATTAGTACTAGGGTTTGAACTCATGGCCTTAATCTTCCCAGTCAGACACTGTACCCTGTACTACCTGAGACATGCCTCTATCCCTTTTTGCTTTAATCTTTCTTCTTTTAGTAGAGTTTTGTTCTTCTTAATGGGGTCTTCAGGTAGACTGCCTTACAAAATTAGTTTCTAGACAAGTCAGAAATGACTGGAAAGCCAGAGAACCCGACAGTAACTCAGAAAAGCTGGAAACATCAGAACCAGTAGGACTTATGATATGGACCCTAACCATGACTAACAGCCTGAAAGTTTCCTGGAAACTTCACAGGTGATAGTAGCAACAATAGATGTATTCTCTTAGAAAGAGAGAATGTATATGCTGGATAGCTTCCTCATTTTCCACTTTTCTCCTTACAGATTCCCAGCTTATTGGATTTTTCCACTCATATTTAGAATGGAGTTATCTCCTTCAGTTACTTATCAAACAATCTCTAGAAATGTCCTCCAAGATATACCCAGTAGTGTTCTTCCTTAATTCCAAGGCTTTTCTCAGTTCAACCAAGTTGACAAAGATTAACCATCACTATATAGAACTGAAAATGAATTGCCATACACAAAGTTTAATTGTCTTCTGTTCTTTTCCAGAAGTTTCATAGTTTTGAATTTTACTTTAGGATTCGGATTCATTTTTGAGTTAATTGTTTAATGAAAGATGTCAAGTCTGTGCCCAAACTTGTTTTTTAAATTTCATTTCAGGGTAAAAGTCAACCTTTCAAAACTAGGTAAACAGATACTCAGGCAGGTGGGCTGGGAATATGGCCTAGTGGCAAGAGTGTTTGCCTCATATACATGAAGCCCCAGGTTTGATTCCTCAGCGCCACATATATAGAAAATGGCCAGAAGTGGCGCTGTGGCTCAAGTGGCAGAGTGCTAGCCTTGAGCAGAAAGAAGCCAGGGACAATACCCAGGCTCTGAGTTCAAGGCCCAGGAAGGGGGGAAAAAAAAAAAAGATACTGGCAACCATTATTTTGGAGTGAATCTGTGAGGGTATTTTCAGAAGAGATTAGTATCCAGTTTTATTTCTTCCTTCCTAATCCACATATTTTCTATTTCTTTTTCTTGACTTATTATTGTATGAGCTAAAATTTCTAGAATGATGTTGGATTGCAGTGATGACAAGAGACAATCTTGCCTTGTTCCTAATCTTAAAGGAAAATATCCAGTTTCTGACTATTAGAAGAAGCACTGTTTATAGATATTTTTTCCATTTTTGATTTGTTTCTAATTTCTCTCAAAAATATAAAGCAGTACTTTAGATCCAGATGATAGAAGATATTAAATGCCACATTGAGAATCTTAAACTTTATTACATAGACAATATGAAGCCAGTGACGATGTTGAGCAAAGGTGGGATGATACAGTTAAATATATCAGTGTGTTAAACTATCTCACAATACAAAACTCTAATTTTTTTATTGTAAAGGTAATATACAGAGGGAATACAATTATGTAAGTCAGGTAATGAGTATATTTCTCTTTGAAGAGTGTCAGCCCTCCCTCATTCTCTTTTTCCCTTCCAACCTCTCTTATCCTTCAAGTTGTATAGTTCATTTCTAACATACTATCTAATGGATATTACCACTGAATTCTTTTACCCTTTTCCCCACCATTTCAGTGCTTCCCCTTCCCAAATTAGATAAATTTACATACAAGATGAAGGGCACAGAACTCCAAAACAGAGTCAAAAGGGGTGGGGGTGAACAGAAGGAAAAAGAACCACCACCACAAACAGTACAATACAAAACCTCTTGTTCCCACTTCTTGGAGTTTATTTCAATAAGCATCATTTTATAAGATCATATGCACCTAATTATTGAGTACTGTGATTCTCTCCTAAGAATATCCTCCTTTGGTCTCACTATGTGAATTTTTAGAGTCCTGTTTAATTTATCATGTTTTGTTTTGTTTTTTACTATCCATTAGGTTTACTTGTAGATTTATAGGTACATCCTAATTGTTACAAATGAGGGAAACTATGCAGCCTATGTTTCTTTAGCTTTGGCTTGCTTCACTTAATGTGATTTTTCCCCCTGTCTTTCTATTTCCTTACAAATAGGGCAATGCCATTTTTTCTGATGGAAGCATAGAATTCCATTGTGTATATGTATTACATTTTCTGGATCCATTTTTCCACTGAGAAGCATCTGGGTTGATTCCATATCTTAGCTGTGGTAAACAATGCTGCAGTGAACATGGTTGTGCTGGTAAGCTTAGTGTGGCCTGGTTTGTAGTCATTTGTGTAATTGCCCAGGAATGGGATTTATGGGTCCTAGGGGAGCCTATGTTTAGTCTTTTGAGGATCCTCCATACCGCTTTCCAGAGTGTTGAACAAGTTTATATTCCTACCAACAATGTAGTAGTGTTTCCTTTGGGCCACATCCCTGCCAGCATATTATAGTTTGCTTGATGATGGCCATTCTAACTGGGATGAAATGGAATAGCACTGTAGTTTTGATTTGCATTTCTTTTATGGCCAGAGATGAATATTTTTTCATGTGTCTATTGGTCATTCTTATTTCTTCTTTGGAGAATTCTCCCTTTAAGTCTTTAGCCCATTTATAAATAGGGTTGTTGTTTCTTTGAAGATTTGTGTTTGGGGGTTTAATTTTTGAGCTCTAAGTATAGTTTATATATGAGGCTCTTGTCTAATGCATAGTTGGTAAATATCAGCTCCTATTCTGTGGGCTTTCAATTTATCTTGCTATCTATGTCCTTTGCCAAGCAGACATTCTTCAGTTTGATGGACTCCCATTTATCCAGTCTTTGATTTGTTGTGTTTCTGGATCTTCACTTAGGAAGTTTGGACACATGTCAAGGAGCCCTAGTGTTTCCTCTATCCTTTCCTCTAGTATTTTCAGAGTATCTAGTCTTACCTTGAAGTTTTTGATCCATTTGTAATTGGTTCTGGACAGAGTGATATATAAGGATGTAGCTTCAGTTTGCATGTCAAAATCCTAATTTGTAAAGACATCTGGAAAAGGGGATTCGTCCAAGTTTTTCAGTAATCCATTTCACAGAAATACTAATCACCCTTTCTATTAGCTTTCTATTAACTCCATTATGTATAGCACAGTACAGATATATAATATTCATCAGTATCTATTAACCTTGTCTTTGAAAATATGACTCAATCATGGCACTACATCACTCATTGTCACTCAAGGAAAGAGAGATTATTCACTTTAGTTCAGTACAGAATCACAGATATCTAGGGGCCCAATCTAGCTTACTAAAGAATGTATCCAGATAGCATTGATTACACCTGAATCAACAATGTAGACACACAGCTTTGCATCACTTCTAACAGATGAGTTGTCAGGTTTGCTGAGAATGGCACCTGGGTGAACTTTTGATTGCCTTGGCCTATTTATTTCTTCTCAGAAATTATGAAAAACATAAAGGATTCTAAGCAATTTTTCTGAAAGAACAAAGGACTAATATTGGAAGAAAAGGTACTCTCAGGTTAGATTTCAAAACTTGATATGGTCTGAATTTCTGTGTGTGTAGAGGCAGGTGATTGAGAATAATTAATGGAAGCCTTAAGTAAGAAGAAAATGATTCTACCAGCTAGGGCTAATAAGTCACTGAATTCCTAAACTCAGATACACAAGCCCCACAATCATCTGGTTTTCCCACCCTTCAGCTTCCTATGTTTCATTTTAACTTCATTTGTGACTTTTGGTTCACAAGCTGTCATGCTTTTGGAAAGGCTTTTGGCAAATTTCTGGCTTTGTTGAGAGTAAATTCATGTTTCTTTAGAATATGTGCATCTATGGAACTACAGAACTTTCATGAGAATATCAGTGCTCCTCTGTCTATTCATTATTTCTCTGTCTGTCTATTCCTGTATCTATATACCTATCCATTCTTTCAACAAGTGTTTCTTGATCAACTACAAGTGACACTAGGTATAGTTGTAGCCATTGAGGACATGAGACAATCAATATCCTTCTCTCATGGAATTTATATCATAGGGTAAGAATACAGACAACAAATAAGAGCTCCAGAATAATGAAATTCAAGGTGAAGTCCTGGATCCAGCAGCATGTGAACCATGTGGGCTTGTTGGATAAACAAAATCTCATGTCCTGTTCTTGATATATCCAATCAGAACCCTCACTTGAACCAGGACAACAGGTGACTCACAGGCACATGGAAGTTTAGGAAACATATGTAGAGAACTGGATTTCTCAGCAGTAGCACAATTGACATTTCAAACCAGAACACGTTATTGGGAGTGAGGTGGGATACTGTCCAGGTCATTATAGTCAGTAGCATTCCGGTCCTTAGATACCATAGGCTGACAGCACCTTCCCCTTAGTTGTGGCCATCCAAAATATTTACATATATTGATAAATGTCCCCGAGGGACAGGATACTCCCTTCTCCAATTAAGAGTCTCTAGTCTAGAAGGATCCTGGTCTAATCTTAACATCAAATCATCTTATTATTCATATGAAAAAGAGAGAGGCAACAAACTTGAGTGTTGGGTTTGAGTGCTGAGTGGTGAATGTTAAAATGATTGTAAGTCCAACTAAGATTATTTGCCCCCCCACCCCTTTTTTGCCAATTCTGGGACTTGAACTCAGAGTCTGAGCACTGTCCCAGGCTTCCTTTTGCTCGAGGCTAGCACTCTACCACTTGAGTCACAGCGCCATTTTTGGCTATTTCTGTGTATGTGGTGCTGACGAAATCAAACTCAGGGCTTCATGCATGCTAAGCAAGCACTCTACCGGTAAGCCACATTCCCAGCCTTGCCCCCCTTTTAGAATAATAAAAAATGTTATAAGATGCACATTGGTGGCTTACACCTGTAATCCTATCTACTAAGGAAGCTGAAATCTGAGCATCATGGTTTGAAGCCAGCCCAGGCAGGAAAGGCTGTTAAACTCCTCCAATTAACCACCTGAAAACCATACGTGGAGCTGTGGCTCAAAGCAACAGAGTGCATATGCATGTGATTTTTATAAAATAATATTTATTGAAATAAACAAGTGTTTTTTTTTTTTTTTTGCTGTTTTAAAAAAAAAGTTGTAGAGGGGCTGGGGATATGGCCTAGTGGCAAGAGTGCTTGCTTGCCTCATACACATGAGGCCCTGGGTTCGATTCCCCAGCACCACATATACAGAAAATGGCCGGAAGGGGTGCTGTGGCTCAAGTGGCAGAGTGCTAGCCTTGAGCAAGAAGAAGCCAGGGACAGTGCTCAGACCCTGAGTCCAAGCCCCAGGACTGGCCAAAAAAAAAAAAAAAAAAAGATTAAAAAAAAAAGTTGTAGAGTTCTGCCTTGAGCAAAAAAACGCTCAGGGACAGCACCCAGGCCCTGACTTCAAACCCCACAATTGAAAAAATCATAACAAACATGTAATATGGAAAAATGGAGTTTGCAAAATTCCTGTACAAAAGCCTTCACACAAAATTCATTGACACTTGTTGCTTAATGTTACTACTAAAGATAATAAGGACTTGGAATTAAATATGTCCTATAAAAGGCCAAGTAGTTCTGATTGATTGTGATGGCTACAAATTAAATTTGCCCTAGGTACAATCATGTAAAGATTTAGAAGGATTGCTCTTTTCAAAGCAGATGGCTGCTAGAAATCAAGTTCTGTTACTGTGAATAGTAGAAAATAGAACAGGGAAAAGAAAATAGGCTTTGTGGTTTATCAAGTTTATGAAAAATTAACACAAGTGTAAAGCCTATGTGATGATATCTGAGCATTGATCATTTTTTATTAGGAGAGGAGAAATAATAGAATAAATTTGGCCTCAGTCTGTTAATGTCATAATATTAGTTTGTATTAAAAATAGGTTCAGTGTAAGGCAGAGTGACTCCTGCTTTTGGAAAATGCCTTTGACAATAAGCAAACAAGTCAATTAGTGCAAAAAAACAAAACAAAACAACAACAAAAAAACCCTAGGGCATTATTCTAGAGGGCTCAAACTGAATGAATGAGGCAGGCAGACACACTTTGGAAGGGCAGAAGTGGGATGAGTAAAGAAATGGAGTTGTGGGGCCAGGAATATGGCCTAGTGGTAGAGTGCTTGCCTCATATATATGAAGCCTGGGGTTTGAGTCCTCAGCACCACATATACAGGAAAAGCCAGAAGTGGCACTGTAGCTCAAGTGGCAGAGTGCTAGCCTTGAGCAAAAAGAAGCCAAGGACAGTGCTCAGGGCCTGAGTTTAAGCCCCAGGACTGGCAAAAAAAAAAAAAAAAAAACTAAAGAAATGGAGCTGTAGCAGGGACTGTATCTGTCAGAGAGAAACAGGTATCAGCCCATATCTGTCCTAAAGGATGGTACCTGCACTTTTTAGCTCTGTTTCCCAGAAAAGATAGCTGTACCTAGGGGCATTTTGATAATTTTCTTCATATATCCACAGCAAATAGTGGTAGAAGGAAAGGAGCTAGGCTTCTGGGATGCTAAGGAAGCAGAGTGCTTTCTACAATAACAACAAAGAAAAAAAAAACCCTGCCTTGGTTGCCTATTGCTGGTCTAATAAATTTCAATTAATGTTTAGTATTTTACAGCTTAATAAGTCAAAAGTCTGACATCAGTATCATAGGTAGAATCAAGGTGTTGGCAGGGGCAAGACTCTATAAATCCCAGAGGAAAATGTGCTTGGTAGCTTTAGTGTGGCCTTGTTTGTGATCATTTGGGTAAATGCCCAGAAGTGAAGTTCCTGGTTGATAGGGGAGCTCTATGATAGTCTTTTGAGGATCCTCCACAGTGCTTTCCAGAGTGGTTGAACAAAAGTTTACACTCCCACCAACAGTGTAGTAGTGGTTCCCATTTGGCCACATCCCTGCAAGCATCTGTTGTTATTTGTTTTCATGATAACGGCCATTCTAGCTTGGGTGAGATGGAATCCCAATGTGGTTTTGGTTTGCATATCTTTTATGGCCAGAGATGTTGAGCATTTCTTCATGTGTCTATTGGCCATTCTTATTGCTTCAGAGAAGTCTCTCTTTTAAGTCTTTAGGCTGAAGTGCCAGACTTTGAAGTCAGGCCCCACTTTACCACGTGAACCCCATTTTACCACGTGAGCCCCATTTTACCACGTGAACCCCATTTTAGAATCGAACCCTGAGCCAATCAGATTTGTACCTGTGTCCTAATCTTGCTTGAACAGCTGATTGTTGTAACCTTGTTCTTTGCCTTTATAAGCCCTGTGTAAATCACAGCTCGGGGCTCCCTCCTAACCTCCGCTGTGTCGGTGGGTAGGACGAGGCCCGAGTTGCAGCTCGCTTAAATAAAGCCTTGCCTTGCTTTTGCATTTCAGAATGTCTGAGTCTTGGTGGTCTTCTTGGTGGTGGTCTCGTGACTTGGCACAACATTTGGGGTTTCGTCCGGGATGGCCCCAGAGACCCCCGAGACCCCAGACTCCGAAGGTAAGAAAATAGGGCAGTTCATTCTGTGTGTCTGTGTCTTTGTGATTTGTAGTTTTGTTTTCTGTTTAGGCCAGCCGCTTGAATCTGAACCTGTAGGTAGTGAAGGACCAGCTGGAGTGGACATGCTCGTATGGGCAGTCCTGGGGGACTTGGGGGATACCTCAAGCCCTCCAAAGGGAGCTCAGGCTTCCCACTACCACCCTGAACCTGAAGGACTGGACCGGGAGGCCCTTCTAACGGGTGCCCGTCTAGTCCACTCTATATTCGGGGTTGTCTGGTCCGCTCCTACACAGGAACGGGAGAGAGAGAGCCTCAAGACTGTGTGGTCTGCCCCCTCACAGGGGCAGGAGAGACACAGTGAGACTGTGTGGTCTGCCCCCTCACAGGGGCAGGAGAGACACAGTTGAACCTGTAAGCCGCGGCTCCCTAAGTCTGTCTGTAAGTGTTGTCTGGTCTTAGTGCCTGTGATTATTTTTGTGTGTTTCTTTCTTGCGCTGTGCCTGACTGACAAACGGATGATGGGGAACGTTCCTTCCACTCCCCTGGACTTGACTTTAGCTCACTGGAAAGATGTACAGGTGACAGCCCACAATCAATCAGTGAGAGTGTCCCCAAAAAAAGAACTCTAGGGGGACCCCCACCCAGCCTTCTTAAGCAGAAAATTGTTTGGTGCGCTAAAATGTTTTAATAAGACTAAAAATGTTTTACTAAAACTATCAAGCCCTGGAAAATGAGGCTGGAGAATGCTAAAATCATTTGTTAAAGGTTTTTATCTTAAAATGTACAGCCGATGCTTATTCTGCGTGCTTTAAGATCTTTTGAAAATGTATGTGTGTGTGCATGTGTGAGTGTGAACATGTTCAAGACTGCAGTATGATGCAAAACTAAGTTTAAGTTTAAAGTCAAAGGGTCATCAAGTTTGGGCATTACCAAATGCTTTAAAGGATTTCTCAGGGTTCTTTAATTAAAATTTAAAAAAAAAATCAGAGCTAAGTGTCAGAAATTTGGATTTAAAAGGATACATATATATATACGTATATATACATGTATACGTATATATATACATATATACGTATACATGTATATATACGTATATATGTATATATATGTATACATATATATATATATACTAAACTAATGGGGATAGAAGTAAACTCTCATTAACTCTATGTATGTAAGAAGAAATGACAAAATGGGCCAATGTTTCTCACTAATATATTGGAAAGCTGAATGGATAAGTATTTCTCATTGTAATTCTTGCATTAAGGAAAAATTCAAAGGTCTTCATGCCATGCAGTAACTGGGACTGAAAAAAAAAAAAAAGGCTCTTTTGAAACAAGCAGCCCATAGACAAAGGGCGGCACCTGGTTTCAGAATGCCTGTGAGCTTCAGTTTTTCCAGTGCAGGTAAAAGCTAAAGTGTTGTGTTAGTGTTAAAAAGGCTTTGGAAATCAAGAATACATTTCTAGATAAGAAATTTGGAAGTAAAATTGTCCTAAATAATTATTGCAAAGTGAGAAAAGGAGAATTATGGCTACCAAAATGTTTAATTGCCATTCCAGCTTCTTTGTAGGTTTTTTGTAACCATTTCCAGCAGGCCCACAGAGAAGCACAGGTGATTCCTACAAGTTTGTCGAGATCTAATACTTACCCTTAATAAGTTCCAGGTAAGAGAGCATGCTTAAAAACTACTTCTGTGTGGACCACCTTGTTGCTTATAATTGGAGTAAAGTGGCCCCTTATAAGACTCACTGATCTGAATCTGCGGTTCGAAGCCAGCCCGGGCAAAGAAAGGTCCCTGTGAGAGACTTGTCTCTAATCAGCCAGCAGAGTGCTGGGAACAGAGTTGTGTGGAGCTCAAAGTTAGCAGTAAAGAGTGTAGGTGTTATTCATAGCTTTCCTATGAATAACACCTACACTCTTTACTGCTAACTCTCCATTGTCTATCATTTTAACCTTCTTCTTTCTACTGATTCTACTCTCCTCCACATTTCCACGTCACTGAAACTAAACCAAAATCATCATACCCCCCCCCATACATTTTACTCTATTCTCTTTACTACCTCTAATTTACCCTCCTGACTTACTTCCAGGACCTCCAGATTCCATTGACTCCTGGTGATTGGATAGAGGGTATCCCTGCTTAATTTGAGTGAATCAAAGGAGTTCATAGAGAAAGCCAGTCCAAAAAGAACTTAATATAAGAACAAGAATTGTTCATAGGGTTGTAACAGTAAATAAGTAACTACTGAATACAGGGCTCAGGATTAGTTGTTATATTGAAATTGTATTTTTTTAGGAACACCAAACCTAATTTTATATACAGGTATACAAGGTATCTGTATATAATTGTGAACTTCTACGACTTACACAACAGTGCTTGGTAAGGTCTGCTTTGGGTCTTAAACAGTGCTCACAGGTGCTTGTAGATTGGCATTCCCAATCTAAATGGGCAGAAGAAGCACAAGAAAAATAGCAAACAATGGAGTCTTATCCCCCACTCAAAACAAACAGGAAGCAGAGCAGTCAATCAAAGACATAGAAGAGAATCATCAAAATGCTCTACAAAGGCTACTGATAAACATGTTAAATGAAAAGTTTGAATCAATACAGCAATCCTTCCATAACGTATTTCATGGCCTCGACAAATAGAAAGATAAATGAAATTCAAGAGTCAAATGAAAAGATAGCTACCCAGGTAAAAGATTTGAGAGACAGCACTCAAAACCAAATTAATGACGTTAAAAAGTCCATGCAAGACCTAAGAGATGACATGGAAATCATCCGGAAAGACCAGTCAGAAGGAAAAGAGATTCGAAATCAAGTAGCTAGCCTACAGTCCCGACTAACTGAAGCAGAGAATCGAATCTCAGAAGCTGAAGATTCCCTAGAATCTATGGAGAAAGGTCAAAAATCAGTACAAAAAGAATCCAATCGACAAAACAGATCACTCCCGGAGCTTCAAGACACAATCAGGAAGCCCAATTTAAGGATAATAGGTATTGAGGAAAACCTGAAGAAAGAAGTTAATGGAATAGGCAACCTATTTAACAGAATATTAGCCGAGAACTTCCCAAATATCCAGAAGGAAAGGCCTATACAGATACGAGAAGCATTTAGAACCCCAAGCCGACCAGACCAGAACAGGACAACCCACCGACACGTTGTGATCAAAACAGAATCAATAGAGTCCAAGGAAAGAATCCTTAAAGCTGTTAGGGAGAAGAAAACAATCACATATAAAGGAAAAGCAATCAGAATTACCCCAGATTTCTCAGCAGAGACCATGAAAGCAAGGAGAGCCTAGAATGAGGTATGCCAAACCCTAAATAAAAATAACTACCAACCAAGAATACTGTACCCAGCTAAACTCTCTTTCATAGCCGAAGGTCAAATAAAAGTCTTCCACAGTAAGGAAAAACTGAATCAATATATCTCCACCAAACCAGCTTTACAGAAAATCGTCAAAGATGGACTATACAGGGAAAATAGTCAAGATCCCAATACAGACAGAGAAATGAACCCCAAATAGTAAACCAGAATATCAGATCAACAAATGGGAAGACACAGCTTTTAACAAGATAGTGATAATGAAAGGAACAAATGATCATCTCTCAATCCTAACGCTCAACATTAATGAATTTAATTCTCCAATCAAACGACATAGGCTCATAAGTTGGATCAAAAATCAAGATCCATCCTTCTGCTGCCTACAAGAGACTCATCTATCCAGCAAAAGTAAACATCTTCTAAAAGTGAAAGGCTGGAATCAAATCTATCAAGCAAATGGCCCCCATAAGAAGGCCGGAGATGCAATCCTACAATCAGACAAAATTGACTTCAAATTAAAAAAGGTAAGAAGAGACAAAGAAGGTTACTACATACTAATAAAGGGATCTCTCCTACAGGAAGATATTACCATCCTAAATATCTACACACCAATACAGAAGCACCCAACTTCATCAAACAAACATTACTATCTCTAAAAACACTCATAGACCCAAACACATTGATAGTTGGGGACTTTAACACTCCACTATCCCCTCTGGACAGATCAACATGCCAAAAACTGAACAAAGAAACCACAGAACTAAACAATTGCATAGACCAACTAGACTTAATCGACATCTACGGAATATTCCACCCAGAAACAACAGAATACACATTCTTCTCAGCGGCACATGGAACATTCTCCAAAATAGATCACATCTTAGGGCACAAAGAAAATCTGTACAAATTCAGAAGTATCAAAAACATTCCCGACATTCTCTCAGACCACAAAGGAATAAAATTAGAGCTTAACTCAAACAGCCACCACAGAAAATCCTACAGTTCATGGAGACTAAACAACACAGAGCTGAAACATCAGTGGGTCATTGAAGAAATTAAAACGAAAATTCAAATGTTTATGGAATTCAACCAAGATGAGGACACAAAGTACCAGCTCCTTTGGGACACAGCAAAGGCAGTACTCAGAGGAACATTTATATCTCTGAATGCATACACCAACAAACTGGAGAAACAGCAACTCATTCATTTAAGGAAGCACCTTAATTTCCTTGAAAGAGAACAACAAGCCAAACCCCAAGTCAATAGGCGGAAGCAAATAATTAAAATCAAATCAGAATTAAACCAATTAGAGACGAAAAAAACATTGAAAGAATCAACAAAACAAAGAGTTGGTTCTTTGAAAAAATCAACAAGATAGACAGACCACTAGCAAACCTGACGAAAAACCGAAGGCTGCACAATCAAATAAATAAGATAAGAGATGAAACAGGTAACATTACCACAGAAACAACCAAAATTCAGAGCACAATAAGGGACTATTTTGCAAACCTTTATGCCAACATATTTGAGAACTTGGAAGAAATGGATGATTTCCTAGAAAAAATTCATATCCCCAAACTCAACCATGAAGACTTAAACCTTCTAAACAGACCCATATTCAGTATTGAAATACAAAAGGCAATAGTGATCTCCCATGCAAGAAAAGCCCAGGTCCAGACGGATTCACAGCAGAATTCTACAAGGCCTTCAAAACAGAACTCACATAAATATTTCTCAAACTCTTCAATGAAGTTGAAAGAGAACGTTCACTACCAGACACATTCTATATAGCCAGTATAACCCTCATCCCAAAATCAGGCAGGGACTCATCACAGAAAGAGGACTATTGACCGATTTCACTGATGAACATAGATGCAAAAATTCTCCACGAAATTCTGGCCAATAAACCTCAACAGGTCATCAAAAAAATCATACACAACGATCAAAGTGGATTAATCCCAGGGATGAAAATTTGGTTCAATATATGCAAGTCAATTAATGTAAACCACCATATCAACCGGAGCAAGGTAAAGAACCACATGGTTTTATCACTGGATGCAGAAAAAGCATTTGATAAAATCCAGCACCCATTTATGCTAAAAGCCCTGGAAAAATTGGGATTCCAGGGAACATTCCTGAATATAATCAAGACAGTTTATGACAAACCAACAGCAAGCATAACGCTAAATGGTGAAAAACTAAAGCCATTCCCTTTAAGGTCAGGAACAAGACAGCGATGTCCACTCTCTTTTCAACATAGTACTAGAATTCCTAGCCAGAGCAATTAGGCAAGAAGAAAATATAAAGGGGATCCAAATAAGAAAAGACTAAGTTAAACCTTTTCTCTTTGCAGATGACATAATCCTATACCTAAAGAACCCCATAGACTCTACCCCCAAGCTACTAGAGCTGATCCAAAACTTTGGCAAAGTTGCAGGATATAAAATAAACCCTCAAAAATCAATGGCCTTTCTATATGCTAACGACCCGAAGACCGAGGCTGAAATCAGGAAAGCAACTCCTTTTGCAATAACCTCAAAAAACATAAAATACCTAGGAATAACCTTAACCAAAGAAGTGAAAGACCTCTATGATGAGAACTTTAAAAACATGAAAAATGAAATTAAGGCAGAACTAAGGAAATGGAAAAACCTCCCATGCTCCTGGATTGGGAGGATTAATATAATCAAAATGGCAGTATTGCCAAAGGCAATCTACAAATTTAATGCAATACCCATTAATATCCCAACACCATTTTTTAAAGAAATAGAGGAAGCAATCCAGAAATTCATATGGAACAATAAAAGACCTAGAATAGCAAAAACAATCCTAAGCAGAAAGAACAGTGCTGGGGGAATTACGATACCCAACTTCAAGCTGTATTATAAAGCTATAGTAATAAAAACAGCTTGGTATTGGCACCAGAACAGGCCTGAAGACCAATGGAACAGAATTGAAGACTCAGAAATGAACCCACAGAACTACACCTACTTAATCTTTGATAAAGGAGCTAAAAAAATAGGATGGAAGAAATATAGCCTCTTTAACAAATTGTGCTGGCAAAACTGGTTCAACACATGCAACAAACTAAAACTAGATCCTTATATATCACCCTGCACCAAAATGAGTTCCAAATGGATCAAAGACCTCGAAATCAAAACAGACACCCTGAAAACACTAACGGAAGGAATAGGAGAAACACTTGGGCTCCTTGGCACAGGACAGAACTTCCTTCACAAAGACCCAGAAAGGCTACAAATCAAAGAAAGGTTGGACAAATGGGACTGCATCAAACTGCAGAGCTTCTGCAGGGCAAAGGACATAGCTCTCAAGATAAACAGAAAGCCCACAGATTGGGAAAAGATCTCTACCGGCCATTCAATGTACAAAGGCCTCATATCTAAAATATATGCAGAACTAAAAAAATTACCTCCCTCCAAATCAAAACCGCAAAGAACCAATAGCCCCCTCATCAAGTGGACTAAAGACTTAAAAAGAGACTTCTCTGATGAGGAAATGAGAATGGCCAAGAGACATATGAAAAAGTGCTCTACATCACTGGCCATAAAAGAAATGCAAATCAAAACAACATTGAGGTTCCATCTCACCCCAGTAAGAAGGTCCTATATCAAGATAACTAACAATAACAATTGTTGGAGGGGATGTGGCCAAAAGGGAACCCTACTTCATTGTTGGTGGGAATGTAAACTGGTTCAACCACTCTGGCAAGCGGCATGGGGATTCCTCAGAAGGCTAAACAAAGAACTCCCCTATGACCCAGCAGCCCCACTTTTGGGTATCTATCCAAAATACCACAAACAAAATCACAGTAAAGCCACCAGCACAACAATGTTCATCGCAGTGCAATTTGTCATAGCTGGAATCTGGAACCAACCCAGATGTCCCTCATTGGACGAATGGATCAGGAAAATGTGGTACATATACACAATGGAATTTTATGCCTTTATTAGAAAGAATGACATTGCCCCATTTGTACGAAATGGAAGGACTTGGAAAAAGTTGTACTAAGTTAAGTGAGCCAGACCCAAAGAAACATGGACTCTATGGTCTCCCTTATAGGGAATAATTAGCACAAGTTTAGGCAAGTCACAGCAGAGGATCACAAGAGCCCAATAGCTATACCTTTATGAACACATAAGATGATACTAAGTGAAATGAACTCCATGTTATGGGAACGATTGTTATATCACAGTTGTAAGTACTTTCAACGTGCCATGTGTAACTGTAGCTTCTATTATTGATAATCTTCTTGTACCACCTTCCTGTGGTTGTACCTACACTATCCCTTTATCTTATCTGAGTATATTGGAAACCGTGTATACTGGTATTAGAACTAGGAAATTGAAAGGGAATACCAAAATCGAGAGACACAGGGTAAAATAAAGACAAACAACTACAAAAGCAATATTTGCAAAACTTTTTGGTGTTAGTGAACTGAACAAATCATGGCAGGTGGGGGAAGGGAAAAGGGCAGGGTGAAGGGGGAATGACGGACGAGGTAACAAACAGTACAAGAAATGTATCCAATGCCTAATGTATGAAACTGTAACCTCTCTGAAATTCAGTTTGATAATTAAAACTTAAAAAAAAAGAAAGAACTGTTCCACCTGTGCCAATGAGCCCTAGTGTTTCCCCTATCCTTTCCTGCAATATTTTAAGGGAATCTGCTCTTATCTCGAGGTTTTTGATCCATTCGGAATTGACTCTGGTGCAGCGTGATATATCGGATCTAACTTCAGTTTTCTACACATGTATAGCCAATTTTGCCAGCACCATTTGTTGAAGAGACTGTCTTTCTTCCATTTTATTTTTTTTTTGGCTGCCTTATTAAAGATTAGGTGGCCATAGGTCTATGGTTTCATTTCTGGGTCTTCAGTTCTCTTCCATTGGTCCTCTGGCCTGTTCATGTGCCAGTACCAAGATGTTTTTATAATAGCTTTGTAATAGAGTTTGAAGTTTGATATTGATATTCCTCCAGCAAGGTTCTTCCTGTTCATTGCACCATTATTTATCATAGCTAAAATATGAAGCCAACCCAGATGCCCCTCAGAAGATTTATGGATCAAGCAAATATGATATATATTCACAATGGAATTTTATGTTTCTATGAGAAAGAAAGACATTGCTCCATTCATAAGGAAATGGAAAGACTTGGGAAAAAAGCATATTACTGTGAAGTGAGCCAGACCCAAAGAAACAGATTAAATGGTTTCCCTCATTGGTAATAATTAGTAAATGTTTAGGATAGTCCAAGCAGAGGATCACAGTAGTTCAATAGCTATGTACATGTGCTCATATAAGATGATGCTAAGTGAAATGAACTCCAAGATATGAAAAAAGTGTTTTTTATTGTTGCTGTTATTTTTAATGTACCATGTGAAATATTTTTATTTTTTCTTTCCTTTGGTTTATCTCCTGTTGTTACTGTACTTTATTTGGGCACCCTTGGTATTGTATATACATTTATCTGAATTAGGGAAGGGAAGGGAAACATCAAAATGATGAAACAAAGGATAAAGGGTGAACCAATACAATAGTGATACAAGACAATATGCTGGAAATTAACTCTACAACTGGGGGGGATGATTTGGAGGAAGGGAAGGTGGGAGAAAAATGAGGGAGGGGGTAACAATGTACTCACTATCTTACATATGTAACTATAACCACTCTGTATATCACCTTGACACTCAAATTAAACTTTTTTAAAATCCCAGAGGAAAACTGCTATCCTTACCTGTTTTTCACTTAGGTTTCTACATTACTTCCCTCCACAACCTTCCTCCATTTCAAGGCAATGGTATAGCATCTTTAAATCTCTCTCACTTGCTGTGACCTCAGCTGTTCTGTCCTTACATCTCCTTCTGATTTGGATCCTCTTGAGTCTGTACTCTGAATATTCTTGTGATTACATTGGGCCCACCCAGATAATCCAGGTTACTCTCTTTTTCCCCAAATCTTTAACTTCAATGTCTGCAAAATTATTTTACCATCTAAACCACTTCCAGATTTTCAGAAAATAGGACATGATGCCTCTCTGGGACATTTTCTATTTACTACCAACCCATTAGGAATGCCATCCAGAGGAAGGATCTGTGACAATCATAAAAATAAAGTAATTTTTAAATGCCCGAAGTCAGAGTGTTATTATTTGAATAGGAAATGTTTCTCCCAAACTCCTGTGTTGAACACTTGGATCCTGTTAGGTCCTCTCCCTGAGGGTTCCATGTAGCTGCCCCCACCTCATTAAGTCTCCACCCACTTACCTGGGTAACCTGCAGACCTGGAGGCAGTTACCTCCCCTTTCCCTGAGGTCACATCCTAATCCACCTGGCCATACCCCTTGCCCCTGCCCTAGATATAAGGCAGGGCTGGGTGGGGGTCCTCTCTCTCTCCCTTCTCTCCGGCCATGGATCATCTTGGCCACAGGCCAGCAGTTTGGTAATAAACTTTCTCTCCTGCCTGAATACCACATGGCATTCTCCTTTACCGGCTACCTACTTTAAACAAACCTAACATATATGGTGCCATGACTCAGATAGGGCTTAAGAGTCAGGACAGGCAGAATTCCCTTCTATTTTTCTCCTTTTTCTGGGAGTATCCCCAGTCCTGACGGCCCTTTTCCCAAGAACCAAACCGCTGCGAGACACCACGTGGCACTTTTCACTAATACCATTGCTGGCCTCCACATCCACCTCCACCTCCACACCACTTGTCTACCCTGGTAAGTGAAACTGCTGCTGCTCCGGTTCTCTGCCGCTCTGTCCGCCGCTTCTGCTGCTTCTGCCCGGTAAGCTCTCATCCACTCACCAGGCGCCTCCCTCCCGTGCTTTTGGGGTTTTGCATCACAGTCACACCTGACCCGGGACACTGCTAGCACACCTCTTGACAGTGCAATGTGGCCTGCTCAAAATACTCGCACAGATACTTTTTGCCACTGCAATGGTAAATGGTCAGAAGTCACTTATATTCAGGCTCTCTTTCTCTCTTTTCCTCTCTTTCTCTTCCTTTTTCTCCCTCTCTCATCTGCCTGCTTACTTGCTTACTTTATAAAAACTCCAAGTAGTACCATCCTGATAACGTGCCTTGCTCACAAAGCTGCCTCTTTTCACAGACCTCCGATACTGAGGCTTGACCACCAATGTGCTTTGTCAGCAAAGATATCTAAAAGTTATTTTCTCCAGCATTGACCATGGGTGGATATTGGGTTTAACAGGAACCAGCTCAGGCACCATTATGCCATGCTACGTGTTCTCTATTAGTGTGTTTGTGTCCTCCTGCCACCCCCCTCAACATGGCATCCCACTAGAGTTTGTCAAAATACGGTTTCTCCATTTTATAATCTGAAAATTGTTGTTTGCTAGCAAAATTGTTTTTCTAACCGACCACGTGGTTTTAAAATATTGGGAAAAAAAATTCATTTACTATTGGAATTCCGAAAGAGTCTACTGCTGAAATTCATTTTTGCATGCTGTAAAACCTATGTGCACAGTGTGTATGTGTGTTACATGTGTGTATGTATGTGTAAACGTCATTTGTTAGTATGTCCATCTAGCTATATATCTGTGCTAAAACTCATCACATCTACTGAGTTTTGTCATTGCAGAATTCTGGCAAGTATTTGGTCAGTTCTTGACAAGGTACACGTAAGCTCTAGTCCCCTTGGTCTCCTTGTTGTTTTAATTGGGAATCAAAAAGGGCTTTTGTGGCAAAGACTCCTTGGATTGCAGTTCAAAGCCAGCCAGGGCTGAAAATCTCTCTCAAACTCCATCTCCCAACTAACCAGCGAAGAGCCAGGCTGGAAGCATGGCTGAAGAGACCAATCTCTAAACAGTCAAATGCTAGAAGTGGAGCTGTGGCTCAAGTGGTAGCGTACTAGCCTTGAGCAGAAGTGCTCAGGGACAGTGCCCAGGTCCTGAGTTCAAATCCTGTGAATGCCAACAGGGGCAAACCATCCCAGCAACAAGCACCTAAACCACTGGGACTCAGCCAGTTCCAGGAACAAGTATCATGGAGAGGAGTAAGAGGGGAATGATGTCACATCCTAAATGGAGTCACTTTGTCTCGCCCTTTCAAAATTAATCAGAGCCAGGGGATCAAGAGATAGTAGCTTGTCCATCTAATGTCCATACCTGAGTATAAGAACTGTCCAAGTCATCCAATTTTTAATTTTGTGCCCTAAGCCCTTCCTTTTGCCTTAATATTTTTTTTTGTCCAGCTCCTGCCTCATGAGACTTCTTCCAGGCTTCATTCAAGGACTGGCATCTACCACCAAGGGACCCTGCTGCTCGCCTTCTCCAGGAGAGGCCACATTTCTGCCTTTTACCCCTAATGCCAACACCCCTTGCCAGCAGGAAGCAGCCAGAGAGAGTCTTTGCCTTTTTTCATAACCATTAAAAGGCTGGAATGTTAGGTCCTCTCCCTGAGGGCTCCATGTAGATGTCCCCATCTCACTAAGTCTCCACCCAGTTACCTGGGTAATCTGCAGACCTGGAGGCAGTTACCTCCCTTTTCCCTGAGGTCACATCCTAATCCACCTGGCCACACCCCTTGCCCCTGCCCTAGATATAAGGCAGGGCTGGGTGGGGGTCTTCTCTCTCTCCCTTCTCTCCAGCCATGGATCATCTTGGCCACAGGCCAGCAGTTTGGTAATAAACTTTCTCTCCTGCCTAAAGACCCTGTGGTGTTCTCCTTTACCGGCTACCTACTTTAAAAACCTAACAGATCCCAGCTGGTAGTGCTATCTTAAGAAATTCTGGAAACTTCAGGAAGTGAGACATAGCTAGTAGTTAGGGTGAGTCCTGTAGCTACTTTGACCCTGGCCTTTTCCTGTCCTCTACTTTCAGTCCACAATGAAGCAAAGAACCTCCTATTCTGCATGTTCCTGCTACCATAATGTTTTGTCCAAGCACAATGGGGCCCAAGTGACCACAGACGGAACTCTCTGAAACCATGAGCCAAAGTAATTCCTTCCATCTTTAAAGTATTTGTTATATATTTTTGTCACAGCAACAAGAAAGTATTATAAAAAAACTGGTATTCAGGAAGGGGCCATTGCCATACCTACCTGATCATGTGATTCTCAAGCCTTTAGAATTAGACTATATGTGAAATTTGGAAATGTTTGGGGAAGTGGGCTAGAATTTTCCCAGAATGTTGTAAACTGAGTTTAATGGTGGCTTGTGGTAGAAGCCCAGACAACCAGAAATCTGATAGGAGTGCAGACAGTAAACATAGATTTTCAGTGGAAATGAAGCACCTACTGGGAATTGGATTGGAGGCCATTCATGCTACTTTATGGCAAATAATTTGTTTTGTACATGTCCTGACAAGTTGAATTAGACTGAATTTAAAAGGGATTAATTTAGTGGAGAAAATTTCAAGACACCATAGCATTCAAGCTGTGGTATGCTTTTAGCCACATGTTTGTTGAGAGATAACAGATTTTCAGTGAGATGAAAGCAAAAAGCAGAGCAGAAAGACTTCACCAAATATATAGTTTGGGCAGGAAAGCCCATAATAAATTGCATTTTTATGAAGACATTATTTCTGAAGAATAAGGGCTATTAAACCTAAGCCACGCATTTTGCATTGGGACAACAGGAAAGAGGCCTTAATGGCATTCTCAGAAAATGTCCACAACCCAAGGTAGACTCTGTGGCATTGCAATACAACACTGTTGTAACAGAACTCAAGATTTAACCCCATGTCAATGTCCAAAAGGGGTAAAGGAAGAAAAGTGCTATTTATTGAACACTCACCTCTCTTCAATCTCTATAGAGTCTACTCAGGCCTATGAGACTGTTTTTCTCAACATTCTACACCTAACTCAACAGAAGTAGGCTCAATAATTTGCTCAGGCCAAATAGCTTCTAACTGACAAAGCTGAGATCCTAGGTCAGAGCTATGTAACTATAAATCCTCTTCTTCCCTGATCCCCTCCCTTCCCTATACCTCAAAAATTAATAGTAACATAACAAAGAACAATGAGCAGTTCTGAATGCTGACTCTATATCCATAGAAAAATGGAACTCCAGGCTTATGGCATAAAGACAAACCAGTTGGGTTGTTAGTCAATGCACAATGCTCCTGAGAGTTAGATTGTAAAAGATCTCTGATTCGGCTGGGAATGTGGCATAGTGGTAGAGTGCTTGCCTAGCATGCATGAAGCACTGAGTTTGATTCTTCAGTACCACATAAACAGAAAAAGCTGGAAATGATGCTGTGGCTCAAGTGGTAGAGCACTAGCCTTGAGCACAAACAGGCACAGGGACAGTGCCCAGGCCCTGAGGTCAAGCCCCAGGAATGACAAAAAGAAAAAAGAAAAAAAAAATCTGTGACCACTCTCAAGCACATTGCAGAAGCTCATAGTACATGGTTTCCCCTTTAGTTTTGTGTAAGGTTTTTGTTTTAAGATTTTGGGGTGGCAGGGGTTGTTTTGTTTTTCATCTTTATTGAGAATTGAGTGGTGATAGTTCTGGCCTATGTCTTAATTCCCTAGACATAACAAGGCACCAGTTAAAAAAATATCAAAGAAGTCAGTTCTTGGAATTATTCTGTAGTTTGAGATGATGTCAGGATAGTCAGGAAACCCTGAGCAACCTTCTCTACACACTGCTCTTTTTCTTTATTTGTGGATGGTCCTGGTGTTGGTATGTAGGCACATAACTAGGCTCTGAATACCCTAAGCTGGGCCACTCACCAAGATAAACATACTGAGTATGGACTGTTAACAGTCCTAGCAAAAGCAGGATTGAGATAAGACAGCATTTCTCAACTTCAAGTCATGTTCAGAACTTTCAAAAGGGAGAAGCATTCTTAGCTGCTATATTGGTATAAATTGTTTCTATTATCAACTTTCTTTTTATTTTATTGTAAAGGTGATATGCAAAGGGGTTACAGTTACATAAGTAAAGGTAATAAGTACATTTCTTTTTGAACACTATCACCTCCTCCCGAATTTTCTCCCGCTTTTCATCCCCCAAGTTCCCCTCCCCTCAAGTTGCAAAGTTCATTTCCAACATAGTGTCTAGTGAGTATCACTGTCAGATTGGTTCACCCTTTGTCCCACCATTTCTGTGATTCCCCTTCCCTTCTCCAAATCAAATAAACTTATATACAAGATAAAGGGTACCCAAATCAGAAAAAGGGACCACGAGGAAACTAGAGGAGAAAAACATGAAAGACAAAAGAAATAACTGCAAACAATACACGTTAAAAAAAAAGGAAATCAACAACAAATAAACCCCTCTTGTTTCCATATGGAGATCATTTCAATTAGTATCATTTTATATGGTTATTTGTACATAGGTATTAAGCAATTGGAAGGAGTGTCATAGGCATATACTAATTATTACAAATGAGGGAACCCACGGAGCCTACATCTCTTTGGGTCTGGCTTACTTCACTTAATACATTTTTTTCCTAAGTCTTTCCATTTCCTTATGAATGGGTCAATGTCATTCTTTCTAACGGATGTGTAGAATTCATATATGTGTGTGTCTATAATATACATATATATACATATATTCATCTACTGAGAGGCATCTGGGTTAGTTCCATATATTACCTATGGTAAATAATGCTGCAGTGAACAAAGTTGTGCTGGTAGATTTAGTGTGGCCTGGTTTGTGATCATTTGGGTAAATGCACATGAGTGGGATTGCTGGGTCATAGGGGAGGACTATGTTTAGTCTTTTGAGGAACCTCCATACTGCTTTCCAGAGTGGCTGAACAAGTTAACACTCCCACCAACAGTGTAGTAGCATTCCATTTTGGCCACATCCCCACCAGCCTGTTACTATTTGTTTTCTTAATAATGACCATTCTAACTGGGGTAAGGTGGAATAGCAATGTAGTTTTATTTTGCATTTCTTTTATGGCCAGAGTTTTAACAGGAAGAACAGTCTGGAGGAATATCAACATCAAACTTCAAGCCATAGTTATAAAAAAACAGCTTGGTACCGGCACATGAACAGACCTGAGGACAAATGGAATAGAACTGAAGACCCAAAAATGATCCCACAGACTGATGGCCACCTAATCTTTGATCAAGGAGCCCAAAACATTAGATGGAAGAAAGACAGCCTCTTCAACCAATGGTGCTGGCAGAATTAGCTATACATGTGTAGAAAACTGAAGTTAGATCCTTGTATATCACCTTGCACCAGAGTTAATTCCAAATGGACCAAAGATCTTAATGTAAGAGCAGATTCCCTGAAAATATTACAGGAAGGGACAGGGGGAACACCAGGGCTCCTTGGCACAGGTTGAAACGTCTTACATAAATATCCCAAAACACAACAAAGCAAATAAAGGCTAGATAAATGGGAGTGCACTAACCTGCAGAGCTTCTGTATGGCAAAGGACAGAGCTAGCAAGGTAAATAGAAAGCCCACTGGTTGGGAGAAGAGCTTCACTAGCTATACAACAGACAAGGGCCTCATATCTAAAACATACTCACAGAAACAAATCATCAAAGAAACAACCACTTCATTAATAAGTGGACTAAAGAATTAAGAAGAGACTTCTCTGAAGAGGGAATAGGCATATGAAGAAATGTTCAATGTCTCTGGCCATAAAAGAACGGTTTGCAGTTATTTCTTTTGTCTTTCTTGTTTTTTTCCTCTAGTTTATTCCTTGGATCACTGTTTCTGATTTGGGTACCCTTTGTCTTGTACATAGTTTATCTGATTTGGAGAAAGGAAGGGAATCACAGAAATGGTGGGACAAAGAGTGAACCAATGCAACAATACTCACTAGACACTATGTTGGAATAAACTTTATAACTTTGGGGGAGACAGAGAAATTGGAGAGGGAAGGAAAGCAGGAGAAAATGAGGGAGAAGGTAACACTGTTCAAAAAGAAACATATCCATCACCTTACTTATGTAATTATAACTCCTCTGTCCATCAGTTTTATGATAAAATAAAGTAAGAAAAAGAATAAAGCTTCTTAAATAGTAAAAATAAACTAGAAAAATAAAGCAATTTCAAGATTTAACTACAAGCAAAACTACAAAATTAATACCATTAAAATGTAAGAAAAGATACTTTCTTGTTGTAGTACTGAGTCTTGAACTTGACCTCTTGCTTGGCTATTTCTGCTCACTGCTGGCAATCTACAACTTGAGTCACAGCTCAATTCCAGGTTTTTGTTGATAACTGGAGATAAAAGTCTCACAGATGTTTCTGTTTAGGTTGGCTTCAAACTTCAAATCTCAGTGTCCTAAGTAGCTAACATTACAGGGGTGAGCCACCAATAACTGGCTTAAGTGTAGCCCCAATTGGTCTTGAACTCATGATCTCCCTACCTCATACTCTTCACCTTATTATTACCTGTGTCATCATGGCCCAGTAAAATAAATCACATTTTACAGCAGAACTAGAACATTGTCTTAGTGTGACTATACCAGAATATAAAAGACTGGGTAAATTATAAAGTTATTTACTTGGCTCATAATACTTGATACCCAAGGGTAAATGGCTATAACTCATGTGGTCATAACTCATAAATGATGCTTTTATACATGAAAACACTTGGGAGACACAGACAAGAGGAAGAAAGAACCAAACTTATGATAAATCAATGCTAATTTATTCCCACAATATAGTCGATTCAAATTTAATTGCTACAAGAATAGTTAAATTTTATGGTTAGGGAACACAGGTTATTCAAAGCACGTTTTGACAGCTACAGTATATGTTATTTATGGCCCAGAATACATGTATTATGATTCACTTCAAACTTTCTCAGTTTTTTCCATTCAGACAAATCCAATGAAAGATTATTTGAAATACTATGCCTATCTTCTTTATTCCTATAACTTGAGAGTTAAAGGGTAGTTCTATTTGCCACTATTATGATTCTAAGTTTTAATGTGAATTCTAGCACTGAGATTGTTGGTAGAAGTCCAAGAACATATGCTCATCCAGATAAACCAGTTATGCTTATATTTCTTAATGCTTCTTAAGAATGAAATGTAAATTAGATTATTACAATAGATGCCACCCACCCATATCCCTAGACAGACAGGGGTTTATCTACCTCAACTAGGCAACTGTGGAATGAAGAATTAGCAAGTAATGTGCCCAAATAGCTAGTGATAAACACAAGGAAGAAATTGTAGAAATAACAATTTTACAAACCCAAATGAATTAATCAATTTTGGCAATGTTCATCAAAAACTGTTAATTTACAGAAGAGAAACAATTCAGCATCATAAGCCCAAAAGATTATTGCAGGAAAAAATATTGAATCTAGATATACATAATGTACCTATGTAATTATCAATTTACAGGATATGCAGGGGCAGAGGAACAGGTTAAGGAATACCATGGAAGATGTTTGTTCTTCATTGTTGTATTTGTTTTACTTTCTTTTTGCCTTGCTTTTTCATTTATCTGTCTTTAGGAGAGTAAAGGGGGCACAGAAATGGTGGGACAAAGGGTGAACAAATGCAGCAGTGGTACTCACTAGACACTTTGTTGAAAATGAACTGTATAACTTGTGGGTGGAGAAGGAGGGAAGGGGTGACATTGTCCAAAAAAATGTATTCTTTACTGACTTATGTAATGGGACCCCTCTGTACATCACATTTACCATAATTAAAAATTAAAAATAATATAAAAAGTATGCAATTCAGTGAAACCTACAAGCTGTACAATTCTACAAACTGGTTTCTGTAATACATGAATTCTAAGAAAAAAGTAAAGAGAAAACTACAGGCCAAACCAATCCTCTGAATTAGGGGTAGGACTGAAATTTATGGTCTTATATGGATCCAAACTCACACAAAAATAATTTGGGACTTTTAATTTCATAGAGATGATAACAGCATATATTGTATTTCTATTTTTAAGAATCATTACTCAGCAGAGAAATGTGACATTATGAAAATAATGGAGCTAAAAATGCACTTGGAGGGGCTGGGAATGTGGTTTAGTGGTAGAGTGCTTGTCTAGCGTGCATGAAGCCCTGGGTTTGATTCTCAGCACCACATATACAGAAAAAGACAGACGTTAGCACGGTGGCTCAAGTGGTAGAGTGCTAGCTAGCCTTGAGCAAAAAGAAGCCAGAGACAGTGCTCAGGCCCTCTGCAAAGGGAGGAAGGAAGATGTACAGAGAAATTACCCAATCAGTTGAAAGCCTGCAAAGAAAAGCTGTGATCCCCTTAAGAATGAACTCTTAGTGGTTCTATAGCTCAAAGTGGTGGAGTGCTAGCCTTGAGCACAAAAGCTCAAGGACAGTGCCTAGACCCTGAGTTCAAGGCCCACGACCAACAAAAGAAAAAACAAAAAGGAAAAAGGGCTGGGAATTTGGCTTAGTGATAGAGTACTTGTCTAGCATGCATGAAGTCCTGGGTGCAAATCCTCAGTCTACATAAACAGAAAAAGCCAGAAGTAGCACTGTAGCTCAAGTGGTAGATTACTAGTCTTGAGCAAAAGAAGCTCAGGGACAGTGCTCAGGCCCCGAGTCCCAAGCTACAGGACTGGCAAGAAAAAGAAAAAAAAAAAAAAAGAATGAACTCTTCTAGACTGCCTTTGAACTTGATTCCATAACATCATTGCTTAATGGTTTTTCCAGTCTACCAGCCTGACCTTCAGGTTATTTGAGACTTGTCTGTCTTCAAAAGTACATGAACCAACTACTTAAAATGAACTTTTTGGACAGTACTAGGGTTTGAACTCACGTCCTCATACTTGCCTGTATAAGCATTCTAACACCTAAGTTCACATCCTCAGATGTGTGTGTGTGTGTGTGTGTGTGTGTGTGTGTGTGTGTGTGTATACTATTCCTGAACTTGAACTCAGGGCTTGGATGCTGTCCCTGAGCTTTTTTGCTTAAAACAAGCTCTCTACCACTTGGGCCACACCTCTATTTCTGGCTTTTTTTGTGGTTAATTGAAAATAAGAGTGTCATGGACTTTCCTGCCTGTGCTGGCTACAAAACTGTCAGTCCTCCGATCTCACCCTACTGAGTAGCTAGGATTACAGGTGTGTGTTACCAGCACCTGGCCTCAGAACTTTGTTCCACCCACTTATTTTTCATATAAGCTCGTGTGTGTGTGTGTGTGTGTGTGTGTGTGTGTGTGTGTGTGTGTGTGTGTGTGTGTTTTGCTGAGGGTGTACTGGGCAAGTATCTTCCTACTTACAGCTTACATATAGGTAAGGTAAAACTATGTGCCATCATCTTACATTTTTGTTGATGGAGTCTTTTTATCTTTTAACCAGGCTGTCCTCAAACTATAATCCTCCGAAACTCTGCCTAGCTGATATTACTGGCATAGAACATCATGCTTAGTCTCATGAATGTTTTTTATGTAGAGGCAAGTCATGATGGATAGGTGATAGATAGATAGATGATAGATAGATAGATAGATAGATAGATAGAGAAAAATAACTGTGAAAATATTATGTCAAAAAGGCATGCAATACACATTTTAATCTCTTTTCCATTGCTATAACAAAATGTCTCACACTGGGTAGTATGTAAAGAAAATGGGTTTATTTAGCTTGCAGTTTCAGGGTCTGAAAGTTTGTGGTGAGGTCCTCATAGTGAGTGGTAAGCTAGTGGGAGTGCTTAAGAGGGAAACATCCCATGGTGAGTAGGTACCAGAAAAAAAGACAGGCCAGTCTCACTCTGTAACAACCCATGAGAGCCATGTCATTCTCTTCTGAGGGCATCATCCCCTGAACTAAAGTCCTTGCACCAGAATGGTAACATTTCCCTTTAGAAGGTTCACTACCACTCAACATTTCCACAGTGGCTACCAAGTTGGAAATGACCATGACATTCTGCCTCTATCACCCAAAGTCTATGTTCTCAGCACAGTGCAAAATGCCGTAATTCCATCACCAATAATTTCAACACTCTGCCATTATTCAAAAGTGCAAAAAGAAAGGCTCATCTTAGCTGGGTAATGGTGCCTCATGCCTGTAATTCTAGCTACTCAAGAGGCTGAGAACTGATCACCAAAGTTTGAAGCCAGTCTGGGCAAGAAAGTCTGTGAGACTCTTCAGTTATGCACCAAAAAACTGGATGTGGAGATGTGTTTTAAGTGGTAGAGCATCAGCCTTTTGTGAAAATGCTCAGGGCAGCACCAGGCCTTGAGTTCAAAGTCAAACAAAGTCTCACCTGAGATACAAGGAAAACTCCATCCAAGTATGAGATTGTAAAAAAAAAAAGTCATCTGCTTGTGAAATACAATGATGAAAGAGGAATAGGATAAACATTCTTACTTCAAGATGGAGGAGAGGAAGTACAAAAGAATAAACGACCACCCAAATAAAAGACTTAAGCCCAGGAGCATTGACATTCAATCTTAAACTTGAATCCAACATCCTGTCAGAGGAGGAAAGCCCTCAATGACTCTAGCAGCTCCATCTTCACAAGCTTCAGTGGGTCACAGCACGCATGGCTGCCATCTCAGATAAACTTCAATGTCTACAATCTTGCAAGGCTAGCACTGCCTCCATCTCGTGGCTCTACCTTCCCAGGCACTGTTCCACTTGATATCTCTACTTAGCATGGCCCACTGGGTACCTTGTGTGTTGAGTAGTCTTTGAGAAGCCATTATGGAAGATGGAATCAAGGTGGGTGGACAAGTAAAAGGGAGAAATTTTACAGGGAGACAGGAATCCAGAAAAAGGTGATGGGCCAATCTTACTCTTTCATAACAATCTCACAATGCGTATTCCTTGTTCATCCCAGTGCTGAGTGGAAACAGCTAACAACCCTATGGAAGCAAGAATGGGATTAATGTTGATTTTTAAATTCATGTATGGCTGCTTCCTAGCCCTTATTTTCTTGTCTTAATTGTAAGAAGCTATAAGAAATTATTCCATTTTATATTTATCTGCAGAATCCACATTCTCCCCTCAAAAACCAAATGTTTGAGGTAATAATGGGGTAGATCTGAAAACACTGGCCACAGGGACCTTTACAAAGTGAATTTTGGATGGAGAAAATCTCTGATCTGACAAAGTTTGATCCTCAGGGCTTTGTCAACAAACTCTATGAAGTCAACACACTCTCAGCCATAGTACTTCTTATGAAAATTCTTAATTACCAAAGTTCTCCTGCGGAGACAGAACTATAATGTGAATATTCACTCAAATAGACTGCTTCCTAGATTTGTTACAGCATTCTGCATAGCTTGGAAGCAAAATAACTTCACAACCAGAATTTTTTAACCCTAAGATATTCCATTTATAAATAAAATGGATTCCAATGAGAGATTTTCCTTTGGCTCTAACTTACAGAGGGAGAGAGAAACAGTGTGATTAAAAGAAAAAAAAATATGCCAGGCACCAGTGGCTCATGAGGATGTGGTTCAAAGCCAGCCCAGGCAGGAAAGTTTCTGAGACTCCTATCTACAACTAGCCACCAAAAAATGTTAGAAGTAGAGTAGTTCGGGTGATTGATCACTAGCCTTGAGGTAAAACAAACAAACAAACTAAAACTAAAACAAACAAAAACCCTCAGGGTGAGTGCCTAGGCGGTGAGTTCAAACTCCAGATAAGCACCAAAAGAAAAACAATAACAAAACCATGAAAGACAGACACTTAAACTCCAGTTTTCAAGTTCAAGTTAAGACAGGAAAATTTTGAAAGTTTATAGTCTACCTTGAATCACAAGAATTACTATAAGTCCATTAAAAGAACATGAGTGCTCCTCCTTTCATACTACTCCTGCCCTGTCCGTAGATTCAACATTCAGTGTCATTATTTCAACACAAATTCAAATTCATTCATTCTTCCCATTTCACAGAAGGTCAGGTATCCAATTCATGACAAAACCTCAATGCCAATGAGAACCAACTGAGGGAATTAGGAGGAATTAGGAAATGCCTCCTGGTTTGCCACTGTGCGTTGGCTTGCCTGTGTATGAGTTAAGAAACCTACAAAGCCTGTTCAGTGCTAGTGGCTCATGCCTGTAATCCTACCTGCTCAGGAGACTGACATTTGAAGATCATAGTTCAAAGCCAGCCCAGGCAGGAAAGTTAACCACCAGAAAAAAGTGGAGCTGTGGTGCTATCCTTGAGGGGAAAAAAAAGCACAGGGATAGCACCCAGGCCCTGAGTTCAAGCCCCACAATCAAAAGGAAAAAAAACAACAACAACAACAACCAGAAAACTACTGTTGTGGAATGTTCCAAGAAAATGTGTCAGGGACAGTGTACAGGAAATTACCCTTCCACACATGGCACCTATGGATATCTGAAGGTAGATTGATCAACAGTAGCAAAAGTAAATGATACCTAGTGACATTTTAATTTCATATAAGCAGCTAGAAATTTTGTAGTATGTTCCCTATATAGCATGTTTTAGCTGACATCAAATTTCACTATGTAATCGCTTTTATCTGGCAACCCACAAAGAGTTCTATGCAGTAATGAACATTGCAACAGTTTAGGGTGGAGATTTCTCAAGCAATGCCTACAGTCTCTTCTAACACAGTGTCCTGAGTTGACTGAATTGTGACTTCTGGCTATTTCCTAATCTTTATTTGATCATCTGTGGCTTTCATGACTTATACACATGCTATTTCTTAACCAAAAGTAAAATTTGTGAAATTTCCCCCAGGTGACTCAAGGATCCCTAGGTCATATTTCCACTGTCAGAGGTCACCAACTTTTCTCCCTCAGTTGTACCAAAAGCACACTTCCATCAAACAACAGGATAGGATGGGGTTGGATCCTAAAAACCTAATGTTAAAATGGGTCTGTCTCATTTGGGGTAAAGCTGAGGCATTAGTTGACAATTTCCAATGCTTCATCAAATCTCATGATTCCCAGTACTCTGAAACCAGAGCCACTGAACCACTGGGTGTTTACAAGTTCTGAAAAAGTGGCCCAGGTTTTGGAAATAAGGGTAAAAAGGACTGTCACAAAGGTGGTCAAAGTATTATTACTAATGTATTACGATCCATTAAATAATTATAGGTTGATGGCTGAGTAAAAAACATTTTCTGAGTTCCTCTTGGCATTTATTTCTTTTCCTATTAAGCAATACTGTAGCCATTCATAAGCATTTCAGTTTCCTTAAAGGGGATGTTGAAATCTTAATTTTCATTGACTTTTTTTCCCCTTTCATACTGTCTTCTGTTCCCTCTCTCTTTCCCAGGCCCTTCCTTCCATCTCCACCCATGAGTTGTATAGTTCACTTTCATTAGTGTCCAGTGAGCTCCACTACTGAACTTTTTCACCTTTTCCCCTCAAGTTCTGTACCCTCCTCCTCCCACCTTCCCAAAGACAAATATACATAAATACACCATTCATAAAGAAGACAGCAATTTTGACTTTTATTTTCTATCACCTTACAAATATTTATTACTCACTAAACCAGAAAATGCTTCTCATGTCAGATGACAGTTTACATATTACATCTTCCAAAAAATAATTTTTTAAATGAAGGCTTTAGGGAAATAACTGGTGACATAGATAATATCCCCAAAACATATATGTTACCATTTTAAATTATGACAATGTATTTAAATATTGATTCCATGATACTGACATTAAATAAAAGATACATAATTTTATGACATGTTCTAAAACAGTTGAGAAAAATTATTCTAGTCATATTCATTCACATTCTGTGCACAACTGCAAATATAAGAGTCAACATTGAATGAAAGCTTTATTTCAATGTAAAGCCTCAGAATTTAAAAAAAAAAAGACTGCTAAATAACTTTTGGCACTGTGAAACATGGTGTGTTTTTTGTTTTGTTTACAGATAAATTTCTTGCAGCCACTCTGTTGCAATTTAAATCTACAAATTGTTTTTGTTTATAAGAAAATAAGATAATTCTAAACGGTGAAAAGCTAAAGCCATTCCCTTTAAAATCAGGAGCAAGACAGGGATGTCTGCTCTCTCCCCTCCTCTTCAACATAGTACTAGAATTCCTAGCCAGAGCAATTAGGCAAGAAGAAAACATAAAGGGGATCCAAGTAGGAAAGGATGAAGTTAAACTTTTTCTCTTTGCAGATAACATGATCCTATACCTAAGGAACCACATAGACTCTACCCCCAAGCTACTAGAGCTGATCCAAAACTTTGGCAAAGTTGCAGGATATAAAATAAACCCTCAAAAATCAACGGCCTTTCTATATGCTAACGACCCAAAGACTGAGGCTGAAATCAGGAAAGCAACTCCTTTTGCAATAACCTCAAAAAACATAAAATACCTAGGAATAACCTTAACCAAAGAAGTGAAAAACCTCTATGATGAGAACTTTAAAAACATGAGAAATGAAATTAAAGCAGAACTAAGGAAATGGAAAAACCTCCCATGCTCCTGGATTGGGAGGATTAATATAGTCAAAATGGCAATACTGCCAAAGGCTATCTACAAATTCAATGCAATACCCATTAATATCCCAACACCATTTTTTAATGAAATAGAGGAAGTAATCCAGAAATTTACATGGAACAATAAAAGACCCTAAATAGCAAAAATAATCCTAAGCAGAAAGAACAGTGCTGGAGGAATTACAATACCCAACTTCAAGCTGTATTATAAAGCTATAGTAATAAAAACAGCTTGGTATTGGCACTGAAACAGGCCTGAAGACTGATGGAACAGAATTGAAGACCCAGAAATGAACCCACAGAACAATGCCCACTTAATCTTTGATAAAGGAGCTAAAAAAATAGGATGGAAGAAAAATAGTCTCTTTCACAAATGGTGCTGGCAAAACTGGTTCAACACATGCAACAAAGTAAAACTAGATCCTTATATATCATCCTGCACCAAAATCAATTCCAAATGGATCAAAGACCTCGAAATTAAAACAGATACCCTGAAAACACTAAAAGAAGGAGTAGGAGAAACACTTGGGCTCCTTGGCACAGGACAGAACTTCCTTAACAAAGACCCAGAAATGCTACAAATCAAAGAAAGGATGAATAAATGGGACTGCATCAAACTGCAGAGCTTCTGCAGGGCAAAGGACATAGCTCTCAAGATAAACAGAAAGCCCACAGATTGGGAGAAGATCTTTACCGGACATACAACGGACAAAGGCCTCATATCTAAAATATATGCAGAACTAAAAAATTTAAATTCCTCCAAAACAAAACTGCAAAGAACCAACAGCCCCCTCAAAAAGTGGGCTAAAGACTTAAAAAGAGACCAAGAAACATATGAAAAAGTGCTCTACATCACTGGCCATAAAAGAAATGCAAATCAAAACAACATTGAGATTCCATCTCACCCCAGTAAAAATGTCGTATATCAAGAAAACTAACAATAATGAATGTTGGAGGGGATGTGGCCAAAAGGGAACCCTACTTCATTGTTGGTAGGAATGTAAACTGGTTCAGCCACTCTGGCAAGCCGTATGGAGATTCTTCAAAAGGCTAAACATAGAACTCCCCTATGACCCAGCAACTCCACTTTTGAACCTCTACCCAAAGACCACAAACAAGTACACACTAAAGCCACCAGCACAACAATGTTCATTGTAGCACAATTTGTCATAGCTAGAATCTGGAACCAATCCAGATGTCCCTCAGTAGACGAATGGATCAGGAAAATGTGGTTCATATACACAGTGGAATTTTATGCCTCTATCAGAAAGAATGACATTGCCCCATTCGTAAGGAAATGGAAGGACTTGGAAAAAATTATACTAAGTGAAGTGAGCCAGACCCAAAGAAACATGGAGTCTATGGTCTCCCTCATAGGGAATAACTAGCACAGGTTTAGGCAAGTCACAGCAGAGGATCACAAGAGCCCAATAGCTATACCCTTATGAATACAAAAGATGATGCTAAGTGAAATGAACTCCATGTCATGGAAACGACTGTTATATCACTGTTGTAATTACTTTCAACATGCCATGTGAAACCGTAGCTTCTATTGTTGATGATCCTCTTGTATCCCCTTCCTGTGGTTGTACCTGCACTATCACTGTATCTTATCTGAGTACCTTGGAAACTATATATACTGGTATTAGAACTAGGAAAGTGAAAGGGAATACCAAAATCGAGAGACACAAGATAAAAAGACAAATGACTACAAAAGCAATACTTGCCAAAGTGTTTGGTGTAAACCAACTGAACAACTCATGGGGGGAGAAGGAAGGGGGGAGGGGAAGGGGGAATGAAGGAGGAGGTAACAAACAGTACAAGAAATGTATCCAATGCCTTATGTATGAAACTGTAACCTCTCTGTAATTCAGTTTGATAATAAATATATATATATAAAGGAAATGTATCCAATGCCTAACTATGAAACTGTAACCTCTCTGTACATCACTTTGACAATAAATAAAAATAAAAAAGAAAGAAAGAAAACAAGACCCAGGGGAATGCGGGAGGAGGTAACAAACAGTACAAGAAATGTATCCAAAGCCTAATGTATGAAACTGTAACCTCTGTGTACATCACTTTGACAATAAATAAGAAAAAATTAAATAAAAAAGAGAACAAGACTCTAGAATTATTTGGAAGATTGTATTATTTATCATCTGTGTGTGTGCGTGTGTGTGCGCACGTGCTTGAACCCAGGGCCTGAGTGCTGTCCCTTAGCATTCTTGCTCAAGTCTGGTGCTCTACTACTTGAGACATAACTCTGCCCCTAGATTTTGATGGTTAATTGGAGACAAGAGTCTCACAGACTTTCCTATCCAATCTGGCTCTGGATAGTGATCCTTAGAACTCAGCCTCTTGAGTAGCTAGGATACAGGTGTGAGCCACTAGCACCGAGCATATATTTTTCCTTTTAAATTAACAGAGTTCTTTATGGCTAATTACCTAAGTCTACTTGCAGTGTCATATTATCTACAAAACAATGTTCTCTATGAAAAAGGCTCAAAGTTGCCTCCTCATTCTCACCAGGGGTCTGATACCAAGTCTATGCAAAAACAGTAAGGAAAGACGGGCTATCAATGACCGCTTATTTGTGACACTTTTTAACATTTCCAACTCCATAATGAATCTAACTCTATGCAAGGCCTTAAAAAGTATGATTTGGAGAAAAAAGAAGACCAAAGGAGTGATTCACTCCCCAGTGTCCTGCCTCCCAAGCTTCAGGCCACGTTTTTTTGTACTGTTCTCGTTGACAGAAGTAAAGCCAAAAAGAAAATTAAGAGTGATGAAAGATAAATTATAAACATCAACTACATGATTTCATGATAGGTGGAAAAACCAGCTAGATACTGTTGTGCCAGTAAAATAACAGATCCACAAGGATCCACAGAAGGTTTTCAAATAAGTCCATTGGATGAGATCTCAGGCATCCTATAAGGATGGTCTCCAGGAAATAGCATCACAATTAAGTGTTCCAATGTTTCCAGCCAGCTCCACTACTAAAGAAAAAGCTAATTATAAAAAGACTGTTAACTGATCCTAAGAACAGAAAGAGAAAGCCAGAAATCTCCAGTGGGACCTCTGTTCTCCACTATATAATATGGCTTACCATTGATGAAAAACAAGGATATGGATTCAGCACTCACTATGGACGAGGTACTAATGAGATGGTGTCTAATTTTAACCCCAACTTTAAGAAATACAGCTTGCTATTCACCTCTTGTAATCACCAGTGAAGGAAATTTAAGTCTTAAAAGATAAATAACTATTATAAAAGGTTGACAGCAGAGCTGGTGTTTGAATCTGCTCTGAGCCTAAGGTCTTGCCAATGTGTTCTCCTCCTTTTCCCAGAATAGTGCTCATGTGTTTGAGGCCCTGAGGACAATATAGGGCAGTACTAGAAGTATGCTAGATGGTGAGATGTTAGGCTGTGATGTCTCCTTCTCAAGTAAGGATGTTGGCTGTGTGAATCATGCTCCTCAGGAAACTGAGAGAATAAAGGGAGAAATGTGAGAATGAAATACTATCTTGCAGCAAACAGCTCCTCTGCCAGCAAAGTTCTGGGAAATGCTTTGGTATAAAGTTATGTGTTCTAAATGGTATTCCAGGAAGGTTCTTCTGTCATCCACACAGGGAGAGAGAGGCTACAGGCAAAGAAATCAGTTAAGAGGTGACTGTATATGCTCACTTCTGAAGTGAAGATCCTGAGTCAGAGCAAGGCAGTGATAACAGGAAATTAAAGAGACAATGTGTCTATTACCTCCTATCCACTTTACCGGAGAACAGATCCACCCTAGGAATTTGCATGATCAAGGCTTCAGGCCATTCTGACTCTGAGATGGGAAAAAGACAGAGGAAAAGACTCTCAGGCACAGTTTATGCCCCCTCTGTCATCCTCGGATACTTGGCTTCTCAACTTGGCCAATCGAAATTTGACTTGAATTGGGCACAAATTAAAATGTGGACTACTTAACTTTGTGTGTGTGTGTGTGTGTGTGTGTGCGTGTGTGTGTGTGTGTGTATTTCCTACTGACAACACATGCCAACCAACACTTGTCACATTTTGATTGCTCAATAGTTACATGTGAAAAGTGGCTACCAAACTAGACCCTGTAGATCTTGCTGCATGGCTAACATGTTTTATTTAATAAAGACACAAGAGGAAAAAGAAGATAGAAAGAAAAGAAAGAATGAAAACTAGATTAAGAAAGTTACAAGACAAAAAGAGAACTTTCTGTTGAGTAGATACTATGTTAGGTACTTTCACGTATCATATATTTAATTTTCACATCAACCCTGATGATGTAGGTATTATTAGAACAACTTCTGCCAGTCAACAGCACCTTGGAGAATGCCAAGATTTTCAATGATGCAGCAGTTTGTATTGTCTTTGGAACGAAAGCAACAGGATCAGCACACAATCTCCTCCTCCATATCTCCTGTGCTCACAGAACCGTCTATACCAAGTCCTATGAAAACCCAAGTCTTGCTCTTTTTCCAGTGACATGAGCGCCTCCTGCAAATAGTGAGTCCTATAGATGCACCCTTCTGAAGCAGAGTCTGACCACTGTAAACTAAGCTGGGAGTCTACTGTCCTTCCTGCTGTGATTTCATTTGTTGCTTCCTACTTGCTAGCGTCAAATCCAACGATTTATTTGTGGTTCAGTAAACAAACCAGGATGTCCCACATGAATTCCTGGCTGGATAGTTTCCTACTACATATATCTTTTCCCTTCCTCAATGAACACACATCTTCTATAACTCTGCCCAATAGGAAAAAGAAGAGCAAGAACAGGAGGAAGAGGATAAAGAAGAAGAAGATTTAGTCTGAGAGGTATCTCATTTCAGACAGGGAGCCTCGTCTAACCCACAAGAGATTCTCTCTGGTTTTGAGTTTTCAAAATGCCATCATAGAATTTCTCATTCATCCATCATTGTTTACTTTTAAAAATCTCCCTCACTGGATTGTTTATTCCTAGAAGGGAGGAGTATGCCTTTATATCCGCAGTACCTAGTATTTCTTGACAGGACAGACAATGAACATGCTCAGAAGCAGTACTAGGTACTACACAGGCCAAAGGGCTGAAGGAAGACAGAGTATACCCTCAGAACAGTCTACCAGATATGGGTCCCAGCACCATGAGCAGAGCACATCAACAGAACACCACACATACAGAACCTCCAAGCATTTCATAAAAAGCAGTACAGTAAGCTATGCAGAGGATGTAGTATAGTTGGCTGGTCAGGAGTATATAGAAGTCATGTGAAACATGCCAGAATTGAGAAAGATAGGAAGGAGCAATTATTAGCATTACAGTGAGGTCACAGGGCCTAGAGGCCTAGTCATGTTAGCCTGAAAGAGACAAGGGACTGCAGTATCTTCTATTGTCCCTTGTCCAGCATTACACAGATCATCCAGATGAAAGTGAACAAAGAAACATGAGTTAAATTATACTACAGATCAAACTGATTTAACAGATATTTGAAAAAGTGTTCCACTAAACTGCAGAAATAAAATTCTTTTTAACTACTCAGACATTTGTCTCAAATAAAGCATGTATTAGTTCACAAAACTATCAAAGATACATGCTCTAAGCACATTTGATTTAAACTAGAAATCAACGAGACAACCTAGAAATTATACAAACACATGGGAAATAAATATGCTTTTGAATATAGAGTGGGTCATTGAAGTCAGAAGAGAAATAAAAAGTCATTTGCACAAATGAAAATGGAAATACTATATTCCCCAGCATAACAAACAAAACAACGGTAACCATGTGAAGAGAGAACCATTATGCACTTTCAGTGGGAAGGTAAATTTGTATAGCTACCCTAGAAATCAGTACAGAAATTCTTCTTTAAAAAAACTGATAATGGTGTTAACTGATTCAGTTTTTAACAACTCAGCTAAAAGCTGATTAAGAAATCAAATATGTTAAGAGTAAATGCTGGAATAATTTGCTCATCACTTAGCTCTTTAATCCTGTGGTGTCCTTACAGCTATATACTCATTCCTGTATTTGTTTTTATGGTGTAATTCTTTAAAAGTACATCATCAATAATACATGAAAAACTGGGAAACCTTTTCAGTGTTTGCCATTGCTTTGAGAATATCAACCATAACCCTTGGCACGGCCACCTAGCCATTGACAACCATAACCATCTCTCATCTGCCTCGTAGAGGTATCCTGTTGACAACCTCCTAAATCAACCACGAAGGCCTAGCAAGTTAACATGTTTAAATATACTTGGATTGTGAGACTTTCACTGTAAACTTTAGTCACTCGAAGCACAAGATCAAAATTGACTCACATCCTAACATTTTCCTTTACTAAACAGTGACAAAAACCTAACGCATAAATAAAAGTCTGAAGGTCTTTTTTTCCTTAGTTCTCAACTTTGTTTCTGATACGTTGTCCTGTTGCTTGTACCTATATGCTTTTTATTACTTCAATGTGTATTCACGTGCATGAAGAGACAACCATCTAGGTCGTAAATTACTCAGTTTATAAATGCAGCTTAATTTGCTCAGCCATTTACTGCCATGGATGTGTCCCAATAAAAATGTATTACAGAGCAAAAAAAAACAAACAAACCTGACAACAGAACTACAATAGGATATAGCTGTATTAGCCAGCATACAAAAGGGAATGTTCATGTTCATTGTAGCACTATTCACAACATCTAAGATATACACTCAACTTTGGGTTTCTGTCAACAGGTGAATGGAGGTGAATGGCTATATACACATGGCATGCTATTCAGCTATAAAGAACATGAAACCTTGTCACTTGCAGGAAAATGGAGGAAACTGGAGGCCATAGATTAAATAAGACAGGAATAGAAAATATCACATTTTATCTCACATGTGAAAATTTTTTTAAGATTTAAAACTAGAAAAGGATTTAATAGGAAATGAGAAGGGGGTCAGAGGGAAGAGAAGGAAGGATATATTGGTACAGCATGTATGTATGTATCGAACTATCACAGTGAATCTCATTCTGTATAGTTAATATGTATTAATAATTATGCCAAGAAATAAAATACATGAAAATATGAAACAATTTTATTTTAACAGAACTAAATAGATGGAGGGTAGTGGTTATGGCAGTAGTCAGGGTGGAGTCCAACAGCCTGGAAAGATTGAAGTTCTCAAGTGTGAAGACCAAGGCCAGCCTATTTGTTGAGTGTTTCTGTGAACCCAGATGGAAGACAAAACACTGAGCTTTTGCTACACTAAAAATAAATAAGTTCTGGGTTCTATGGCTCATGCCTGTAATCCTAGCTACTCACAAGGCTGAGATCTGAAGATCTCAGTTCAAAGCCAGCCCAGACAGGACAGTCTATGAGATTTTTATCTCCAATGAACCACCAGAAAATCAGAAATGGTGCTGTGGATCAAAGTGGTAGAGCACTAGCCTTGAGCAAAAGAGCTCAGGGACACCCCCAAGGCCCCAAGTTAAAACCCCACATCCAACAAAAACAAACAAATAAATAAACAAACAAACAAATAAATAAAACACAAGAATAAGATCCAGGTACTTATTAAAAAAAAACACATCAAGTGTGATGGTATATATCCAACTAGACCTGTGAAACAAGTAAGGCTACACTCAGTCCCAAACCCTGCCTGGCACTACCTTACCTTCTGGCCCACACACGCATATGGTCCAGGAGGAATGGCCTCCTAGAGAAGCAAAGGAGAGGGTAGGGAAAGGGTTTGTACTTTCAATGGGACTGAGTTCATAAGCTATCCCCACCATTTTACCTTTCTGCTACTGTTTTTGCCTTTGTCTTTCCAAAGCATAGATTTGAACTCAATGTTAGACAAATCTGGGCAGGCGCAACCCTAGGGGGACCATACACAGTGCTCCAGAAGGGAATCAGGAAAGAATAGCTTCTACAGAACACCCACTCAACCCCAAACAATGAACAGTTAAAACAAGCATCACTCCTAGCACTACTAAGCTGGACAAATGAATATTTACAGTGCCCACAGCTGTACTGGGGCACTGGTACAGAAAGAAGGCCACAGAGTTCAATGTGACAAATCAGCTGTAGCCACAGCAACCAGGCCCAAGGGCAGCCCTATCACCTGCAGCCACAGCTCGGGCTGGCATCACTCCCTTTCTCTGTTCTAAGTAAACAGAAAGAGGTCAGATCTAGCTGTCACAAAGTGATGAATAGTGTGGACAGCTTCAGGATGAGGATGTGTACGTGCCAAAGCTGACCTGGCCATGCCACAGGCTCAACCAAAAACACACTATCACCAAAATACAGAGAGGCCCTGCCAAAATTGAGCAGCCACCACAAAGAACAGCCTCAGCCAGACACATATACACATACACATTGGGGTCATCCATATGTTCTAACCAATGAGAGCTCAACACATAAAGAATTAAACTGAAAGTCAGTCACAACCACTTATCAAACATTGCCTCTGTTTCTAAAGGGGTCTTTGACCATTTTTTTTTTCAGATGACTGGAAATCTTCCCAGATGGAACTCATAAACTATTTGCCCATTTAATGTCTAGGGTGTTTTCTCTTCTTGATCACTCTGTAAAGGTGTTTCCCCCATCTCAGCTTGGCAATGACACTGTGATATTCCAGACCTATTAGTGTCCCTTTATTCCCCACCTCCTGGACCAAGCCAGGGAAAATGAGGCACTTTCATTGGTGATGAGGGAAGCGGTAAAGTTAGAGGTAGTTGTCCAAAAGGATGAAGTTTTGTTGGCAGAAACCCAGCCCCAAAGGAAACAACACATTCAGAGATCTCTGTGAAGTGGGTGAGGTGGGGAAAGCAAGATTACATAAATGGTTATGTATTGTAGTCCCCCAATGGATAAGCCACATGTGTAAAAGAACAAAAAGAGTCACTTTCCAGGACCCAGTAGAGGTAGCAAAGAGGAGGAATCACACTTTATCCTACATGTGGCTTCTACTAACATCTTGCCACAGCCTCAAAGGAAAAACCTGCAAATGGTATTATCCCAATTATTATGATGATGATGATGATGATGATGATGATGATGATGATGATGATGATGATGCCAGTCCTGGACTTTGGGCTCAGGGCCTGAGCACTGTCCCTGGCTTCTTTTTGCTCAAGGCTAGCACTCTGCCACTTGAGCCACAATGCCACTTCTGGCCGTTTTCTACATATGTGGTGCTAGGAGATCAACCCCAGGGCTTCATGTATATGATGCAAGCACTCTTGCCACTAGGCTATATTCCCAGCCCCCAATTATTATTTTTGTAAGCCAGAAATGATTGGATTTTAGCAAGGAGGGAAAAGAGGAAGTATCCCGAAAGCTAGCTGGTAGTAACAAGACTGTCTGCAAATGTGTCCAATCCAATGTTAGGGAGCTGTGCTGTGCCTCAACAAAAGCTAGCTCTGTGTAAGCCACCTGAGTCACCCACTGGCTTCAGTTCAGGAGAGATGCTCCCTAAAATACCTGACAAATTCCACCCCTTTTTTTTCTTTTGAGATAGTCTCCTTATGTAGCCCAGCCTGGCTTCATTCAAATCTTCCTACTTCAGCCTTCTGTGCCATTACATCCAGCCACAATGATTTTGAAATGCAGGAAAACCTGTGACTATCAGGATGATCATAATCCTAATGTGTGATTGCTACACAGAGGAAGTCTTCTTCACTCATCTGGCATTCCTTTTTCCTTTCTTCAAATTGTGCTCGTGCCATTTTTCTCTTCTGAAAATTTTCTAATTTAACTGTTTCAAAGTTGTTGTTGGGTCTGTAACGAGTTCTGAAACATCGATATTCTAGAGGTCTCTCAAAGAAGAAACAAGAGCCCCAAACTGCCCCCATGATCTCTCTCACCTGAGGATCTCCCAGCTACCTTTGCTCCTCCCTTTCTGAGGTGATGTCCACAACTTTGCCAGAAGCACTTCCTTTAGGCCCAGATCCTTGGCCATCTTTCTATCATTGATAGACAGGAAGTAGTCACAGACTCTGCACCCAACAGAAACAGAGGAAAGACTCATCTGCCTGATCATCCCACCTGGCTTCCTCATCAGCCCATTCCAAAAGACCTTCAAAATGCCTACAAAGAGTGTCTTGGAAACATAAAATAAGGAACAAGAACATGGGGAACTGAGGAGCTGTATCATGGAAATGGGGAAGATCTGGCAGCAAACTTAATGGTCTCTGTTCAGTCTCCTCTTTACATGCCAACATATAGGTCCTAGCTCTCACAGCACTACCACCAAAAACTGCACAGCACTAAATTCAATGACTAAGTCTTTCAGTAGCAGAATTCATAGAGATACTCACTGCTTCCTCTCTGAAAAACTTTTTCCCCTTGTTTTGTCTCTTCACTAGTCATTCCTTTCTTTTTCTGCTGCTCCCTAACCTCCTAACTTCTTAAAATTGGGATTCCTTACGGATCAATCTTTAAAAACTCTTCTTTTCTACCTACCTTCCATACCAGAGTATCTCATCCTGCTTGAAACTGTTTCTCTTTAGTCCAGACTTCTCCTCGGGACTCTGAACTTTACTCGACTGGCCCACTTGGCTTCTATACCCAGATGTCTAACACCTGTCAAACTCAAAACTTTCCAGAATATGGTTTCCAATGCCCCCTATGAGAGAGGCCTGCCATTTTTATCATTTAATCACATCCGTATACTCTCACTCACATCATTTAATCACTCTTGACTTCTTCCCATATCTTGAACCCATGAGGAAACAAAGAAACTATGCTGACTCTATCGCTAAAATATGCCCAAGATTGATCACTTTCTCACCACTTACTCCCATCATGGCCATTCATTTCAATGGCCCTCCAAGTGAACTGTGGGAGAACTGTGTAACTCTCTTCCCTTTTCCTTTTCAGACCATTCTTATAACAGGAGTCAGTATCATCCTGTTGGAATGGAAGTAAGGCTTCAGGCATTACAGGGACTTGTGACCACAGGAAACTGTCCTATCCCTTCTCCAACCTTATTTCCTCAAACTTTCTTACCTGCTGGTCACATTGGCCTTTATACTGCTATTTGAATGTGCCCGGATCTCCTTCGCCTTAGAACCATGTTACTCCTTTTTCTCCAGCTTGAAATGCTCATCCTTGATATTTCCTCTAAGGCTATGCTCAGATGCTATTTTCTCAAGAAGACCTTTCTCCCATCACCTTATTTTGAATTTCCTAGCTTCACATTCCCTTTTAATACACTACATGATTAACTTCTTATGTTTTTGTATCCTGACCCCACCTCTTCCCTAGAATAAATGCTCTGTGAATTCTGTCCTAAGACTGAATAATTATTTTTGTTTTTCTTCCCTGTGCAATTCCCTGTAATTCCACACTCCATAGAACTGTGCCAGTATATAGTGCTTATTTTAGTACATATATTGAATACATGGATGGATGGGTGGATAGATGTATTGAAATTTAGGGCAGATGGCAAAACTGTTGCGTCAGTGGCTAGATTCCTTAAGTTCCATGGAGACTGAAATCAAGTGACATAATAGTCAACATTAAGGACATGTACCTCCAATATCTACACTGTTTATCCAATGACAATAACAGATCCTAAAGAAAAATAAATATTTGCATAGACTCATTAGAAGTAGGTTAATATTAGCTTTGCCTCAATCCACTACAAAACTCACAATAAGCAGAATAGGGAGACACTGTGATTATAAGAATCAAGAACGCCAGGCTACCAGAAAAGAGACCAAAAGAACAGTTGACTCAACAAAAACAGACTTTACTGTTTTACTATAATGCAAGAGTCACTTCAATAGTATAGTGTATCCCCATTATATACTCTGAGTTCTAGTACCAGGACTGGCAAGAAGAAGAATGAAGAGGAGGAGGAGGAGGAGGAGGAGGAGGAGGAGGAGGAGGAGGAGGAGGAGGAGGAGGAGGAGGAGGAGGAGGAGGAGGGGAGGAGGGGGAGGAGGGGGAGGAGGAGGGGGAGGAGGGGGAGGAGGAGGGGGAGGAGGGGGAGGAGGGGGAGGAGGAGGGGGAGGAGGGGGAGGAGGAGGAGGAGGAGGAGGAGGAGGAGGAGGAGGAGGAGGAGGAGGAGGAGGAGGAGGAGGAGGGGAAGGAGGAAAAGGAGAAGAAACTTTCACACTGTCACAAATACAAAGTAGAATCAGGAAACAGACTAGGTTACATGAATCAGATGTTCTTGCAACTTTATCATATGAAAAGTTACCTTAGAAATGTTAAACTAATCTTTAAATGATTCCATCTAATTCTACCTTCTGATTCATTCATCTTGCTTAGTTTCATAAGATTCAGAACCTTAGAATTTTATGCAACAGTGAGCAGCTAAAACTGAGGCTATGTTTCTTATTGAAAACTGCAATTTTTCTGGAATCAAAATGAGGCTGAAACTTCTTACCTGACAGCCAAGTTCATACACATACACATATACTACCCACATCTGCACTAAAAGCAACTTGTAAAGAAGATATAGTAAGAAGATATATCAAAACTTATCACACATTTACCTTTGCCCAAGTCCTCCAAAGGTCATGAGGACTGAAGGTGTGCTGCTAGATTCCTAATGCTCCTGGCAAGTGCTGCTCACTGAACAAGGAGAACCTATTTCACTAACAGTCTTGCAACAGCCCAGAAAAATCTTTCTTCTTCCTCCTACTCACGTGTTTCTCCATGAGCATTTTACTCACTGCCAATGATTTCCACCCCCCACCCAACCTACAAACCCTAGCCCACAGTAGTCTGCAATTAATCATACATAACAGTTTTGCTATAAACCCATGGGAGAAGTTCCCAATTAACCAGAACATACTGTTTTTACTATCAGGAAAGTACAAGTGGGGGCTTGGGAATGTGGCTTAGTGGTAGAGTGCTTGCCTAGCATGCAGGAAGCCCTGGGTTTGATTCCTTAGCACCACACATACAGAAAAAGCCAGAAGTGGCTCAAGTGGTAGAGTGCTTGCCTTAAGCAAGAAAAAGGCAGGGACAGTGTTCAGGCCCTGAGTCCAAGCCCCAGGACTAGCAAAAAAAAAAAAAAAAAAAAAGGAAAGTTTAAGTGGGTCACTGTTGGAAGTCTCTTGCCCTATAGCTAAGTAAAAATGGCATATATTTATTTCCATTCTTACCGAATCTGTCTCCTGGTTCATCATGTCTCTGAAACTATTCAAGCAGATAACTTGGGTTTCCAGAGTGTAAACACATAAGTGGAAGGTCCCAAAGGGGAACAGATTCAATTATGATATCACTTATCTCATCTGAGTGAGCCAAACTACCAAACCAACCAGCTCATATTCATTCCATTGACAAATAGGAAGTAAATACTCTAGACTGCACTACTCATGTAAGATTCAGATATAAGGATGAAGAAATTCAAGAATTTGCATTGTGTTAGTTTCAGCATTTGACCTATTAATCAATGAAGCCATTTGTTGGTTCTTACTTAAGAAATAAGACCTTCAGATAGGAGTGGGGCATGAACCTACGAAATGTGACATTGCACTATCTTATTACTAAAACACAAAGTAAAACAAGGATATGTTTTTAAACATTCTTTGCTAAGGGCACATGTAGCCAAGACTTGAATCAAACTTTTTATTTTTTTGTCTGAGACCAAGACTCAAAGTTGGAATCTGATGTTTGCTTTTGCTCATTGGCTGGCGCTCTACCACCAGAGGCATGCCTCCAACCCCACTGAATCACACCTTTAACTAGAGGCTCTAAATCAGTATGCAAATTATTCTAGAAAAGAAAATAAGACCTCTGAAAACTTTAGTAAAAGTGATAAAGCATTAAATCAATTCAGGTAAAAGAATGGAAAGCAGTTTCATTAGGTGCCATCAACTTGGAAAATGCTACCTGATAGACCCTTCATTCTTAGTTCTCACTTGTGTTATACTTGAGAGATCTGAAAAAACACAAGACCCAGCTACGTCCTTCTGGAGCCCAGTCCAAAATGATTCCTCATGCAAACCAGTATGTGCCTGGTTGAGAAAAAACATTTTTGAAACTAATAATATCAAAGAACAACAGCTGTCTCAGAAGCAAAAGTCAACATCAGCATAGTCATTTGGCAGACTGCCTTGTTGTTCAAATGATACACCACTTTCAAGGGTTAAAGCATCTATGTTCTTTGGAAAACACCTATTCTTATCAAATTCAGTCAAAAAGAATATACATATTTTAATGCCTTAAAATATGATATGCTAAAGTACCAACTGTATGAATTGTTTAGATGGGTAACAGCTCCAAAATGTACATGGCAATACACTTTCAGACAGTATAGTGTATCCCCACTGTAGACACAACTTCTTTGCTATTTTGAGATGTCAAGCACGTGTATTAGGGCTACTGGGGGAGGGTTATATTTTGATTCCTATAAATATTTTTCCATATTTTCCGATGTGGGTTGAGTGACTTTGGTAGCATTTGATTCTGTACACACTGCTTTTGATGATTAGGTACATTTGGAGTTATGCTGAGTTTGGGGTAAACTATTCCTTACTACTGAGGGAAAACCTTCTCGACTCTCCTATCCACTACCATGTACTACTGGAAGATATAATATTTCCAAACCCCTGTGAATACCAAGTTCTGTTCCATTCTCCCTTTGGTTTAGTCATTTTATATTGCTATCAATGAATACTCAAGAGTAGGTAATATCTGAAGAGAAAAATTTTTTTTTCAAACAGTTCTACAGGTTGAAAGTCCTAATGCACAGGAGCAACATATGTTTAAGAAGAGATGCCTTGATATGTCAAAATGTGGCACAAGCCATCACATGGCGGGACAGGGTAAGAATGCTAACTCTGGTCCCTCCTCCCCCTTCTCCTCCGCCCCCCACCCTTCTCCTTCTCTTCATCCTCCTCCTCCTCCTCCTCCTCCTCCTCCTCCTGCTCCTCCTGCTCCTCCTCCTCCTCCTCCTTTTCCTCCCCCCCCCCTCCTCCTCCTCTTTCTTCTTTCTCCTTCTTCTGGTTCTGGTCCTGGGACTTCAATTCAGAGCCTGGCACTGTCCTTAAGCTTTTGTGCTCAAAACTAACACTCTTGAGATAAGGAATCCCCAAGCTTTATTAACTACTCTTTAGCAATTCAAAAGTATCATAATCTTCATAATGCTTCATACCCAATTAATCTACATTTTAACTCACTGCTCACAACAACAATAATAAAGTTCGAAATGACTCTTCAGTATGTCTAGTTAGAGACCTTTAGTTTTGCTTTGTTTCCGATTTTGAATTTTCAGATTAGAAATACTCAATTTACAATCCAAACCTATTCCTATTTTAATATAGTATTTAACTTCAGAAGAATCAACTTTAGAAGGATCTTTTAGGAATTAATATATCCTGTTTCAAAGAGACATTTCTCTAACGTTGAGAAATCCCTTACATTTCACTTTGGCTTTCTCTTTTCTTCTAGTAAATTTAAGATTAAATGATGCAGACATCAGTGGCCACTGGGATGGAAGCAAGCCACAATTCCCGGGCTCGCTGCAAGATCCCTGTTGCAGACAAGGTCATGTAGAATGGCCTCCTTGAGCCACAGGAGGAGCTAGGAGAGAGCGAGAAAGCCCCGCCTCCCAGCAGCATCCTCACAATGGTTGCTATGGCGATGATGGTGATGCTGGCAGCCAGCAGTCCCAAGGACCAACAGGGGATCAAGGCTGGTTTTGGACCCAGGCACTGACCAGATGGAACACAATAGCCACTCCATGCCGCTCAGGAGTGTGGGGAGCCCAGAGCAGGGCACACTGAGGTTTGAGACAGCACCTGGTTGATATAGCGACAGTGGAGACCCAAGCAGCCCCCAGGCTCAAGGAACACTTGCGGCAATAAATGTCCCTAGCACAAGGTGCCATTGAATTCCCAAGCAATGGCCCCTGTGTGCCTCACAGAGGTGCAGGAAGCCCAGAGCAGGGTGCAGGGAGGTCTCAGAGAGGACAACTGGAGGCCTGCTCCCTGGCAGCAGAAACCTGATGACACTTGCTTTGATGACCATAATGAATCTGCCCACAGCACCGAGAGACCTGGGTGCTTTCACGACAATCCTCCACTCTAGGTGCCAGCAAGGTTCCATGAGCAATGTCCACGCCCAGGATCAAAGGGATTAGTGGAGAGAGAGGGCCTCCCAAGCTCTCACCAATGCCCGCTGCCACACAGACGCTTGGGTAGTAGCAGCTACTTGACAGAGCTATGGCAAAGTAGGTGATGGACATAAGCAGCACTCAGCCTTGCGGTTATCACCGCATAGTCACACCAGGCCTGGGACCAATGTCCTCGTGAAGTTGCAAGCCAGGGCTCAAAAGGGAACTGGGAGGGGGCTGGATGCCCCAGGGGCAGTGTCCAGGCAGCAGTGGCGTGGCCTTGACAGATATGGCAATAAGGGTACTGCCAACTGCCCTCAGCTCCGAGGACTCGCAGCTCCTCACCAGTGGCCAGTGCTCCCAAAGCTAGCAACATCACACAGGAGAGCTGCCTGGAGCTTCTCGGAGTGTAGGGAGAGAACGGGTGCCCTGAGATTAAAGACAAGGCTGCAGCCAACGAGGCACCTGACAAAGGGGAAGCGGGATCCAAGCCACTGTGCCTGGATGGGCCACCAAGACTGCCCAGGGGCTTCCAGTCAAGCCAGCATTGACCTCATTGAAACACTACTCCAAGTTTATCATTCAAACGTCTACCCTCACAGCTCAGCCCCCTGTGCAGCTAGGACTACAGGCTTAAGTACCCAGTCTGCTGGAGAAATGGTTTTAAACTGGGCCCTAGTTAACACTCACCTTTTCCCTACATCCCCGCCAACCTTTGTTCTTTAAATTCATGATGTTGGCCAATCTGACATGAGATGGAATCTGAGTTGTTTTGATTTGAATCTGCTTTATGGCCAGTGACATTGAACTGAACATTTCTTCATATGTTTCTTTGCCATTCTAACCTCCTCTTCTGAGTAGTTTCTCCTTAGTTCTTTTTCCCAGTCAATGATTGGTTTGGAGGGTTTAGTTTCTTGAGCTTCTTATATATTTTGAATATGAGGCCTTTGTCAGATGTATTTCTAGTAAAGATTTTCTAGTCTGTTGGCTGTCTTTCTCATTTAGTAACTATGTCATTTGCTGTGCAGAAACTTTCTTTTTATGTGATCCAGTGTGTCAAATCTCTCTCCTCTCTGCTCTGCCCACTGGGGAGCTTTGAACAGATGCCTTGACCTGACCTACCCTCTTTCAGAGAATCTTCAAAGGCAAACTGTGCCCACAGGTGATTCAACTACCCAGCTGTAGCTAATACCACAGTACTAAGCTATAGAGTTCTACCAGGAACTGTGTGATCATTCACGAATAGCCAAGATACTTGATTAAAAAAAAACAAGGAAACCAAAATCAGAGACATTTTTATGTTCCTTCTTTACTAAATAAATAGCATAAATTATTTCTAAAGGTCAATGTCCTCAAATACAAGGCACCTCATATCGTCTGTTCCAAAAATTCTTTTCCTCTCTATTAAAGAACATTATACAAAACAAAATATATTTGTTTTAGAAACTATGGGATTTCAGGTACAATGAAGAAAGGTACAAATCAAGAACCTATTTCTTTACCATAAAAAATGCCACTTTGGAAGGAACAAATGATCAGCTCGCAATCCTAACTCTCAACATTAATGGACTTAATTCGCCAATCAAACAACACAAGCTCATAAGTTGGATCAAAAACCAAGACCCATCTTTCTGCTGCCTCCAAGAGACTCATCTATCCAGCAAAAGTAAACATCTTCTAAAAGTGAAAGGCTGGAATCAAATCGATCAAGCAAATGGCCCCCATAAGCAGGCTGGAGTTGCAATCCTAGTATCAGACAAAATTGACTTCAAATTAAAAAAGGTAAGAAAAGACAAAGAAGGTTACTACATACTAATAAAGGGATCTCTCCTACAGGAAGATATTACCATCCTAAATATCTACACACCAATACAGAAGCACCCAACTTCATCAAACAAACATTACTATCTCTAAAAACACTCATAGACCCAAACACATTGATAGTTGGGGACTTTAACACTCCACTATCCCCTCTGGACAGATCAACATGGCAAAAACTGAACAAAGAAACCACAGAACTAAGCAATTGCATAGACCAACTAGACTTAATCGACATCTACAGAATATTCCACCCAGAAACAACAGAATACACATTCTTCTCAGCGGCACATGGAACATTCTCCAAAATAGATCACATCTTAGGGCACAAAGAAAATCTGTACAAATTCAGAGGTACCAACCATTCCCTGCATTCTCTCAGACCACAGTGGAATAAAATTAGAGTTCAACTCAAACAGCCACCACAGAAAATCCTACAATTTATGGAGACTAAACAACACAGAGCTGAAACATCAGTGGGTCATTGAAGAAATTAAAACGGAAATTCAAATGTTTATGGAACTCAACCAAGATGAGTATACAAAGTACCAGATCCTTTGGGACACAGCAAAGGCAGTACTCAGAGGAACATTTATATCTCTGAATGCATACACCAACAAACTGGAGAAACAGCAACTCATTCATTTAAGGAAGCACCTTAATTTCCTTGAAAGAGAACAACAAGCCAAACCCCAAGTCAATAGATAGAAGCAAATAATTAAAATCAAATCAGAATTAAATCAATTAGAGACGAAAAAAACATTGAAAGAATCAAAAAAACAAAGAGTTGGTTCTTTGAAAAAATCAACAAGATAGACAGACCATTAGCAAACCTGACCAAAAAATGAAGGCAGCACACTCAAATAAATAAGATAAGAGATGAAACAGGTAACATCACCACAGAAACAACCAAATTCAGACCATAATAAGGGACTATTTTGCAAACCTTTATGCCAACAAATTCAAGAACTTGGAAGAAATGGATGATTTCCTAGAAAAAAATTCAGATCCCCAAACTCAACCATGAGGACTTGAACCTTCTAAACAGACCCATATCCAGTATTGAAATACAAAAGGCAATAAGTGATCTCCCATCCAAGAAAAGCCCAGGTCCAGACGGATTCACAGCAGAATTCTACAAGGCCTTCAAAACAGAACTCACACCAATATTTCTCAAACTCTTCAATAAAATTGAAAGAGAACGTTCACTACCAGACACATTCTATATAGCCAGTATAACCCTCATCCCAAAACCAGGCTGGGACTCATCACGGAAAGAGGACTATTGACCAATTTTGCTGATGAACATAGTCTCAAAAATTCTCAACAAAATTCTGGCCAATAGACTTCAACAGGTCATCAAAAAAATCATACACCATGATCAAAGTGGATTAATCCCAGGGATGAAAAGTTGGTTCAATATAAACAAGTCAATTAATGTAATCCACCACATGAACCAGAGTAAGGTAAAGAACCACATGGTTTTATCACTGGATGCGAAAAAAGCGTTAGCTAAAACCCAGCACCCATTTATGCTAAAAGCCCTGGAAAAACTGGGATTCCAGGGAACATTCCTGGATATAATCAAGGCAGTTTATGACAAACCAACAGCAAGCATAACTCTAAATGGTGAAAAACTAAAGCCATTCCCTTTAAAATCAGGAGCAAGACAGGGATATCCACTCTCTCCCCTTCTCTTCAACATAGTACTAAAATTCCTAGACAGAGCAATTAGGCGAGAAGAAAATATAAAGGGGATCCAAATAGGAAAAGATGAAGTTAAACTTTCTCTCTTCGCAGATGACATGATCCTATACCTAAAGAATCCCATAGACTCTACCCCCAAGCTACTAGAGCTGATCCAAAACTTTGGCAAAGTTGCAGGATATAAAATAAACCTTCAAAAATCAATGGCCTTTCTATATGCTAACGACCCGAAGACCGAGGCTGAAGTCAGGAAAGCAACTCCTTTTGCAATAACCTCAAAAAACATAAAATACCTAGGAATAACCTTAACCAAAGAAGTGAAAGACCTCTATGATGAGAACTTTTAAAACATGAAAAATGAAATTAAGGCAGAACTAAGGAAATGGAAAAACCTCCCATGCTCCTGGATTGGGAGGATTAATATAATCAAAATGGCAATATTGCCAAAGGCGATCTACAAATTCAATGCAATACCCATTAATATCCCAATGCCATTTTTTAATGAAATAGAGGAAGCAATCCAGAAATTCATATGGAACAATAAAAGACCTAGAATAGCAAAAACAATCCTAAGCAGAAAGAACGGTTCTGGAGGAATTACAATACCCAACTTCAAGCTGTATTATAAAGCTATAGTAATAAAAACAGCTTGGTATTGGCACCAGAACAGGCCTGAAGACCAATGGAACCGAATTGAAGACCTAGAAATGAACCCACAGAACTATGCCTACTTAATCTTTGATAAAGGAGCTAAAAATAGTCTGGAAGAAAGATAGACAATTTCATAAATGGTGCTGGTAAAACTGGTTCAACACATGCAACAAAGTAAAACTAGATCCTTATATATCACCCTGCACCAAAATCAATTCCAAATGGATCAAAGACCTCGAAATCAAAACAGACACCCTGAAAACAGTAAAGGAAGGAATAGGAGAAACACTTGGGCTCCTTGGCGCAGGACAGAACTTCCTTAACAAAGATCCAGAAAGGCTACCAATCAAAGAAAGGTTGGACAAATGGGACTGCATCAAACTGCAGAGCTTCTGCAGGGCAAAGGACATAGCTCACAAAATAAACAGAAAGCCCACAGATTGGGAAAAGATCTTTACCAGCCATTCAGCAGACAAAGGCCTCCTCTCTAAAATATATGCAAAGCTAAAAAAATTACCTCCCTCCAAAACAAAACCGCAGAGAACCAATAGCCCCCTCATCAGGTGGACTAAATACTTAAAAAGAGACTTCTCGGGCTGGGGATATGGCCTAGTGGCAAGAGAGCTTGCCTCGTATACATGAGGCCCTGGGTTCGATTCCCGAGCACCACATATACAGAAAATGGCCAGAAGTGGCGCTGTGGCTCAAGTGGCAGAGTGCTAGCCTTGAGCAAAAGGAAGCCAGGGACAGTGCTCAGGCCCTGAGTCCAAGGCCCAGGACTGGCCAAAAAAAAAAAAAGAGAGAGAGAGACTTCTCTGATGAGGAAATGAGAATGGCCAAGAAACATATGAAAAAGTTCTCTACATCACTGGCCATAAAAGAAATGCAAATCAAAACAACATTGAGATTCCATCTCACCCTAGTAAGAATGTCCTATATCAAGAAAAGTAACAATAACAATTGTTGGAGGTGATGTGGCCAAAAGAGAACCCTACTTCATTGTTGGTGGGAATGTAAACTGGTTCAGCCACTCTGGCAAGCGGTATGGAGATTCCTTAGAAGGCTAATCATAGAACTCCCCTATACACAGCAGCCCCACTTTTGGGTATCTATCTAAAAGACCACAAACAAAATCACACTAAAGCCACCAGCACAACAATGTTTATCGCAGCACAATTTCTCATAGCTAGAATCTGGAACCAACCCAGATGCCCCTCAGTAGATGAATGGATCAGAAAAATGTGGTACATATACACAATGGAATTTTATGCCTTTATCAGAAAGAATGACATTGCCACATTTGTAAGGAAATGGAAGGACTTGGAAAAAGTTATACTAAGTGAAGTGAGCCAGACCCAAAGAAACATGGACTCTATGGTCTTCCTTATAGGGAATAATTAGCACAGATTTAAGCAAGTCACAGCAGAGGATCACAGGAGCCCAATAGCTATACCCTTATGAACACATAAGATAATGCTAAGTGAAATGAACTCCAGGTTATGGAAACGATTATTATATCACAGTTGTAACTACTTTCAACGTGCCATATGTAACTGTAGCCTCTATTATTGATGATATTCCTGTATCACTTTCCTGTGGTACCTACACTATCTCTGTATCTTATCTGAGTATATTGGAAACTGGGTATACTGGTATTAGAACCAGGAAATTGAAAGGGAATACCAAAATCAAGAGACACAGGGTAAAAAAAGACAACTGCAAAAGCAATACTTGCAAACTGTTTGGTGAAAATGAACTGAACAACTGAACAACTCATGGAGGGGGAGGGAAAAGGAGAGGGGGGAGGGGGGAATGAGGGACGAGGTAACAAACAGTACAAGAAATGTATCCAATGCCTAATGTATGAAACTGTAACCTCTCTGTAATTCAGTTTGATAATAAAAAAATTTTTTAAATGCCACTTGGTTCTTGCTGTTCACATTTTATTTCTCTTGAGGAATGGGTACATATTACAGCATCCCTCCATGGAGAAATGGAACCTCTGGTAGAGACATCAAGGAAGAGAGGAAGTGTTTACTTCCTTTCCTGCATCTTTCTCAACTTGAGATTGTTGATGGCATCAGAGGAACATAGGCTGGTCAGAAGGTGAATAAAGAAAAAGTCTCATTATCTTCTGAGGTTTTATGGAAACCATAGGGTCAAGAGTTTCTGACAGAAGGAAGTCAGAGTTCAGAGGCATTCAAATGGCTCAAGAAGAAGCAAGCCTGAGAGAATAAACAGTGCAAATAGGACTTCCTTGACAACCTTAGCCTAATGCCACTGTTGTTTTAAGTAATTGAGACCTGTATTTAAAAACCAACTTTATTCTACTTGAGTACCATAGTCTGTTTTCCATGACATGAATATCTGTATGTATCCATTGATAGGTTTAGATATGCTTTCTATACACTGGCCCCATGTTTAAAGCAAAATCAGCAGTATATGTATAATATGGTCTCGTTTATACTTGTTAATTATGTTTATATCTAGAGCTATACCTGAGAATGGACTCCTAGAGAAAGTATGACAGGTTGTAAACCATTTAATTAACAAAGGCTATACATTACTCAGCTTTCAATTACTTTATCAAATACCTTAGACAAAGTGACCTTGAGAAGTGACTTTTTTTCTTTTTCTTTCTTTCTTTTTCATTTGCTGTTCTGAAAGTTGTAGTCCATGACTGATTAGCCCTGTTGCTTACAGGAGCATGTGGAAGAAGAGGCCCATTCACCTTGTGGCTGGTGTGAAAAAGAGAAGGAAAAGGGATCGGGTCCCAGTATCTCTCCTGCAAGGGCTTGACCTTGATGGCCCTGCACCTCATCTCTTCAAGTGTCCACCATTTCCCAACAGCATCAAGCTGAAGACTGAACCTTTAATATATGAGCATTCATGGAATATTCTAGAGACAAACTTCAGCTGGTTCCCTTTGGGAAAAAGTATAGGAATGGGAAGAAAGCAGGTAACTAAAAAGCATTGCTTTTAATTCTGTACACTCTATTTCATATTTTTCGCTTATGTACATGATTTTTTAAATTATAAATATGACAGAGGCAACTATAGTTTTAAGAAAGAGACTATCCAGAGCCAATGCCTTCACCACAGAACTAATCTTTCTCTCTCTTCCTTAAAAGTATTTGAGTCAAGGGGCTGGGAATATGGCCTAATGGTAGAGTGCTTGCCTCACATACATGAGGCCCTGGGTTCGATTCCTCAGCACCACATAAACAGAAAAAGCTGGAAGTGGTGCTGTGGCTCAAGTTGGCAGAGTGCTAACCTTGAGCAAAAAGAAGACAGAGACTGTGCTCAGGCCCTGAGTCCAAGCCCCAGGACTGGCAAAAAAAAAAAAAAAAAAAAAAATACTTGAATTAGCCAGGCTCCTGTGGCTCACACCTGTAATCCTAGATACTCAGGAGGATGAGACCTGAGGATCATGGTTCAAAGCCAGCCTAGGCAGGAAAGTCCCTCTTATCTCCAATTAATCACCAGAAAACCAGAAGTGGAGCTGTGGCTCAAGTGGTAGAGCAGCAGTCTTGAGCTGAAGAGCTCAGGGACAGTGCCCAGACCCAGAGATCAAGCCCCAAGACTGAAAAAAAAAATTGAATCATGATATAGAAAAAAATTAGTACTTCTAACATAATTTTAGAAAAGTATATAAAAATGAATTAATGTTTTTAAATTAAAGCTATGTCTGTGCCAATGATATCTATGTAGAAATAAATTTTATAATGGTTAACAATATTTTCATCTGTGAATTGTTTAAATACACACATACAAAAGAATAGAAATGTACCCTTATGCTCTTTACAAAAACTAATTCAAAACTGATCAAAGATCATGTTAACTAAAACTATAAAATTCTTAAAAGAAAACTTTTGGGAAAACTTTTATGGTATTGGGTTTGGCAACAATTTTTTGTATATGTCACTGAAAATACTGTGAAAGAAAAAATGATAAATTGAGCAAATCAAAATTTAAAATGTTTATGCTTCCAAGGTGCTACCAATAAAGTGAAAAAAATTATCCAATGAATAGAAAAAGTATTTGTAGTCATATCCAGACAATATAAAGAACATCTAAAAAGAAATGACAAAATATTAATTCTATTGAGGTGTTCAACTGTTTAGATGACAATCACCCACACTACCAAGAGAGTACTCCAAGTGCTAATGTAAATGTTAATCTTGTCTAAAACTACTTCCATAGGACCCTTTAGAATAAAATTTAGCCAAATATCTATGGCCTTCTCAAGTGGACACATAAGCCATCACAGAGAGAAATAACCCAAATCCACTCACCAACAAATTAACGGATAAAGAAAAGTTGGCATATACATACAATGAAACATTATTCAGCCTTAAAAGGGAATAAAGTTCTGAAAACCTTGTGATACAAGAAGTGAGACATGAAAGAACAAACAGTTTGTGTGACTCCACTTATATAAAGCAACTAGAGTAGTCAAAATCACACAGCAAAAAATAGAATGATGGTAAGGAGGATAGGAGATACAGAAAACTAGTTTGATGAGTGTACCATTTTCAGGTTGAGAAGTAAAGTTCAGAAGTAGTTACAAAATAGTGTGTCTATTTTTAATCACTATTAAGTGTGTTCTTAAAAGTAAGGATAAAATTACACACACACACACAGTAAAAATGAGTTTATTATGCTACATGTTTTACATAGACTCTGTCATATAATCCCCGGGAATCCCTACTTGTGGATAACAAAGCTTCCTACAGAAAATGACTTGCTCAGGCCAGACTAGTATGAATCAGATCAGTGTCCAATCCCTCACCATCTGGCTTTAAGACTTGTGTGCTTAGTCACTGTGTTACACTAAAAACAGTAACCACATTCAGGTAATAAGATAATAAGCAAAATAAAATATTTTCCAAATAATGTTGTGAAGTTGACTCAATACCACAAAAATTCAAGGATTGGATTTCCAGAAAGATGTTAAATCCAGATTGTAATGAGTAACTATCCTCCTAAAATAGACCAACATTGACTTTTGCTGTACAAAAATACCCTTAAACCACAGCATCTCCAGTAATAAAATGAGAAAACAGGATTTCCAAAAACCAGCACCTGGCATCTGTCACATTTGTCTGCATGTCTCAAGACATGTTGTAGTTTTCCAATTTTTATTAATACCTCTTTTTCAAATGAGGTCCTTCAACTGACATTACTGAGCATTTACTTTATGAATATATACTATGGTGGGTTCTGTTCAAACAACAGAGGACAGTGGTGCTTGCCTACAATAAGATCTAATAATCAAATAGAGGGTCTCATCTCCATGCAGATGAACCTCTTAGATGAGACTCTGGTGATACACTGGCGTCTCCAGGCAAATCTAAGTAAACCCCTCGCTCCAAAGACCCTCCTCTCCTCATATGGTGGCCCACACTCTGTTATCTCAACATTGGGGCAGACACAGGAGGATCATGAGTCCAACGCCAACTTGAGCTACACAGCAAGATTATCTAATAGAAACACAGTCACCAGGGATGCTTGCACACTTAGAGCAGAATAGCCTAATGGTTAAGGTTTGGGTTCTGGAGTTGGACTATCTACATCTGCACCTGCCATCTATTCTCTGTGAAATCTCAAGCAAACATCTGAACCTGCCTATGCCTCCATCTTTACAACCATCAAGCAGGACACAAATAAGCACCAACCTTTGTAGGGTTGTTGTGAAGATCCCATAGCTAAAATATGCAAAGCACCCAGAACAACATCTACTATATACTAAATGGTCAGAAAAATGATAACCTAGAGATGTATCAAATAGCTACATAGTAGCAACAAACTGTTCCAAGGATGGGTGGGAAAATACATGATCACCCAAGAGAAAAAGAAATTTAGAGATAGATATTTCAAAGATGATGACACAGAGGGCCATAATGGCTCAATGTCATACCTGAGCCCAGACAGATAGTTATCAACAGCAACAGAGCACAACTCTGTGCCATATCATAACACCCTCAGGGAGGAAAAGGTAAGAGAACCCCAAAATGATCCTCCTCTTAGGTGTATATTATAGTTCTTATCTACTTCAGTAACTCTAAATTATAAACTTAGAAGTCTCCATATGTTTATAAACAATTCTATCAGCAGGGTTTAGAGCTGTTCTGCACACAGTGTGTGCTTGGAAAGAAGAGAAGGTTGTAACAACTGAATACAAGTAAAAGACTTTAGAATATGTCTATGTAAGGAAAAGTAGTCAGGATAATGGCTCAGAGAACCAACTGACTTAAACAGGGCTGCAAGAATGAGTCCAAAAATCATTCCTCAGCCCTGTCCTGGGCAGGCCTTCCAATCTACAGCCCTTGAATGGAGAATACAGAAGCCATGAAGCAGCTGCAAAGAGTATGCCGGTCAAGCAGTGGAGACTAGATCCCAGAAATATCTCCACTCGGTTACTGCAACCAGTTCAGCTCACTGTCCCTCTACCAAGCATCTCCTTTCTTGTTCACCAATCCGTACCTTACTCTCCTAGCCTCCCTCTTTGCAACCTTTCCTCTCACTAATGTCTCATGGATTATGCCAGTGTCCCCAGAATCATGCCACACTTTCCAGTCACCATGTCTTTGCCCCTTCTTCTCATTACTCCTAAAATTATGCGGCTGTCCTATGATCCCTTCCCACCCACTACTTCCAAGCAAGACTGGAAAAATCCTTCTCAGACATGCTAGCCAGTCCATGCAGCCTACAATAAGATAACCTTTAGAACCTTCTAAATCCAAAGCAGTTGACTAATTCTTCATTTCCCATTCAAGGCATTGGGTTATTGTCTCAAACAGTTCCTGCCTAAACAAATGCTCAGTACTGGATAAATACTAGTTTTCACAACAGAGATCAGAACAGAAGCTGGGAAATCTGAGGTGCAGAGGAAAAGCTAGGAAAGAAGACAATGAAGTATGAGTTCAATAGCAAAGACTAACTACAGCTTTACAGATAGTGCTCTAAGGGTTTTTCACATTTCACCTCACATAGTCCTCTAAATAATCCCATAAAATAGGAGCTATTATTTATTACTAGTACATTAAAAGAGGAGGCAACTGAGGCACAAATGGACTGAGTGATTTTCCCAAGGTCATACTGTGGAGTTAGGAATTAAATCTGGCCATATAGCTCCTTGTGGTTGCTTTTCCACAACCATATCCCTTCTAAACCTGTGCCCCTGAAAACTACTTGAGTTGTTCTATCCTCTTGTATGCATTCCCTTTCTGAATCAACAACTCACTTTGTAGCTTACCATATTTGCTTCATATTCCCACCTACTGCTGAGACAGGAATTAAACATCAGCACTAGCAAGATCTCACATAACAGTAATTACAATATGAAGTCAAAACATCCCCTCTTACAAAAGAATAACAGATGTTTATGATAGACTGGGCCTTAGACCACTCACCTAATTCAACAACTTTCCATCATTCCATTTCCACTTCCAACAATCACTCAGTTATTATTTTGATAGAATTACAAATGGAATATATGATGAAATTACAGATACACAAGTCATTTGTCACACGTATATTTAAAACTTAAGGTATCCTGTATGATTAAACAAACATAAAGGACTTTAGGTCTCCCACAATGGATAGGAGAATAACACAGAAAAGATGCAGATTAGGATTATGATAACATTCAGGATCCAGTTCAGGTTACATTTTAATATTAAATATCCCAATAATATAACCAAAGGTGTTCATTCCGAATGAGTTAAGACAATTTTCCCAGCCTTCCATCAGAAAATTCAGAAGGGAGGGTGAATAAGGATTTCAGTCTTTATGGATGCATAAAACGTTCTCACAGGAAGAAAATTGGAAAATTAATTTATCAGTACCTTCAATTTTGGAGTTCAGAGGCTTACAACCAAATACCAAAACTACATTTTTGTTCCTAAGAAATTTTAGTTGAGAGCTCCTCCTTCCACTCCCCTTCCACATCCTCCCCCCAAAAAACAACTTTTAAATAGCAAACCAAAAGTTTAAATGTTTACCAAACAGAAGAGAAGGAAGCTGGATGTCTGTGTGCTGTTTGGATCAGAAAGCGCTATTTTTCTCCCGTTGATTAAAATTAAAAAATAATAAAAGGCTGACAAAAAAAAAAAAAGAACAAAACGATAGGATAGAGATCAAAGCAGAAGAAATAAGATATCCAGCATGTATTCAAAACTTACCCTACTTGATCTGTTTACGCAACCCTTTATTTTTCCTACTTTGCCGGTTAAGGTCAGATAGCGGCTGGGCTCTGGTTGCTGTTTCTTTTCTTTTGATCCCAGAGTCCCATGAAAACTAAGTTTTGTGTGAGATGTCTCCCTTTAGGGGAAGGGGGAAAAAAGTTTGAAGCTTGGATTCCTGGTTGCTCCTTGGGAAAAGTAAATAATAAATAAGTGGCTAGCAGGAGACGACGTGGGGGACGTGCTTGGCTGACGTCGGGCCCGCCAAAGGAGGCCTCTCAGTTTCTCTGCACAGCTGTCCAGATGTGCTTCCACTGGTTCCCCCGCCCTGCCAAGGTTGGTCCTGCTGCCGCTGGCAGATGCCTCCGCTCATTGGTGGCTGTGGCTTGTTCCTTACAGCCGATTGGTGGAGCAGCCCGCCACTCCTGTGTGAGGTCTTTGGCCCGCCCCTGCTCGCCAAGCCAGCAGGCTGCATTCTCCAAAGGAACCTGAAAGAACCGGGCGGTCGCTGACGTGGCAAGTTGGCAGGAGCCCCGGAGAGGATTAAGAAGGGTCGCCAGACCCCCAGACTTTGTTTTGCCCTTACCCGAGCCCCTGTTGTGCCTGTCTCTCCAGGCAGTTAGGCTGGATTGTTTCCATCCATTTGGGATGAGCTAGCTTAAGGCCCCGTGGGAGAAGCCAGTCCCTGGCTGCCCAGGCGTCTAAAGGATGCTCAGGCCTAGCCTGGGGCTTTACCCTCCCCAAGGGAGGGAGGGAGGGGTGAGGAAGAAAGGGAGGGAGGAAGGGGTAAGGAAGAAAGAGAGGAGAGACAGAGACACACAGAGAGAGAGAGAGAGAGAGGGGAGAGAGAGAGAGAGAGAGAGAGAGAGAGAGAGAGAGAGAGAGAGAGAGAGAGAGAGAGAGAGAGAGAGAGAGAGAGAGAGAGAGCACCTTGGACTCATATGCTCTTGGAGAAATATTAAATTCTTCATTGAAATTCACTTCACCAAAAATTTGGTAGTTTGTATGAAGAAGCCCCAGGGCACGATTTTACAGGCTGGGTTTAGTTTTTTTGTTTGTTTTGTGTGGGTTTGTATTTCTCTCTCTCTCTCTCTCTCTCTCTCTCTCTCTCTCTCTCTCTCTCTTTGTCTCTCTCTCTGGTGATATCTGTGGGAAAAGGAGAAATGTTGCTTTACTCTATGAGAACTGAGAAAGAACTGCAACAAACAGTGCATTGATCCTGGGGAACCTTTGAGGGAAGGAAAAGAAGAGTTCTGCCCATCAATTGTCATTGAAATATGAATGTGACAAAAACCACACTCATACCATGGAATGGAAGTGACAGGCCATGTATCAAACAGCTTTTATCTGCATTCTTATATTTAATTCTGTGTCTGTCTCTGTTTCTCTCTCTCTCTCTCTCTCTCTTTCTGAGTGTGTGTGTGTGTTTGTGTGTATGTGTGTGTGTACTGGGGCTTGAACTCAGGACCTGAGAGCACTTTCTATTAGCTTTTCTCACTCAAGGCTAGCACTCTAACACTTAAGCTACAGCTCCACTTTTGGCTTGTTTGGTAATTATTCACAGGTAAGTTTCACAAACTTTCCATGCCTAGGCTGGCTTTGACCTTACATCCTCAGTTCTCAGTCTTCTGTGTAGCTAGGATTACAGAGATGAGCCACTGGTGCCTAGCCTCATATTTACTTCATATATCTACATAACAAAGTAAATCTTAACATCTCTATTTTCAATGAAGATACCAGGTCTGAAAGACTACTCCAGCATGCCTCTAAACATGTCACTTATGTGGGAGCCAGGATTCATTTGACCACCACTTCCTTCTGATGTTGAAAGCTTTCACTACAAAAATGACATCTTGTTGATTGGTGTATTCATTATCTATTGTTGTCTAATGATTACTCCACACTGTAAAATAATATGTGTATGTTCTTAAAACAACATACACAAATTATGGCACTTTCTGAATCTTAGAAGTCCAAATGTGGCTTAATCGGATCTTCTCAGGGGCTGTCAAGGCTGCAATCAAGATGTCAGCTGGGCTGCACTCTCATCTTCAGGCTCTTCTGAAAATGAATATGCTTCCAAGCTTCCCAGGATTATAGGCAAAATTAATTTTTTGAAGCTATAGGACCAACTCTAAATCCCCAATTTCTTTCTGAATGTTAATAAAAGATTACCCTTAGCTCCCAGATTTTACTTTCTGGGAGTTCCTAAAAGCCAAGAAGAGAGATCATAGGGAGCTACCTTAGCATCTATTTACCACAAATGGTAGTTATAAGCTTCAGTTTCTATTTACATGACTATAATGTTATAACTCCTCCCCATGGAAAAATTCCCTGACCCTCCCCCTCAAAAAACCTCAATGGCCTGCTCACCAAGAAAAGTATGACTACTTAATAGATACATATCACTTAATCCCTCTGATTCTTGGAAACCCTTGAAGTAGCCTTAAAATGTGGACCCAGAAAATAAGATTTCTCCTATATTTAGCTATCTGAATCATTTGTAATATAACTGAAAGGATATGTCCCAGCCATCCCAGGGGACCATGAGGAGATAGTCACAGACAGGAGAAGAAGGTTTATAAGGTTTATTAGTGGGGGGCCATATCTCCCATGGGAGAGGGAGCAACATAGCAGCTGGCTGGCTTCCGTACCTTATCCAAGTGCCAGCTTCTCTGGGGCTAAAGGGGAAGTAGGTAGGTCTGAATGGTGAGTGGGAGTGGCCCATTATAGTTCTAGGGCAGGGAATTTAGGTGTGGGTGGATCTGGGAGCTAATGGGAGGAGCTGAGGACCTAAGGCCAGGGGAAATGCTAGCAGTAACAATTATGCACATCTTAGCATAGAAGCTCCAGTGAGCTGACAGCCCAGATATTGATCAAGCTACTACACATTGCCATCAGCAAACATCTGATGTATTGACGACTGAAATGACCTGCTCAAATATCTACTAAAGAAAAGCTTCCTTCAGGTTGTAGGAATATAGAGTAGATAAAGCTTTCTCCTGCTATAGTCAATGAAAACTACTAAACTTATATAATAACCAATATGTGATTGACATAGAAGATAAGCCATTTAGAACTCTCATAACCTAAGGTCTGAATTTTGTTTTATCATTCCAGATCTGAAGCTAAAGACAGTAGTGCTATGGTTTAGATTTTGAAAGCCCCATAAAGGTCCATGTGCGGAGAGCTTGGTGTGCCCATGGCTTTTTGGGAGATGGTAGAACCTTTAAGAGGTGGAGGACTAGTGAAAGGGAGTTAGCTCCTTGGGGATATGGCCTTGAAGAAAGTATCAGGACACCATTGCCTTCCTTTCTCTGTCCTCACACCCAATAGACAGAAAATGAACAGACTTATTCTGTCATACACTGCTGCCATAATATTCTGCCTCAATATCGGCCTACAACTGACCTGAAGTCAAAAGATACAACAAAAGCATAAATAAAAGCATGATAAAAAGGAAACTTATCAAATTGGACACTAGTCTATTGTATTCCATTTACACCTTAATAAATGTTTTCAAAATGATGTTGAGAATAAAATAATGTTTTGAAACATGGTTATACAAAAATATTTGGATTCACAATTAGTAGCTCAAATAGTAGCTCAAATAGTGGCTCAAAAAAGTAGCAATATTTTTAATATTCTGGAGACGCCACTTACTGTAAAGAAGGGTCATAACTTTTTGTACTTCTAGTATCTCCCTTTACTTTTCCAAGCTATTTTTTTGTGTGAGCCATTCCTGGGGTGTTGGGGATTATTATGGCCTGGGAAAGACTGCCCTTCCACCAGCCTTGGGACAATAGAAGCCCCTCCCACCTTTTGACCTCCACCCCTTGGGAGGTGAACACGTGCGTGCCACCATGATGGGGTTGTCCCGCCCACAAAGGGAAGTTTCGTGATGTCACTTGATGAACGTGACCCCTAGCCTATGACTGACCCTTTGGCCAGCCCCCTTTCCTTCCCGCCATTACTTCTATATAAGTGCCCTTCCATATTAAAGTCTGTTGAGACGCATTCCACCACCGCAGCGTGTCCCTGATGCCTTCCTTTCGCCTCCGCCCTCGGTAACATGTGGGGGGAACTGGGGGGAGGGGAAGCTTCAGCAACCCGTCCTCAACTTAGCGTTTGCCCATGTGAGCACGCCTTTGGCCTTCCGCTGGCGGAGGGCCAGGCTGGGTGCTCTTTTATAGAGTTTGTGGTTACCATTCTCCCCGTGGGGGGAGAAAGGGGGTGTCCAGAACCCCAACATAAATGGCGCCCGAACGGGGACCGAATCGTACGGCCGAGAAGTTCGGGGTACAGTATCCCCACAGATTGCTAAGTAGGGTTTTAGAGGAGGGTCCTGCCCATCCAGACGGGGCAGAAGCATGGAGACATGGGCTCGCGGGACGCGGCGCCAGAGAGTTGCCCCACCGTGGCGATTTGGCGCCAGGCGGCGGAGGGAGCGGGGCGCGCTTCCCGCGGAAACATGTCAGTGGAGCAGTGGGGCTGGAGCAAGAGGAATGCGACCCCGGGCTGGGGTTGGTTAGTTCTGCTCTGTGCGCCCCGGGCCAGACGGCGGTCCCGGCACCCGCAGTGGCGCTTGAGAAGCAGTGGGTGGCCGAGCGCCGGAGCGGTTTGGCTTGCGCGGGCCGAGCGTGAGTACACTGTGCTCCGCGCCACCCCGGGTTTGCGAGGTGCGTGGGCTGGGGCTCGTGGCCCCGGGCGGCACCAGGCGTCTTTTGCGGTATCAATTCGGCAGCCGAGTGTGGCGGGCCGAGCACGGCGTGGCGGAAGCGCGGTTCCGCCATGTGGGAAGCTGTGGCATGGCGGCGGCAGAGCGTTGGGGATGGCTGCTGCTTTGGCCAGGCTTGTATTTACAATGGCTGGGCTGGAGCCAGTGCGGCCCCAGCCCACGGATGGATTAAAAGGCGTGGCGTGCAGTTTAGACCATGGGACGGTGTCCCAGTTGGGGTGCGTGGGCGGCAGCAGCGGCGGCAGCAGCCCCGGAGTGGCTGGACCTGCTGCAGCCCGGCAAACTGCTTTATGCCCGCCGATGGTCGTTAAGCTCAGAAATTCGGGTGAGTTGGTTGAATCCTGATTTCTCTGACTTAACACACACGTGGAGCACAATGGGGCACGCCATATTGGAGGAGGGGCCCCACCCATTCCCCCCAGGTGAGGGGCGTGCCAGACTCAGCCTGGGCTGGCCGATTGCGCTGCAGCTGAGAGAGGCAAGCACCCCGCTGTGCTTGCCTACACGATCTCTCTGTGTCAGACTCACATCTGCAGACGGGGTTGGAGACAGGAAAGCCTCAAATTATAAACCAAAATGGAATATTAAAAGGAAAACAAAGAGATTTGATACAGCAATAGGTAATTTGATTGAACTTCCATGTTTACCAGTTCAAAGATATAAAATCAACTGGAGTTTTTCTAGATGGATAAAAGGGTTTGCTTGTCCACTGTGATTTAAAAATTGTCATGTTGGGAGTGTGTAATTAACAGGTTTCCCTTTTGTTTTTTATTCAACCACGTGGTTCTATTATGGGCAAATTAATATCATTTGCCGCTGGAATTCCAGAAAATTTAAATGGCCAATCAAAGCAATTTTAAAGAGCGCTCAGGTATTTTTGTGTGTGTGTGTGTGTGTGTGTGCGCGCGCGCGTGTGGTTGTTGGTAAGATTTAAAAGCATAACAATAGGTTTCCATCCCGGTGTTCGATGGAGATAAAGGTGCCTATAAAAATTTCCATAAGGTTCAAATATACAACATGTGGTAAAAGTACACCAGTATGTTATTTTATATTCAGTGTGTTTCCATAAGGTTCAAATATGCAGCATGTAGTAAAAGCACAATGGTATAAAATCAGCATGTTATTTTATACTCAGTGTGTTAAAAGTTAAGTGTGCATGTAGCCTTAACAACTCTTTGGCATAAATTAAGATTTTACCTTCCCATTTTCTCTCCTGTGTTCTCATAAACTCTCAAGATCAAGAAATTGAGATTGCTTCATACAAATGTGACTATTAACCTCAGCTTTCCTGACCCAGGATTAATATACTGCTTTATAGGATACAGGTGGACAGATGCTAGCCGCATGGACGGTGGCAGCTCCTGGATATAGGAAGATGCCACCACAGTCTGTTCCCGAACTGCCTTGTTTCACTACTAATGATTCTTTGCTCTCTCTCCCATTAGAAGCTGCTCGAATGATTTATGAGCCTTGAGTAGGATGTGAATAGTTCCATCTTAACAGTTACTCCAGGTTAAATCACCATAGTTATGTTAGTGGTCACAGCTAGCCAGGTGAAATTTTGGGATTAAGAAAGTCTTAAAATTTTGTGATTAAGAAAGTCTTTGAATTTTGTGATTAAGAAAGTCTTTTCACCCTGCTTAAACCAGAAGGGCATCGATATACCAGAGCCAGAAGTGCTGAAAAATTTTGAACACTCTAACCAATCTATATAGAAATTTTGCAGGCAACCCAGAGCAAGATGTGAGCAAGAGAAGCCACTACAGCCTTGCCTCGAGTTCCCTATCGCATGGCATGGAACTTGCCAAATGGGGATGAGGGACGCAGCCACTTCCGAGACTGAGGATTCCACAATGCTTTAACCCTTTGCCCTTGGCTGTCATTTATCTGTGTTCTCTTTCACTTGCCAGTGGGATTCAATGGCGTGATTCAAGTTGATGGCATGTAAATCTCATGTTTTCTAAGTGTTATAGCCAAACCTTCACAAGCAGTTTTTGGTCAGTTCTCAACGGGTTACAAATGGATTATCTCTGTTGTGTTTTTTCCTTGTTGCTCAATTGGGAATAAAAAGGGCTTGTAGGGCTATGACTCCCTGGATAGTTCAAAGCCAGCCCGGGCAAAAGGAAAAAATCTCTCCAAAATCCCACCTCCCAGTTAAACAGCAAAGAGCCAGGTTGAGAGCTCAACCACAGAGAGCGAGCAAAAGGCTGAAGCAGCACCGTGACTCAAGTGGTAGAGCACTAGCCTTGAGCGAAAGTGCTCATGGACAATGCTCAGGCCCCGAGTTCAAACGCAGATGGGAAAATGCAATTCCAGCCACAAACGTTAAAATTCCTGGGACTTAGCCAGTCCAGGAGACGGAAAGGTGGAGTGGAGTGAGAGGAGAATGGTGCCATATTATCCTAAAGGGAGATGCCTTGTTTCACCCTTTCAAAATGGATCAGAGCCGGGAAATCGAGAGAGATAATTCCTGTCCATTTTCTTCTTTTTTGCCAGTTGTATATAGGTGTATATATATATTTATTTATTTTGCCTCTGACTGGCTATGCCAAACCAGTTTTCTATCATTAACCACTTCTTTCAGTCGTTTCTCCTTACTCGTTCACTTTACAATTGGGTTTATGCTCCAAAAGGGAACTGTTCCTGGCTTATGCCCAGGGTGTGTTCTATGCCATTCATGCCAACCAGCTCTGAGAACTTGTCGATACTTTGCCTGACCTTTTCAAAAGTGTCTTTTGACAGAATAACATCTCTTGCTGAGATCACCAATGGGGAATTTGCCGTTCACAGTCGTCACCCTAACACAGGCCTGAACCCTGGAGGCACCAGCCTTGAAAACTTCTGGGTATGCCCAAAGACTCAGGGGGGGCTAGAGAAAACCATAGCGCTCTCTGGCCCTAGTGACCATACTCATGGTAATGATGGGGACTTTTTGCCAGCTACACCGGACTGCCAGGCTGACCAGGGGCCCTTGATTTACGTCGCCCCCTTAACAGCAGGAAGTAGCTACAGAAGACGAGACCTCCATCCATACTCCCTGCCTGGTGGCCGCCGGTGTCATAATTTTAAAAAACAAAAGGGGGAGGTATTCCCCAGGATTAATTAAGGATTAGTTATGCTTATGTTAATTATCCAGAAATTTTAAATCATCCCGAATCAGTGTGGGATGGAGTACAGTATATGTGTTTTTCCAGATTGGAAAATTAAACCCAGAGCACCCACTCTGGAAAAATGTTTTCTTGTTCTCTTCAGGAAAAGGAGGACCATGTTGGACTTCTGCTCTCCCATGAAAATATGGAAAGTAGGACTGCCTACGGTAGGAAGCAACCAAGCTTCCTTTCCTTGTCTGCTTTCTAGATTCCTTCTTGAGCATCTCATGGCTCATGGAAAGTAGGACTGCCTACGGTAGGAAGCAACCAAGCTTCCTTTCCTTGTTTGCTTTCTAGATTCCTTCTTGAGCATCTCATGGCTCAATGTTTTGCTGTGGCAATACTGCCTACAGCGTCACACAAAGAAACCAAAGGAATTTTGCACCATGCTTCTTCCTTTCCTCTCCCCCTGCTGCTAGACTTGGGGAGTCCCGTTGGAAAGAAAATAGGAGCTGAGGGTATTGACACTCAACCCCAATGTTTTATGATAGAAATGCTTAAAAGGGTAAATGCAAAGGTTTAACACCTTGGCTTCAATGTTTATATAAAAGAATGTTTTACTAATCACTTATGTTTGAGTTATCAGCTACTGTGAACTGCCGGGAATGCCAGAGTTTCAGCTTCTACCTCACCAACAAAAGAGGGCTGCTGTCTGCACCTTCCTGCACTTGGCAGAAACCAGCTGAGGATTCTGACTTCTGGACATAGCCAGATGGATGGACCCTTACCTACCCCTCACCCCAGTTTTGTGGAAGGGGCCCCACAGATCTTATGTCAGCATTTGCCTTATGCCCACACATGCCATGTGTTTACAGCATCCCCTGCTTATTGAAAAAAACAAAAAGGGGGAGATGTTGGGGATTATTATGGCCTGGGAAAGACTGCCCTTCCACCAGCCTTGGGACAATAGAAGCCCCTCCCACCTTTTGACCTCCACCCCTTGGGAGGTGAACACGTGCGTGCCACCATGATGGGGTTGTCCCGCCCACAAAGGGAAGTTTCGTGATGTCACTTGATGAACGTGACCCCTAGCCTATGACTGACCCTTTGGCCAGCCCCCTTTCCTTCCCGCCATTACTTCTATATAAGTGCCCTTCCATATTAAAGTCTTTTGAGACGCATTCCACCACCGCAGCGTGTCCCTGATGCCTTCCTTTCGCCTCCGCCCTCGGTAACATGTGGGGGGAACTGGGGGGAGGGGAAGCTTCAGCAACCCGTCCTCAACTTAGCGTTTGCCCATGTGAGCACGCCTTTGGCCTTCCGCTGGCGGAGGGCCAGGCTGGGTGCTCTTTTATAGAGTTTGTGGTTACCATTCTCCCCGTGGGGGGAGAAAGGGGGTGTCCAGAACCCCAACACTGGGGCTTGAACTCAGGGCCAAGTGCTGTCCCTGAGCATTTTTGCTCAGGGCTAGTGCTCTGCCGCTTGAGCCATAGCTCCACTTCTGGCTTTTTCTCTGTGTGTGTGTGTGTGAGTGTGCACACGCGCGCGTGCGCACGCGCACATGCTTAATTACAGACAAGAGTCTCACAGACTATCCTGCCCAAGCTGGCTTTGAATTGTGATCCTCAGACTTTAGCCTCTTGAATACAGGCATGAACCCCTGGTTCTGGAGGGAATTAGTATTTTAAAACACTTGTCAAGACAGGTGCTGGTGACTCTTGTCTATAATCATACCTACTCACTAAACTAAGGTCTGAGGATCATGATTCAAGCCAGCCCATGGAGGAAAGTCTTTGAGACTCACCTCCAATTAAGCACCAGAAGAGCCAGAAGTAGAACTGTGGCTCAAGTGGTAGAGAGCTAGCCTTGAGCACAAAAACTTGAAGACAGTTCACAGGCTCTGAGTTCAAGCCCCAAGACCAACACACACACACACACACACACACACACACACACACAGAATTATACTTACTACCTCACTTACATAAAGGTAACCCCCCTGTACAACACCTTAATAACACTACAATTATATTGAATAAAAACACTTGTCAGTTGAATTGTTTAAAATGGCTTTTGTCTTCATTTACATTTTTCTTAGGAAGGACTTCAGGAGAAACTTGACAGATTCGCAGATCATTTAGGGTGATAGGGCTGTGAAACCCAGGCTTTGTAAGGCATGAAGGATAGTACAAGGATGTTCACCTGATGAGACCCATGGAGCCAGCCAACCAAAGGAAGATGTGCCCAATCTCCTCAAGGAACTAGAGTAACATCTTTCAGGAAGGGATGGAAAGAAAAACGTGGGTAGAACTCTGACAAGAGTCAGATTTCAACTCAGGATGAAAAAGGGCCTTCATTGTGGGGAGTGCAGGAGGAGATAACAATGTCAACTACTAGAAAGGTAACACAGTCAAGAAAGAGCTGGAACATTCTTGGTAGATATCTTGTAAAGGATATTCCTGCCACAAGTAGCACTGGGACTACACAATCTTCAAATGATCTTCAAAAGTCCTCTGCTGTTATTTTACTCACATCTCCTCTGTGTTTTTTTTTCTATATGTTCTTGGACTTCTGGAATAGTGATTTCCTATGCTCACAAATCAAGGGGTAAGAAGCAAAAACATTTGTTTATGAGAACACTATGAGTAGAAAACACACATTAAATAACCACAGGTAGCATAAGTATTTCAGAGATGACAGATGACTCCTGAAAGAGTGCTTTGTGGCTCCTCCATCATGTTGAAAGGGTTCATAACAGAACAACCCTGTCATTACCTCTTTAATGAATGGCTAGCCAGTTCCAACCCCACTGGAGAACCTACACAATTCAACATATTAGTCATTTCAGAGATTTCATTGTGTGCCCCCGCCCTACACCTAAACTCTTGAAGGCAAGTTACACCATAACAATGGTGTAAATGTGCTACTAAGGAAGAGTCACACAGCACTGGACCTTGAGAGCAAGAAGGAGAAAAGAATGGGAGGGGAGGAGTTTGAAATAAGTCTTTTTCATTAAGGTTTGGACACCACCTAGATTAGGCATTTGGTGCTTGCTCTGCTAAAGATTTTTTTTTTCTAATAAAACTATAACTAATAAGGAGTCCTCCAAAGATGTCTAGCTTGGGAGCCCTTTTTATGAGTTACTGTGTGGAGAGGGAAATGGAATAGAAAAAAAAAACCAACAACAAGTAGTGATGAGATTAGTGAAATAGTTGAAATAGACAGTAACTTTAACATACAGTGCATGAGGCAACGTCCAGAATGCTGGAGGCTTAAATCATTTCAGAATTGTTATTGTAGGTCCCTGATGACACCAATCTTCTAAAACATTACATTCCCCTATACATCACTAGGTTCAAAAAAGATAAAGAAAGCTAAAGAAATTACATCTATCAGAACTTCTCTTGGAGGATAAAAGTCATATTTTTTCTAGGGCTGAGATGTAGCTCAGTGGCAAAGCGCTTGCCTAGCAAGTGCAACGTCCTGAATTCAATCCCCAGTACCAAAAAAAGGAAAGACAAAAAAAAAATACAGTTAAAAGTCATATTTTTCCTAACTTAGCAACTTGATGTTGAGAGCCTAAGAACAGAGTAACCAAATTCTTTCTTTTCATTCATTCATTTCATGAGTAAAGATTGACTAATTGCTGGCTACCAAACGCTGAGAATGCATAGATGTAAAACAAGACAAAACCTCCAAGTTAACTTCTTAATTTGCATTAACACAAATTATTGTAGCTTATGGAAAACAGTATAGAAGTTCTTCAAAATTTTTAAAGCAGAACTATTGTATCATTCAATAATCCTACCACTGGATATAAATCTGAAATAAATTAAATCAGTGGGCTGAGGAGATACTTGCGCCCTTATGTTCATTGTAGCATTATTCACAAAAATCAAGATAAAGAAACAACCTATGTACCTATTGATAGATTAATAATAAATAAAATGTGAGACGTTCCTCGCCGAGAGTCGCCGCCGTTTTCTGCTTCAACAGTGCTTGAACGGAACCCGGAGATCGACCCCCATCCCGGCCGCCCGCCTCGGAGCTACCAGGAGCTACCAACCTCCCGCCACCTCTCTCTCTCTCTCTCTCCACCGCACCCTCGGACCGCTCCAGCGCAGCCACCGCGTCTCTCCTCGCCGCTGCCATGACGACCGCATCCCCCTGGCAGGTGCGCCAGAACTACCACCAGGACTCAGAGGCCGCCATCAACCGCCAGATCAACCTGGAGCTCTACGCCTCCTACGTCTACCTGTCCATGTCTTACTACTTTGACCGAGATGATGTGGCTTTGAAGAACTTTGCCAAATATTTCCTTCACCAATCTCATGAGGAAAGGGAACATGCAGAGAAACTGATGAAGCTGCAGAACCAGCGAGGTGGCCGCATCTTCCTGCAGGATATCAAGAAACCAGACCGTGATGACTGGGAAAACGGGCTGACTGCAATGGAGTGTGCATTGCACTTGGGAAAAAGTGTGAATCAGTCACTACTGGAACTACACAAACTGGCCACTGACAAAAATGACCCCCATTTGTGTGACTTCATTGAGACTCATTACCTGAACGAGCAGGTGAAATCAATCAAGGAATTGGGCGACCACGTCACCAACTTGCGCAAGATGGGAGCCCCTGAATCTGGCATGGCGGAGTATCTCTTTGACAAGGACACTCTGAGAGACAGTAACAATGACAGCTAAGCCTCAGGCTGATCCCCCAAAGCCACAGTGACTGCCCCTCACCGAGGCAGTGCACGCATGCTGGGGTTACCATTACCTTTTCTATAAGTTGTACCAGAACATCCTAAATTCTTTTAATTTGTACTATTCCTTCAAATAAAGAAATTTGGTACCAATAAATAAATAAATAAAATGTGAGATATACGTATATATCTCCACATATATATGTATACACACAATGAAATAGTGTTCAGCTATAAGAGAAGAAAATTCTTTTAAAAATAACAAGAAAATGGGGAAAGACTATCCAAATAGAACTGTACTCTTTACCTGATTTATATAACTGTTCCTTCACTGTACATCACCATTATATTAGCAATAAAAATATTTTAGGGGCTGGGGATATGGCCTAGTGGCAAGAGTGCCTGCCTCATATACATGAGGCCCTGGGTTGGATTCCCCAGCACCACATATACAGAAAATGGCCAGAAGTGGCGCTGTGGCTCAAGTGGCAGAGTGCTAGCCTTGAGCAAAAGGAGGCCAGGGACAGTGCTCAGGCCCTGAGTTCAAGGCCCAGGACTGGCCAAAAAAATATATATATTTTAGATAACAACATGCGAAGAACTAATGACCATAATGTTAAGTGAACATAAATCAGGGACAGAAAAACAAATTCTGCATATCACACATATATGAAATCTAAAACTCTTGAATTTATAGAAGTGGAGAATAAAATGGTTATTGGTTGGTCTAGCATCTGGGATTCGCAGGTGTTGATCAAAAGATAAAAAATTCAGTAGACAGAAAATAAAACATTTAGTTTCAGTTAAGTTCAAGAAATCTAGTCTATGATGATAATAGTTAACAGCAATGTATTATATTCTTGATAATTGCTAAGGAATTAGATTTTAAGTGATTCTGTTACAAAAAATATATATAAGTATTTGAGTTAATGCATATATTAATTACAACAATTGAGATATTCTACAACAGATTTGTATTTTTAAAAATCATGATATACATGGAAATTACTTTTATTCATTAGCATACAAAAGGCACTCATCTGACTCATGTAATTCTAATCCTTCTGTACATCATCTTTACAATAACAATAGAGTAAATTAATTTTAGAAATTATTATTATTATTATTTTTTTTTTTGCCAGTCCTGGGCTTTGGACTCAGGGCCTGAGCACTGTCCCTGGCTTCTTCCCGCTCAAGGCTAGCACTCTGCCACTTGAGCCACAGCGCCGCTTCTGGCCGTTTTCTGTATATGTGGTGCTGGGGAATCGAACCTAGGGCCTCGTGTATCCGAGGCAGGCACTCTTGCCGCTAGGCTATATCCCCAGCCCCTAGAAATTATTTTTAAAAAGAAAGTTCTTGTGAACATGGATGGTACTTTTCATCCCTGGTAAGTTCAGAATGTTCTGTTTTGCTGAACACCATAGAGAATAGAGTGGGGAAAGGTGTATGTGCAGAGTAATGTCTTTAAAGCATTAGTTTAAAAACCTGAGGTGGTGAGACTGCTATATGGGAAAGGCTATGAAAAGGGAAGAAAGGGAGAAGAGCAAAAGGATGATATCAATCATGATGCATTGTACTTCTAAACTGGCATGTTGAATGGTAATCCCTCTTTACTGAGGTCAAGTGGAAACTAAGTAATGTAGGTGGAAAAGGATTGTAGGCAGGCACCACCATACTCAACAGAGGTAGACTTACTATCATTTCTATCCTACCTTGTTTTTATTTGTGAAATCATGTTGTCTCTTTGGCTGGTGTCTAAATCTTTCTCATTGGAAAGTAAGTTTCCTGAAAACAGGGATGTGGAACTGTTTGGCTCAGTATTGTATCCTCAGCACATTGTAGGCCACCAAACAAAGTCTATCTCTGCTCGGTGTGACAGTACCTGTCTACCGTCCCAAGAGGCTGAGTCAGAAGGATTGGAACACAGATGCATGAAATCTACAGTACTGGAGCTACCATGCCATCCTATGCGCTCTCTGAAGGTGATACAGAGGGATGCTGGGAGAGATTCTGCAGACTGCAAGCTGCAGGCTTCCCACATAGCAACTACATCACAGAATCCTGGAGAGACAACTGGTAGAGCACTGAAGTAACTGAATGTTGCTTAGAATCTAGAAGCCCTCCGTGGAGACTTTAATTAGATCCCTAAATTGCCAATCTCCATTGGGGACCTGCAGAAGTCAGTTGAACCTGTCACGATGCTGCCATCCAATGGACATAACTCTATAACAAATGCTAAAGACAGAACGTTCTTTTCTTTCTCTTTTCTTTCACTCCAATTTTTTTGGGGGAGGAGGTGTTCTGATGATTTAATTCAGGGCCTTGCCCTTGCTAGGTGGGTGCTCTCTGACTTAAGCCCCATCTCCAGCCCCCATTTTTACTTGTTCTTTTCAAGGTAGGTGATGTTTTCTGCCAGAGCCAGCCTGGAATACATTCTCCTACATGTGCTTCCAGGAATGACAATGAAAGAAGTATTTTATTTGTATATATGTATGTATATATATATGTATGTATATATGTATATGTGTATATATGTATATGTATATATATGTATGCATGCATGCATTTGTATATACATATACATACATATACACATATACATATATATGCATGTATACATATATGTATATATACTATACTATCTACATGGATAACACTTTGGAAAGATATATATCAAAGCATTAACAAATTTTATCTGAGTAGATGGACTAGTAGAACTTTAATCTTTATTAATCTTATTTCTTATTCTACATTTTTAAATTACAAGATATATTCTTTTATTGTACAATAAAGGCAAAAAATTGGATTCGAGGTTTAATTGTCAGGAATACCACGTGTCTCCACATACTATAGACTTAAAAGCGTTTGAAAAAAATAACTTCATGGCAGTTTGGCAAAAGATGTCTGAAATGTATAATCATGATTTTTCCATGTGCTATCATCTTTGAGCCCAGGAATAGAAAGATTTCACAGGTATCTTCTGGAGCAGGAGGTAGCTACTAGCTCAGCCTATTATCTACAAGGATGATCTACTGGGCTTCTAGCTTTTCCTGTGCTCTCTTCTCAGACCACTATGGGACACAAGTTTGATTGGAAGGACTAGAAAGCAACATAAGATAGGGCATAAAATCTTAAGCTCTGACTGGCCCATCCTGCTCAGTAGTAGCAATCATCAAACAAAACTCACCATGTGGTAACTTGAAGTCATCTCTTATTATGCATGAAAAAGCATAACTATGTGTTTAAAAGGCCTCATAAAATATCAAGGCAGGATGGATAATAGTACAGCTATATAATTGCTAAAAGGATGCCAATCAAGATAATTGATATTTTACTTTTCTTGCACTTTTTTCTTCTATTTTTTGTTCACGTTGTTCCTTCTGTCTAATATCTGTGTAAAATTACTGCCTCCCAGAGCCATCAGTTACAGCACTAGTGGTGAGTAGTAGATTTGAAATTTTTCCCACTTTACAAAATGAAGACTCTTGCTTCTCTTGGGCATTTGAAGATACAGGACAGAGAAAAAGAATTAAAACAGAGAAAGTATTAGAGGCTAAAGTAGCTTTTTTGTTTCTTTTGAGAGAAATAGTTTTGGTCCTATAAAATTTGATTCTGACGTTTCTTTGTTGGTTTTCTTTGTGGTGGTGATGATCTGGATGACTTAGCAGTGAGAGTGAAGTATTAAAGTCACCCACTATTATTGTGCTAGGCTCTATCCATGTTTATTTCTTCACAAATTCATTTTATGAAACAGGATGCATCAATATTCAGTGAGGTTATATCTAAAAGTGGTATATCTTCTTTGTGTATTTTCCCTTTATCAATATTAGATGGCTTTGTCCTTTCTAATTTTGATCTGAAGATAGTTTGTCAGATGTAATTATAGCAACTCCTGCTGCCTTCATACTTTATTTACTTGGAATATCTCTTTCCATCCTCTCACTTTAAACAGTGTGTCTTTCTAGAGGGGTTATTTTCTGTAGGTAAGAAAGAATTGTGTCTTATCCATCAGTCTGTATTTTTATTAGATGGTGAATGGAGATTATTAATGCTCAAAAGTTATTATTGAAAAATATATGAGAGTTCATGCCATTTTGCAGTTTCATAATGTTGATAGTCATCGTTTGTTTAATCTACTGTTGAGATTTATTCTTTCTAATATTCCTGTAGTTGTGATTATCTTCCTCCTCTATGCAATATTGCATAAGTATTTCCTACAGTGCTGGTTTCTTAGACATAAATACATTTAGCTTTTGCTAATTGTAGAAGGCTTTAGTTTATCCTTTAATTCAAAAGAATCTGGCATTTTATCTACCAGTCTCTGTGCATTTAGATCTCATTTAGCAATTAAACACTCTATGGGAGGAAAGAAAGTATGGAAGTTGAGCTGTTTTCAGGACTCTTTGTTCTATCCAGCAACAAACTCCATGCAGCAGAAAGGCAGCTTCAGAAGGTGAGCAATAAGTTAGCCGTAGTCTTCGAGTTCTGTTTCCACAGTGATCTTTTAGTAATGGAGCTCACACTTGCCACAGAAGGTATATCTAGTGACCATCCTAATCCTCACTGCCTGAAGTGCTGTTTAAATTCTTTAGCAAGTCCATGTCAAAAACATTCTCTATATAAATGCCTATTATGACTTTCTTTTATTCAAACATTCTGATAGAATAGCTCCAGGTTTCCTGAGCTGTGAATGTGTCCTTGTTTTTGCCATCTGACCATTCTTGGACCAACTCCAAGAACAGCTTAATCTTAAATAATAGTCACTGTCTTTAGATGGCACCTGGCTATATAGCACTTTAAGTTATAAAGAGTAACAAGCCAGCATTTTCTTCAATGCTGTTCTGCCACCAGGAGGAGGCACTATCATACCAAATTCCTCCACTGGATAAGGTTTGTGAGAACCATGAACTAACCCTGCAGCAGAGCTTTGGTCTATTGTTCGCAGGTTTGCATGGCTTACCCTGTGGTGGTAGCTTTAGCATTGACTCCTCCCCCACTCCAGACCCCAACCACCTGCTCAAATATGCCTGAGGAACTAGTTTGTCTCTTTATCTCTTTCATAATTTCCAATGTCCTGTTTTTTCATTTGTTCTTTCTTTTTCTTTGGACTACAATCCCTTTATTATCCTGACTCTTCTCATTCATGATGTTAATTGGAGGAAGCATCTAATCCACCATCTTGCCTGAAACTCAAAGTCAGTTAAGTCAGTCATTCTGTCACAGTTAGAAGACCAATAACTAGCCCACTTTTTCTTCTGTCTCTTTAGAAAGCAATGAATGATACAAAGTCCTACTTCAGAGTAGTAAGATTTATTTTGAGCAATGAATTAAAACATACAAAGCAATATTTGGCATAAGTATCAGTTATTATTAAGTGATGGCCATTAGATATACTTACATTATAATTTCTAATAAGAAAGTAAACTTACACAACCATACCAATGGCCATGAGGTAAGATATTTTGGGAAACTGGTGTGGAAGAAGAATTGGTGAAGACGTATGGATGGTTCTTTAAAAACTGATTATACTTTACATTTGCAGAACTTGCATCCTTAATTATTTTTAATTCCCATAGAAGGACAAGAAATCAGATTGCATTCTCAAGTAAGATGCCAGAAGTCATTGGAGTAGGAAGACTATCATTCTGAGCATAAGCCATTCCTACTACTCACTTCAGTCAGTCCTTCAGCAGCTGCACACACCCTTTTAACAGATGACATCCTGACACCCAAAAATGCTGAACTGAGAAACAAAACTACCAATGGTACCTGCCATCATTATGTAGAAACAAGTACTATTCTGGCCCTTTCTCAGCCAAGGGAGGCACGTATGCCTCTGGGTGTTCCTCCATCAATCTCCTTCTTTCCTCCACTTTCTGAGAGGTCTTCATCTCAGTTTTCAGACATTCTCCCTCATTTTTCTCCTTCCTGCTCCCAGGACCCTGAAAGAGTAGAGGAAAGGGTAGATGTGCACAGAATAGTTGCCCATTCTCTATATTTCTTTCAACTATGGGATGTGAACGTAAGTCCTAATTATGTTGCCGATTTCTACATCATCTGGCAATAATTAGCATAAACCAAATTTATTGTTTTTCTAAAGATTTTGGTCCTACTAAGAAAATAGAGGGGGGGGCTGGGGATATGGCCTAGTGGCAAGAGTGCCTGCCTCATATACATGAGGCCCTGGGTTCGATTCCCCAGCACCACATATACAGAAAATGGCCAGAAGTGGCGCTGTGGCTCAAGTGGCAGAGTGCTAGCCTTGAGCAAAAAGAAGCCAGGGACAGTGCTCAGGCCCTGAGTCCAAGCCCTAGGACTGGCAAAAAAAAAAAAAAAAAAAAATAGAGGGGAATTGGGCATAACATCCAAGCTAGAAAAGAAGCTTAGCCTATACATGGCTGTGACTATCCATTTCTGATGTACTAAGGGATGTAATCCTACAGTACAATAAAATTAATAGTCTCCTGCAGCTTTGTGATTTGGAAAATGAGGTCACACATGCATGATTTTAAGCTCCTTATGGAATTATATAAATAGTTTGATTTACACTAAATTTGAATGTGAGGATTGTGTGAAGAGTGAAATGTTAAGAAGTGATGTCCAACCAGATTATCATTCCCCACCTGGTTGATTAGGATGTGGGGGAAAGATGTCTGATATATTCTCTGAGTTTATTAAACACACTCTGTTTTTATAGCATCAGGAGATGCATTACTAGACTCTACTTTCTAGATACTCCAACTAGGTTGCAGAGACCATCAATAATAAGCATAAGGAAATAAGAAAGCAACTGATGCTAATGAAGTTTGCTGATAACTATAACAGAATAATGTCATACAGAACTATTTACTTTTGATATTCAGAAGTGCCTTTTAAAGGAATTTACAAAGCAAATCATGACATTTATAAATGTGGTGGTGCTATCTATGTACATTTCTAAGTACAAAAGTGATAAAATACTTATTCCTCCACCTCATTTCAACTCCTCTGAGTGCTTATATGAACAGTGGAGAGTTTGGGAGGTATCTATTTAGTGAAATGGTATGTTATTCTAGAATATAAATTGGTTGGTTTTTTTTTTTACCAAGAATGTTTCATTTCTTCTTCTGATAGTTCATTTACTAAAATCACAAAGCAAAACAATAAATCTGGAAATTTTGCTCAGAGAAACTTAAAAATTATACCAAGTCTGTAAAGGTGCTGCCAAATAAATTTTCAATAAACTCATCTTTTATATTCAACTGATGATCAGTCATGACTGCCTTTTGTATGTGTATATCCTGATCATGGGGCTCAAACTCAGGACTTAGGCATTGACCTTGAGCTTTTGTGCTCACACTAGCACTCTACCACTTCAGCCACAGACTTAATTCTGGCTTTTTTGGTGTTTAATTAGAGATAAGTCTCACATACTTTCCTGCCTGGGCTAGTTTTCAACCATGACCTCAGATTTGGCTTCCTGGGTAGCTAGGAATACAAGTGTGAACCACCAGTGCCTGGCCATAATGTCTTTAATAATTGTAAGAATACTATAAAAAAGGAAAAATACCATGATAATTCCCAATTTGGGGTTCCCTTATTGACAATAAAGACTACCTGAGAAATCATTATCAATACTGATCTGAAACATATTTTCTTGTTTTGTTGCTTGGAAACAAAATGTGAAACTATCAAAATAAGTCACTTGAGTCATTTAATATCAAAATGGAACAATTTGGCCAGGTGGGATGGCATATGCTACATCTCTAGCACATGGGAGGCTGAGGAAAGAAAACTGAGAGTCTAGGCCAAATAGTTCATTAGTGTAAGCCACCCTGGACTTCAAATTTATAATACAACCAGCCCTCTATTCATGGGTTCTGCACTTGTGAATTCAACTAACAGAAAAATCAGAATTATTCATTCAGAAAAAATGCCTAATAAAATGTACAAACTTATTTCTTGTCACTAATCCCTAAACAATATATAACAATTATTCATATAACATTATATTAGATATTAGAAATAATTTGTGGATGGCTTAAAATATTTGGAAGCATGTCCATAGGTTATATGGACAAGCAATACCATTTGACAGAAAAGAGCTGAACATCCACAAATTTTAGCATCCTGATATAGGTAGCTAGTACTTTAAGAATACTGCATATACATTTTTTAAATTTTCTCACAATCTCTACTTTTTAATATATTATCTCTAGAAAAGTGTAGATTATTAAATAGGAAAGTTTTTTGGTTTTTTTTTGGCCAGTCCCGGGCCTTGGACTCAGGGCCTGAGCACTGTCCCTGGCTCAAGGCTAGCACTCTGCCACTTGAGCCACAGCGCCGCTTCTGGCCGTTTTCTGTATATGTGGTGCTGGGGAATCGAACCTAGGGCCTCGTGTATCCGAGGCAGGCACTCTTGCCACTAGGCTATATCCCCAGCCCCTAAATAGGAAAGTTTTAAAAGACTTTGTATATGTCAAATGTTTTTATTTTGCATTAAGGTATATTTAACAAAAATTTCAAAAACTGATAAAAATAAAATACTTTATTTTAAATTAATTATCATAGCAACCTGAGTGCCATTTTCAAAAACTCATTTCTAGTTATGAATGAAGAAGTCAGTTCTGTCCTTAAGCCTTAGGATGACAAAACCTTTGTATTTCCTTTCCCACAATGACTTAAGTTTTCAATAGTCCTGTTACATACCAAAGTGACAGAATGTTTGTCTTTAAAGTACAGTTGCTGTTCAAAAGACTCTGAAAATTCCTGAATTTGGGAGTGAGATCGTTCTTTTGATTCCAGTGTTTCCCTGGTTCCCTGGGAACCATCCATTGAATATTTTCTGTAATACCGCATATGAGGATGGCTTCGGAATTTCTGGTCCTCATGAGAATGCCTTCTAGGATGATTGTCAGATGACGTAATTTTGGGAAGCATAGGAAACTGGAAATATAGAAAAACATGAAATAGTTTGTATAATACGAGAACACATGCAGGATGCCTGTACAACACTAACTGCAAATCTCACATTTGAGTGACATTTTATCTTGTTGGCCAGTCATTCTTATGTTTTCAAGTGAATTATGAGACTAATAAAGGCAAATTGAAAAGCAAATGCAAAGCATCAAAGAAATAACTCTGATCTTTGGGATCCTTCTCCATGAAGAGTCTATGTCACTGTTTTTCTGTCCTTTCCTTTTTTTAATTTTTTAAAAAATTTTTATCTTTTTGCCAGTCCAGGGCCTTGGACTCAGGGCCTGAGCATTGTCCCTGGCTTCTTTTTGCTCGAGGCTAGCACTCTGCCACTTGAGCCACAGCGCCACTTCTGGCCATTTTCTGCATATGTGATGCTGGGGAATTGAACCCTGGGCTTCATGTATACAAGGCAAACACTCTTGCACTAGGCCATGTTCCCAGCCCCCTTTCCTTTTTTTAAGCTTGTTCTATCCATTTTAAACACTTAAAATAAGTAGACAAGAAAGGAAAATCTTTCCTATGAATGTAACATTAGTGAATATAGATTATTAGTAGATTGAGAAGAGGAAGTGCGTTAAACTAGAGCTGTTGGGTGACAAAAAGAGATAAAGGTAAGGTAAAGTGTTTCTTTAAAGTTAATTTCATTAATCTCAAAGGAGAAAATAAAATAAACCAAATTATTCTCAGATTATTCAATTAAAGAAAAATAAAGCATACTGTGGAGATAAAGATATGTGTGTAATTAATGATTCATTTCACAAATACATCATATAAACAGAGAACAAAGAATCAAATGCCCTATTTCTTAGGACTCTGCCTTTAATTCCTCTGTTTTCTGATTTGTGTTCTATGCTATTTCTTTCTCTGTTTAACTCAGTCAGATTGTAACTTTTATTTTATCTTTTCTTTTCCTATATAAACACAGGATTGGCAGCCTGATAGCTATAAAAATGTGTTGATATGGACAATCCAGTAGGAATGTAAACTAGTGCAACTACTCGGTTAGGCAGTATAGAGATTCCTCAAAAAGCTAAACATATACACTAAGCCAGCAATCCCCTCCTTGGCATCTACCCAAAATATTACAAATCAGGATACACCAAAGACACTACCATGGCTATGCTCATTGCTGCACTTTTCACATTATCTAAGTCATGGAAATAGTCCAGATCAAGAAAATGTGATGTGATGTGATGTGATGTGATGTGATGTGATGTGATGTGATGTGATGTGATGTGTGTGTGTTCTATTAGAAAGAATAACATAATTTTCAGAGAAACAGATGAACCTAGAAAAAATATGTTAAGTGAAGTAAGTCAGGCTCAGACAAATGGTGCATACTTTCTCTCATAGTGGAGGTTACATCTAAAATACAAACATTCATGCAAGCATACACAGAGCCCTTGGTTGGCCTGCGAAGCAGGCACATAACCACAGGTCTGACTTTGTCTTCTATGTGACTGTATTCTCATTAACTACCAAGGGGGCTCAAAATACTTGGGCCATAAATAAAAATGGCCTTTTTGAGATAAAAAAAAAATTTTGACTAAAGGATGGTATACTTAGGGGAGGAGTCCAATGGTGTGATCTCCCTGAATAAATAATGAATGAACCATTTAATAAAATAAATACCAGGAACCTGAAACATGTTCTGTTGGGGGTAAGAGGAATGGCAACAAAAGGTGGGCACATGAATGGAGGGAGAAAGAGTGAGCAAATGCAATGGTTTTATGCAATGTACATTATATAAAGAATGAACTACGTAACTAGAGGGTAGGGATAGGAGGAGGAAAGTTAGGGGTCAACGATGGAAAGGGTTACATTGATTAAGATCATTGTACTTATGACTTGACTCATGAAATTGAAACTCCTTTGTACAACTACTTAATAAGATAATTTTTAAATGCCCCATGTGGGGTTGGAGAAATGGCTCAGTTAGTGACTCAGTTTATAGAACTTGGGTAATGAGAAAAAGCATCAGGAACAGAGTTGGAGTCCCGATTTTGGAACAGCCCCCACACCAAAAAAAAAAAAAAAAAAAAAAAAAGCACCTTATGAAGGGACATGCAGAAAAAGATGTTATACAAAGACAAGTCAAAAATATTGGACATAGGAAAGCTCTTGTTTCCCAATACCATGAGGTAAACCACATTGGAGGTTAATTTAAATGTTTTAGGATGGAGCGTTTGAACTTTAAAATTCTAATGCTGAAATTTACTCAAGAAATTCTAGTTTGTAATCCATGTTTCTTCCTTTGTTTTCATATTTCCCATGACTCCCAAGGGGTACTGCAATAATTAATAATACACCACAGTCATCCTCTTTGTATATTAGGCCTGCTTTTCACATCTGGAAACTGGCAGCCAGTCATACTCCTGGTCTCTACTTGTGGATACCTCACTAGGCATGCAACATTTAATTATATTGAAGTTAAATGAGAGCACTACAAGCAGGTTAAAAAAAACTAACCACAATCACAGAAAGGTAGAGGTGGACAGTTTGATCAAAGCATTGAATCAACCTCTACTTTTCACTTAGGAAAACTAATGAAGAAAGGCTGACATTCACTCTCCATCGCTGAGCGTCATTTGGTAAGTGATCTATTTCAAACCATTTGAACCAGAGACTCTCCTTCTTCAAGCTGCTGACCTCTGACAATGGGAGAGGTTCCCCTGCATACTTTAATACACCTCACGAGAATTATCCATCTGGGAATTCTGGGACCAAAACTAAAACCAATTCATCTACTCTAGAACATTCTTGATTTGGGGATTAGCAGAAGCATGGGGTGAGGGAGACAGTCTCTGGCATTTGGAATTCTCCTTGTGAAAAACAAATCCATGTTGTTACTACTGCGGAACTGTGATGTGGAGGCCATAGAAGTCTACTATAGAATCTCCCCCCACCACAGCTGAGGAGGGAGAATCCCTGGTAACTCCTGCTGAGCCCATACCTGGCTAGCCCTACTCACTCCCCTCCCTGGAGCTTGCTGCTGGCAACTTGCTCCCCAGACACCTGGTACTCTGACTGCCATGTGGTCACAGGGCTGGGACAGGTAAATTCTGGCTCATTTTCTCATTAGGAAATCAAGCCAATACCAGAAGGAGAAGTATATCAAATGGACCGAAGGTAGTGATTTGTTATGTATGTATAATCCTGATTTTATAGAGATGCACCAGTGAAACTATTTTCAGTATCGTACATTGACTCACAACACAACAGAACACACACATACACACATACACACACATACACACTAACCACAACATCACACAAACTAGAACATCAAGTTTCCTTTAGCTTGAGTTCTGTTATTTAGTGGGATTACTCCAGGCTTATCAGGATCTGTGAATAGCAGTTAAAGATATTTTAGATTATTAAAATGAGGAAATTATTACCTATTAGATAAATCAGAAGCGTTGAAAAATAAGATAAAAAGGATTTTGTGGATATGATTTAAAAAAAAAAAGCTCTGAACATGCCCATGTTTAACCAAAGAACTTTTTAATGACCATTTCTAGAGAACTCCCCTCCTCCATGACAGCATTCCCCTGGTTAGATAATAGTAACTCACTGGGCAAGGCAGGGAGGTTTTTCTGTAACAGGACTCTTGTGGTCGGTAGCGTTCCCGTAGTCCTCTCTCATCCTCCTCTCTCCAGCTGTGACCCCAGAAGCTGCTCATCCATTTGGCAAAAGATACATCTTCATCATCATCATCTTTGTGCTCCATGTAAGAGTGATTCAGAATATTGAAAGCCTGTCCCTCTAGCTACCAGGGCTGGCTTGGTGAAACCCCAAATCTCCTCCAAAAAACAAAGTGAAATTGGGAGGTTTAAATGGTCTCTGATAATGGCATCCTTAAGGAGAAAGATTTACTAAACAACCACTTCATCAGCAGGCAGCCTTGGAGCCTTGGGCAATGTCTATTTATAAACTGTACAGGGCCCACACTCCCCTCCCCCTTGTCTTTTTAAATCGAGAGACTTTTTAATCCTCCCACTGCCAGAGCTTGTGCCTTGCAGCCTAAGGGTAGGAAGCACGGTCCACTGCCTGATTTTCCCTATGCTCTGCTGCCTGTGGCATGTGATGGCATCTCCAGATGTCAATGATGATGAAGCATGACCCTCACAATATGCCTGTCAGCTCCAGGCTGCCTCTGAAATGGGCCACATTCAACAGACAGACAACTGCAGCTTGCAAGGCAGCAAGCTATTGACATGTCAAAAGGAGAGCTAGACAGTCTCCGATAAACCAAGCAAATACTGGCAAATCCAGCTCCTGAGTTAAATGGAATACTATTCTATTGAAACGTTGCCTATTTATGAAAATATAAATGTTGTCCATCTGAGGTGTATAAATCTTAAGTGCATAGGTTGATGAATTTTTATCTCTGTAGATACCCCTGCTTTCCTATTTGTAGAAACTGGTGAGCATGGAATGTTTCAAACTGCCTCTATCCCCTTTCCAATCTATACTCCTTTCCAAAGATTTATCACTTCCAACCTCTGAACCTTTAGGTTAATTTTGTCTATATTCCAAGTTTTCTTCCATGGCATTAGACAGTTCTAACTAACAAATATGCTTCCTAGCTTATTGCTATGTTTTCCTCCATCTAGTTTTCTTTCTGATAGTGCCTGGTCACTGTAATATAGGAATGGCTGTTGTAGCTGCCTAATGGCTTTGTTGAGTACAAAACAAAAAATAAGCTCTATCAAGAAATAAGAGAGAATTGTTAAAGATAAGATGTATTACCTGAAGCAGGTAGGAGGGAATGGGAGTTATTTCCAAAGCAGTGCTCTCCTAAAGCAAAGGAAACATGAGGGTTTTATTTGGGGAGCCTATACCCATTCATATAAGAAAGCACTTTAAGGATGGGCACATTCCTGAACATGCTCAGTTAAAGGTTTTCATTCTGATGGATGCTCAGTTTAACATCAGAATTCAGAAAGGAATGATGGCACACACATTTTTCGTCATGTTTAGCTGAAGATTGAGGAGCATGTGTTCAAAGGTTAACATGGAAGACAGTAACATTTTTGAGCATGTTCAACTTATAAACATGGCACATACAACACCACGGGGCATGTCTAGTTTCTTCCATAAAGTTTTAACCAATAAAACAAAAGAAGTAGTAAAGTTAGATTCATATGGAAGTTTTCCCAAAAGGTAACTGACTGTCTTAGAGACCAAGAAATTCCTCCCCTGAGCTCTTTTACTCCCCATTCTTGAGTAGTGCAGGTATGATCACCAGACATCTCTGTTTGGTTGTTATTTACTCCCCTGATACAGGAGGCTCTTGAAAACCCATTCTCTTTGATTCCTCTATCAGTCTACAGTGAGTATCCCATGAATCTCAGTGAGGTGACCCCGTAAAGAATGTATATGAGGTCAAAACATTCTTAATAAAGGCCCAGAAACACAGCAAATCAAATAAAAGTTGGACAAATGTGATTGCATCAAACTGCAGAGCTTCTGCATGGCAAAGGCTATAGCTTGCAAGATAAACAGAAAGATCACTGCTTGGGAGAAGATCTTCACTAGCAATACTACAGACAGGGGCCTCATATCTAAAATATACATAGAACTCAAAAAATTAAGTTCCCCCAAAATAAATCCTTAAAGAAACAACTGCCCCTTTAATAAATGAGCTAAAGACCTAAAAAGAGACTTGTCTGAAGAAGAAAGGAGAATGGCCAAGAGAAGCATGAAGAAATGCTCAAATTCACTGGCCATAAAAATAAATGCAAATCCAAACAACAGTGAGATTCCACCTTACTCCCATAAGAATGTCCTTTATCAAGAAAACTAATAATAACAGATGCTAGAGAGGATGTGGCCAGAAAGGAACCCTGTTACACTGTTGGTAGAAGTATAAACTTGTTAATCACTCTGGAAAGCAGTATGAAAGTTCCTCAAAAGGCTAAACATAGAGCTCCCCTATAACCCAGCATCCCCACTTGTGGGCATCTAGATTACAAGCAAGACCATGCTAAAGCCATCAGCACAACAATGTTCACCACAGCACAGTTTGCCATCGCTAAAATATAGAACCAACCCAGATGCCCCTCAGTAGATGAATGGATCAAGAAAATGTGGTACACATATACAGTGGAATTCTATGCTTCTATCAGAAAGAATGACATTGCCCCATTTCTAAAGAAATGGAAGGACTTGGAAAAAAAATCATACTAGGTGAAGTGAGCCAGACCCAAAGAAACATATACTCTATGTTTTCCCTCATTGGTAATAATTAGTGTATGTATAGGATAGTCCTAGCAGAAGATCACAATAGCTCAATAGCTATGTACATATGAATACATAAGATGATGCTAAGTGAAATGAACTCCAAATTATGGAAATAAGTGGTTTACCATTTTCATTTTATTTTCAATATACCATGTGAAGTTATGCCATTTTCTTTTGTCTTTCTTTCCCAGGGTTTTACCCATGATGTCACTGTTACTGATTTTGGTAGCCTGGGTATTACATATATGTTTATTGGAACTAGAGAAGGGAAGGGGAACATCAAAATGGAGAGACAAAGGGTAAAGGGTGAACCAATGCAACAGCAATACTTACAAAAGTAAATGGTGTAATCCAACTGTACAACTCATAAGGAGGGGCATGGGGAGGGAGGAAAGGGGAAAAATGAGGGAGGAGGTAACAAGTTTGATAAGAAATGTACTCACTGCCTTATGTATGAAACTGTAACTCCTCTGTACATCACTTTGACAATAAATTAAAAAATAAAGAAAAAGAATGTAATTGACTTTTAGGACAATGAAGCAAAGTAATCTGGAATATAGGCAGCAAGAAGAGAAGAGAAAAAAGTAGAGAGTTGGATTCTTTTTTCTTTCTTTCTTTTTTTGGCCAGTCCTGGGGCTTGAACTCAGGGCCTGAGCACTGTGTCTGGCTTTTTGCTCAGGCTAGCACTCTACCCCTTGAGCCACAGCACCACTTCTGGCTTTTTTCTGTTTATGTGGTGCTGAGGAATGGAACCTAGGGCTTCATGCATGCTAGGCAAGCACTCTACCACTAAGCCATATTCCCAGCTAGAATCTTTTTTCTTTCTTTCTTTTTTTCAATGTAGCTTCTGAGAGGGCTCTCGGCCCAGTGCGCTTCTCCTTACCCACGGGAGAGACGTGAGGGCGTGCCCCTGCGGGGTAGAAACCGAGAAAATGGGCAAGCCGTGAAAAACGCCAACCCCTTACATTCAAATCAGGACTCAGGACACACAGGCGTTTTCGGGGAGTCCTCACAGAATATCCAAAGGCTTTAATTTCAGGGTGGGGGTTTATATAGCAGTGATGATGAAAAGGAAGGGGAGGGATTTGGAGTAGCTAGCTAGACATGGCAATAGGCTGATCAGGCTGTCCTTCACAGGTGATGTCACGGGACTTCCTCTATGGGCGGTCCTCATGTACCCCTAGGACCCCCTCTGGGTTCCTCCCCCCCTCGCCCCTCCTCCCCACCGCAGCCATCTTGGCGGGCATGAGGTCCGAGGCGGGAGGCGGGGCTGGTTAGAGTCGGCCTTTCCCGTTCCTGACCCTGAGGTTGCAGGCAGAGCTAACAGCCACACCGCCCCAGGGCTGGAAAGGAGGCGGGCCTGCCTCCTAAAGCAGCAGCCAGTGCCCCACAAAGGAATGTTTTACCAAACACATCAGAGGCTTCAGCAAAGAGTGTTGATACATGAACAGGGAGCTGAAAACATGTCCTGCCCTGTTGGCTGTTCTCTAGAGAATGGAGTTGAAAGAGCTCCACCTATGCACGGCATTTGTCCCTTGGCCTTGCTATACCAACTGTAGAGAAACATTCTGATTTAAATCTTCCCAGTTGTTCGTTATCTCCCAAGCTTTGCCAACTGCTAGAACATGAGGAAACATGTTACTACCTCTCTGTGATTACAGAGACAACATATTGATAACCCAGGATTCTTCCTTCATTTCAGAGAAATATACCAGTGAATAAAGCTGTAAGAGAAATAGATACTTTGTGAATATTTTAATCAAGGAAAGATGAAATATTTGAAGATGAAATACTCATAAGAGGCTTGTGTGGAATATGTAGTTCTTAGATGATGATGTTATTTGGGGAAGAGGATGGAGATATTGCACAGTGAAGCCTACCTGGAGGAAATAAGTCACTGGGCAATGGTTTTGAAAGTTATACCTGGTCCCTAGTCCTTGTCCATCATGAGATAAAGAGCCTCCTGGTCCCCATGCTCCCTGCACCAGGATGATCAGAAGCCTCAGATCTGGCACCAATAGTAGAGTCAACTGACCATGGACTGAAGTCCATGATACTGTGAGTCAAAGCAAATCCTTTTTACCACTTAAGTCAATTTACCATATATTCTGTCTACCACTGAGCAACTACCATAGAAGGAAAATTGTTCCTTGTCATGCTTCTTTCCAATTTAAAGCTATGCTTATGTGACAAAGGTATCATTATTACCATCAGCAGCAAGTCCCTGAAAAACATCTTCATCGGCATCTAGAAGCTGACTCACTGTTACCATAGTAATTCTATTTCTCTTTGTTTGCCTGAAAAAGAGAAAATAATCACCACAGAAGACATCAATCATACCATTAACAACATCATTATGATGAATTATTATAGTAAGAAGGAGAATCAGTGGAATAATAAGTCAAAGATTTTTCAGAATTAGTATTTAGATGGCAGAAAGAATAAAGTAAGGAAACGTTTACATAAATTAAGCTGATAAAATAAGGAGGCTCAACTTTCTGAATTTGACCTCTCAAGTTCTTTCATAGAACTCTATCCCATTTCTCAAGATACAAAAGCAAATGTCTGGGTACAAAAGTACAAACAAAGCAAGAATAGAGAAGGGCTATTTTAAAACATTAAAGCCCATAATAATTAGCACAACTGTTAAATATGTTTATTTAGATACTACAATTATCTTGGCTGTCTTTCAATCATAAACATCTATTTAATTGTCTACCTTTACTGGATAATCTTCCTACAAATTCTACATTAGGAGGACCCTACTCTTTTCTGTAAATTTCATGAATTTGTGATTTGAATTCTCTTGCCAAAAAACCTTAAGTAATAATAAAATAACTTTTATATAACACATTCAAAAGGAATGAAAGAATGAAACCATGCTGCTTGTTAATCAATGAGTAAAAACTAGTCAGTGAATATTGGTGCTTTATAACCCTGACCAATACTCAGTCTCTATCACAGGCAGATTCTGAGGTTTACTTCTTGTCCTGAGCTACTACCCATTACCAGGTTATGATATCAGAAATGTAAACTAGGTTTAGTTTTCAGAAAGACAAGCTATGTTCCACTGAGTACGCCTACTATCCAAGGATCAGAAGACAATGTTTGATGCCAGCGTGGGCAGAAAAGTTCACGAGATTCCATCTCCAAATTAACCAGCAAAAAACTTGGCTAGAGGCATACCTCAAGTGGTAGTAAAGTGACTTCTTTGGAACATTGGTTACATGGAATATGACAAGAATGATGAAATCAACTATACTTAGTAAAGAACTATTTAAAACACTTGTTCATTGCAAAACTTCTTGGAATATTTAACATAGTAATCACTATGATTGTCCTAAAACAAGAGATTGGGCAAGAGGACTATTGTTGTTTTTATTACTGTTATTAATATTATTTAAGCATCTCTGCCAAATGGTCTTAAGCAACCTAAACAATGGCCAAATCATGTATGTTATGAAATAAGAAGTAGTATTTAAGATGTCTTTCGTTCTCTTTCTCTTTTTTTTTTTTTTTTTCTTGGCCAGTCCTGGGCCTTGGACTCAGGGCCTGAGCACCATCCCTGGCTTCTTCCCGCTCAAGGCTAGCACTCTGCCACCTGAGCCACAGGGCCCCTTCTGGCCATTTTCCATATATGTGGTGCTGGGGAATCGAACCAAGAGCTTCATGTGTAGGAGGCAAGCACTCTTGCCACTAGGCCATATTCCCAGCCCTTTATCATTTTTTTTTAACATCTTGAGTTTTACTTCATGTTCAGCCTTTGTTAGTATGAATCTGTCCAGCCACTTCAGTATCAAAAGTGGCATTCTTAGCACTTACCTTACTGGTATCACATGGTAGAAATGTTGTGATGTTATTTATCTAATTTTTAAAAGCTTATATTATACAACTCTGTCAAAATAAATTGACATATTTCTTTTCCTTTGTCAAGGATGCAGTACATGCAAGCCAGGGTTCTCTCAGCCTTAATTATCTGTCAGGATAGATAAGATCAGAGCTAATCCAAAGGGTAGCCAAAGACCATAGATTATTTATTAAGGGTTTTACACAAAGTCTGTAAGGAGATAGGCACAGAAACTAAGAGTAAAGTGATTAGAAATTTGTGTAACAGTTTCATGCCGTTGATAACAAAATAATAAAATGATAAATAAGGTATTTTTATTTTACATATTTTGATTTCACTTTTCTAGGAACTTATTTTCATTGTTTTTTACAAAAGGAGTGGTCTGTGATGGATTGGGAAGAAATTAAACTGGCTTTTCAGACCTGATAATTTGGAAAGCACTGGCTTAGAAAACATCATCAGGTACCACTTAACCCCATGGATCTATATTAGAAATATTTAATCTATACAATCTCTACTTTGAGAGGTATCAACATGAGTCAAGGACTTAGTTTTTACAAGATGTCAGCATCATTTCAAAAATCAAACTACTATCTCGGGCTGATCACAGTTGAGAAATTCAGAAAGAATGTGTAAATAGGCAGAAACAAATAACTATCTTATCTGGCTAGCCGTTTTTCACCTATTCAAATGTAATGGAAAAGCAACATTGTGAATTGATTACTATCATTCAATGTTCACACAGCTAGGAGGGAAGCAGAGATAAGAGTCACTATCTTGAACAGATTCCAGAATTCTTTCTTCCAGTTTTTGTGATGGGCAGTCACCTGCCTATCCTGACTTCATCCTCACCTCACTCATCCCCTGCCTATCTGTGATTAAGGAGTCAGGAAAGTACAGTATTAATACAGAATTTTCTGCTGCTGTCAGTGGAAAGAAGCCACACTGTCAGTTGGGTTCAGCAGTTAGCAGAGAATATTAGGGTTGCAGCTCTGTAGTAAGCAAGCCTGCTTAGTGTTGCAGCTCAGGGCAGAAAATGCCAGCTCATGTTGCACCTTAACTGCCAATATTTCTATAGTCTCTTCAGGTTTCTGTCTCAGGAGTTGGAGGGATGTAATCCAAGACAATGGAAGATGAATGTGAAGATCAGAAGAAAAATAGCTAGCTGCCTCCGCTTTGCCAGTCATCCACCCACTCTGTTTCAAATGGCTCTGTGCCTCTGTCTCTATTTCTGTCTCTCTCAATCTGTGCAGCTGTCTAGAGGTTCTTATATACTGGGCTGTGTGTTAAGTGGTTGGCCCTATTATAATTAGGTGTTTTGGAAGGTAATACTTTATTGGTTCTGATTGATTTGTAGGCCTATTCTCCCCAGGATAGGAGGAGCCTGAAGAAGCAAAGGCATGAAGTTCTGATACAATGTTTCTATTGCATGTGATTTGGGGCTTCCAGCCCGGGGGCCTGGGGTCTGACTGATCTATTCTTTCAGTTTGGATTTCAAATGAAGAGCAATCCTATTACTTTTTGGATGATCACTGTATGAAACATATAACCTCCCGCAACCATATTTTCTTCTTTATAAAATGAATACATTATTTTCTATTAAGGTTAGGAATTAACTACCATTTAAAATTTTGGTAGGTGCAAAATACTCCACAGTTTACAGAGAAGTTGGAGACTTCCAACTTAACATGGTTCAACTTACAGTATTAGTTTACATTCCAAGGATGAAAAAGCAATATGGATTCTGTATAAACCCAAGCTTCCCATTTTAAAATGCAGTATTTTCTAGAGCTAGCAGTACACACCAGGGTGCACAAACACCTAATTTGTTTGAAAATAAAACCCCTAGTTTAACACATTATGATGAACACAAACACCTGGTTTGTTTGAAAATAAAACTCCTAGTTTACCACATGATCATGAAAACAAACACTTGATATCTACAGGTATGCTGGCTAAATTAGATGGTATACACTCTTTCCAATTACAATATTTGCCATGTAGCAAATGCTTATTCATTAGCAGGTATTATTACCTATCATTATTGTCGTACAGAAACAACATCCAACCCATAGAAGTTTGATGATCGAATGAGATATATTAAACTTGTTTGGCACATTTAAAAAAAAAAAAAAAGAGAAAACTCTACACAGGGCTGGGAATGTGGCTTAGTGGTAGAGTGCTGTTGGGGACAGCTGTGCCTTTAAGAGAGGACGGCCCACTTAGCCCGTCCCCCCACCTTCTGCCTTCAACCGGAAGAGAAGCAAAGCAGCCCCTGCCTCTAGGCTCTCAGCCACGTGTGTAATGGCGGGGACCCCAGAAACCCGGTCCTTGGGGGACTGTGGTCTCTGCCCATAGAGGAAGTTCTGTGACATCACCAGATGGACAGTCTTTTTAGCCAATTGTTAAGATCCAGTAGTCCCTCTCCTGTGCCCGCCTTTGGGGGTATAAATTGTTGGCCCCTCCCTTTATTAAACCAGAATACCCACAAGGTTTCTCCAGGACGCCCACGCGCCCGTGTCTTCCTTGGGATGGGAAGGGGGCAGGGGTCCTGCGACCACATGCGAACTGAGGCTACCTGGGGTCTCCGCTCCCGTGATTAATCCCTACTGGCCAGGGGACGTGAGAGAGTGAGAGAGGACCACATGGAAGAGGCGGACAAGCCCAGGACCCCCCCCCCCACGTGGATGGGGGGCGGGGTAGAGCGAAGCCCGGCAGAGTGCTTGCCTACAATGCATGAAACCCTGGGTTTGATTCCTCAGCACCACATATATATTAAAAAAAAAAAAAAAAAAGCCAGAAGTCATGCTGTAGCTCAAGAGGTAGAGTGCAGAAAGAAGCAGGGACAGTGCTCAGGCCCTGAGTCCAAGCCCCAGGACTGGCAAACAAACAAACAAACAATCTACACAGTAATAAAAGGTCCTTTCCCTCATCCTTGCTCTAGTGTTAGCTCTTTATCCATTCATTTGAATTTGCCTGCATGCACTATTTAATTTTATTTGTCTATTTAATCTGCATTATAATATCTAATCAGATTTTCCTCATTTATCTGATCACAGATATAGCCTTAGTTGCTAATTCTTAACATCAAGTTCCAGTTTCCTGTCATAAAAGGTCTTCTGTTATAGCTTTCCCCAACTCATTCTCATCAAGTAAGGCCAACAAAATGCCTTTCTTTGGTATCAATTTCCATGAATCTATTTTCAGTGAAAAGCTAATAGTTCTACAAAGATAAGGCCATTTAAATCATACACACACATACACACACACACACACACACACACACACACACACACACACACACACACAGGCTGTTTACTAGGACCCAAGAGCCCCTATCCAATTATCATTTTTACAGAGATATCAAAATACAAAAATTGTTTACACTACAACCACAGTACTTCTGGATCATTTCAGTATGATTCTCCATCATCCCTGTATGACTGTGCTGTTCTTCCCATCATGTGATCACTTTCATATTTTGGCCTAATAATTTCCTATCATGTTTACTGAGTTTGCATCTTGCCTCAATTCATCTCCCGAAGGATATAAGAACCAAGAGAAATTAGCTGGGATGAATTTCCTATAATGCACAGACTTGATTTAAGGAACCAGAGGTAACCTACTAGAAGACCAACCAAGTGAACGAGCTTTGAGTAAGCCAATAGCCCACTTCCATGTTGACATACGTGTGAATGAGATGTTTTGGATTTTATCACACCGTTGATATCACAGTAAGTTGAGAGAACTGGAAGAAATCTAATTTTTTTAGGTAAGTCAATAAAAAGGTTGATGTGGTCTAATAAACAATAGAAAAACAAATCCATTACCTTAACAATGTTTTAGGAAAAAGATACTGGGCTTGGTTTTTTAAAATTTTTATTTTCATTTTTAAACTAACATTTTTATACAATGTGGTAAGGTCCCTTGTCTCATTTTCATACATGATAATATAGTTTGACCATACTCATCCATCTTCCTTATCCTCTTCTCACTTTCCTGTCTTCTCTTTACACATCATTTATATCCCCTTTATTTCCTTTTTCTTTCTTTTTTTTTTTTTTTTTTTTTGCCAGTCCTGGGTATTGAACTCAAGGCCTGGGCGCTGTCCCTGAGCTTCTTTTGCTAAAGGCTAATACTCTACCAATTGAGCCATAGCACCATTTCTGGATTTTTCTGTTTATGTGATCCTGAGGAACCCAGGGCTTCATGCATGCTAGGCAAGCACTCGACTGCTAAGCCACATTCCCAGCCCAGCCCCTTTATTTTCATGTATCTTTTTTTCCCTGAAAATTCCATATCTGAGAAAACATTCAACACTTGTCTTTGTGAGACTGGTTTATTTCATTTAACATGATGACCTCCAGTTCTATCCATTTTCCTGTAGATAGTATGATTTTCTTCTGCTTATGGCTGAATAAAACTTTCTGTGTATTCATTCCACATTTCTATTTATTCATTTATTGGTGATGGACATCTAGGCTGATTCCATACTCTGGTTATTTTGAAGAGCACAGCAATAAACATGATTATATAAGAAATCCTTAGCAGACCAACTTTGATTATTTTGTGTATATGCTCAGATTTCAGCCTTTTGTATAGCTAGGATTACAGGTGTGCTTGCACTCAACAAATCTTGCGCTTTCGATGTTGAAGAATCTGTCTTGTTAAGAGATCATTACTACTTCTACGTGATTGTTATATAGAATTCGTTGAAGTGTTTTTATCTTCCTGGTTCAATTTTTCTAGGTTATATGTGTGCAGGAATTAATCCATTTTTAGACTTTCCAATATATTAAATTATAAACCATGCAGCTACTACCTAATGAGCCACTGAATTTTTAATGTTATGTGTCTTTCCTCTTCATTTCTAATTTTATTCATTGAAGTCTTCCCTTTCTTCCCTGTGGTTTGTTTTGGCAAGAGTTTGTCAATCTTACTTATCTTTTCAACTTGCCAACTCTTTGTCCACTGAGCATTTACATCATCCTATTTGTTTCTTTGTTTTTTTTTTTGGCCAGTCCTGGGCCTTGAACTCAGGGCCTGAGCACTGTCCCTGGCTTCTTCCCACTCAAGGCTAGCACTCTGCCACCTGAGCCACAGTGCCCCTTCTGGCCATTTTCCATATATGTGGTGCTGGGGAATCGAACCAAGAGCTTCATGTATTGGAGGCAAGCACTCTTGCCACTAGGCCATATTCCCAGCCCATCCTATTTGTTTCTATCTCATTAATCTCAGCTTTGGCCTTTATTGTTTCTTTTTATCTACTAATTGTAAGTTTAGAGTGTTGTTCTAGTTCTGGGATCTTGATATTTGTGTTTTTGTTTTTTGTTTTTTGGCCAGTCGTGGGCCTTGGACTCAGGGCCTGAGCACTGTCCCTGGCTTCTTCCCGCTCAAGGCTAGCACTCTGCCACTTGAGCCACAGCGCCACTTCTGGCCGTTTTCTGTATATGTGGTGCTGGGGAATCGAACCTAGGGCCTCGTGTATCCGAGGCAGGCACTCTTGCCACTAGGCTATATCCCCAGCCCTGGGATCTTGATATTTGTGTTATTAACATTCCATAGCTCTGACCTGAGAGAACAGCTTACAGGGAGGAATTATTTTGACTCAGTTTGAGGTTTAGATCTTTGGTCAGCTGACTTCATTACTTTGGGGGGGAGAGATAAGAGTTTAGCTACTTTGGATTATGTTTGGATTTTGTTTGCTTTATATAACATCTTTCTGTCCTCTTCGCTTTCTGTCTGTATATGTCCTTGCCAGTGAGATGTTTCTTTGAGAAAATAAACAGAATTTATTTTTAACCAATTCAACCAGCCTGAAGTTTTAATTGGAAAATTAATACCCTTCAGTGTGTGTGTGTGTGTGTGTGAGAGAGAGAGAGAGAGAGAGAGAGAGAGAGAGAGAGAGAGAGAGATGGGGGAGAGACAGAGAGAGAGAGAGATTGGTACTATGGCTTCAAGCTCTCACTTGAGCCATGCCTCCAGCCTCCAGCCTGACATTTTGTTGGTTAATTGGAGGTGAGGTGGTATCTAACAGGCTCTTCTGCCAGTCTGGCTTGGAACCATGATCTTTTAGTCTCACCCTCCTAAGTAGCTAAGATGGTTCCATCTAAGATCATTTGCCTTAAGGTTATTATTGAGATGTATGTGCTAGTTAGTGTAGGTTTTTTGTGGGTTTTTTTTGTTGTTGATTCAATTACTGTTTTATTCTGTCTACGTAAACTTGGAGGTTTGTTGATTAAAACACATTTGAGTCTTACCCAATAAATTGTTTGTTCATTTATTTCATAAAATTTATTCTGAGGCTATTCTTTCTAGACTGTATTTTTTTTCCCTCATTTCTATGTAGGGCTCCATTAAGTGTCTTCTGCAGCATTCAATCAGTCATCATGAATTATTTTTTCTATTATTTATCTTGACAGGTACTTCTCTTTAAATGCTAAAGGGGATCTTCACCAGACATGGTAATCTTGTTAAGCACTATTTATGATCAGGACTTGAAGTAAATCATTTCATGCTTTTCTAGATGATAGATGCCTGGTGAGAAGTCTAATGTAATTGAAATTAGTTTTCCTGTAACTTTGTGCTTCTTTTATGCATCTTTCAAAAATTTTCCTCTATTCTATCATCTTAGCATTTTAACTGTAATATGTGTAAGGTTCACAGGAAAGTAAACCTGCAACATGGTGCAGGCAACAAAGAGTTTATTGGGGAAAAGTAAACTGCCAGCCCATACAAGAAGGAGGCATGGGGAGACAGGGGAAGGAAGAAGAGAAAAAGAGGGAAAGAGTAAGAGGGAAAAGGGAAGAGAGCTGGGACTCATGTTGAGCCAGATTATATAGGGAAAGGTGGAAGATATGGCCAGGCGGATTGTAGGGGCCTCTGAGACCCCTCTCCCCACTTCTCTGGAGGAGATGCCCAAATGTTGGGGTCTCTAGGACCCCTTCCCCCTATCTCCCAGGGGAATGCCTAAATCTGTGATGGATTACGCTAGGTTGAGGAGAAATGCCGAGGCCCCCCTCTCCGGTCCCCTTACGTGTGGAACAGCAGTGGAGAGACAGAGACATCGGGGAGGTGATTCAATGGTCCATGCGCCTCAGCCGCGCAGTGGGCGGGAAGAAGAATTTATTACGATGACAAAGACTGAAGGGGAAGGACTTGGGGTGACTGATTGGCTGACTGGGCTGCCCATCAGGTGATGTCATGAAACTTCCTCTGTGGGTAGGGATTACAGCCCCCCAAGAGCTGAGTCTCTGTAGAAGTCCCTGCCATGATGACATGCACGAGTTCAACCCAGGGACTGGGGGCTTCTCTTTCTGTTAAGGCTGGAAGGTGGGAGGTGCTCCCTCCCACACTGCCCAGGGCTGGGGGAAGGGCAGCGTGAATCCCCAACATCTGCCCTTTTTCTGTTTTTTAAATTAGCAGGGGATGCTGTAAACACATGGCATATGTGGGCATGAGGCAAATGCTGACATATATGTGGGGCCCCTTCCACAAAAGGGGTGAGGGGTAGGTAAGGGGCCATCCGTCTGGCTTTGTCCAGAGAAGTCGGAGTCCTTAGCTGGTTTTTGCGCCAAGTGCAGACATTCCTCTTTTGGCAGTGAGGTAGAGGTAGGCTGAAGCTCTGGCATCTCTGGTAGTTCACAGTAGCTGATAACTCAAACATAAGTGATAAGTAAAACATTTCTTTTTCTTTATAAACATTGAAGTGAAGGTGCTAAACCTTTGCGCTTAATTTTATTCAGAACGTTTCTATCATGAAATATTGGAGTTGTGTCAAAACCCTCAGCTCCTATTTTCTTTCCAACGGGACTCCCCAAGTCTAGCAGCAGGGGGAGAGGAAAGGAAGAAACACTGTGCAAAATTTCTTTAGTTTTTGTGTGACGCTGTGGGCAATAGTGCCACGGTAAAACATTGCGTCATGAGACGCTCAAGAAAGAATCTAGAAAACAAATAAGGAAAGGAAGCTTGGTTGCCTCCTACCAGCCTCCTGCCATATGCAGTCAGGCTTTCCATATTCCCATGGAAGAGCAGAAAAAGTCCAACACGGTCCTCATTTTCCTGGAGAGAACAAGAAGAAAACATTTCTCCAGAGCGGGTGCTCTGGGTTCAATTTTTCAATCTGGAAAAGCATATGCAAGGCTCCATCCCACACTGATTTGGAATGATTTAAATTTTTTTTATATTTAATATAAGCATAACTATCCTTAATTAATACTGGGGCTACCTATAAGCATAATATTCTTAATTAATCCTGGGGCTACCCCCCTCTTTTGTTTTTTAAAATTATGACACCAGTAGGCACCAGGCAGGGAGTATGGGTGGAGGTCTCTTCTTCTGTAGCTACTTCCTGCTGAAAGGGGGTGTCATAATCAAGGGCCTGGCATTGTCCAGTGTGGCTGGAAAAAGTTCCTATCATTACCACAAGAATGGTCACTAGGGCCAGAGAGTGCTATGGTCTCCTCTGGCCCACTCCTGCATCTTGGGCATACCCAGAACTTTCCAGGGCTGGGGACTCCAGGGTTCAGGTCTGTGTTAGGGTGATGGCTATGAACGGCAAATTCCTAGGTGGTGATCTCAGCAAGAGATTTTATTCTGTTAAAAGAGACTTTTGAAAAGGTCAGGCAAAAGATTGATAAGTTTATAGGGCTAGTTAACATGAATGGCGTAGAACACACCCTGGGCATAAGCCAGGAGAAGTTCCTTTTGGAGCATAAATCCAATTATAAAAGGAACAGGTAAGGAGAAATGACTGAAAGAAGTGTTTAGTGATAGAAAACCGATTTGGCATAGCCAGTCAGAGGCAAAAAATAAATAAATAAATATATATATATATATATATATATATATATATATATATATATATATATATACACATATACATATATACAACTGGCAGAAAAAGGAAAATGGACAGGTATTACTTCTCTTGATTTCCCGGCTCAGATCCGTTTTGAAAGGGTGAGACAAGGCAGCTCCATTTAGGATATGACACCATTCTCCTCTCACTCCATTCCACATTCCCGTCTCCTGGACTGGCTAAGTCCCAGGGCTTCCAGCGCTTGTTGCAGGGATGGCGTACTCCCATCCGCATTTACGGGTTTTGAAATCGGGGCCTGAGCACTGTCCCTGAGCACTTCTGTTTGAGGCTAGTGCTCTACCATTTGAGCCACGGTGCTGCTTTCAGCATTTGCTGGTCCTCTTGAGCCAAGCTCTCAATCTGGCTCTTTGCTGGTTAACTGGGAGGTGGAGTTTTGAGAGATTTTTCTTTGCTCGGGCTGGCTTTGAACTGTATCCAGGAAGTCTTAGTCATACAAGCCCTTTTTATCTCCAATTGAGCAACAAGGAAAACGACAGAGAGAATTCATTTGTAACTTGTTGAGAGCTGACCAAGAACTGCTTGTTAAAGTTTTGCTGTAACACTTAAGAGAACATGAGATTTATGTGCCATCAACCTGAATCATGCCATTTAATCTTACCGGCAGGAGAAAAATGACAACCAGGGGCAAAAGGTTAAAGCAGTGTGGAATTTTTAGTTTTAGCAGTGGCTGCGTCTTTTATCCCAAATTGGCATGTTCCATGCCATACGATGGAGTCAGGCATGAGAGATGTGGGCAAGGCTGCAGTGTCATCTCTGGATAGACTGTCACATCTTGTCTTGGGTTACCTGCAAGATTTCTACACAGACTGGTTGATATTTAAAACTTCCCCAGCATTTTTGGCTTTTGTGGGTTGATGCCCTTCTGGTTTACACAGAGTAAAAGGATTTTCTTTTTTTTTTTTTTTTTGCCAGTCCTGGGGCTTCGACTCAGGGCCTGAGCACTGTCCCTGGCTTCTTTTTTTTTTTTTTTTTTTTTTTTTTTTGCTCAAGGCTAGCACTCTGCCGCTTGAGCCACAGCGCCATTTCTGGCCATTTTCTGTAAATGTAGTGCTGGGGAATTGAACCCAGGGCCTCATGTATAGGAGGCAAGCACTCTTGCCACTAGGCCATATCCCCAGCCCTAAAAGGATTTTCTTTTTTTTTTTTTTGCCAGTCCTGGGGCTTGGACTCTGGGCCTGAGCACTGTCCCTGGCTTCTTTTTGCTCAAGGCTAGCACTCTGCCACTTGAGCCACAGCGCCACTTCTGGCCATTTTCTGTATATGTGGTGCTGGGGAATCGAACCCAGGGCCTCATGTATATGAGGCAGGCACTCTTGCCACTAGGCCATATCCCCAGCCCTAAAAGGATTTTCTTAATCACACAATCCACATGGTTATCTCTGTGGCCACCAACATAACTATGGTGATTTAACCTGGAGTAACTGTTAGGATAGGACTATTTACATCCTTACAAGGCTCAGAAATCGTTTGAGCAGCTTCCAATGCAAGGGGGAGAGAGAGAGAGAGAGAGAGAGAGAGAGAGAGAGAGAGAGAGAGAGAGAGGAGAGAGAGAGAGAGAGAGAGACCCAGGAATCATTAGTAGTGAAATCAGGCAGCTTGGGAATAGACAGCTAGCACACATGTTGGACCTGCATCCTAGGAAGCAAAGTGTTTAATTTTGGGTCAGAAAAATTTAGGTTAATAGTCACATTTGTATGAAACGATTCCAATTTTTTGATCTTGCGAGTTTACGAGAACATAGGAGATAAAAATGGGAAGGTAAAATCTTAATTTATGCCGCCACCGCCACCGCCACCGCCACCGCCACCTGCGCCCACCTCCCCTGATGGCCACCCGCCATTTCCCAAGCACCGCTGCAGAACCCGAGCCATCTGCCCTGGGGCCCCAAGCGTGTAGCTGCCGCCACTTGTGAACCCCAACAGGGGCGCTGGCCCAGATGGCCGCAAACGCCCGGAGCGCTGCTGGGCTCCAGCGCACCGAGCGCCGCCCCCCCCCCCCGCCCGTGGCCACGCGGTGCCCAAAGGCTCTCCACACACCCCGCCACCCGTTCCCAGATCAATACCTGGAAATGCCAGGTGTGCGAGGGCTCCCGCCGCCATTCCCAGCACTCCACTGCCGCGTCTCCGCAGGACGCGTGCCCTGCTCCATCCTGCCTGGCACCAAGTCGTCATGGCGGGACAACTCTTTCCGGGGCCGGGGCCCAGGACTTGCGAAGCCCCATGAGCCCATGCCTGTTTTCTCTCTATGCATTCCCCCCCCCCCCCCGGGCGGGCACTTCCTCCTCTGAGCACAATTCCTAAGCGCAATCTGTGGGGTTGCTGTACCCCAAAATTCCCGGCTGTGCATTCCCGCCTGTGCCCCGCATACAGGCGCCAGATGTCGGGGCCTCTGAGACTCCTCTCCCCACTTCTTCAAAGGAGATGCCCAAATGTTGGGGTCTCTAGGACCCCTTTCCCCCTATCTCCCGGGGGAATGCCTAAATCTGTGATGGATTACGCAAGGTTGAGGAGAAATGCCGAGGGCCCCCTCCCCGGTCCCCTTACGTGTGGAACGGCGGCAGAGAGAGAGACACAGGGAGGCGATTCGATGGTCCATGCGCCTCAGCCACGCAGTGGGCGGGAAGAAGAATTTATTACGATGACAAAGACTGAAGGGGAAGCACTTGGGGTGACTGACTGATTGGCTGACTGGGCTGCCCATCAGCTGATGTCATGAAACTTCCTCTGTGGGCGGGGATTAAAGCCCCCCAAGAGCTGGGTCTCTGTAGAAGTCCCCGACATGATGGTATGCATGTGTTCGCCCCAGGGGCTGGGGGCTTCTCTTCCTGTTAAGGCCGGAAGGTGGGAGGTGCTCCCTCCCACACTGCCCAGGGCTGGGGGAAGGGCAGCGTGAATCCCCAACAGTGGATTGGATGTGAACTCAGAGGAGGAGGTAACTGCCTCCAGGTGTGCGCATTACCTAGGTAATACAGGTACTGGGTGCAGACTTAAACAGGTGGGGGGGCATCTGCATGGAGCCCTTCCAGGGGCATATCTTACATTCTGGCCTTTTAATAATTATGAAAAAGGGCACCAATTCTCTGGCTACTTCCTGCTGGCAAGAGACATCAGCATTAGGGGTAAAAGGTGGAGATGTTGCCCCTCTGGGAGAAGGCAAGCAGCAGCTGTCCCTTGGTGGTAGATGCCCGTCCTTGAAAGAAGCCTGGAAGAAGTCTCATGAAGCAGGGGCTATAACAGACATAGAGAGGAGATGGTGTGGTGGATGCTTAGCCAGCAATGGTAAAGGCTAGAAGTACGAGGTGAGTTTTCCCCTGCTTTCAGCAGTTTGGTCCAAGGAGGGGCAGTCAAGGAAGCGGATTAACACTCAGAAGAGAAGAGGGAGGAGGGGATCCAGCGACTCCTGACTCTCGGTCCCCTCCTGAGTGACACCACCAGAAGTAAGGTTCGCCAGAAAGGAAACCCACTACATGGTTCAGGCAGAAAGGAGTTTATTGGGGGGGAAAGCAAACTTCCAGCCCACACAAGATGGAGGCATGAGGAGACAGGGGAAGGAAGAAAGGATAGAGAGAGGAAGGAGCATGAGAGAGTAAGAGAGAAAAGGAAGAAGAGTGGGAACTGTATTGAGCCAGATAATATATGGAAAGGCAGGAGATATGGCCAGGTGGATGGGATGTGATCTCAGAGAAGGAAGAGGTAACTGCCTCCATGTGTGCCAGTTACCTAAGTAACTGAGCTACTGGCACAGACTTAAACAGGTGGGGGGCATCTGCATGGAGCCCTCCCAGGAGTGGACCTTACAATATGTGATTATTAAAGTTTGGTGTTTCCCAGGCTGTTCTTAAACTCCTGGACTCAAGCAATCCTCCTGACCCAGGCTCCCTAGTAGATGGGACTAAAGATGTATTCAACCATACTGATCTATGAACAAGACCTTAAAGTGATAGATGTAAAAGTCTTTTTCTGACTGAGAAAGAGCGAGGGAAGGGCGACAATGTCCAAAAAGAAGTGAACTCAGTACCTGACTCACATAACTGTAATTTCTTTGTGTATCACTTTTTTTTTAACCAGTCCTGGAGCTTGAACTCTGGACCTGGGGGCTACCCTGAGCTTCTTTTGGTCAAGGTGAGCATTCTACTACTTGGTCTAGAGCACCACCTCCTGTTGTTTTGTTTTGTTTTTAAAGTAGTTTATTGAAGAGAAGAAGCTCATGGACTTTCCTGCTAGGGCTACCTTCGAACTGTGATCCTCAGATCTTAGTCTCCTAAGTAGCTACGATTACAGGCATGAACCAGCAGTACCCAACTTGTACATCTTCTTTATAATAATAATAAAAAGTAAACACAAAGCGGGAGGGGGAGGGGGAATGAGGGAGGAGGTAACAAACAGTACAAGAAATGTATCCAATGCCTAAAGTATGAAATTGTAACCGCTCTGTATATCAGTTTGACAATAAAAGTAAACACAAGACCTTTTCTGTCTAAAATTCTCCCTTCCAAACACACACACACACACACACACACACACACACACACACATTTTATATTGTTGTACTACTCATACATTTCTATCAGAGTTTTCTTTGCTTTTGCTGGTACTAGGTTTTAAATTCAAAGACTCAGGTCTGGGAATATGGCCTAATGGTACAATACTTGCCTTGCATACATGAAGCCATGGTTTTGATTCCTCAGCACCACATATATAGCAAAAGCCAGAAGTCACACTGTGGCTCAAGTGGTAGAGTGCTAGCCTTGAGCAAAAACAAGCTAGGAACAGTGCTCAGGTCCTGAGTTCAAGACCCAGGACTGGCAAAAAAATTCTAAGACTCACACATGCTTGTGTGCTTGCTTTGCTGGAGCTCTAACACCTGAGTCATACCTCCAGCCCCACTTTTGGCTGGTTATTTTGGAGATGGAAGTCTCACAGACTTTTCTTCCTGGGCTAGCCTCAAATTGAAATTCCGATCTCATCCTCCTAAATAGGTGAGATTGTAGACTTTTATCCAGTTTTTAATCTTGAGCACAATGATTTAAGGAGTAAATATAAGTCCATGAATATATCCTTACTTATTATCACTTATGCCTGAGATGAGTGGTAATTCTGACCCACTGAGTTGGGCTGAGCAATTCCAGGGAGACTAGTCCAAACTTTGGCAAGAAAGTCTGGAGACATTGACCACATGATCTTTATCTCAAAGGTAGATTGTCTCCCATATTAACATAGAATAGGAACTTCATAATAAGTATCTATCTGATCTCTCTCTAAAGGCTGGAAAAGACCTGCTTTGTATTCCTATAAAATATACCTATACACGAATATCAGAGCAGTTTCAAACCTAATGCTATGAAAGAATTATAATAGCACCTGAGATAGTCTTAGTCTTGAAGCAGTGAAAACATTTTTGACTAGATTACCCACTTAATAAAAGTCTCACTAACATGAAAAGGAAAGGAGAAATGGGGAAAGGAAAAAGAAGAAAGCTAAGAAGAGAGGATAAATATATATACATATATTCTGTGTGTGTGTGTGTGTGTGTGTGTGTGTGTGTGTGTGTGTGTGTGTGTGTGTGTAGTCGGTCGTGGGGCTTGAACTCTGGGCCTGGGCACTGTCCCTGAGCTGTTCAGGTCAATGCTAGGGCTCTACCACATGAACCCACAGCGCCACTGCCAGTGTTCTGGCTTTGAACCATGATCCTCAGATCTCAGTACATGTACTTTTTAAAAATAAAATAAAAGTATAAAAAATATCAGTGCGGACCCCAGAGAGAGAAGCTGCCACCTGGATAAGGTGCAGATGCCCTGTAGCTCCCTCTCCAGTCGAAGATATGGCCCCACTAATAAACCTCCTTATGAACAACAACAACTATATATATATATATGTCAGTGCGGTAAAACACAATAAAACAAATACAGCACAAGACAAAACTACTAAAGAAGAAGAAAAGTCAGTATTTCTTCCTTGTTGAATGAAAAAAGATGATGTTTTATTTTTTTTTCCTCCATGTTTGTCTTTCTTTTTTCTTTTTTTCAACTTACTCAGTGTAGGGACTAGGAGGGTTATTGAAAAGGTTTCGCTTTGAACTACAAACAGGTTAAACCACAAAGTGATGCCCACAATTTCAGCCTTGCCTTGTTTTCCTCACTCAACTATGACTAGTGCTGAAATACATGTTAGGGCTTGGAGTATGCAAATCTGGTAATGAAGCAAGAATAGTAACCACCTCAAGTTCTTTCTCCAGCTGAACACCATGTCTTCCCCAGCAGCAGAGACATTCTGCTAGTAAAGGTGTGGCTGTTGGAAATGACAGAGCAGTGACTAAATTTCTCCCAAGTGTCTCTGGTACCCTGAGAGTGTAGAAAGCAGAGAAATAAAAACAGTATGTGACACAAGGCCAGGTTATAGGCACTAGGTAATTCATGCCCTGTTCTAACCAGGCTCCCTACCATAGTTTCCACTGCTCGTGTTCACACAGATCAGCTCCTCTTCCCAGCTCTCAACACCAGTTCCTAAGAATCTCTGTTTCCTTCTCAATCATGCTTCACATCTCCTCCCATACAACCTGTGCCCACAAAACTAGATTCAAGTCACAGCCAGTTTCCTGGGCCCATACACACACACACACACACACACACACACACACACACACACACACACACACACACTCTGGTGATGGTCCCTTGCTTAGCAATAGAGAGGAACAGGTGTTTGGAACTTAGACATAAAAAAGTACAGGATTTCTTGCTCTCTTTGGCCAAAGGTTTTTTATTCTGGTTTCTCTTAAGATGGCTCCCCCACTATAGCAGCAACGAGCAAACTTGGAAGGAGTCACCCTCATCTAGCTGCATAGCAGATTGTACATCTTCTGTCTTGAGGTTTCAGTAGAGTGCCAATCATGTCATTGTGGAATTTGCTTAGCATCCCTGTATTTTTCTTATTGCTTCACTGAGAGACAGTCTCCCTGTTCCTGACAGTTTTGCCTAGTTCTTATGTTAGCATACACTGTTGCTTGTGTAACTCTACATTTCTAGGTTTCTCCTGGTTTCTAACTGTCTATTGTTTACTGTTGCCTTCTTCCTGTGTCTTCTGGTACCACTTAGCTCTCCCAGAAGCCATGCACTTGATGTTTTGTTTCACACTCATAGTGGTAAAGGAAAGTTCTGTGCATCTCTAATCCTCTATCTTCCTAAGCCTTTGGTCTTAATTGTTAAAATTGGAGTTCAAAAGACAAGCTGACTCCAACCTTTGATTTGCCTTCCAACAAAGGGGCTTTGATTTGAGTATAGTGAACAGTATTTTTCTAAGAACTAGAAATACCGTGGGAAGACTGTAATTAAATATTAAATGCTGATCTCTTTATACAATTATGAGTAATTTCTGAAAACAGTTCTAGCCCATTGTAGAATCTAATAGATGTTTTGGGCTATCAATAAATGCTTGAGTCATTGGACCTACTTGCTAGGACTCTCACTTGAGCTTCCCTACTTGACTGTTCCTCTATAGATCTTCACTAAAGTAGCTTCCATAGATAAAATTACCATTTAAAAGGAAGCTGAGACCAGGTGCTGGTGATGGACACTAGTAATTGTAACTACTCAGGAGGCTGAGATCTAAGGATTGTAGTTCAAAGCATGCCCATTCAGAAAAGTCTAAGAGACTGTTATATCCAATAAACTACTCAGAAAAAGCCAGAAGCAGCAGTGTCACTAAAATGGTAGAGTGCTAGCCTTAAGCACAAAGAGGCTCAGTGATCGTAACCATGCTTTCACTTCAAGCTTGGGCGGCGAGGGAAGCAGCTACTCAGGAGATGGAGACTCTTACCTCTTAGGAGGTAAGACTCTTATCTCCAATAACTACTACAAAAGCCAGAATTAGAGCTGTGCCTCAGGGGAAAAAGCACTAACTTTGAGCAAAAGAAGCTCAAATATCAATAACTTCTATGTAGTCATATCAAATGTATACTTTTCACAATATTATCTATCATTTTTAACATGCCTACTCAAAAACCATTGAAAAGTATTGTGGTCATTAACTATATAAAAGTAAGTAATTAGAAATAATTTGCTACATAACACCAAAAGACAATTTGCAAATACACCAAAAAACAATTTGCAAATGGCTGGAATTTATGTTATACAATCAATCTGCAATTCAAAAGTAAATATAGAAGCATATTTTCATAATAGTTTCTCAGAAAAGAAAATTTAACAAATGAAAGATGGTGATTCTCATTATCTGAGAAAAGGAATCTACATAAAACTACTGTAATTATCCTTATAGATATAGTAACATGTTAGTCAACTTTCTTAACTGTGACAAAATACCTGAAATAAGCAACTTGAAAGAAGGTATATTTGGTGTTTTTGTTTCAGAGGTTTCATACTGAGACCTAGATTCTAATAGATTCAAGTAACTGCAGCTCATTTCTTTGAATCTGAACTAGAGTGTCATACATACAGAAATGACTAACACAATCCTTGATCTATCCAGATCTCATCTTTCCAACCTTATGTAACAATAAGAATATTTTCAGTTTTTGATCTGAAAAATCTGCCCAACTCCCTATTTAGTTCCTCTGTGATAGACAACACAGTGGGCAGCTTCAAGACTAGAATGTCTAGAAGAATTCAGAAATTCATGCCCAGGTTTCAGCTCCATAAGCCTGTCTCCATTCCTCTGCATTTGGGTCAGGATACCTGAAGTTATCCTTCCTCTTTCTCTCATAGCAGTGACTGGCCTGTCTGACTAATATAATAAATTAACTGTCCACACATTCTTATTTTGATATGATCAAATGTAACATCCAGAAAGAACCTTCTGACTCAAATCTGTTCAGCTTCCATACTTTGTAATTTTTATTATTTTAATGTAAGTATTCAGGTTGAACTTAAGAACACAAAATTGCTTAGCTTGCTTTCTCAGATAGTGCTCTATCACATGGGCTTTTCTGCTTTTCCACTGGGGTTGCTGATTGGAATCACCACTGCCTGGCTAGTCCTCTTGCTTTAGGGAAGGATGTGGTTATTCATGCAGAATTGGAGGGTAGGTAATGGTAGGTAGACTCAGATTTACAAACAACATTTCTCAGCTTTCTAATGGGAACTATTTAAGGTTCACACTGGTCCAAAGGATGCTCACGTGTTCTGTAAAAGGCTTTCTTTTGACTAACCCTTTGTTTACCAGGGAAACGACATGGTTGTTAAGGTTCTTACCTTCTGCTGGAATGGCTTTTACAGATGACAAAATAACTCTGATGGCTTTGAGGCCATTTATCCTGGTGTCATCTCTTTCACCCTCTCAGAAAAGTTATGCATCTCAGAAGGACCTCCGGTCTACTTTACCCACAGGGAGACCTGATGCTCTCACAGAGAAGGCTCCATAGGAATTTCTAGGTGTTATAGCCCTTTTCTGTATTGTTGAAGAGTGAGATGTAGTTAAAAAACAACAACAACAAAGATTTGAGGCTTCTGCACCAAGATAAATGCATTTATTTATTTCCCATTGTAGTAACAAGCTCAACAGTACAAGTCCACACTTGGTGAATTACCAAGTGGCAATAAGCTGAAGACCCTTGTACAAAACTATAATGTAAATAAAACAACTTTCTTTCAAAATATGTATATTCAACTATGAGTAATACAATGTGCACAATATGCAAAATGACTGTGTCATGCTAGATATCCCCAAAGCTAAAAATTAAAACATTGAAATTCAAATAGTTTATACCTATAACCTCCAAAAGACAACCAAAAAACAAGGTTAGAAATAAGGCTCAAGTGGTAGAGCACCAGCCCAATATGAAAGCTGAGCAAAAACGAGACCCTGTGGTCAGACCCCAACAGTAAAGAAAAACAAATCCTTTAAAGAAAGTGAAAATACAAGCAGTACATGCCAACTTCAGCCAGTTGTTTTCCAAACAAAAGGTCAGCCGAAAAAAGGATAAGAACAGTGCTATTAAAAAAAAAAAAATTATTGTGGAGACACCAGCTGCCCGTCTAAATCACATCTCCTCTTCTGATTCCTCCTCTCTTTCAGCATTTTTCAGGAGCACAACTTCTGAGGGGTAGGGTTTCCTGATTCTCCACTTAACAAACCTGAGAGAAAATAAACCATCTTTGGTTAGATGGTGTCTAAAATTAAAACACTGTGATATCATCCAACAAACTTGATATTACTTGTGAAAATGGGGGTGACAACCAAAAAGTAAATTCTTTTTATTATCTTTAAATACTTGTACAAGGAGGTTTCCATTCAACATGTCAATTTATGAGTATACTTTTTTTTTGTTATTTTGGTACCCTGAAGCTTGCACCCGGGACCCAGGCAATGTCTCTGAGCTTTTATTGCTCAAGCCTAATGTAAGACACAGCTCCACCAACAGCTTTTTGGTGGTTAAGTGGAGATAAGGGTCTCACAGCCTTTTTCCTGGGCTGGTTTTGAATCAAAATTCTCAGATCTCAACCTTTTGAATAGCTAGGATTAGAGACATGACCTACTGGCCTGGCTGGTGGATCACTCATGTAATTAATCCTAGCTACTCAGGAGGATAACATCTGAGGAATGAAGTTAGAAGCCAGACCAGGCAGAAAAGTCCCAGTGAGACTCTGATCTCCAATTACCCCCTCAAAAACTGGAAGTGGTGCTGTGGCTCAAGTAGTCAATAACTAGCATTGAGCACACAGAGGCTCAGGAACAGTACCAAGCCCCTGAACTGAAGCCCCACAACCAACAACAACCACAAAAGAATGTGCTCAGCTCAAGTACCATGTATCTTAAAAAAGTCACCCCTTCCATTAATCCTCCCTCCACATCTGCTCCACAATCTCATCCATCTCTTCAGATTACCTGGATCCATTTCACGTTCTACATTGAGTATTTGGTTCTTTTGCCAGGTGGAACTTCAACTCTAGGCTTGAGCACTGTCCCTGGTTTCTTTTTGCTCAAGGCTAGCACTCTGCCACTTGAGCCACAGCGCTGTTTCCGGCTTTTTCTGAGGACTCGAACCCAGGGCTTCATGTATACGAGGCAAGCACTCTTGCCACTAGGCCATATTCACAGACCCTACACTGAGTATTATGATTGCATTCCCCCAACATTCCTTAAGGTTGGGACTATTTGAAAATCGTTGTAGATTGAATAAGGATATAAGTAAGCTGATAAAATATGGCCTCTGGGTGTATTGCATAATTATTCAATGAGGCTTCGGGAGATAAGTTTGATCATTTCTAAAGCCAAAGAGAAAATCTATGGGCTGTGGAAAGCCCAGATGAACCAGAGTACCACTGAGCATCTTTATCAAACAGAAATTATGAATTGCACTGTTTCCTACCCCTACAGAGGAGCTTCTGAAAGACTTGTGCAACAGAAGTATTTAAATGTGACCTAATGTTACAAAATTATCATACAGACAGGTTTTGCCAATAAGCTGTCATTGTCATGGGCATGGAATAGAATGAGGCAATATTTGAATCATTGTTCTGAGAAGCTGAGATGAACAACTTCATCTTTTGATGATTATTAGAGCAATATTCCCACAACTTAGTTGTGCTTGCATGGCAATGTTTGTGCTATGTCAAACTCACTTTGATATTATGTTTGATCCTGCACTGTTTTGTAACTCATCCATCTAGAATCAAACCCTATCAAAAGATTTTAAGCTCCCTAATCTGAATTTAAGACTGAGTTACCCAGCCATCTAACCACACTGAATGATAGAATTGATTACCCATGTTGTTTTTCAGCTATTGCTTAAATTTAAATAACATTACATCAAAAACACTCATTTCTTGGTCTTACCTTTTGAAGGGCAATTAGGAAAGCATAGAAATTATTTCCAGACAAATACCATGTTTTCTCTCATATGTAGAATCTAGACCATACATATGAATATAGGTACCTATAAGTATGTCTGTTATGCTTTCAAGTTTTATTTCCATCATATTTGAATTATTATATGCCTCTGTTCCTTTTTAAATTCTTCAAACAGAGTTTCCATTCATTGTCATAAAATATGAATACCTGGAGTTTTTGAAATGGCAAGGCGAGTTTTTTAGAAGTACTATAATCTATAGAGCATTTTTCTCTGGAATCTACAGAAGAAGGTCAGTTAAGATAGGAACAAGATTTTCTCACAGCATCTGACTCTCTTATCAATCAAGTATAAATACAGACTTTTCTTTCTTAGTTGTGGTCCTGGGCCCTGTCCCTGAACTCCTTTGCTCAAAGCTAACTCTCTACCACTTTGGGCCACAGCTTGCCTTCCAGTTTGCTGGTCATTAATTGGGGATAAGAGTCTCACAGACTTTCCTGCCCAGGCTGGTTTTGAATCACAACCCTCAATTCTCAGCCTCCTGGGTAGACAGAATTATAGGCATGAGTCAGCACCCAGCTAAATATGGATTTTCAAAAGACACTTTCAATAAAAAGAATAAATCACTGATACATACTATTGCATTGATAACCCTTAAAAGCCATGCTAAGTTAAAGAAGCCAGTCACAAAAAAATCACAAGTGGATGAATCTGTTTATATGAAATAGAATAGACAAACATGATCTTCAAATAAATAAAGCCTGTAGTTTAGTACCTCTAAAAACCAGATTTATTGAATGACAAACACCTGTTTATTGAGCACTTGGTGGACCACCAGGTGTGGGAATATAAAGAGTCTTTTTACAAGGAGATACAATCTAGTTAGCTGTGAGCTACTTGTCAACATCACAATTGGTAGGTCATAATTTTTAAGTCTGGTAGACATTAATGTTGTATAAAACTCAAGAAAGGGAGAAGAATCACAAAAATATTTACACAAAAAAGGAGATGCATTTATAACTTAGATATGTCAAGTAGAAGAAATTGCCTGGTCAAAAAGATTAGCATGATGCTTCCCATAATGAAGAGAGGTTAGAAAGTAAAAAACGGAAATTGTGCTTTCCAGGGAACTGTAAATAGATTACAAGGTTCAGGAGGAATCTGAAGATATTTGAAATAGGAAGAGACAGTAGTCTTTCTGTGACTCTGCCATGAACTAGAACACTTCCTTGAACTTTGGTACTGTTCCTAGAGACTCAACCACTAAGGAGATGAGGCCAGATGTCAGTTTAGAACAATAGTGGGACAGGTCACGATGCACTTACTGGCAGAGCCTGCCCTAATGAGCTCACCCACATGCTTTCAGGGAATGAAATGGGGTGAATCAAAACCAAACAATGTGTGTGAGAGGAAGTTGATAGAAGTGAAGCTGAGCACTAATTGAGCTCTCTCCAAGAACCCAGTTTAAGTGTTCAAGCAAAAAGTCCACAGAGAGTCACAAGTGAGCCATAATAGTACAGAGATTTGGGCCAGAGAGGAAATATTTAGGCAGCCTGCTTGAGAAGACAGATTTGAGCACAAGCCAATGACAGTGGGAGCACATTTGCCACTACAATGGCAGACAAAACAGGGTAAGATCCATAGAGACAGAGTACGCAGCTTTCTACTCACCTCCAGCACACATCAGCAACTAGGAGCAGAACCTTCAGCCTGCGGGCCACAGACAGACGCAGATTGCAGACAGCCAGTAAGACAAGGGAAAGCATGAATACCCCACAGAAAACATTCTCACTCTTGCTCACAGAACAGCATTTGGAAGGTAGCCCACCAGAGAAGACCACCATCTTTGACCCTGGGACAGAGTAGTTAGGCACTAACTTGGGCCTGAGAAGTAGTGACAAAGGGCCATCTTTCAAAAGGGCAGTGAGCAGTGAAAGTCAGCTCCACCAGGAAAAGGGTCTCCCCACCCAGATGGGAGGAATTTCTCCCAGAGCAGGGTACTTTCTTCCTCAGCTAAAAACACCCAGAGGCGCTCCAGCCCCTCTGCAGATCTGCAGCTTAGCAGGCTGCAGTATAAAAACAAACAACAACAACAACAACAACAACAAAACCTGGTTAGCCCCTAAAAGCTGGAAGAGGCTCCAGATTGGTCCAAAAGAGTATCTCAGTAGCTAGCCCCACTCGGAAAAGCCACTGCCAGGCAGAACACAAGCCCACGCACACTCAAGCTCCCTCAAAGAGACTCCAAGCTACAAAAAAAACAGCCATCTCCCTTCTGAGAGACATGCAAAGCAGACCACCCTACCAATAAACTGGTCTGGGAGGACGGTCACACAGACCTCAGGTCTGCAAGGAAGAATTTTTTTCTACCATTTCAAACAAACTATGAAACAAACTAAGTCACAGTAAAACTGACCACCACAGGAAATCAGAGGCTCCATCAAGACACTGGAAGAATTCTTTTTTTCTAATTATACATTTTTAATTTTTTTCATTATTTTTATTTTTCCCACATTTCCCCCCTCCCCCCCCCCTTTTTTTTTTTTGCCAGTCCTGGGGCTTGAACTCAGGGCCTGAGCATTGTCCCTGGCTTCTTTTTGCTCAAGGCTAGCACTCTACCACTTGAGCCACAGCACCACTTCTGGCCGTTTTCTGTATATGTGGTGCTGAGGAATCAAACCCAGGGCTTCATGTATATGAGACAAGCACTTTACCACTAGGCCATATTCCCAGCCCCCATTTCCCCCTTTTTAATTTAAATTTTTTTTTTTTTTTGCCAGTCCTGGGGCTTGAACTCAGGGCCTGAGCATTGTCCCTGGCTTCTTTTTGCTCAAGGCTAGCACTCTACCACTTGAGCCACAGCACCACTTCTGGCTTTTTCTGTTTATGTGGTGCTAAAGAATCAAACCCAGGGCTTCATGTATATGAGGCAAGCACTCTACCACTAGGCCACATTCCCAGCCCCTTAACATTTCTTTTTATTTCTACTTCATCCCTAGATACATAGTCAACAGTGCTTATTAGGCCTCCTCCTTCATTGTGTATATACATAATTTAGACTCTGACCATGGAACCCCTATTTCTCAAGCAAAACCAATCAATGCACTCAAAGCAATTTACTGTCAAAGTGAGCTAAACCAAACTCTGACAGAAAAACCTGGAAGCTAGAGGAGGGAACAGTCCATTTTGTCAGAGCTAAAGTGCAGGATCTGCCTCAGAAGTAAAATATAGAAAAGCCTAGATTGGGAGAAGTTACCCAGAGAGCATAGAAAACTGGTTCCAGCAGAAGTTGAGATACTATATTGACTAGAGCAGCTATTACATTCTAAGAATCTGGAGAACTTGTGTATAGAATGACAGCCACAACCTACACATGGATATTTAGTTTAACTGAAACTAGTGTGGTATTGGCTACATTTCAAGTTCTCAGAAGCTTGTAGTGGTTACCATATTGTATATTACTATAAAGCATGATCACAATTGAACATTTCAATCAGCAATGAAATAAAAGATTAGGTGCTGAAGCCTTCATGATTGGAAATTGAGATCATCCAAGGCATTGCACTTTGGTACTAATGACCTTAGGGAAAGGATTCATGGACACTCTATTATTTTGACTCAGCTTTCAAGCCTTAATTTCCCATTGTGAGGCAACTTCTTTGAACTTCCATAAAGCTTTATACGTCTAATGAATCCACTTATGTGTTTTAATTGTCAATTTATCTCTAACTATAGGATTCATTCATCATTGTCAGGATAACAACTCAGTCTTATTTTAATAACAAAAAGAGTGAAAAAGAGAAAGACAGCCAACACAAGTGGACAATGACACTAATAACTTTATGTCATCATGATACATGATCTCAAAATATACTATTATTCCCATTTTACGAGCAACAAACTTCATTATTGGGGTTAACTGGACTGATGCCATACAACTAATAAACAGCAGAGCTGAGAATATATGTTCTCATCAATCTGTATTAGTGCTCCTCACTTGCCCCTGGAAAGTTACATCAAAATTCTTATTTAAAGACATTTCAAGCACCTACTATAATGCCTATAATCCTAGCTACTTAAGAGGCTGAAATCTGAGGATCTTGATTCAAATCCAGGCCAGAATGGAAAGTCTCTGAGACTCTTAGCTCCAATTAATTACCCAAAAGCTGGAAATAGAGCTGTGGCTCAAGTGGCAGAGCACTAGGCCTTGAGCAAAAGAAGGTCAAGGACAGAGTCCATGCCATGAGTTCAAGCTCCAGGACAGGCACACACAGGCAAAAAAGGTATTCCTCAACTTTTAGAAATTTTAAAGAAGTCAAATTAGCCATACATTCAGAATTAATGGCATTCAGAGAAACTGGTTAAAAACAAATCCATGCTTAGAAGAACTATAGTGGAATTATGCATATGTAAATAAATGGAAAACACTGCAAACAGAGCATCTGATCACTCTGAAATGAAAATAATGTATGTGAAGACATGGAAACACAGAACAGTGTGTCATCAGTGAGTCAGGCCCACAGCACACATCATAAGCTACTCTAACTTAACATGTATTCTTTTTTTATTGGAAAAGACTGTATTTGCAGAGAATTTTCTGCAACACTACCCAGTCTTATGAGACAGTGGGCAATGAAATCTTCTTTGGAATTTTAAATTCAATACTATTGAGCCTTGATAATTATATACCGAAGAATGGATCTTCCATGAGTAAGAATCGGTAACTCACCAGGTGACAGCTACATAAACCACTCCCATGATGACATAGATAAACGCATAATGCCAACAAAAGCATATGGTGAAAAACACACTGTTGATGTGATCATTCAGATCCCATGCAAGAACTCCAGTGGGAGGATACAGAACAAAAGCCAGCTGTATTGTTAAAAAAAAAAAAAAAGCACATGTTAAAATAATTAAGCACATTCTCAAAGATGGTACATTTCAAAATCCTTTGCAACCGAAACAACTCCCATCATCTGTGGTATGCTAGTTAAACATCAGGTTTTCAACCTTATTTATTAACAGAGGCAGTATCTATCAAGTCTTAGTTTTGGAAACATATTTAAGAACATTTAGCAATTTTAATATTCAAAATATGAGTGGTGATCATTTCTGGAGATGGGTGGATTTTTAGAATGTGTACATATTTTCTCCCTTATTTTAATATTAGAGTAAAAAGGTTTTAAATGACATAAATAACTACATAGTCAATATTTATATTCAATATCATTGAATATGTACTATAGCTATATTGGATAGAAATCCTATAACTCTGTGTCTGGTGCATGGTGTTATAGTTTGAGCTCCAGTGGGTTTGACAGTCCTGACCCTACAATCTGGTTGGATGCAGCTTACATGGCCTTTCTCCTGGGCTGAATCTGCTCATTGCATGCATCTTTCCTCAGCAGAAATTCTAGATTCTTACTATCACCAACATCCTGGTGTCTCCATTGCATCTTGAGTTTCACCCTTACAGCTTCATACATCACCCACCAAGGTGCTCTCTGCAGAGATCCTATCAGTGCCACATATCTTCTGGCCTCCTGCCTTATTCTGAAATCTCATTGGAAACCTCTATAACACATACATGCCTCTTGCCTTCTTCATGACTACAAAAAGGGTCATATGAATGATGACAAGGTTTGCTGCCAGCTCAAACAGTACCCGATTTGTTTCAATCAGGACTGAATTGATTAGAGCATCTTTGTAGATGAGAATAAGAAAATACATCTCTATCAGGTACTATATGAAAAGGCAACCTCTGCAGATCTTTCTTTTCAATGGAAAGTCAAATGGAGTCGTCTTTCTGCTCTGCCTTTTGTTCCTGATTCTCACTATAAAGTTGTCTAAAAACAACAAGCAATAACCATGACACATCTTGGATGCTTTGCTGTCTTAACAATGTTTCCAGCTGGGAATGTGACTGGTAGAGTGCTTGCCTAGCATGTATGAAGCCCTGGGTTCAATTCCTAAGTACCACATAACAGGAAAGGCTGGAAGTGGTGCTATGGCTCAAGAAGTAGAATGCTAGCCTTGAGCAAAAGAAATTCAAGGACAGTGCCCAAGCCCTGAGTTCAAGCCCCAGGACTGTTTAAAAAAGAAAGAAAGAAAGAAGTGTTCCAGACCCTAGTTCCATTATTGTGTGAACCTACACTCTCCAATTCTTCCCATCAATAATTTAGAGATGATAAGACCTGACTTATGGATTATGGTTAGGACAGAGTAAAATAAAGTGTGCAAAAAATTACAGTGGCTAACATTACTAGTTTCTCAGTAAATGATAGTTTTCTCACTTTCATGGCTTTCCTAAATTTTCAAGCTCTCTATCCATTAGGATTATAAGGTATTTTAGCATCAGGAACTTCTTCTGACAAAGCCTTAGCTCAGAAGCATCAGGTATGTGATAAAGATGACAAAGATATGTGATCAGGTATGTAATTAAGATGGTCTCTGCCCAGCTGCTCTAGCACCCACAAATAAGGTCACTGCACATCAAAGAATATCAAAGGCCCCCACTCTACTGCAGACAGCACACCAGAGAGAAGTCTCTGGAATCTGTAGCAGTAGGTTCTTCCAAATAAGGACTGATGTTACATGTGGGAGACCCCAGGTATATTAAGAGGCCTACCTGACAAAACCAGCTTCCATGTAGTATGGTGAAACTTGACCGCAGAAGTGCCAGCATTATATTTTCCTTAATGAGAACCTCTATGAAGGAAACCAAGCCTGCCAAAAAGATAGCGAGGCATAGCAGCTCATGCAAAAGGATATCCACCACTTGGGGGCTATGAGGGTGGGTGTATAAGATAAAAGCTAAAAGAAGAGGGAAAACAATTTACTATTATTATAATTATTTCAGTGAAAGCAAGGGCTACCCACTCCTCCTCTTTTTTTTCTCTGTGCAGATTTTGTATACATTCATAATTATTTTTTTTAAACCAAGTCCCCAATGATTCTCATATTATTGTATCTTGGCATTCTTAGATTCATCACTGATTCTGTAAAATATAATTCTTGAAATCTAATTCCCGCCTCCTTTGCCCAATCTTTATTATGTCCTCTGATACACAATAGCCAAGCTATGGAAATAGCCCAATTGGTCTACAATAGATGAATGGATCAAAAAACTGTGATACCTATACAAAAGGGAATTTTACACATCCATCAGAAAGAATAATATGTCATTTGTAGGAAATGGGTGAACCTAGAACTAATCAGGTTAAATGAGGTAAGCCAAGCTCAGAGAGACAAAGGGCCAATGTTTTCCCTCAAATGCAGAATCTAGATCGAAAATATACCAGGACATGCTAAATTATACAGGCTTCTAGGCATTCATACACAGTGAGAGCAAAGGAGGATATTCGCACGCAAGAAAGACAAAGGTCCACTGCCTATGTGCCTCGGATCATATACAACAACATTTATCACGATGAACTCCAGGAAATAAAAACAAGCTTTTTCTTTGTTGTTGTTTTTGTTTTCTTTTCTTTTGGACTTGTTCATTTATCTGCATTTGGGAAAGTTAGGAGGGACACAGAAATGGAGAGGCAAAGGTTGAATAAATGCAGCAGTGGTACTCACTAAACACCAAGTTTGAAATGAACTATACAACTTGTGGATCAGCACAGGAGGAAAAACAAGAGAGGGGAGGAGTGACATTGTCCAAAAAGAAATATTCTTATTACCTTACTTATGTAACTATAACCACTCTGTACAGCAACTTTATAATAACATTTTTTTAAAAACCAAAACATAGTTCTACCAGTGCTGGTGGCTGATGCCTATAATCGTAGCTATTCAGGAGGCTGAGATCTGAAGATTGAAGTTTAAAGCCAGCCTTGGCAGGAAAGTCCACAAAGCTCATCTCCAGTTAATCATTGAAAATCTGTAAGTGGAGCTGTGGCTCAAGTGGTAGAGCCGTAGCCTTGAGCAAATATGCTCAGCAATAGCACCCAGGCCCTGAGTTCAGAACTCAGGACCAGCACTCAAAAATAAACAAAAACAAAAAAATCCTTTTTTCATGGAAGTCTAAAAATGAAGACCTTATGCTTTGATGTGACCAAACTTTTTGGACTCATCACATGTTAGGATAGTTTTACTCTCTCTGTATTCGGAAAGCTAGTGAGGAGATGGTGGAAGATGTTCCTCTGTACTTGCCTAAGTACAGAATAGTCATGTTCCATTGCTCCTAAGTCAGTTTTGATTATCAAATGTGAGAACAATTATAATATCCAGAATTTCCAAGAGATTAGAAAGCACTGTTGTAATACTCTCTTAATATAGGTGTAGCATGGGGAAAAATATTGAGAAATTATATTTGCATAAGTTGATAGGGAGGAAAGATCTTTAGCATTCTGCCTAGAACATTCAAATATCTTCTGATAGCTAAGATAAACATAATTATCAATCAATGCTACATGTAAACAGCAAAGATACATTATCATAAAGGGCTATACAAATGTGCACTAATGAAGAATAGTACAGTATAAAATAGTCACTCATACTTACCACCTGCAGAGAAGGCATTTGTCAACATTAACTTGGTTAAGGAGATAGGGATTGACTTAATGGTGAAGCATAAGATGTTGGTCACTGCCCACAAGCCAAAGAAAAGATATATTGTTAAATGTTGAAAGCGTTTTAATTGGATCCACTGGCCTTCTTTACGTAAGGTCATTTCTGTGCTTCCAGAATAAGTCAGTAGACCAGTTCCACCTGTACAGGAACAGGAAATATCATGACATTATGATTAACTTTCTCCGTAAGCTTACCTGGCACTGCATAAAGATGTAAGAGGGTAGGTTCAAAGTCTACTGTCCTCTTATGAGTCAGATTCCTCTCTTGGCAATTTCACATCTTCAATGCAGTTGATTTTAGTTCAACTACCAATTCCAGTCTAATGACTAAATTAAATGTTGCATGATTTAAGGAATTAGGTTTATGAATCAGTATAATAAATGTTACTTCTTTCCTAGACTCCACATCCTCATATAGATGCCACAAGAAGTTGTCATTCTTATCTGATAAAAACTCTGGAATTCTGCTTTGACTCAAGGATAACTGAAGAAGCCTAAACAGAAACACCATATGATTTAGTCAGTTACACAAACAGTTTAAGTTTCTTGTTAACCTATAGAAATTAATATGGAAATTCTTCTCTTTAGAAACAAACAGTTGATCTGTAATTCATAGTCATCATGAAAATCTATTCAATTGCCATTAATAAAGCATGAGAAAAATGTAATTTGAATACTAGAGAAGAATCTGCAATAGAACTTTAAAATACAGAATATCTTTGTACAATTTTCAAAAGCAATGATTATGCCTCAGAAATTATCTGGACTAACCCAACCTCCTTAATCACTTGAGAAAGCAAGAGAAGCCAGGTGCTGATGACTCACACCTGTAATCTCAGCTACTCAGGAGGCTGAGATCTGAGGATTGCAGTTCAAAGCCAGCCCAAGCAGGAAAGTCCATGAGACTCTTTCTTCAACCACCGAACAGCATGAATTGGTAGAGTGCTAGCCTTGAGCAACAGTGCTCAGGGACAGTGACTAGGTCCTGCATTCTAGCCCTGGAACTGGCACAAAAAGGAAAGGGGAAAAAGGGGAAGAAAAGAAAAGGGAAGGAAGGAAGGAAGGAAGGAAGGAAGGAAGGAAGGAAGGAAGGAAGGAAGGAAGGAAGGAAGGAAGGAAGGAAGGAAGGAAGGAAGGAAGGAAGGAAGGAAGGAAGGAAGGAAGGAAAGGAAGGAAGGAAGGAAGGAAGGAAGGAAGGAAGGAAGGAAAGGAGAGAGAAAGATGGAAGGAATAATAAAAGAAATAAAAGAGAGAAAAGGATGAGTTCCCTGAACCCTCTACAGCCTACAGAGATTTCCTTGTAAATCTTTACCGTACTCACTTAACCATTTTGGTATTATTTGATAAATGGTTTAAATTAGGGCTCATTCTTTCAGGGATACAGAACAATTTGCTATGAGACTGTTTCAGGGGTTTTAACCAATTCTAAATTCTAATTCACATTCACTAGGCAAAGAAATTAAATATTCTGATTACTTAATTAAAGAACAAGCCTTTGCTTAAACATGAAGTGCTAACTTCCTAACAAATTCTACATGGTGACAATTACAATTAGATATACATTAAGAGCTAGTTTGAATATAAAAATGGTTGTAGGAAGTGACACTGTGGCTCAAGTGTCACTAGAGCTGAAGAGCTCAGGGACAGTGTCCAGGCCCAGAGTTCAAGCCCCACAACTGACAAAAACAACAACAACAAAAATCTTTGTAGTGATTATTTTGTACTCAATCTTCTCTATGCACACGAAAAATATCCAGTAGGGAAAAATAAAACACAGAAATTTTCCACTCACCAGTTAAGACCATGACCAGGCATATAGTTCCCTCCAAAATTTCTGCTCTCTGAAAGAATGCTTCAGAACGATGGTAGCAGGTCTGTGCTTGCTTTTTGCATACATACATAAAAATAATCTTTATATACCACCAAAGACCCAAAATAACATAGAAGGATCCAGCAAGACCATGACCTAAAAAGTCACCCATGTTCTACAAAGATAAAAATATGCAGAAATATTATTTCTGGGATATAGGCAAAGCATCTTTTTTCCTCAAAGAGTATATTATATTCTGATGATTATGGGTATACTGTGCTCTTACTACAATGTCAGCAATACCACTAAAATATTAAATGATCATTTAAACAACTTACTGGGTCATGTTTTACATGCAATCTTTAATACTTACAATATGCATAATTGAGTTATTATTATCAATATTATCATTACTTTCAGGTGGTAGAGAGGTTTACATAAATTGACTGAATCACCCAGGTCTTATTTCTTTTTAAAACTGTTATTGTGAATGTGATATTAAGAGAGGTTACAGTTACATAAGTTAGGTAATGAGTACATTTCTTTTGAACGATGTCAGCTCTTCTCTCATTTCCTCCCAGTTTTTCCCACCTGAGTCCCACCTGATCTCCAATTTGTATAGTTCATTTTCAACATAGTATCTAATGAGGAGTTGCATATGTTTATCCTTTGTCTCACTATTTCTGTGCCCCCTTTACCCTCCTCAAAACAGATAAAGGTATATACAAGAAAAAAGGTACAAAAAAATCAAAAACAGCTACAAAGGGTAAAAGTGAACAAACACGATAACAAGAAAACCTCTTGTTCTCATTTCTTGGAAACCAGTTCAATAAACCTCATTTTATATGATTATATACACATAGTTTTTGAGGCTTTGTGATCCTCTTTTAAGAGTATCTTCCTTAGGTCTCATGGTGTGAATGTTCAAAGTCCTGTTTAGTTTATCATATCCACAGGTTAAGCTTTTTCTTTTACCATCCATTGTGTTAATTTGTAGATTTACAAGCACATTCAGTAAAAATGAGGGAAAACCATATAGCCTATGTATCTTTGGGTCTGGCTCACTTCACTTGATATGTTTTTTAAGTCTTTCCATTTCTTTTTTTGTTTGTTTGTTTGCCAGGCCTTGAACTCAGGGCCTGAGCGCTGTCCCTGGCTTCTTTTTGCTCAAGGCTAGCACTCTACCTCTTGAGCCATAGCACCACTTCTGGCCGTTTTCTGTATATGTGGTACTGAGAAATCAAACCCAGGTCTTCATGTATATGAGGCAAGCACTCTTGCCACTAGGCCATATTCCCAGCCCAAGTCTTTCCATTTCTTTACAGTAGTGCTCAGGGAAAGGGCCCAGGCTCTGAGTTCAAGCCTCATGATAAAAACAACAACAACAACAACAACAACAAAAACCAGAACTTGTAAGCTCAACAGCCAGGATTCTAATCCAAAATTCTCATCTCTAAACCTTAATCCTTTTTCCAATCATTTCCACAATTTTCTGTGCCTAACAAGTTAATAGTAACAATTATTACAAGAACAAAGGATCCCTATCTAATATAGACATTATCTCACTTTACTGAGAGCTAAAAAGCAATAACCATGGAAAAGTCAAATCAAATGACTGTGATATAAAGGTTAGTTGTTTATGTAGATGCTGGTTGTTCACTGTATGTCATAAAGACAAGCATTGTCACCAGGGAAGGAATGAAACAGAGAAAGCAAAAGGTACCCATGTGACTCTTAAGTATATTAAAGTTCCAGATGCTTATTGTGGGGGTTTTTGTTGTTGTTTATTTTGTGGTTTGTTTTGCTAAGGCTAATCCTCTGGCTTGAACACTGGGCCTGGGCACTGCCCCTGAGTTCTGTTCGCTCAAGGCTAGTGCTCTACCACTTGAGCCACAGTACCACTTCCAGCGTTTTCTTTGATAAATTAGAAATAACAGTCTCACAGACTTCCTGCCCAGGCTGGCTTCAAATTACTATCATGAGCTCTCTGCCTCCTCAGTAGCTAGGATTATAAGTGTGAGCCAACTGTGCCCTGCCTTATTATGATTTCTATTGGTGTGGGGTGTGGGGGGTGTATGGGGTGTGTGTGTGTGTGTGTGTGTGTGTGTGTGTGTGTGTGTGTGTGTGTGTGTGTAGAGGTTTTGTTTATATAGGGAGTATTGTTAGCAGCATTTCCTCACAGGAAGTCTTGTATGGTAACTGAGTCTTTGCTCCAATCCTCTGCATAGCCTCTCAAGCTTTTCTTTGAAACTTCAGTGGAAAGTGCCTTGACCCCCATAACTCTTTCACACACACACACACACACACACACACACACACACACACATACACACACTCCCTGCAAGATCACCGCTTGCTGCTGACAGAAGCCATTGCTAAACCCACTTTGGTCCTACAGCCACAGAGTGTTCTCCATTAGACACAAGGGAACAGAATCCTAAGGTGGTCTTGGTTAGTGAGCTCACTGAATACTGCTAAGGGAGAGTTCTGAACCTGAAATAAAAGCTATGCTAGTCTTCTGGGCCTGTGAAGAAAGAGATGACCATGAAGACTTCTGAGGTGCTCGCAAAGCCTTTTCCTTCCTGTCCTGATAATTAGCATCTGTGTCAATCTCTTTAGTTAGAAAATTTGCCAAATCTTTCCACTCTATTTTTGGTTCTGAGTTTCACTATATATGTCACTGAAAGTAGTCAGTGTTACTCATGTAATAGTTGCAATGCTTTACTGTTAAGAAATTTCTTTCACTAAAGGAACCAGTCCATCATTATGAAATCCAGTCTTCTTTAAAGCTCAAGGGCATAAAGGCAGCTCAGCCCAGCTCTCTGCTATGCTGGTAAAAGTGTGGCTTGTATTCCAATTTCTAAATTTCCAATTTCTAAGACCTGCTCTAAAGTCTTTTCAGCTTCTTAACCTCCACTAGAATTGAACATTATGGTATACTATAGAACTCTAAGGATTTTCTAACCTGCTTCTAGAAATTATTTCAGTATCTGCCTATACTCCTTTCCAAAGCTGTTTCTAGGGCTGGGAATATGGCCTAGTAGTAAAGTGCTTGCTTCGTATACATAAAGCCTTGGGTTTGATTCCTCAGCACCACATATATAGAAAAAGCCAGAAGTGGCTCTGTGGCTCAAGTGGTAGAGTGCTAGCCTTGAGCAAAAAGAAGCCAGAGACAGTGCTCAGGCCCTGATTTCAAGCCCCAGAACTGGCAAAAAAACAACAACAACAAAGCTGTTTCTATAAAGTAATAGTTTAGAACAAAAACCCTATTCTTCATACCAACTTTCTATACTACTCAGTCTTTTATTGCTGTGAAAATTGACCTAAAGCTGGTTAAGATATAAATTAAAGAGGTGTATTTACCCTCCAAGTTGTGAAGGTTGAATGTTTAAGATGCGTAACCCCATTTCTTCTGCCTCTGCTGGATGATTAATGGAAAATGGAATCGAGACTATAAACCATACAAAAAGGAATGACTGTACAAAGACAGAGACCCAGACAGGAAAAGTGCCAATTTACATTTTTATAAACCCAATTTCAGGAACTAATACAGACTCTATGAGGACTCTGTCAATTCTCTTATAAGAAAGTATTCCCAATAACTTAACAACTTTGTACAAGGCTCTACCCCTTCAAAGTTGCACTACTTACCACCATTGGTAAGCTGATCAACAAACTTTACACTTTGACATTTAAGAAATAAAACAGATTCAGACCATAGAAACATCTTACCTAGTAAACAACACAGCTTATCATCATACTACAGTACTGAATATTAATTGTGGACCCTTGTAGTTATGTGGCTGACTGGGAGCTATGACTCATTGTTCCTGCCTGTTATAGTGAGAGATCAAATTTCACATTGATAACTTGGCAAATAATTAAAATTCACCAAAGCATATTACTTTCCCTACATTATGAAAAAGTTGAGATGCTAAGGGAAGAATAGAAATTCTATTCAATATTATTACAGCAGGTAATTTACCAAATTTTGAAAAAGATATAGACATAAAAATAAAAGAGGTATTTAGAACCCTAAATAGACATGACCAAAAGAGAAATTCTCCACATCAATGACAGTTACAATGCCAAGACTACAGAACAAAGACTATAAAAAGCCACAAAAAAATAGTGAACTTAAACAATAATCAACACTAAAGCTAATGGCAAGTTCAAAATTTTAATGCTATACTAAGCTACACAACTAGTTGGAGGCCAGCCCACACAACATAAAGACAGGATCTTTTTTTAAAGACAGGATCCTGTCTTTAAAAGTTCTAGTCAGGGCTGCCTTGTATACATGAAGTCCTAGGTTCGATTCCTCAGCACCATATAAACAGAAAATGGCCAGAAGTGGCACTTTGGCTCAAGTGGTAGAGTGCTACCTTTGAGCAGAAAGAAGCCAGAGACAGTGCTCAGGCCTCGAGTTCAAGCCTCAGGGTTGGCAAAAAAAAAATAAAAGTTCTGGTCAACGTGTATTATAAATACCATATAACCTAATCAAGTTTCTTTCATATACAAAGATAGTTCAATATATGGCAATCAACAAATTTAACACAGCACACAAATAGGATAAAAACAAAAATCACATGATCTCAATCACTCAGAAAATGCTTTCAAATTTTTTATAAATTCAATATTCATGATAAAAGCTCTGGGAAAATATAAATAAGATACATTGTTTCCACAAATGGATTTGTTGGATGGTAACTCCTTTATGCAACTACTAAATTATTATAAAAATATGATTTAAAAACTAGTTACATGGGCTGGGGATATGGCCTAGTGGCTAGAGTGCCTGCCTCGGATACACGAGGCCCTGGGTTTGATTCCCCAGCACCACATATACAGAAAACGGCCAGAAGCGGCGCTGTGGCTCAAGTGGCAGAGTGCTAGCCTTGAGCGGGAAGAAGCCAGGGACAGTGCTCAGGCCCTGAGTCCAAGGCCCAGGACTGGCCAAAAAAAAAAAAAAACTAGTTATACAAGTATATTTCAGCAAAATAAAAGACATAGAAAATCTATAATCAACCTTATATAAATGGGCAAAGAATAAATGTATATGCTCTGAAATTTAAAAACAAGAGAGTAGCATCCATTTTTGCCACTCTTTTTCAATATTTTGAATGTTTGAATTCTTAGATAAAGCATTAAGGCAAGAGAAAGAAACAAAACATATAAAAGTAGGAAAAGAAGAAGTCAAGCTATTCCAAGCTATTGACAGTTGACATAATCTTGTATTTAGAAGATCCTAGATTCTACTACAAAGCCTGAAATTTTTAAACACTTTCAGCAAAGGAGAATACAAAATCAGCATACAAAAATCAGTAACTTTTCTATACACCATTAATGAACATTTTGATAAAGAAATCAGTAGAAGGGAGGAAGATGGCACCGCCACAGTAGGGAGGCACCCCAACTCGCTCCAACTGAATAGCGAGCTGGGAACTCCAGCACCCAACACCCCATCAAGAACCCAGCAAAAACAGCAGCCAGAAGCAGTGGTGAAATGCAGGAAACAAAAAGGAACAAAAAAAGAAGACCTGCACGGAGCTGGAGAATCTCCGGGGAAGCCTCCCCCCACCATCTGACCCTAGCCCAAATAGAGCAAGGCTGGGAAAGGGGACCCGGCGAACGGCAGACCGACTGCTGAAAACTCACACCAGGAGCGCAGAGTCCAGATGGCAGGACTCCACGGACTCCAGGGGGAGTTTCAACATCCGTAAATCAATCAATGTAATTCACCACATAAACAGAACTAAAATCAAGAATCACATTGTTATCTCAGTCGATGCCCAAAAAGCCTTTGACAAACTATTCATCCAGTGGCAGAGTGCTAGCCTTGAGCGGGAAGAAGCCAGGAACGGTGCTCAAGCCCTGAGTCCAAGGCCCAGGACTGGCCAAAAAAAAAAAAAAAAATACACCATCCATATTTATTAAAAGCTTTGGAGAGAACAGGAATAGATGGAACATTCCTCAAAACAATAAAAGCCATATACAACAGACCAACTGCTAACATCATATTAAATGGAGAGAAACTTAAATCATTCCCCCTAAACTCAGGAACAAGACAAGGATGCCCACTCTCCCCACTTCTTTTCAACATAGTGCTGGGATCCCTAGCCATAGCAATAAAGCAAGAGGAGGACATCAAAGGGATCGACATCGGCAAGGAAGAAATCAAGTTATCCCTATTCGCAGACGACATGATCTTATATCTGAAGGACCCAAAAAACGCAGTACCCAAACTCCTACACCTAATAAACCATTTTGGCAAAGTAGCAGGATACAAAATAAATCCACAAAAGTCAGCAGCTTTTCTGTACACCAGCAATGTACAAGCAGAAAAAGAAATTATGGAAACAATTCCATTTACAGTAGCCAAAAAAAGAATAAAGTGCCTAGGGATCAACCTAAGCAAGGACATGACAGACCTATTTAATGAGAACTATAAAAATCTAATAAGGGAAATCAAAGAAGACACAAGGAGATGGAAAGACCTCCCATGCTCATGGGGTAGGCAGAATCAATATAGTGAAAATGGCCATATTGCCCAAATTGTTATACAAATTCAATGCAATCCCTATCAAAATCCCAGTCACATTCTTCACTGAAATAGAGAAAGCAATCCATAAATTCATATAGAACAGTAAAAGACCTAGAATATCCAAAGCAGTTCTAGGCAAAAAAAAAAAAAGCAGTGCAGGAGGTATCACAATACCAGACTTCAAGCTCTGCTATAGGGCCATCATAACAAAAACAGCCTGGTATTGGTATAAAAACAGATCAGAAGACCAATGGATTAGAATTGAAGATCCAGAAATAAAACCGCACTCTTACAGTCAGCTGATATTCAACAAAGGAGCTAAAGACATACAATGGAATAAACATAGCCTCTTCAACTACTGGTGCTGGGAGAACTGGGCAGCCATATGCAGAAAACTCAAAGTAGACCCAAGCCTATCACCGTGCACCAAGATCAACTCAAAATGGATCAAGGACCTCAATATCAGACCTGAATCCTTGAAACTACTGAAGGACAGAGTAGAAAAGATGCTAGAACTTATAGGCACAGGAAGGAATTTCCTGAATAGAGTCCCAGGGGCACAACAAATAGGGGAGAGACTCAGCAAATGGGACTACTACAAATTAAAAAGTTTCTGCACAGCTAAGGACATAGCCACCAAAAAAGAAAGACAGCCAACCATATGGGAAAGTATCTTTACCAGCACAGCAACAGACAAAGGCCTAATATCTGTCATCTACAGAGAACTCAAAAAACTAAGCCCCTCCAAGCCCAATAAACCAATTAGGAAATGGGCAAAGGAGCTAAAGAGAGACTTCACAAGAGAAGAAATAAAAATGGCAAAGAAACATATGAGGAAATGTTCAACATCCCTGGTAGTAAAGGAAATGCAAATAAAAACAACCCTGAGATACCACCTCACCCCAGTTAGAATGGCCTATACTCTGAACTCAGGCAACAATAAATGCTGGAGGGTGTGTGGGGAAAGAGGAACCCTTCTCCATTGTTGGTGGGAGTGCAAATTAGTACAACCACTTTGGAGAACAGTATGGAGGTTTCTCAAAAAGCTCAATATAGACCTACCCTATGACCCAGCCATACCACTCCTAGGCATCTATCCTGAACAGCAGGTCCCAAGATATCAAAAAGACATTTGTACTTCCATGTTTATCGCGGCACAATTCACAATAGCCAAAATATGGAAACAACCCAGATGCCTCTCCACAGATTAATGGATCCAAAAAATATGGTACCTATACACAATGGAATACTACATAGCGATTAGGAATGGTGAAATATTGTTATTCGCAGGGAAATGGTCAGAACTCGAACAAATAATGTTGAGCGAGACAAGCCTAGAACACAGAAAACAAAGGGGCATGATCTCCCTGATATATGACTGTTAAGAAAGGGAGACGGAGGGCTGGGGATATAGCCTAGTGGCAAAGAGTGCCTGCCTCGGATACACGAGGCCCTAGGTTCGATTCCCCAGCACCACATATACAGAAAACGGCCAGAAGCGGCGCTGTGGCTCAAGTGGCGGAGTGCTAGCCTTGAGCGGGAAGAAGCCAGGGATAGTGCTCAGGCCCTGAGTCCAAGGCCCAGGACTGGCCAAAAAAAAAAAAAAAAAGAAAGGGAGACGGAGAGACAGTAGAGACCAGATCTGTGAAACCAAAAACTGCTTGTCAAATGGTATTTCCCACAGGATTGGGGCAGTCAACCCAACAGTATGTAACTAAAACCAAACAACTACTCAACATATAAAGGTCAAAAATCGACCTCTCAGTGGAATACAATAGCTCAAAAGCTATGTATAGGGGGCTGGGGATATAGCCTAGTGGCAAGAGTGCCTGCCTCGGATACATGAGGCCCTAGGTTCGATTCCCCAGCACCACATATACAGAAAACGGCCAGAAGCGGCGCTGTGGCTCAAGTGGCGGAGTGCTAGCCTTGAGCGGGAAGAAGCCAGGGACAGTGCTCAGGCCCTGAGTCCAAGGCCCAGGACTGGCAAAAAAAAAAAAAAAAAAAAAAAGCTGTGTATACACGTTCATATAAGACTACTGTTGACATATTGTCTAATATTGACATTACATTTAAAGTCCTAGGCGAATTTTCTTGGGCTTGGCCACGTGGCTACTGTATATGTTCTTGGTACACTGTGTATTGTATATATGTCTACCTGACCTAGGGAAGGGAAAGAAAAACAGGGTGTAAGATATCACAAGAAATGTACACACTGCCCTACTATGTAACTGTACCCTTTTTGCACAACACCTTGTCAAAAAAATTTTTGTTTAATTAATAAATAAATTACAAAAAAAAAAAAAGAGGGGCTGGGGATATAGCCTAGTGGCAAGAGTGCCTGCCTCGGATACACGAGGCCCTAGGTTCGATTCCCCAGCACCACATATACAGAAAACGGCCAGAAGCGGCGCTGTGGCTCAAGTGGCAGAGTGCTAGCCTTGAGCGGGAAGAAGCCAGGGACAGTGCTCAGGCCCTGAGTCCAAGGCCCAGGACTGGCCAAAAAAAAAAAAAAAAGAAATCAGTAAAGGGGCTGGGGATATGGCCTAGTGGCAAGAGTGCTTGCCTTATACATGAAGCCCTGGGTTCAATTCCCCAGCACCCCAGGAAATGGCTAGAAGTGGTACTGTGGCTCAAGTGGCAGAGTGCTAGCCTTGAGCAAAAAGAAGCCAGGAACAGTACTCAGGCCCTGAGTCCAAGGCCCAGGACTGGTCAAAAAAAAAAAAAAAAGAAAAAAAAGAAAGGAAGAAATTAGTAAAGTGATCCTATTTACGCTAGCCTCAAAATTTTAATTATGTCACAGTACATCTAAACAAGGAGAAATACCTCTGTAACTAATACTGAGCACTGAAGAAATTGTAGAAGATAGCAGAAAATGAGAAGTTTTCCAATGTTCATCTATCAACAAAATAGTTTTAAAAATATTACCAAAAGTGATGCATGGATTCAATGCAATCTCCATCATAATTCCAATCATATTTGTTACACAAATAGAAAACACAAATCTAAAATTTCCATAGAAACACAAAATGTCCTGTATAGTCAAAGCAATCCATAACAAAAAGACCAGTGCTGAAATATCACAATATCTGATTTCAAATTTACTAGAGACATAGTCACAAAATCCAAAATGATACTTCCACAACAACAGAAATATAGGTCAGTAGAATAAAATAGAAGACCCAGAAATAAACCAACATAGCTATACCCCTCTGATTCTCAAGAAAGGTCTCAGAAACATACACTGAACAAAAGTCAACCTCTTTAACAATGTTTTCTGGGAAAACTGGATGTTTACATGTAAACGATTAAAAGAAGACTTCTCTCTCACGTTGTACAAAAATCAACTCAAAATTGGTCTAAGACCTAAAACAAATTGCTACAGAAAATCATTTCAAGATGCATGCATACACGAGACATTCTGAATAGGATTCTATATTCTCAGGAAATCATGGAAAAAAATGACAAATAAGGTTGTGTCAAACTAAAGTTTCTGTGCAAGAAAGAAAATGACCAAAATGAAAAGACAATTAAAGAATGAAAGAACTTCTCTGGCTATTTATATAACAAGAAATTACTATTCAAAATATTTAAAGAATTTAAAATCTAAACACAAAAAAATCCAATTAATAAGTGAGGAAACCCATTGAACAATTTTCCAAAATAACTATAAATGGCCAATTCAACATGTGACATTCAACATGAGGAAATGCAGATTAAAACTACATCGTGATACCATCTCATATAAGTCAAAATGACAATCATCATGAAGACAAAAAGCTTGAATACTGGTGAGGTCATGAGAGGAAAGGAGCCCTATTCACCATTGGTGGAAATATAAATTTGTCCACTTCCTATGGAAATTACCTTGAATGTTTCACAAAAACTACAATTACCTCATATGATTCAGCTATACTAACTCTGATCTTATGGCCTACAAAATCAAGGTCAGCATATGTTTTATTTTGAATATGGAATACCCCACACACCTACTCCCAGGCTTATGTGATGGTGCTTTGTCCTCTGCTGATAATGGTAACTGGAGAGGCTATAGAAACTACATGGTGGTACCAGGCCAGAAGTAGTTGAGTAGGGACTTCAATTGAAGGTTTCAAGTTCCTGGTCCCTTCCTACCAAACTCCCCAATTTTTTTTTGTCTGTCATAAAAAATGAAATGGATAACTCTCTCTACCATTTGTTTCTACTCCATGACATTCTTCCCAAGTCAACAGGGCCAAAAACCCATTGACTTAACCTTGTGAATTCAAAGTACACTGTGTGCATGTACAGAAATATCACAACAAAACCCTCTCATGTCATAAATATATGTTAACTCCAAAGTGAATTTTTATACTGGTCCTGGTGCTTGATTGAGCTCAGGGCTTGGTCATTGTTCCTGACTTTCGTAGCCCAATGCAAGTGCTCTAAAAATTGCGTCACAGTGCCACTTATGACTTCTGGTGGTTAATTGGAGATAAGGGGCTCATGATGTCTCCTGCCCAGGATAGATTCAAGCTGATCTTCAGACGTCAGTCTCCTCAGTAGCTGGGATTATATGCATGAGCCACCAGTATCTGGCCAAATACAAACTTTTTTCTAGGTAACTATTATAGCATACTTTAGAGTTATCCATATTATATTATGGCACTATCTGCAATATCCAAGCCCATGTATCTGTCAATAGATAAACAAGAAAGTAAGTATGGTATATATGCACAGTAAAGTATTAGTTTACATAAAGAATAAAATTATATAGAACAAAATCAATGGAACTACTAGAGATCATTATGTTAATCAAAGTAAGCAGGGACACAAATACTGTATGTTTTCTCTCATATGCAGAATGTAAATGTTACACAAAGACATGAAAGGCTGGGGTCCTTGTGGCCCACATTTGTAATCCTAGCTACTCAGGAGGCTGAGATTTGAGGATTGCAGTTCAAATCCAGCCAAGGGAGGAAAGTCCATGGACCCTTGTCTCCAACTAACCACAAAAAGCTGGAAGTGGTACTATGGCTCAAAGTGGCAGATCACTAGCCTTGAGCACAATAGCTCAGGACAGTACTCAAAATCTGAGTTCAAGCCCAGGAATGGCCAACAACAACAAAAAAGACATGGAAGTACAGGGTATTCTGATGGTGAAGAACTAGAAAATTGAGGTGAAGAGAATGAGGGAAACGAGTAAGGGACAAATAGCATCAACATAAATTATGTACAAGTATATACGTGTATAAAAATGTTATCATGAGATTTACATTTGATATGTGCAAGAAATGTTACTCCAGGCATTGTAACTTTGCCAGTACTATCATTATTTTAGATCTTAAGGGCTTTCTAATGGCCAAATAAAACATCAAAGTTCTTTATGGCTAGCTTGTTTTAAGTTTAGTTGTAGAAGTACTGAAGCTAAAAGAACATTGCCTATGAGAAGGGCTCATGTTCTCTCCTCATTCTAACAAAGAGCCTGATGCCAAATTCGAAGAAACCATTAATTGAGGAAAATCTAATGATGGAGCTTCCAACTCTATCACTCATTTAAGTCTATGAAAGATCTTGAAAACAGGTCTAAGAGCAATAAGAACCCTAGTCTCCTGTGCCCCTACCTTTGAGATCTTTTACTATTTTTAATGAAAAGGAAAATAAAATTAAGTAAATTTCTCATGAAGAATGACCAAAACGCCCCGCCCGCCCCGCCGTGCCCTCAGCTGCGGCAGTCCGCAGCTGGAGGAGTTGTTCGCCTGCGTGGGCCCTTGAGGACCTTCCTGGATGGCCCGGAAGCCGGGGGCCCGAGTTGGTGGCTGTGGCCCGGCTCCTGAGCGAGAGAGAGTGGGACCTGCCCAAGACCGAGGCCCTGCTGCGCGATGAGAATGAAGATCTACGGAAACTTGCGGAAAATGAAATAGCTTTGTGTCAAAAGGAAGTAAGTCAGTTGAAGCACCAGATTGTCTTACTTTTGGTTCCCTCCGAAGAAACAGATGAAAATGATCTGATCCGAAACAATTGTTATATCACAGTTGTAACTACTTTCAACGTCCCATGTGTATCTGTAACTTCTATTATTGATGATGTTCTTGTATCACCTTCTTGTGGTTGTACCTACACTATCTCTGTAATCTTATCTGAGTATATTGGAAACCGTGTATACTGGTATTAGAAGTAGGAAATTGAAAGGGAATACCAAAATTGGGAGACACAGAGTAAAAAAAGACAAACAACTACAAAAGCAATACTTGCAAAACTGTTTGGTGTAAGTGAACTGACCACCTCAGGGGGGGAAAGGGAAAGGGGGAGGAGGGAGGGGAGGGGGGGTATGAGGGACAAGGTAACAAACAGTACAAGAAATGTATACAATGCCTAACCTCTGTACATCAGTTTGATAATAAAAATTTGAAGAAAAAAAAAAGAAAGAAAATGATCTGATCCTGGAGGTGGCCTTAGACATGTGTCTGCCAGCATTGGGGAACCAGATGCCTATAAACACATGAAGTATGAAGGAGGAGTGCACAGAGTATAATGAGTGCCAAAGACTGAGAAGCAAAGCTGCATCCATACCAGCACCATGACAGTGGCAATCTTGCCCCAACCTACTGAGATTAATCTGGTGATTAATCCTAAAGACTTAAGAATTGACACTAAACGAGCCAATGGAGCTGGGGGTCAGCACGTAAACACCACAGACAGTGCTGTCCGCATACTTCATCTTCCAACAGGTATTGTTTCTGAGTGCCAACAAGAGAGACCAAAACTGCAAAACAAAGAAACAGCTATGAAAAAGCTGCGTGCAAAGCTGTGCAGCATGCATCTGGAGGAAGAAACAAGTAAAAGATATAATGCTAGGAAAGTCCAGGTTGGAACTAAAGCAAGGTCAGAGAAAATAAGAACATACAATTTTCCACAGAACCAGGTCACAGATCATAGAATAAACAAATCTCTGCACAATCTGGAAGCTTTTATGCAAGGAGACTGTCTGCTGGATGAACTCATACAGTCACTGAAGGACTATGCTGATTATGAATCCTTAGTAGAAATAATTTCCAAAAAAGACTAAGTTGTTTTGTTATTCAAGCTTTTCATAATATATATTAGGAAAACATTTTGATAGAAAAAAAAAGAATGACCAAAAGTAATAAGCAAGCAGGTACATGACTTTGTGATATGTGAAGAAAAAAAACCACCTAGTTCCATTTGTAAGGAAATGGAAGGACTTGGAAAAAGTTATACTAGGTGAAGTGAGCCAGACCCAAAGAAACATGGACTCTATGGTCTCCCTCATAGGGAATAATTAGTACAGGTTTAGGAAAGTCATAGCAGAGCATCATAAGGCCCAATAGCTATACCCTTATGAACACATAAGATGATGCTAAGTGAAATGAACTCCATGTTATGGAAACAATTGTTATATCACAGTTGTAACTACTTTCAACGTCCTATGTGTATCTGTAGCTTCTATATTGATGATGTTCTTGTATCACCTTCCTGTGATTGTACCTACACTATCTCTGTAATCTTATCTGAGTATATTGGAAACCGTGTTTACTGGTATTGGAAGTAGGAAATTCAAAGGGAATACCAAATTTGAGAGACACAGGGTAAAAAAAGACAAACAACTACAAAAGCAATACTTGCAAAACTGTTTGGTGTAAATGAACTGAACACCTCCGGGGGGGGGGGAAGGGAAAGGGGGGGGAAGGAGGGGAGTATGAGGGACAAGGTAACAAACAGTACAAGAAATGTATCCAATGCCTAACGTATGAAACTGTAACCTCTCTGTACATCAGTTTGATAATAAAAATTTGAATAAAAAAAAAACACCTAGAGCACTGAGAAAAAGAAATTGACCACACAAGGAGACACACAAGATTTTCAGCTAACTTTCTTGAGTCTAATTTGGTCTATGAAGGTTCCAACCAGCTTCTTGACATCAAAATTTAGTATCCATAATCCAGTGTTTGCAGTCAGTACCACCACTAAATAAAAGTGGCAGTACAGAACATGCTCCAAAACCAATGCTTAGAAGAAAATTACTAATTGATCCTAAGGGGGCAAAAAAAGAAAGCCAAAATTAATCAACTAAAACTCTATCAATACACATATAGCTTATGAATGAATTAATTAAGACATATGGATTCAATACACATTACAGATTAGCCACTTATAAAATATTTGTATACAGTGTCTCATCATCCAAACTTCACGCATACAATTGGAATGAGCATCATGGAATTGACAGATGAGAAAATTAAGGTTTAAAGAAGATTAATAATTTAGAGAAAAGATTTCATTGGTTGTGGGAGGTCTTATTTTCAATGCCATGAAAGGGGCTGGAGAAACAGTTGACAAATTTGAGGAAAACCAACTTTTAGTATATTTATACCATGAGAAAGGCACCATAGTAGGCTCTTTTCTAGCACTATCACATTCAATCCTTACAGCTATGGAAAGCTGTATGTTTATTTGTATGTATGGAAAGCTGTATGTTTATGTTTATTTGACAAATTAACCTGAAGCTCAGAGAGATTACACTACTTGCACGATGTCACACATAGAGTAGTCATGGATTCAATATTTCATTTTATGAATTAGAAGTTCTTGCTATCTGCATTATTAAACCAAAAGCTACACCAGAAGGTAGACATGACTGTGCATGTCTATAATACACTATAAACACTCAGGGGCCTAAGAAAGAAGGTGACATGCTGGTGTCAGTGTCTCAAAAAGAATGAGAGAATGCCAGAAAAAAAACAGAAGGATGTTAAAGAAGGAAAGAAAATGAAAAAGAAAGAAAGGTAGAATAAAATAAAGGAAAGAGAAGAAAAGGAAAGAAGAAAGGGAGGGAAGACAGAAAGCTTAAAGTCACTCCAGAAATAATACAAGGCAAGCACTCTTGCCACTAGGCCATATTCCCAGCCCTACTCCAGAAATAATAAACTGACCATTTGTGAATTCAATCCATCTGTGGGTACTGAATTATTCATTTTGATTAGCTTCAATAGCTCAAAAACCTTAAAACTAAGGTAGCATGGATGAGAAAAAGCAGCTTTCTTTCTGCTTAGTGTTGAAGCTTTTCTGGAAAAGAAGAAAGCAGGATGAAATTTAACAGGATACAGTCAGTTTCACACACACACACACACACACACACACACACACACACATCAGTGCACAGTCCAAAAGCCACTATTAAAACAAAGACAATTCAAAAAGTCAATGAGAAGACACAGTATAGCATTAAAACTTACCACCTTTTAATCGTTGCCCAAGATCTCAAGTCACAAGTAAGACAGAATGCTGCTAGCACAGATGCTCCCTACTGACTAAGCTCAGTTCACAAGCATCAGACTTGCCAGAGTATAGAGAAATTTCTTACCCTCCTCCCATTCACGTTGCTCTCTGGGCATTGTACTCCTGCCAGTGTCTCCAACTGCTACAGGCCATACAGAAAGCTGATCCATCACATTTTGAAATCAACTGTTGAATGAAGGTTTGAAATCAAGATTTGAATATCATTCTAACAGCCAAGCTCCCAAGTTGGTTCTTGTTTTAAAAATATAAACTGCTGAGGGAAGGTGGTACTCCCCTATGAAATGGGAGGTGGTGTAATGCCCAGATTTTAAGGCCCCAAAGACAACCATCAGAGTCCACAGTCAACGCCAAACCACAAGGGTCGTTTTATTGCGACTTCGAACCCAGTCCCCCCTGCGCACTCATTGTCAGTGACGCTGAGAGGCCCCGAGCACAATTCCAGCACAGCTTTTTATAGACAAGTACAGGGAAGATGAGGGAAGATGAGGAAGACCCCCGGTTACAAGTACACGATTGGTTGACATTTGCCCTAGTTTACTGGTAGCCTCAGGATTGGCCTGGGTCTTCCCACCGAAGCAAGGGTCAGACGGCCTTAAACCTGGGGGTGGGCCTCCAGGAGTGGTAATGTAGCCACGTTCCTGGAGCCAGGCGGTTCCTATCTCCTGTGCCCAGGTCCGGGCCGGGGTCTGAGAGCTGACAGTTATGTCCAACCTTGAGTGGGCTTCAGGCGCGAACAGTTAATCACATCCCGGGCCAGATGGCTATTATCTTTTAGTGCCCAGATTCAGGTAGAACAGAGTTGGGGGGGGGGGGGTTAGCAAGCAAAGGTACAGAAGCAAAATAGCTGTTAGGGGCATAATGGTCACAATTTTATTCTCTACGCTCTTCAGTGGTACTGCCTTATTACCAAAAAGCAAAGTAAACAAGGATATTTAGAAACTATCTTTTCAAAGGAGAGACATAACAGATATTGCCAAGACCAAATGCTCTTTTAAATAAAATCTCTAGAGAAGAAGAAAAATTACTCTAGAAGTAGAAAAGAGACCTCCAAAAATTTTCTATTTATAAAGAAAAGGTTAGGCATTAATCAAGATGAAAAGAAGGGAGGAGTTTCAGCAGCTGCTTGTCTGAACAAATAGTCCTTTGACTCACAATACTCACATTTTTTGGACTGGAGAGATCTGAAAACGGAGGAAGATCCAGCTACATAATTCTGGAGCCCAACACACAAGGGCTCCTCAGACACACTTCTAACAAAGTTTTTGTCTTTCATGCTTGCTTGATTCTTTGTCCTCCTTTCTCTTAACAAGCCTTTCCTTTCATGGGAAAGTTCCCCTTGCAGGCCAAGACAAACTAAACCAGCCAGTAAATACTAATATCATGATCATTATTTATACCTCCACCAATGTCTACTTATCTTCTAGTACAGCAGTATTTAACAATGGATCAGCGGTAGAGGTAAAATTAAACAGAGGACCACAGAGAAGTTCATGTAACTGAACCCTTTCCTAAAAGTGATGACACCTAAGAATGGTGTTCACTTAATATAATTTTTCCAATTCTTTCCATTTCCTTACAAACGATACAATATCATTATTTCTAATGGTAGTATAGAATTCATTCATACACACACACACACACACACACACACACACACATAAATGAATCACTGTTATAAGGTATGTCAGTTGTGAGAAAACAGAGAAGCCATATTTTGATAGGTCAAATTGGGAGTCTTTATTAGAGAGCCTGCATCTGCAGGTGGACTCCTGTCCCACAGATCCATAGCTGAGAAAAGAGCTTACACAAAGCTTTTAAAGACAAAATCCACATGCTTGGTGGAGACCAAGCCTTAACAAAAGCAGACCTTATTTAGGAAGTAGCTCAGGGACATGAAAGAACCTCTATTTAGGGGATATGTCTCAAACCTTTCCATATAGGGGTATACTTAGAGACTACTCAGAGACAGGTAATTCAAGCCATTTAGGGAGGTAATCAAGGCAGAATCAGGGCGTGCTGTCACAGTCACCATGACCATTAGCAGTAAAATGACAGGAGATTGGGTCAAAGAACTGAGGTTTGGGGGACCAGGGGACACAAAATGATTCCTGCTGCTGTATCCTGACACCCCATTAACAAGTATTTTTATTGATTTTAGTACAGGGGGAGGGAACTGAAGATATGTGCAAAATGAGGCATAAAATGAGGCATAGATTGCATACAAGTGATAATTGACTTCTTTGTCTTAGTATGCAAAGGGGAGCAATAAACATTCCAACATTAACACAGACTCTCATCTGAAACACAGGGTAGTAATTTGAGCCTCTCCATTGCCTAAACTGCTGTATCTTTCCAGAGCCCCAGTCCTTGGAATTTTGGGAGCCTTTACTGAGAGATATGCTTTCCAATCTCAGCCCCTTCAGACCTCACAGTTTGGCAATAGGGCTCCTCATATCCCCCCCCCCCCATTTATTATTTGAGAGAGCATAATTTTCATTCCTGCTTGAGCTAGCATATGCTTGATGTTGAACAATGAAATAGGCAGGAAGCTAGCAGAGGATCCCTGAGATAGAAGTTATTAGAACCAGAAGGGGCCAAAGCCAAGCAAACCATTCTAGGAGCCCTCAATTAATAATGATTTTTTAACTTGCTCAATTCCTTTTTGAGCTGCTTTAGCAGGTTCTGAATCTTTTGAGAACTGTCAGTTATATTAAAGCAACACAATCCTTTGACTTGTTCACATCTCAAATGTAAAATCAGAGGCAGGACAAAAATATTTAATATCAGAAATAGGGCAAAATATCAGAGGCAGAACCCCTAAGAAAAACTCCAGACCAGCTATTGCAAGAAAATTCCAGAGATAGGCTTTTAGTAAGTCATTGAGCCAGGCAGTTTTATGGTAGGCAGCAGTGAAACCCATATTAGATAGGGGAGGATGTGGGATGTTGTTTGGTCAGCAGCAATAAATTCCATTTGATCAACATGAATAAATCTCAAATGTGGGAACTAGATAAGGTATGGCAGAGTCCAGAATGTGAGCTCACTGGAATGTTGTCTTGTAACAATTAGCCACAATGTAGCTTTGATGAGGCGCTGTTTATTGCCTTATAGCAATTACTATAATTAATAATAGTAATAAATTATAATTAATGTAGTTTGGACAACTTTTTGTTTATTGCTGTGTAGCAATTAGTTTTGTGGTAGTTGTTTTGTAGGCATCAGTCTTGAGGACCACTATCTATAACCGCTATCTCTAACTGCCAGCTTTACTTCTGTAAATCTGCTTGTAGTCACATACAGTCATCTGCATAGGGATATTCCCTGTAAAAACCCTGCTGAACAAAGGCTGGCTGCTGCATTCTGCTATGCAAATAGTGGGGTGCAGATGTTGAGGCTTAATAAAGACTCCTTGCCCTGTTGATTTGAGTCAGAGGCTGTGTTCCCCTCTCCCCTGTACTCACTCCATTGTCTCTACCTATTCAAAAATGAAATATGAAGGATGGACTCCCACCAGTTTTCCCAGGCCAATACAGTCATCACGCAAAACCCCAGGTATGCACTGACCAGCTTAGATGTGCAGGCAGGGCAATTCACCTAAGCCCAGTTGTAAACAATCCATTGTGGGCCCAAGGAAAAGCTACCAACTTCCAAGACCTCATGGCACTTTGAATAACCTCTGCCTCCTTGCTCAGACCCCATATAATACTGGTCCAAATTCACCCCCTTGCACAACCTCCAAACCTATGAGAGGTGAGACAAGCCATCCTTGGAATTGCAGATGCCTGGTTCAATGGGAAGAAATTGAAGCCCAGCTTTGGGGAACAGGTAGATACTTTGTTTTGCTTAGCCCCAGGGGAGCTTTGCTCCTTGTGCTGTGCTTTTGTATAATAGTTTGCTGAGACTGGCTCTCCACCCAACATGTGACCTTTCTCTTTAAAAGCTTGGAGCAAGCTCTGTTTGAGGCTGCAGGTTTTTGTAATTTGCCAGCCTGCAGTCTGTTAGCATCCCAAAAATTTGACCTCTCAAAATGTGGTGTCTCTATTTTCCCATGACTGGGTTTATATCTGCTTTAAGGTGTAGTTAACACACAACATTACAAACAAAGACATTGCATTAATTTCCTGTTTATTGTCCTTTAAGCAACTGTCAGCTTCTTGACAAAGCCTCTTTATTTGTTCACAGGTGGAAATGGTGTTGTTCTGGTTTGAGCTGGTGCCTTAAATTATCCTCATCCTCTTGAAGGATTCTTCCCAGGGTTCCTCGATGTTGAGTGATTTTCTCTTTATTCCTGGGTTTTAGTTTCCAGGCTGGCTGACAGACAGGAAGAGCCTGTGAACACACAAGCATAACTATGGCCCCATACTTTGAAAGTTCTGGGTTTCCTTATCCCTGACATCCTTTCACTGTAATGCCCATGTCGCGAGGAGACCACCAAGAAGACCACCAAGAGCCAGACATTCCGAAATGCAAAAGCAAGGCTTTATTCAGGCAAGCTGCAACTCGGGCCTCATCCTACCCACCGACACAGCGGAGGTTAGGAGGAAGGCCACAAGCAGAGTTTTACATGGGTATTTAAAGGAAAAAATCAGTTACATAAACCAGGTGCAGGCAGGATTGGGGTGTGAGGACAAATCTAATTGACATGAGCCAGGTGCAGGGTTAGGGTGTGAGGAAAAATCTGACTGCCTTGGGGCAGTCTCTAAGATTGGTCTGACGACATTCCAGGGTGGTCAAAGCATCTGGAACATTCCCGAACCAGTTGGGCCATCCGGGAAATGGGTTTTTATGGCCGGTTGGTTTATTCTTAGCTTAAAACAAACAACAAGATGGTTGCAGTTTCAAGATGGAGTCGTCCTAGTCTTTCATCACCATATATGTTGGCATGAAGACTGTAATTTTTCAGACACTTCCAATATTTATCTGCTGCCAAAGTATTGGATGGTAAATTCAAATTTTCATAATTAAGGTATATAATGCCATGCTCTCTGTTCTTTGGAGATCCAGTGACCTATACCCTCATTCCCCCCTCCCCCGGTATTTTTTTTATTTAATTGGGACTTGAGTATAAGGTTACTGCATTCCACAATGGCTATATGGTAAATTATCTTAAAAGCAACATTTTGAAGGATCAAATCTTGGAATCTTTTTTTTTTTTCCATCCCTAGCACTTGCCTCAGGGCCTGAGCACTATCCCTGGCTTCTTTTTGCTCAAGGCTAACACTCTGCCACTTGAGCCATAGTGCCACTTCTGGCCATTTTCTACATATGTGGTGCTGGGGAATCGAATCCAGGGCTTCATGTATACAAGGCAAGCACTCTTGCCACTAGGCCATATTCTCAGCCCAAATCTTGGAATCTTTACTAGAGTATTAGCAGTCTCTAGGCAGCCATTTGTTACAAAGGCCTGCAGCCCACAAATACCCTCAACACTGTCAGGAAACAGGCCAGAAAGGAAAGCAAGAACAAAAACAATAGCACAAATCAATTCAACTCCACTGCAGAGCTGACTCAGGACGCCATGGTGACCGGAGACAAGCCAGAAGACAGGTCACAGGATGCCAAGATGGAGATTTGTGGCATAGCATAATGGCACCTGAGCTGGCCTGACCCTAAATAGGGTCAAGTCAGGGGGCTGGGCCACAGCAAGCTCCTAATCCCAAGCACTTGACTGATAGATTCAGTAACCTATAGGCCAGGTGTCCACCCCTGTCTCTGGGGATTCAGGAACACCTATCACCTGGGGATGGGACTTCTCTTCCTGTAGGAATTCAGGCACACCATCAAGTCAAGATGCCAGATAGTGCAACTTGCCATGTAGCGAATGATGGCGCTGGCCAGATCTGACCTCCTTACTACAGATTCCTGTTAAATGTTTAATTTGCCACTTATTTAGGAAAGTTTGAAATTTGGTACTAGTATAGGCAGGAGCATTGTCTGTTTTAATAGTAGAGGGAACACTTATGATCAGCAAGCTTATTTCCCTGGGACAAAGGACTAGGCAATTGGGAAGAAGCTCTAATGAGATTAAAAGAAGCCATTTTCTTTTTGAGCAATTCGATGACTGATTGCAGTTTATTCTTCTGTGCAGACTGTTAACAGCAGCTAATTATTACTGGAATGATATGCCTTCCCCTTTTTGCTCCCATCAGTAAAATAAAGAGCTTCTGAAATAGGATAGTTTTGAACAATTTTTGGCAAAATTGTGTACATTTTAGAAAAGACCTTACCTTTTTGATGATGACATCCCAGATTTTCCAGGTAACTTGAAAGAGCTATTTATTTCATTATACTTTTGTGTGAGATATATTGAATATGCTGCTGTAGCTGTCACAGCTCTACTACAGCCTGTGGGAATTAATGCTCAAGGGCTGTTTAGGTTACTATCTGCCTGCAAAGTACAGAGTAGAATTTCTAGGGAAGGACTTAGCTGATATTTTGGTTTCTAAGTAAAATAGGGGAGTGACTTGACAAGTCCAGTGAGAGTAAACAGCATGTAGATCGATAGGAATAACTGTAACTTATTAAGAACTAAAGTTAAATCTGACAAACTTGTAAAAGTTGTCAGTTTCTCTGTGGGCCTATCTGTAATTGTTGCAGAAGACCCAGAAACACAACAAATCAAAGAAAGACTGGATAAGTGGGATTGCATTAAATTACAGAGCTTCTGAATGGCAAAGGAAATAGAAAGCCCACAGATTTTCAGCCAGCTCATACCTCGCCATTCCAAGATAAGCCTGCTAACCCATTCTAGATCTTTCCATTTTCTTTTCTTTTGATTTTTTATTGAGATATAACCAAAGTAGTTCTAGACAGACATGATAGACATTTTTGACAGTGATAAACAAACCTTTTTAATTAAATTTTTGATACTTTAATAACAAAAGGCAGCTGGCATGAGTGCCTGTGCCTCATGCCTATAAATCTAGCTATTGAAGAGGTTGAGATATGAAGAGCAAGGTTCAAAGCCCTCCAGGGCAGGAAGATCCATGAGACTCTTATCTCTAATAAACTAGTACAAAAACCAGAAGGGAGCTGTGCCTCAAGAGTGCTAGCCTTCCGCAAAAGAAGCTCAGAGAGAGCATCTAGATCCTAAGTTCAAGCCCCAAAATTGTCTAAAAGAAAAAAAAAGCAAGTAGTCAAAGATGAGTTTCCCATTTGGATCACCCTTGAGCAACTACTTCTAAGGGAAAAACATGGATATATTCAAATTTGAAATCATTTCCACAATAGACAAAATACAAGGTTGGAATCACTCATATAAAAGGCTGAAATCACTGTTTATAAGATGTCTCCATTTCTACTCCATAGTGAGATGAAATTTTCTAATATGCATCACAAAGTCAGTAACTTTTAAGTAGTAGTATATCAAATGAATCCTTTTCACAATATTACCTATCATTATTGACATCGCTACTCAAAAATCATTGAAAAGTATTGTCATTTGCTATATAAATAAGAAGTGGTTTAATACATAAAACCAAAAGGAAATTTGCAAATGGCTGAAACTTACATTATACAATCAAGCTGCAATGCAAAATAAATATAGAAAGCGTATTTTTATAATAGTTACTCAGAAAATAAAATTAACCAAATGAAACATGGTAATTGTCTTTATCTCAGAAAATGAATCTATATCAAACTACTGCAATTATCTTCATGGATATAGGAAATGTTAGTCAACTTTCTTGACTGTGAAAAAACACCTGAAGTAAACCACTTGAAAGAAGGTTTATTTTGGATTTCTGTTTCAAAGGTTTCAGTCTCAGACCTAGATTCCAACAGTTTCAAGTAACTGAGGCTCATTTCTTTGAACCTGAAGTAGAGTATCATACTATGTAAACATTCTCATATGCCGAAATGGACTAAGATAATCCTTGATCTATCCAGATCTCAACTTTCCAACCTTATGTAACAATGAGATTATTCTTGATCTGAAAAATCTGTCCATCTCCACCTTGGTTGCCTCTAACATAGGGGATAGGCTCTAAAATTCTCAGTGCCCTGGAATGCCTGGAAGAATTCAGGAATTCATGCCCAGGTTTCAGCTCCATAAAACAGTCTCCATTCCTCCACGTTTGGGTCACGATACCTTAAGTTATCCTTCCTCTTTCTCTCATGGCAGTGACTGGCCTTTCTGACTAATGTAATAAATTAACTGTCCACACATTCTTATTTTTATATTGATCAAATGTAACATCCAGAAAGAACCCTCTGATTCAAATCAGTTCCACTTTCATACTTTGTAATTATTAATGTAAATCTTAATGTAAGTATTCAGGTTTGGACTCAAGAACATAAAATTGCTTAGCTTGTGTTCTCAGATAGTGCTCTAGTTTTCTAGTTTCCAGCCTTTCTTTTGGATAGTTAATTTGGAGGAGTCTCACGGGCTTTTCTGCCATGGTTAGCCTTGAACCATAATCTCCAGGCCTCAGAATCTTTAGTTGTGGGGTTACTGGTTGGAATCACCAGTGCCTGGCTAGTCCTCTTGCTTTAGGGAAGGATGTGGTTATTCATGCAGAATTGGAGGGTGGGTAATGGTAGGTAGACTCAGATTTACAAACAACATTTCTCAGCTTTCTAATGGAAACTATTTAAGGTTCACACTGGTCCAAAGGATGCTCACGTGCTCTGTAAAAGGCTTTCTTTTGACTAACCCTTTGTTTACCAGGGAAATGACATGGTTGTTAAAGTTCTTACCTTCTGCTGGGATGGCTTTTACAGATGACAAAATAACTCTGATGGCTTTGAGGCCATTTATCCTGGTGTCATCTCTTTCACCCTCTCAGAAAAGTTATGCATCTCAGAAGGACCTCCGGTCTACTTTACCCACAGGGAGACCTGATGCTCTCACAGAGAAGGCTCCATAGGAATTTCTAGGTGTTATAGCCCTTTTCTGTATTGTTGAAGAGTGTGATGTAGTTAAAAAACAACAACAACAAAGATTTGAGGCTTCTGCACCAAGATAAATGCATTTATTTATTTCCCATTGTAGTAACAAGCTCAACAGTACAAGTCCACACTTAGTGAATTACCAAGTGGCAATAAGCTGAAGACCCTTGTACAAAACTATAATGTAAATAAAACAATTTTCTTTCAAAATATGTATATTCAACTATGAGTAGTACAATGTGCACAATATGCAAAATGACTGCCATGCTAGATATTCCCAAAGCTAAAAATTAAAACATTGAAATTCAAATCGTTTATACCTATAACCTCCAAAAGACAACCAAAAAACAAGGTTAGAAATAGGGCTCAAGTGGTAGAGCACCAGCCCAATACGAAAGCTGAGCAAAAACGAGACCCTGTGGTCAGACCCCAACAGTAAAGAAAAACAAATCCTTTAAAGAAAGTGAAAATACAAGCAGTACATGCCAACTTCAGCCAGTTGTTTTCCAAACAAAAGGTCAGACGAAAAAAGGATAAGAACAGTGCTATTAAAAAAAAAAGTTTATTGTGGAGACACCAGCTGTCCATCTAAATCACATCTCCTCTTCTGATTCCTCCTCTCTTTCAGCATTTTTCAGGAGCATAACTTCTGAGGGGCAGGGTTTCCTGATTCTCCACTTAACGAACCTGAGAGAAAATAAACCATCTTTGGTTAGATGGTGTCTAAAATTAAAACACTGTGATATCATCCAACAAACTTGATATTACTTGTGAAAATAGGGGTAGCAACCAAAAAGTCAATTCTTTTTATTATCCTTAAACATTTGTACAAGGACCTTGGGTTCCATTCAACATGTCAACTTATGAGAACACTTTTTGTTAATTTTGGTATCCTAAGGCTTGTACTTGGGGCCCAGGCAATGTCCCTGAGCTTTTATTGCTCAAGCCTACTGTGAGACACAGCTCCACCAACAGCTTTTTGGTGGATAAGTGGAGATAATGGTCTCCCAGACTTTTTCCTGGGCTAGTTTTGAATCATGGTTCTCAAATCTCACCCTTTTGAGACATGAGTCACTGGCACCCAGCTCAAGTATGCTGTATCTTGACCAATGTCACCTCTTCCATCAATCTCTTCCCTTCACATCTGCCCCAACCTCACCCATATTTTCTAGTTACTTGGTTCCATTTTCACATATGTACATTGAGTATTAGCATTGTATTTGCCCACCATTCCTTAAGGTTGGGAATGTTGGGAAATCATTGTAGATTAAATAAGGTTATAAGTAAACAGATGAAATATGGCTTCTGGATGTAGTAAGTAATTTTTCAAGGAGGCTTCAGGAGATAAATTTGATCATTCCTAAAACCAAAGTGAAAATCTATGGGATATGGCAAGCCCAGCTGAAACAGAGTACCATTGAGCATCTCTATCAAACACAAATTATGAACTGCATTGTTTCCCACCCCTACAGATGAACTTTTGAAAGACTTTTGTGCCAACTGAAGTATTTAAATGTGACATATATTACATAATGAAACAAAATGTCCACATAGACAGGTTTCACTAATGAATAGAATAGGATAGAATAGAATAGAATGAATCAATATTTGCATTATTGTTCTGGGAAGATGAGAACAACCTCATCTTTTGGAGATTATTAGAGCAATAGTCCCACAACTGATTTGTGCTTACATGGCAATGTGTGTGGTATATCAAACCCATTTTGATAGAATGTTTGATCCTGCATTGTTTTGTAACTCATCCATCTAGAATCAAACCCTATCAAAAGATTTTAAGCTCTTTAATCTGAAATTTAACAGTGAATTACCCAACCACCTGACAACAGTGAATGTTAGTATAGACTACCCATGCTATTTTCATGCTTAAATTTATATAACATTATGTGAAAAACGCTATTTCTTGGTCTTATTTTTGAAGAGCAATTATGAAAACAAACCTAGAAAGCATATAAAAGAAGACTGCCAGACACATACTTTTTTCTCATATGTAGAATCTAGACCATACATATCACTATATGTACCTGTAAAAATATTTCTTATATTTTCAGGTTTTATTTATTTATTTATTTATTTTGGCCAGTCCTGGGCCGTGAACTCAGGGCCTGAGCACTGTCCCTGGCTTCTTTTTTGCTCAAGGCTAGCACTCTGCCACTTGAGCCACAGCGCCACTTCTGGCCATTTTCTGTTTATGTGGTGCTGGGGAATCGAACTCAGGGCCTCATGTATACGAGGCAAGCACTCTTGCCACTAGGCCATATTCCCAGCCCCTATTTTCAGTTTTTAATTCCATCATATTTAAATTATTATATACCCTTTTTCCAATTTAAAAGCTTCAAATAGAGTTTCCAGTTATTGTCATAAAATATGAATGACAGAGGCTTTTTGAAATCCCAAGGTGAGTCTTTTAGAAATACTATAATCTATAGAGCATTTCTCCTTGGAAGCTACAGGAGAATGTTAATTAAGATAGGAGTAAGATTTTCCCACAGCATTAGACTCTTTTTATCAATTAAGTCTAAGTACAGATTTTTTTTTCTCAGTTGTGGGGCTCTCGCACTTGGAGTCACAGCTCACTGTCCAGTTTACTGGTGGCTAATTGAAAATAAAAGTCTCACAGACTTGCCTGCCCAGGCTAGCTTTCTTTAGTCATAATCCTCTGATCTCAAGCTCCTGTGTAGACAGGATTATAGGCATGAATCAGAGTACTGCTAAATATCGATTTTTTAAAAGACACTTTCAATAAAAAGAATAAATCACTGATACATACTATTGCATAGATAAGCCTTGATAATCATGCTAAGTTAAAGAAGCCAGTCACCAAAAGTCACAAACGGATGAATCTGTTTTTACGAAATAGAATAGACGAACATAAACACACAAACATGATCTTCAAATGAATTAAGCCTCTAATTTAGTATCTCTAATGTCCAGATTATTGAATGACAAACACCTGTTTATTGAGCGCTTGATGTACCACCAGGTATGGGAATATAAAAACAGTCTTTTTACAAGGAGATACAATCTAGTTAGCTGTGGCCTGTAAGAGATTTTCAAGAAAACAATGGATGATGTGAACTCCATGCGGTATTGGGCAGAAGAAAGAACTTTATTCAGCTGAATTGCTGGCCTGCTGCTAGATCCAAGGCACAATTTCAGGCTAGAGAGTCACTCCTGAGCCATGCCTTGTCTAGGGCAGGGGATGGGAGGTGTGTCCAGATGGATTAGGCTGTGTCCAGGTGGATTAGGGTGTGACCTCAGATGTGGGGGGAGTAACTGCCTCCAGGTGTGCCAGTTACCTATGTAACTGGGCTGTGATTTAAGAAGGAGGGGGTATCTGCATGGAGCCCTCCTGGAGATGGACCTTACATGAGCTACTTGTCAACAACACATTTGATAGATCACAACTTTAAATTGTCTGATAGAAAATACTGTTCTATAAAACTCAAGAAAAGGAGAAGGCTAGAAGAATCACAGAAATATTCACAAAAAGGCAGATGCATTTTAATGTAGATATGCCAAGAAGAGAAAATTGCCTGATCCAAAAGATTACAATAATGCATCATACAATGAAGAGAAGTTAGAAAGTAAAAAATGGAAGTTGTGGTTTCTAGGATTAAAAGTTCCAGTAGGGATCTGAATATTTTTGAAATAGGAAGAGACAGTAGTCTTTCTTTGACTCTGCAATGAACCAGAACATTCCTTGAATTCTGGTACTGTTCCCAGAGACTGCTCAACCTCTAAGGAGATGGAGCCAGATGTCAGCCTTGAACACCAGTGGGACTAGTTGCACTCACTGGCAGAGTCAGCCCTAATGAGCTCACACAGGCTTTCCTGGAATGAAATAGGATTGATAAAAACCCAAGCATCTTATCTGAGTACATTGGAAACCGTGTATACAGGTACTAGAACTAGGAAACTGAAAGGGAATACCAAAATTGAGAGACACAGGGTAAAAAAGACAAATGATTACAAAAGCAATACTTGCAAAACTGTTCAGTGTAAATCTACTGAACAACTCATGGGGGAAAGGGAAAGGAGGAGGGGGGAGGGGGGAATGAAGAAGGACGTAACAAACAGTACAAGAAATGTATCCAATGCCTAAAGTATGAAACTGTAACCGCTCTGTATATCAGTTTGACAATAAAAATTAAGAAAAAAAAACCCAAGTATGACCACTGTAACTGATCTTAGTACCCTGGATGCTGCATATGTGTGTAATGGAACTAGGGAAGGGAAAGGGAGTACAAAAATAGAGAGACAAAGGATCAAAAGACAAACCATTGCAATTGCAATACTTAGAAAACCTCAAGTATGTGGGAACCTGCTTGGATATGCAGGCAGGGCAATTCAACTAGGCCCAGCCGTAAACAATCCATTGTGGGCCCAAGGAAAAGCCACCAACTTCCTAGACTTAGTGTTTCTTTCACTAACCTCTGCTTCATTGCTCAGACTCCATATAAGCTTGGTCCCAAATTCACCCCCTTGCACAACCACCAAATCCATGGGAAGGTCTGTGCCCCTCGCTTGTGGACCATCTAGTCCTGCCTATTATTCCTTTTCCGTTCTCCTCCATTTTCCTAACACAATTTACATTTCAAAGTGAGCTGACCCAAATTCTGATGGTAACCCTGGGAGATAGACAAGGGAATAGCTCTGATGCAACATCTTCCTCAGAAGTAAAATATAGAGGAGCCCAGATGGGGAGAAGTTATCTAGAGAGCATAGAAAGCTGGTTGCAGCAGGAGCTGAGATACCATATTGCCTAGAAGCAGATACTACATTCTGAGAATCTGGAGAATTTGTTTAGAGATGACAGCCGGTATAATGACAGCCACTACCTACATATGGATATTTAGATTAATTGAAATTAAGGTGGTACTGGCTATATTTCAAATTCTCAGCAGCTAGTAGTGGTTACCATATTGCATATTACCATAAAGCATGCTCACAACAGAACGTATCAATCAGCACTGAAATAAAAGATGAGGTGTTGAAGCCTTCATGCTTAGAAATTGAAATCAGCCAAGGCATTGCACTTTGGCATTAATGACCTTAGGGAAGGGAATCATGATCACTCTTATTATTTTGGCTCAGCTTTCAAGCCTTAACTTTCAATTGTGAGAAGACTTCTTTGACCTTCTAATAAAGCTTTGTTCTTCTAGTAATCCCATTCAATGCACTGTGTTTTACCATCAAGTTTATCTCTAAGGATGGGATACCTTCAGTGTTGGCAGGGTAACAACTTAACTCTTTTATTTTATAACAAAAAGAGGTGAAGAAGAGAAAGACAACAAACACCAGTGGGCAAGGACATTAATTGTGACTGTATGTCATCATAAATACATGATCTTATTACATACTATTATTCACATTTTATAAGCAACAAAATTTTCATTATTGTGGTTAATTGGCCTGATGCCATACAACTAATAGACAACAGAGCTGAGAATATATGTTCTCATCAATCTGTATTAGTGCTCCTCACCTGCCCCTGGAAAATTATATCAAGAATCTTATTAAAAGACATTTCAAGTACCTACTGCTCATGCCTATAATCCTACCTGCTTAAGAGGCTTACATCTAAGGATTTTGATTCAAATCTAGGCCAGGATGGAAAGTCTGTGTGATTGTTTATCTCCAATTAACTACCCAAAACCTAGAAGTAGAGCTGTAGCTCAAGTAGCACAGTACTAACCTTGAGCAAGGAAAGGTCAGGGACAGAGTCCATGCCATGAGTTCAAATGCCATGTCAGGCACACACAGGAAAAAAAAAGGTATTCCTCAACTTTAAAAAATGTTAAAATACGGTCAAATTAACCATATACTCAGAATTAATGGCACACAGAGAAATTGGTTAAAAAAGGGGATCCAGGCTTAGAAGAACTACAGTGGAATTATGCATATGTGAATAAATGGAAAACACTGCAAACAGAGCATTTGATCACTCTGAAACTAAAATAATATATGTGAAGACATGGAAACACAGAACAGTGTGTCACCAATGAATGAGTCAGAGTCACAGCACACATCACAAGCTATTCTATTTTACAGGTATTCTTTTTTATTGGCAATGTCTATATTTGCAGATAATATTATAAAATGCTACCCAAACTTATGAGACAGTAAGTAATGAAGTCTTTGGAATTTTAAGTTCAATACTATTGAGCCTTGATAATTATATTAAGAATGGATCTTACATGAGTAAGAATTGGTAACTCACCAGGTGACAGCTACATAAACCACTCCCATGATGACATAGGAAAATGCATAATGCCAACAAAAGCACATGGTGAAAAACACACTGTTGCTATGATCATTCAGATCCCATGCAAGAACTCCAGTGGGAGGAAACAGAACAAAAGCCAGCTGTATTGTTAAAAAAAAAAAAAAAGCACATGTTAAAATAATTAAGCACATTCTCAAAGATGGTACATTTCAAAATCCTTTGCAACTGAAACAACTCCCATAATCTGTGGTATACTAGTTAAACAATAAGGTTACCAACCTTGTTTATTAACAGAGGCAGTACCCATCAAGTCTTAGTTTTAGAAAAATATTTAAGAACATTTAGTAATTAATATTCAATGTATGATTAGTGATCATTTCTGGAGATGAGTGGACTTTCACAATGTGCACACATTCTCTCATTTTAATATTGAAGTAAAAATGTTTAAAACTACATAAATAGGTACATATTCAACATTCATATTCAATAGCATTGAACATATATTATAGCTATTTTGGATATGATCATATAACTCTGTGTCTGGCGCATGGTGTTATAGTTTGAGCTCCAGTGGGTTTGATAGTCCTGACCCCACAATCTGGTTGGATGCAGCTTACATGGCCTTTCTCCTGGGCTGAATCTGCTCATTGCATGCATCTTTCCTCAGCAGAAATTCTAGACTCTTACCATCTCCAACATCCTGGTATCTCCATTGTATCTTGAGTTTCACCCTTACAGCTTCATACGTCACCCACCCAGGAGCTTCCTGCAGAGATCCTATCAGTTCCACATATCTTCTGGCCTCCATGCCTTATTTTGAAATCTCAGTGGAAACCTCTATTACCCTTACATGCCTTTTGCCTTCTGCATGACTACAAAAAGTGTCAGATGACCTATGACAAGGTTTGCTGCTAGCTCAAGCAGTCCTTGATTCTTTTCAGTTATGACTGAATTAATTACAGTATCTTTGTAGATGAGCATAGAAAAAGACATCTCTGGGGCTGGGGATATGGCCTAGTGGCAAGAGTGCCTGCCTCATATACATGAGGCCCTGGGTTCGATTCCCCAGTACCACATATACAGAAAATGGCCAGAAGTGGCGCTGTGGCTCAAGTGGCAGAGTGCTAGCCTTGAGCAAAAGGAAGCCAGGGACAGTGCTCAGGCCCTGAGTCCAAGCCCCAGGACTGGCCAAAAAAAAAAAAAAAACACACACACACACAAAGAAAAAGACATCTCTATCCAATACTGTATGAAAAGCAACCCCTGAAGATATTTCTTCTCAAAGGAAAGTCAAATGGGTTCAAGTTTGCCTGTTCTGACTTTTGTTCTTGATTCTCACTATAAAGCTTTCTAAAAACCATCAATAACTGTAACATAGCTTGGAGACTATGCTCTCTTAAAAATGTTTCCAGATCTAAACTTTAGTTCCATTATTCTATGACCCTAGTCCCTCAGATTCTTACCATCAGTAATTTAAAGATTGCCTGACTTATGGATTATGGTAAGGACAGAGTAAAATAAAGTGTGCAAAAATGCAGTACCTAACATTACTACTTTCTCAATAAATGATAGTTTTGACACTTTCATACCTTTCCTACATTTCTCAAGCTCTCTACCCATTAGGTTTATAAGACATTTTAGCATCAGCTAATGCTCAGAAGGATCAGATATACAACAAAGATGTACACATTCTGCTCCATGACCAGCCACTGTAATGCCCACAAGTAAGGTCAGTGCACATCAAAGAATCTCAAATGCCCAAACTGACACAGTTGATAGCACACTAGAGAAAAGTCTCTGGTATCTATAGCAGTATGTCCCTTCAAATAAGGAGAGATGTTACATGTTAGAAACCCCAGGTATATTATCTGGAGGCCTACCTGCCAAAGCCAGCTTCCCTGTAGTATGGTAAGACTTGACCGCAAAAGCGCCAGCATTATATTTTTCCTAATGATGACCTCTATGAAGGAAACCAAGCCTGCCATAAAGGAAGCGAAGCATAGCAGCTGATGCAAAAGAATATCCACCACTGCTCGGCCATGAGTATGGTTGTAAAAGATAAAAGCTAATAGAAAGGGGGGAAAACAACTTATTAGTATGATTATCATTATTACCATCATCATCCCCATCACTATTACTATTATTTCAGTGTAATCAAAGGCTACCCACTGCTCTTCTGTCTTTTTCTCTGTGCAGATTTTTCATTCACAATTGAAAAAAAATCCCCATTGATTCCCACAGTAATATATCTTTGCATTCTTAGATTCACCACTGATTCTGTAAAATACAACTCTTGAAATCTAATTCCCGCCTCCTTTGCCCAATCTTTATATGGTCCTCTAATACACAATAGCCAAGCTATGGAAATAGCCCAATTGGTCTACAATAGATGAATGGATCAAAAAACTGTGATACCTACACAAAAGGGAATTTTACACATCCATCAGAAAGAATATTATATCATGTGTAGGAAATGGGTGAGCCTAGAACTAATCAGGTTAAATGAGATAAGCCAAGCTCAGAGAGACAAAGGGCCAATGTTTTCTCTCAAGTGCTGCGTCTAGATCGAAAATATACCAGGACATGCTAAATTATACAGGCTTCTAGGCATTCATACACAGTGAGAGCAAAGGAGGATATTTGCACAGGAGAAAGACAAAGGTCCACTGCCTATGTGCCACGGATCATATACAACAACATTTATCACGATGAACTCCAGGAAATAAAAACAAGATGTTTTTTCTTTGTTGTTGTTTCTTGTTTTCTCTTCTTTTATCTTACTTGTTCATTTGTCTTTGCGAGGGTGAGTAGGTACACAGAAATAGAGAGATAAATGGTGAATAAATGCAACATTTGTACTCACTAGACACTATGTTGAACATGAATTATACAATTGGTGGATCAGCATGGGTGGAAAGAGAGATAGGGGGAGTGACATTGTCCAAAAAGAAATGTATTCATTACCTGACTATGTAACATATATATATATATATCACCTTTATAATAACTTTTTTTAAAACATACTTCTTCCAGTGCTAGTGGCTGACACCTATAATCCTGCCTACTCAGGAGGCTGAGATCTGAAGATGTAGGTTATTTAAGCCAACCTAGGCAGGAAAGTCTATGAGACTTGTCTCCTGTTAATCACTGAAAAGCTGAAAGTGGAGCTGTGACTCAAGTGGAATACTTCTAGCCTTCAGCAAAAATGCTCAGTGATAGCACCCAGGCCCTGAGTTCAAAACTCAGGACCAGCACACATACACACAAAAACAACAACACAAAAAGCCTTTTTTCATGAAAGTCTAAAAATAAAGACCTTATGTTTTGATGTGACTGAAACTCTACTCAGCACATATTGAGACTGTTATGCTCTCTCAGTATTCTGAAAACTACTGAGCAGATGATGGAATGTGTTCTGCTGTAAGTAGTTGCCTCATTACAGAACAGTCATACTATATTCCTCTAAGTTCAGTTTTCATTGTCTTATGTGAAAGAACTGATAATATCTAGGACCACCAAGAGATTGGCCAGAACAGTTAGTCTTTTTCAAGATAGGTTTAATATGAAAAAAATATATTGAGAAATTGTATGGTACACTCTATTTACTAGGTTAATAAGGAAGAAAGGTCTTTGGCATTCTGCCTAGAACATCCAAATATCTCATGATGGCCAAGATATATAGAATTATCAATCAATGCTGCATGTAAGCAGTAAAGATATATTACTATAAAGGGCTATACTAATGTCAGCTAATAAAGAATAGTTACTGGCTGGGAATATGGCCTAGTGGCAAGAGTGCTTGCCTCCTATACATGAAGCCCAGGGTTTGAGTCCCCAGCAACACATATATAGAAAATGGCCAGAAGTGGCGCTGTGGCTCAAGTGGTAGAGTGCTAGCCTTGAGCAAAAAAGAGCCAGGGACAGTGCTCACTCTCTGAGTCCAAGCGCCAGAACTGGCAAAAAAAAAAAGGAATTGTTACTCATACTTACCATTCACTAAAAAAGCATTTGCCAACATTAAATTGGTTAAGGAGACAGGAATTGACCTGATGGTGAAGCATAAGATCTGGGCCACTGTCCAGAAAGCAAAGAAGATATAAATAGTTAAATGATGAAGGCGTAGCAATCGGACCCACTGGCCTTCTTTGCTTCCAGCATGAGTCTGTATACCAATTACACCTGTAGAAGAACAGAAGACAGTAAGTTTGTAACTTTCTCTATAAATTTACCTAACATTGCATGAAGATGTAGGATAATATGTTCAAAAGTCTATTCCAATCTATCAACCTTTTATGAGCCAAATTCCTCTCACTTATTTCACATCTTCAATGCAGTTGATTTTAGTTCAACTACCAATTCCAATCTAATGACCAAACTAAATGTTGAATGATTTAAGGAATTAGGTTTATGAGTCAGCATCATAAAAGCTAGTTACTTCCTTCTTGGGTTCTGCATAGCTGCCACAAAATAAGTAGTTCTTCTTATCTGATAAAAACTCTGGAATTTGGCTTTGACTCAATTAAAGATAACTAAAGATATCTAAATAGATACAACTTATGATTTAACCCATTATACAAACACTTTAACTTTCTTAGAGATGGTATCTTATTTGTTAACCTATAGAAATAAGGAAATTCTTCCCTCTAGTTGATCTGTAATTCATAGTCATCATGAAAATCTATTGCCATTAATAAAGCATAAGAAAAATCTATTTTGAATACTGGAAGAAGAATCTGAATTAGAACTCTAAAGTACAGAATATTTTTGTAGAATTTTCAAAGGCAATGATTATGGCTCTGAAATTATCTGGACTAACCTAACTTCCTTAACCACTTCAGAAAGCAAGAGAAGCCAGGCGCTGATGGCTCACACCTGTAATCCCAGCTACTCAGGATGCCAACTGAGTATTGTAGTTGAAAGCCAGTCCAAATAGCTGGAACTTGGAGACCACTAGCCTCGTGCAGAAAAGCTCAGAGAGAAAAACTAGGGTCTGAGTTCAAGCCCTAGAACTGGCATAAAAGGAAGGAAAGAAAAAGAGAGAAAGAGGTAGAGGAAGAAAGGGAAGGAGGGAGAGAGAGAGAGAGAGAGAGAGAGAGAGAGAGAGAGAGAGAGAGAGAGAGAGAGGGAAAGAAGTGGAGGAAGGAAGAAAGAATAAGAGAGAGAGAGAGAGAAGGCTAGAAAGGAAGGACCAAACAAACAAACAAAAGAAGGGAAAGAAAAGAAGGAAGAGCAAAAGAAAGAACAGAGAGAAAACGATGAGTGCCCTGACCCCTCTATAGCCTATCCACAGTGATTTACTAGTAAATAGTTTCCATAATCACTTAATCACTTTGGTATCACTTGAAAAATGGTTTAAGTTAGGGTTCATTCTTTTAGGGATCAGAACAATATCCTATGAGAGTGTTTCAGAGGTTCTAACCAACTCTAAAATCTAATTCACCTTCACTAGGTAGGGAAATTAAATACTCGAATTCATTAAAGAACTAGCCTTTGTTTAAAAATGAGGCATTATCTTCTTAACTAACTATATCTGGTGGCAATTTCAATTAGATATATGTTAGGTGATATTTTGAATATAAAAATATTTGTAGTCATTAATTTGTATTGAATCATATCTGAGCACATGAAAAAATATGCAATAGGGAAAAATAAAACACAGAAATTTCCTACTCACCAATTAACATCATGCACAGGCCTACAATTCCCTCCAAAATTTCTGCTTTCTGGAAGAATGCTTTAGAATGAATGTAGCAGGTCTGTGCTTGCTTTTTGTATACATATATTAAAAGACTTTTTATATACCACCAAAGACCCATGGTAAACAAGAATGTTCCAGCAAGAGCATGACCTGGAAAATCACCAAAGACCTACAAAGATAAAATATATGGAAGATAGGCATTTCATTTCTGGAACATAGGCAAACCATCTCTTATTCCCAAAGAGTACATTATATTCTGATGATTGGGTACACTGTGATCTTACTACAATTTCAGCAATTCCAATAAAATATTAAATACCCATAAAAACTTACTGAGTCATGTGTTTTACATGCAATCCTTAATAATTATAATGTGCATAATTGAGAGATTATTATCTCATTTTCAGGTGATATAAAGGTTTACAAAAAGGACTGGGAATATGGCCTAGTGGTAAAGTGCTCGCTTTATATGCATGAAGCCTTGGGTTCGATTCCTCAGGACCACATATATAGAAAAAAAGCCAGAAGTGGCACAGTTGCCCAAGTGGTAGAGTGCTAGCTTTGAGCAAAAAGAAGCCAGGGACAGGCCCTGATTTCAAGCCCCAGGACTGGCAAAAACAAAACAAAAGGCTTACATAAATTGAGTAACTTCCCCAGATTTCATTTTTTTTCTTTTATACTCAATTTAAAGGTGATGTAAAGGTGGGTTACCATTACATAGTTAAGGGCTGGGGATATGGCCTAGTGGCAAGAGTGCTTGCCTCATATACATGAGGCCCTGGGTTCGATTCCCTAGCACCACATATACATAAAATGGCCAGAAGTGGCGCTGTGGCTCAAGTAGCAGAGTGCTAGCTTTGAGCAAGAAGAAGCCAGGGACAGTGCTCAGGCCCCGAGTCCAAGCCCCAGGACTGGCCAAAAAAAATAAATAAATAAACAAACCATTACATAGTTAAGTACTAAGTACATTTCTTTCTGTCTTTTTCTTTGTTGTTGGTTTTTTTTTTTTTTTTTTGGCCAGTCCTGGGGCAGTACTGGTGCTGTCCCTGAGCTTCTTTTGCTCATGGCTAACACTCTACCACTTGAGCCACAGTGCCACTTCCAGCTTTTACTGTGTATGTGGTATGTAGAAATCAAGCCCAGGGCTTCATGTATGCTAGGCAAGCACTCTACCACTAAGCCACATTCCCAGCCCTACATTTCTTTTTTTGTTTTTTTTTTCTTTTTCTTTTTTTTTTTTTTTGGCCAGTCCTGGGCCTTGGACTCAGGGCCTGAGCACTGTCCCTGGCTTCTTCCCGCTCAAGGCTAGCACTCTGCCACTTGAGCCACAGCGCCGCTTCTGGCCGTTTTCTGTATATGTGGTGCTGGGGAATCGAACCTAGGGCCTTGTGTATCCGAGGCAGGCACTCTTGCCACTAGGCTACATCCCCAGCCCCACCTACATTTCTTTTTGAACAATATCTCTTCTCTCCTCATTTACTCCCAATTTTTCCCACCTGACCTCACTCTGCCACAAGTTGTATAGTGCATTTTCAACATAGTGTCTAGTGAGTATCACTGCTGCATTTGGTCACCCTGTGTCCCATCATTTATGTGCCCCCTCTTACCCTTCCTAAAACAGATAAACTTACATATAAGACAAGAGGTACAGAAATCGAAAACTGTGACCAAAGAGAAACAAAAAAAAAGCAATTTTTAAAAAAATCTAGTTTTCATTTCAATAAATATCATATTATATGATCATATGCATATAGCTATGGAGCCATTGTGATCCTCTCCTAAGAATATCCTCCTTTGGTCTCACTCTGTGTTCAGAGTCCTGTTTAATTTATCATGTTCACCTGTTTATCTGTAGATTTATAGGGACATTCTAGTTACCACAAATGAGAGGAGCCATGCAGCACTTAATATAATTTTCTTCAAGTCTTTCCATTTCCTTACAAATGGTGCAATATCATTCTCTCTGATGGAAACATAGAATTCCATTGTGTGAATATATCAGATTTTCTTTATCCATTCATCCACTGAGGAGCATCTGAGTTCACTACATGTCTTGACTATGGTAAACCATTCTGCAATGAACATGGTTATGCTGGTAGCTTTAGTGTGGCCTAGTTTGTGGCCTATTGGATAAATGCCTGGGAATGAAATTACTGAATCATAGGGAAGTTATGTAGGTATTCTGACTGGTTTTCCTTTATAAGTTATTAATCTTTTCTCTTGACAACTTTTTTTGCCAATCCTGGGGCATGGACTCAGGGCATAAGCACTGTCCCTGACTTCTTTTTGCTCAAGGCTAGCTCTCTACCACTTGAGCCCCAGTGCGGCTTCCAGCTTTTTTCTGTTTATGTGGTGCTGAGGAATCGAACCCAGGGCTTTGTGCATGCAAGCACTCTACCACTAAGCCATATTCCCAGCCCCTCTCTCAACAACTTTAAGGATCCTTTCCTTGGTTTCTGTGATCCAGTAGATATTAAAATTTGTGGAAGAATGTTCTATTCTTGTCTGGTCTGTTTGGAGTTCTAAAGCCTTCTTATATCTGAATGGGTCTATCTTACTGGATGTTCAGGAAGCTCTCTGCTAGAACTCTGTTGAATATGTTTCCTATACCATTAGTTGCTTTTTCTTTTCCCTCCTTAGTACTTATCAGTCTTAAATTCAGCCTTCTGATTATTAAGTTCTTGCAAGTTCATACAAGCTCCTTTCCTGTGTCTTGGATTTGTTCTGGATAACTGTCTCTTATTCCTCTATTATATCTAATCTGTCTTGGATCCCTGATACTGTCTTCTACATCATCTATTCAAAACTTTCTACTTTATTTCTTATTTCTCTATCTTCTAATTGGTAATTTTTTATGGCTTCTGTACAGTTAGAGTTTATTGTGTTGAGATACTGGGATCTTAACACTTGTTTATCAGGTAAAAACAAATTGAAATTTCCAGGCACCAATGTCTCAACCCTGTAATCCTAGCTACTCAGGAGGCTGAGGTCTGAGGATCCTGGCTCAAAGCCAACCCAGGAAGAAAAGTCCCTGTGAGACTCTTATCTCCAATTAACCACTCAAAATTCAGAGGTGGCTGTGGCTTAAATTGATAGAGCACTAGCCTTGAGCAAAAGTGCTTAGGGCCAGAGTACAGGCCCTGATTTCAAGCCCCACAACTGACAAAAAAAAAGGAAGGGGATGAAAAGGGGGAGATGGGGGTGAAAGGAAATAAAAAGATGGGGAAACATTGAATAATCAAAAATATAGCCATAATTAAGTATGTGCACAACTAAAAAACATGCTTAGCAATCACCATAAACTATGTATCCGAGACAAATAATAATATTAGTTTTCCAGACTGTTGGGGGACCTGGTGTCCTCCCCATGTGTGGTATGCAGTATCTTAGTGGAGGTTTAGTTGATGAGCTCTGACAGCTATCCTTGTAGCCAAGATCTGGACAGCACCAGGGGGTGGAGTTCCTTAGTTCCGGGGTAAAAGGTTTCTCTGATTTTTGTAGGTTAGGTTCCACACTGTATGCGGGGGGGGGGGGGGGGGGGGGGGGCGGGGCTGGGGCATAAATGTGGGCAGGACAACGGTTTAACTGGATTTGTAGAATTGCTGGATATGGTGGGAGGGCTAGCCCCTGGGATCCCATTCTCTGCACAACTTGGAAATACATTATGTTTTTAAGACCTGTCTGATTTTAGAGACTGAAAAGTTTTGTGATTCCAACCTGCTAGGCTGGCCATGGGCTGGGCTAGAATTTGATTTCCTATCTTATCTTTGTTCACTGCTGCAGGGCAGATGGGTCATGCAAGGCTATCAGATTCCTTCGCCCTTTTCATAAATGGCAATGGTTCTCTGGGAAGTATTTCTGGCCAGGTGCTCTGACAGCCTCTCTGCCACTCTCAAAAATGGTGCACTTCTCAGGTGGGGGAAGGGGTTTCTGGCCAGATGCTGTTCTCCCAGGGGGAAACGTCCTTGTTCCAGCACTTGCGAATCCCAGTGTTGCTTCAGACTGTCTGCTTTGTGGCAAATTGTCTGCTTCTGACTGTTGCAGGCTCCTCTTTGGGCTGCCATTACTGCTTTCTTCCTTCAGGACTCCTTAAATTCCATGCAAATCCCCATACACACCCTGCATGGGCTTGTTTCTATCTTCATATGCAATCTGTTTATCGTTAGGTCCTCTCCCTGAGGGCTCCATGTAGATGTCCCTACCTCATTAAGTCTCCACCCAGTTACCTGGGTAACCTGCAGACCTGGAGGCAGTTACCTCTCCTTTCCCTAAGGTCACATCCTAATCCACCTGGCCACACCCCTTGCCCCTGCCCTAGATGTAAGGCAGGGCTGGGTGGGGGGTCTCACTCTCTCTCTCTCCCTTCTCTCCAGCCATGGGTCATCTTGGCCACAGGCCAGCAGTTCGGTAATAAACGTTCTCTCCTGCCCGAATACCGCGTGGCGTTCTCCTTTACCGGCTACCTACTTTAAAAAAACTAACATTTATAACCCTCTTCTTTGGAGTATATCTCAGTATAATTATATCTGATTGGTTTGAATCTCTAGACATGGAGAGCCTGATGGTGTAATGGGCTCCGAGGGGAGGGGATCCCCCCAGCCCTCCAAGAGTCTGCCACTCAGTCTCAAGCAAAAAGATGATAAAAGGATGGATTTATTGGGGAAGTAAAAAGTGAACTGACTGGCCACGGTCACGGCCCAGACTCGGGAGCTGAAACCGTGACTGTAAAAACCATAAAAAATAAAAATTAAAAAAAAAAGCAGGCTGGCTGGCCAGGGCCACAGGCCCACACTCTGGAGCTGGGACCGCGCACCCCCGGGCCCCGGGCCGTGCTCGGGGTCAGTTTATAAAGGCAAATACCACATGGTCAAGCTTGCCACATGCAGGAGGCCAATGAGATTATAACACTTAGAGAGCATGCCAGGTCACACGCAGGTGGCCACATGATGCAGGCGATAGACCTACTCATGGGAGGGCACAGGTTTAACCTTGAACTTCCACTACTCAGGTAATCAAGCAGTTTAGTCTTATCACAGCAAAGGGCAACGTCCCTGGATAGGGCAGGGGAGATCTTAGTGAAGATGGAGTCCGCTTCTGCTCTCTTTAACTAATCTGAGATGGAGTCACTCTGACACCCCTCAACAGCCAATGATGGTGCTGGCCAGATCTGACCTCCATATTATATTGGGACCCTAAAACTCTGCTTATTTAGAGAGAGGTTATGTTGTTTCCTGTCTTGTAAGGTCCACACCTAGGAAGGCTCCAAGCAGATAACCCCCTCCCCAGCCTGTTTAAGTCTGTGGCGGGTACCTGAGTTACCTAGGTCACTGGCACACTGGGAGGCAGTTACCTCCACCTTCTCTGAGGTTAGATACAATCCACCTGGCCAGATCTCCCACCTTTTCCTATATAATCTGGCTCAACATGCTCCCTACTCTCTTTCCTTTTTTCTCTTCCTCTCTTGCCCTCTTTTTCTCTTCTTCCTTCCCTTGTCTCCCCATGCCTCTATCTTATGGCAGGGATGGCAATTTGCTCTCCCCTCAATAAACTCTTCTCTGCCTGCACCACATGGTGAGTTTCCTTTCCTGCGAACCTTACAGTTCTCACCCCACCATCTTCACAGGTTCCTCCACAGATGCCATTTCTTTTAAGCAAAAGTTTTTGTGGAAACTAAATAAAAGGTGCAGGGGACCTCCAAGAAGAGAAAGATTTAAACCTAATTAAGACCAGTCACACCCAGAACCAAGAATTGTATTGCTATGATTGCTTTGTTTACGAAGTTTACTGGAATTGTAGTCACTAACAGTAATTCTGCTTCTGTATGTCTGCTTGCCTAACTTGCTAGACTATCTGCGTGCGTGTGGTAAATGTGATTCTTACCCCATGACCACCTGTGTGTGGTACATGTGATACTTGCCCATAAAAGCCCAGCCCTATTTGGCTTCAGGGCAGTTTGTCACCATCCAGGTGGTGGTGAGCAGACACTGCACAGCTAAATAACAACTCCTAGCCCAATTGACTGAGTGCTGGTGACTACTGTTGTGGGTTATACAACATTTCATGGAGGCCCTGTTGTAGGGAGCAGAGCTGACTCCATCTTGATTATTAGGTCAACCTCCTACATCTGTGCCACGCTTGCTTAACTTGTTGTTTCTGTACCCCTGCGTCAACCCCTACATCTGTGCTATGATTTTACCTTTATAAACCCCTATTTGAGAACTGCTCAGGGTCATGGTGGCAGCTCCCAAGTCTCCACTGTGTCCCTGGCCAGTCAGCCCACTTTTCACAGTCATAGTGGCAGCTCCTGGGTCTGCACTGTGTCCCTGGCCCATCTAGAATCTGTCGCAGTTTCAGCTCCCAAGTCTGTGCTGCATCCCTGATGGGTCAGTTCACTTTTTGCTTCCACAATAAATCCGTCTTTTTGCTTTAGACTGTCTTTAGTGGTGGACTCTTGGAGGGATGGGGAATCCCCTCCCTCGAACCCCGTAACAGCCCCAGTGAGATACCAGCCTCAAGCCTTGGCCCTGGAAGCCCGGGGCAAGGGGAGACCCCCTCCAGCCATAGGGGGCAGCCACTGAGAGATTGATTTATCCTTGGCCCCAGGACTGTGATGGTGACCCTGTGCCCTGGAGACTTCCCAGAGTCAACGTTTTCAGGAGTCTGCCTAGAAACCCTCCAGAGGGGGAGGGAAGAGACACAGAGAGAGAGAGAGAGAGAGAGAGAGAGAGAGAGAGAGAGAGAGAGAGAGAGAGAGAGTGAGAGAGAGAGAGTATGTGTGTGTGTGTGTGTGTCTGTGTGTGTGATGGGTCAGGGGTGAGTTGGAAGTAGCTGTAAGCCCCTGGCTTGCATGGTGGTGAGACATTACCCCATCTAGGATTTTATGTTTTGTGTGTGTGTGCCAGCTGGAATAGGTAGGGGTGAGTTGGATGCAGAGGTAAGCCCCTGCGTTGGGTGGTGGTGAGACATCGTCCCATCCAGGATATTGTCCATGTGGCCACTGTCTTCGTCTTTGTCTGTTTTGAAGGTATTGTTGAACAATGACATTGTTCTTTTTGTGGACTATTAAATTGAGACCTCCAGAGCTTTTACCTTCTTGGACACATGATGGATGTATTGACTGTTGCTAGTGCCCTTGTTTTCCTTCTATACTACTATCAAAAACTCACATTCCAGCATTTCTTTGATTTCAGGGACAAGGCCAGTGTTTACAGCTACTCAGTGATGAAGGCCCATCTGCAGACAGTTTTGTGGAATTGAGTAGCCTTCCTTTGATGTTGACTGGCCATCTGAGGGGTCTTATGACCTGTCTTCTCTTTATGTAGTCCCTGACACTGAAGTGCCAGACTTTGAAATCAGGCCCCACTTTACCACGCAAACCCCACTTTACCACATGAACCTGAGATAAGCAGGTCCTATGAGCAGACCCAGGGCAAGCTTATTAGGGCCCAGCCGGTCAAGAACTCTAACCTCTAGGAATGCTTAACTCTGACTGCCCCAGAATGCCTCGAGCCCTGAGCCAATCAAATTTGTACCTGTGTCCTAATCTTGCTTGCTTGAACACCTGATTGTTGTAACTTTGTTTTTTGCCTTTATAAGCCCTGTGTAATCACAGCTCGGGGCTCCCTCCTAACCTCCACTGTGTCGGTGGGTAGGACGAGGCCCGAGTTGCAGCTCGCTTGAATAAAGCCTTGCCTTGCTTTTGCATTTCGGAACGTCTGAGTCTCGGTGGCCTTCTTGGTGGTCTTCTCGAGACTTGGCATAACAAAAGATTTTCTAGGCAGTAACTCAAGATTACAGGGGGGAAAATGGCTCTTAAAACAAGCAGCCTGAAGCAATGGGCGGTTCCTGGTGCCTCTAGGTTTCAGAGTTCTTCAAATGCAAGTGAAAGCTAAAGTGTAAGTGTTAAAGCAGAGGTTAGTAAAAAGGCTTTAAAAATCAAGAATGGATTTCTAGATATGAAATTTGGAAGTAAAACTTGTCCTAAATGTTTCAAATTGGATAAAGGAAAAATTATGGCTACCAAAATGATTAATTGCTATTCTAGTTTGTCTATAGGTTTTTGTAACCATTTCCAGCAGATCCACAGAGGACAAATGATTCTTACAAGTTTGTCAGATGTAACTTTGGCCTTTAATAAGTTCCAGGTTGGAGCATGCTTATAAACTACTTCTGTGTGGACCACCTTGTTGCTTTTCATTGGGGTAAAGTGGCCTTTTGTAAGACTCATTGATCTGAAATCTGCAGTTCAAAGCCAGCCCAGGCAGAGAAAGGTCCCTATGAGAGTCTTTATCTCTAATCAGCCAGCAGAGGGCTGGGAACAGAGTTGTGAGTTGCTCTGAGGTTCAAAGTGGCAGAGTGCTAACCTTGACAGCACTCAGACCCTGAGTTCAAGTCCAGCGACCAACTAAGGGAAATGCAAAAGGTGCATTTACCCCAGCATGGAAAAGTCATACCTGGGACAAAAGCAATGGAACATCCAGAGGCAGTACGCTACTGTTGGGATGGCAGAGATAGTATCAGATCCTAGAGTCACTTGTGTTTGGCCCTTCAAAAGTTAATCAGAGCTGGGAGGTCCTAGAAGAATAATTTGTAAGCATGCCTTTCTATAGGCGATGTTTATCTACCAAATAATTGGGCAGGAACTTTCATTGTCTCAAACAAAATGCTCAAGGGTGTTTTTTATTTAAAGACAAAGTGCGCTCTTCTCTAAAACATTTAAGGAAAATTAATATGAGTTTGATTTTAAATGTTTAAAATATGATATGATATGAAATTGCCTTAAAAATCTTAGCATAGATCATTTAGATCATAACTAAAGTCTTATTCTATTTCCATATAGTAAAATTGCTTCAGACTAATAGAGATATCCTCCAGTTTTATTCAGCAGTCTTGAATTCTGTGAGGTTTTAATTATGCAATTTATTCCAATGTTCTGTACTACAAACAGAATAATGAAAGGACAGCTTAGAATCACTCTGTTAATACAATATTGCATAGAGCTGAGAAAATTCATGAAAGAGGATTTCAAGATTCAATCTATCGGGGCTGGGGATATACAATATTGCATAGAGCTGAGAAAATTCATGAAAGAGGATTTCAAGATTCAATCTATCGGGGCTGGGGATATAGCCTAGTGGCAAGAGTGCCTGCCTCGGATACACGAGGCCCTAGGTTCGATTCCCCAGCACCACATATACAGAAAACGGCCAGAAGTGGCGCTGTGGCTCAAGTGGCGGAGTGCTAGCCTTGAGCGGGAAGAAGCCAGGGACAGTGCTCAGGCCCTGAGTCCAAGGCCCAGGACTGGCCAAAAAAAAAAAAAAAAAAAGATTCAATCTATCCCTACAGAATTCCTTCTCTCCCTGAGTGAATACTGATCTCTCAGTTCAAAATAGACTCGGTTGGTTTACTTTTCCTCTGTGAGGAAAGGTCTGTAGAAACTGGGTGATTCATCTCGAAATGGCCTACCTCTGATCAAGACTCCATGTGCTCATTTTACTCATGAATCATCCAAGCCATTCAAATGTCTGACTCAGTATGTCACAAACTGCTACATGCAGGTTCTTGTCCTAACTGTAACTTTCATGATGTAGTTCTGTCCTTAACCTTTTTGAATCTTAATAGTGTGTGTGCTGGTCCTGTGGCTTGAACTCAGGGCCTGAGTGCTGTCTCTGAGATTTTGCGCTCCAGGATATCACTTTACCATTTGAGCCACAGCTCTACATTCAGCGTTTTTATGGTAAATTGGAGAGAAGAGTCTCATGGACTTTCTTGCCTGAGATGGCTTTGCAGTTCTCAGATCTCAACCTCCTGAGTATCTAGGATTATAAATGGAAGCCACTAGCACCCAGTTTTGAGCCTTAATTTTTATTTATTAAAGGAAAAATGATACTCAAACACTAGTAATATTGATATAAATTGGCATCACTGCTTTGCCAACTATTTTGGCAGTAGGGCAAAAATTGGGAGCCCACGTACTCCACCACTGAGCAATTCAATTTATAGTATGAATCCTAGAAAAATAAAACTTGTTTTTCCTTGTCAGTGGTGGGCCCGAACTCTGGACTAGGGTGTTGTCACTGAGCTTTTCAGCTCAAGGCTAGCTCTCTACCACTTAAGGAACAGCACCACTTCCATTTTTCTGGTGGTTAATTAGAGATAAGAGTCTCACAAACCTTCCTGTCTGGGCTAGCTTTGAACCATGATCCTCAGATCTCAGTCTCTTGAGTAGCTAGGATTACAGGTGCCCAGCTGGATTTTTTTTTAATCAAATTAAAAAATGGAAGTTGCAGGCTGGGAATGTGGCTTAGTGGTAGAGTGCTTGCCTAGCATACATGAAGCCCTGGGTTCAATTCCTCAACACCACATACACAGAAAAGATGGGAAGTGGCTCTGTGGCTCAATAGGTAGAGTGATAGCCTTGAGAAAAATGAAGCCAGGGACAGTGCTCAGACCCTGAGTTCAAGACCCAGGACTGGCAAAAAAGAAAGAAAATGGAATTTGCTTTGACTGATCTTTTCTACCAATTCATAGAAAATTATAAAACCATAACATGAAAGTTCTTCAATTTTGTTCTCATTATCTTGTTAGAGCTACATCTTTTGGCTCTGCTATTAATTATATACTTTTCAACATATAAATTACTGAGATTCTATAGTTGAAAAGGTGAGGAAATAAAATAATTAAAAACTATTCTTTCAAAATGTGATAAGATTTATCAAACCTCACCATCTTATAGTTTACTCTTAGCTTCTGTAACTCCATTTTACTTTTGTGATTATATCTTTTAAAAAATGTTAATTAATTTATTGTCAAAGTGATATATGGGAGGAGGCGGGCTACAGTTTCATATGAAAGGCAGTGAGTATGTTTCTTCTCAAACTTGTTATCCTCTCCCTCATTTTTCTCCCACTTTCCCCCTCCACAATTCCCTCCTTTCCCTGAGTTGTACAGTTGTCCTTCCCTTCCCTAGTTCCAATAAATGTATACACAGTACCCAGGGTACCAAAGTCAGTTACAGTGACATCAGGATAAAAACATTGGGAAGAAAGGCAAAAGAAAAAGCCATAATCTCACATGGTATGTTGAAAATAGCAACAACAATAATAAAAAAAAAACTTATTCCCATAATTTGGAGTCCATTTGGCTTAGCATCATCTTATGTGTTCATAAGTACAAAGCTTTGAGCTATTGTAATCTTCTGCTTGGGCTATTCTAGAAATGTACTAATTATTTCCAATGAGGGAAACCATACAGTCTGTTTCTTTGGATCTGGCTCACTTCACTTAGTATGCCTCTACCAGAAAGAATGACATTGCCCCATTGTAAGGAGTGGAAGAGTTTATGATGGCTGAGAGTGAGTTTCCTATTGTATTCTTGGCAGACACAAAGCAAGGCTAATTTGAATTTTTTGAAGTATGACAATGGCAGCCTTAATGATGATGGCCAACATTAGCAACCTCTCTGTTAGTGCATTGTCCAACATTTCTTTGGCTTGTGGTGTTTCTGGGCTTTATTAGGAAAGTTTCTACCTTTGCCAAGGAGCACAAGTGACTCTCCTATTCCTTCCTGCAATGTTTTCAGGATATCTGCTTTTTCCTTGAGGTCTTTGATCCATTTGGAATTGATTTTGGTGCAGGGTGATATATAAGGATCTAGCTTTAGTTTGTTACAGGTGTTGAACCAATTTTGCCAGCACCATTTGTTGAAGAGGCTTTCTTCCATCCTATTTTTTAGCTTCTTTATCAAAGATTAAGTGGCCATAGGTTTGCAGGTTCATTTCTGGGTCTTCAGTTCTATTCCATTGGTCCTCAGGCCTATTCTTGTGCCAATACTAAGCTGTTTTTATTACTATAGCTTTGTAATAGGATTTGAAGCTTGGTATTGATATTCCTCCAGCACTGTTCTTGCTTAGGATTGTTTTAGCTATCTAGGGTCCTTTGTTGTTCCATGCGAATTTTTGGATTGCTTACTCTATTTCATGGTGTTGGGATATGAATGGATATTGCATTGAATTTGTAGATATCCTTTGACAGTATTGCCATTTTCACGATGTTAATCCTCCCAATCCAGGAGCATGAGAGGTTTTTCCATTTCCTTAATTCTGCTTTAACTTCCTTTTTCAGACATTTAAAGTTTTCATTGTAGAGGTCTTTTACTTCTTTGGTTATTCCTAAGTATTTTTTTGAAGCTATTGCAAAAGGAGTTGCTTTCCTGATTTCAGCCTCACTCTTTTGTGTCTCTATCTTAAAGACAGGATAGTTTGACATTTAAGGATATATGCAGCCACTGTTCCATTTATGTTCCTAGGTAACAATCATATAGACAGTCATAGAACTGGGTCTTGCTGCCCTTGCTCAATGCCTGCTTACAGTATTATCTATTATGCTTCTGTAATTTTCTGCTTGTCTTGCACCTGCAGGAAAGAACCATTAGAGACTTTCCACCTGTGAATAAACAGGAGGGAGGTTTCCTGCTTTAAAAGGGACCATGAAGCCGGGCACCAGTGGCTCTCACCTGTAATCCTAGCTACTCAAGAGGCTGAGGATCTGGTTCATAGCCAGTCCAGGCAGGAAAGACCATGAAACTCTTATCTTCAACTAACCACTAGATAACCAGAAGTGGCGCTGTGTGTGGCTCAAGTGGTAGAGTGCTAGTCTTGAGCTGAAGATCACAAGAACAATTCCCAGGCCCAGAGTTCAAACTCCATGACAGACAAAAAAGAAAAAATAAATAAAAGGGGCCATGAAACCAGGCTTGGGGCTGCCCTTTTGGGCACCTTACTGACCAGTGTAGTCTCATCTGATAAAGAGCTTTCTTTTGGCTATACTCTTAATGTGTGGTCTCTCAGGGTGGTCCTCCATGTTTAGTTAGATCTTTATATTCATCAGGATTTTGTAGTTCTATAAGCATATAAGTGTACATTTTCTAAAACTTACATGCATTTCACATTTTGAAGTGGTATTGTAAATATATTAGTGAATTTTTAAATTTCAAATGGTAATTTTTTTCACTTTCTCATTTTTTTAAATATTTTTCTATTTATTGTCAAAGCGATGTACAGAGAGGTTACAGTTTCATATGTTAGGCTTTGGGTACATTTCTTGTACTGTTTGTTACCTCCTCCCTCATTCTTCCCTCCCCCCTCCCCCCCATGAGTTGTTCAGTTGGTTTACACCAAGCAAATGGCAATTTTTGTATATAAGGAACCAATTGAATTTTTATTGTTGACTGTATTCTTTGACCATACTTTGTGCTTATTATTTCCAGGGAGGTTTTTTTTTTCCTGAGCAGTTTTTATCACATGTGATCATGTTATCTCAAATAGGAAATTGTTCTTTTTTCCTTTAGTAAATATGGCTTTTATTTCTTTTCATTATCTACTGTACTAAGAGCAGATACAAATATGAGTATAATGACGAGCTAGGATACATTTTTATTGGACATCCTAGGGGTGAAAAATAGACTCCTGGTTTCCAAGTCAGTGTATCAAGCAGAAAAGTCATGTCCTCTGGTTCTCAAAACTGCTGCCTATTAGAAACATTTGAAAAACTTGTAATAATATGCTAATATCTGCATCCTAGAAACTGTGCTTCAATCAGTCTAAACTACGAAAGCATCAGAATTGTTAAACTCTTCCAAAGGAACTGTTAGCTATTCATACATTCAAAGACTACTTCCACCATTGTATACTTGGCCTACAGAATGTCATTTAGTTTTGCCTCATTTTCTTCTATATAATAGGAACATGGCCAGGTGTGATAGATCACACCAGAAATCCTACCTACTCTGAAGGCTAATATCTGAGATTCATGTTTTGAACCCAGACATGTAGAAAAGTCCATGAGCCTTTTTTTCTCCAATTATCCACCAAAAAGCTGAAAGTTGAGCTATAGCTCAAGCAGTAGAACACTAGCCTTGAGAAAAAAGCTAAGTGACTGTGCTCAGGCCCTAAATTCAAGTCCAAGGAACAGCATACACACACACACACACACACACACACACACACACACACACACACACATACACGATATGAATATGATGTTAATAAATCTACCTGATAAAGCTAAATATAAGTAGGCATAATATAGGTAAAATTCTTGGGCACCTAATGTTAGAGGTTATTTCTGCTTTAAATACATTAAAGTTCTTCAGAGGGTGTCATGATATTCCTCAGTGAAGAATCTAAGGCAATTTCTGTGTGGCTGGAATACGAAGGGCAAAACTGGGAGGCCCTGATCAATCTGCTCTGCTCTGCTCTGCTCTGCTGGCTGGGATAGACTCCAGAAGTAGTCATCAACTATTCCAAGGAGAAAACATTAGGAGCTGAGTTACAATTCTCTTCCTGCTGGAGGAATAAACCAGAAAAGCTGGAATTGGAGGAGGAAAAGGGTGGACTATATATATTGATCCTGCAAGGGCGTAATCCTCAGCCTGCTATTTCTACAAAATGTTTCTACAAAATAGCTGAAGAGGCACATGTAAAATCATTTACAGACCCACAAAAACATGTTCCTGGCATCTGATTCTTTCTTGAATCCTATAAAATCAGAATTCCTGGGGGGAAAGCCTAGAAATATTTTAAGCTTTCTTATCCTAATTAACTAACATTAAAACCACTGGACCTTTCCCTACTTCTCTTATATCTGCTCTCTAAGCTTGTTTGGTTTATAAACTGCATCACTAAGTGGAGGGAGGGGTAGAAATTTATACGCACCAACTAATTTAATCCTCATAATTGTCATCCCCACTTTAAATGTAATGATAATGAGCTGCATGGTATAGGAGTTGGAATACAACTCATAAAGTGTTGTGACATAACCAAGATTTACCCCAAGTTTAAAGAACAAAGGAAGAAATATTACATTTATTGGACACTCATCTTTTTACAAGCTGTACAGTTCTCTTAATTTTTTTGAGGTCATGTTTTCTCCACTAAACAACTGGCTCAAGTCAAAAGAGCTTTCAATGCCAGGTGCCAGGGCTCATGCCTATAATCCTAACTATTCAGGAGGTGGAGATCAGTGGACCACAGTTCAAAGCTAGCCTTGGCATAAAAGTTGCTGTGAGATTCTCCAGTTAACTGCTCAACATCCGGAACTAGAGCTGTGGCACAAAGTGGTAGAGCACTAACCTTGAGCAAAAAGAGCTCAAGGACAGCACACAAGCCATGAGCTCAAACCCCATGACCAACAACAACAACAAAAGTTAAAAAAAAGAGCTTGGAACTTCCACAGCCAGGATTCTAAACCAAAGTTCTCCATCTCTAAACCTTCATTATCTTTCCAATCATTTCTATACTTCTCGGTACCTAACAAATTAATACAAATTAATACTAATAACTGTTACATGAACAAAGAATCAGTATCTAATAGAGAGTCAATATCAGATGCTTTACTTAGAGCTAACAAGCAATAACCAGGGAAAGTCAAATGACTGTGATATAAAGGTAAAACAGTTTTTTATATGGACCCTGGCTGTTCAATATGTGTCATATAAGTAAGAAGTGTCACCAGGGCAGTAAAAAGAACAGACTGTAAAAGGTATCCAGGTGACTCACAAGTACATTATGACTCACAAATACATTAAAGTTACAGATGCTTATAATGGGTTTTGTTGTTGTTTGTTTTGCAGTTTGTTTTGCCAATCTTGGGACTTGAACTCTGGGCCTGGGCACTTTCCATTAGCTCCTTTTGCTCAAGGTGGGCACTCAATGACTTTTTCTGTGATTAATTGGAGATAGACTCTCATGGACTTTCTTTCCTGCTCTAGCTTCCAACTGTGACCCTTAGATCTCAGCTTCCTGAGTAGTTAGGAATAGGGGCACCAGCCCTTATAATTTTTGTTCTTGTTATTTTATTATTGTAGGGTGTGTGTGTGTGTGTGTGTGTGTGTGTGTGTGTACAGAGGTTTTGTTTTTATAAGGAGTATTGTTAGCTACCAGCATTTCCCCACAGGAAATCCTGTGTGGTAACTGAGTCCTTTGCTCCAAACCTCTGCATAGCCTCTCAAGAAATTTCAGTGGAAAGTGTCTTGACCCCATAACTCTTTCACACACACACACACACACACACACACACACACACACACACACACACATCCCAGAAAAATCACAGCCCACTTCTGGCACATGCCAATGCTAAACCCACTTTGTTCCTACAGCCAGTGTTCTCCATTGGACATAAGGAAACAGAAACCTAAGGTGGTCCTAGTTAGTGAGCTCATTGAGCACTACTAAGGGGAGTTCTGTCCCTGAAATAAGTGAGCTATGCTAGTCTTCTGGGCCTGTGAAGAAAGGGATGACCATGAAGACTTCTGAGGTGCTCTCAAAGCCTTTTCCTTCCTGTCCTGATAATTAGCATCTGTGTCAATCTCTTCCATTAGAAATCATTTTCCCACACTCTTCCCTGTCAGGCTGAAAATTTGCGAAATCTTTCCACTCTATTTTTGTTTCTGAGTTTCACTATATATGTCACTGAAAGTAGTCAGTATTACTCATGTAATAGTTGCAATGCTTTACTGTTAAGAAATTTCTTGTGGGCTGGGGATATAGCCTAGTGGCAAGAGTGCCTGCCTCGGATACCCGAGGCCCTAGGTTCGATTCCCCAGCACCACATATACAGAAAACGGCCAGAAGGGGCGCGGTGGCTCAAGTGGCAGAGTGCTAGCCTTGAGCGGGAAGAAGCCAGGGACGGTGCTCGGGCCCTGAGTCCAAGGCCCAGGACTGGCCAAAAAAAAAAAAAAAGAAATTTCTTTCACTAAAGGAACCAGTCATCATTATGAAATCCAGTCTTCTTTAAAACTCAAGGGCATAACGGCAGCTCAGCCCAGCTCTCTGCTATGATGGTAAAAGTGTGGCTTGTATTCCAATTTCTAAATTTCCAATTTCTAATACTTGCTCTAAAGTCTTCTCATCTTCTCAACCTCCACCAGAATTTCACATTATGGTATACTATAGAACTCTAGGGATTTTCTAATCTGCTTCTAGAAATTATTTCAGTATCTGCCAATACCCCTTTCCAAAGCTGTTTCTATAAATTCATAGTTTACAGCAAAAACCCTGTTCTTTGTACCAACTTTCTGTACTCCTCAGTCTTTTATTACTATGCAAATTCACCTAAAGCTGGTTAAGATATAAATTAAAGATGTATATGTACCCCCAAGTTGTGAAAGTCGATTGTTTAAGATGGGTAGCCCCATTTCTTCTGCCTTTGCTGGATGAATAATAGAAAATGGAATCAAGGCTATAAACCATGCAAGAAGGAATGACTGCATAAAAGCAGGTAGCTAGACAGGGAAAATGCCAATTTACTTTTTCATAAGCCCTGTCTCAGGAACTAATAGAGACTCTATGAGAATTCTGTTAATTCTCTTCTAACAAAGTATCCCCAAGGACCTAACAACCTTGTACAAGGCTCTACCTCTTCAAAGTTTCACTACTTACCACCATTGCTATATAATGAACAAACTTTACACATTGACACTTAATAAATAAAACAGATTCAGACCATAGCAACAGCTTACCTAGTGAACAACACAGCTTGTCAACATACTACAGTACTGAGTATTAATTGTGGACCCTTGTAGTTATGTGGCTGATTGGGAGCTGTGTCTCACTGTTCCTGCCTATTATAGTGAGAGATCAAATTGTACATTGATAACTTGGAAAATAATTAAAATTCACCAAAGCATATCACTTTCTCTACATTATGAAAAAGTTGAGATGCAAAGGAAGAATAGAAATCCTATTCAATAATATTATAGCAGGTTACTTACCAAATTTTGAAAAAGATATAGACATACAAATATAGGAGGTATTTAGAACCCCAAATAGACATGATCACAAAAGAAATTCTCCATATCAATGATAGTTAAAATGCCAAGACTACAGAACAAAGATTATAGAAAGCTACAAGAAAATAGTGAACTTAAACAATAATCAACACCAAAGCTTTTCAAACTTTCAGATGGAAAAGAAAGACTGCCAAATTGGTAGTGCACACTTGCAAGCCCAGTTGTCAGGAGGCTAATGCAAAGTCAAAATTTTAATGTATACTAAGCCACACAACTAGTTGGAGTCCACCCAGACTACAAAGCAGGATCCTGTCTTTAAAAATACTGGTCAAATAGCCCCCTCATCAAGTGGGCTAAAGACTTACAAAGAGACTTCTCTGATGAGGAAATGAGAATGGCCAGGAGACATACGAAAAAGTGCTCTACATCACTGGCCATAAAAGAAATGCAAATCAAAACAACATTGAGATTCCATCTCACCCCAGTAAGAATGTCATATATCAAGAAAACCAACAATAACAATTGTTGGAGGGGATGTGGCCAAAAGGGAACCCTACTTCATTGTTGGTGGGAATGTAAACTGGTTCAGCCACTCTGGCAAGCAGTATGGAGATTCCTCAGAAGGCTAAATATAGAACTCCCCTATGACCCAGCAGCCCCACTTTTGGGTATCTATCCAAAAGACCACAAACAAAATCACAGTAATGCCACCAGCACAACAATGTTCATCGCAGCACAATTTGTCATAGCTAGAATCTGGAACCAACCCAGATGCCCCTCAGTAGACGAATGGATCAGGAAAATGTGGTACATATACACAATGGAATTTTATGCCTCTATCAGAAAGAATGACATTGTCCCATTTATAAGGAAATGGAAGGACTTGGAAAAAATTATACTAAGTGAAGTGAGCCAGACCCAAAGAAACATGGACTCTATGGTCTCCCTTATTGGGAATAATTAGTAGAGGTTTAGGCAAGTCATAGCAGAGCATCACAAGGCCCAATAGCTATACCCTTATGAACACCTAAGATGATGCTAAGTGAAATGAACTCCATGTTATGGAGACAATTGTTATATCACAGTTGTAACTACTTTCAAAGTCCCATGTGTATCTGTAGCTTCTATTATTGATGATGTTCTTGTATCACCTTCCTGTGGTTGTACCTACACTATCTCTGTAATCTTATCTGAGTATATTGGAAACCGTGTATACTGGTATTGGAACTAGGAAATTGAAAGGGAATACCAAAATTGAGAGACACAGGGTAAAAAAAAGAGAAACAACTACAAAAGCAATACTTGCAAAACTGTTTGGTGTAAGTGAACTGAACACCTCAGGGGGGGAAAGGGTAAGGGGGAGGGGGGAGGGGGGTATGAGGGACAAGGTAACAAACAGTACAAGAAATGTATCCAATGACTAACGTATGAAACTGTAACCTCTCTGTACATCAGTTTGATAATAAAAATTTGAAAAAAAATTCTGGTCAACATTGTATTTTTTAAAGTTTTTATTATAAAACTGATGTACAGAGAGGTTACAGTTTCATACATTAGGCATTGGATACATTTCTTGTACTGTTTGTTACCTTGTCCCTCATACCCCCCTCCCCCGTCCCCCTTTCCTCCCCTGAGGTGTTCAGTTCACTTACACCAAACAGTTTTGCAAGTATTGCTTTTGTTGTTGTTTCTCTTATTTTACCCTTTGTCTCTCAATTTTGGTATTCCCTTTCAATTTCCTAATTCTAATACCAGTATACAGGGTTTCCAATACACTCAGATAAGATTACAGAGATAGTGTAGATACAATCACAAGACGGTGATACAAGAACATCATCAATAGTAGAAACTACAGATACACATGGGATGTTGAAAGTAGTTACAACTGTGATATAACAATCATTTCCATAAAATAGAGTTCATTTCACTTAGCATCATCTTATGTGATCATAAGGGTATAGCTATTGGGCTCTTGTGATCCTCTGCTGCGACTTGCCTAAACCTGTGCTAATTATTCCCAATAAGGGAGACCATAGAGTCCATGTTTCTTTGGGTCTGGCTCACTTCACTTAGTATAATTTTTCCAAGTCCTTCCATTTCCTTACAAATGTCAACATTGTATTATAAATACCATATACCATAATCTAGTTTCTTTCATATGGGGGATGCAAATGTAGTTCAATATATGAAAATCAATAAATTTAATACCGCACATAAATAGGATAAAATAATAAAATAGTCACATGATCTCAATCATTCAGAAAATGCCTTCAAATTTTTCATAAATTCTACATTTCTTCATGATAAAAGCTCTGGAAAAATAGAAGTAAGATATATTGTTTTCACAAATGGATTTGTTCAATGGTAAGTGCTTTGTACAACTATTAAATTATTATAAAAATACAATTTGAGGGGCTGGGAATATAGCCTAGTGGTAAAGTGCTCATCTCATATACATGAAACCCTGGGTTTGATTCCTCAGTACCACATATATAGAAAAAGCCGGAAGTGGTGCTGTGGCTCAAGTGGTAGAATGCTAGCCTTGAGCAAAAAGAGGCCAGGGACAGTGCTCAGGCCCTGAGTTCAAGCCCCAGGACTGGCAAAAAAAAAAATACAATTTGAAAACTAGTTATAGAAGTATATTTCAGCAAAATAAAAGGTATATAGAAAACCTACAATCAACATGTAACTGGGCAAAGAATAAATGTATATGCTCTGAAATAAAAAATAAGAGAACAGCATCCATTTTCAACACCCCTTTTCAATATGATGTTTAAATTCTTAGCCAGAGCAGTAAGTCAAGAGAAAGAAATAAAATGTATAAAAACAGGACAGGAAGAAGTCTAGCTATTCCTATTGACAGTTGACATGGTCTTGTGATTAGAAGATCCTAGACTCTACTAGAAAGCTCTTAGATGTTTAAACACTTTCAGCAGAAAATATAAGAACAGCATACAAAAATCAGTAGTTTTCTATATGCTATTAATGAATAGTTTGAGAAAGAAATCAGTAAGGCAATCCTATTCACAATAGCCTCAAAATTTAAATTATGTCACAATACATCTAAACAAGAAGGTGAAATACCTCTGTAAGTAATACTGAACAATAGCACTGAAGAAATTGTAGAAGACAGCAGAAAACGAGAAGTCTTCCAATTATCATGTATCAACAAAATACTCTTTAAAATATTACTAAAAGTGATATATGGACTCAATGCAATCTCCATCAAAATTCCAATCATATTCTTCACATAAATAGAAAACATAAATCTAAAATTTCCATAGAAGCACAAAATATCCTGTATAGTCAAAGCAATCCATAACAAAAGACTAATGCTGAAGTAACACAATATCTGATTCCAAACTTACTATAGAAACAGTCAAAAAATCCAAAATGATACTGCCACAACAACAGAAATATAGGTCAATGGGATAAAAGAGAAGATCCAAAAATAAACCAACATAGCTACACCCATCTGATTCTCAAGAAAGGTGATAAAAACATACACTAAAGAAAAACCTTTTTCCTGAGAAAATTGGTTGTTTACATGTAAAGGACTAAAATAAGTATCTTTCACACTGTATAAAAATCAACTGAAGATCCGGAAGATGGCGCCGTCACAGTAGGGAGGCACCCTGACTCGCTCCAACTGAATAGCAAGCTGGGAATTCCAGCACCCAACACCCCATCAAGAACCCAGCAAAACCAGCAGCCAGAAGCAGTGGAGAAACGCAGGAAAACAAAAAGGAGCAAAAAAGAAGAGCCGAAAACCTACACGGAGCCAGAGAATCTACGGGGCACCCTCCCCCCACCAGCCGAGCCTGGCCCAAATAGGGCCAGGCTGGGAAAGGGGACCCGGCGATTGACAGACCGACTGCCGGGAGCACAGAGTCCAGACAGCGGGACTCCACGGACACTAGGGAGAGTGCGGACCAAGACACATGGCGAAGGTGGTGACAGGAAGTTCGTGTCCACACTGGGATCAGACGTAAGCGGCTGGGAAACCCAGCAGTGCAGAGGGGAGAGCCGGGGAGGCCACCACAACCTTTTGCCACACCCAAAGGACCAACGGCGGCATAGGACACACACAATCCAGGACCAGTGAGTCCCCCATTACCCCCTCCCCCAACGGGAGACCAGCTATCAGAGACCCAAACCCTACAAAGAAGCTAGATCTCCCTCCCTCCCCCTCCCTACCCTGAGGGAACAAAGAACCCCCAAATCCCGAGGGAAGCTCCCATCAGGCGCTGGGAAGTCACAGGAGTTTAGCAGGGGAAGGGTGGAGCAGCCCCAAGGCTGCCCAGGAGCCTGAACTGGCTGAACCAGCCCTGCCTCCTTCCCAACAGGGGCCGGGGGACGGCCGGCAGTGCAAGCCCCACCCAAGGCACCTGGACCTCGAAGACCTTTACAACTAAAATCAGAGGCACTAGTGGGCAATACCAGCACAGCAGGGACACCTGGGTCTGATCACGTCCCCACCCCTCGCAGCAGAGGTGCAGTCTGAAGGCACTAACCTGGACAGTTGATCCCACTGGGCCCCACACATACCGCCCCCCACAGCAGACTCGCGGGAGGGTGCAAGCACAACCCTACAACCTGGGGCTCGCTCTGGTAGGCGTACCCCGCTCAGGTGAGTGGGACCACAGAGACAGCCCCTGTTGTAGTGGGCACACAGCGTACAGGTGGGCAGGGCTGCCGGTGACAGCGCCCGCTCTGGTAGGCGCGCATACACAAGAGGGCAGAGCTCTCCATCAGCCCGTGCCAACTCAGTTTGGCGCATTTCGCACAAGTGGGTGGGCCACACCGCAACAACACTGGCCCCGGAGTGGTCCACAAAGGAGGGCGAACTGCCTGAGAGGTGAGCTCCTCTGACCAGGATACAGAGTGGAAAAAAGAACCAAAGAAGAGATAAGCCTCCACGCCACGATGAATTAGCGACCAACAAACCCCCAACAGGGGCACACTAGGGTCAGCACAGCACAGCTACAGGACACTGTCCCCCAGAGAAAGACACAGAACCTACCGGCCCCCAAGGGCAGGGAGAGTGACCAACTCAGCAACAACCGAGAAGGTCATGCTCACCCATTGGGAAGCAAGGTTCAACAGCCAAACCCAACCCAGAGCCAGGACACCAGGACACAAGGCTCCCGCTGACTGAACCAGCAGGAACCAGCACAAAACCAAACCAGGGAAGCCACCCACAGATCTCCAGATGCACAAATCACAAAGAAATATAATACAGTTCATCAAAGGGCAAGCCAACTCGCCAGCTCCAAAAAGCAGCATGACTGAAGAGGAGATGAAGAATAAAAAATCAAATTAGGCCATGTTAACAGAAATGATGGAAAGCATCAGAAACAAAATCAGAAAACAATTCCAGGAGTTTAGAGTGGAAGTCCTGAAGGACATCAAGGAAGCCAAGAAAGAAATGGAAGCAAAAGTGGATACAATGCAAACCTCCATTAAAGAAGACCTTAACATCCTGAGAAGTGAAATGCATGAAAAAATAGATTTAAAATACAACTCTTTAAAGGAAGAAATTTCCACGATCAGAGCTGATCTGACAACCATAAATAGCTCTCTGACATTCATAAACTCCGCAATTGAATCCACAGCACAAAGAATTGACCATATGGAATCCAGAATCTCTCTCTTGGACAATGAAGCAGCCGACAACAACCAGGAAATTACCACATTCCAAGAAACGGTGAAGCTTCAGGGCAGACTAATCCAGGAACTAATGGACGAAGACAAGAGATATAATCTGTGCATAATTGGAATAGAAGAAGGAGCCAAGTACCAGAGCAGAGGGCTTCAACATATTTTCAATAAAGTTATTGCAGAAAACTTCCCCAATCTCACAAGGGACCCCATCCAGGTAACCGAAGCCTATAGGACACCTGGCAGGCCAGACCCCAGAAAAGCCACCCCAAGGCACATAATACTCAAGACTTCAGATCTCAAGAATAAAGAGCAAATTCTGAATGCAGCCAAAACGAAGAAAGAAATTTTCTACAATGGAAAGAGAATCCGAATAACAGCAGACCTCTCCACACAAACCTACCAAGAGCGAAGTGACTGGAAGAACACCATCCAAGTTCTACAGGCCAACAATATATAACCTAGGATTAAATATCCAGCAAAATTGGAGTTCACATTCGAAGGGAAAACCAGATCTTTCCATAGCAAAGAGGATCTAAAGAAGTATGTGAATAAAAAACCAGCCCTACAGCGATTCTAAGAGGGGAATCCCACCCAACAGAGATCATACAGGACACACAGACAGAAACAGAAACAGAAAGAGCAGCTCACTAAAGACAAGATGAAAAAAAAAAGGAAAAAACAGCCCAACAAGAAAATGGAAGGAGAAAAAAACACTCTTATCCTTGATCTCTTTGAATATAAATGGTATAAACTCCCCAATAAAGAGGAGCAGACTGGCAAAATGGATCCGAAAACAAAAAGTTGGCATCTGTTTTCTACAAGAGACCCACCTTACAGCAAGGGATAAAAACAGGCTCTGAATGAAAGGATGGAGCAAGATCTTCCAAGCAAACGCACCTACCAAAATGGCAGGTGTAGCCATCCTGATCTCAGACAAGCTGGACTTTTCATTAAAATCAACTCAAAAAGACAAAGAAGGACACTACATTTAAATACAAGGAAAAATCCAGAATCAAGACATCACAGTGATAAATGTATACTCACCGAACAAAAGAGGCCCCACATATGTCAAGCAAATTCTCACAGAATTACAGAACAAGATAGACACAAACACTATTATAGTGGGAGACTTAAATACCCCACTCTGTCCAAGAGACAGATCCAACACCCAGAGGATCAGCAAGGGAGCTGAGGACCTAAGTAACACCATATCCCAAATGGATCTGACAGATCTATACAGAGTCTTCCATCCTACAGAGACCCAATACACCTTCTCAGCAGCACATGGATCATACTCCAAAATAGACCATGTCATAGCCCACACAAAGAACCTCAGCAAATACAAAAGTATTGACGTCATCCCATGTATTATATCTGATCACAGTGGATTAAAAGTAACCCTCAATAACAACGGTTACCACAGAGGCTATACACATTCTTGGAGGCTAAACCCCACACTGTTATCCAACACATGGGCCACAGACCAAATTAAAGATGAAATCAACAAATTCATAAGCCACAATGTCCATGAAAATACATCACAAAGAAACCTATGGGACACAGCTAAGGCAATACTGAGGGGCAAGATTATTGCCCTCAGCACTCACATTAAAAGAATGGAAGCAGAGCAGGTGAATAACCTCACGATGAAACTAAAACAACTGGAGAAACAAGAAATGATCGAACCTAAAATGACTAGGAGGAGAGAGATCACAAAGATTAAGGAAGAGATAAATCTGATTGAAAATAGAAAGACCATTCAACAAATAAATAAGACTAAAAGCTGGTTCTTTGAGAAAATAAATAAAATTGACAGAACCCTCGCAAGACTTACAAAAAAAAGAAGAGACTCTTATACGTAAAATCAGAGACTCCACTGGAAAAATTACAACAAGTACACACGATAATCAAACAATCATAAGAAGCTATTTCCAGAACCTCTACTCACTAAAAAACAATAATTTTACAGAAATAGATCAATTCTTAGAGAAGTATAAACTGCCCAAACTGAACCAAGAAGAAATAAATCAATTAAATAAACGAATAACTTACAGTGAGATACAGGGGGTAATCAAGAACCTCCCAACAAAGAAAAGCCCAGGCCCAGATGGATTCACCAACGAATTCTACAAAACCTTTAGTGAGGAGCTAATACCAATACTCCTCAAACTCTTCCGCGAAATAGAAACAGAGGGAGAAATCCCAAACTCATTCTATAAAGCTAATATCATACTCATTCTCAAACCAGGCAAAGACCCAACCAAAAAAGAGAACTACAGACCAATATCACTAATGAACACAGACGCAAAGCTCCTCAATAAAATATTAGCTAACAAGATCCAGAAACTGATCAAGAAAATTATACATCATGACCAAGTAGGCTTCATCCCACAGTCACAAGGATGGTTCAACATCCGTAAATCAATCAATGTAATTCACCACATAAACAGAACTAAAATCAAGAATCACATTGTTATCTCAGTTGATGCCCAAAAAGCCTTTGACAAGATACAACATCCATACTTATTAAAAGCTTTGGAGAGAACAGGAATAGATGGAACATTCCTCGAAACAATAAAAGCCATATACAACAGACCAACTGCTAACATCATATAAAATGGAGAGAAACTTAAATCATTCCCCCTAAACTCAGGAACAAGACAAGGATGCCCACTCTCCCTACTTCTTTTCAACATAGTGCTGGAATTCCTAGCAATAGCAATAAGGCAAGAGGAGGACATCAAAGGGATCCACATCGGCAAGGAAGAAATCAAGTTATTCCTATTCGCAGATGACATGATCTTATATCTGAAGGACCCAAAAAACTCAGTACCCAAACTCCTACACCTAATAAACCATTTTGGCAAAGTAGCAGGATACAAAATAAATCCACAAAAGTCAGCAGCTTTTCTGTACACCAGCAATATACAAACAGAAAAGGAAATTATGGAAACAATTCCATTTCCAGTAGCCAAAAAAAGAATAAAGTACCTAGGACCAACTTAACCAAGGATGTGACAGACCTATTTAATGAGAACTATAAAAATCTAATAAGGGAAATAAAAGAAAACACAAGGAGATGGAAAGACCTCCCATGCTCATGGGTAGGCAGAATCAATATAGTGAAAATGGACATATTGCCCAAATTGTTATACAAATTCAATGCAATCCCTATCAAAATCCCAGTCACATTCTTCACTGAAATAGAGAAAGCAATCCATAAATTCATATGGAACAGTAAAAGACCTAGAATAGCCAAAGCAATTTCAGGCGAAAAAAGCAGTGCAGGAGGTATCACAATACCAGACTTCAAGCTCTGCTATAGGGCCATCATAACAAAAACAGCCTGGTATTGGTATAAAAACAGATCAGAAGACCAATGGATTAGAATTGAAGATCCAGAAATAAAACCGCACTCTTACAGTCAGCTGATATTCGACAAAGGAGCTAAAGACATACAATGGAATAAACATAGTCTCTTCAACTACTGGTGCTGGGAGAACTGGGCAGCCATATGCAGAAAACTCAAAGTAGACCCAAGCCTATCACTGTGCACCAAGATCAACTCAAAATGGATCAAGGACCTCAATATCAGACCTGAATCCTTGAAACTACTGAAGGACAGAGTAGGAAAGATGCTAGGACTTATAGGCACAGGAAGGAACTTCCTGAATAGAGTCCCAGGGGCACAACAAATAGGGGAGAGACTCGACAAATGGGACTACTACAAATTAAAAAGTTTCTGCACAGCTAAGGACATAGCCACCAAAAAGAAAGACAGCCAACCATATGGGAAAGGATCTTTACCAGCACAGCAACAAAGGCCTAATATCTGTCATCTACAGAGAACTCAAAAAACTAAGCCCCTCCAAGCCCAATAAACCAATTAGGAAATGGGCAAAGGAGCTAAAGAAACATTTGAGGAAATGTTCAACATCCCTGGTAGTAAAGGAAATGCAAGTAAAAACAACCCTGAGATACCACCTCACCCCAGTTAGAATAACCTATACTCTGAACTCAGGCAACAACAAATGCTGGAGGGGGTGGGGGGAAAGAGGAAGCCTTTTCCATTGTTGGTGGGAGTGCAAATTAGTACAACCACTTAGGAGAACAGTATGGAGGTTTCTCAAAAAGCTCAATATAGACCTACCCTATGACCCAGCCATACCACTCCTAGGCATCTATCCTGAAAAGCAAGTCCCAAGATATCAAAAAGACATTTGTACTTCCATGTTTATCGCGGCACAATTCACAATAGCCAAAATGTGGAAACAACCCAGATGCCCCTCCACAGATGAATGGGTCCAAAAAATATGGTACCTATACACAATGGAATACTACATAGCGATTAGGAATGGTGAAATATTGTTATTCGCAGGGAAATGGTCAGAACTCGAACAAATAATGTTGAGCGAGACAAGCCTAGAACACAGAAAACAAAGGGGCATGATCTCCCTGATATATGACTGTTAAGAAAGGGAGACGGAGAGACAGTAGAGACCAGGTCTGTGAAACCAAAAACTGCTTGTCAAATGGTATTTCCCACAGAATTGGGGCAGTCAACCCAACAGTATGTAACTAAAACCAAACAACTACTCAACATATAAAGGTCAAAAATCGACCTCTCAGTGGAATACAATAGCTCAAAAGCTATGTATATACGTTCATATAAGACTACTGTCGACATATTGTCTAATATCGACATTACATTTAAAGCCCTAGGCGAATTTTCTTGGGCTTGGCCACGTGGCTACTGTATATGTTCTTGATACATTGTATATTGTATATATGTCTACCTAACCTAGAGAAGGGAAAGAAAAAAAAACAGGGCGCAAGATATCACAAGAAATGTACACACTGACCTACTATGTAACTGTACCTTTTTTGCACAACACCTTGTCAAAAAAATTTGGGTTCAATTAATTAATAAATTAAAAAAACAAATAAAAGGAGAAAAAACAATCAACTTAAAATTGGTCAAAGACCTAAATCTAATCTGAAACTGAAATTTGCTATAGGAAATAATTTCAAGATGCATGCATATACAAAACATTCTATGCAAGAAAGAAAATAATTACCAGGATAGAGACAACTAAAGAATGAGAGAAAATCTTCTCCAGCTATTTATATAACAAGAAATTAATATTGCTGGGCATCAGTAGCTCATGCCTCAGGAGGATAATATCTGAGGATTGTAGTTCAAAGCCAGCCCAGGAAAATCCAAGAGACTCTTATCTCTAATAAACCACCAGAAAACTGGAAGTGGAGCTGTGGCTGGAAGTGATAGAGCACTAACTGAGAAGTCAGGGACAGTGCCCAGGCCCACAGTTCAAGCACCACAACCAACAAAAAAAAGGAAGAAAGGAAGAAAGGAAGGAAGGAAGGAAGGGCAAGGGAAGGGAAAGGAAGGAAGAAAGATCCAAAATATGCAAAGAACTTAAAAAAGTAATCACAAAAAGATCAATCCCATCAATAAGTTGAACAGACAACTTCCAAAATAAGTATAAATGGCCAATTCAACACATGGAATTCAACATAAGGAAATGCAAATTAAAGCTACATCGTGATATCATCTCACAAGTCAAAATGCCTATCATCACCAAGACAAAAAGCTATAAATACTGGTGAGGAAATGGCGGGAAAGGAGTCCTTATTCCCACTGTTGATGGAAATGTAAATTTGTCCATTCACTACAGAAATGGATTCAGTTATACTACTCCTGGTTATATAGCTTACAAAATCAAGGTCTGCTGATGTTATATTTTGAATATGAGATGCTCCTCCCCTACATACTCAGGCTTACCCCTGATGGTGTTTTGTCCTCAGCTGATAACGCTAACTGGGGAGGCTGTAGAAACTTTACATGGTAATACCAGGCCAGAAGTAGTTGACTATAGACTGCAAGTTCCTGGTCCCTTCCTGTTGAACTCTTTTGATTTTTTTTTTGTCTGCCATTAAAAAGTGAAGTGGAAAGCTGGGCACCAGTGGCTCACACCTGTAATCCTAGCTACTGAGGAGGCTGAGATCTGAGTATTACGGTTCAAAGCCAGCCCAGGCAGGAAAGTCCATAAGATTCTCATCTCCAGTTAACCACCAGAAAACTGGAAGTGGTGCTGTGGCTGAAGTGGTAGAGTGCTAGCCTTCTTTTGGAGTCTCCTGCCCAGGCTAGCTTCAAACCATGATCCTCAGATCTCAGCCTCCTAAGTAGCTAGGACTATAGGCATGAGCCACCAGCACCTGGCCAAATCTAACATTTCTAAAAGTTAACTAATACAGCATATACTAGAACTATCCATGTTATATTGTAGTACTGTCTACAATTTCCAAGCCCATGTGTCTGTCAATAGATAAATGGATAAAGAAAATGTGGTATATATGCGTAATGAAGTATTATTTTACATAAAGAACAAAATTATATGGAACAAAAATCAACGGAACTACTAGAGATCATCATGTTAAGCAAAATAAGCTGAATTTGGAAAGGTAAATACTGAGTGTTTTTACAAAAAAATTGTTTTACAAAAAAAATTGTTTTACAAAGACATAAAAATTTGGGTGTTTGTGGCTCATGTGTGTATTATGATCTACTCGGGAGGCTGAGGTCTGAAGATCACAGTTCAAATTCAGTCAGGGCAGGAAAATCCATGAAACCCTTATCTCCAATTAACCATAAAAAGCTGGAAGTGGAATTGTGGCTCAAAGTGGTAAAGCACTAGCTTTGAACACAATAGCTCAGGACAGTACTCAAACCTTGAGTTCAAGCTTCAGGAATGGCAAAAAAAAAAAAAAAAAACACAGACATGGAAGAAGGTATTATGAGAGATAGAGAAGCAGCAAATGGGAAGGGTGAGGAGAACAAGAGAAAATGATAAGGGATAAATATGATCAACGCCTAGTGGCAAGAGCGCCTGCCTCGTATACATGAGGCCCTGGGTTCGATTCCCCAGTACCACATATACAGAAAATGGCCAGAAGTGGCACTGTGGATCAAGTGGCAGAGTGCTAGCCTTGAGCAAGAAGAAGCCAGGGACAGTGCTCAAGCCCTGAGTCTAAGCCCCAGGACTGGCCAAAAATAAATAAATAAATAGATAGACAGATAGATAGATAGATAGATAGATAGGATCAATGTAAATTGTATACATGTATAAAATGTTATCATGTAATTTAGTATTTTATAAACTGGTATATGCAAAAAATATTACTTCAGGCATTGTGACTTTGCCAGTACTATCATTATTTTAGATCTTAAATATTTTAATTGGCAAATAAAACAGCAAAGTTATTTATGGTTAATTTGTTTTAAGTTTAGCAGAAGTATAGAATCTAAAAGAACATTCCTTATGAGAGGAGCTCAAGTTGTCTCCTCATTCTAACAATAAGCCTAATGATACCAAATCCTATACCAAAAACTGACGGAAAACAGTGGTACTACCAACTCTGTGACTCATTAAGTCTATGAAGGATCTTATGAAATAGGACTAAGAACACTGCTCTCCTGTGTCCCAGCTTTAAGATCCTTTGCTATTTTTAATTAAAAGGAAAACAAGACAAATTGTTGACTAAGAATGAGCAAAAAACAAAAAAAAAAAGCCAGCAGCTACATGACTTTGTGATCTATGAAAAAAATTAAAAAAAAAAAAACTAGGGGGCTTTGCAAAGAAAAAAATAATAACCCTCTAGGACCCACAGAAGATTTTCAACTAACTTTCCTGCATCTATTTTAGTCTATGAAGTTTCTACCAAGCTCCTTAATGCTAAAATTTAGTATCCCTAATCCAGTGTTGGCATTCAGCACCACCACTAAGTAAAAGTGGTGGTCGGAACACTCTCCAAAAACAAAACAATAGAAGAAAACTACTAACTGCTCCTAGGGATGCACACACACACACACACACACACACACACACACACACACACACACAGAGCAAGTCAGAAGTCATCAGCTGAAACTCTATTAATCAATACACATATAGCTTATAAATGACTTAAGAATATGGGTTCAAGACTCATTATAGACTAGGCACTTATGAAATAAGTACATAAAATTGCAATAAGCCTCCTAGAATTAATTGATGAGAAAATTAAGATTTATAGAAGATTAATAATATAGAAAAGATTTCCACAGCTAGTGACAGAGCTGGTGTTGAATTCAGGTCTGACAACAAAAGAGCCTGAATGTTTAGCCATGAGCCTAATGATACCAAATCCTAGAACAAATATTGCAATAACAATGGGGTTGCCAATTCTGTGACTCATTTAAGTCTATGAAGGACATCACCCAGCCCTAAAAGACAATGCCCTCAATGTCTGAGGAACAGAGAAGATCCTAAATATAACCGAAGGAGGTTGGGTCCTGGCCATGTTTCTAACCTAAAAGGAAAAAATAAAGGAGGAAAGGTGCGATCACCACCCAGTAAGCTGCTCCTCTGCCAGCAAGTTGCTGGGAAAAGTTTTGGAGTGAGGAAGTGACATGTTGTAAATGGTAATTCAGGAAGATTAACTTCTCAGTCGGGTAAGACTATATCAAAGGGAGAAAGAGGCTACAGCAAGAAAACCTGTTGAGGTGACTGCACATATTCATTTCTGTGGTGATGAGTCTGAGTCAGAACAGGGCAGTGAGAACAGGGAAGTAAAGAGATTATTATCTTCTATCCACTTGAAGGAAGAACAGATCCACCCTACAGAAATTCATGGTCAGGGCTGTGGTGCATGCTGGCTTTAAGATGCAGAGAGAAAAAGAAGAAGAAAGACTCCCTCATAGCCAGTTTGTGCTACCTCATGTACCCTCAGATCCTTCTCTGTCTCCTCACCAGAGCACAGGCTCCAAAAGTCAGGGAGCCTTTAGGTTTACAACTGCTGAACATGGGATTAACACTGGGTAAACTCACTAAATATTTATTCTCTGCAAGGCTGTTTTCTCTCCTCAAATGCTGGTTTCACATATTCCTAGCAATTCTGTATAGGAAGAGCCTCTCTCATAGCTCAGAACAAATGCCTCTTTCTCATGAGGCTTTCCTTTTTTTCATCACATCTAAATTAGATCTTCCTGTTTCCTTTCCACACAGAAAGTCATCTTCACAATATGTATTATGATATGTAATTTTGTAGTGACACTGCTTTCTTCGACTGATATTTTAACTTCCTTCTATGGTGGTTTTACTACCTTCCTCCAGAGGACTTAACAGCTCCACAAAATTAACACCTTTTAGCCAGGCAACAGTGGCTTATCCCTGGAATCACAGCAACTCTGGAGGCTGAGATTTGAGGATTGCAGTTCAAAGCCAACCAGGGCAGAAAAGTCTCTGTGAGGCTCTTATCTCCAGTTAATCACAGAAAAAGCTGAAAGAGGTGCCGTATCTCAAGTGGTAGAGTACTAGCCTTGAGCAAAGGATCTTAGGGTCAACACTCAAGCCCAGGGTTCAAGGGCTGGGGGAGAAAATTAACTTTTCTTTTCTCGACTCACATCAGTGTCTCACTCAAAAAGAATGAAAGAACTCCAGAGAACAAACAGAAGGAAGTTAAGGAAGGAAATAAAAGGAAAAAGAAAGGGAAGGAGGAAGGAAGAACTGAAAAGAAAAGAAAAGAAGGGTGAAAAGACAGAAAGCTTAAAGTCACTCCAGAAATAAACTAACCTTTGCAGAATTCGATCCAATTGTATGTTCTGAGTGATTCATTTGATTAGCTTCAATAGCTGAAACACTTTAAAACTGAAGTAGCAGGGATAAGAAAAAGCAGCTAAAGTCCAGTTTTATCTTTCTTCTTAGTGTTGAAGCTTTTCTGAAAAAAGAAAACAGCAGGTTCAAATTAATACCATACAGTCAGTTTCAAACACACACACACACACACACACACACACACACACACACACACACCTGTGCACCTGCCAAAAGCAGCTAGTAAAACAAAGACAATTCAAAAGGAGAGTGAGAAGATACAGAATAGCATTAAAACTTACCAAAGTTTTATCTTTGCACAAGATTGCCCCCTGTCACAAGTGCAGCAGAGGTGCTGCTTGCTAAGCACAGATGCTGCTTCCTGATCAAGCCTTCAGTTTATAAGCATCAACCTTGCCAGGGCTGGGAAAAGTCATTAGTTCTCCTCCCACTCACATTTCTCTCTGGGCGTTGCTCTTGCCAGTGTTTCCAACCTCCAAACAACCTACAGTAATAAGCTTACTCTTTCTCCTACCTTTTTTTGTGGCTGTTGTTGCCATTATTAACTCCTGAAAATGGCCATATTTATGGTGACTGTTAGCATTTCCCCCAGCCTCAGGTCCTCAGCTCCTCCCATTAGCCCTCCAGATCTACCCATACCTAAACTCCCTGATCTAGATAATGGGCCACTCCAACTCACCATTCAGACCTACCTACTTCCCTTTTAGACCCAGAGAAGATGCCACCTTGATAAGGTACAGCCACCATGTTGCTCCCTCTCCTGTGGGAGATAATAAACTAATAAACCTTCTTCTCCTGTCTGACTGTCTCCATATGGTCCCCTGGGATGGCTGGGACATATTCTTTCAGTGAGAACATGGTAACCATGATAAAATTGATTCACATCCAGTCTATATTCCTCTACCACTCAATCCACTCAAATGGGATCCACTCTCCCTGGAACCAAGCAAGAGAGTGATGTCTACTTTCCACTTCCAATTATTTTGTTATCTCCATTGCCCGTTGGCCATGATTTCAAAAATAATTATTTTATCTGTTTTAGCTAATCTGTGTGGTTGTCTTAGGAAAAAGGATAAAGTTGACTATGTTATTCCATCTTCAACAGAAACAGAACTTTGTAAATTTTAGTCCACTTTCGCACAATAGAAACATGATTACATAGAAAATACACTTATTTTTTAAATATATATATGTATATATATATATATTTTTTTTTGGCCAGTCCTGGGCCTTGGACTCAGGGCCTGAGCACTGTCCCTGGCTTCTTCCCGCTCAAGGCTAGCACTCTGCCACTTGAGCCACAGTGCCACTTCTGGCCATTTTTCTGTATATGTGGTGCTGGGGAATCGAACCTAGGGCCTCGTGTATCCGAGGCAGGCACTCTTGCCACTAGGCTATATCCCCAGCCCCTATTTTATTATTTTTTAAATATATTTTGGGGTGGGACTATGGCCTAGTGGTAGAGTGCTTGCCTCGTGTATATGAAGCCCTGGGTTCGATTTCTCAGCACCACACATATAGAAAAAGCTGGAAGTGGTGCTATGGATCAAGTGGTAGAGTGCTAGCCTTGAGCAAAAAGAAGCCAGGGACATTGCTCAGGCCCTGAGTTTAAGCCCAGGACTGGCAAAAGAAGAGACATGTTTCCAGATGATGTATCTCTCATCTCGATTATAACATGTCCTGTATTTCAACTTATTTTTTCCCCAAGGTTAATTACACTATTAGCTTTAAAGAAAGTTAGTACCAAAGAAAGAGATGGGAGCTGGTGGACACACAAGCAGGTCAGAAGGAAGGGAGGGAGAGAAGGAGGGAAGGAGGGAGGGAGTAAGAGAGGGAGAGAAGGAAAGGAGGGAGAGAAGGAAAGAGGGAGACCAATGACTTATCCCCTGCCCTCAGAGTGCACAGCCTACAGAGACAAGCATAGGTAAGAGGGAGGAAGAGTTCCTGCTCCTGGTATGCCCTGGAGTACCAGGAAGAATAACACACCTGTCCCTCTTCTACACACCACATAAATCACACACACACACACACACACACACACACACACACAAAATGGCATATACCTTGACAAATAAATAGGTGCTGAAAGACTGGTGTGATTTAAAGCATACCTTGTTATCTAAATAATAACCTGCTTGAACTCCTAGTGTCCTCACTCTTAAACGACCTGAAACAGTGGGTACCTCTAGCCCTCTTATAGGAATTGGTTTGCCCAAAGTCACTACTCAGGAGCTAAAGGAGTGTGTTTATTTTTCATACTCAATTGGATAAATGTTAATCACATATTCAATAAACATTTTTGTCTGGCTTTTTTTCACGTAGTATACTCTGTCTGTCTGTGTGTACATGAACACATGCACGTGTGCATAGCAGTCCTGGGACTTGAACTCAGGGCCAGGGCACTGTCCTTGAACTTTTGTGCTTAAGGGCTAGTGCTCTATCACTTTTGAGTCACAGTACCATTTCTGGCTTCTTGGTAGTTAATTGAAAATAAAAATCTCAAGAACTTCCCTGCACTTGCTGGTTTTAAACCACAATCCTCATATCTCAGCCTCCAGAGCAGCTAGAATTACAGGTGTGAGCCACCGACACCTGGCTTCACTTACCATACTTTTCAAACTTTTTTATTAAGTATATATTCATTGCACATTCATTTCATTGTGATCTTTCCATGTATGTATATAATGTGGTCAAGTTGACCCCTCTATTACTCTTTCCTACCTCTCAATGCTTTTTTTTTTTACAATTTTGATAAGTTTATAATTTTGTGTTTATACATGTGTATAAAATACTTTGATCATATAAACCCCACCACCACAATCTTATCTCCCTTCCTATTACTGCTGGCTCCTTCTTCCCCAGATACACCTTGCTTTTTACTCACATATGCTTTTCTAGATTTCCTACAAGAGAAAACATGAGATGTTTATGTTTCTGAATCTTGTTTACTTTGCTTAACATGATGATCTACAACTATTGTTTTTGTTTTGTTTTTTGTTTGAGCTTATGACCCCTCACTTGCTTGTCTGACTTAATTCTTTTGGATGTATGCTCAGAGATATAATAAGACTACTGTTTTTGTGTGGAATCTCCATACTGATTTCCATAGTGCTGTACTAATTTGCATTCCTACTAGCAGTATAGTAAATTTTTTTTACTCCCATCCTCACAAGCATTTGTTGTTTCACAGCCAATCTGACTATAGTGACATCAAATTTCAGTGTAGTTTTGATTTGTACTTCCTTTATGGCTAAGGATGTCAAACATTTCTTCATGAACCATTTATTTATATTTCTTTTGAGAACTACAGCATTAATTAATTGAATTGTTTGATCTTTCAGTGTTTAAGTTTTTAAATGCTATGTTTCTTATTGTGGTAAAATGTACATAACATAAAGTTCACTCTCTTAATAATTTTTAGTTGTACAATTTAGTGACATTAAGATATTCAAGCCAGGTGCCAGTGGCCCATGCCTATAAACCTAGCTTATCAGGAGGCTGAGATCTGTGAACTGAGGTTTGAAGCCAGCCTGGACAGGAAAATCTGTGAGACCCTTTACCTCAAATTAACCATTGAAGGGACTGGGAATATGGCCTAGTGGCAAGAGTGCTTGCCTCCTACACATGAAGCTCTCAGTTCGATTCCCCAGCACCACATATATGGAAAACAGCCAGAAGGGGCACTGTGGCTCAGGTGGCAGAGTACTAGCCTTGAGCGGGAAGAAGCCAGGGAAGGTGCTCAGGCCCTGAGTCCAAGGCCCAGGACTGGCCAAATAAATAAATAAATAAATAAATAAATAAATAAATAAATAAATAAATAAAAATAACCACTGAAAAGCTAAAAGTGGAGCTGTACCTTGAGTGGTAGAGCATTAGCCTTGAATTAAAAAGCTAAGGGATAGCACCCAGTCCCTGAGCTCATCCCCCAGTACTGGCATGTAAAAAAAAAAAAAAAAGAATATACATGTGTTTGTATAATCAGAGTTCTAAGCAATATATCTAACTCCAAGGGTTTCAACATATCAAATTCAACCATTCTCATCAATATAACAATCTATGGCATGGGTATTCCATTGGAAGGGACAAAGTCAGCATTTTAGTTTATCTTTTGAGTATAGACATAAGTTTAGCTTCAAATAGAAGGAGAATTTCAGCAAAGCACATATTATGAATGTATAATAGTCCTGGCCAAGGTGTAGGCATAGGTGTGATCTGGTTGCTTGTTATCTCTGGATTGATGCAATGCAGGTACATGTCTTTTATAATATCTTGATTTCATTTGGGGAGGGGGGTATATGCCCAAAGGTGGTGTTTCTGTTTTGTTTTGTTCTTTTAATTTGGAAACTTCTGTTGTCCACCGTGATTGCATTAATTTACATTCTCACCAACAGTAGTTAAAAGTTCCATTTTTTCTACACCTTCACTAAAACTTTTTATCTTTTGACAATTATTTTCTTTTGTTTTGGTTTGATTTTGATTTTGTTTTATGCCAGTCCTGGAGCCTGAACTCAGGTCCTGTGTACTGTCCTTGAGTTCTTTTGCTCAAGGCTAATGCTCTCACCATTTGTGCCATAGCTCTACTTCCAGCTTTTTGGTGGTTAGAGGTAAGTCTCACAAACATTCCTGCCCAGGCTGGTTTTGAACTGTATTCCTCAGATCTCAGCCTCCTGAGTAGCTAGGATTACAGGTTATTTTCTGAAATAGTCTGCTGTAGTTCCAGGCTGTTGCCAAAGACACGATGAGTTTCAGGCTGGTCTCAAACTCATGGTTTTCCTACGTCAGTCTCTTGAGTACTGACTAGGGGTGTGCTTCACTATGTCTAGCTTTGAATTTTTTTTTAGTCATCATCCTCATAGATGTGAAGTGATATTATTTACATTTCCATGATCACTAATGATGCTGAGCATATTTCATATACATCTACCAATTTTATATCCACAAACTGTGGACTCAGGATAAAAAACAGCACTGTAACATTGGTGTTCTCCTTGCCCCAATCCTCCTCTCACCCCAGGTAATATAATATGCAACTTAGACTAATTTTCCACATGGAGAAGAAAAAGGAGACAAGCATCATGTCATGGCATAAAAAACTGGGCTAGTTCCTCCATGATGATTCTGCCCAGACTCATGCAAAATCCTGCAGAGCCAGACCACAGCCTGATAACTGTGAGTTTCCTACCTAAGATCTAGAGAGAGCATTGAGAAGATTCACTGGGCTTTTAAAGCACTCCACTGATTACAGCTGTACAAAAAGAACGGAGAACTTTATTTTCTTCCAGTTGGATGTTCATACCATCATTCATGAACTGTACAAAATTCAATGCATGTCTCCTCCAAGTGGGAATTTCATCAGACAAAGTACTTACATAGAACCTAAGCATAGGAAGGTGTTATACCTAGCTTTCAGCTCCTCCTCACCTCACAGCTGACTGATTTTGTGCTATAGGTTATCAAGCACATCAGCAGGTTTCACTTTGACTGTCATAACAAGGATATTTATTTTGAGTTGTTTTCTTTTCACATAGTTGAATCTTTCATTACCTATCAAGACTGAGACAATTCAGTTCTTTCTTATCAAATACACTTAACCTTTTCATGAGCCAATGGTGGCTGGAGCGCCATCTGTGGTAAGGCCACTAAACTTTTTTTTTTTTTTTTTTGCCAGTCCTGGGGCTTGGACTCAGGGCCTGAGCACTGTCCTCTGCCACTTGAGCCACAGCGCCACTTCTGGCCATTTTCTGTATATGTGGTGCTGGGGAATCGAACCCAGGGCCTCATGTATACGAGGCAAGCACTCTTGCCACTAGGCCATATCCCCAGCCCCAACTAAACTTTTAAATTAGCTCAGTTTTTTATTGATTAAACAAGTCTCTAAGTCCTTACCTCCTACAGTGCCCAGCATGGCTCCCAGGGATTTAAGTTCCTTTTGTATGTCAGTTGCTATAATTATCCCATGTTGAAAATGGCAGGTTGAGCAGCATTGTTAGGTCCATTGTTTTGTCATATGGTAGAGAGAAAAAATGCAAAATCCTGCAATTTTTTTTCTATTCTAAAGGTGATATACAAAGGGGTTACAGTTACATAAGTTACTGAGCATATTTGTTTGTGAACAGTGTTCCCCCCTCCCTCATTTTCTCCCATTTTCCCTACCCTCCAGCTTCCCTCTCTACCAAGTTATAAAGTTCATTTCCAACAGTGTCCAATATCATTGTTGCATCAGTTCACCCTTTTCCCGACCATTTCTGTGACTCCCCTTCCCTTCCCCAAATCAAATAAACTTATACAGAAGACAGTGGGTATCAAAACACAAAACAGTGATAACAGGGAATAAACTGAAAAAGAAAGAAAAGAAAAAAGAAATAACTGCTAATAGTACACTACTACAAGATTTTTTCAATACAGTAAACTAAGTCAATGATTTAATCTGGGTTCTCCAAGACAATCTGCAAGTATAATAAAATAAATAAATAAAATAGTGCTAAGAACTCCACAGCAGCAACTATTCACTTTTTTCCCAACTCTCCCACTAAGGTTCTCCATTTCTTTTCAATTAGCTTTATCATCTAAACAATATTGTGTTACAATAAGACATATAAGAGCAGTTTGCTGTGATTCCAAACTTATCTGAACAGTGCTGATTTTACCCAGACTCAATTAGCCTCCTGATTCATGCTTTTGAGCTATAATGATGTTCCTAATTGGCTTTTTCCATTACTGCTAACACATCACTACAAACCTGGCACACAGGTTTTCCTTTGACTTCAACAACAATAACAATGCCCTCTGTCCATTTCTCTTGGAAAAATTAATCAGCTTCAAGTTTTGCTTTCTTTGTAGTCATCATTTACAGGTTGTCACACTGTTTAAGTTTGAACAACTATGCAGCAGGTGTGTCACCAGGAACAGGATTATTTTGCTTTGATTAATGTTCTAATATTGCATCTTGAATGCAGAACATATCCAATATTCTCATCATCAGTTCTGGAGGCTTCTCTCAGTGTGCTGTACTTTTCTTAATCTTCATCTGAAATTCAGTGTTTGCAAAGACTGTTGTCCATGGTCATGTAGATGAAGGAGGGATTGGAGTTCCCATCTGTGTGGACAAAGAAGTTAAAAACATTGTTATCATAGTAGGCAAGGTTATCAATGTTTAAGACATGTCTTACTACAACTTATCTCATCATCACCATAGTACTGCAGTTTCACCACAGTATGTCAAGTCTTTCACAACATATACAGATCTAGATTGCCAGGCACTTACTGTCCTCTGAGTCATGACAATAAAAGCAGATAGGTCACGAGTATCCAACAAGATACATTCATGACTGTACTGTTCTTAAACTGGTACTTAGAATGTTCTCCTGGAAGACAGATGAAAGACTTTTCTCATTCATCAGAAGCTGAGGTAGCAAGAAAACACATCTAAGCCACACACCACTTAACACCATAACCCAAAATGACATTGAAGTCAAGATTGAAGTTTTGTATACTAATGTTTTTTTGAACTAGTTCTCCATTATCTCATGATTATCATCCCTGATAATGAAATATGGATACCGGATGTAAGTAATGCCATCTTGGCATCTTGAAAGAAGTTAATAGAAGATGTGGATTTTCTGAGCACTCTAAAGATTATAGAGGACAGTCTCTGGATGCAAATAAGTCATGAGTTTTAAGGCTCCAGGAAGCTTGTGCTTCCTCTAGATAATGGGGAACCTGATTGCTCCTTATTGTTCCCAAATAGTTTGCTCTGCCTATGTATAACACTTTCGTTAGGATTAAGTAACCCCACCTAGCTTGCTTTATGTGTAATGCTTTTGTTAAGGCTGGCTTTGTCTCCACACTAACATGCTTTTGTCTTTAAATGGTATGTGCTAGGTCTGTTCTGAGATGTACGTCTTTAAGACCTGGAGAATCTACCTGGAGAGTCTACCTGGAGAATACCAGCTCTCCAATAAAGACTCCCAATTCGACCTCTCAAAATGTGGCTTGTTTCCCAATGACTGAGTTACCTTTCAACAATAAGTTCTTGTAGTTAGCTCAGGCTATATGTAACAAAATTCCACAGGCTGGGTGACTTATAGTTCTGAAGGCTGAGAGAGCCAAGATCAAGGCAACAGTTTTGGCAGCCAGGGTTGCTGTAATTGCTGTTTTCCTGGCTTAAATATAGCTCTCTTCCTCCTTTGTGCTTACATTCACATCTTGTTGTAATCTTAATGTAATGTAATTTCCTCTTTATAATCTATGTAATCTTAATATCTGCTCTAAAATCTATCTCCAAAACTTCCTAGCAAGAAAATGCAACATGTTAGCCTTTGGAGAATGTAAACATCTATTCAGTCCATAACATAACATGTGCCAAACAATTTAAGTAGGTCCCAATACCTTCTTTTTTTTTTTTTTTTTTTTTTTTTTTGGCCAGTCCTGGGCCTTGGACTCAGGGCCTGAGCACTGTCCCTGGCTTCTTCCCGCGCAAGGCTAGCACTCTGCCACTTGAGCCACAGCGCCGCTTCTGGCCGTTTTCTGTATATGTGGTGCTGGGGAATCGAACCTAGGGCCTCGTGTATCCGAGGCAGGCACTCTTGCCACTAGGCTATATCCCCAGCCCCCAATACCTTCTTATATCATTTTACTTGCTGATATTTGAGGTGGTGGTTCTCACCTAGTCAAGCAAAGCACTAGGCTGTGCTCATGAGCTTGTGGACAAGCAGGTCGTTCCAACCTTGGCCCCCATGAGACAGTAGCCCTCACACCCCAGGTGGAGCATTCAACTCTGGGCCTGGCCAAGGAGACCGCCCCTGGCCTCCAGGAGACCCTAGCCCATTTTTATTTTCTGCTTCCTTGTTAAAACCTATATAAGCTTACCCCCAAATCCAGGCCCTAGCACAACCCCCAAACCCGTGGGAAGATCTGTGTCCCTCACTGACAATAAACAGTCCTAGCCTGTTGAGGACTGAGTCTGGCCTATTCCTTTTCCATTATCCTCCATATTCCTAACAGTATTCATTTGTATTTTGAAATAATTTTTACAATGTTCTGAATTTGAAGTTTGTTTTTTTTCTAGTGAAAGACTTGGTATGTTTCCTAATAAAATGCTTTTCCAAATGAAATGCTCTGTGTGTGTGTGTGTGTGTGTGTCAGTCCTTGATTTCAGGGCTTGGGCAATGTCCTTGCACCTTTTTGCTCAAGTTTAGGGCTCTACTAGTTAAGTCACAGATCCACTTGCCAGTTGGGTTCTTTTTGTTTGTTTTTGTTTTGGGGTGTTTTGGGGGTCAGGTAGTTAATTAGAGATAAGAGTGTCATGGATTTTACTGACTGGGCTGGCACGCATACATGCATACGCACACACCTCATTATTGAGAATGAACACATAATATCTGGTAATCAGATCAAATTGGGTGCTTTTTATTGTCAGTCACAAGGCATGAACTTGGGGCACTGTCTCTGAGCTGTTTTTGCTGAAGGCTAGTGCTCTACCAATTTGAGCCACAGCACCTCTTCCAAGATTAGATGCTTTTAAGGTAGTCTGACTATAGTATGACTCATCTTGGTCATTAATAAGCAAGGGAGAAATCACGAACCAAGGTCAATCTTATCCAGCCAGGTATGAACAGTCACTATGGTCTACACTGTTCAAGAACTGTTGGATACATGTGCAACTGAGAAAAACAGAGGGATTTTACAGCTACTGGGTTTTTCATCCCATTCCATCACATGTAGTTAGGGTAGAATTGTGCTCAAACAGATATGATCACTTAATAACTGGCTGTTGCAAAGCTACAGCAGGGATTCAGCCAAAACAGATTTGTATAATCCAAGGTTAGAAAAGGATCTTTAAAACTCCAAAGACAAAAAAGAAAAGAGTAGGTGAAAAGGTTGAAAGGGGTGACATTGAGTACGATGCATTGTATTCATAAACAGCTTTGTTGAATGACAACTCCTTTGTATAACTGCTGTAAAATAATTTTTAATGTAAAGATAAAGAAAGGAAAAACAAAGAAATTAAAAACCTTAAGCAACCACAAAAACACAGTTTGGAAAACAAGGTACAATTTATAGTACTTAACTGTTTGTCATTATACCAAATACCAATCATCTGCCTAGTATTTTAACCTTTTATCCTTTTGTGTCCTCACCAATGACAAGCTTGTCATTTTACTTCATGTTTACCTGTAAACATATTGATAAATCATAAAAATTACCAAACATGTCAGTGGCTCAGCCCTATAATCCTAGCTACTCAGGAGGCTGAGATTTGAGGATCATAATTTGAAGTTAACCTAGGCAGAAATTCCATGAGACACTTATCTCCAACTAACCAGCAAAAAGCTGGAAATGGAGCTGTGGCTCAAATGGTAGGCCAAAATAAGCTCAGGGAAAAGCCCAGGCCCTGAATTCAAGCCCCAGAACTGGCACACAAAAAAGAAAGAATAGTAGCCAAACATTTAACCTGTTTAATCTATCCTCTAAGTGCTTTCCTAGAAAATGGAACCATTTTGTCCTTTCTGTTTATAAGTAATGGTAATGATTCTGTTATTTGTCAGAGGCTCACATCAAGTAATATGTGTCCAAATATCAGGTCATGTCTGCCCCCTGGAGGAAAGCCACAAAAATGCACTGACCGTAATACTGGACCTTATGACTCTTAGCTTTTCAGGGAGACTTTATACTTCATATGTTTAATATTTTATATTTGTCTACATTATTTCAAAGTGTCTCAAATATTCCCTTTATGAAAAAATAAGGTTTCCATTTATGAGGAAAATATTACTAGAAACTCAATTTTTCATTCTGTGATAAATGACAGAATAGGCAGAAATTATTCAAGTATTAGGACTCTGGTTGTTAAGAACCAATCCCTGGAACTATATGTATTGAGATGCTACTATGAAATAGGAAGCTACTGAATTTGGGGATGAAGAGATGATTAAGCTTTGTTCCCTGCCATTGATAGTTTATAATCTCCATGAGCAGACAGATATATAAGGAAATCATCACATTATCTGATAAAACCTTCATGAGGTATGTTTTAATACAAGACTTTGAAATAACATTTTTATTTGTCTAGGAAAAGCAGAAAGGAAGAAAGGAAGGAGGAGGGGGGGGAGGCTGAGCATAAGAAAGGACAGATTTAAATATAGTAACCATGACTTACAAGATTTATAACTAATATTAGGTCCATTCACCCAATATAATAATTTGAATTAATTAAATTATAATACAGAATAAAGTAATCTGGCTCATAACTCTCTACCAGCAGCAAAGTACATACAGAACTTTTCTAGATTTCAGTTTCCTCAACCAGACAGTGAAGGGAAGAGTAAGTCTGTGATACTATTTGATGTCAAGTTGATTGTATTAAGGTGTCCTCAGAGAGCAAGAAAGCACTATTTGTGAGTATAAAAATGCAGAAGTTTCTGGAGCATATTGGTATTTGAGTCCTTCACCTGAAATGGGAGAAAGTGCCATCACCTTGTGGTTGAACAGCATCCAATTTTGCTAAGGAAAGGCAAAATCATTCTCATCTAAAGTCAGCACATTCTTCTCCAGCCCTCGGACATCACAACTCCAGGTTCTCAAGCCTCTGGGCACAGATCTGCACTGGTCCTCCTATCCCAGGTTCTCTTGCTTTTGGTCTTGGTGAGTTAAACCTGTAGTTTTCCTGGTTCTAATGTCTTTGGACTTGGTCTGAGCAGTGATACTAACTTCAGACTTCCCTGGTTGTTTTTCCAGCTTGCAGATCACATCTCACAGGATTTCTCAGCTTCTGTAATCAGATGAGGCAGTTCCTCTAGTAAATTCCCTTCCCCATATTTCCCTACATATCCTCCCATTTCTGTCTCTCTCTATATGGAGAACCCCATATAGAGAACCCCACTCCAAAGAAGTCAAAATAACTTTAGTCATGCACTAAAGCATTCAGGGTAATATGGCTTAGTAATTATCAGTTCCCTCTAGATGATAGCCATTAGATATACTTACATAATTACTTCCAATAAGGAAGAAAACTTAAAAGATCACACCAATGACTCTTAAGATGATTTGGGAGACTGATGTGGAGGAAAGACTGATGTGGGTGGCTCTTTAAAAATATCTTAATTTACATTTTCAGAAATTATTCTATTAAAATACCTTCTGTTCTTTTTCATTCCCATAGAAGGGCAGGAAAGCAGCTTGCCAGCAGCAGTTGGAAATGATGCACATCATCTTGAGCCCCAGCCATCCCAACCACCCACTTCAGTCACTCAGCATCTGTGCCCCTTTTACAGCTGTCATCCTGACATCCTGAAGTGGAAAACTGAGTCACAAAACAACCACTGGCACTTACCATGGTGATGGAGAATAAAAGATTGATTCTGGCCCTTTTTCAAATGGTGGAGGGGTAGAAGTGAGGAGTGGGAGGCATCATCTATGCCACTCAGTGTTCTTTTCTTTCCTGGTTAAGTTACTTCTTCCCTCCACATTCTTGTGGGATATCATTTTCTCCTTCAGGCATTCTCTCTTGTTTTCCTCTATCTGTTCCCAGGTCCCTGAGAGGAAAGGATAAGAAAAGGTATATATGCACCAGCAGCTGACCATGCTTCACATTTCTCTCAACAATCAGGTACAAGAAAGCTATGATCATGTGGCACACTTCCATATGTTCTAATAATAAATGACCATAAACATAATTTACCATATTTTCCAAAGTCTTAATCTTATAGAGAAGAAATAAAGAGGCTTAGGTATCACAGCCATCTGGGAAGGAAACTCAAACTTCAAATGAATAGTCTCCTAGAGGTTCTTACTATGGAAAAAAGAATCATACATCAGAATGATTCTAACCACCCTGTGTTTATTCTCTAACAATAATACTAATACTAATACTAATCATCATAATAATAGAGTCTGACCTAAGCTTTAATGTAAAAACTGTGTAAAGAATAGCGTTGAGGAATGGGATCCACACCGATTATCATTGAACAGGTTGTCTAGGATGGGTGTGAGTGTATCTACCTTTATTGAAAGATTTATTGAACACATTATTGTTCTAGAATCAGGAAATACAGCACTAAATACAAAGACTGCCATCTAGATAGTCCCTCTGCAGGTAGAAGTCAGTAAGTAAGCACAACTACCTACTTAGTAGGCAAACCTTGGGGAATTGCAGTTCAAGGCTAGCATGGCCATAAAAAAGTTTTCAAAACTCCATCATAACCAATGGCTGGGCATAGTGATTCATATCTTTTATCCCACCTACTAAACTACCCACGAATTATTCATAAATAGTGAATTGATATAGAAATAAAATGTGAAAAAATATTAAAGTGGAAAAGATAACCAATCAAAAATACCGTGCTTCGGGTCTGGCTCACTTCACTTAATATTTTTCCAAGTCTTTCCATTTTCTTATGAATGGGGCAATGTCATTCTTTCTGACAGAGGCATAAAATTCCATTGTGTAAATGTACCACAATTTCTTGATCCATTCATCTACTGAGGGGCATCTGGGTTGGTTCCATATTTTAGCTATGGTAAATTGTACTGCACATTGTGCTGCACAAAATTTGTGCTGGTAGCTTTAGTATGGCCTTTCTTGTGATCCTTTGTGTAAATGCTCAAAAGTGGGGTTGCTGGGTCATAGGTTTTCTTTATAATGGCCATTTTTACTGAGGCAAGGTAGATTCTCAATGTTGCTTTAACTTACATTTATTTTTATGGCCAGAGATGTTGAGCATTTTTTTTCCTGTGTCTATTGGACATTTTTATTTCCTCATTAGGGAAGTCTCTCTTTAAGTCTTTTGCCCACTTGTTAATGGGATGGTTGTTTCTTTGCAGGTTTGTTTTTGGAGGATTTAAATTTTTGAGTTCTGATATGTGGCCAGTGGAGATCTTCTCCCAACCCATGGGCTTTCTATTTATCTTGCTATGTCCTTGGGTCAAGTGGTAGAGCATCAGCCTCTTCAATATTTTTCTAGTTTTCTATAGGAAAGTTTTCTAATCTTGTATTATATTATGAGATCCAGATTGATACTCTGAGTATTTGAGACTGGGTTATAACTGGTGGTTATAAAAATGTCTTCATTGAGGATTCCAAAAAGCAATGTCAAGAATTTTGATCACAATATAAAGTATATATACATGATGTTTTCTTACATGACAGAGACTTGCTAATCTGTCTTCTTGCTTTTATGGTTAATTCCGTGGGAAGGGGGATTAAAAGAAAATTCTAACTTGGTGACAGGAAGAAGCTTCCCTTTTAAAAGATGTTCCCTTTCTATGCAAGCACTATTTTTGGAACTTTTATGCCCTTCAACTATAATTTTCCTCAAAAAGATGTGAAACTATGTTATAAATATATTGCAACAGCCTTGTTCATCTTCTCTCACTGTGCAACAGGCTCTGACACTCATGTTGGGCTTTTTCTACCCACTAAACTGGTTCTGGACAATGGACTCCCTGGCTTCAGTGGACCATGGCTGTCAGTACATTCATTGCCTGTCCAGTGCACTAACTCTCAGGACAGACAGAAGAATCTCTAAATGGTACAACTGTTCCCACCATGCTGCACCACCAACAATCTCTGCTAAAGCCGAGCCTTGTGCACACTTCTGACCCCAAGACACATAAAGCAGATGCCAGGATAGAAAAAGCATTCTGTATGGTATGATAATGGTATCAGTTATTATACATTCTTCCAAACTATAATATGTAAGAAACCAAAAGTGAACGTTAATGTAAAATATGGACTCTGGGTGAGAGGCTCATCGGAGGAAACAAAGTATCACTGCAGTCAGGGATGTTGATAATAGGGGCAGTTGTATATGTCCAGGGTAAGGGGATAAACATGTGATCTCTGAACCGTCTGCTCAATATTATTACTGTGAACCCAATACTACTCTTTTGAAAGTGTGTGTTTAAATATTTGTCAGTAAAGTTAAAAGGAATGGAGAAGTTTGAGTTTTACATATTCACCTCAATACCTTAATTCTTGATGTATTTTATTCTGGTTGTATCTGCAAACACCCTTCAGTTTTATTCCTTCTTCCTCCAGCAAATGGTTAACAAAGAGGTGAGACACAGGGCTAGTAAAGGTCAGATGCTTGTTAACGAGAACCATATTGAGTTTTGGTGCAGTGTGCCAAGCACACTGGGTGTCGTAGCCTGGACTCTAAACCCAGAAAAAAAAATAGAGAGAGAGAGAAGTTGTCATTCCCACTTCAAGATGAGGAAAATGAATCTGAGGGAGGTAAAATAACTTGTCTAAGGTTTTTGTGACTAATGACTTTATTAGAGAGATATAGTGACATGCCTAAGCATATGGCATCTTATTCCCAGGAGAGCAATCATAAACCTTTGATATTTAACAGGAGCAACAACTCCATTCTATTTTGATACTAACATACTGTAAGGTGACTTTTAACAAGATTCTAATTTTAACAATCTTATCACAAAAGCAAAATAATAATTTGCTGGAAATTTGGAATTAATCTAAAATTTTATGTGAGGTACACTTGATAAATAGTTTAATGCACCATCAGAATCACTGGACAATAAGCTGTACATAGATACAAGATCAAGAAAAGAAGGAGGTTTGGCCCTTGTTAATTACACTTTAGTTATATCCTTTTCCTGTTGTACTTGAATTAAAACATCCTCATAGAAGCTCTTTAAATTTTAGTTACATCCTGTTAATTAAGCCACATCCTTTTGCAGATTGTGAACCTGAGCTCAGCCAATGTGAGCAGAGGGGCAGGGCCTGCCGGGTTAGGGACAAAAAGGGAATACCTGCCTGCTTTGTGTACTTGCTTGCCAGAATTTTGACAGATGTCACACACTTCTGCAGAAGTAAACTTTGCCTTGCTGAGAAATGAAAGGAGAGAAAGAGAGAGACATTTAAGTTGACCATTTGTAAAATGGTAACTCTTTCAGAAAAAAAAGATAAGCCCATACTATATACTAGACATCCTTTGGGGGGAATTAAAGGATGATTTAAAATAATCAGATTTTTTTCCTAATTTGGGAAGTTAACAGATTCTACTCTGACTATAAGAACAACGCCTGGGAGCTTATGAAATACTTGGTATCTTTTCCAAGAAGAAAATTCATTCAGTGGCTAGTCTCACTCATCTAGAAACTAAGTTAGCCAACTCAACCTATCTAAGCCATGCACCATTAAGAACATAACCTCAGATGACACTAAATTCAGTCTTGTACACTAGAAGTCCAATGCGCTATCCATTGAGCGACAGAGCCTCAGTCTTGTACACTAATATTTTATGCACTAATTCTCCACTATCCAGTGCACATTACTGTTAGTATGAGCATGTAGCCAGCTACATGTGGCTGTTATAACAAATACTACAAGGTAGTTACCTTAAACAACAGTCATATGTTTATCACAGTTCTGGAGGTTGGAAGGGCCAAGCACAGGCTGCCAGAGTTCCTGGTGAGGGCTCTTGTTCTAGTTTGCATATAGTGTTGTAAGGTAAATCTCAGGTGCAAAGCCATTAGAAACAGAGATGACACATTTTCAGTGGTTGAATTGGGAGTCTTCATTGAAGAGCCTGTATCTGCCAATGAACTCCTGTCTCAAATACCTGCAGCCCATAACAGAGCTTAAACAAAGCTTTTAAAGACAAAAACTACATGCTTGGGGTAGAGGCACTCAAGTTCAACAAAATCAGTCCATATTAGGAAGCAGCTCAGGTACCCGCAGAACTGTCCGTCTATGGAAGTACATCAGGTGCAAGCAGAAATCTCCATCTAGGGAAGATACACCTCAACTTTCCATGTAGGGGAATATGTCTCAGCCATTTCATATAGGAGTGTACTTAGAGGCTACTCAGACGTGAGTGATTCAGGCCATTGAGGGAGGTAATCAAGGAATATTCACCACATTCTCTATGTAAAACTTTCCCATACAATGGACAAAGGCCTGATATCTAAAATATACACAGAACTCAAAAAATTAAATTCCTCCAAAACAAATAATCAAAGAACCAACAGCCCTCTTAACAAATGGGCCAAAGACCTAAAAAGAAACTTCTCTGAAAAGGAAATGTGAATGGCCAAGAGTCACATGAAAAAGTGTTCTACATCACTGGCCATAAAAGAAATGCAAATCAAAACATTGAGATTCCACCTCACCCCAGCAAGAATGTCCATTATCAGAAATCCAATAATAACAAATGTTGGAGAGGATGTGGCCAAAAGGGAACCCTACACTACATTGTAGGTGGGAATGCAAACTTGTTCAACCCCTCTGGAAAGCAGTGTGGAGGTTCCTCAGAAGGCTAAACATAGAGCTCCCCTATGACCCAGTAGCCCCACTTTGGGGCATCTACCCAAAAGACTACAAGCAAGAACACACTAAAGCCACCAGCACAACTATGTTCATCACAGCACAACTTGTAATTGCTAAAACATGGAACCAACCTAGATGCCCCTTAGTAGACGAGTGGATCAGGAAAATGTGGTACACATACACATTGGAAGTCTATGCCTCCATCAGAAGGAATGACATTGCCTCATTTGTAAGGAAATGGAAGTACTTGGAAAAAATCAAGCGAAGTAACCCAGACCCAAAGAAACATAAACCCTATGGTGTCCCTCATAGAGAACAGCTAGTACATGATTTGGCTAGTCATAGTAGAAGTTCAAAACACCCCAATAGCTACACCATATGATCACATATGATGATGCCAAGTGAAATGAACTCCACATTACGGAAACAAGAGTTATACCACTGTTGTAATTATTATCAACATGCCATGTGAAATGGTACCTTTTGTGTTTTTTTTTTCTTGTCTGTTTGTTTTGTTTAGTTTTGTTTCTCTTGTATTCCCTTCCTGTGGTTATATCCCCGCTACCACTTTATCTCATCCAAATAACCTGGATACTGTTTATACGGGTATTGGAACTGGGGAAAGGAAAGGGAATATCAAAATTGAGAGACAAAGGACAAAATGACAAACCATTCCAAAAGCAATACTTACAAAACCATTTGGTGTAAATCAACTGCACAACTCTTGAAGGGAAGAGGGAAAGGGGGCGGGGGGAGGGGAAGAAATGAGGGAGGTGGTAACAAGTTGACCAAGAAATGTACTCACTGCCTTACATATGAATCTGTAACCCCTCTGTACCACGCTTTGACAATAAAGAAAAAAGTCTAATAAAACAAACAAACAAAAAACCTATGACATCTGCATTTCTCTGAAGGAGAACTCTCCCAGCTCATCTTGAGTTAGGCAACTACAATTCAATGCATGGCCCCCTCTCAGGGTGGAAGACCGCCCCACCCCTCTCCCCCCACACATACACATCCAGCAAGGCACTAGATTAGCTCTAAAAAGTTACTTAGTCTCAGCCTCTTCACTTCAATAGTCCTCACTTACTGTGCCCTTACATGAGACCCTGTTATTTTACATATATGGAGAGAGAAAGAAAGCCCTTCTTATAAGACTATTTGATCCCAGAAGACAGTGACCACACCTTAATAGCCTTATGTAACCTTAATTATCCTCCAAAAGTTGGTCTCCAGATCTTCACAATGATGATTAGGGCTCCAACATGTGAGTCTGAACAGAACAAAAACATTCATTCAGTCCATAACATAATATATGCCAAATGCCTGTCTTTAACATAGAATTAATGATTATTTACCACTGTAATAGAAGAAAAACACTAAAGACATTGAAAGGGGGAAGCTGGACCAGAGAAATAACCTCTCGTGTTCTATAGAACAGTAGGATATTTATGGTTGGCAACAATTAATGTATCTAGATAAAAGAGCTAGTAGAGATTTGGCATGTTCCCAAAACGAAGATATGATGAATATGTCAAGAAAAAAATTCACATTTGTTATTATAATGTCTTAAATATTGTTTTGCATTGTGTGCTTTTTTGCATAGGGTGACATTTCTGGGTTGGAAGTATTTGAGTTTTTAATTTTTTCAAATAAGAACCAAGCAAAAGAACCCAGATGCCCCCCATAAAATATTCAGACTATCTGGCTCTTTTAAGTGGTCCACCAAATTTGCAATTCTTTTTCTTGACCATCTTGTCTCACTGGCATTGCCTGGCTTTGAATTTGTTGCTAATATCATTGTTTTCATTTTTATTTTCCTATTGATGAGGTTCAATATAATTAGTGTTTGTTAGTCACTTACAGTTCTTCTATGGATATTTGCTATTTTTCTCCAGAGTTCTCTTTATCTTACTGATTTGAAGCAATTATTTATAAATATTGTATGTATGTAAGTTTTATTCATCACAAGTAACTTTTCCCAATATGTATCATATCTCTCAATTGTTAATAGTTTTATATAAGTTAAACGTATTAATATAGTCAAGCCTGCATTTTCTTTTATATAAATATAAGTGTATATTTTCCTTCATTTTGCTTTATCCTATCACAAAGTCACCAATATGTTTACATTTTCTCTTGAAAGTTTAAACTTTTCATCTTCTATATTTAGTTCTTCAATCTATTTGACATTTTGTTTATCATATGAGGTAGGAATCTTTTTTAATTTTTATTACTCAGGTAGCTCTATTGTTTATTATTTGTACCAAATTATCCCAAATTTATGGCATGAAGGATTCTCCATTAATTTTTGTTATTTTGCTATCCACTATTTTCTTACTGCTGTGATCAAATAATCACAAATTTAACACTTAAGACAACACAAATTTATCATCTTGCAGTTATCATTACTGCTCCATTGAGCGTCTCAAGACATCAGGCTGATCTTCTAAGTTCAATAATTCGTTGGAAAAATTTTATTTCATTTAGTTGTAGAACAGTTTCTTGATGGCTTTTTGGCCAATAACAACTCTCAAGTCCTTGAGTTGCTTTCTGTGTGGCCCTTTCCACAGAATATTCACTTCTTTGCAATCAGCAGGGGAAAAAAATCTTCCTTACTCCCAATTATTTCTACTTCTTTAAAAGTCTGTTTGATTAGGTCAGGTATATTTAGTATAAATTCTATTTTGATTCACCTGAACTAAGCCACCTTGAGTCCTCTATACCAACTCATTCACTAGATGAAATCCCCTAAGTAACTTCTGTTGCAGAGAATCAGAATCTATCAAACCCTGGCCTAATTTCTCAGTGACAAAATTGTGAGAATAAAGAATAAAGTTATTATGTTTTGAAGTACTTTGTGAAGCACAGCGGGCAGCCAGAACATGGGTGCAGAAATTATTTCTTGTTGTTTTAAGTTTTTTCATCTTTTAACAAAATTGGCCTGAGGGTATTCGCCATTGGTTAGTAAAAGTAGCAAAATGTAAAGACAGGTAAGTACAGCCTAGAGTCTGAGGTTCATGTATGGATCACTGTTCTCCAGACTGCATCTCAAGGATAACAATCTAAAGCAAATGAATAAGAAAATGGTATTCTTTTTGTTTGGAATGTTTCACTCTAGGCCAAGCAGTTAGTGATAGAGCAGCATCTTCATGCACACCAGCCTGATCCCAAGACTGGTAGTGAGCAAAGTGCACATTGGATCTCCATCCTCATTTGCCCCAGTGTCCGTGTGTAGGGCCCAGATTTACATAATCTATATGTAATAGCTTTTTTTTTTTTTTTTTTGGCCAGTCCTGGGGCTTGGACTCAGGGCCTGAGCACTGTCCCTGGCTTCTTCCCGCTCAAGGCTAGCACTCTGCCACTTGAGCCACAGCGCCGCTTCTGGCCGTTTTCTGTATATGTGGTGCTGGGGAATCGAACCTAGGGCCTCGTGTATCCGAGGCAGGCACTCTTGCCACTAGGCTATATCCCCAGCCCTATATGTAATAGCTTTAAAAGCTAAAGTACAAGGCAACATTTCTACTTTTGCAAATGACACACATTCTTGTGGGTGGCAATGAACTTAGTTGATAAGGATAGAAAGATCTTACAGATCTGAGAGTAGGCAAAAGGGTAGCAGATGAGTGCATAAATTATACACAGGAATTATCAGTCACACAGGAGAGGGAAAGTTACTATATATTGTTCCCTGAAGAAAACTGTAGAGTGAAAAGAGCAGTTCCCGACTGAATCATGACTCAGTGTGCCTCCTGACATGCAAGCAGTATCACATACTTGGCCAATGCTTTGCTGGAAGTTGAATAAGGCAGAAATCATCAGGATGGGAAAACAACATATAGAGTGAGAAGGTAAGGGAGTTTCTGAAATAAGGATACTGGATCTAAGTAACACCATCTTGGCATCTTAATAGAAGATGGAGACTTTCTAAGAACTCTAGAGGTGATAGAGGACATTCTTTGGATTGCATATGTGTTATGAGTTAAGCTCCAAGAAAGCCATGTTTCTCCTAGATAATTGGGGTCCAATTGTTCTCCTTGATAGTTGTTTTTGACTATGTATAACACTCTTATAAAGAATAATATCCTCATTAGCTTGCTATGTTTTAAGTGTAACGCTTTTGTTGGGCTTTCATGTTCTACCCAAACATGTAGGTTTTTGTCTTTAAATGCTTTGTTCAAGCTCTGTATTAAGCTGCAGGTCTTTGAGACAGGAGTCCATCTGCAGACTCCAATAAAGACTCCCAGTTCAACCTCTCAAAATGTGGCTTCTCTATATCTCCACGATGGAGTTACATTTCCCATGTAGGATAAGATACAAAGCACAAACAAAGCAAATCCCACTGGAAACAACAACAGTGGTAGAACTGAGAACAAGAACCACAGTATGCTAGGGTCTGGAACTAACAGCTATCAGTGTGCTTGTGACAGAAGTGGACACGTGGCATTGTACTCTTTGTTTTGCTGCACTAAAAGAACGCTACAAGCCAGGTGCCAGTAGCTAATGCCTATAATCCTAACTACACAGGAAGTCATGACCCAGAGGATTGAGATTCAAGGCCAGCCTGGAGAAAGCTAAGATTTTAAACCAACCAATGGCAAAAAGGCTGAAGGCCTGCCTCAAGTAGGAGAGCACCAGCCAAGCAATCAAGCTGAGCAAGCATAAGGCCCTGAGTTCAAACCCCAGTACCAGAAAAAAAAAATTACAGACTCAGTAATTTAGAAAGAAAGGATTTTTTTTCTTATACTTCTAGAGGTTGGGAAGTTCATAAGGTATAGAATCTAGTTAAGGTCTACTTGTGACATCATAATATGGCAGAGGATATCACATGACAAGAGTGGAAACTACATTATTCCATTTCTCTCTTTACAAAATTACTGATCTCATTTGGGGAGCTCAGCCTCGGGACCTCATCTAACTCTAATTTCTTCCAAAGGCCACAAACTCTAGATTAACATATCAATTTATTGTCTGTAATACATGTGGGCGACATAATCAAACTGAAGTAGGGATGCTGGATCCAGCCAGCACCATCTTGGCCACATGGTAGATGGTAGAGAGTTGAGTCTAGCTGGGGCCATCTTGTCTTCATGGTGGAGGCAGAGAAGTCCCATCTCCCAGATGATGGGCATGCCTGAATTCCTAGAGACAGGGGCAGGAACTTGGACAATAGGTTACTGGACCTGTCAGTCTTGGGTCATGAACTCTCAACCTCACTTGACCCTGTCCCCTGACCTGACCCTATTTAGGCCCACACCAGCTCAGACACCATTATACCATGCCATGTGTTTCCATGTTCATGTTTGTGTCTCCTGGCTCTCCTACAGTCAACATGGCATCCCATTTCAACTCCCCATTGGAATTGATCTGCTTTGTTGATATTGTATTTCTGCTCTTTTTTTCCTCTCCAGCTCAGATCTTTGTGATAGGAGTCCCATCTGCAGACCAACGGCTCCAAAACAGGCTCCAGATTTGACCTCTCAAAATGTGGCTTTTCTGTTTGCTCACCACACAACAAAAACTACAGTATATAATCTGCAGGCACCACTGGCTCCAGCATGTAATCTTGCTACTCAGGAGGCTGAAATCAATTCAAGCCCCAGGACAGGCACACAAGTGGTAGAGTTAAAGAAGCACAGGAACAATGCCTAGGCTCTGAGTTCAAGCCTCAGAACTGGCAAAACCAAACCAAACAAAACAGGCTAGGTCAGGATAACTTATTCCTAATAAAAGTGTCATACATAGGAGAAAAATGAGGGAATGGGGTAACTCCTATCACAAGAAATGTACTCACGGGGCTGGGGATATAGCCTAGTGGCAAGAGTGCCTGCCTCGGATACACGAGGCCCTAGGTTCGATTCCCTAGCACCACATATACAGAAAACGGCCAGAAGCGGCGCTGTGGCTCAAGTGGCAGAGTGCTAGCCTTGAGCGGCAAGAAGCCAGGGACAGTGCTCAGGCCCTGAGTCCAAGGCCCAGGACTGGCCAAAAAAAAAAAAAAAAGAAGAAAAAGAAATGTACTCACTACCGACATAACTGCAACCCCTCCATACATCACCTTGACAATACAATTAAAAAACAATTTTAATTTCAGAAAAGAAAAATCCCAATCTTATGTTCTGAAAAGGTAAGGACATGAATATGTAAAGGGGTTTCTAGGACCAGGAAAAACAGATTTCCTGAAACAATAACTATTTGATCAACTCGATTCCACTGATGGTTTTTGCCTTTCCTTAATTTGTTGCTATAAAATACTACTGCCTGAAAGCAACTTATTAGTAGGAAACCTCATGAAATCAAGAGAAAACCCAATGATCCCAAAGCTCTTTCACATTAAAAATTCTATTTTAATCAGTCCATTCTGGAGACCCTTAATTAATTATCCCCTTTCCATCTTCCTGTCAGGTTGAAGAGCTTGCTGTACTCAAAACCAAAAGATCAACTATAAAATTTTTATGCAAGGGTCTGAAAACCAGTAGTGCTGAAAGGAGAGGCTATAGTTGGGGATTCGCTTGACTTTTCTTCTTTGCCAACACTGCAAATTCCAAAAACCTGGCAAGGGTGATTTTTTATATTTTAAGAAGAGATCTAGTGCAGCAAGGGGCGGGGTGAGTGTGTAGAAGGTATTGGAAAGAATCTATTAGAAATATAAAAGCTTTGGGTTGAAATTCTCTTTTTTAAACGAGGGAGGAGGGTTTGAGAATACTACCTCAAAAAAGCAAGGGAGCTGGAAGTCCAAAGCGGTGCAGCAGATGCCTGAAACCCTGGGAGCCAGGTGGGCTGGGGAAAGTCTCAGGACTAAGAAAGGCAGGCTGGAAGCCTGGGATGGGAATCCGGGGGTTCGCCACGCGGCCCATCTCGCCACACAGACGTCACTGGTTGGGAACCACTGTAGGTAAGAGAACCTCAGGACCACCCCGATCCGCGCCACCTCCACCGGAGCCGACCTATAAGTCCCTGTTAAGCGTGATGTTTTCACCCTCTGCCTATATCCTCCATAACCTGAAATCCGTCCAGATTACAAACTGGCTAAAGCTAAAGAAGCTGGGCGATTTAATATGGTGTCTCCTGCGCTTCCCCCACCCTCATGTCTTTAAACTGTTTCCAAATCGGTTACTTTCCCCCACGCGCGACAGCAAACCAAGCTAACCGCCGCCCACTGAGCGTCAACGTGGCGGAAACCGCAAAACCGACCAATCACCTGGGTCGCTCGGCATAGGACCCGCCCACCATTCTCACCAGCCAATTGCCTTCACGGTTCTTAGGCTACTCCCATTCACACCGCCCCTCCTCCCCCAAGTGCAATGCCTCTACCTAAATATACAAGCCCACAGTGGAAGGCTCCCTTTTCCCCATCACGTGAGACCAGCTGTCCCCCTCATTCTAAAAGCGGAAGAGACCTCACTGGTAGTTGTCTATTCCAGAAGCGAAGCCAAAGAAAGAGAAATTGCTGCCCAGAAGGCCCGCCCCAAGGCATTTTTCCCCTCACCCGGAAGTGATTCTCGCGGCGTGGTGAGGAGGGGTGGAGAATGACGGCTGGATCTGGCCCAGCATGCCCCGGGCTTCCGGTGACCTCTGGCCCTTTTCTCTAGTCCGCTCCTTGTGTCTGGTGTGCTCGCTCCTCCATCGCCTTCTCCCTCTCCCTCCACTGTGCTTTCGCACGCTGCCCGGTGACTGTGGCGTCCGCGACGGGCTGGGAGGCGGTGGCAGGGGACCGACGTCATGGCCTCCTCTAAGCCCGTGGAGGCGGCAGTGGTCGCCGTGGCTGCGCCGGGCCCTGGGAGTGGAGTAGGCAGTGGCGGCGGGGCCGCGGGCCCCAGCCCGGGCGGCCTCCCGCGATGGCAGGTGGCACTGGCGGTCGGGGCGCCCCTGTTGTTGGGCGCCGGTGCCATGTACCTGTGGAGCCGACAGCGGAGGCGCCGGGAGACCGGGGGCCGGGGCGACGCCAGCGGCCTGAAGCGCAACAGTGAACGGAAGACCCCAGAGGGCCGGGCCAGCCCGGCTCTGGGCAGCGGACTTCCGGAAGCTTCGGGTGCCCACCTGGAACTGGTGAGAAGGATGCCCGCTGGGCCGGAGGGGGGGACCCGAGCCTCGGCTCTTCTCAACCGCTGGGACCCGCGAGGGGTCTTCCCGCAAACTGCCGAGAGGCGGCCCCGGAGTTACCAGACTTCATTTCTGTTACCTGTGTAGGGATCCCAGCATTGCTCGGGGGAACTGAGGAGCAGCATTCTGTAACCGTTTCCTTGGGGTTTCCGTAACATCTTTTTTGCCTTTTTTTCCTCCCCGGTGACACAGCATTTATTTCACAGTCGTAGGTGTGGGGAATATTTACGAATGTAGTGATTGTATTTACAAATGTAGTGATTCATTAAAATTCAATCCGTAACAATTGGTACGTTGGAAAATAGATTGCTTTTGTATTGACCAAGACCTAGAAGTTTTTAATGACGAAATCTCGCCTTTTTGAAGTTATTTTGTTTTTGTTTATTAATGAGGGAAGAGAGGCAGCTACCGTGAAAAAGGGCGAGAAAAAGAGGTGGCTCTTTTCTTTTAGCCCAGGCTGTTTCTAAAGGTTAACAATAATGCCGGTTGCATTTTTTAAAATCTGTGAGTATAAATTCTTAGACTGTTAAAGCCGAAATCATCTTAATAGGTTCTCTGATATAACAAAGCGTTGGAAGTTCTGGTGAACTGCTTAATCTGATTTTGTTGAACTATTAAATACCCTTTTGGTATCTGACAGCTGTGTGCAGAATTAGTCCGGCTGCTTAACAATATGGGGATTGGTTGAGGTGGATGTTTTTATTTCAATGAGTTTCAGATTTGTACAGTGGTTATACTGGGAAAAAAGCAGAGTTCAGAGAAGGATGATAATTCCCAGTTATGTAAATAATTCCCAGTTATGTGCACATGTAACAAGTTCAAAGATCCTCATACATGTGCCAGTTATTTTCATTCTATTCAGGTTGAAGACATGTTTTTGCCATGTGGTCATTCTATTCTAGCGTTGAAGGAAATCTCGATGTAGGAATGGTTACTGTACATGATATTTTATAGTGGGAATACTATAGGTTGGTGTCTATACGATGTGAAGCATTAGCTAGCCACTAAGAGAGCCATATACGAGATCTCTTGTGCGATCCATAAACATGGCCTATTTCTAATATTTTTAATAAAGAAGATAAATTACACTCTAGGGAAAACCCATGGGCTTCAGAGGGGGAGTGGCAAGAGGAAAGGGGGTGGATACTTTAGATTGGACACTCCATCACTGTTATGGGGAGAGTCATGTTATGTCATTGCTGTAGAGTAAAATGAGAGTATTAGATTTCTTGTTACATTGCCTCCACAACTAAGAACAGATAGATGATTGTGAGATTTTCTTGTTTTCATATGCATGAAATTCTTAGGTCATTTCACTTGTCAATTTTAACCATAGGCTAAGTAAATGAATGAAAAGTACATAAAAGTTCTCAGTTCTGTAATAATACTAAAAATACAGTTGCTGTGCATGAAACTGTTTTAACATTTCCTCACAGTTTCAACCATGGCACCTCTTTCCAGGAATTCTATACTATTTGTACTTGGTAGGATTTAGTGACTTCCTTTCCAGAGTTTAAATTCCCTTTTAAATTTTAAATTCCCTTTACAGATTTCCCGTTTTAAATTTTATGTAAGTGGTTTGTAGCTTCGTAGTTTTATAAAGAATATTTTCATTCACCTAACTACTGTTAAAATAGACTTTAAAATGGAATTCTTTGTATAATTGAAGTGCTAAAAATTATTTACTATTGACCCCAGACAAAACACATCCTCCTTGCACGTGCCATTTTTAGCATATAAAATTTTTGTGGTCTTCTACCTAAAATCTTACTTTAAATTTCTGGGTTAGTTAGTAAAGCAATAATAAGGTCTGTCATTTTTTTGTGGCAATGCATATTTTGTTTTGTAATCAATAAGTGTTTAGATTATTTTTGTCTTATAAATTGGCAGCCCCACTGTTTTGTAAATAGGTAAACGTTTGCTTCAACCATTAAAAAAAAAGAAAAAGAAAACTGAAAATTTTTTCTGGCTTCTCTACCTGAGTAATAAATAGATGAAATTTTTGGAGGAATGAAGGGACAATAAAATTTGTTGTCTGTTCTAAGTTCCATATCAGCAATGCAGTGGAAATCCTCTATTTGGCTTTGTTTTTGTAGTTTGCCTTATGTTAAAGTCAGCTAATGAGATTACTGGGCTTTTTCACAGATTTGAAGTTTTCCTGTGTTACATAGATCTTATTCAGTTATCTTGGTTTGTAATAAAAATGTGCAAAGCAATGCAAAAGGTATTCATATTTGCTTTAATTAATGAAAATTTCAAGGAGTCATAGAAAAGTATCCAATCACAATTGATATTCTGAGACCAAGCTACTTAACTGTTAAATTGTATCTACTTTAAGCAACCAAATTTTATCAGTACACAGCTGTTTTACTTCAGTACATTTTTTTAAAAACTTGAATTACAGTTTTTCAAGACTGAAAGAGTTCTTTGAAAATGTTCTTATCCTTAGTGCTGTTCAATCTAAATTTATCTCAAGGGACTACCAAATACACTATTCTAGCTTCAGAAATGTTTTAGATATTTATCTTTTTCCAAGAATTTGTGATTTTTTGAAACCATCTTTTTAAAAAGCACTAAAATTATTCTAATGTTCATAGTTTTTTATCATTACATAGGTGGTATTCCACATAAAATGTTTATATTTTAATATTGGTGAGAAGATTAACATACAATGCAATTTTATATTTTACAAGGAGATTCTGTACATCAGGGAAACATCCTGAAGTACAATACATCAGACTTTTCCTTTTTACATTATGATTGTGCAATTCTAACTTAACAGAAAATGAACATAAAATCACTCCATTTTTATACATTAAAGTAAACAGCTAAAAAGACTTCACTCCCAAAGTATCTTTTTGTATAAAGAGCATGAATGTAATGAATGATAAAGCAGAATCCTTGATGGCACATACAAAAACAAAAGTAGCTTAGGATGGTTAGATTCTGTGTCATGCTTGACGCAGTAAAAGAAAGGCAATGGAAGACCTGAGCCACAGTGATGGGGTATTAAGCCAAGTAGTCTCCATACCAACTAGACAGAACAGTTACAAGTGAAGTTAGCAGTTGGTGTATGGCTACCTTGTATCTAGACCTCTTGGTAGATTGGTAGAGCCCTCCCAGAGATCTGAGCTACCCTGGTGGTAAAGGCTTTTAAGGAGATGTGGATCCAGTATTGTTTCTGTAACTACAGAACATCTATCTAACTGTAATGGAGAAATTTGAATTCCCTTTTAGGAACCACTGTTTTTAAGCCAGGTCTCTGGAATAGGCAGACTAGGCCATACTTAAATATACAGTAAAAAGATAAAATTAAAAAAAAACTGAGAAACTTGCAATATTATAATGTAATTATACTGAAATAAAATTGTTTCTAAATGTTTTATAAGTTTGTCCAACTCACTTCCAATGTAACTAAGACTCATGAACACCTTTAGGTCCTTTTCTTATTTTATCTTTGGCAATATTTCACATTATCCTCCTACTGTTAACTTTTTCACTGTTGCTGGGCCCACCATGTTTATTTTTTTTCCTTTTCTTTTCTTTTTTTTTTTTAATATCCTGAGGCCCCTCACTGATTAACTCTTAACCTCCTTCCATTGTCCTACCCTGCTTTTTCCTTCCTGAGTAACTTTCTTGGTTTTATCTTAAATGGTTCTTTTCTATTCCACACATTCCCTAGATGTTGCTTGCCCTCCAGCAACTTTGAATAGCACTTATATAATTTCTCCTCTCTTAACTTAAACCTTTGAGGCTGCCTCAGTAAAAGGAATTTTCTTTGGGTCTTAAGTATTTAACACTCAATGTCTCTTTATCTAAAAATATCCTTTGTTAATATGCTTCATCTAATGTCCCAGTGTCTTGCACTGTAGCAAGATTCTAGCAAGACACTGTCTCAAGAGCAAAAAAAAAAAGTATGCAAGAGGATTTCCCTAGGTGATATGTAAATGTTGTGCCTTATAAGGACATGAACATCCACAGATTTTGGTATGGTAGGTGGAAGTCTTGGGTCTGATCCCCAGTGGGACCAGAATAAATCCCTAAGATCCACCCTTGAAGTGATAAAGTAGGTTTCCTGTAAAGATAAAGTCTGAGCTCCTTATCATAATTTAAGACATTTTACTAGTGCTTGTTCTGCTTCTAGCCTTGATGTATAGTGTGAACAATGGTAAAGACCCCTTCCACTCCCAGACACACACACTTTCAGCGCTGCCTTGGAGTCATTTTGTGCCTCATCTGTGCCTAAGCATATCACAGTTGATTCCATAACAACTCAGATTTCACTTTTGGGTTCAGCACTTATCACATGATACTAGAACTGCTTATTTTCACCTTTACTAATAATTCCTGAATCTGTGAAGACTCATCTGGCTCCATCTTGTTTTTCGTTGTATTCTCAAAATATTGCATAATGTCATAACCGAATGAAACTTTTATTTCTTTACTAGAAATTAAAGATTTGACATCTGTAAGTTTTTTGAGGGTAGAGTGGGAGGAAGACCCCTGATTTGTCAACTTTGTGATGGTGTAAAGGCAGCATTCTGTAGAAATGGTACTCTGGTTTGATACTTTTTCAAGCTGGAGGAGATGAGTTATTTGAAAGCTAGGCAGTGTTAGTAAACCTCTTAGCCACAGGCTCATGAAGGTAAACAACCAATACTCTATATATTGTACTGTGGTGCTCAGCCTTGATATATAGAACTTTAGGTTCATTAGGTGCATTTTTGACACTATATTTTTTATTTGCAAGGGGGGGTTATCGGGACATAGTGCTGGTGTATGTTGAGCAGCACATGTGTATGCATATCTGTTTCTCAAGTTACATGTGTGTATTTTTTCAAATTTCCAGCCTTTGATTTTTATTCTACCATTTCACACTGAATAAAAGTATAAATCAGATGTTTTTTATAATGGTCTTGATTTTGTGTCACCTATAACTATAGTCCTACAGAAGCATTCTTATAAGTAGTTTCATCTCAGATAAACAGTTGCATATTATAATTTAGTAGGTGGAGATGATTATAGATTTTCAATTTTTTGAGGTAGGAGAAAGGACTTTATTATTTTAGCTTTGATTCATTATTACCATTATCTTATCACTTATCATTATTAAGACCAACATTAGCAAACTGAATCATACATATTTAACTAAATATAAATGTAACCTTTTGGTGACAGTACTTTTATCTTCTTGTGCATGAATTAATGGACCTAATTCTAGAACATTTTCTTTTGTAGTGGCTGTATATGTCATAATATATAAATATTTCTTAAACTTTCACAGTAGTTCCTTGTTGCTAAATGTATTCACTTCAAAAGCTTTCTACAGCAGTCATATAGTTTCTCACAGGACTTGTTTTAGAGGCAAATCCTTTTCTGATACTCTGAACTTCCCTGCATGTGCTAATCCTTTTATGGTTGTTTTTCCTCCTGGAATAACAACTAGAGGAAATAAAGTTTACTTTTTTTGTTGTTATTTTCTTTTTCCAAAGGTCTGGGGATCTTGTTAAGCAAAAGGCTCTGTCACTGAGCTTCATGCCTAGCCCTTCTAACTTATTTAGTCATTACTGTTTCAAAGATTATCTTCAGCTACATTCACTGGCAATTTAGTTTGTTTTCTTCCTTTTTTTCCCCTAAATTTACCTAGGTTTTACCTTAACCCCTGGAGCTCTCTTTTCAAAAGGTAACTTCAAGATTTGCCTTTTCAAGAGCTATAGGGTAGGTTTTTGCCTGGTTTGACAGGTGTCAAAATAATGTGTGTTGAAGAGAAAAAAAAGACAATATTTTTAGTTGGATTAGTTATCTTTAATCACCTTGTCTTTTACTCAGATAGTTTTGGTTTATGTGAATATGCTGCTTACTCCTTGGAGCAATAATGTATACTAATCACTCAGTACATTTTTAAAAACTGGATTGCAATACAGTGTTTCATTTTAGAGGTTGCCAGTTTGTTTATTACACTGCCTCCCTAGTATGCTTCAAGCTAAACTGGTTGGTTGTATCATAGTGCCTACTGTCCACATGGAATTGGTTCTTCTAGGGTCACCTCAGTGCAGTGATGCTTAGTCATCTATATCTACTAATATCTAATACAATGTAAATACTATATCAATAGCTGTATTGCTTATTGAATGACTCACCTCCCTCCAAAAAGTCTGTACATGTGTAATACAGACTTGAACAACCTTCTATCTTAGAACTGATTATCCTGTTTTGGCCCTAGAGTCACTAGTTAGCAAGATGTCTGAGTCTCTTTTTATGTGACACACTAACAGAACAGAAGGAACTAGATGGAACATCTTTAAGTAATTATATTCTTAGCATTGTTAACAGCTTTATAAATTTATGCCTTTGAAATTGAAGACATAGAACTAGATCTTTTAAAAATTCTTTTACAAACAGATTGTGGGGCTTTGGGGTTTTCTGTTGTTTTTGTTTGTTTGGTGGTTTTCTTTTTACCAGTCCTGGGGCTTGAACTTAGGGCCTGAGCACTGTCCCTGGCTTCCTTTTTTGCTCAGGGCTAACACTCTACCACTTGAGCCACAGCAACATTTCTAGATCTTTTTTTCTGTTTATGTGGTGCTGAGGAATGGAACCCAGGGCTTCATGCATGCTAGGCAAGCATTCTACCACTAAGCCACATTCCCAGCCCGGCTTTTGGTTTGGTGTTGTTTTTTGTTTGTTTGTTTTGTTTTGTTTGCCTGTCCTGGGGCTTGAACTCAGAATCTGGGTACTGTTCCTGAGCCTCTTCTTAGTGCTCAAGCTGTCTATCACCTGAGCCACAGTGCTACTTCCTGGCTTTTGGTTTTATTGTCATTTTAATATTAAGAGAAGAAATGTTGCTAAACAAAGGTGATGCATGCCTGTAAACCTAGCTACTCGGGAGGCTGAGAACTGATCCGGGTTTTGAAGTCAGCAAGGGCAGTAAAGTCTCGAGACTCTTATCTCCAATAAGCTGTGTAAAAGCTGTGGTTCTGGTGGTAGAGCCCTAGCCTTGAGCAAAGGAAGTTCAGGGACAGTGCCCAGTCCCTGAGTTCAAGCTACACATGCATGTGTGTACACACAAATACACACACCAGAAAGAGAAGAAATCTTGCTATGTTGCCTAGGCTAGCCTCGAAATCCTAGTCTCCACTGGTAACTCCTGATTCAGCCTCCCAAGTAGTTGGGATTAACAAGTATAATACATACCTGATGAGATTGGTGTTCTTTGGACTCACCAGAGTTCCATTTAAGAGGACAGAGGTGTAAAGAGAAATAAAACTTGGTTGGAAGTGACATGAGAAATTTCTGTTTTCAGAGAACTGTAGTGTAAAATAGAATCCTGAAGATTACCAAAATCCACTTATTTCCAGTAATATAAATGGCACTGTGTTTTGTTTTGCTCCTGTCTAGTAGCTTTTAGATGGGCAAGAAGACTGTAAGAAAAAAAAATAGTAGCTTTTCACAATGTTCTGTTAATGTTTTAGACCACTGTGTCTTCATTTCCATTTGTAAAAGTGTACTTAAGTGTCTTTGATTTTATTTTCCAACTTTCTCCTTTACTCCTAAAAGTTTTTGAAACTATAAAAAGTAGGCTGTGAAAGCGGTACAAAAGGACTTCTGAAAGATGAAATTAAATGCTGCTTTATTATTTTTTTAATGGTAGCTTTTTGTTTGTTTTGTTTTGTGTGCTGGTTGGTACTGCAGCTTGACCTCAAGAATCTCAAGTCTCACACTCTCACTTGGCTTTTTCCCTTAAGGCTGAGGCTGTACCACTTGGGTCACAGCTCCACTTCCTGCTTTCTCTGGTTAATTGGAGATTCAAAGAATCTCACAGACTCTTGAACTTTAATCCTAAAATCTCAGCCTCCTGAGAAACCAGGCACCTGGTTTAAAATCATGTCTTTCATGTTTACTTAGTAGTAAGTTATTTGAATTTACTATAAAGCCTGTAAAATACATAAAGATTCATGGTGATTGTATCCTTTTAGCAGATTATCTTTTAGAAATAAAATTGTCCTGTGTTCTGTCTGATGCTTTAATAGGTATAAGATGCTTTTTTTTTTAAATAATAGTTGCCTTCTGTAATGTTGACATTTTTTTCTTTTAACTTTTCTGGATTAATTTGTTTAGGCAGCATTTAGTTGATTTCTTAATATAACGATCTAATCTATTCACATTATTGTTACTATTGACATGTTTAGTGATTATTGGCAGATTTACCTCTTGTAAGTTAAGTCCAGTCCAGGAGATACAGCGAAGCCACATTTGAAGATATCCAATTGGGAGTCTTTATTAGAAAGCAAGTGTCTTCTTGGTGGGTTATTGTTCCAAAGACCATCAGCCCAGAGCAGAGTTTAAGCAAAGCTTTTAAAGCCAAAAACCACATGCTTGGGTGGGGGCGCTCAAATCCAATGAAAGCAGACCTTATATGGACATTCAGCAGAACTTTTCCATCTAGGGTAGATAAGCCTCAACCTTCCAGGTAGCTGTATACTTAGAGGCTACTCAGAAGCAGGTGTGATTTGAGGGAGAATCAGCGCATTCTCTATGCAAAGCTTCCCTAAGGCCAACGTCTACATTTCTTTGAAGCTGAGCTCCTTCCTAGCTCCTCTTGTGCTAGGCATCTGCAATTCAGTGAATGGCCTCTTTCACCTCTAGGCTCCTCAGCTCTGGATGAAGAGCACTCTTCATGCATCCAGAGGGACCAGGATGGCTATAAGTAGTTAACAGGATGTGTAAAATTCAAGGAGCTTCTAACAGGATGTCTTAATTAAAATACCCAGGAAAAGGATGTAACTAAAATGTAATTAACAAGGGCCAATATGCCTGACTAGAGTAGGAACCCTTCAGAAAAAGAATCCTTTCATGATTAACATACATGAAGCACACTGTAACATTTCCCAAATAATGTGCACACTGTATATTCAGAAAGCAGGTACTGGGCAGATAGGAGTGCAGAAGGTCTGTTGATAGGTAAATGATAAATTTAGTGTAACAGTTGTAATGAATATATCAAGTATCAACACTATTTGATACCAGTGGCAAACAACCTAATAGAAAAAAGCAAAATATATGAATAAATGGTTTTTAAAACAAGAAAGTAAAAAAGCTAATAATATCTTCAAATTCATAGGTAGTAAGAAAAATGTAAATTAAAATCATACTAAAATATTACTTGATACCCGAGTTTCTCAACTCAGGCATTGGCATTTTGGAGACCGTAATTCCTCATTGTGGGAGATCTGTTAGTTTTAGAACAATAGCACCATCCTTGTCCTCTGCCTACTTGATGCCATAGCACTCCCATTCCCGCTGTTATGGCAGTGAAAATGTATCTATGCCTTCAGGTTGTGCCTCATCTATAGAGAGCTTGCCTAGTGGAAGTGAAGCTTTGGGTTTAATCTCTACTACCACCAGAAATAATCAGATTGGTTGGTTGGTTGGTTGGTTTCCAGCCATTATCAAAATGCTCTATGAGTACAGGATAGGGATCCAACATGACAAGACCACATTGTCCTCTTTTAATAATTGTCATTTTGCCTCCAGAAACCAGCACAAATCTCCAACCTTTTGTCACTAAAGACAAAAGAGTTAAGACAGTTTGCCAAGAGTGTTGTGCTGCCTATTAATGACTGGATATGATAATTCTTTTGTTTTTTTTTGAGGAAGGCTAGGTACAGTTTGGTTGACAGATAACCCACCCATGTATAACTTAGCATATAAACCCTTTTCTTCTGCCACGCGGTGTAGAAATCCTCTTGTCAATAAGTTTCTGTCAATAAGTGCCTAATAGCTTATATTTTGTACAGTCGAGACTCTGTCTACCTTTTGCTTTGATCTCACAATATCTTCCTGTTTTGGTGGCTTAATTCTTGTACCCAGGCTGGGTTTTTCCAAAATAAAGGGATGCAATTACTTTTTTTGACTTAAAATAGCTATAATTGCTAATGTATAGATGAGAAAATAGTACTTTGACGTATTACAACCATTCTAGAAAATATTTGCATTTTTAAATTAAAATTTTATAAACCTTTTCATTGAACCATTTTATACTATAAGAATCCATTTCAAGAAGAGATTTATAGGTAGCAGCTTCTATTGTAAACAGCTATCTTCCTTTTTTTGCATTAGTTTATCATTTAATCACTGTGGCCTGGGTATATTTTTAATATTCTTAATAATTTTTCTTCTCATTTCAGAACTCTCTTGATAGAGCCCAAGCGGCCAAGAACAAAGGCAATAAGTATTTTAAAGCAGGAAAATATGACCAAGCTATTCAATGCTATACTGAGGCTATTAGTTTATGCCCTACGGAGAAGAATGTCGACCTTTCCACATTTTATCAAAACAGAGCTGCTGCCTTTGAACAGTTGGTATGTGCTCTGGTTTTTTTCCTCCCTATTTCTTTTGTTTCTGTTGGTTTGCATAAAGTTTCAGCTAATTTAGTCAAATCTGATAGTTTAAAAAATTGCTTTGAAATTATAGAACTTTTGCTATTTCCTTTAATTAAAAAACATTTAGAGGGCTGGGAATGTGGCCTAGTAGCAAGAGTGCTTGCCTCGTATACATGAAGCCCTGGGTTTGATTCCCCAGCACCACATACATAAAAAACAGCCAGAACTGGGTGCTGTGGCTCAGGTGGCAGAGTGCTAGCCTTGAGCAAAAAAAAGCCAGGGACCGTGCTCAGGCCCTGAGTCCAAGCTCTAGGACTGGCAAAAAAGAACCATTAAGAACAAATTATAGTTGTGCTGCCTACAAATATACACCAAAGTTGCACATTGCATATATTTTAGTTTTTGTGAGAAGTAATAAGCTTATGACAGTTTGAGGCTATTCCTTGAACTTTTTGCATATGCAGGGGGAAAAAGACTAAAGGCATTTTCAGTTGCCACTGTACTTTGTACAGCTTTTCAACATAAATAAAATCTGTTTCATTACTTTATAAGGCTATATGTAGAGCCAAGTTTGTACAGTAGACTGATGTATAAGACAATGGGAAAAACAGTATTATAGAGGAAATAGTATGTATAATGTCAGGGAAGGAAGAATTCAATATGCTTAAACACAGAAATTCCTAAAATGTACATGGAGGAAATTATGGAAAGTTAGACAAGGATCAAGTAAAGTAAAGCCTTTTAGACAATAGTAAAGAATTAGGATTTGAGCTAGCATTGTCATGCACTTGAGGTGTGAAATTGGGACCCATGTTTAATACCTGGATTACAAAACAAGACACTATCTCCAAAAAGTTTAAAAGAAAAGATTTGGGCTTGATTTTTAAGTAGGGGACAGGCAAATCATCGAGATTGCTTTCACTCTTCTGTTAAGACTATATTGGAGAGTCAAAAATGGAGACAAGGAAACTAAGTAAAGATGTTTGTTGTGTTACATTAGCCTAGATAAGCCATGAAGGAAAGCTCAAGACCAGCAGAGCTTGCTGATTCATTGGATATGAAGTACCAATTTGGTGGAGAAGGAGTGAAACAACTAAGATAGTTAAACTGGGAAAATGTCTCTAATTTAGGATAGTGTCTGAACTGGAAGGGAGAAATTTGAGAATCATCTAATTTTATGTGTAATCACCTGGTGGGAATGAGAAGAAATGAGGCATTTTATCATGTAAAGATCAGATAGGGACAAAGAATTCAGCAAAGAAAATGGAGGAACAGCCAGTGAGGTAGGTAGAAATCAAGTGCAGAGATCTGAAAAGTTGATAATAAAGAAGACCTGAGAAGTAAGGTGTGGCTTTATGGAATCACAGGAATTTCAGATTTATAGCAAGAGACTTTATATATGTGAGAATAGTCCAGAAGAAAAGCAGACTGGTATAGAAAAAGGATAGCTGAAGAAACTGAAATCATTTGATGTATGGCCTGCATGAAGAAGATGGGTAACTCCTTGGAGAGATGGAGAAAATGATGTAGGCACAAAGCTGTAAGTAAGCTCATAGATTGGGAAGTAGAAAGATGACCTAAGTGTATATTGCCTATATTTTTAAAACCTTGTTTTATTACAGGTATATGAGTTTTTATATTGTGGATATTAACTCTTTGTATTGGGAATATTTCTACTGTAGGACTCTAATATTTGACCCATTGAGTTTGAAAAGCAGATTTCTACTGAGCAGAACTATTTTTGATGTGACACTTTTTTTTTTAACACTTTGAATTACAGCAAAAATGGAAAGAAGTGGCACAGGATTGTACAAAGGCTGTTGAACTGAATCCCAAATATGTGAAAGCTCTCTTTAGACGTGCAAAAGCCCATGAGAAGCTAGACAATAAGAAGGAATGTTTAGAAGGTGAGGGGTTTTTGTGTGTGTGTGTGTGTTTGCCTATAAAAATTACTGAAGGTTTTATAGCCATTGGTAAATTTATATGGAACTCTGCTTTATGAATAGAGAAATCAGTTGTCTTTAAAAGTTGATCCTGGTGCCAGTGGCTGGGTGAGCCCTGTAATCCTAGCTACTCAGGAAGCTGAGATCTGAGGATCATGGTTCAAAGCCAGCCTGGGCAGAAAACTCCCTGTGAGACTCTTACCTCCAACTAACCACTCAAAAACCAGAAGTGGTACTGTCTCAAGTGGTAGAGTGCTAGCCTAGAGCACAGAGAGGCTCAGGGACAGCTCCCAGGCCTTGAGTTCAAGCCCACGACTGACAAAAAAAAAAAAGTTGAAATGTTTTTCTAATTGAGCCTTTGTTCTCTAGCTGAAATTGATGGCACTTAAGTACTACTTATATTCTCAACTATGGAATTAAATATTAAGATTTGTGGTTTACATACCACACAATTTAAATTTGCCATTAGTGAACATTAGTATAATTCTGTGATACGTGAAATTAGAAAAGAAGTTTTAGCAAGCAATATTTACGTATTTTCAGTTAATAACTTGTGAAAATATGAGGTAACTTTAAGATGACTTTAATTAATGATTTTGCCTTTCATATTTTCAAATATTAATTTATATCCAGTTGCTAATTTTGTAAACAGTAAAATAAGTGAATATCTTGAGCAGATGCTCTTAAGTGTTTATAGCCTTAAATTGACATAAGTCCGCTCCCCAGACTGCAATTAGTATATGTTAGGAAAATGGAGAACGGAAAAGGAATAGGCCATACTCAATCATCAGCAGGTGAGGACTGCTTATTGCCAATTGCCAGGGAGGGGCACACACCTTCCTGTGGGTTTGGAGGTTGTACAAGGGGGTCAGGCTTATATGGAGTCTGAGCAAGGAGGCAGAGGTTAATGAAAGCACCACTAGGTCTTGGAAGTTGGTGGCTTTTCCACTGGACCCACAAAGGACTGTTTATAGCTGGGCCTAGGTAAATTGCCCTGCCTGTATATCTAAGCAGGCTTGCCTTATACTTGAGGTTTAGCCTGATATCTGTATGCATCTGGGGCAATAGGGTGGGGGTCTGTCCTTCAGCATAGACCAACCACACTAGTTTCTAAAGTACATTTTTCTAGATGAAGTGAAACTAAATTAAAGCATCATTTATACACTCTAAAAGTTCTTTCTGGTAGATGCTTACATATGCTTTTAAAACAAGATTTAGCTGTAATTATTTTTAAGAGTAAACCCACCCCCCTACACCCCTATCCCCCACACTCCCACTGTTCGGGATCACAACCGAGTTCACAAGTGCTGAGTACCTTCTGCTGAGCTACATCCTTTGCCCAGGGATACTTTCTCAAAGATCAAAGCTCAGTTTTAAGAACCCTGGATTATCAAATGACTGTTTGAGAACATCTTAGCAACATTTGAGGTTTTGTCTGTCTTTTAATTTAGTCATAGATGGAAGGAACTATTGCTTTAGAAAAGGAAATCCTAAATTCTGAACCAATCTTTGATGTTCCCTAGAATAATGTTTGATAGAAAGGAGATTCATTGGCATTTTAGATCAAAGAAATGGGACAAGAAAGAGACACTGGCTTTGATGCTAGGCAAATTTTATCAGGGAAATGTAGTATCAGGTTGAGTTGTTTAGAGGGAAAAGGACATGAAATTATGAGAAATTGAATTTAGAAAAAGGGACAGTCATTGTGACTACTTTGAATGGAAGGACCACTCATTTATACTTGAAATTTAAGCATATATCTATGTTGTAACATAACTAAATAAAAATGGTACTCTGAAGCAGCTTTATTGGAAGGTTCAGTGGCAGATTAGCTTTGAGCATAGGGAATAACCTTGAGGCCTGTAAATCTAATCCATTTGCTAAGTGCAGTGGTGAGCTACTTGGGAGACTGAGGCTGGAGAATTACTTGAGCCCAAGATTTTAATGCCAGCCTAGAGACTATCACAAGACCGAAAAGAATAGTTAGAAGCCATACTGTGTTGATTTCCTTAGGGTTACTAATTAAAAGAGAACATTCTGTTTTCTTTTGCTACCTATAGAATGCAGTGAAAAACATCAGAACTTGTGCAGTTATCTTGTTATGGTTGAGTATCCAAAGGGAGACTGTCCCATCACTCAGGTTCACTGCTAAATTTCAGTAACAGCAAGAAAGTGGTTCCTTTTTTCTTTTCTAATGACTTGCTTTTTTCACAGATCAGGGGGAAAAAACCATCAGAATACATCTTTGAGCTTTGGTTTTTATCATAAAATATATATAATAAAAGGTATTAAGGGCTGGGAATGTGGCTTGGTGGTAGAGCGCTTACCTAGCATGCATGAAGCCCTGGCTTCATTCCTCAGTACCACATAAACAGAAAAGGGCAGAGGTGGGGCTGTGGTTCAAGTGGTTGAGTGCTAGCCTTGAACAAAAGAAGCTCAGGGAGAGTGCCTGAGTTCAAGCCCAAAGACTAGCAAAAAAAATAAAATATTGACAATTGGTTTACTGAAAATGAAACATCACCATGAGGCTGTGAATTTAGTTTGGCTTTCTATAGTTAGGCCATTGGATGTTGTTGATTATTATTGCGATAATTTCAAACTTACTCTTTTTTCACCATTTCTAGATGTCACTGCTGTGTGTATATTAGAAGGGTTCCAAAATCAGCAAAGTATGCTATTAGCTGATAAAGTACTTAAACTTCTTGGAAAAGAGAAAGCCAAAGAAAAATATAAGGTAAGTTATTATGAGTTGTGAGGTACAATATATATCATTAGAGGTAATTTCTTAACTTATGCCATTTGAATTGAACAGAGTACTTAACATAACTAAAAATTAGAACTTGGTTGTATTTCTTTTTCCTATAATCTTGTGGTACCAGAGCGTATCCATTTCAGTAAGAAGGTAGGCTATACCAAGTACTGTGCTTGGAGAATATTGTAATTCATTTGTATTCGTGGTTGCTACACAATTGCCCATGAGCCAAGTCTAGTCTGTTTCCTGTTTGTGAAAATAATAGTTACTTACACATTGTTTTGGGCTGGTTTCAAGCTACAGCAAAGTTAAGGGATTTTTTTTTTAAGCAAATGATTTGCAAAGCTTTGAACTGTTTACTTCCTGTCCTTTATAGAAAAATACCAGCCCTTGTTCTGTATAATGATACAGAACTTTTGAAGTTTTTGAAGGTATAATGTATAAATTTTGAATTTTTTTTAGACTATTAGTATCCAGCAGTTCAACAATTCTAAAACAAAGCTCCATGCAGAAAGGGTAGGTATAAAGACAAAACATAATCCTTTTCCTCAAGAGTTCAAGTTTATTGGAAGACACTTAGTACAAAAGTCTTGATATGGTTGAGTATCCAAGGGAGACTGTCCCATCACTCAGGTTCACTGCTAAATTTCAGTAACGCCAAGAAAGTGGTTCCTTTTTTCTTTTCTAATGACTTGCTTTTTTCTTAAATTGATCTTAATAATCTCTTCCTCCTCCTCCTTGTTATTGGTTTGTAGAGTTAACAGTTAAATAGCTTTTAGTACTATTACGATTTTAGTGTATAAAGATGTGTTGCCAAGCTCTAAGAGGAATATAACCATATAATGAGCTCAGTCTCTTTAAACTGTAGAACATTTTCCCTTGAGTATTTCATAAGACTGATGTTCCTCAAAAATGCTTGGTAAAGCATCTTGTTGTGGTCTCATAATTGAGCCTTTAAGGAATTTTTTTGAGGTGGGGGGGTCAGTAGTGGGGTTTGAATCAGTATCTGGGTGCTATCCCTGAGCTTTTCTGCTTAAAACAGTGCTCTGCCACTTTGAGCCACAGCTTCACTTATGGTTTTCTGGTGGTTAATTGGAGGTAAGAGTCTCACAGACTTTCCTTCCCAGGTTGGCCTCAATCCATGATTCTCAGATCTCAGCCTCCAGAGTCAGACATCAGTGCCCAGCTCTATAAGGAATCTTATGTTGAATAATAAGGCATTTGTATTACACAGTAGTAAGAAATTTTATTCTGTAGAATAAAAAACACCACTTTCCACATCTATAATTTTGATCAATTTAAACACGATTAAATTTCAGAACCGTGAACCTCTGATGCCATCTCCACAGTTTATCAAATCTTACTTCAGTTCTTTCACGGATGATATAATTTCTCAGCCCATGCTTAAAGGAGAGAAGTCTGATGAAGATAAAGATAAGGAGGGGGAAGCTTTAGAAGTAAAAGAAAAGTAAGTGTGCCAAGCATGATGTGTGCTTAAAAAGCACTACTTTTTCTGCATGTATGTGTCTGTTACATCCTTGGTGACTTTTGGGTTTTTAGTGTCAAGAATCTACTGCTTTTTCAGCACAGTGTAGTATCCCAGGAGGATTCCTGCTGAATGTATTTAAATAGAGGCACTAACATAAAATATTGTACAGATTAATGTCCAAATATAGGAATGCTGTTAATTCTGTCAAGATTTCTGCTTGCCTAGCTAAATGCTATTCTTTCAACTTGTGTTTTCATCCTATAGAAAGCTGAACTCCAAGCACAGGATGCTGTGTTTATAGCTAGAGTTGTAGTTATAAGATTTTAATTGACATAGCTTTTTCTTTAGTCACTTGCCAGTTTTCTCTATACCAAATATAACTGACTTAAGATTGTAATTCAATTTACATTATCTTATTTAGATTCCTCTTGACTTAGATTGTGGTTATATCCTGCTAAACATTTTACAAGTGGAAAATACTTAAGTCAGAAACTGAGCATCATAGCTTAGCAATAGTATGCTGTAAGATAGAGGTTGTTCACCCCATGGTGTGGTTGAAATTTGAAGTACAGTTTCTCCTTATGCTGGAGCTCAAACTCTTGCTTAATTTGCATTTTCCCTTTGTTTTTCACTCAAGATGGTCTCTAACACTTGAGCTATATCTCTACTTTTTTTGCGGGGGGGGGGTTGGTTAATTGGAGATAAGAGTTGTAGTTTTGTAGTTTTGCCAGCCCAGGTTGGGTTCTGACTATGATGATCAGCTTAGCCTTCTGAGTAGTCAGGATTATAGGCATGAGCCACTGGTACCCAGCCTGAAGTATAGTTTCTACTAAAGTATCACTTTCATACCATATTAAAGTACAGACATAAGTTGAGGACCATATATACTTGAGAAATGAATTTCCAACAACAATCATGGTCATAGAAGAAGAATGAGTAATATTAAATTTATTACATGTGAATTTTACTCTAAAAATACTTTATTGTTATTAAGGTGTTGTACAGAGGGGTTACCATTTCATAAGTCAAATAGTGAATACATTTCTTTTGGGACAATGTCACCCCTTCTTTCACTTTCCTCTAGCTTCCCCTTCCATCCCTGCCCATAATTTACTGCAAGTTTAAAGAGAAATATTTTTAAGACCTATTTGATAGATGAGTTTTTCTTTAGGTAAGTCCACTTATTAATTCTAGGTCTATTGTTTACAGTAAAACAATAGTTCAATCCCACTTTGGGATTTACTAGGATGCAAATTGACAATTACTTAACTCAGATGTGCCAAATGTGGTAAAATTTTAGTGCTTGGTCCTGTACTAATAATGTGTTTTCATTTTCAGTTCTGGATATGTAAAAGCCAAACAGTACATGGAAGAAGAAAACTATGATAAAATCATAAGTGAATGCTCAAAAGAAATAGATACTCAAGGCAAATACATGGCAGAAGCATTGTTGCTACGAGCCACCTTCTACCTGCTTATTGGCAATGCTAATGCAGCCAAACCTGACTTAGATAAGGTCATCAGTTTGAAAGAAGCTAATGTGAAGGTATATTTTGAAATATATGTGCATATAAAAACCACTTAGATGGAAATGACGCTTTCATAGGTATTTTGTCAGATAGTTTAGCATATCTCTTGCCATTCTCCAAAATACTGTTTTTGTTTTAATAGAAGCTATCTAATGATAAGTGACTTGGCGCAGTGAATATGAAACATAAATGTTATTAGTACTTACATTCAGCTAGGAAAGTTAATTATTTTTTTCAACCTCTGGAAGTTTCAACTTCTTTGTAACAACTGCCTACTTATATTGGACAATAATTGGGTAGTTTATATTGGACAATAATTAGGTAGTTGGTAAGGATGATGACTATAGCTCTTACATTCTGTTGTTACTGGTCAGTTGGCATTATGGGGGCCATTCTTATTTCATGTGTGTGTGTATATATATATATAATTGACATGTATGTAATGTTGCTTTGAAAAATCAGGTTGTTTTCATGATCATGACTTTTAGTTTTAACAGCAAGTAGTGGTAATATCCATTGTATACATATACATAAACTAACCTAGATGATCAGAATTCCAAAATAGATCAAAACTAAACTTAAAAAACTCTTAGGAGAAAATGTACATTACCTTGGATTTGGCAGGAAGGGGTTATTGAAACACCAAAAGTAGACAAGTTGGACTTTTTCAAAATTGGACACATCTTTGTGCTTGGAAGGTCATCATCAAGAGAGAAACACTTAGCGCAACATACAAGAAAATATTTATAGATTATTTGCCTGATAAGGCACTAGTAAACCAGAATAAAGAACAATACAAAGACAGCCTCATTTAAAAGTGGGCAGAGGATCTGGACAATTCTCCCTAGAGTATGTACAATGACAAGTAATAACATGAAAAAATCAACATACATTAGGCAAAAGCACAATGAGATGTTACTTCACACCTTCTAGGATTGCTGTAACTTTTAAAAAACAGTAAGGCTCTTAGTTCAAAAAAAATGAACAGTAACAGGTGTTGGTAAGGATGTGGAGAAATTGGAACACTCTCTTACATTGCTAGTGGGAATATAAAATGATAAAGCCCGTTTGGAAATTATTTTTAACAATTTCTCAAAAAGTTAAACATGTTACCATATACCACTCATAGGTATGTATACCCATGAGAATTCGGTGTATATGTAAGCTCAAAAATTTGATATTCATGGTAGCCAAGAGGCAGAGGCAATGGATAAAATGTGACAAGTCTTATCACTGTAATGTTATTTTATCATAAACAAGGAAGAAATGGGGCTCACAAAAATGGAGGGAAGGAGGGTGAGCAAATACAGCCATTGTATTCAGTGTACACAATGTTAAAAAATGAACTGTCTAACTTGTGCATAGGAGCAATATGGGAGAAATGGAAGAGAATAAAGGAAGGGTGACATTGTCCTATAAGCATTGTACTCACAACCTGACTTATGGAATTGAAACTTTTATACACTTAATAACAGTTTTTTGAAAGGAAGTACTAATACATGCTACAGCATCGATGAGTCTTAAAAACATTGTACTAAATGAAATAAGCCAGGTGAAAAGGCTGTATAATATATGAAATATCTAGAATACAAATTCATATAAATGGAAAGATTTGTAGCTTACAAGCTGTGGGAAATTGGAGGGAATCAGCAGTGATGGCTAATTATGGTTCTGTAAGGATGTGTTGATGTGTTCTGGAATTAGTAGTAAATATACTAAAGTCAGCATATAATATTTATTTATTAGTATGCATATGTCTGTGTGTGCATGCACAAGCCATTACAGGGCTTGCCAATACTCAGGGCCTCCAGTTCTTGCTTTTTTTTCATTCAAGGCTGGCATTCCACCATTTAAGCCCCACCTCTACTTCAAAACCTCCAGTTTAAAAGCAAACAGTATGGGAATTATATTTTAAAAAACTAAATTGAGCTGGGTGCTAGTGGTTCACGCCTGTAATCCTAGCTACACAGGAGGCTGAGATCTGAGGATCACAATTTGAAGCCAGCTCCGGCTGGAAACTGCATGAGACGCTATGTCCAATAAACTACTCAAAAAAGCAGGAAGTGGCACTCTGTCTCAAGTGGTAGATTGATAGCCTTAAGCACAGAGATTCCCAGGGACAGAGCCCAGGCCCTGAGTTCAAGCCCCAGGACCTGCCTCCACCTCAAAAAAGTAAATTGTAAGAAAAATAATGTTGAGCTTTTCCCCATTTTGGCTTTGTAGCTTCGAGCAAATGCCCTCATCAAAAGAGGCAGCATGTACATGCAACAGCAGCAGCCTTTGCTGTCTACTCAGGACTTTAATATGGCTGCTGACATTGATCCTCAGAATGCAGATGTGTATCATCACCGAGGACAGGTAAATCTACCTAAGGTTTTGACTTGGGGGCATTTGGAGAATTTCTTGATACTCCCCTGCATTATTTCTGATAGCTAGGAACAAAGCGTGTTAATGGTTTATAGTTTGGATTGGTCTTTTTTTCGTTTTGTTCTTGGACACTTATCTTCATTATTTAAAATAAGAGAAAGAGAACAAAATTGACTTGCTAGTTGAATTAGTTTGACAGCTTTTCCTGGTTTTGATCATTCATATAATTCAATGTTCATAGGTTTCCACAAGTAAATAATAACATTTTACCAACATTAGAAGTTGATGCTGGAACCAACAGGGCGATAGTTGTGGGCTTCTCAGTAATAGGAAGTAATAGCCCAAACTATAAATAATACCTCAAAACGAATCTCTTCTGAAGTTTTGTAATAAGCAAAAAATACATAGTATGAAGAAAACATTTCCAGTTACAGAATTACTTGAAGAGAAAACTTCATAATTTGCTTAACATGGCTCCTTAGAAATGTAATATAATGGAAAATGTGAGCCATCCTATTAACAAAAAAGCATAAGTTACTTCTAATGAAAAAAATGTTAAGGTTTTTATCTGAAGGATGCTAAATATTGAAATAGCCTCTTTAAATTCCTGATGTTTTCATCTTTTAGTGCCTTAGGATTAATTTGAAAGGCAATTATAGGATATCTAACTTACCTTGAAATAAAAAAAATAGAGATGTTTACTTTTCTAAAGGAAAAGGTGGTTTTCAAGAATGATAAAAAATTGTACAAAATGGAGAACTTATTTGGTTTTCAAAAAACTTGAACATCAATTTTAACTTTTAGAATCTTTTTTTTTTTGGCCAGTCCTGGGCCTTGGACTCAGGGCCTGAGCACTGTCCCTGGCTTCTTCCCGTTCAAGGCTAGCACTCTGCCACTTGAGCCACAGCGCCGCTTTTGGCCGTTTTTTCTGTATATGTGGTGCTGGGGAATCGAACCTAGGGCCTCGTGTATCCGAGGCAGGCACTCTTGCCACTAGGCTATATCCCCAGCCCTACTTTTAGAATCTTTAAAAACAAGATTTTCTAGTTTTCTGTTTTTACAAAGTAATTTTATATTTTATATTTACTGTGTGCTGAGCTTTAACTGTAGTAACAAAAGACACTTAGACACTTGGTATAGACATAATTGGTAAACCTGTGTGTTTTTTCCATAGCTGAAAATACTGCTTGATCAAGTTGAAGAAGCAGTGGCAGATTTTGATGAATGTATTAGGTTAAGACCAGAATCTGCTCTGGCACAAGCTCAGAAATGTTTTGCACTGGTAAGTTAATACTTTCTTTTGTAATTCTGAAGTGTTATTTTTGTTCACCATGTCAATCTCACTGTGTACAAAGTCACAGTGAGATACTATACTTTTCTCTCCAAAGGATGATAAAATGGGAAAGGGGTGTGTGTGTGTGTTAATTGCTTTGTAGCTTCTGTATTTCTCTAGATCTTTGAGTTTATCTTTGGGTTTGTTGTTTGTTGGTTTGGGGGTAGGGTTGGTGGTTTTTTTGTTGTTCTTGTAGGTTTTTTTTTGTTTTTTGTTTTTTACCAGATTTCACTGTGTAGCCTAGGCTGTTCTTAAACTCATTATCCTTCAGCCTTCCAAATGCTATAATTACAGAAGTATGCCAGCCAACCTTGTTTTTGTCCCTGAGCTTATGGTTACCTAAATAGACCTAGTCTTTAGTCTTTACTTTTGTTCAATAAGCTAACACAAAGGATGTTTTGTTTTTGGCCAGTCCTGGGCTTTGAACTCAGGGCCTGAGCACTGTCCCTGGCTTCTTTTTGTTCACTGTGCCACTTGAGCCACAGCGCCTCTTCTGGCCATTGTTTATATATGTGGTGCTGAGGAATCGAACTCTGGGCTTGATGTATACGAGACAAGCACTCTTGCCACTAGGCCATCCATATTCCAGCCCCTACAAAGGCATTTTTTTTTTTTTTGCCAGTCCTGGGCCTTGGACTCAGGGCCTGAGCACTGTCCCTGGCTTCTTTTTGCTCAAGGCTAGCACTCTGCCAATTGAGCCACAGCGCCACTTCTGGCTATTTTCTGTATATGTGGTGCTGGGGAATCGAACCCAGGGCCTCATGTATATGATGCAGGCACTCTTGCCACTAGGCCATATCCCCAGCCCCTACAAAGGCATTTTTGAGGAAGTCTTTTGTAATCATGACACTATGCTCTAATCACTACTATATAGAGCATTTCCTCAATATTCAGAAGCACAAAGATGAAAGGGTGAATGAAGTAAATCCTATTTCATTGTACCACTAGCTGGTTCCATCTAGCAGACACTGGGGCGGTAGCTAAAGAAATGCCCATGTAGTGATATCTCATATTTAATATTAAAGAGTTAATATTCTAATACCACAATGGGGAGAGGAATAAGTTTAAGAAACAAACATGATAAAGTGAAAATATTTCCTCCACCCACAGTGTTATAGGGTCAGATTCTCCTAGAGCTAGCCTAAGGGAACAGATCAAAAGAGCACATTCCAATAGGTTTATAACAGGATACCAGGAAGCTGTAAGATAAGTAGTTTGGGTAACAGATTCAGGAAACCAGGAAACAGTAAAATACACACAGACACTCATTCCTCTTGACAGGATTACTGCAGAACGTCAGGTGCTGCTCAGCCTAAGCAATCACATAGCCAGCAGTTCTCTGCTGGTATCTCTATGCATTCATGATTCCACCAGGGACCTGGAGTTTCTACATCTTCCCCTTTTTCATTTTTTAAAATAGCAATCTATTGTGAAGAAAATGGCTACTCATCTTTATTCTGGTCTGTTCTATTTGGAAGATCACTGTTTATTATTTAGAAGACTGAAAATAATACTAATTATTCCCATAGCAAATAATCCCTATATGTGAGGGTTAAGTTCATAGAGCCAAGTTTTAGGATGAAGCCAATTAAGTCTATAATGTAATTTTCCTTGTAAAGAAATAGCATTACATTTACCTTACAGATTAAAAAATATTAAAATTTCCCACTTTCTACAAAATAATTTTATGTTGAATGATTACTGTATGTTCACCATTATTTGTGGTAATGGAAGTGACATGATACAGACTTAGATGGTGAACCTGTCTTCAATTTTATTTACTTCTGTATTTTGGATCCCTGCTGCTGTTTTCTTAGAACGCTTTGGATTCAGCAAATGTTAGCAGACAGATCACTTGCTTTTCTGGAATAGCTTACATGTTGGATGTTTCTCATAATGTGTTAATATTTCAGAAGTTTTTGAGTTCTTGATTTGACAGGCATATTTTGATTTTTTTAATGTAGTATCGCCAAGCTTATACAGGAAACAATTCTTCACAAATCCAAGCAGCTATGAAAGGATTTGAAGAAGTCATAAAGAAATTTCCAAAGTGTGCTGAAGGCTATGCACTATATGCCCAGGTAAATGCAATGTTTTTCAAAAAACATTTTATAAGAACTATATTTGTATATATGTAAGTTTTGCAGCTTGTGTGCAGTAGGAGCAGGTGGCTTTGTTAACGCTTTGATTATCAAGGTGTATGGTCCTGAATCACCTTAGGCCAAGCTCCCCTGTGCAGCTTGTAAACGGTGGCCCTAAATATAGCAAGGGGAATAGGCAGCATTTCTCTCATTTGGGGTTGATTAGATCTGAAATAGGTAATTCCCTTTGGAAATTTTACTCTTGAAAATCCATACTACTTGATGGAGAAAATATCCATAGGGAGAATTTTCTATTTGCGTAATAACAACCTTTTATAGTTAGCTAAGCTATAAAAGTTTACTTTATAATTTTTCTTCAGTCTATCTGAAACTCTTGAAGCTTTCTTGGTTTAGAATGGATTTGTTTTTTGTCAGTATATGGAAGCTTAAATTCAGTCTTTCATGCTCCGAAAGAGCTTTTTCACTCAAGGCTAATGTACTATTGCTTAAGCCACACATCTAGCCCATAAATTTAAATCTGTCTTTTAATTCTCATACAATATTATGCTGAACTTGTGCGTTTTAAATCTTTTATCTCAGTGAAAATTACTTGCGTTATAGAGCCACATTTTAGTTTGTCCCTGAAATAGGTGGTATCTGAATGTTTTCTCTTTGTATATAGGTTGAAAGTTGCCAACTCAGTGTTCTGTGACACTTAATATATTTTTCTATTTTTTTTTTTTTGTTTTGCTTCTTAGTTTTAAATACTATGTAGTTTAGGCCTGATACTAGGTAGCTGAGGCTAGCCTGCACTCGTGATCCTCCTGCTTCAGCCTCCTCAGTACTGGGCTTACAGGTATGCCACTAATGGCTGCCTTTAAAATTGCTTTTTTTATTACCAAAAAATAATAATGAGGGTTTCCTTACAAGTATCAGAAATAAAACACATTAGAGTTGACATAGGCTTTGTTGGCTCTTCCCTAAGACATTCTTCAGGGTGATTATTTTGTATTTGATTTCCTTCATGATACCATTGCAGTTCTGAGATAGTAATGTCTCAACTCAGGAGTTCTTTAACCGAAACTTGAAACCATTCCTTGTAGTAATAAAAACTCACACTCCAGGAGACTGCACATTTTTAATATGTTACAAAATCATATAATATATAAAATTTTGTTACTGTATCAACGTTAAAACAAATGCACATTTTAATAACATCAAAAGTGATGATACCATCCTCACCATTACCATGGAATGCAGAACATTTTTGTGGGGTGCAGATTCCTATGAGGAGCTTTTATGGTCCCAGCACACTCCTGCTATGCAGCTCTGCTATAGCTTGTAAAGGAACCAATACTAGAACTTACTTACCTGTGGGGCTTCATTTTGGGGGAGAAATATTTCTTCATTGCACATTTCTGCTTTATTACTCCACCTTCCAAAAAGCTTTGACATATTCGAATGGTCTTCTCATCAACAACAGCATTGTATGTTTTACTAAAATTTCTAAATCTTGCTTTGCTATGTAGTTATATATAACTTTAAAACTTGTCTGTATATGTGTTTTGTTTTAATCCTTGAAGTTTGGACTTTAGATAGATGATACCAACCTTTAAACATTAGAACCATAAAACAAACTCTTCTATTTTAGCCATAAAATCTGCTTTAAAAGTAGTTGATTGTTGCTTTTATTCTGTTATCATTATTATTACTGTTATTAAATAAGTTTGAGTTCAGTGCTTCTTGATCATAGTCACCCCTTCATTTTCCATTTCCCATTCCTAGGACTTCAAGTTACATAATTGATTTTTATTAATGCACATTGAATATGATATTTGCTCACTCTCCCTCCATTCCTGTGCCCCTCTGCACACCCACACCCACACCCACAACATATTTTCACATATAGTACTCAGAGAAGTCATGCCTTTGGATTCCTTTGCTAAGTATACCATCCTGCTTTTATTTTTTCCTCAGTCATTTTTAAGGAGTGACTGATAACAGTTAACACAACTTACCCTCCCAAATGAGCATTGCCTCTAAAGTAATTTTCTTGGTATATATTGTAAGTTAATAAGTGAATATAAATATATTTGTGAAAATATGATCCCTAAGAACTGTCATCAAGAATAAGATCTTCTGTATTCTGCAGTTTACTAAATTAGCTGCTCACATATACCTACTTGCAAAATAAAGCAGCTAAAATTTCATATTTATAATAATGCTACCTGAAAACTCCCATATTAAGATATAAAATATGAATCAGTTTAATGATTAAGTATACAACTTGGTAATGAATAGGTAAATGAGATAATAAGTTAATAACTAATAAGCAAATTGTTACCATAAAGGTGATAAACAGAGGGCCTTACAGTTTCCTAAGTTAGGTAATGAGTACACTTCTTTTTGGACAGTGCCATCCCTTCCTTTGTGGTCCCTAGGTTTTCCCTCTAATCTCCACCCCAAAAGTTATACATAAGTGTCTAGTGAGTACCACTGCTGCATTTGATCACCCTAAGCAACATGCTTTTAACTGTTGAGGTTAACAGTTACCTTTATATAACGCAAGTATCTCCTCACATAGGCACTAACAGATCAACAACAATTTGGTAAAGCTGATGAAATGTATGATAAGTGTATTGATTTGGAACCAGATAATGCCACAACTTATGTTCATAAAGGGTATGTATTTTTGTAGTTCTGTTTATCCAGTAAGATAGTAAATTAACAAAATCTATTTGACCTTTGAGGAATGGGACTATAAGAAAGTATCACTAAGTCCCATTTCTTAGTGGCTGTGGATACTGTTTCATTTCTTATGTAGAAATCAGTTAATATACTATTTTCACTCCCATATTAAGAGCTTTTTGGGTTTGTTTGTTTTTTAGTACTGAGGTTTGAACCTGGGTTAGGCTAGCAATCTACCATGAGCCATGCAGCCTTTGTTTTGCTGCTCATTTGGACAGTTGTACTTCCCACCTTGGTGCATACCTGGACTTCATTCTGGCCACTTTGGTCCATGGAGATGGAGTATCAGACTTTTCTACCTAGGCCTGCCTGAAAGTGTGACCCTCTTGATCTTAGTCTTCCATGTAGCTTGGTCTGGCAGGCGTACGCTTCTGCATCCAGCTATGGGTAGAGGAGAGGTTTTGTGAATTTTGCTGTCCCAGTTGGTCTCGAACTTGATCCTCCCAAGTAGCCGGATTGCAGGTATGAAATGCCTGGCTTTTATGTTAAGGGTTTTAATTTCCATTCTTAACATCCTGTCATATGTTGCTTGTGTCAGAAGTGGAAAATGATACAACGTAAGTTTTTCTTTGTTTACTTAAATTTAAGAAATGTCATTTATTTTTAATAAGGGATATGAGGTAAGTTAATAGTAGAGCAACAGCAGATCTTTTTCCCTGCATATGTGTGGTGCCTTGCATGGGACACAGCGCTGAGGCTATACTAAGCTTGCATCCTACCACGTCTCCAACCCCAACCCAAGTGCTCATTTTGTAATAAAGAACCTGAAAACTACAAAACAAATATAGATTAGAGTGGAGTACACAATGTGATGCTCATTATATTCTGCTTTAGTTTTTGTTTTACCTTGTATGGTAAATTGTAGATTTGTTGAAGGCAAAAACTAAATTGTGTATTTATATTCCCATTGATACTGAGCTATGATCACATCTGTGACTACCTTTTTTCATTTGCAGTTTACTTCAACTTCAATGGAAACAAGATTTGGATAAAGGTTTGGAGCTTATCAGCAAAGCTATTGAAATTGACAATAAATGTGATTTCGCATATGAAACCATGGGGACTATTGAAGTCCAAAGGTAACTTCTAGAGTCTATTCTGGAAAGTATGGCAGCTGCATTGTTATGTTACCAATGTCCATTAAAATTTTAAATTTGCATACTTTTTGATGCATGCTTCCTTCAATACTATGTTGAACTAAGTGCCTTCCAAATATTATCTCAGATGACTTAAACTTCCATGTTTGCAAAAGTATTGGATTGTATAGTCCTTAGCTTATTCAAACCCTATAGAAGCTAATGTCCAAAGTGATTAGATTAACAAGGTTACTTAATGTCCACTATTGGAAGATAGGATTTGAGTGTACCTCACCAATAATCAAAGTAACTGGTCTTGCCACAATCATTTGTTTATTTTTGTTTCCTTTTCTCTGTCCTTTTTGTGATCCTCTCTCTTAGAAAATATATAGGCCAATGAAAAGTGGTATCGTTCACTTAAGCCATTCTATAACTGGCAGTTGCTTGTAAATATTAAGTTATTTCTTAGTTGGTGATTTGTTCTTGCAAGTAAAATATTCTTTTACTAGAAGAGCATAATAGGTCTTAATCTTTCTTGTAGGCCCATAGCATTTTTTAAAAAGTGGTTACTAGCCATTGAGTACTTTTAATATGCTAGGGTATCTCTTATTATGAAATAATAACATAGTTGATTGTGGTCAGTCTTCATACATCACTTCCTTTAGTATGAACTACTTGTTTAATCTGTGAATTAAAAATTTTGTTCTTTCAGAGGAAACATGGAGAAAGCCATTGATATGTTCAACAAAGCTATTAACCTGGCCAAATCAGAAATGGAGATGGCTCATCTTTATTCACTTTGTGATGCAGCCCATGCCCAGACAGAAGTTGCAAAGAAATATGGATTAAAACCACCAACATTATAAAACCAGGAAAAAGGAAACTGACTCTTTTTAAAAGAAGCTTATCTCCTCTTCAACTGAACCCTGAAGACACTGTCATGAACCATGTTGACTGGTGGAACTTAGTATCCCCTTGTGGTGTTGTCATTCAGTACATCTCTTTCATGTTTGTGTGTTGTGGACTTGGCTGTTGAAGAAAGTTTGCAGTCTTGCAGCTTTTATTCCCTGTGCAAAAATAAAGCTTAGAGCCTGTTAAAGGGATGTTAAAATAAAGTTTTAGAGTACAAAAGATAATTGGCCATGCAAATAAAAACTTTGAATTGTTGATTTTTTTTGATGGGATTAGGGGATGATTATGTTCTGGATGATTTTGTCTTTGTGTGTATAATATGTGAGTGTTTTATAGTATGCTGGTTTTTAAATTAACATAGTAAGTGCTATGATACAGGTTTCTTTTATACCCAATTTTCTGAAAGATGTAAAGTTAAAATGTGGGTTGCAGTAAAATACACCCTTTAGACAATTGCCAGCATGCATATAGTACCTATGATTCTGCAGAATCTTAAAAATCCACAGCTGCTGATTTTCATACAGTAAATTATGCAGAATCAGAACATCCTGAGATATAGATGCTAGAAGACTATTAATGGGAAAGTGAATCAGGAAAAGAGGCAAGATGAAAGAGAAGTGTATTCATAATTGCCCATGCCTATTTTCTGTGCAAGTACTACTATTTAATAGTGTAATTTTTAAAGAAAATGTGGAGCTGGGCGCTAGGAAATTACACCTGTAATCCTAGCTACTCGGGAGGCTGAGATCTGAGTATCAAAGTTCAAAGCCAGCTGTAGCAGGAAGGTCTGTGAGACTCAATCTCCAATTAATCACCAAAAAAGCCAGAGATGGAGCTTTGGCTCAAGTGGTAGAGTGCTAGCCTAAGGCAAAAGCCCAAGGACAGCACCCAAGCTCTGAATTCAAGCCCCAGGACTGGCAAAAAAAAAAAAAAAAAGAAACTGGGTTTTCTGTATAACCCAAATAACAGAATAAGTGGGATATGTAGGTGTTTAATAGCTTACATTTCCTAGTTAAGAAAATGGCCAGTGGTTCAAAGAGGAGATAAATCTTGGAGCTAGGACCTAGTATTTTTTTTTAATAGCAAGGTTAATGTTTTAACTATGGCCCACATGGGCTTCGGGAATTTGAGTCAATGTCTTCAAACTTGCCATTGAGGTAGCCCTGACTCCTAAGGACTAATGGTCTATGCCCATGTCTTCGCAAGATACACTGACAACAGGTGGTTTTGTCCAGTTGATCTTACCTGTACTCTTCATCCTTAAAAATTAATTTAAAGATTTACTCCCAGTTGTCACTTTTATAGACCACCATTTTTCATACATGCTATATGCAGTATTTTTCTGATGGAGGAAAGACTGTGTAAAGTCTCATTTTAAGATATCAGGGAAAGGTGTAAGTCGGAATATAAAAAGAAAAAGCCTTCTATTATACTTTCCTGGAAATGAAGTCTAATTATAGTTTACATTGTTGGGAGTAGGGGAGAATTTTACTCTCTTTCAAAGGGTGCTATATCCTGTTGAAACCAAAAAGATTTTGTCTACAAATGTTATCTCTTTAGAAACTATTAGAAATGAGTCACCTTCCAAAGTCAGTCTTTGGAAAATACTGAGGAACCCTCCGACTGATTTTAGTAGAGGCAATTAACATAATTAATGATGGGGATAATGGAAAGTTCTTTGCATTTTGCTCTTAAGTTATTCACCTATTATGATAATCCCCTGAATACAGAAAATATTAAACATCTCTGAACGTCTGGCTTTAAAGAAGAAAGTTTTTATTTGCATGGCTGTATTTACATTAACACATTTTCTTCTATCTCTTCTTTCCCTCCGGTTGGGTAGAGAAAAACCAAGGAAGCATGTGCCATTCAGTACTATCATTCCAAGTTCTCACAGACTTGCCTGTTTGAAAATATTTGAAACTGCACTGAAAGCTGCATCTGTCTGTATCTTTTCTTTTGTAAATGACCTTACATGTAAATTCAAATAAATATTACATTCAACTCTTCTATCTATTCTTTGGGCAGAAAGATAGGTAGTTTACTCATTAATTAGCCTGTTGGGTGAATTCAGTTATGGGTTACAGGCTCTAATTTTGAAAGTAGGCGTAGCAAATTCATTGGGGGGTGTTTTGTCCAAGACTGGGAGGTGAACCCCATAAGATGCTTTCACTCATTGGGTAGTACTCTAGCAACTGAGCCACGCCTCCAAGCCTGGGGTGAATGGTGTTTTCTGAGGGTGTCCTTCCAGCCATGAAGCAAGGATTTGCTGTACTTCATTCTTTACCTGTGTCTTAGCCGTATGTGCATAGCAGCCTAGAATGTTTCTCCAATATGATCCACATCGGGGCCTTGGAGCTAAGTTTTACATAGTGGTTCTACTAGTGCATATGCTAGTTCTCACCCACATGGAACCCTTTGAGAAGCATACCTAAAATAATAAAAATAGGAAACAGGTTTTTTAAATGCAAGTTATACAGCACTTTCTGCTTTCTGGAAGCAAAATTTTTAATCACACTTTAAATAGTCTTATGTGCAGAAGTCAACTGGTCATCTTCAGACTGCTTATGTACAAGAGGCCTATTTAGCCAAAGACTGCTTTGGCAAATTAGTCCTGGTTGGAGAAAGCAGTAGTATAATTTGTCTCCAGGTAGCCGCTAAACTGATCTTCAGTTTGTATTTCTTACATTGTTGTATGTATGCCAAATTTCACTAGATAGTACACTAGAAAACAAAATCACATTTTTCACATTTGGCCTGAGTACATAGTGCTAGTTTCCAGAGATTAAATGCCAGGTGATTACTTAATAGAATACACATATCTTTTGCTAAACTTTTTTCTTTACCAATATGGTAAATGTATATCGCCAGTGGTGTAGTGGACCAGTACTGCCCTAGGCCACAAGAGGCAATTGCGAATATTTATTCCCAACTCTCTTTGAAGCCTGACCAAAGCCATGGTGATCAGTGAATATTAACTAAATTATTTACAGCTTGTTATAGCCCACCACTCTCTATAGCACATAAATGAAGGAAAATGCATTTTAAAAATATTTGATGTGTAGGGGGTATGGTTAAGGGAAGAAGGGGAGAGGAAGTAGGAAGAGTGCAGTCTTAAATTCAGTGAATATCCTGCAAGATTAACAAGAGTGGAAAAGTGTAGGGTTGGGAGGGATAGAGAGTAATGAAAAGGGTTAACATCAAGATGCACTGTACTCAAACTGCTTTGTTGAATGGCAACTCCTTTTAAAGACAATAAAAATGTATTAAGAAATAAGTAAAATTTTAATTTGAGAACACCAAAAAGAAGCTTACATAGCTCTTATCTATGCAGCTAAAGTGTTAGGGAAAAGCATAAAAAGATGAGACTTTGAGACAAACTAGACAGGAAAATCAGCAAACTCATAGTTTCTTTCACCAGTGTCATTCATCCATGAGGCTCACTGCTGATCTAGCCTTTCCTCTAGGAGAGTGGAGTTAAACCATTAGCTCCTCAAATATGAGCCCAAAGGCTGTGAGGAGGAAGACTGCTGACAAACATCAAAGACCTAACACCTTGATTCCCAGTGGCATGAAGACCCAAAACCATAAAGCATTTTAAAAGAACAGCTCCAGAATAGGCTCCCCAGATAAAGGATTCCAATTCCAGTGAGAGGGATAGGAGATTGCTCACACAAGCCTGTTTGTATTAGGTGAAACAAGCCTCCCATACCAACTTGGCATTTTTATCCACTGCCTAAGGCAACTTACTGAAAAAGTTTCAAGTGTATACACATGTATTAACTGAGAGATGGAAAATTCAGGGGAGCACTCAAATAGTATAATTCCTTAGAAAAGCAAAAATCCTAGGTCAACAAAATAAACACCAGGAAACAGTTTCTTAAAAGGGTTCAGGTGAAGTCAAGGGGAGGGTGGTAGATGAATGAAGAAAATAAGGGAAGAGAATGCAGTCAAAACTTCAATGTAGGGGGCTGGGGATATGGCCTAGTGGCAAGAGTGCCTGCCTCATATACATGAGGCCCTGGGTTCGATTCCCCAGCACCACATATACAGAAAATGGCCAGAAGTGGCGCTGTGGCTCAAGTGGCAGGGTGCTAGCCTTGAGCAAAAAGAAGCCAGGGACAGTGCTCAGGCCCTGAGTCCAAGCCCCAGGACTGGCCAAAAAAAAAAAAAACTTCAATGTAGGAGCTGGGAATATGGCCTAGTGACAAGAGTGCTTGCCTCATATATAGGAAGCCCCTAGGTTTGATTCCTCAGCACCACATGTATAGAAAAGGCCAGAAGTGGTGCTGTGACTCAAGTTGGCAGAGTGGTAGCCTTGAGTGAAAAGAAGCCAGGGACAGTGCTCAGGCCCTGAGTTCAGTCCCCAGGACTGACAAAAAAATCAAAGCTTCAACGTATAGCCTACAAACTTAAGTGAGAGAAGGATTGGGGTGAGAATATTGAAAGGGGTGACATTGATCAAGATGAACTGTACTAATAAACTGCTTTGTTGAATGGCAATTCCTTTGCACAGCTACTGGCCAACATCTTTTCCATCTAAGGTGCAAAATGTTAGCATGCTGAGGCTCTTACCAATAAAAGAGAAAAAAAATTTAAGGTCTATTCAAAAATTTAATAAGGGATATATTCTTTACCTCACATATGACATATACACGTGCACATGTGAGGGAAGCTGGGAGGAGGGCAAAGTGACTGGAAAGTGGGCGAAAAAAAATACAGTAGTGGCAGCCCAACAGTTTCCATGGACTTTGATGAGAGCAAACTAAGCAAACAAACTAAGCAACTCAAAGGCAGCATGGGGGTGGGTGGGGGAAGAAATGAGAGAAAAAGAAGAAACAGATTACACTAAGCAAAATGAAAGAAATGTACATATCACCCAACCTGGACAGAATTGTTTTAATGTTAATAATCAGAGTTCATAAGCATTGTAGATTAAATGACAATGTCCATCATTGGGAAGGTTTAAAAAATGATGAAAGCAAAGGAGGGCGGGTTGAGGGGAGGGAAAAGGGAGAAAAATGAGGAAGGAGGTAACAAGTATGACAAGAAATGTGTATATATTCACTACCTTAAGTATTACTTTGACAAAAATTATAGGGGAGTATAGGGGTATAGGTAAGTGTTGGAGCTCAAAGTTTGTATGTGAAAGATAGTACATTTCAATTCCAAGCATCCTCAACACACATCAAAAATATATGAAGAATTTAATAGCTGTTCGTGTGCAGTATCATATCTTAAGGTTTTTTGTTTCCACTGCATAAAGGTCTGATCGCTTCTGTTTAAAAATGGGTATTTGCTCACGTATTTCAGCCAACTTCTTCAAGTCTGCAAAATAGGAAAGTGCAGGATCAATAATTTGCAGCTCCTTGTTAACCAGGAGGAGTTCTTTCCCAAACTGTGAAAGTAACCAATCTCAGCAAGTGACTCAATAACACTGGCCTTAATCAAAATGCAGACAACTTGGCACTGAGCTACATACCCAGGTCTTAGGCTCGAAACTAGAATCTAGACAAGGATAAATGAGGATAGGCAAAAAGGGAGCTTTTCCTCCCAAGAGATTGAAGCGTCATAGCTTGGGGACTTGACCTTAGTACTGAGGACATCAGAGACCTGAACTACTGTGAAAGAGGGATTGACAGGATCAAGGGGAAGAAAGGAAAGGAACGTTAAATGGAATGTCAGGACGTTAAAGGAATGTCAGAACCTATATAGTATCTGTATGTGGAATCAACAACCTTCCATCTAGGATTTGTATTAAAAAGTTTCAACTATGGACATCATGTCTGATTTTTCGACCTGTACCCTGATGTGAAAAAGAAATGAAATATTTCAGCCAGCCTGGACTATTAGCTCTGATCTGAAAGAGTAGCTACTCAGAAGGCTGAGATCTGAGGACGACAGTTCAAAGTCAGCCTGTGTCAAGTCTGTGAGACTCTTATCTTCAATTAAGTAGCAAGTGGAGGTGTGGCTCAAGTGGTAGAGCACTCACTGGCCCTGAGCTGAAAAGGGAGAGCAGAAGGCTGAGGTTTGGCAAAAATAAGAAAAAAAAAAAAGATATATTCTTTGTCACTGGAGTGACTTGAGAAATAAATGACCTGTGTAACCTTGTATCACACTGCCAAGATTTAGTATACTACTCACGAAGAGAAGTGTGGGAAGCATCACCCTCCTGAGAAGCTTCTATTTCCTTGAGTGTCTATTTTCACTCGGTAATTTCCTCCCTCTGCCACACTTTGTCTCACCTTGGATTTCTTTTTCTCTGAGGGTGACAAGAATCTGGAGGTCCCTTTCTGTCCTCTCTATCTCCTAGACTCAGACTCACCAGCAGCAACAGCAGCAGGGGAAACCTTACCTATGTCGGAATACAGAATCGTTTCTTCAGTGCCAGCTTTGGCTAGGACCTCCCCCCTGAAAGAGATTCAAGGAGAATGAGTGGATCCACCGATGCTGGGTATTCCATATGTTTTATACCAGTTAATAGAACAAAAGAGAACAATTCTGAATTCCTGTCCTGGTATTCCAGGAACTGTGACCTTATGGCAAGTCACATGCAATCTGCATTTCCTACTCTATAAAGTGAAAATCTGAGCTCTGTGAGACATAGTGAGAAAAGTTTAGTATGTTTTGCAACTTCCCTACTGCTATAAACATCTGCAAATAGAGTAAAGCCTGAGCCAACTGCAAGTGCCATCCCATCTCTACCCAAGCATGTTACAGCAACCCCCTTCTTAAGGTCAGTCTTCATCAGCAACTCCCACCTGTGTAGGCTGGTACCACAACTGAGGGTTTCATGGCAGGGCCTAGCTAGGCCCCAGATCTGCTGGAACCTCTCTGTATGCTAGCTGGTTTCAGCTTCAGATTAGGGGAAAGGTTTCAACCCACTGGGTCTGGGGAGGAGTAGAGGGGGATCCACAAACCATGCTGGCAGGAGCCATATTCCTTCAAAAACCTAGAGAAACCTGGAGACCTTTTTCCAGTGCTTACACTCTTGGCCCTGGTGAAACTCCAAAGTAATTGGGCAGCATGTGAGAAAAGACATCTTTTCAATCAAAGTGAGTTGCTTAAAAACTCCTGCTTTGGCCTGGTGGCTTGACTTGTTGATTCTGCTAAGACAATATCAGCAAGTAAAGAAAGGAAAGGAGGAAATGCTTTAGACAAAAAAGTATTTTTGAAATGGAAGGTTTTGTCTTCACTGGTGATTCTAACATGAAATTAAGACACCCTGCAAATGTTCAAGAAAACAGTAAGGAGTATGGGTTTGTTTTGAGATTGTTAGTGTACTGTTAATCTTATCTCAAAGTCTCTCACTTTATGTAAATACATTTTATCCTCCTCAAACAAGCCTGCCGTGTTAGGGATAAAAAGGGAACAGCCTGTCTGCTCTGTGTGCTTTTTTGCCCTATTTTTGGTTGATGGCACACCCTTCTGTAGAAATAAACTTTGCCTTGCTGAGTTCCTTTTGAGATGGTTTCCTTACACAACACCCCAACATCCCAAGCCATTTCTAATAATAACAATAGGATATAATCACTAGTTCCACTTACTAGATAGCCAAAACTATCTCCAGCAGAGATGCACTGTAAATAACTCTGTGAATGCCATTTAACAAAACCCTTTGCTGATCTTGTCTAATATTTGTCCTAGCATTAAAAAATTGCTTTCTATGTATCCCCAGGCACATACCCCAATATCAACATACTCCCACAGAAGAAATATAAGGTAGATCACTTTATGTCAGAACATATGGCTCAATCAGTAACAGTTAGGAGAACTACCCAAGGAGCAGAGCCACCCAAGAGCCAGAGACAGGAAGCCTATCACTAATAAGTACGCAGAGGAACTTGATATAAGTTCACGAAAGTTTTCAAGCCAGCGTAACCCTTCCTGACTTGTAAGGGTGCTGGGGTAAGGAGCTTTTTTTGTCGTTGTTTTGTTTTTTGCCAGTCCTGAGGCTTGAACTCAGGGCCTGGGCATTGTACTTTTTTTTTTTTTCTCAAGGCTAGCGCTCTACCACTTGAGCCACAGCACCACTTCCGGTTTTTCTGTGTATGTGGTGCTGAGGAATTGGACCTAGGGCTTTGTGCATGCTAGGCAAGCACTCTACCACTAGGCCACATTCCCGGCCAAGGAATCTTTTTTATGTGAAGGGTCATTTGAATATATCATCTGCAGGCAACACAAAACTATCAACCAGGCAAACATGCTGTGCTAAGCCCATGAGAGAGCTGACCAGAAGCTTGTGTGTCTGTTGTAGTACATACCACAGGACTTTGAAGGCTTTAGACAGCCTGGAACCAATAGAAAAATCATTGGTATCCTCTCAATGGTTATGTATTCTAAGGCCTTATAGCCACACATAAAGCTCTGAGTGCTGTAATTTCAGACCCTTTGAGACCATACAGTGCTATTTAACCTTTCTCATTCTTGTTACTGGTCTATTCTGAAAGTGCAGAAATACCCATCAGAGAGAGAGAGAGAGAGAGAGAGAGAGAGAGAAGTCTGTTGTGTATGTTTGTGCATGCTGTATGGAATAAAGCCAAATTCTAAGTTCAAAATCCTGGATTAAAATAACTGTTAAGAGTCATTTTCACTCTGCAAACTAACAATTATACCATCTACAAATCAAGCTTAATAAGGACAGTGGTCTAAGCTGAGATCACATGTGCAAAAAGTGCTCTGAAGATAGTACACATGCAGACTGTGGGGGGTTGGTACATCAAAGGATGAGGGGGCTGTCTCACATGCTCTTCACTGAGTAATCAAGCCCTTTCCCTTTCAACAGAGGACAGGGTCATAGTTTCCCTTACTTCCATCCTCCCTGTTCCTCTAATCATTACACTGGGAACAAAGTCCTTGCCCTGTAACACATTCCTGCCCTAGGAACCGTCACTCAGCCTAAATTTTAACCAAAATCCAAAGTTAAGGAGCTTCTTTTACTAACTCTTTCCACCTATCACCTCTGCCTTGTTTAACCTAGGTATGACTGACAGTGAAAATCATGCAGAGGGATGACGCCAAGCATTCCATCAGTCAGGCAGGATGAGTTCTTTCTTGCATGGTTTTCAAGTAGCAGCTTCTCCTGCCTTGAGCGTGCGAGGTAGAAGCCAGGCAAGCTACTCACCATGAGCTCACCTCTCTGAGACATACTCACCAAGGATTCACCACCGTGCTGTGTCCCCACGCCACATAGGAGGCTTGGTCATCCCGAGCAGGGGAGGCTGTGGCCACATAAACCTGATTATCTACAGCCCTGCAGTCAATGGACAGGAAAGAAGTAACTCACAGACCATAGATCTGTTTTACAGAGCACGTAACCTCCAGAATGGAAGAGATACTTCCAAATTGTCTAACAAGGGATTAACATCGGTAGCACACAAAGTTAAAATCTCAATCTCTAGTGGGCTGGGAATATGGCCTAGTGGTAGAGTGCTTGCTTCATATACATGAAGCCCCTGGGTTCGATTCCTCAGCACCACATATATAGAAAAAGCCAGAAGTGGCGCTGTGGCTCAAGTGGCAGAGTGCTAGCCTTGAACAAAAAGAAGCCAGGGACAGTGCTCAGGCCCTGAGTCCAAGCCCCAGGACTGGGAAGGAAGGAAGGAAGGAAGGAAGGAAGGAAGGAAGGAAGGAAGGAAGGAAGGAAGGAAGGAAGGAAGGAAGGAAAGAAAGAAAGAAAATAAAATATAGAGTATATTGTATCTATACAAACTCCCATTTCTGAAAATATAATGTATATTAGCTCCCAGAAATTGGGAGGATGAGGCAAGATGATTAAGAGTTTGAGGACAGGGCTGGGGATATGGCCTAGTGGCAAGAGTGCTTGCCTTGTATACATGAAGCCCTGGGTTCAATTCCCCAGCACCACATATACTGAAAACGGCCAGAAGTGGCGCTGTGGCTCAAGTGGCAGAGTGCTAGCCTTGAGCAAAAAGAAGCCAGGGACAGTGCTCAGGCCCTGAGTCCAAGCCGCAGGACTAGCACACACACACACACACCAAAAAAAATCTCAATCAGTTCGTTCTCTTCTCTTTCTTCTCCCTTCCTTCCTTCCTTTCTCTTCTTCCTTTCTTTCTTTCTCTTTCTTCCTTTCTTTCTTCCTTCTTCCTTTCTTTCTCTTTCTTTCTTCTCTCTTTCTTTCTCTCTTTTCTCTTTCTTTCTCTCTCTTTCTTCTCTCTTTCTTTCTTCTTTCTTTCTCTCTTTCTTTCTCTCTTTCTTCTCTCTTTCTTTCTCTCTTTCTTTCTCTCTTTCTTTCTCTCTTTCCTTTCTCTCTTTTCTTTCTCTCTTTCTTTCTCTCTTTCTTCTCTCTCTTTCTTTCTCTCTTTCTTTCTCTCTCTTTCTTTCTTTCTCTTCTTTCTTTCTTTCTCTTTCTTTCTTTCTTTCTTTCTGCCAGTCCTGAGGCTTGAATTTTAGGCCTGGGCATTGTCCCCTGAGCTTTGGTGCTCAAGGCTAGTGCTCTACTACTTGAGTAACAGCTCTACTTTTATCTTTTTTGGTGGTTAGTTGGAGATAAGAGGCCCATGGACTTTCCTGCCCAGGCTGGCTTTGAACTACAATCTTCAAATCTCCATAGTACCTAGAATGAATTATCAGAGCTAATACCCAATTTTTAAGATGAGCAAATAGAGCCAGGCATGGTTTTGCGTGTCTCCCTGCACTCAGGAGGCTGAGGCTGGAGGCTCATGAGTTTAAGGCCAGTTGGGCACAAGTGGCAGAGCAACAGCTAAGCAAGAAAGCAAGCTTGGTTGTCATGTGTGCTTGAAATGAGAATACTTTTCCCACAGGTACATGCCTTCATTTGATTTATACTCCCCAGTTAAGAAATGTTAATGAAGAAAACCATCTCTGGAGGCACTCGTGGTTTGCAGAGCACTTTACACACACACACACACACACACACACACACACACACACACACACACACACAATTTCTCTATAAAAGTTTCTGGCAGGCTGGGAATATGGCCTAGTGGTAGAGTGCTTGCCTCCTATACATGAAGCCCTGGATTCGATTCCTCAGCACCACATATATAGAAAAAGCCAGAAGAGGCGCTGTAACTCAAGTGGTAGAGTGCTAGCCTTGAGCACAAAGACGCCAGAGACAGTGCTCAGGGCATGAAGCCCTGGGTTTGATTCCTCAATACCACATACACAGGCTCAAGTGGAAGAGCATTAGCCTTGAGCAAAAGAAGCTCATGGACAGGGCTCAGGCCCTGAGTTCAAGCCCCAGGACTGGCAAAAAAAATAATAATAAAAATAAAACCACTGCCTAATCAATGTACTGAATGCTCTGAAAAATGCAAAAACCCCCATCCTCAAAAATCCTTGAGGTTGCCATGGCCTCTGACAAGAGGATGCTCAGCAGTAGCCCTTCCTGCAGACACATCCCACCCTGTCTCTGGATGCCAGCACCACAACTGCACTTCAGTGCTTTCACCACACTAAAACTCTTTCCACAAAGAACAAACATTGAGATGCTCGGTTCCTTTCTTACCGGCCTCGTTGAAGCAGCTCCCAGTGGGCAGGTCCTGTGGTCAAATTGAAAGCTCCAGGATATACCAACAGCTGGCAGCCTGGGGGATGAAAAGCCAGACAACAGGTGAGCACTCAGTGACACTAGTGTCTTCCTCTATTCCTTACCCAACTTAACCCTTTCTAAACACAAAAAGATGTCAGTCAGTCAGATATAGATCTGACTTCTTTTAGAGATACATGTGTAAAACATATAGCCAACAAAAACAGTAGAGAACTGCCACTCAAAGTTTTCTCTGCTCGATATGGTCAGTGTCACAAGTCAAGTAACATGCACTGTGAGAATTCCAGTTGAAATGGTGAGGGGGAGGGGGGAGTTTCTAGCACTTGCTGAGACGGCTTAATAGTGCCTATGAAGAGCTTATGCAGCTCCTTTTTCTGCTGAGAAGCACTCAAACCATCCTTGCCACTTCACTTTATTAACAGCTGAGCGAGTCTAGGAAGGATGCGAATGTGCTAAGTGCCAGAAAAGGGTTTTATGGGTCATCGATCAATCCTCACACCATTTCTACTTGGAAACTAAAAAACACACTGCTTCTGAAGTGAACATTTCAAAGTATTGTGCCAAATAATAGAAAGACTTGGTACTAGAATGAAGATGCTCGGATGGTTTGGCATACTTTGAGACAGTAGTGACCAAAATATCACCGATTATGTATGTTAGCACTGAAATCCATGAGAGTGTAGACAACCTTGCTGCACTTCTGCTGGGTTCCAAGTGACTCCAAACCCATTAGTAGAAGTTCAAAAGGAGGTCAAAAAGAGCAGGCCTGGTACTGGTGGCTTATACGTATAATCTTAGCTAGTCAGGAGGCTGAGATCTGAGATTCGTGGTTTCAAGCCAGCCTAGGCAGATAAATCCCAGAGACTCTTTCTCCAATTAGGTGGGAAAAGTCCAGAAGTGGAGCTAAGACTCAAGTGGTAAAGCTTTAGCCTTGAGAGCAAAAGCTCAGGGACAGCTCCTAGTCCTGAGCTCAAGCCCCAGATCTGGCACAAAAATTAAAACTAAAACTGAAGGTCCAGCAAACATTTAGGAACATGATTCCTATCTTTACTACATGATGTGTGTTAAATTGCACCCTCCCCCCACAACACACACACACAACCCCCCACCACACACAGAAAATACCACCCCCAAACTTACCAGTGCTACACAGCTAAAGTTGGATTAGGCAAACAGAGATGAAGAGGCTAGATGTGAAGATATTCTGTGCATGTGTGTACATTCTGTGTGAAGCCTGTGCTATGAGTCTCCTCCACACACAGAGACAAGACTGGAAGCACCTCTGTCACCTGCCCCATCTCACCTCTCTGTGCGTAGATTTGTGCAAGCTCTGCAAAGCGCATGTCATAGCAGATACCCAGGCCCACTTTGCAGTAAGCTGTTTTAAACAGAAAATGTACAAGTGAAAGGTTAGCGTCATATCGTATGATGTAGCAGGGTAATATCAAGCCTCCAAGATCACAAACACTGGAAGGGACAATTAACACACAGGAGCCCTGGATGGAGACAATTTTTAAGTTCTCTCCTACTGGAATTTCATCTGAAAGGCACAGTTTACCTCAGAGTAGATACGAGGAATTCCGTCTGAAGGCTTACTATTAAAGAGGAATGTATTCAATTGTGGCCAAACAGGCATTCTCTGCAGATTAGCATAAAAGGCTGTGGCCAAATGGAAGAGCAAAAATCATTTCAAAACCTTGAGTTCTCCATTCAACCCAAACTTTCCAGACTCTTTCCTGACTGTTCTCTGTCATCCTCACTTCTGTGAAGAAGTTAGAGACAGATATAAAGGAATAAGAAATGGGAGACTGGGAATATGGCCTAGTGGTAAAGTGCTCGCCTCATATACATGAAGCCCTGGGTTCGATTCCTCAGCACCACATATATAGAAAAAGGCAGAAGTGGTGCTGTGGCTCAAGTGGTAGAGTGCTAGCCTTGAGCCAAAAGAAGCCAGGGACAGGCCCTGATTTCAAGCCCCAGAACTGGCAAAAAAACAACAACAAAAAAAAAATGAATAAGAAAGGAATACTCTCTTTTTTTATCTGGGATTGCTGAAAAAGGTAAATTGATCTGGTACGTACGAGTTTCAAACGTGGAAAAATTATCACCAGGACTCAGTGTTTTAGATTCTTGAAATGTAATTTTCCCAGGAACATCAATGTCAAACAGGTGGATCTGTATCACAAATAATAGGTTTGGTTATCTCCTTCCCAGCAGAGTTAACAGCTGTAATAACAGACATCTTTCCTGTCAGATAATGAAATGCTCAAAGACTAATGGTATTAACAGTACCCATAATTTGCCCAGTATACACCCATGAGCTGGCTGACAAGTGAAAAAAAGGAATTCTACAAAAAATTCTACAGAAAATGATTCTGCAATTTATAACTCATTTTTTATATAGCATGTAAATCAGTGTCCATGGTTTTAATGGAATATAATTAATGTGTTGGAGTTTTTTAATATAATTTTACCCTTATTATTAAGATGTTGTACAGAGGGGCTACCTTTTCAGAAGTCAGGCAATGAGCACATTTCTTTTTTGAATAATGTCACCCATTCCTTCACTTTGCCCCAGTTTTCTGCTACAGTCCCTGTCCACAAGTTACATAAAGTTACATAGTTCATTTTTCCACCTAGTGAATGTGTTCATGTTTTTACTCACTATAAATGCTAAGTGAAGATGGCTCAGAATCAAAATCTAAGTCCAAAATTGGCAAGAGGTCTAGGGAATGAGGAGCCATGAAGATGAAAGAAATTAGGTTGTTCGCAGGAAAATAGATAGAACTGGATGGACATGGTCATGTTAAATGAAATAAGCCAGACTGACAATGAAAAATACATATTCTCTACCATATCCAGACCAAGAGAAAAAAGAGAGAGAGAGAATAACAGTAGTCAAAATGGGCGTGAGGGTGAGGATAATATTGAAGGGTGGAAATCAATCAGAGTGGGGAGAGGATAGGTGATTAGGATAGAATACTTCATAAACATGCATGATAATAAGATAATAAAATTGTTTTTAAAAGGGGGAAGAATGTAAGAAGAGCAATGTGATGGCTCAGATCAAACTACATTATATGAAACATAAAAACATTACAATGAAACTCCTTTGTAGAATTAATAATTCACTGATATAAAAGAAAATGTGCCAATGAAGAATAAATCTAACAAATAATACATAAGACTATATCCATAAAACTATAAAAAGAAATTCAGGGGAAATGAAGGTAGTCTTATAAATGGAGGGGCATATTCCACATAAATGAACTGGTAAACTCAGTATTGAGGAGATACACTAAAAAGAACTGCATTTAGCTGGGCGCTGGTAGTGGCTCATGCCTACAATCCTAGCTACTCAAGAGACTGAGATCTGAGGATCGAAGTTCAAAGTCAGCCTGAGCAGGAAAGTCTGTAAGATCCTTATCTACAATAAACTACTCAGAAAAAGGTAGAAGTGGCATTGTAGGAATATATATATATGTATATATATACACACATATATTATAATTCATAGAACAATAACTCAAAAGAAAAGAGTTAGTGGGGCTGGGGATATGGCCTAGTGGCAAGAGCGCTTGCCTCGTATACATGAGGCCCTGGGTTCAATTCCCCAGCACCACATATACAGAAAAACGGCCAGAGGTGGCGCTGTGGCTCAAGTGGCAGAGTGCTAGCCTTGAGCAAAAAGAAGCCAGGGACAGTGCTCAAGCCCTGAGTCCAAGGCCCAGGACTGGCCAAAAAAAAAGAAAAGAGTTAGTGTGGCCAGAGGTAGAACCTACAATGTAGCAGTGCCTACATTGTGCAAGGACTTGGATTCAAAATCTAGCAAAGAGAGGAAAGGAGGGGAGCAACAGAGATATAATTCAAAAACCAATATCAGCTTTTTAATTTTATCTCACAGGTGGCTCACACACATACTCCTAAAGATTGGGAGGATCACAATTTAGGCCACTTAAGCCTCCAATAAAGGCTGACACCAGTAAAGAGTGTCATGACATCATATATCTACCTATCATCTCAGCATGCAGGAAGTGTAAACTGGAGGACTGTGGTCTAAGCAAGCTCAGACAAACTCAAGACAGTACCAAGAATAGCTAAAGTAAAAAAGGGCTGCGAATGTGCCTCAGGTGGTAGAGCCTAGCAAGAAAATGGCTGTTTAGTCATAAGGGGGAGGGGAGGGGAGGGGAGGAGAATGAAAGGGTGAGGAGAGGGAGGGGAGAGGGAGAGGGAGGGAAGAGGAAGAGGGAGAGAGAGAGGAGAGGGAGAAAGGGAGAGGGAGAGGAGAGGGAGAAAGGGAGAGAGGAGAGGAGAAAGAAAAGGGGGAAGGAAGAGGAAAGGGAAGGTAGGGAAACAGGAAGGAAGGGGAGGGGGGAGAGAATAGGAAAAGGAAGGGGAGGGAAAGGGAGGAAGAAAAAAGGAAAGGAAGGAGAGGAAGAAGAGAAGGAAAGGGGAGGGGAAGGGATGGAGGGAAGGGATGGGAAGGAGAGAGGGGAGGGGAAGAAAAGGAAGGGAGGGAGAGAGAGAAGGGGTGGGGAAAGAGGGAAGAGGAAAGAAAGGAGAGGAGGAAAGAGGAGGGAGGGAGAAAAGGAGAGAGAAAGGGAAAGGAGAGAGGGAAAGGGTAAATGGGAATAAAGGAGAAAAGGGATGGGAGGAGAAGAGAAGGGGGTAAGAGGAGGGGAGGAAGAATGGGAAGGAGAGGGGTAGGAGAAGGAAAAGGGGGAGGAGATGGGGTGAAGGAAGAGGAAAGGGGGAGGGGAGGAGGAAGGGAAAGTAAATGGGAGGGAGAGGGAGAAGAGGGGGAAGGGAAAAGGGAAGAAAAGACATATTCCAGGCAAACAAAGAGCCAGATAAGAAACATGGAGTAGCTGCAACAAGAGCAAAGATAAAATTAACCTCAAGACAAAGTTACAATGAGGTCTTCCCTTGGTAGAAATGTACAGTATTAAGCAACTTCATTTATAGATACATGCAAGTGACCAAGCAGAGCATTTGTGCCAGTCAGTCAAAACCTATAATGGGTGTACACAATGATACAAGGGACCTCTGTATTATTTAATGTAAGCTAAGTAAAATGGTAGGAGGGACTAGGAGACTTCACAGAAAATTCTCTAAAGGAACAATACTTTCATATCCCTTCTTACCTTCCTGTGCTTTACTAGCAAACTTCCATCAGGTCCAAACACAGCACAGGTGTTATATAATTTCCCAGAATCCTCTTCAGGGATGGAGCCTTTCAATTAGAGAAAAAAAAAATATATATATATATACATATATATATATATATATATATACAAAACAGTAAGAAGAAAAAAATAGCAAATATTCTGTGATAAATAGATAAAAGCATGACAAACTGTCATTTGGGGCCAATAATGAAGTTTGTTCTAAGCATTATTTAGGCACTTTTTCTTAACTATATCTTTCAGAGATAAACTCCAAAGTACAGATAAAATATACTTAGGTTAGGTGCCAAAAAATCAGGTTTTAAAAAATAGGGTGGGGGCAGGAGGAAAAAACTGGGAAAGATCGAGGGGAGGGAAAGGGTGACATCCAAAAAGAAATGTATTTATTAGCTGACATATAACTGTAACCCTTCTGCATAGCACCTTTACAGTAACAATAAAAATAAAAAGACTTAGAATAAAATAATTTCTTATTGTCAACCTAAATTCACTAGGTTCTATAACAAACTATATCCCAAGCTGGGTGCCAGCAGCTCACATCTATAATCCTAGCTTCTCAGGAAGCTGAGATCTGAGGATTGAGGTCTGAAGTCAGCTGGGGCAGAAAAAAAAAAACCAAGAAGGGGAATCTTACCTCCAATTAACTAGCAAAAAGTCAGAAGTACAAATGTGGCAGTGGTGTTCATAGACACTATGTGGGAAATGAGCTATGCAATTGTGATGGGGACGGGAGGGAAAAACTGGGAGAGGGTGAGGAAAGGGTGACATTGTCATAAAAGAAATGTACTCTTTACCCGACTTATGAAACTGTAACCCCTCTGTATATCACTCTTAGAATAACAAAAAATAAAAATCAGTCAAAAGTGGAGGCACAGCTAAAAGGTGTCAGCTGTGATTTTAAAACAAGCCAAGTGAGTTCAAGCCCCAATACCAACCACACACACACACACACACACACACACACACACACACATACAACAACAACAACAACAAATCACATCCCTCAACGCCTCAAGGCAAGATGTCATGTGACAGGCGTCTGTATTAGTGAATGCTCTTGCTTTGCCAATTCTTTTTTTTTTTTTTGGCCAGTCCTGGGCCTTGGACTCAGGGCCTGAGCACTGTCCCTGGTTTCCTTTTTGCTCAAGGCTAGCACTCTGCCACTTGAGCCACAGTGCCACTTCTGGCCGTTTTCTGTATATGTGGTGCTGGGGAATTGAACCCAGGGCCTCATGTATACGAGGCAAGCTCTCTTGCCACTAGGCCATATCCCCAGCCCCGATTTGCCAATTCTTATTTACAATCTTAACAGACGTAATTTTGTTATATTTACTGAATACAGGCTTGCTGTATTTTATTTTAACAAATACAACATTTAAAACTTTATTTCAAAGCCAAAAAAAATAAGACTGCTTTTATATAGGTGGCATCCATGAATCCTATAGATGCACATTTTTTTGTTGTTTTGGGCAGTAATGGGACTTGAGCTCAGGGTGCTGAGCTTTTTGCTCAAGGCTAGTGCTCTAACCACTTTGAGCCATGCATCACTTCAGGTTTTCTGGTGGTTAATTGGAGATAAGAGTCTTACAGACTTTCCTGCTCAGGCTGGCTTCAAACCACATCCTCAGATCTCAGCCTCCTAAGTAACTAGGAATTACAGGCATGAGCCACCCATGCTTGGCTTAGATGCACATTTCTCTCTCCTGCTTTCTTCTCCTTCAAGGAAAATCATCAATAGTACGAGGTGGGGTGTGTGTGTGTGTGTGTGTGTGTGTGTGTGTGTGTGTGTGTGTGTGTGTGTGTTGGCCCTGGGGCTTGAACACAGGGTGCTGTCTCTGATCCTTTTTATTCAAGGATAGTGCTCTATCAGTTGAGCCACACCTCTACTTCTGGCTTTTGGGGAATTAATTAGGATAAGAGTCCCAAGGACTTTCCTGTCCAGACTGGCTTCAAACTGAAATCTGTAGATCTCAACCTCCTGAGTAGCTAGGATTACAGAGAGCTACCAATGCCTGGCACATCAGTATTAGTCTGATTTGCCTTTCTATAATACTTAATATTCCTTTACATAAATAATTGTGTATGAAAGCATTTGTGTATTGGGCTAATCTAAATAGAAATTCTCTCTTCATAATCATATTGAGCCTTTTGTTTTTGAGATAGGGTTTTACTATATAGCCCAAGCTGACTTCAAACTCACAACCCTCTTTTTCAGTCCCCTAAGATTTAGGATTATCTGCACGTAACACCATGCCTAGGAAACTCACTTTTTTCTCAAGCTGAATTATTTTGCACAGTTCAAATGTAACAAAAATCATTGATATTAGTAATGTTCAGGACATTATTATTCCACGTGGAAGGAATTACCTCCAATGAGATATATGTTGCACTCTTTTGCTACTTCAGAAAGCTTCTGTGTGGATTCACCAGGAATTTTCTCTGCATATTCAGGAAAATATTTCGTGCCATATGGAGAATTAAAGCACTCCTAGAAAGATGTTGGCAGAAAAAATAGGGGGGGTGGGAATACCATTCCATTGGATCCACTGTAAAGTTCTGTGGGAAGAAGGCAAGTGCTGTTTCCACATATGCGCTCCTTTGAATGGGTAAAATACAGCCAAGAAAAACCCCAGAGTTAGAGGCCTGTGGCCTAAGGCAGAATAGGCAACTGCCCCAGGTGGAGACAGAGGAAGTCATGTGAGCTCTAACACATCCTGGTTGAGGTCAAGATTAACTTTGCTGAACAATGAGTTTTCAGCCTTGCGTGCACAGGCTCCCCATGAATTGGACTGACACATGGCTGGGTATTGGGATGATTTTTTTTTTTAGTTCCAAGTCATATTACTAACTAGGCAAAGCAAGAAAAAATTATGTATATTAGTTTGTGTATATATATGTACATATATATATATATACACACACACATACAGAGTTCTGAAACAAGCTGTTTCTAAGTCTCTTTTAACTCTATCATTCTGATCTGAACTTTCTCATTAATGGGTACTTGGGTAGAGGGCTGTGTCTTCAACAACTGACATGTCAGAAAAATAGGTCAAAAGTTACTAAATTTCAAAATCCAGATCTACTCACTTTGCACTGAATGCATGGCCCATATACCAAGCATGTGCTAGGAATCTCAAGCTCAGAGGTCCCCAGCTTGTACGAGATGCATGTCAGTCAGAGAAGTAGGCATGCACAGAAATCAAATGCTTTCATTCCCAGCCAACAGAAACCAGTAAGATCCCATAATTAGGTAACAAGTGCAGTTGAGTTCCATGACTGGTGCCATAAAGAAGACTGGTTTAGCAAATAGATCTGGAGCTCAGGGCTGGGGATATGGCCTAGTGGCAAGAGTGCTTGCCTCATATATATGAAGTCCTGGGTTCGATTCTCCAGCACCACATATACAGAAAACGGCAGAGTGCTAGCCTTGAGCAAAAAGAAGCCAGGGACAGTGCTCAGGCCCTGAGTCCAAGGCCCAGGACTGGCAAAAAAAAAAAAAAAAAAAAAAGATTTGGAGCTCATGTGTTAAATCATTCTTAGTCCATGGCCACATTTAGTCTGGGCTAAAAGCCTGATTAAAACATCAGGGAGCTCTGAAAATTCTATAGATGGGATTAGCAAGAACTGTTACTGTTAGGGCTGACCTGAAAACTGGAGTAACTAAATATAAGTTTTAGTGTTAAAATTGTAACAGCTTCTAAACTCTGGTGATGACTCCATGATAGAGGCCTGCACCCCCACCCATGAGACTAGTTTCTTGTAGTTTGACATTTAAAAATATAGGGAGCACTTGTTCCCCTCTGTACCTGGGTAGCAACATGGTAACGGACAGTAAAAAATGATCATAGTCATAGACTATGGAAATAACCATGTAGTAGAAATGCCATGGTAACTGTTGGGTTGGTTTACTTATGATTGAGTACTGGATTGTTTTAACCCGCTCAAGCTTGCTTAGTGGTAATGGGAAAACATGGTCGCAATTGTTAAAATAAAGTTGGTACTAGGTCAGCCTGACTGCATATATTCTGCATTCTGTAAATGGCTTGCTTAACCCATTTGTGACTTACTCTACCTCCTGCATTAACCCCCTGCATCAGTGCTATATGACCACCTGTTGTCAATTCCTGATATCGAGGCCAGTTCCCGATATCAAAGCCGAAATAGGTAACTAAAAGGGTAGATAGCCAATAGAAATAGGACACGACTTGCTTGCTAAATACCATCCAATCAAGTATCTGCCAAGTTGGAAATACCCTGCCCCTGTTGTAATCACAATAAAAACCCTGCCTATCTGAGGGTCAGGACTCTCAATCCAGATCCGCTGTGTCGGTGACGGTTGGGAGTACAGACTCTCGTGCATTTGCATCGGTATCGGCTCCTTGGTGGTCTTTGGGGACCAGAAATCTGGCATATTACCTCCCCATAGCTACAGGGAGTGGTGTTATCTGTAACAGCCACACCCATAGACCCTCATAAGGACTTTGAGGATGACATGATTTCTCTACTCCTGGGGACCCCTGTCTGGGGCTCAGTATTTTCAGGCAAGTTAAGTGTCGGACAGCTTCAGCTGGAAGCTACAGGCTCTGGAAACACTTTACTCAGAAAAGGCTGAGGTTGAGTGCTAACTCCAACACGTTCTGGTCCTAAAAGCGTAATTATATAAGGAACAACGTAAGTACACAAGCACTACTTGAGGCAGAAGAGAACAGATCCTACAGATAAAGAACTAGCCACGTTGACCCATTCTATGACAAAGGCCCATGCTAACGACAAACATGGAACAACACTGGAGCTCCAAGCCCCTGCTGGAGCTGGAGTACAGGACAACCAGAACCGGAGAACACCATTTTGCTAGATCTTCAGCACCCAGCAAGGGATGGTTGTCCTCATACTTACCGGAAGGGAAACTATTTTGGCTCCTTGTTTTGCTGCCTCTCGGACAAGACTACAAGCTCGGGTGATGTTATCTGATTTGATGGAAGAAACTTGAAGCTGGATGAGGGCCAGGCGGAAAGCTGAGTATATGACAGAATAGGTGTCAGAAGACTGGACTACTCAGTTCAGATAAAAATCGTAGTTCTGAAACCGTGGGCATCTGGCATTGTCTGGAGAAATTTTGATTGTCATAACTACTGACGATCTAACGGACAGATTTGGATTATTTACAAACGGACCAAAACGGGTTCAAGGTCAACCCTAAAAGTACAAAACCTCAGATGTTCCCGACTTCATCCGAAATGCAGTGGCAAGTAGGAATTTATCCTTGGGTGCGGGTTGTGAAGTAGTTTAGTCAGAATTCGAATGTCCTAGGGTCTCGGGTGGGGGAATCTGCACGGTCGCCGGGGGTGGGGGTCACAGACGCGGCGGGCACAGCAAGGACCCTGGAACTGTGAGCTGAGATGTGGATGAAGAACCACACTCTCGGATACCGTGTGTAAACACCACGGAGAACCCTGAGTCTCCGGCAGGGGGCGGGAAGGGTGGCTCCGGGGCCCGTGTTCACCCGGTCCAACCAGACACCGGCAAACTCCGGGGCGTGGGGCCCACGTCAGAGCCGCCCGGCCGCCCAGCCCGTGCCGCCCTCTCCCGCACCCGACCACACCTGTGACCCAGAAGGCGACAGGGACGCGGGGCACGGAGCTGAGCGCACGAGTCTCCGCCAGAGCCTCGCCAAAATCTCCCCTGGCCCACCGAGAGTGGCTGCGGGATCGGACGGCGATACTTACTAGCCATGGCTCCCCGCGGAAGCAACATCTGCGGTGGCGAAAGGCGCAGACTCCAGGCGAGTGGTAGCGTGCGAGGGGTGGGGCCAAGATCTAGAGGACGGGCCTCCTGGGCCCCGCCTCCTGGGCCACACCCCTGGCCCTGGGCATCCTGAGCCACGCCCCCGGGCTCGCCTCTCAGACCACACCCTGGGCCCCCTGGGACACGCCCCGGACACGCCTCCCGCTGCCAAGCCGCCCAGTCAGCCCGCAGCCTAGAGCCCTAGGTTCTCAGGAGGGCCTGTTCTGTCTTCACGCCTCAAGTCCCGTTTCCTCTGTTGGGGTGGGGAAAGGAATGTTTTTGTGGTGTGTGGTGCTGGGGCTGCTCGAACCCCAGCACTCTGAACATGCTGAGCAAGGGCTTCACAACTGAGCTTCATAACCCTGTCCCAAATCTGCCATGGTCTGCTGTTGGCCATCAAAAACGACAAATCGTTCATTACAGTCCTGAAAGCAGAATGTCCCCAAAGGCAAGGGGCAAAGAAAGGGCAGCCTTAGTCACCAGGTGTACTGGTAAATGTTTACTACGCGGGTCCCCCGGGGTGGGAAAACCCCGTTCAGAGAACAGATGAGCTTCTTGCAGTTTAGTTCCCCTCTGTGGCCAGAGCCAATAGTATGCTGATTGGCTGGAGTCGTGGGAAAGAAGTTGTGGCTGGGAGGGAAGGGGGGCGGGCATGGAGAGGTGGGTAAGTAGTCTGACCTGACAAGCCTACTACTTCAAGGGGAGAGGACAAGAGATGGCAAGGGTGAACCGATACACTCAACAATAAATCAAACGATCCGCTTGCTAATTAACCTTCTTCAGCATTTGTATTTATTAGACTGTTAATTTTTGTTTTATAGGTGTTTTGTGCCTTTGGCAGATTTGCGGATCAAGATCCTTAAGTGGATTGTAAACTTGATTTTTCAATGACCTGGGATAATTTAAATTCTCAAAACATTGTGTTTTTAAGGAACCATATAAAATAATTGGGGGGCAATTACGCTTTTATGATTTTTCTGTGGTATTGTGATTATGGCAGAATGAGGCATGCTTGAAATACTTATAGGTAACTATGAAAATATTCAATTGAGTTGAAAGTAATCAGCAAAAAAAAGTATTCTGCCAGCTAAATCCTAGCTACTAAGGAGGCTGAGATCTGAGCATCATGGTTTGAAGCCAGCTAGGGCAGAAAACTGTGAAACTCTTATCTACAATTAACCAGCAAAGAGTCCAAAATGGAGGTGTGGTTTTGCCTTGAACAAAAAAACAAAACAAAAAACTAAGGGACAGCTCGCAGGTCCTGAGTTCAAGCCCCAAGACTGGCCAAAAAAAAAAAAAAAAAAAGACAATAGAAAAATTTGGCCTATAAGGAATTGTAGTAAAAAAAAAAAAACAACAAAAAACCTATTTAATGGTTATAGGGCTACAATGCTCTTGAGAATTTTTCTTATAACCAGGCTCCACTTAAAAAATTTTATTGTTATTGTATATACAGAGGGGTTATGTCAGGTAAAGAGTACATTCATTTGTAGACGTCACCCCTTCCAGGCTTCATATTTTTAATATACATTTTAATATATACTTGTATATTTTCAATACATAAATTTGGTTTTACAATACTATCATTCCCCAAGAAAAACACTTTGTAGGGTTAAAAGTTAATTTTTCCAACACAATGTGCCAGAATGTCTGCTATAACAAAATACCTGATGCTATAAATTTCATAAAGTTTACTTAGCCTATAGTTTTGAAGGCTGAAAACCCAATATTAGATGGTCCCTTCAGTTTGTTCTCTGCTAGAGGCCCAATGGGGATGGACAGCACAGTAGGACCAACTGTGAAGGAAGAAAGACCACATGGCCAGACAGAAAGCTAGAGAAAGTGAGGGGCTAGTCTGGTTGTTTTTTTTTTTTTAGTAATAACCTTATGAGAACTAATAAAGATGTCAGTAGAACTTCATCAATCCCCCCCTCCCCATAAGAACAGAGCCCCCAGAGACCCAATCACCTCCCACTAGGATCAAACTTTAAACATATAAGTGAACACTTGGATGGTACACTGAAGCCATAGTAAAAAACAAGAACCCTATCTTCTCATTGGAATTGCCATTGTACCTTTTAAAACACTATTATTTGGCTACTTGTGTGTCAGCCTCTGCACCATGTATTCAGTGCATTGGTTTATGTCTATCCCTTTTTGTCAATAATTGTCTTGATTATTGTTGCTTTGTGTAAGTCATAAGACAGGTGAGTCTCCTGTTTAAAACTGTTTTGCTATTACATTCCCTTGCCTTCCTATGTAGACCTTGGAATGTTTGTCTGGTCTTCTTCTCAAGTCAGGTGTCAGTAAATCACATCTGTAATTCTAGCTACTCAGGAGGCAAAGATCTAAGCCAGGCCAGGAAGGAAAGTCCATGAGACTCTTGACTCTATTTAACCATCAACAAGCCAAGCGAGCTGTGGTTCAAGTGGCAGAGCAACTAGCTTTGAGCAAAAAAGCTCAGGGACAGTGCTCAGGCTAAATTCAAGCTGCAGAACTGGTACAAGCAGACACAAAATCTCAGAACTGCTACTGGAATTAAATTAAATCTGTAGCTCAGTGGGGTAGAAGCAACCAACACCTTATGTTTTCCAAATCATAAACACGAGGTTATCCACTGTTTAAAGTCCTTCGTGTGTGTGTGTGTGTGTGTGTGTGTGTGTGTGTGTGTGTGTGTGTGTACTCTGACTTGAACTCAGGACCTTAGCTTTTTTGCTTGCAGGCTGTTGATTCAGGAAGGAGGATAAGGGACAGTAACAGATGGGGTAAGGTTGATGGGAGGAGTATTTGAATGCATGTAATGGAAATGTCACAATAACCCTCACTCCCCTGCACAACTAATGTATGCTAGCAAAATGTTTTTTAAAAGTTTTCAACTTTCTAATTTGTGTAGTACCAAGACATTTACAAATGGGGAAAAAGACAAGAAACACTGTCTTTAAGAACAAAGTTTTGAGCAAACTGTACCAGTTTATTTACAATTGTAATTTATAAACAGTAACACAAATGTCTTTACATCAATATTATGAAAAAGGGTCCCACGGCTGAAGTGGGTGAAAAAATGAGACTTGGGAACATTTCTGAAGGGGTGCCAAGAAAATGGAAAAAAATGCAATGCAATAGTTTTGGGAGAGTTATAAATATCAAGTGCTGCACTAGGTGCAATTTCATGCAAATGTCTTCATCCACTCAGGTAAGCTTTTTATATAGGTATCAGAATAAAATTTCTTGAATTATATATTCTTTTATTCACTTGATTTACGTTAAGTAAATTAAAATAACTGGCTGTCAACAGGGTACATCTAGATATTTCTATCAGTCCCTTAGAGATAATTTGTTACATTTTAGGACATGGTAGATTATATTTGCTATTTCCCCAAATAGACTTTACAAAAGCCATCTGTGGCTCCAAAGATGTTTCTGGACCTCTCCTCATGTGTGACTAATAAAGGCCTCAGTGAATTAAGCAGAGAAAGCTGCAAAACAAAGCAGATCACTTCAGCTACGTAATATTAAGAGCGTAAAACTAGTTTTAAACCACTGGATCTTTAGTGAGAAGATAGAATAAAAAGAAATGAAAGAAATTTGAGGATATGATATAAAACAACTGAAGTGATCCAGTTAATGATCTGGCTTTTAAGTGGGTATTAGTGTGGTCATAGACCATAATCTCAAAGAAGCTAAATCAATGTGTGGCTTTGAAATACCCTAAGCCAAATATACTTGTAATAAATGCCAATGTCATTTTTACAAATATACCTCTGTCCTCCAAATCCCAACTTTAATCCTAACATGCCTACTCTTTATAATGCTTTGAACTGCTCCTTAGAAACCATGATCAAGTTTAGTACCTCAGAACATTTAATTACCTTCTGGAACAAAGATGACTTAGAAACCAGTGTTCCAATATCTCACTCAAGAGACAACATTTGGAGTTGGCTGGACTCATCAACCATTTTAATAAAAAGATTTCATTCTTTTAAAGAATAGAACAGTGAGATAATTATTAACCTATGTCTTCAGTTTCTGATATGTTTCAGTGGATAAAACTAAATATGGCAATTAATAAAGTCTATGACTAATTCTCTAATTTTCAGTGAAGACATTGCAAATATGTATCTGTATGGTTGTTTTGGAACCTCAAAGTGACACACGTTTCCTTAAAACAGCTCTTCAAAATAGAACTGCATTAGTACCCTTGGCCCTGAATGGCACATGGCCAGTTACTTTAAAGTCACTTAATATCTGACCTTTATAATAAATCATTTTATAAAACTGAAACTGCAAAGAAAAACTTTAAAAAAGTTTAACCACCCCAAGATTGATTATAGTAATTTGCACTCAGACCTGCTATTCAAGCACCCCCATGAGCAAATGAAAGGTCTCTGGTTAGTATTCAGTTAGGAAATATATGTTCATGTTTTTCTTGGTTGCCTTAATTTCACTTAAATAAATTTCTTTTATATTAACTTTCCAAAGCATCCAAAACTTTCATGATCTGTTGTTTTATGGCTCTGGTAGCATCTCCTGCATTTGGAATCAAATACCTATGGGAGAAAAAAAAAGATATTAATATAGAGCAGCTTTCCTTAGGGACTCAGTTGACATGCCACCTCTAAAGGAAAGCTTGAGTCGCAAAGCCAGCACAAAGACGCACTCCTTATGCTCCCTATAACTTACTGCAACAGATAACTAAAACTTTTGTGGGTATAGCAGTTGTAGAGCTTGAACTCAGGGCCTTATGTGCTTCTTCAATTTTTGTGTTCGTGGTTGGTGCTCTACCTCTTAAGTTACAACTCCACTGCTAGACTTTTGTTAGTTAACAAAGAAAAGAGTCTCACAGACTCTTCTGCCTGGGCTGGCTCCAAACCTCAATCCTCAGATCTCAAGCTTCCTCAGTAGCTAAGATTATAGGTGTAAGCCACTGGCACTAAGAAATTAAAACTTACTTTGAAAGAAAATTAAGCATAAAAGCAATGTGATTTTGCACATAGCACTGTTGAAATTCTTCATTATCAAATACACACAATAGCTAGACACAAAGTAACCACATATATTTTACTGCCCCGTGTAAACATAATCTGCCACATGGATATACTTTGATAGTATCTAATTCCAAAGACTAACAACTCAACTAATAATTTGGCTTTGAGTAATTTAAGTTTCCTGAAATGAATTCATATGTAAAACTAGATGATATTCCTCCAGTTTTAGAGAGGGTTGTACACAGTAAATCATGTCACAGATTCTGAAATACTTTCTTTTGTGCTGGTCCTGGGGCTTGAACTCAGGGCTGGGCTCTGCCCTTGAACTTCTTTTGCTCAATTCTAGTGTTCTATCACTTGAACCACAGTTCTACTTCCTCGCTTTTTTGGCAGTTCAGTGGAAATAAAAAGAGTCTCAGGCAAAGAGTGAAAGGTGAACCAATGCAACAGTAATACTTACAAGACAGTATGTTGTAAACCAACTGGGGGAGGGAGTTCGGGAGGAGAAAAATGAGGGAGGAGGTAACAAGTTTGACAAGAAATATACTCACTACCTTACATATGTAACTGTAACCCCTCTGTACATCACTTTGAAAATAAAAATTTTTTTAAATGATGTAGGACCTTCAAGAAGCAGGGCCTAGTGGGAAGTTACTACTGCCCCTCCCATTTGTTCCTGGCTTCTTCTCTCCCCATATTCTCTCTCTCTCTCTCACTCACACACTCACACACACACACACACACACACACACACAAACACCTGCACTCAGTGAACCCCATCACTGTGATCCCATCTGTCATGAAGTTCTCACCAGAATCAAGCTAAAGCTGGCATCATGCCATTGAACCTGTAGGCTCATGAGTTAAATAATAAACTTCTTTATTAAGTTAAAAAAAAAAAAAAGAGTCTCATGGGCTTTCCTGCCCAAGCTGGCTTCAAACTGTGATCCCCAGATCTCAGTGCTAGGATTATAGGTATAGGCCACTGGTGCCCAGCTTGAAATGCGTTTTAAACATGAACTACAGTTATTTATTACAAAATATCAACAGTATGGATTAAATATTCATTTTCCTTCCCAAGAACACAAAGTATTTGTTTTTTTAATTATTATTAAGTAGCTGTACCAAGAAGCTACGACTCCCTTAAGGTTATGAGTTCAATGCTTCTTGGTCAATGTCCTCTTGTCTAGAGGGGACAGAAGAGGAGTACAGAAGTGGAGGGAGGAAGGGTGAACAAATAACAGTCATGGTATTCAATACATACTAAGTAAAAACTGAAATATACACCTTGTGGAAATACTGAAATATATATCTGGAGGAAAGCAAAAGAAGTGATATTGTCCAAGAAGAATTGTACTCATTGCTTGACTTACGAAAAATTGTAACCGCTCTGGTACAATACCTTATATGAAATTATATATATATGTATAACAAAAATTATTCTATAATAAATGAACAAAAATTCTATTATATATTTCATCTCTATGTGGTACATATACAAGGCAGTATAGCAAACTATAAATACTATGAACACTATAAGCACAAGGAAGGGGGAAACTAGTTAATTTATCTTATTTTATTACAAATCAATTTAGTGCAGCATTGGTATAGACTAGTCTTAAAGACTGTTGTGTCAAAAAACTGATGAGATTAGCTATGAGGACTTACTGCAATCATGTACTACTGGCTAAACCACTTATGACTAAGGACCACAAAGGAAGACAGCAAAGGTTACTCACGAAGTGTTTCAAGTATTCTGCTCCACTAAAATAGACAATCTGTGCTTAATGACTTGCAGTAACTAAAAATCATCCCAAGAAAAATCTTACCTTTCAATAGCCAAGATTTCTATTCCAGAAGCACTGCTGTTTCCATATTTGAAAGTAATTAGCTCAGGATGTTTTTTTTTTGACGTAATTTTAACTACAGAATTTAGTGCTTGTCGAGACTGTATATAAGCCAATCCTTTCCGTGAAAGAATCTCCCTTAAACAGTACATGTGTGTTGCAGTCACCAACAAATGACTTGAAAGAAAAAAGAGCATAAGAAAAAATTGTTAAGTAAATGTTAATTTAAAACAAGTGTTTTGACATCAATTACAAAAATATCCAGCTGAAATTATTTTCAAGTTAAAAATACAAACAGGATACTCTATAAATAAATGTTAAAACTTCTTTTGCTTTTCTTTCCTACTTTTCTCCCCGTAATACCAGGGTTTGCACCAAGCCTCTTGCTTGTGAGGCTGGCATGACACTGCCCAGCCCTGCTGTCAGCCCTGTTTTTATTTAGAATAGGGTTTAGATTCCTACTCGGGCCCCTGCCTCAGACTCAATCTGCCTATGTTGAAGCTCCCACCATTGTTAGTATCAAAGGGCTTAGCTACCATGTCTAGCTTCACTCTGTGGAAACTAAGTCTGTCAGACTTTTCTGCCCTTACTGGACTGGATTTTTGAGCCTACTAATTTCAGCCTTCCAAGTAGACTGAGATAACAAGCAAGCACCATTATGCCCAGCTACAAGCTCGGAAGGTGTTTTGAGACTCAATCCTCCTGATCTCTGCTTCCCAAGAAGCTTTAGGAATACAGGCATGAGACACAAGTACCTAGAATTTTTTGCTTTTCTTTGATTATATGCAAAATTGATGTTTTATTGACAGATAAATTTTTTTGACAGATTTTTTTTGTCAGCCTGGGGCTTGAACTCAGGGCCTGAGCATTGTCCTTGAGCTTCTTGTGCTCAAGACTATCACTCTACCACTTGAGCCACAGCACTACTTCTAGCTTTTTCTGTTTATGTGGTATTGAAGAATCAAACCCAGGGCTTCAAGCATGCTAGGCAAGCATTCTACCACTTAACCACATCCCAGCCCATCTATGATATTCTTATCTCTAATTAACCATCAAAAAGCCAGAAGTGAAGCTGTGACTCAAGTGGTAGAGCCCTAAACTTGAACAGAAAAGCTCAGAACATTTCTCAGACCCTGAGTTTAAGATCTAGGATTGGCACCAAAAAAAAAAAAAGTTATGCTGAGTGCTTGTGATTCATGCCTATAATTCTTGCAACTCAGGATGCTGAGATCTGAGGATTGAGGTTCGAAGCCAGAATGGGCAAGAAAGCCCATGAGGCTCATCGCCAATTAACCACCAGAGTGGCACTGTGGCTCACAGTGAAGAGCTCTAAACTTGAAAGAGCTTAGGAAGAGCGCCCAGACCCTGAGTTCAAGTCCTGTGACCAACAACAAAACAACAAAAAGATACTTAAGACACTAAAAATTCTGAGTACAATCTGTATGATTAATTAATTTAAAAATGTATAGATGGAGTAATGGCATTAAAGTTGTCTTGGATAGTTATGACCAAGCATTTAGGAATAAAGTCTTCAAATGGCTTGACAAAAAAAAGTGCATGAATCTATGCATAGACTAACATAAGCAGAGAGAGTATTTTCAACATATTAACAGGTTTTCAATTACTATTTTCATATTTAAATTTTTTTCAAATTAACAGTACTTTAAAAACTGAGACATACAAGTGGATAAACAGCAAATTATATCCTCTTGTATTCTTTTTTTTTTTTTTTTTTTTTTTTGGCCAGTCCTGGGCCTTGGACTCAGGGCCTGAGCACTGTCCCTGGCTTCTTCCTGCTCAAGGCTAGCACTCCGCCACTTGAGCCACAGCGCCACTTCTGGCCGTTTTCTGTATATGTGGTGCTGGGGAATCGAACCTAGGGCCTCGTGTATCCGAGGCAGGCACTCTTGCCGCTAGGCTATATCCCCAGCCCTCTTGTATTCTTATAATTTGATTTTATATCATTAATTCCCTCAAATTCAACTTTACTTTTGAAAAAGACATTTTTAAAAGTACCTGGGAAACATGTGTCCATTTTCTTTCACTTCTTTACAAGGAAAATGATGTTTGATGTCTGGCTTGTTTATCCAAGTCTGAATGTTTACAACTTCTTTTCTATCATCATCTGACATTGAAGAACTGTCTATTTCATCTATAAAGAAAGCAGTGTTAAAAATAGAAATTATTTTCATGAACTCATGCTCATGCTTGTAATCCTAGCTGCTCTAGAAGCTCAGATCTGAGGATCACAATTCAAAGCCAGCTTGTGCTTTAGGAAAGTCAATGGGACTTTTTTCTCCAAATGACTACCCTCAAAAAAAGCTGGAAGCAGAGCTGTGGCTCCAGTGGTAGAGCACTAGCTTTGAGGGGTGGGGGGAGAGCTCAGGGACAGCACCTAAACCCTGAGTCCAAACCTCAGGACCAGCACACATACACAAAGAAAAGTAGACATTATCGACTTTAAATAATTCTTAACCTGAGATTTCAAAATTATTTCTATAGTAATTTATATGTATAGGTTTGGGGGAATGAAAATCAATTCTAACACACTATTTCCTTATGTATATAAATACACAAATACTATGAAATAGCATTTTTATATTGTGAATACACTTTAAAAATGTCTTGACACAGATAATATTTGATTTGACTAGTCTATGGAGAGATGGCTAAATAGCCCAGTAATAAGCACCTGACTTGAGATAAAGATGGCAGAGTTCTTTTTCTTTGCTGCTCTCTGATTTTAAAAGAAAAAAAATAAAATTCCCAGGAATAAATGAGTAAAATTATTTTCTAAAGACATCAAAAACATTCCAATTTAATCTCATATTAAAAAAATGAATAGTCCTTAGGTAAACTGTAAGTGTTCTTCTCTTTGATGTCTACTAAGTGTTTGAGAACATAAAGAAACATATGTAAAAAGAAAATCTGGTGTGTCTGTATTCCAACTTAAGAAACAGGGACACTATTCTAACCAATCACAGCCTCCTTCCATCCTCATCAAATCGAGCAGTCACTATCTCTATTTGGTATGACTCATTCCACAAATGCTTTTAATTTAACCAAACATGAATATCCTCCAATAGTATGTAGCAGTGTTTTCAGTTTAATGCTAATAAAAAGTACACCATTTAACCACACATTCTTCTACAACTTATACCCTGTTCCCAACATTATTAAATTTATGCCTGATACATATAGTTCTAAATTGCTCATTTTTATACTGACCATTTCCCACTGCATGTGTATGATAAATGTAATTAAATATGTCATACTTCTTCATCCACTTGCCTCTCTGCTTCATTAATGAAAGAGGTTGAGATATTTTAGAGAGACAGAAAAAGGAAAATGGCCACAGAAAGGGAAAAGAAAAGCAAACAACTAGAAATAACATATTTATCTCAATACAAGATTTCTGGAAGGTAATTTTGAAACATTTACAAAAAAAAATGTCAACTGTGATTCCCTTTAGTCTAGCAATCCTACTGTTAAGAATTTATGCATTCAATAGTTCATCCAGACATATGTATAAAAATATTGTCATTTGAGCCAGTGGCCAGAGACTCATTCTTGTAAAACTAGCTACTCAGCAGGCTGAGAGCTGAGGATCACAGTTTATGCCTGGGCAGTGAGACTCTCATCTCCTATTAACCACTAAAAAAGCCAGAAGTGGAGCTCAAATGGTAGAAAGCTAGCCTTGAGCAAAAAAGCTTAAGAACAGCTCTCAGGCCCTGAATTCAATCCCCAAATCCAGCATTTTTTTTTAAATGCCATGTGAAACACACACACAAAAATTAAGTAGTTATGGTATATGACAAAGATTTGAGGAGGCAGATGGGCTGAAATGGAGAGTATCAACATGTGTTTATTATATTGCTAAGTGGAAAGGGCAAGATGAAAGTTAGGAATTCTTTTCTTCCTCTTTTTATACACTTATATACTTTTTTCCTAAATAAATACATATTAATATTATAATTAATCAAGATAATCTGGTATATCAAATTATAAACCAATGTAATCAATTTTTTATTGTAAAGGTGTTGTACAGAGGGGTGACAGTTACATAAATCAGGTACTGAGTATATCAGGTACTGAGGTAAAAATACAAGAAAAACCTCCCTGACCCAATATCCCCATCTTGTGGCCTTTTAGAAAACTGCCTCAAGTTTCAAATAATTTTTTTTCCCAGATGTCCATTTTAGAATTCTCTGAACTCTAGTCTCTTAGTGAGTGATGAAAGGGACTTCACATTAGACTTGTCATGTCTACAGATGAAGTCTGAACCCACAAACCCTTAAATTCTTTCTGTAGAATCTCACTGCTTGTTTTTATAAAGCAGTCAGTCATAATTCATTGGTTCCAGGATGATTTCTACAATTACTCCTAGTGGCTGAAGAAAAAGTCTGTAGGTAAGTGATACTACACCTGTGTCATACTCTTCTTCGTCTCCAATGCTGAAAACAGGCTTCACACCACGGTAAGGTTTGCCTACTCTGTCACTGCTGCTCACATGCCTACATTCAAAGAATTTTAAAAGGGAAAGTATCAGTTAAATAAAGGTTTTTCACCAAGCATCATGTGAATATTCAAACAAATGTTCTTTGGCCCCATAACACCACCCATAACTTTAGGACAGCTATGTTAAGGAAACTGAAAGAAGAATAAAGAATTTATATTAGCAAAAGTACCAAACATGTATGATAAGCTGATATTCTTTAAATCTGTAAAACTCAAATGATAAACAATTTCAATATTTGTTATTTCTGATCCTCAGAAAGCTATGTATCTTTCTCTGCTCTTTTTCATCATCACTAAATTTATGATATGGCAGTGATATCTAACTTTTAGGGTTACTGTGAAAAATAAATTGATTATTTTTAAAGAAATGGCTAGTATACAGTGAATTCAATGTATATGTATACATGTTTATCATATAAAACAAGTTATAGGGGTTTGGAGGCATAGCTCAGGTCATAGAACACCAGCCATGAGCAAAGTTCATGTCCCAGTCTCAGACAATAAACAAAAAAACAAAACAAAAAGAAACAAGTTATAGCACTAAATATTTAAAATTTAATAATAGTGCTCAAGACTTCCCTTACAAGTATCTTAGAATTTTTTCCTGATTTTCTTCTCTCTGGTATGGTCAGTGTGCATGTTACTGGAGATTCATCCAGAGGCTCACATGAGCTGCACCGGCCAGCCCTCCTTTTCTTTTTCTTGTCTGAGACTTGAGATCCAAACTCTTAACCTGACACTTTTGATCATCAGCTGCCAATGTACCACCTGAGCCATGCTTCCAACCCTATCCCTACTTTTATTTCAATTGAGGCTAAGATTTTGTTTCTGGTGGATAAATATAATAAGCAATGCAAATGAATCTAATTTCTTTTTCCAGAAGCAGAGACACGAGAAAGAAACACGAGGCCGAAGCATATAGAATCAATGAGTACTACAAAAGTATGCCTTCTCTCGTAACATAGTAATACTTCACCATTTTTCAAGTAAACAAAAATGAAGTCAAAATATTTCAACAAAATACTACATGCTTCTGGGGGGAAACGTGCTCTATGTGCAGGGTAAGTTTGAGGTTATCCACTACAGAAGAAGATGAATACTTAGCTTTCGTCATCATGCACGAAGAAACTCAGAATACCCTACCCTGTACTTTCCAAAGTCCAAGGTGGGGACTTGGGAGGAGCCAGGTGTCATGTCTCAGTTTTAATTTAATAAGCTGCATTTATTTAAATAATTTTAATGTATAGCATCAATTAAAATCTCACTATAAACTAGTTTTGTTGAAATAGACAAATCTTTGCTTCTTCCAAACATTTCTTTAAAAAAAAAAACAATTATGAATTAGGTTAACTTGTACATAAAGTTGTCAGAAGCAACAAACTCAACTTAGTTTTTAGGTTAAAATATAGCTAATGTAAAATTATTCTATATTTATGTTCAGTTTACTGGGCTATAGTTTATATCAGCGATTTCATTATAAAGGGCTATAGTGGGCTGGGGATATGGCCTAGTGGCAAGAGTGCCTGCCTCATATACATGAGGCCCTGGGTTCGATTCCCCAGCACCACATATACAGAAACTGGCCAGAAGGGGCGCTGTGGCTCAAGTGGCAGAGTGCTAGCCTTGAGCAAGAAGAAGCCAGGGACAGTGCTCAGGCCCTGAGTCCAGTCCCCAGGACTGGCCAAAAAAAAAGCTCAGGGGCAAGGCCCAGGCCTTGAGTTCAAGCTCTACGACCAACCACACACACACAAAATTACAGAATGATAGGGGCTTAAATTCCTAGTTTAAATCTAAATAAAGGGCTATAGTTTGTATCAGTGGTGTTCCAACAAAGGCTTAAGGGTGAAGACAGTGTCCAGCTTGGTGATACGGAGTGGTGCTGGACACTTTGAGAGGACGAGTCTCTTATGAAGGTTTTCAGGCAGCATGGGGAGATGAACTCAACAGGAAATTGGGACCATGACCCATCGTGGTTCTCTTGTACATCCCATCCATGAGGTGACCAGTTTTACCCCACTGTGTATTCCCCACCATGAAATGCTGCCTTACCACAGGCCCAAAAGCAATGGGTCAGTACTAACATTGACCAAAACTCCCAGATTATGAGTAAAAATAAACAATTCCTCTCTTTAAAGATTATCTCAAGTACTTTGTTACAGTAATGGAAAGCTGATAAAACAGTTCAACCAACTTTAAAATTCAGATTGAACATTTTATCTAAAGACAAATTACAAAATTTACATTATAAAATTTTGATATTAAATTGTCAATTATCTTCTGATCTTAAAGCTTAAACTACCACAACACAAAAAGTAACAACAATCATACTATATCTCTAATCCTCACTACTCAGGAAGCTGAGACCTGGAAGATCGTGGTTTGAAGACAGCCTGGGCAAAAAATATCCATAAGACTCTTATTTCCAATTATGAACCCTCAAAATGCCAGGCTGGAAGCATGGCTCAAGAGGGAGAGCAGCAGTCATGGACAAGAAAGTCAAAGCACAAATCTTTTAAACAGATTTATGTTTAATTCACCAACCTAAATACATATATTTTTAATCTAACATTTACATGTATTAACATAATGCATCTTAGAATTTCGAAGCTTAGAGGTGCAGCTCAGTTGCAGAGAGCATGTGCAGCCCTACAAGGTCCTGGGTTCAATTCTCAACAACATTTTTTGAACCATGATTTGTACTAATTATTAGGTACTATTAATTTTGTTCAAGCAGCAAACTGACAGTAGTAAATTATTTCCAAAGTTAAAGTCCTGCCTCCTTTATTCTATATACATCCTCTTCTTTACCCTTTCTTGTCTCAGAATCAACACCGCATGGGTTTGAACAAGTTTGATTTTTATCTAAGGAGACAGAAACATGCAAGGAAAAAAATGACCCAAGTAAAAACCAAAGAGGAAAGCCGAACTACCAGCATACACACTCTTACAAGCAACATGAGCAAACGTAAGCTTTCGAAATAACTGCATGAAATTATAGCCAAAGAACACAAGTGCACAGTGTGAGGCATGCTAATGGAAAAGGAAGGCTCAACAAAGCTGCTCTACTTTGGCTTACCGCTCTGCACACGATCTGTCTGGCCAGGGAAGATTGAAAGACATTCTATAGCAAATCGAGGCAGAGGACAGAATGAAATGATTACAAAGAAAAAAAAAAAAAACCAAAAATATAGTGTAATCAGTTTCCCTAACTCAGAAGTACATTACAAAGAAAATATCTCAATTATTCTAAGTACAAAGAAATAGGAAGAGATGCTAGCTTGAATTCATACATTAACAAAGACAATCATCTTTTCAGCTGACAATCATTATTAATTTCCATTGGTTAAATGAAATGAGTGCATTTTAAAGTAAAAATTTTAATGGTCATGCCACAGAATATAGCAGAAATAGTACTGCAATTCAGAAGCACTAACTCCAAGTACATGTTAGGCTTTTGAGAACAAATCTTTCAGACTTGATAAAACACTTTAGCAACAATCAAGAGTATTTTACATAGGGACAGTTTTTTGGATTAGTAAAAATATTTCATTATCGTTTTTTAGCATTTACTAAATGGAAATAAATGTACTTCTGACATCCGGTTCTCACAATCAAGTATTTCACTTCCCAAATACATGCAAGTAAAATACGAAAGTGAAATCAAATACTATTAAAAAGTATCCAAGTTTACTTGCTTAGAAACAAATTGTTTTAAACTTGTTCCTAAACAAGAAAGATCAATTACACTAGGCAAGCATTCTACCACTAAGCCACATTCCCAGCCCTCAGATCAATTAAACTAATACATAGAAAATATATTATTCACTTATACTTACAGATATGAATGTAAAACAATGAGTAGTAAAATAGATATTTGAAGTGTGATACTACCATATTTAGCATAAGCAAATTGTGTACACTTTAAATTCCTAGAGCAGAGGAAGGAATTCCAGCTATAAAATCCCTGCATTTGGTAGATGCTCCTCATCCAGTTGCTACTTGGGAAACAGCTACTAAATGAAGTGTGTAAGATGTACAGACACATGAATGATACAAAGGAACAGACTCCTTATTTGTATCTTATTCTGAGCAGTGGAAGAGGAAAGGCATCTCCACACCCAAATTTTACAAAATACAGTATACTCTGAAATTATAGTAAAAATGATAAAATTATCTGAGAGAAAACATACTTTATGATCCTTTCCTAGAACACTTCCAACAAACATGTATTTACTGTAAAACATAATTCCTTAGTCTTAATAAGTCCTCATGAACCATACTGTGTAAGAAACTTACCTGTCCACAGGAGTTGATGTATTCTCAATAAAACTAATAACTTTTTCCCTGACATTAACAGATTTTGTCTTCAGAGCCACAGTCATTTTATTTACTAGTGATTTCATTCCTCTATCATTTGAGCCATTAGAAGATTCACCCTGAAAAATAAGAACATAACATTAACTGCTCTCCAAATAATTAGCACACTACTAGTAAAGGATATCCGTGTTACATACTGAATTATATCTCCCAACAAACACCTATGTTAAAATCCAAATTCCTAATTCCTAGTATATCTCAGAATAAGACTGTACTTAGAAATATGGCCTTTAAAGTTAGTAAGACCTCATCTCAACTGGGCATAGTGCTATGCTTCTGTAACGTCAGCTACATGAGAAATATACGTACAGAGGTTACCCATGAATCTACATGGGAGAATCCAGGTATAAGATCAGTCCTAGGCAAAAACATGAGACTATCCAAAAAGTACTAAAGCTAAATGAGTTAGGGGAGTGGCTCAAGTAGTAGAGGTCTTGTTTAGCAAATGCACAGGTTCTAAGTTCAAACTCCAGCATTACATCAGGATGGGTTCTAATCCACTCCTTTAGAGGAGACAGCCCAAAACTTGTGGCTCACACTTGTAATCCTAGCTACTGAAAAAGCTGAGAGATCTGTAGCACTGTCTGGGCAGAACTGTCTGGAGATTCCCTCTCCAGCAAAATGGCAAACTGGATGCATGTGGTGGACAAGAAAGCCAAGAAAGAATACAAGGCTCTAACTTCAAAATGCAGGACTACCACCCTCCTTCCTCTTCCTCTCTTCCTCTTCCTTCCCCCCCCGCCTCCTCTCACACACACACGCTTAAAAACATTTTAGTGATTTTAATAAGTGAACTTTTGATCGTCATTCCCTTCTAAAATGAAAATAATCAAGGTATATGAAAATATATCAGTATAAAAGTAATTTATAACAGGGCTGGGAATATGCCCTAATGGCAAGAGTGCTTGCCTCGTATACATGAAGCCCTGGGTTCGATTCCTCAGCGCCACATATATAGAAAATGGCCAGAAGTGGTGCTGTGGCTCAAGTGGCAGAGTGCTAGCCTTGAGCAAAAAGAAGCCAGGGACAGTGCTCAGGCACTGAGTTCAAGGCCCAGGACTGGCAAAATAATAATAATAATAATAATAATAATAATAATAATAAAAGTAATCTATAACAAAAAAGACAGGAAATGTAAATATTCCACAGTATGGTACTAGCTGAATAAATTATATGTAAACATACCTATGCAAAGGAATACTACTTGGTTTCTCACACCAAGACCTCTTACATATTTCAAGAATCACAGTGGCAAAAAAACTCAGAATCATTATTGTCTGATAATGCTGTAACAATAATCTTAGTTTTGCATAGAAAAATCAATGCATTTAGTGAATTACAACTTTATAATAATTACTATTCAATATTTAGGGACAAGAACTATACATGCTTTCACACATGTAATCTTCAAGTCCTTCTTAAGAAGAAAGTTCTGTTATTGTCCCAGCTGATTTCACTGAAGATCAATCATGAAGAAGGTATAGAGGTGAAACCCAAACTCAGGTAAAGCAGAGCCATAATTCTAAATTAGTAATCGTGATCCTGTACTGCAGTTTTCCCACTCTTTGTTTTAAAGAATAAACATGAGATAACTGTTGTTTGTTAAGAAATTTTAAATGACATCAAATTCAATGAACATGAAATATGGAAAAAGCAACAAAGACTTATTACGCAAATATTTCCAAAATTCAAACAGAAAAAAAAATGATCTGCTAGGGTAACACCGCACAGCTCAGTAAATGAAAATCAAATAAGGTGGGCATCATTTCCTGTCTTTCTTGGCTTAGCCCATTCTCACTTGTGAATACTTCTACAGTCCTAGGCCTGTAAAGCTGTAGCTGGAATGATACAGATACAGAGTGCAGGAGATGTGAACAAGAGCCTAACCATCTCCTACTCCAAATGAATTGAGAGCTTACTGAAATCAGCTCACTTAGGAGTGTTGTCCAGTTTGTTCTACAGGCACTCTCATCATTTCATTGATCCATGTAATAATGAGACTCTTCACTGTTTGCATATGAAATATTTTGGCTCCATTTCCGTTGTAGTGGGGTTTGGTAGCTAATTGCTTTATTCTGGAAATTGATTAAAATTGACTCTATACATAAACTTACATCAACAGAATTAATACTGCTCCTTGAGCCAGAGGTGCTAGCAATCCAATGGCCATATCCATTTTCTGGTCCATCCACATTAATATCTGCCAGGTGTTGCTGCAGTGCTTAAAATAAACAAGACAAGACCAAGCCTGAATTTCTGTGAAGATTCATAACCAGAGAAGTATAACAAACATTTCACCACTGAATGAAAAAGATGTAAGGCTATACTATAAATGAAGGTGTTTCTTGCTCTATGACTATTTTGAAGTAAAGGAGTAAGAGCTATGATAAACCTTTCTTTCTCTATCTCTTAAAAGCCCTTGGCAGAGAACTTTTCTTAACTGTCCCTGAGAAAGATGCTAACTATAAAGGCTTTCTATTTTCCTTTTCAGAAGGCAAATGGTCAAGTATTAACAGATAGTCTCTGCAACATTTCTATGACATCAATAGAAAACATATATACACAATGGAATACTACATAGCGATTAGGAATGGTGAAATACTGTTATTCGCAGGGAAATGGTCAGAACTCAAACAAATAATGTTGAGCGAGACAAGCCTAGAACACAGAAAACAAAGGGGCATGATCTCCCTGATATATGACTGTTAACAAAGGGAGACAGAGAGACAGTAGAGACCAAATCTGTGAAACCAAAAACTGCTTGTCAAATAGTATTCCCCACAGGAATGGGGCAGTGACCCAACAGTATGTAACTAAAACCAAACAATTACTCAACATATAAAGGTCAAAAATTGACCTCTCAGGGGAATACAACAGCTCAAAAGCTATGTATGTACGTTCATATAAGACTACTGTCAACATATTGTCTAATATCGACATTACATTTAAAGCCCTAGGCGGACTTTCTTGGGCGTGGCCACGTGGCTACTGTATATGTTCTTGATACATTGTATATTGTATATATGTCTACCTGACCTAGAGAAGGGATAGAAAAACAGGGCGTAATATATCACAAGAAATGTACACACTGCCCTACTATGTAACTGTACCCTTTTTGCACAACACCTTGTCAAAAAAATTTGTGTTCAATTAATAAATAAAAAAAAAGAAAACATAGGGAGGCTTTGTTATACCCTAAGGAGACATCAAATCATTCTTCCCATAACAGAGAAGTCTTATTTATTAACAATTCTGGAAGGAGAAATTATTCTTGGTAAAAAGAAAGAAATAATGGCACTTTAAAAAGTGTCTAAATATATACAGTATACTAGCTGTCTAGTATTTTTATGTGGCTTAGTGGTAGAGTGCTTGCCTAGCATGCATGAAGCCCTGAGTTCGATTCCTCAGCACCACATAAACAGAAAAAGTCAGAAGTGGCTCTGTGGCTCAAGAGGTAGAGTGCTAGCCATGAGCAAAAAGAAGCCAGGGACAGTGCTCAGGCCCTGAGTCCAAGCCCCAGGACTGGCAAAAAAAAAAAAGAAGAAAGAAAATAAAATATAGAGTACATTTTATCTATACAAACTCCCATTTCTGAAAATATAACGTATATTAGCTCCCAGGAATTGGGAGGATGAGGCAGGATGATTAAGAGTTTGAGGACAGGGCTGGGGATATGGCCTAGTGGCAAGAGTGCTTGCCTTGTATACATGAAACCCTGGGTTCAATTCCCCAACACCACATATACTGAAAACGTGGCACTGTGGCTCAAGTGGCAGAGTGCTAGCCATGAGCAAAAAGAAGCCAGGGACAGTGCTCAGGCCCTGAGTCCAAGGCCCAGGACTGGCAAAAAAAAAAAAAAAAGAAAGAAAGAAAATAAAATATAGAGTACATTTTATCTATACAAACTCCCATTTCTGAAAATATAACATATATTAGCTCCCAGGAATTGGGAGGATGAGGCAGGATGATTAAGAGTTTGAGGACAGGGCTGGGGATATGGCCTAGTGGCAAGAGTGCTTGCCTTGTATACATGAAACCCTGGGTTCAATTCCCCAACACCACATATACTGAAAACGTGGCACTGTGGCTCAAGTGGCAGAGTGCTAGCCTTGAGCAAAAAGAAGCCAGGGACAGTGCTCAGGCCCTGAGTCCAAGGCCCAGGACTGGCAAAAAAAAAAAAAAAAAAAAGAGTTTAAGGACAAACTAGACTAAACAGAATAAAGTATAAAATAATGCTTTTCAGATACCTTTTTTTTCCGGGTCCAGAGTCTCGATCTGGACACTGTCCTTGAATTCCTTTTTGCTCAAGGCTAGAGCTCTATCACTAGAGTCACAGTGCCATTTCTAGCTTTTTCTGTGATTAGAGTTAAGAATCTCATGGGCTTCCCTTCACTGGGCTGGCTTTGAACTGCTATCCTCAGATCTCAGCCTCCTGAGTAGCTAGGATTACAGGTGTGATCTACCAGTGCAGCTTTCCAGATACTTTGGAGAACTATCTGCTAACAACCAAACTCTATCAGGTCATCAGGATTCCTAATAAATAGCACTGGGTCAAGGGCCAATGCTTGTTTACCAATACTTATTAATAATAGCTTTTATAGATAAGTCTAGGTATGAGCCTCAAAGGTTTATACATTATATATACAGGAGATAATCATAATGAATGCAAATATCAACAAAACCAAAAGGAAACTGACACTAATTTACCAAAAGTTCTAAGTTATGTTATAAAATTATGTTAGGTCAGAAGTTACTCCTGGGGCTGGGAATATGGCCTAGTGGTAAAGTGCTCGCCCGCCTCGTACACATGAAGCCCTGGGTTCGATTCCTCAGTACCACATATATAGAAAAGGCCAGAAGAGGCTCTCTGGCTCAAGTGGTAGAGTGCTAGCCTTGAGCAAAAAGAAGCCAGGGACAGTGTGCTCAGGCCCTGAGTTCAAGCCCCAGGACTGGCAAAAAAAAAAAAAAAAGTTACTCCTGATAAAACACCCATGACTAAATTTCAAGATTCTATTATCTTCAAATTATGTTGATTTTATAATTTATCTCTTTCAGCCTTGATAGTTCTATACTTTGATACCTCTTTTCTTAATATAAAGCAAGTTTTTAAAAAATCTTATTATACTGACCTACTCCTTCATAAGTTTGAAATACTGCAGACGTTGCCAATTATTATACTATACTGGATTACCAGGAATTAGTCTACAGGTTTGAAAGTGTCAGGTTTGTTTGTTTGTTTGTTTTTTTACATCCAACCAATGTTTTCTTGCCAGCTTATTGCTTCAAGCAGTTAAAAAACAGGCAGTACAGGGCTGGGGATATGGCCTAGTGGCAAAACTGCTTGCCTCGTATACATGAGGCCCTAGGTTCAATTCCCCAGCCACACATATACAGAAAATGGCCAGAAGTGGCGCTGTGGCTCAAGTGGAAGAGTGCTAGCCTTGAGCAAAAAGAAGCCAGGGACAGTGCTCAGACACTGAGTCCAAGCCCCAGGACTGGCCAAAAAAAAAAACAACAAAAAAAAACAAGCAGTACAAAGGGCAAATTATAACCAGTATTGCTCTAATGCTTGTTTCCTAAGCCTACCAGTCTTCTCCACAGAGGAAAACAATATGAGCAAGTTTTCATAACCTTTTATAAAAAGTATTTTTGGAGGCATTGAGGATATAGCACAATGGCACTTGCTTCACAAGCATGAGGCAAGTCAGGTGCTGGTGGCTCATGCCTATAATCCTAGCCTCAAGAAAGGCTAAAATATGAAGACTGGTTCAAAGCCAGCCCAGGCAGGAAACTCTATGAGAATCTTAACTCCACTTAGCCACAAAAAGGTGGATGTATACCTACGGCTCAACATAAAAGCTCAGGGACAGTTCAAACCCCAGGACTAGCACAAAGAAAAAAAAAAAGTAGAGGCAAAGATATTAATAAACTAAAGGCTTACCCATAAATCCTCCACTGGCAATACTCACATATTCTTTGTTTTTCTGTAATGAAAATAAAGTTTAAATTATTATTCTTGATACTGAAGCACTTTAGAGTATTTTATTATACATCAGTTGTACAATGAGTTTCATTGTGATGTTGCCATATGTGTATGTAAACAATGTATCCCAGTCAAACTCAGCATGTTTCTCCTTTATCCACCTACTTCATTCTTTTTTTTTTTTGCCAGTCCTGGGGCTTGGACTCAGGGCCTGAGCACTGTCCCTGGCTTCTTTTTGCTCAAGGCTAGCACTCTGCCACTTGAGCCACAGCGCCACTTCTGGCCATTTTCTGAATATGTGGTGCTGGGGAATTGAACCCAGGGCCTCATGTATACGAGGCAAGCACTCTTGCCACTAGGCCATATCCCCAGCCCCACCTACTTCATTCTTAAAACAATTTCGCCAGATTTATTTTCATACATGCAAATAAACTACTTCAACTATATTCATCCTCATTCACTCTCTCTATTATCTCACCCATTCCCAACAGCATCCCTCAACAGAGCCTGTTTCATTTTCCTGGAATTTTTTTAAGTACTAATTGTACCAAGGTTTTCTTGTTTTGTTTTTTGAAATCGCCCCCCCCCCTTTTTTTTCTTTTTGCCAGTCCTGGGGCTTGAACTCAGGGCCTAAGCACTGTCCCTTGCTTCTTTTTGCTCAAGTCTAGCACTCTACCACTTGAGCCACAGCACCACTTCTGGCTGTTTCTATATATGTGGTGCTGAGGAATTGAACCCAGGTCTTCATCTATATGAGGCAAGTGCTCTACCACTAGGCCATATTCCCAGCCCCTGTACTAAGGTTTTCCCATGGTATTTCAGACATGCATGTACTATATTTGAGTAAGAAGTAACCTTTCTTTTATTGCTTTCTCTTTTCCCACCCCTGACCATCCTACTCAACTACAGCTTTTATTGAGATTCCTTATGCCATTTTCATACATAGTTGCACTGGTTCTGAAGCAATTTTGAAATTAATTTTTATTATTCTGCATTATTTTAACTTTCTCCACTAAAACAGTTTAAAATCATCTGGTAATCTCTCCTCCAAATATCTATTTCATTTTAACTTTTGTCTCAAGGATTTTACTTTGTGAATAATTTTCTCAGATCAGATTCCCAGTAAAATGAAACATAATAGAAATGAATCTAAACTGAGTGACTTGCATAACAACAAGCCAACTATCTTCCTGACTCCACAGTTTAAGATCATAAAAAGTAAGGACTTCACACTGCCTTTCATATAAATCTGTAACCCCTCTGTATCACACTTTAACAATAAAAAAAGGACTTCAATGTGAAAACTACAGAAGAACTTAATAAACTAAAAGAAATAAAGAGTCATCATTGGCTGATACAATGAAAGAAAAAAGAGGGACAGGTTACATAAAACTATTAATACAAATCAGCTATGCTGAAGACAACAGTCAGACACGAAAAGATGTTTAAATATCATGATAAATATGTATAAATATCCAAATCGACAGTGAAGACATTAAAATGAACTATATAGACACAACGATGCAAGAGCATAATGTAGATAGATAAGCAATTTGTTGTATTAAAAAGGCAATATTTTCAGACTGATTAAAAAAAATTCACTCCTTCACTTTGTATATCAAAATAAAAATTAGGTAGTTCAAGACTATATTGTTTCAAAACATTCAAAAAAGAAGAAGAAGAAGAAGAAGAAGAAGAAGAAGAAGAAGAAGAAGAAGAAGAAGAAGAAGAAGAAGGAAGGAAGGAGGAAAGAAAAGAAAAATACTAAATATGGGAGAAAAGTCTGGAGAAGAAAATTACCTTTGCAGGCAAGACACAAAACTAAAAAGCTGTGAAGAAAAATACAGAAAATACATTTAGCTACATGAAATTATCTATGTGAATTTCTTCATGGTGACAGCAATGACCAAGCAAATGAAATAATCTATGTCAGCATACCTGTAAAAAGTGTGCCAGGACCATGTTCATATACATGTCTTCTTCCTCCCTGCCACTACCCATAAAACAGAGGTGCTCCCCGCCAGCTATGGAGCCAGACTCAATGGACTGCTTCTGTGCTTCCAGCAAGGATTTTACTGACTGTGCAAACTCAGATGGATTCTGAAGCATCTAGACAAACCAAAAAAATAAAAAACTTGGCAAGTGTATGCTCTACGTGCATTTCAAATTTTAAAATATTTTTCCAGGAAAACCTTTGATATTTGTAGAGGCATGCAGAGTGATGGAAAAATAAATCTCTTACAAATAAAATTCCCTGGGATAAGAGAAAAGGAATGTGTATATACAACGTATATTTAATGTTTCTACAATATATTAGGACAGAGTTGAAAATTCAAAGATCATATTTTTAAAAATACTGCTCTACTACAGAAAAAAAAATCTTAGAAAGCAAAACAACTAGTAGCTACAGTGTCTGTGGGCTTAATGCCAAAAAGACAGATCAAACAGCTCTACAGCTTAATTTCTACTTATCCAATGAACCATTATTTCTTATAGGATAGGTAGAAATAGAAGCCATTATTTAGGAACACTATTTAGGTACTGGTGATACAAGGATGAAAACTCACAAAGTATATATAAAGATGTTAACTACAGCACTGGTTTTAAAAATAAATTTAAAAATAACCAAAACACACATTTATCAGTTCATGAACTATGGTATACCTATACCATGGACCATTATACAGCATTAAGTATTTATTATACATAATGTCCAAGGAAACTTGAGTGAAAAAACAAGCGATAAAACAAGAAATATGTTATTGAAAGTCTGAAAGGTAAGCAAGTTGATAATAGCAGTGAACAATAGAGTTCTTGTTTCTTAATTGTAAAAAAGAAAGTGTTCGAGATCACCAGAGGGCTGGGAATATGGCCTAGTGGTACATGAAGCCCTGGGTTTGATTCCTCAACACCATACACATAGAAAAAGCCAGAAGTTGCACTGTGGCTCAAGTGGTGGAGTGCTAGCCTTGAGCAAAAAGAAGCCAGGGACAGTGCTCAATTGCTCCTGAGTTCAAGCCCCAGGACTGGCAAAAATCACCAGAGTAAAATTTTAAATAGGCCTAAGAGAAGATTCAAGGAAGAGAAAAGTGCAGAGTTCACTAACAGGCTACAAGCAACCAACAGTATTTCTCACCCACAGGACCAAATGCTCTAGGCTCTTTCTTTTTTCTTTTGTTAGGTCCAGATCAGGGCTTAAACTTGGTACCAGATGCTTTCACTGAGCCCCATTTCTAAACCTCCTCTGGGCTTTTTTATTATTTCCACTCTCAGTTCATTTCCTCTGAATACCACCTAGGTCCTTCTACACTTCCATTAGCCTGTCAATTTGTCCAGACAAGATGGAGATAAAGGGCAAACCACATATTTATTACCCTACTCCTCTCTGCTTTCCCATCTCTATGGTTCTCATGACCTTAAAACAGTTTAAGTGATGTAGCCTCAGTTTTACCAACAGCTTTAAGTATCTCTGACAATCTTTAATTACTTACTTTATCCACTCCTTAACTAAAATTACTCTGGTATTCTAATTTTAACAACTAGGCACTTGTATGTCAGATATTATCTTCTTACATATTAATTACATGTATTAATATTGTGCTATGATTTTTTAAAAATAGCATAGATTTTGTAATTCTTACCCAATTAAAAAAAGAGCTGATATCTGTAGCAGACTTACTAGGTGCAAGGCACTATGCTAAGTGATCTACCCCAAGAAGCCCACAGTAAGCACAGAATTTACTGACATAACAATGATAAACAGAAGTAAGCCATAGGCAACAGTTCTCAATTACCCTTTATGATGACCCAAGGGTGTTTCTAGGTGAAAAGGAAACCTGAGAGTGACCCTTCTTCTAAGGGCATAGACTCTTCTCATTAAGCAGATAAAAACTTTCTCAATCTAGGCCAGGTATATTGACAGATGAAGAAACAATTGCTTTCTCTCATAAAAAAATTAATTAGCATGTATACTAACCAGATCTGAATCTAAGTGGAAAGCAGTTGATAAATGGCCAGCATTATACTGTTCTGCAGGACGGCAATCAACAACAAAGAAGCGGACTCCTTCCTAAAAGGGAAACAACATCTGACACAATGGAATTTGACATCAGGTTCCAGTTATACAGTGTGATAGTAACAAAAACCCAAGGAGAGGCAACACATTTAAAAAAAATGGATTTCAAAAATTTGAAACATTCATTTTTTGTAATTTTTTTTTTTTTTTTTTTTTTTTTTGCCAGTCCTGGGCCTTGGACTCAGGGCCTGAGCACTGTCCCTGGCTTCTTTTTGCTCAAGGCCAGCACTCTGCCACTTGAGCCACAGCGCCACTTCTGGCCATTTTCTGTATATGTGGTGCTGGGGAATCGAACCCAGGGCCTCATGTATACGAGGCAAGCACTCTTGCCACTAGGCCATATCCCCAGCTCCAAGTTTTTGCTTTGTTTTGTTTTTTTCCAGTCCTGGGCCTTGGACTCAGCGCCTGAGCACTGTCCCTGGCTTCTTTTTGCAGAAGGCTTGCACTCTGCCACTTGAGTCACAGTGCCACTTCTGGCCATTTTCTGTATATGTGGTGCTGGGGAATCGAACCCAGGGCGTCAAGTATACGAGGCAAGCGCTCTTGCCACTAGGCCATATCCCCAGCCCTTTGTAGATATTTTTTAAAAGCCTCAAAGTCCTAAACACCTTATTTTAAATGTTTAACATATTTTAGCTACTGCTCTTGAAAGTCTTAATATGAAGCAAGAGTATGAGCTAGAAAACTACCTATACTGGAGTCTAAAACTGTATTATTTAATTTCAGTAAGATGCATTGTTATTTCTGCTATTCAGTCCACATCTTACCATATAAGAACTAAATACCTTTCTTGTGTATGATAGGGAATTCATGTGAATAAGTCTCTTTAACCTATTTTGCATGGTTTTTTAATATTCTAATATGACAGATATGTTGAGCTGCTTATATTTTTAAAACTGAACAACAGTACAGATACTGTATGAAGTTCAACTGAAATGTACCATAAAAGCTCATCTTCCCATCCCTGTTCCTCTCCTGGGCACAATCTCAGAAAACATAGCTCACCTTCAAATACCAAGGTTAAGTAATGAGCAACATATACTAAAAATCAAATTGACTTCTTAGATTTTCGTGAACAGAAGATTATGATATACTTCCAAAAATTTGCTTTATTCACTAAACTATGTAATTCAATTAGGATATAATTACTCAGTCTAACTGTCAAAGGCTAATAAATTCACCCCTTTAAAGTATAACATACACTAATTATTCCCAGTAAGGGAGACCATAGAGTCCATGTTTCTTTGGGTCTGGATCACTTCACTTAGTATAATTTTTTCCAAGTCCTTCCATTTCCTTACAAATGGGAAAATGTCATTCTTTCTGATAGAGGCATAAAATTCTATTGTGTATATGTACCACATTTTCCTGATCCATTCGTTTACTGAGGGGCATCTGGGTTGGTTCCAGATTCTAGCTATGACAAATTGTGCTGCGGTGAACATTGTTGTGCTGGTGGCATTACTGTGATTTTGATTGTGGTCTTTTGGATAAATACCCAAAAGTGGGGCTGCTGGGTCATAGGGGAGTTCTATATTTAGCCTTCTGAGGAATCTCCATACTGCTTGCCAGAGTGGCTGAACCAGTTTACATTCCCACCAACAATGAAGAAGGGTTCCCTTTTGGCCACATCCCCTCCAACAATTGTTATTGTTAGTTTTCTTGATATATGACATTCTTACTGGGGTGAGATGGAATCTCAATGTTGTTTTGATTTGCATTTCTTTTATGGCCAGTGATGTAGAGCACTTTTTCATATGTCTCTTGGCCATTCTCATTTCCTCATCAGAGAAGTCTCTTTGCAAGTCTTTAGCCCACTTGATGAGGGGGCTATTGGTTCTTTGCGGTTTTGTTTTGGAAGAAGGTAATTTTTTTAGTTCTGCATATATTTTAGAGATGAGGCCTTTGTCCATTGAAAGCCCGGTAAAGATCTTCTCCCAGTCTGTGGGCTTTCTGTTTATCTTGCGAGCTATGTCCTTTGCCATGCAGAAGCTCTGCAGTTTGATGCAGTCCCATTTGTCCAACCTTTCTTTGATTTGTAGCCTTTCTGGGTCATTGTTAAGGAAGTTCCGTCCTGCGCCAAGGAGCCCAAGTGTTTCTCCTACTCCTTCCTTTAGTGTTTTCAGGGTGTCTGTTTTGATTTCGAGGTCTTTAATCCATTTGGAATTGATTTTGGTGCAGGGTGATATATAAGGATCTAGTTTTACTTTGTTGCATGTGTTGAGCCAGTTTTGCCAGCACCATTTGTTAAAGAGGCTATCTTTCTTCCAAGCTATTGTTTTAGCTCCTTTATCAAAGATTAAGTAGGTGTAGTTCTGTGGGTTCATTTCTGGGTCTTCAATTCTGTTCCATTGGTCTTCAGGCCTGTTCTGGTGCCAATACCAGGCTGTTTTTATTACTATAGCTTTATAATACAGCTTGAAGTTGGGTATTGTAATTCCTCCAGCACTGTTCTTTCTGCTTAGGATTGTTTTTGCTATTCTAGGTCTTTTATTGTTCCATATGAATTTCTGGATTGCTTCCTCTATTTCATTTAAAAATGGTGTTGGGATATTAATGGGTATTGCATTGAATTTGTAGATAGCCTTTGGCAATATTGCCATTTTGATTATATTAATCCTCCCAATCCAGGAGCATGGGAGGTTTTTCCATTTCCTTAGTTCTGACATAATTTCATTTTTCAAGCTTTTAAAGTTCTCCTCAAAGAGGTCTTTCACTTCTTTAGTTAAGCTTATTCCTAGGTATTTTATGTTTTGGGGGGCTATTGCAAAAGGAGTTGCTTTGCTTATTTCCGCCTCGGTCTTTGGGTCATTAGCATAGAGAAAGGCCGTTGATTTTTGAGGGTTTATTTTATATCCTGCAACTTTGCCAAAGTTTTGGATCAGCTCTAGTAGCTTGGGGGTAGAGTCTATGGGATTCTTTAGGTATAGGATCATGTCATCTGCGAAGAGAGAAAGTTTAACTTCATCTTTTCCTATTTGGATCCCCTTTATATTTTCTTCTTGCCTGATTGCTCTGGCTAGGAATTCTAGTACTATGTTGAAGAGCAGGGGAGAGAGTGGACATCCCTGCCTTGTTCCTGATTTTAAAGGGAATGGCTTTAGTTTTTCACCATTTAGGGTTATGCTTGCTGTTGGTTTGTCTTAAACTGCCTTGATTATATTCAGGAATGTTCCCTGGAATCCCAGTTTTTCCAGGGCTTTTAGCATAAATGGGTGCTGGATTTTATCAAACACTTTTTCCGCATGGGGATGGGAAGGAGGGGATGAGAGAGAAAGAGGGAAAAGATGTTACTAAATAAAAGGAAAGAAATGTACCTATCACCTGAAATGGAAGAAATGGTTTTATTGTTAAAGGTCATAGAATTTGTAAGCTATGTAGAGTAGACTGATGATTTTCATCATTGCGAAGGTTAAAATGTGAACTGTGAAATATATGTGGTAACTTAAACTCAATAAAAAAAATTCAAAAAAATAATAAAGTATAACATACCATGCCATGTTGAAATATGAAAAAGGGCAATTTATAGAAACTGGTGTTAAGAGTGACAAAAACAATTTGACAATTAAAATTACACACAGCTGACAGTTTAAAGTGACTATAATGAACAGAGAGTTTAACCTACTTATCCAAAAAGACTGAACAGCCACATCATTATAGTACATTAATTTAGTGGGAATCACCAAACAGGGAGGAAATGTTTAGTGAGAGGGATTGAACCTAGGACTTTGTGAATCTTAAGCATATGCTCACTGAGCTACCTATGGCCCCACCCAATTCCATACATTCCAAGTCATCTGACAAATGGGTTTCCTTTACTTACACTTTGCAGCTGATTTGCTTGAAGGATCTCTGATACTGAGACAGCCAGACAAAGAGCCTGACTCAGATCTGCATCATCATCCTTAATTCCCAACAAAGTACTACCAAAGAGATGGTGATTATCCTATTACAAAGAGAATTTTTTAAATTAACAAATATAAGTTGCACAAGGGGAGTTTCAGTGGGACATTTCCACACATGTATACAATATCCTGATCAATCTCACTCCTCCATCCCTCTCCTCCCTTTATCCCCTCTTCCTAACACGTCTTCATTAACCTGCCTGTTCTGTTTTCGAACATGCAAACAAGCTATTTCAACCTCAAAAAATTTTAACATTATAAAGAAAAATAAACATTTCCTGAAAACATTATTTTTTTTTTGTTAGTACTGAGATTTGAGTGCAGGACTTCATGCTTGTTAAGTAGGCACTCTACCACTTGAGAAACTCTGCCAGTTCCTTTATGTGCTATTTCCAAGATAGGATTTTGCTTTATGCACAGGCTACCTTGTGCTGGCTGACAGCTGTATGCCACTGCACCCAGTCACTAGTTAAGATGGAGTCATACAAACTTTTATGCCCAGGCTGACCTTAAACCTGGGCATAAAATCCCCTGATCTCCTCCTCCCAAGCAGCTTTAGTGTTACAAGCTTGAGCAGCTATGTTAAGCCTTTAAACCCTGATAAAATGTGAATAATGATATAATGTCCATGAGTATTACAATTTTTCAAAGCTTATTCTTATGTAATCTCAAATCTCACAGGCTAAAATCTACAAGAAAGTCACAAAGTCCCAATCAGAATTCACACAAAATAAAAGACTTAAGAAAAAAAAAAAAATCCTGTAACAATGAATCCCCTTCCCACAACCAATCTAATCTACACAAAACAAACAAGCAAAAAAGATCACCTCTACACTGTTATTTTCTTTTTTTCTTTTCTTTTCTTTTTTTTTGCCAGTCCTAGGCCTTGGACTCAGGGCCTGAGTACTGTCCCTGGCTTCTTTTTGCTCAAGGCTAGCACTCTGCCACTTACGCCACAGCGCCACTTCTGGCCGTTTTCTATATATGTGGTGCTGGGGAATCGAACCCAGGGCTTCATGTATATGAGGCGAGCGCTCTACCACTAAGCCATATTCCCAGCCCTACACTGTTATTTTCTATACCATCATTTATAGTTGAATATTAAATTTCAGGAGTTAGTAATTCAGTGGTAGTGTTTACTTTGCATGATCAATGCATTGTGTTCCACAAAAACAGCCAGGTCTCTGTGGCTTAAACCTACAATCTTTAGCTACTTGGAAGGCTAAGACTGGAAGGATCATATAGTCACACTAAAGAGCACTTCTCAAAAAAATGATGGATGTGGGCGACACACTCCTGTCATCCCAACTACAATGGGAAGTAAAATAGGTGCAAAGGAAGACCCTTCTGCAAAAATAACCAGTGCAAGAGAAACAAAGGGTGGGAGGTGTACATAGCTCAGCAGTAGAGTAGGTGCTAGTAGCATAAGACTCTGAGTTCAAATCCCAGTATCACTGGGAAGAAAAAAAACACACCTCAATTGTAGCTTCTCGTGTCTCCATGTAACAAAAATGAAATGTGGTAGAACTACATGACATAATAATTACATAAATTACATAATATGCTGATCCATAGTTGTGTCTAATTTGCAGGTGCTAGGCTTATTTTCTGTTATCTCAAGAATAGTAAGTGTTCCTCTGAGCCAGGTTCCAGTAACTCATACCTGCAATCCTAGCCACACACAAGAGGCTGAGATCACAGTTCAAAGCAAGTCTGGTCAAGTGAATCAAAGAGACTCTAACTTCAATAACCAGAAAAAAGTTGAAGTAGAAGTATAGCTCAAATGGTAGAATGTGACTTAGTGGTAGAGTGCTTGTCTAGTATGCATGAAGCCCTAGGTTCCATTGCTCAGCACCACATACACAGAAAAGGCACTGTGAGGGGCTGGGGATATGGCCTAGTGGCAAGAGTGCTTGCCTCGTATACATGAGGCCCTGGGTTCAATTCCCCAGCACCACATATACAGAAAATGGCCAGAAGTGGCGCTGTGGCTCAAGTGGCAGAGTGCTAGCCTTGAGCAAAAAGAAGCCAGAGACAGTGCTCAGGCCCTGAGTCCAAGCCCCAGGACTGGCAAAAAAATAAAAAAATAAAAATAAAATAAAAAGGCACTGTGACAAGTGGTAGAGTGTTAGCTTTGAGCAAAAGGAAGCCAGGAACAGTTCTCAGGCCCTGAGTTCAGGCCCTAGAACTGGCAAAAAAAAAAAAAAAAAAAAGGTAGAATGCCAGCCTGTAGTAAAAAACAAAAGCCCAACTCAGTACCAGCACCAAAAAAAAAAAAAAAGAAGTGCTCATCTCTCTTCTACCCTGACCCCAAGTACCAGACTTTGAACAGAACCTTGCAGTCAGACCCTTCATTTAGTACCTTTTTGCTTTAGTTATTTTTTGGATATAGCCTTGTGTTTTTGCTCAAGTCCAACTTCAGACTAAAATCTTCCTACCTATATCTTCCCGGTAGCTGGAATTAAAGATGTGTGCAACCATGCTTGGCTTCTTTGGAGGAAAAGGCCACACTAACTCTTTGTCCAAGCTGGCCTCAACCATGACTCTCCCAACCTCTGCCTCCAAAGTATCTGGAATCATAAGTGTGTGCCTTTTAAGAGGACCAAGGTGGTCCTCTTAAAGCACTGAAAAACGAAAAAATAAAAAAGACTGACTTTTTTGCTTTGTACAGTTATTCCATCATTTGACTTAACATAGTAGAAATGAATGTGACTTATAGAAGAATACTATTTCAAACAGCTAAAATCAGTCCAACAACAAATACTTAAATTATTTTTGAGGGAAATATCCTTTTTTTGTTCATTTAGATTCTTTTTAGCATAAATTAATTATGACATTTTTACACATGCATAGCTTGATCATATATATTCCCCCATTGTTCTTCTCTTACTCCCTCTTCTGTATCCATTTTCTTTACAAAGTTAACATCATGTGCCTCTGACACATACTATATGTATATTGAACATAATACACACTATACTGACATTATAGTGGCACATTCCCAACAAGGATGTTCTTACTGGTCACTGAGGTCACAGATAACCTGTACTATATAAATAATGACCTACATCATTACTATGTCGTAGAGTATCACTTCCTAGAAAAATCACATAAATCAGGCTTTTAATCTGATGTCTTTTATTCAAAATCTGCAGATGTAGGTCCCTAAGGGTCCCTAAGTAGTCCTTTTCTGTTGTTGCTGTTTACAGGCAAGAAATGCATCACAACGGTTGTTCAAGACTGAACTTCAGATAAGCAACAAAGCACAAATTTAAGAAATATCTCACAGTCAATTTTTGCCTGGTCAGAAATAACTAATAAGGAGCTGGGGATATGGCCTAGTGGCAAGAGTGCTTGCCTCGTATACATGAGGCCCTGGGTTCAATTCCCCAGCACCACATATACAGAAAATGGCTAGAAGTGGCGCTGTGGCTCAAGTGGCAGAGTGCTAGCCTTGAGCAAAAGAAGCCAGGGACAGTGCTCAGGCCCTGAGTCCAAGCCCCAGGACTGGCCAAAAAAAAAAAGAAATAACATAAGCAGAACAAAAATAAGATGGCTCTCACTATCATTTTCAATCTATTTTCCACTAGGGAAAGAATTTACAGTGAACACATACATATATACATACCACATAAAAAGAATAATGGAATAATTAAAGAGTATTTTAACCACAGTGAATACAAAGTAAAAGTAAACAATAAGAACAGTACACAAAATGTAAACTACAAATCAACCCATCATTTGTTTTTTACCTTCCTAAAGGAAGCTGGTGTTTTACTGCAATAATACTGAGCCAAAGAAAAAAGGTCTTCTATATCTTCCAGATTCAAACTGGATGGAGTATTTTCCAAGAACTCTGCAATTATAGATATGATAATATTTAACAAACTGAAAATACAGTAATACTATTTATTAAAAAGTAAAATATCTTCAGTATAATACTACAGAAATGAAATCTTTTTTTTTTTTTTTGTTTCTGTGGTGCTAGGAATCAAATTCAGGGCCTCACATGCTAGTCCAGTGTTTTACCAGTGATCAACATCCTCAACTCAGCAACGATGCTTTCAAAGCTGCCTGTGGAGAAACAGACTCTGAAAGGAGCTAAAACTATTCATGAAATTCTCTTGTTAGTAAAGGATGTATCAGAGAACCAAAATTCACTAGCTTTAGGATTTTATTATCCAATAAACATAAAAACACCAAGGTCCCTAGAAATAATAATGTAAGGGGCTAGGAATATGGCTTAGTGGTAGAGTGTTTGCCTAGCATGCATGAAGCCCCGAGTTCCATTCCTCAGTACCACATAAGCAGAAAAGGCCAGAAGAGGCACTGTGGCTCAAGTGGTAGAGTGCTAGCCTTGAGCAAAAGCAGCTCAGGAACAGTGCCCAGGCCCTGAATTCAAGCACCAGAAATGGTTTAAAAAAAAAAAAAAAGTAAGAGTAGTTTCTGACTTAGGGAACTTAAATCTTGGGGGGGAAATATAAACAACAATGCAGAAAGATAAACATTATTGTACAGATAGCACAGAGTGTCTGGCAATATCAAGTATATCAAGTAGAAGTAGCTATCTCCTTATGGGGCCAGCATGGGGAGAACTCAGAAGAATCAAAACTTAAACATGAAGATTATAAAGAACTTAAGAATTTTCTAGGCTAATATTCTACACTTATGGATTGGAAAACTGAGTTTTAGAGAGATTAATGATCTGATGATCTGAAATATTTTCTCCACATTGAGTAATACTTACTGATAACTTCTTCTTTGCTGCCTGATTCTTGTGCTAAAATAAATTCTCTGTAAAAGGAAATCAAATGATTGAGTTAAATATTAGTAGAGCACCTGAGAGAAAAAGAATCTAACTAATGTGATACTTACTTTGCATTAACAAGAATAATTAACATTACAAAATAAATAAAAAATGGATCCGCTTGTTGAAGATATCCATCCCATATTGCCTGAGTGACTTCAATGGAACAGTAATATGCAAAAAGACTTCCAAGCTGTAATCAGGAAATTAAATGAGAGACATAAAGCATTGGAGATGACCTGGTCTCTTAAAAGTACTATAGTAAATGGCTAAGTAATATTACATCAAATAATCTGCACCTAATATTTAATGTATACTTCAGTGCTGAAATTAGCTACCACATTTAACCTCTCTCAGGATCCCATTTCTACTGTCAAAAGCATGAGAAGAGTTTGGGGGCATATATATTACTACCCATTTTCAACCACTCTTGTGAAAAGAGAGGTAATTAACCCAGAAGATGTAATACAATTTAAACACATCTCTGCCATAGCTTAGTAACTAGTACATTATCTACAGAGTTCCAAGGGTAGCTGGTGTAATCAGCTGAGTTTTACGGCATAGTTTTTAACTTTACAAGGTACTTGAGGAGATCAAGCACAGTAACTTAAAAACACTCAGTAAAATTTTAATGACAATGTAAATTGCTTCACATTATAAGTCATTTGAAAGAGACAATAGAAAATTAATATTCCTCAACAGATTTCAGTTCTATGGTTTGGTTTTCAAATAAAGGACTTAGTTAGAATCTAGGTTTCTCTATAACCTAATTGTGTTGAAAATTACATGAGGGCTGGGAATAGTGGTAAAGTGCTCATCTCATATACATGAAGCCCTGGGTTCGATTCCTCAGCACCACATATATAGAAAAAGCCAGAAGTGGTGCTGTGGCTTAAGTGGCAGAGTGCTAGTTTGAGCAAAAAGAAGCCAGGGACAGTGCTCAAGCCCTGAGTTCAAGCCCCAGGACTGGCAAAAAAAAAAAAATGAAACAAAAGAAAATTACATGAATTCAGGCTAGGAATGCAGCTTAGTGATAGAGTGCTTGCCTAGCATATATGAAGCTCTGGGTTCAATTCTTCAGTACCACATAAACACAAAAAGCAAGAAATGGTGGTTCAAGTGGTAGAGCACTAGCCTGAGCACAGAGAGGCTCAGGGACAGAGCCTGGGCCCTGAGTTCTAGCCCCAGGACTGGCCAAAAAAAAAGAAAGAAAATTACACGAATTCAATACTTTGATTACACAATTTTCATTAGGTTTGGAAACAACTAGGATTATATAAATAACATTTCTAGGGCTGGGGATATGGCCTAGTGGCAAGAGTGCCTGTCTCATATACATGAGGCCCTGGGTTCGATTCCCCAGCACCACATATACAGAAAATGGCCAGAAGTGGCGCTGTGGCTCAAGTGGCAGAGTGCTAGCCTTGAGCAAAAAAAAGAAGCCAGGGACAGTGCTCAGGCCCTGAGTCCAAGCCCCAGGACTGGCAAAAAAAAAATAATAATAATAACATTTCTAATGACTAAAGCAAATGGGGATACATATATTTAGTGCATACTTTATGCCTGGTGCTGAATTATTGTTACATTATTGTTTATTATCTTTAATTCTTACTATAGACTTGCTGAGATGTTTTCTCCCTATTTCACACACAAGCAATTGGTTGGGATAACTTTCCCAAGCTCATACAGCTAGTGAGCAGTTGTGCTGGGACTAGGCAAAATGTCTGAGCTTCACAGCCCAGTGACCTAGAGGTCACTTTAAAAGTAAAAAATGCTGCTGATGCTTTTTGCTGCTGTTTGAAAAAATAACTACCATAAATTCCAATTAGAAGGTATAAATAGAAACAATATAATATACAAGCATCCTTAGTCTCAGCTGAACTAACATTACCATTATATTGCCACCATTGTGGGTTATTTAGATGTAAGAATTAGTTTGTTTCATTTCATAATTTAAAAAACCTGAAATAACTCTATCTCATCAACATGATATCAAGAGTAAGTATGAACTATCTGGCAGAGCTGGTAAAGGTAAACCAGTTGTTTTAGTAGTCAGGTTAAATCAACTGAAATAGTAAAGTGCTAATTCAGACTTCTGGTAATAGAAATGACATAGAATTTCTAGGCAGAGAGACCTCTATTAATTAAAATTCTCAAGAGAAATATTTTGCTTTAACATAACTAGATTTAATGGTAGTATATCAATCTCAAAGAAGCTATAATTTTATAGAAATTTTATTAATTTGATTCCAAAGTGCCAGTGAGAATCACTAACCCAGAATAAGACTTCTCAATGAAAATACAAATAGAGAAAGAGCAGTAAGTTGCATCTTATATTGTTTTCCAGTAGCCATTTGGAAATACAATTTTCTTCCAGACTGGTTACCAGTTTTTGTAACACCATCAAATTTAAGCATATAAAGTTTTAAATATATTTAAATATACTGCATTCATGTATATGCAGAAATAGGTACTAATTATTTAACAAATATAGGTATATAATTATTACATAAAATACATCAGTAGATTGTAATTATATAAGTTCTATTTCTGTGTGCAAAAAAAAGGATAATTTCCTATCACATAATCTAAACATGAGCGAAAAGCAAAAAGCTGTTAAATGTCAGTAATTTTCTTCTTTTCTTTAGTAGTAATGATCTACAATTTATAACTTTTTTCTTCTCCTTGAAAAATAGCACTCCCTAACAGTAGTTTTATATAAACTATTTTTCATTAAGTGCTCCTACTTTCACTTCATTACCCAGTTGAGTGCATAGGAGTCTGGAGTAATTTTCTTTGTATCAAGAAAAGAACAAAGTTCTGGCTCATGGTATTGGATGAGTAATCTGAAGAGATGGAATGGTCTCCCCTTCAGGGAACAATCCCTAGAAGACAAAAAAAAAAGCAAACTTTTTTCATTAATAGGTTAGAACTGATCATATCAGTTACCAATCCCCCTACAATACTCGCCTCTTCTCTTCCCATCCAGACCACCACAACACTCACACAAACCGACCTGGCAGAACCAGGCAGAGCTTTCTCAGTAGTCCCTTTTAACATACCTGGCAAGTATACAGCCACTTTAGGAAGATTCTCTCCAGGTGAACCCAGGCAGTACTCAATTAAAGAGCACTACAGGAATCACTAAAAATGGCACTTAGCTCATTATAATAAAGTTAGGCTCCCAGTCTCCTTTTCTGCCAAACACAGAGAAACTGCTAGAAAGGCCTGAGGCTAGTTCTAGTTCTTATATTCAATCTGGAATATCCTTCAGCAAAAGTGTAAGTCAAAATGACCATAAATGAACATTTCAGAATAGCCTGGGACTTAGAAATACCAAGTGGCCTCGACCTCTCCTCAGAGTGAATTGCAGAAGGTACCAAATGCTCAGCTTATTGAATTACTGTCCTACTTCAAAGAATTATTGTGGAAGTAAAGAGAAAATGTTAAATGTAAATACTGTCTGTAAGTAAAAGGTATCAAATACATACTTTGCCTTTTTAAAAATCACAATACCTTTTTCCACTTTAAAAGTAGAAATCATTAGGCATAGAGATACATTCTGGGCATGGATTCCCTGAAGTCGCTGTCCATTATTGTATCTGTTCAACTTTAAGCAGGCTCCTCCATCCATGGTCAATGGTAGCCACTCACAACCTTAAACTGAAAGTCACCGTCACCATCACCATACCTATGTACCCTATGAAAATCCCTTTGATCAGGTCAAAACCACATCCATGCACTAAACTGACTTTTCAGGAAGCACAGTTGCTTCCTCTTTACAACATACAGCCTCTACTTCCACTCTGAAACCTTATTTCTGGGGCTGGAGGTATGGTTCAGTTGGTAGAGTGCTAGCCAATGAGAAAAGCATCAGGTACCAAGTTCAAGTCCTGGTCTTGGACCACCACCACTTACTCCACCCCCCCCACACCAAAAAAAAAAGAATCCTTATGTCTAACTCCCACATCAGCAGCATTCATATACTCTTCTATGTCCTACAACTTCATAGATGCCATCATATTCATATTAATTCATTTTAATGTTTTTATAGTTTTAATACCTCAAAACCAAACAGACTTCATGGAAAAAGAACCTCTCAAAAGGTAACAGACCTACTTTTGGTAATTTAATCTTAATGTAAGGACAGCAATACTTTTTAACCAGTGTGTTAAAAATATAAGGTACTACACAGATACTTCAGAAAGTTGGGTTAAAGTATCCATTACTGTGAACAAAGTGATGACTAACTCAATCTTCATTTGAAGAGCATGCTTTGCTAATTCATCAGACTGCTATCAACTACTCCATTCAGCTTTTGCAGTGAGATGCATTCTACCAGTCACAAAGGGATGAAGCAAGAATGTCACATAATGAAATAGTAAAAATACCTAACAGTGTAAAGCACAAGTCATTATAATAAAAGCTGGTGTTTACTGAGGAAATGTCATGTGCCAGACAAACATTTTACCAAGTCATTTCATCCCATCTTCACAAACAACTCATGTTATAGATGAAACCTAAGGTACAACTGAGGTTAGGTAATTCACACTGCTAAGAATTAACAGACCAAGATGGTAGCCAAAGGCTCACACCTGTAATCCTAGCTACTCATGAACTTGAGATCTGTGGATGGTAGTTCGAAGCCAGACCCAGTAAGAAAGTCTGTAAGACTCTTATCTCCAATTAATCATAGAAAAAAAACTGGAAGTGACACTGTGGCTCAACCGGTAGAGTGCTAGCCTTGAGCAAAAGGGAGCTCAGGGGCAGTGCTCAGGCCCTGAGTTCAAGCCCCAGGACTGGCAAAAAATAAATGGATAACTAGAAATTATCATTATATTATATACTTAGCCATTCCTATGCACAGATCCCAGAAAAAGGAAAACATGGCCCAACTAATCTTGTACACAAACATTCATTGCAGCATATTCATAAGAGCCCCAAATGAAAACAACTCAAATGCCCATTAAATGATGAATCAGATACATACCTTATAGTGGTCATTGTTTAAATCAGAAAATAAAACATTCACTCCTAAAATAGTGTGCTACACACAGAAAGCCATAGAAAAACTGGAATTCAGTTAACTATCCAAGTCCAGAACAGCAGCTGTCCACTCTGCAGAACACTAGAACTGACTAGGAAAATCTAATAGAACACTGATTCCTTAGTTCTGTCACCATCACCTAGAGATTTTGTTTAATTAAGTAGACAGGCAAATAGGTAGTAGGAATAAGAGTTCTACCATTGCCCTACCGCGCATCCAAGGTCTACAGTGAATCCAATAGTCTAGATTATGTCTCAGGTTTCTTTTGGCTCAAGAATTCTGTTCCCCAGCCCTAAGAACTATAAATCTTTCTGACCACATGAGTGCCCCTATACTAGTATGACTACAACCACCTCCATGTTTTTCTGGTTTGCCTAGGAAAGCAGACTCTGATCTCAAATGACTAGGCTCCCATCCATGATACATTTCCATATCATTCTGTATTTTACCTTCCTAAGACTCAGTTTGCTTAATACCTTTATCTCTGTGACATGTTCCTGTGATCCCAGCATGTCACATAAGGAGTACTCCCAAAATGTTGCTGTTTACATAGACAAGTAATACTATTTTTTAGGTAAAGAAACTAAAATACAGAGAGCACCAAGTAAACCTGAAGGGTTATATTACATATAATAATTTAGAAGTAGGAATTATTAACTAAAAATGTTTATAACCACAAAAATCAAGTCAAGTAACAATTATGATTCAACCTTCAAAATAATACAAAAATTTTACTTTATCATTAAAGTAAATCTAACCATTTTAGTCCAAGGCAAACCAGAACACTACTCACTTCTGAAACTGTAACTAATCATATTTTACCTGGGAATGTACTTGTTCATGATAGCATAAAAGCAGTTGTATAAATCACTTCGTGGCAGCTGAAGATGTACCAGTGGTTTCAGTAGATGTACCCAGCTAAGGGATGTGCTATATTTAATGTTGCGTGATTTACAATAAAAAGTAATTACAGATTCAATATCCAGAAGTAACTCTGAGGCCTTCTCCTCTGGCACAGAAAGGTGGTCTAGAAAATAAGCATCAAAATAAAGTTATCAAGGATCTATTAGAGGTTTAACAATGAAGATACCATTTGCTTACAAATATATAGGATTATATGAGTGCATTTAGATCATGACTAAGTAAAATTACACAAAAGCATTTTTCCCTATTTCTTTCTCTTTCTACGTGTGTGTGTGTGTGTGTGTGTGTGTGTGTGTGTGTGTTTTGCTGAGAAAGAAACTCAGGGCCCTGTGTATGCTAGGGAAACATTCTACCACTAACTTACATCACAGCCATAATTTCTGTATATGTATATATACATATGTATATGTATATATATGCAGGAATATATATGTATATATACATATATAATTGCAGTTACATACTTGGTTAAATAGGCATATATATGCCTATATACACACATACATATGTATGCCTATTTAACCAGTTAGTTAACTAAAAGATGAGAGAAAGTTAAAAGATATCCATTGGAAAGATAAATTAAAAAGAGAAGTATAAACTAAAGTTAATCTGTATTGTGATTTAATGACGTATGGAATGATTAAAAACCAATTCACTTATGATTTGTAAGTTTTCTACAATAAATCATAATCTGTAATTTATAAACTTTTAAAACATAGCCCCTTTAATTTTAGCAACCGTAGATCATAGTACATATTTCTAATTACACAAAAATAGGTTTTAAAATGTGATAAAACTACACATGTAGTACCAGGAAATACACTTCAGTAGTACAACCCTTTCCTAGTATGCATAAGGCCATAGTTCACAGCAAAATGATAAATATATATAAAAATTAATACATTTATCAAAGAAATAGTAAAAATTAGACTTGTAATTTCATAAGAATCTTAAAAGAGATATAAAACTATTTATAAGCCCTTTAGATATTTGGTACCTCAAATTATAAAAGGAAAACCGTTCTTAAACTTACCAATAAATTCTCGGCAATCTTTATGAATAATGTTCTGTTCTGGCAGGTCTAAAATACCATCCCATGATGCCAGGCTATCACCTTTTCCTGCAACATTTAGAGCAATCTGGGAAAGAGATTTTAAAAAGCAACAGTTTCATATGGTATTTCACATTCTTGAAAAATATGCTGTAATAATTTTATTCAGGAATAACAATCAAGATTACAAAGTAAAATATCTGTACTCCATCAAATGCTGAACCCTTGGTGACATAACTATGAACCAAAAGGATGACTTTAAATTCTCCTCTATTATATTTTACTACTTCATATTGATTTAGTGAAAAGAATTATATAATCTTTATATATTTACACACATAACTATTTCAAGTGTTCTACAAAGAATGTAATATTCATAAAGAAGACTATATCTGTGTCATGTAAGAATAAAATAAAAATACTTGAATTGAGAAAATGTTCTTTGTAAGATTTTTAAAGAATGTACAGAGGGGCTGGGAATATGGCCTAGTGGCAAGAGTGCTTGCCTCATATACATGAAGCCCTGGGTTCGATTCCTCAGCACCACATATATAGAAACAGCCAGAAGTGGCACTGTGGATCAAGTGGTAGAGTGCTAGCCTTGAGCAAAAAGAAGCCAGGGACAGTGCTCAGGCCCTGAGTTCAAGCTCCAGGACTGGAAAAAAAAAAAAGAATGTACAAGAGCAATGTATTGATCAAAAGATTAAAATGATGCATCAACCAAATTCAACAAGTAGACCCTTAGAATTTGAAATAAGCAAATTTCATGTAAATATTTATGTAAAACAGCTGAAAAAATTACTGTGATACTAAGGGATCACTATTCTCTAATTGTTTAATGGTGTTTGGTTACTTTAAAAGCCTTTAGAGTGGAGCACTGGTGGCTTATAGGTGTAATCCTACTCAAGAGAGTGTAATCCTACTCAAGAGAATGAGTTCTGAGGATCACCATGCAAAGCCAGCCTGGGCAGGAAGGTCTATGAGATGCTTATCTCCAAGTAACCACCAAAAAGCCAGAAGTAGAGGTGTCCCTCAACTGGAAAAGAGCTAGTTGTGAGCAAAAAAGCTCAGGGATAGTGAGCAGGCCCTGAGTTCAATCCCTAGGACTAGCAAAAGGAGGAGAGTGAGAGAGGGAGGGAGAAAGAAAGGGAGGGAGGAGAAGATAGAGAGAGAGAGAGAGAGTGAGAGAGAGAGAGAGAGAGCGCTGAGATCATTCCATCTGTGATATTATACTCCTTATTTTGCTCACTGGTTATATTTCCCCATTTTAATGAACTGTCATCATAAACATTACTACTCATGGCCACAAACAAAATCCACCCTCCAGAATCTATACCATAGACTGGAGGTGTGGCTCAGGTGGTAATGCACCAGCCCAGCAAGCAGAACAAGCATGAATCCCAGAGTTCAAACCCCAGGATGAGAAAGGAAAAAGACACCAATTAAAACTGGAACTATTATTATTAAATATAGTAAACACTACAGACATACATTTTAATAAAGTATTAACAAAATTTCTGAATATGTTATGCTCACAAAATAATAAAGGCTTTCCAGAGAGGTAAAAATAAAATTTGGAAAACACTAAGTGGTTATACTTTGCTCATTTTAATTTATAGTTACCTTCCAAACTTTGACCCTCAGATCAGCAGGCAGTGGTCTCCCTTGAATTATATTTCTCAAAGTTTCAAGATCACAACCTCCTGCTTCCAGAGCTTCTTCAAGATCCTTTTCCCTAAAAAACAAGTCCTACTTATTAAGGCAACTTTTGCTTCACAGTTCTTACTCAAGATTCATTGGTGGGCATGGCCTATGAAAGGTTATGTCTAAGATAATGTAATGTCAAGGTATACTCCAACTGGTAAATGGCAAATAAATGGATCAGATCTACAAAGAATTACATAGTCAATAAATACATGAAGAAATGTTCAACATTCTTAGCCATACAGAAAATGCACATGAGATTCCATTATTATAAAAACAATGCTGGTGAGGATATTGGAGGAAAAGTAACCCTTATATTGCATATTGTTGGTGGGAATGTAAATTAGCACAGCCACTAAGAAAATCAGTATAGTGGTTCCTCAAAAAACCTAAAAACAGAACAACATGCCATATGATCCCACTATACCAATCTTCAGTATGTATCTGAAGGAGTCAACACACAAGCTAGATACCTGCACAACCATGTTTATCACAGCACGAGTCAAAATAGCCAAGCTAGGTGTCTAACAAGAAATAATGAACATATGACATATACATACACAATGGAGTACTATCTAGACATATAGAAGAATAGAATTATTCTAATGGATAGAACTGGAAGTGAAATAAACTGGAGTTAGAAAGACAAATATTACATGGTCATCTCATATCCAAATTGAGAAAGAAAAAATAAATGGCACATGTAAACTGAGGTGACTGGGGATGAGGACCAGAGAAAGACAGGAAAGTAAAAGGTAAATATTGTCAAAGTTCTTCATATGCATGCCTGAAGACAGAATAAAACATTTTAAAATCCTCTAAAAAAAAGAGGGAAGAGGAAGAAGAAAGAATAACCATGTGAATTTGATCAAAGTACATTATATGAAAGTATGGAGATATCACAAGAACTCCTTTTGAGCAATTAATATATATATTAAGAACAAGAAAAAAGAGAATCATTTTGATCTTCTGCTAACAAAACAATGAAAGGAAAATGGAGGGAAAGATATTGAAGACCTATAGTTGATAAAGATTTGGGCTTATTCCATACTTGCCAAAACATGTAAGACAGTCTGTCAGAATTTGAAGATCAGTTTGTAGCTGAAGAAAATCCCACTAGCAACTCTAGTGAATAAATATCACATACTTCAAGTCATATGTGTGACTGAAATGAAGAACTAAAAACAACAAATAAATGAGGTAAAATTTTCCACTTTTCAGTACAAAAGCTTTACATTCTTTGTCAACTTTGCCAAATCCCTTACTATTAAAGAACAAAGCCAGCAAAGGGGGTGGGAGGGGGCAAAAATGCCCAGTCCTCAAAGTGGGTTTTGTTTGTTTTTGCTTTTTTGCCAATCCTGGGGCTTGAACTCAGGGCCTGAGCACTGTCCTTGGCTTCTTTTTGCTCAAGATTAGCACTCTACCACTTGAGCCACACCACCACTTCCGGCTTTCTGTATATGTGGTGCTGAGGAATCGAACCCAGGGCTTCATTCATGTATGCTAGAGCAGCAGTCTACTATTAGGCCACATTCCCAGCCCTCAAATTAGTTTTTAAATCACAATAATGGACAAGAGCATCTTGTTGATACAACTGTTGAGTTCTTTGACGTTGTCCTCAAGGGAAACAAACTATGGTCTCCAGCAGTACAACCATGAATAAGAACTCCTGCTGAGACCACAAAACGCTACACCTCTATGCCTTATGTAGTAAAAGACACTGCTTGCAAACTTAAATAATTAAAAGGCAAGGCAAAGGTTCAGTTTCAGACCTTCAACATTACACTACAAATGTGCTTGAAAAACTAGCAAAGAATAGACAACTGTGGTACTTCATGAAAGAGTCAATAGAGATAGGCACTCCATACAGCATTCATATCTTGTACAGCCCTAAGCCAATTATTCACTTTTGGACAAGCAATACTCACAATTTTAATGTACAAAAGCAAATACATATGGGTATAAGTGAATATGCTTTGTGTTTTTCAGTCCAAGATTAAGAACAGATTATTTTACTAACCTTACAAGCTAAAGGCTGATAGTAATATATTAAACATTCAAACAAGGTCTAAAATAGAAAAATACAAGCCAGCTTATTTATTCTAGGAAGTATGTAAAACAAGTAATGGTTCATTTGCTCAGAAAGTTAAAAATAAAGCAAATTCAAAGTTTTGCAGGTAGAAAAGAGAAGCCCACCCCCCTCATAGTTTTGTGACTAGAATACTACAGGTTACATCAGTGATCACCACAATATATATTAGTATAGTAAATATCACAGATTGCTTCAAGTATAAGCTTCTAGACATTTCCCTCATTTAATATTTTGTGTTAGAATTATCTAACTTAGGTACTGTATCCCAAGTTGCTTTATAATTACATCAAGGCAAATGATGCAATTAGATTTATATGGAACTAGTTCATGTTTATACTCAAGGCAATAGCTTAATTAGACTTTGTTTCCTCAACCAAATGGTGAGTAACTTGTAACATATGGAGCATTTGTGCAATGTTGAGGAAAAAAGTTGAAATTTTAAACCACTACCAAATTTAATATGCATTTCCAAGTACTTCTAGGATTAACAAATTCAACTAAAATGTTGTATTTTTCTGAATAAATCACACTAAATTATATGGAAAAGTGTGATTTAAAAGCTAAGGGCTGGGTACAGGTGACATATGCCCGTAACCCTCACATCTCAGGAGGCTAAGACCTGAAGATCGCAGTTAGAAGGCAGCATGGGCAGAAAAGGCCTTGAGATTCTTATCTACAATTAATGCAAGACCAGAAGCAGAGCTGTGGCTTGAAGTCGTAGAGGGCTAACCTTGAGAAAAAAAGCTCAGGAACAGCACCCAGACCCCACATTCAAGCCCCATGACCACACACAGGGTACACCCTGGCTCAGTTTAAAAAAAAAAACTAGATTAGATTTTAAAAAAAAAGAAATGTACTCATTACTTGACTTATGAAATGGTTAACACCTGTGTATAATACCTTAACAATAAAATTATATTTAAATACATAAAAACTAGATTTGATACATTGTGTTCCTAAAACTAAAAAACCTGTAGAATATCTCCCATTTGTAAATATAACTAAAATTAAACTCTTTTATAAACTGTTTTTTCTCAACTATGCTCTAAAAATGTTTTTCCATAATTTTGAAGTATGTGAATTGTTTAGTTGTAGATACTGTCACCAAACAGACAATAAAAACAAGACTTAATCTCCTACTATCGTTTCAATATATACAGAAACCTGATGCCTGTATTAATCACTCTCTATTACTCCCCAGCAACTGGTCCTCATCTTGTTCCCTACCCCTGGCAACTACTTATTTACTTTGGGTGGCTATGTATTTACCTATCTGGATATTTCATATAAATAGAATCATATAACATGTGGCCTCTGTACACAGCCCCTTTTCAAACTACTATTCTACTCAGCTAGAACATGTGTTTTGTAAAACCACTGGTGTCTAGGTATCTTCTGAAGATAGCTTCAAGTAGTATTCTGGAAAAATGATGAAAAAACTTCAAGTACCCAAACCACTACACTACACAGCTCTGGTTTTAAGACTGTTTCTATTATTATCTAACACCTTACACAGCTTGAATATAACCAGTACTCAGCAAATGTTTTCTGGACTATGAATGCTTTGCTCAACTATTCTGCTTCTTGATACAAAAGGAAAGGCATTGTCTTTGGTTTATACCAAGTAGAATCCACATTTCAACACTGTGCAACAGAAATACTTTGTCAAGCCTATTTTATCAATTCTGTTCCAAATACTCCTCCTCATAAATTGGCTGTACATTACAGCATATTTAACTGGGTGCTCTGGAATTAATTCAATTGGTTCACTAAATTTATACAGGAAATTCACTTATTTGCTCACAGCAGTGAGTGTGTCTATGAATTAATTAAAATCTATTTCTTTAGCATGAAAAATCCAATTACTAACCTTAATGTTGTTATTAAAACAACCAGAAAGAAAATCTGAGGTGAATATTTACGAATTATCTTAAGAACTATGAAATCTGCATTAAAATTAAGACTTTAATGTAAATAGTACTGACAAAATACTAAGTTCTTTTCAGCTTTTTTCTCATAAGTTTTCTTCAACTTCCTTTTCTGTTTGCCCTCTGATTATAGTTTTTGTGCCAGTATTAGGGCTTGAACTCAGGGCCTGGGTGATGTCCCTTAGCTTTATTGCTCAAGGATAGCAATCTCCTCAGAAGTTATGAGTACAAGTAAGAGCCATCAGTGCCCAGTTCTAATTACATTTTTTTAACCAACAGCTACCACTAAATAACTCCTAATTCAAGAAATAAAGTTGCTGTTGCTGCTGCTACTCCCCCTCCTCCATCTCCATCATCACCAGCCCCATCATCATCATCATCATCATCATCATCTTCCATGGTGTCCAAGGTGGCTTCAACCTTCCGAGCTCAATGATCCTTTCACCTCAGCCTCCTAAGTATCAGGGACTACAGATGCAAGCCATCTCACACGGCTTTCTCTTTATGTTTTCCTAAGGCAATATCTAGCCTTCCCAGTCTCACAAGCTGCCAACAATCTTCTTAAAAGGTTTCTTTCTCTTTCGTATTAAACATAGTAACTTATCATTTCACGTCTAAAATAGCAATAAGTGGTATTTTAGATCTTTTCTCATATTTTAATACTTATAAAGTGGGAGCACTGAAATACTATTACAAAATGTACAAAACTTTGAAAAAGTTTTAACACCAAGCTTAGGGGTGCAGTCCCAGCATTTGAGAAGCTGAGACAGAAGGGTGACAAGTTTGTAGCCAACCTAGACCATATATAGTACCAGGCCAGCCTGAACTATACAGTGAGACTCTGCCTCTAGATAAATAAATAAATACATGGCTAAAGTTCCAGAAGGGTAGCAAGCTTAGGGAATTTCTGATCAACCTGGCTTCCTATCAGATATGAGTATACTAGGCAGCAGTTAGACATCTCACAAAAACACTGAAATTGAAGCTGAGCACTGGTGGCTCATGCCTCTAATCCTAGCTACTCAGAAAGATGAAATGTGAGGATCACGGTTTGAAGCCAGAACTTGCAGACAAACTTCTGAAACACTTCTTTGGTTCACTTTTAACTATTTTTTGTCTTTTCTTTTTTGGTACCAGGGATCAAACTTAGGACATTGCACTTGCTAGGAAAGCACTTTGCCACTGAGCTATGTCCCAGCCCAACTTTTTCCTTTCCTTTCCTTTTTCCTTTCTTCCTTTCTTTCTCTCTCTCTCTCTCTCTCTCTCTCTCTCTCTCTCTCTCTCTCTCTCTCTCTCTCTCTCTCTCTTCTTTCTTCTTTCTCTTTTTTTTCTTTTCTTTTTTTTTTGCCGGACCTGGGGCTTGAATTCTGGGCCTGGGCATTGTCCCTGAGCTTCTTTAAATCAATGCTAGTGTTCTACCACTTGAGTCACAGCACCACTTCTGCTGAAACTCTTATCTCTAACTAACCTGAAAAAGGCTTGAAGTCGAGCTGTGCCTCAGCATGAGACCCTGAATTCAAGCCCTAGAACCATCATAAAACAAAACAAAAAACCCAATAAAATAAAACACGAAGTTGAGGGCTGACATGAGTCAAATAGTAAAGTATCTGCCACCAAGAGCAAGGTTGTAAGTTCAAACCCAAGAACTGCCAAAACAGAAAAAGAAAAGCAGGAAGACAGGGAGGGAAAAAAAAAAAAAAAAAACAAAGAAAAGAAGTCAGGAACTGTATACAGAATGACAGATCACCACACTACTATACATAGCCATAGAAGTCCCTACTCATTCATGCATACATTTACTCAATATTTATTGAGCCACCTATCAGTCACTGCCCTTGATAAAGTTCACTGTCTAAAGAGCAATGATAAGTCATGTATATTATAGTTATTACATAAGTAATAAAGTATAAAGTATTTCTTGTGAGATATATATCACCCCATACCTCGCTAACTGAAGTGTGGTCCATAAACCAGCAGAAGACCTAGTTAGAAATACAGAATCTTAGATCCTACCCAATATCTTCTGAAACAGAATCTGCACTTTTAAAAGAAATCCAGGTAATTCCAAAGCATATCTAAGTTTTGGAAATCAGTGATTTAGAAGATAACTGAGAGCCAGTAAAAGTAATCATTTAAGAATCTAAGTATGTTTAAGATTTTCACACCTCATCCTGAGCCTATTAGGAATGAATACAAACCAGGCACAGTGCCTTACCTTTGTAATCACAGCTACTTGGGAGGCAAGAGTTAGGAGGTTTGTGAACCAAGGCTAGCCCAAGGCAAAGCTTGAGGCCCTATCTGAAAAAATAATTAAAGCAACAGGGACATGACTCGAGACTCAAGGTAGATCAAGCATGAGGCCCTGAGATCAAACTAATACAAAAATAAAAAAGAATGCACACATATTTTTTGGAGGGGGAGGATAGAGTTTAAACTTAGGGCATCAAGATTATTAGGTGGATACTCTATTCATGTTTCCAGCCCAAATATAGACTTTTAACAAAGTTTATTTGTTTAAAATATTAGAAACAACTGGGAAATAGCATTAACAACAGAAAAAAACAGAAAAAATTTATAAACACAAAATTCAAATAAAGCTGGCTGTGTAGGTTCATTCAATATAGCAATAATCTACCATTTCTGCCTAAAAAGAGAGCTAAGGGTCACACTATATTATAGTAGCACAAAAGTAATTGACTGTCAAAAACATGCCTCATCTAACTAGATCATAAATTCCTAGAGGGCAGGGACCTACTTTTATTCTAGCACACTTCCATTTGTAAAATAAATGATCCTTGGTCATTAAGATGAGTTTTTGCTAAATGGTAAGGGAACACGTTAGAAAACTTTCTACTGGACAAAATTTAAAATGTGACAGTTACTCTTTTCATAAAAGCAAGAGTGTCACAACTCTTTAACAATCCATTCACTAAGTACTCACAGAAGTTTTACTGAGTCTATAGCTCCAACCCCAAGGTCCTTCCTGTATCTACTTAAGTTTCACAGCTGGTGAGAAGAAGGGCAGAAAAAAAATTATAAGAAAATGAAGGGAAAACAAAAAAAATCCCAAAAGGTAAAATAAGCAGGTGTGGGAAGCCACACCAAAGACACAAGAACCTTAGAAGAGAATAAATACTCCTTCTAATAACCATTCACTCCTGGTGCCTTGTCCAGGACCAGACACACCTAATTAAACATCCTAATGGAAGAATTTCCTTAAAACATTTTGGCTCTAGAAACATCTCCCTAAAATGCCCCTCGATCAGTTGACTCCAGGAAGTTTATAATAGTCTTCCAAAACTGTATGTTGTAACCATCCATGTCAATTTCTTACATCACACTGTGTGTGTGTGTGTGTTTGTGTGTCTGTGTGTGTGTTGGTACTAGAGCTTGAACTTAGGGACTTGTGCTCTTTCTTGCATGGCTTTTTTTCAAATATCCATATATATGTTTGTTTTATTTTATTTTTTAATTAAATTTTATTGACAAGTTGTTGTGCAAAGTTGCGTGGCTTTTTCACTCATGGTTGGCACTCTATCACTTGAACCATACCACCAGATTGGCATTTTGCTAGACAGAGAGTCTCTCCAATTTTTCTGCTCAGGCTGGTCCTATCCTCAATACTAGTCAGATGTCAATCATCTGATCAGCTAGGCTTACATGAGACACTCATTTTTACTATTTTTCTATAACATGTCTTCAGTCATGCAATTTGTTATTAACTCTAAACAAATCACTCCTGTTTCTGCAATTTCCAATATTTTAATCATTGGCCATGTGCAATATTCAACATTTGAAAGGGGCTAGACCAAAATGAAATGTAGGCTAAATTTAAGATACACACTGGATTTCCAAGAATTGGGTCAAAATGAGGCAGAAATTATTTTTAACAATGATTTTATGTTCAAATTAACATGTTGGATACATTAGCTTAAACAAAAAGATTATTAGAACTTCAACTCTCTTTTTATTAGCTTTTAGTGAGGCTAACAGAAAAATCTAAATTCTATACATGGCTCACATTTTATTTCTTTAGAACAGTTTCTGGTGTAAATCCTACCCATTCTTCAAGTTCCAACTCAATCACCACTGCTTCCCTGAAGCTTTTCCCAATGAGTCCATGAGTCCGGAAGAATGAGATTAATTTTATAATATTACAAAGTGTACCTGGAACAGTCCTCCAAGCCAAAATGTAACCAAACTGAAGGAACCATATCTAGGTCATATTTAGTTTTTTTTTTTTCCTACACCCTAGGGTGATATCTGGCAATTAAGGTGAAATTTTCCTTTTCTTCCCATATTAAAGTAGATGTCTGCCGGGTGCTGGTGGCTCATGCCTGTAATCCTACCTACTCAGGAGGCTGAGATCTGAGGATCACGGTTCAAAGCCAGTCCGGGCAGGAAGGTCCATGACACTCTTACCTCCAATTAACCACCAGAAAACCGGAAGTGGTGCTGTGGGTCAAAATGGTAGAATGCTAGCCTTGGGCTGAAGAACTCAAGGGGAGTGCCCAGGCCCAGAGTTCAAGCCCCACGACTTACCGACACACACACACACATAGATGTCTACCATTGCTTTAAATTGTTTTGTGTTTGTTTTTGGCAAACAGTAGTGCCAATGAATTACTTACGTGTAATATGAACAAGCCCATAACGTCAATACACTTAGATCAACTGTAAATATTATGTCCTCTAAAACAAATGACGTTAGGGTACACTGAACTGCGAATAGAAACGATTTCAAAAGTAGGAGCGTTTCTGAACGATTAATAAGACTGGGTGAGTAAGGCCTACAAAGAGATTATTGCAGATCCTTCCCACAACTCTGGGAAGAAATCAGGTAAGCATGCAAAGGCTTGGGAGCGTCAAGAACAAAGTTCCACAGTGCAATCAAAGCTATGAAAGCAAGCTGTAAGAAAAGCGGTAGGAAGGGATAAGACAAACTTACACCAGGGACAAATATTGGAAAGAAAACTGTTGGAAGACAAACGAGAACTTGTTTTTTGTTTTTAACCAAGAGAAGAAAAAACTCCCATCGGTGTATGAGAAGGGTATTTCTGGGTTGTTATCTCTGAAATCTCAGGCAAAGGTCACAGGGCTGGGACAATTTCAAGAGATCTTCATAGGTAATACCAGGACCTCTGATCTACTGCCAAGGAACTTCCTTCTGAACCAGCTACTCCTCTAAGTCCCCCGGCCGATCCGGCTCCGAAGCCACCTTCCTCCAGCACGCTTCATGGACAGGTGGATGGGGGAGGGCTGGGCCGGGGCCGGGGGGGCCGGGACCTGGACCTGGACAGCACCCCGGTCCCGGCGCGTCCAGCCCCGGCTCCCGGAGCGGGTCCCCGGAGGCGGCCCGTGGCCAGGGGGGCGGGGCAGGACGTCGCACCCCGCAGGGGACCGGGGCTCCGCTCCGTGCCAGCGCCAGTCGGTGCTCCGGGGACCCGCAGGGCGGTGAAGAGGAAGAGCAAAGGGCCGGGGGGGCCAATCCTGGGCTCTCACTCACCAGCCGTCGCCGCCCGACGTTGGCAGTGGCAGGACCTCTTCTCCTTCCGCCATTGCTGTTGACGTCCACGTCACTTTGCCGAAAAGTGGATCTGGAGCCGAGAACGACTCTGGGACCCGACGTCGTAAAAGGTCTTCGGAAGTCGGGCAGTGAGCTTCCCGCAGAGCTAAAGAGGGCGGGGTCAAGGGAACCGGAGGAATGCGACGCCGCGACGTCACCACGTCCGGAGAGTGAAAAGGTGGCCGCGTCTGATGCTAGAGGGAGGAGGCGTTGTGAAGAGGAAGCTGCTTCCCTTGAAAAGACTACAAATCCCAGGATGCCGCGGGGCCCAGGGAACAAAGTGGGCGGGGCGTGGGCTGGGAGAAAGCCTTTCCCTAGTTGCGCGTCTCTGTGAGCGTGGGAAATCGCTTCTTGGCTTTGGCTTAGCGTCTCCCTTCTTACTTAGAGAACTGAGAGCGCTGGCAGTGGAGGAATTCCCACAGAGAGGGTGGCCACTCACACCGCAGTGATTTCGTTATAATGCTACCTTGGAGGACAGTGGGATGTAAGGGAAGGCAGACCACCCTATTGGGTCCCGGTCAAAACTACCTGAATAGTTAAAAGTTACAAATCAAGCTAACTAGGAAAGAAAACTATAATCTAGCCTTTTACCTTAAATATGCCTTTAAAGTCGGGCTCTAGTGGTGCATGCCTGTATTCCCAGCAACTCAGAAGGCTGAGATCTGAGGATCATGGTTGGAAGCCAGCCCCAGCAGAAAGTCGGTTGAGAGTTTTATCTCTTAATTACCTACTAAAAAGCAGTAGAGCTTTTTGAAGGGGGGGGGGGGGGGGGAATAGAGCTGTGGCTCAAGTGTAAAGTGCTGCCTTGAGCACAAAAGCTCAGAGTCAGCGCCCTGAGTTCACTCAGTTTTGTACAGTCTGAAAAGGCAAATCTAAATTTAAAATGCAGAAGCGGAAGCAGGACAGTCCTACTTCGTAACTGGATAAATAGGAAAAGTTTGATGTTACTGAAAGCATCTTCTCTATCCAAGTAGTTTGCTTCCTTCCTGTCAGTCTTGTGGGAACTGTTTTTCTAAAACGTTTTTGGCCAGGTGATTTGGCCCTTGTTAATTACATTTTAGTTACATCCTTTCCCTGCTGCCTTGGAATGAAAACATCCTGTTAAAAGAGCATTGGATTTTAGTTACATCCTGTTAGTTAAGCCGCAGCCTTTTGCAGATTGTGTACCTGAGCTCAGTCAATGTGAACAGTGGGGCTGGCCTGCTAGGTTAGCGATAATAAGGGGAGCAGCTGCCTGCTAGGCGTGCTTGTTTGCCAGATTTTTTGGCTGATGGCACACCCTTCTGGCAGAAGTAAATTGCTTGCTGAGTTCTTTTCTAATTGGTGTCCTTATTCCTACATGACACCCCAGCATCCCAAACTATTCCTAACATTAGCTAAGCAAAACAATTCCAGACAGATGATGTCATTTGTATTTGGTGGTAATAGATACATAATGGGCTAAAATGCAGGGTTGATATATAGAAGATTTTGGAATAGCATTTGAATGGGGAGAAAATAAAGTCAAATAAAAACAAAGTGTTATTTTCTTAGAAGTAGGCTTTTGCTGTGAAGCTCAGCCTGGTCTTGATTACAGGCTGGCATCGATTCTGGGCTCAACCTTCCTGGCTCAGCCTCCCTAGTAGCTGAGACTACATTCTTTGTAACAGGTACTTAAATATTCAATATTGTGTTTCTTAATTTAAGAAGTAGCTACATACTTACTTCCTCAGTAGAACACAGCCAAGTTTCATTACCACTGTGAATTGTCCAGAAATTCTTTTTCTGAGATTGAAGTTAAGGACCCTAAGGGAGGAGTCCCAATGTTAAAAGGAAAACGTCAAAAACCCTCACCTGCATCTGGTGCAAGGAGACAGAAATCTGAGGATCATTGTTCCAAACCAGGCCAGGGAAGGAGAGTCTCAGAGACTCACATCTCCAGTAAGCTGCACAGAAGATGCCAGAGTGGCACTGTGGCTCAAGCAGTACAGTCTTAGACTTGAGCCACATAACGTCAGTGACAGTGCCTTGGCCCAAAGTTCAAGCCCCAGCACTGTCAAAAAATAAAGATGAGGGGCTGGGGATATAGCCTAGTGGCAAGAGTGCCTGCCTCGGATACAGGAGGCCCTAGGTTCGATTCCCCAGCACCACATATACAGAAAACGGCCAGAAGTGGCGCTGTGGCTCAAGTGGCAGAGTGCTAGCCTTGAGCGGGAAGAAGCCAGGGACAGTGCTCAGGCCCTGAGTCCAAGGCCCAGGACTGGCCAAAAAAAAAAAAGAAAAAGAAAAAAAAATGAAAACTTCAGAAAACCAGTCGTAACAATGTTTATCCACTTTTCACCCATGACGCAATGAATCGTTCCCATAACTATACCTAAGTATCACTCAGTAAAATCTTTCAATGATATCAAAAAAAGTAGCTACATAGATATACATAGATATTTATAGAATCTATACTTTTGTATATAAAATCTTTAAAACTGTTTGATTAAAATAAATATAGCTGGGTGTCGGTGGCTCAAGCCTGTAATCCTAGCTACTCAGGAGGCTGAGATCTAAGGATCGCAGTTCCAAGCCAGCCCAGCAGAAAACTCTATGAGACTCTTGTATGTGAGGCAAGCACTCTACCACTAGGCCACATTCCCAGCCCCCTCTATGAGACTCTTATCTCCAATTAACCACCAGAAAGCCAGGAGTAGTGCTGTGGCTCAAGTGGTAGAGCGCTAGCCTTGAGCTGAAGAGCTCAGGGACAGCACCAGGCCCAGAGTTCAAGCCCCACAACTGACTAAATAAGTAATTATAGACCTCTGTACATCACCTTATAAAAATGTTTATTATATAAACAGCTAACTCATAAACATAGGATAGTATAACTGTCTTTTATTTATAAACACAATCCTGTTCACTGTCTTTCCAAAAGGGAGACAGTAGAGTTGCATGTTACTGTGCTCACTGCTATACCCATGGTCCCTGTTTGATGTTCAGTTCTTCATTGAGGAAAATTCCTTTTTACATGAAATGAGGGTTTAGATGTTCATTATTGATAAGAAAAAATATGTGACTGTTGGTCATATCATCATCCCAAATGCAGCCCCTCTGCTGAATTCCTTCAATTATTGCCAGTAGATTTTCAGATGCTTCTCAAAAAAAGGCTTAAAAACTAACCAGTTAGTGATACAGACAGCTGTTCATTAGTTAAGGTGTTTTTAATCCTCAATTTTACTTCATTTTGAGTGTAATCACAGTAGTGATTTTCAGTCTATGCAGCAAAAATAATATCCTACAAAAATACATCACTTGAATTTCATTTGGTGTACCCCATGTGGTTACTGTATATGATTTTGGTACACTGGATTTTGTATATATGCTTATCTGAACTAGGGAAGGGAAAGAAAACTGAGGGAGGGTATAACAAATAAGACAAGAAATGTACTCACTACCTTATTATGTAACTGTACCCCCTCTGTACATCACCTTGTCAATAAAATTTAATTAAAATAAAATAATAATTTAAAAAGAACTAAAATACATCACTTGAGAGCTGGGGGATTGGCTTAACTGATAGCGTGCCTGCTTACCAAGCTTGAGGACCAAAATACAAACCTCAGTACTGCCAAATGCGTGTGTATTTATGTGTACACATATGTCACTAGAAAATTTCAAGTAGTTTTTAATTCTGCAAAAGGTCAAAACTTCTATTCTCTTTAATAGGTTCAGAGCCAGGTTTTCAGGCAGGCAACCTTTTCAATATCAGAAAATCCCATATTTAGACAAACCATGTGTTTGCTGTACTGCTCTGTTGTTGTCATCATGAAATTCTTAATAATTTTGGAACAAGGGGCCCCTCATTTTCATTTTGCATCGGTGCTTACAATATCCAGCCCTAGATAGGATCAATAGCATATTAATGTATACTAGGAGATCTCAACTGTAATGCTTTACTAATATCTTCTGGGGTATTTGTATCATTGGTTCTTCTACCTATTCTAAGTTTTCAGTCTTCAGTTTGAGATCATGGTATTGATGACGACATCCTCTTTCCTCCAAGGATAATTCTAGGAATCACACTGTGAGGTCAAGTACTAGAAAGTGCATCTTCCTGCAATTCTTTTTTTCTTGAACAGTTTCCACTGGCTATGATCTTTATGTTTAGTTGTTAATATCCAGGCTGCTGAGCTACTACTGAGCTCAATGGTAGTAGGTAAGTCTCCTCATAGCCTTTCTGTTTAATTTTTTTATTTTAAAATATAATTTTATCACTATTATTAAATTGTTGTACAGAGGGATTGCCATTTTGTAAGTCAGGTAATGAGTATATATTATATATATGACAATGTCACCTCTTCCTTCACTTTCCCTCACTCTCCCACTCCCGTCCCTGCCCATAGCCCCTTTTTATTTTTCTTTGTTTTGCCTGAGCATTATCCACAGCTTATCTATCTTTGGAAAAGACAAAAACACCTGGCTTTGTTGGTGCCCAGGATGCTGAGTTAGTGTAGGTCTTTAAGATTGCTAAAGCTGCTGATCATGGCCCTTCCTTTTGCTCTAAATCTGGGTTTCCCCAACATATCTGTCTTCTAAGGATGACAAAGATTTTGGGATACCCGCAGAACATTTTCTGTTTGTCTTCAATTTTTATAGATGTGCCTTTTTGATTATTTTCATGCTTTAAAAATACTCAAAATCCAACCATTTCCCTGGATTGTTATATGGATTGTTATATATTTATGTTGTTACATACTTACTGAATTTGAGTGACAGGCCTCTGCTTGAAACCAACAACAACAAAAACCAAAAACTCTTTTCAAGTGTTAGAAATTTCATTATGAAATAATATTCCAGTGATTTCTCATATCATTCTTCTCTTTAATTACAAGATTTCTATCAATGATTCTAGGTGCTACTAGTTACTCCTTTTGTTTTTGTATTCCAACCAGAAGTGATCCTGCAATAAGAGCTTTTTGCCTAGAACATTGGGGAACAACTTTGGAATGAAGAAATAATGAACTAGGCTCTGACATTAAACATCCTCAGCTCAAAAATCTGTGAATCTCTATCCAAATGTTTATCTGGCTTCATCTATGTAACCTATTAAAGAGTCAACTTCAATTAGCAAAGATAACTACTAGTAGGATAATGGAAAAATATTATGGTTTCCGGCTCTTTTTATCACTGTTTGCTCAACACATTTAAGTGAATTAAAAGCAGATGTTGAAATTACTGCCAACTGTTCACTCGCTGTATGTGAATGAGAATTAACTCGGTTCTTTTCATCATTAAATTAAATTATAGCCTTCCGTGGTTTAAAGAGTTTTGAAATGCAAAGCTTGATGGGGTTTTAAAGTTACAATAATTTTGAAAATGTTTGTCCTTGTAATAGGAAAAATCCTGGAAACATTTAGAATCCTGAAGCCCTCACATGATATCCGTAGAAAGAAAAATGAATTTATTGTTATATAACAAGCGCTGCATTTTCATGTGGTGACATACCCCAAACAACTTAAAAATGGTTGTCATTCTTAACAGTACAAGAAATGTATCCAATGCCTAACGTATGAAACTGTAACCTCTCTGTACATCAGTTTGATAATAAAAATTTGAAAAAAAATGGTTGTCATTCTTAAATGATACAGGATTCTGTATGATTCAGTGTCAGGTGAGAAGGCTTACCAGGAGCTGTTTATAATTTCAGAGGTGGTTGACCATAAAGGATGCTATGGACAGAGATCTTGAGCAAATTTAATTGGATAATAAAGAACGTGTAGTACTTACAGCAGCCTCACAGAGTGACGGCCAACCTCTCAGAAAACTATGGGGCTTTTTTTTTTTTTGTATTTAGATATTCAATTCTTTGTGTAGTTCTCTGCCTCATTAAATAGAGCAGAAAAATAAGATATTGCAGAAACGATGGGAGTGATTTTTCTAAGATTAAGTCAGAATAAAACATTTGGCTGGGCTGGGAATATGGCCTAGTGGCAAGAGTACTTGCCTCATATACATGAAGCCCTGGGTTCGATTCCCCAGCACCACATATATAGAAAACGGCCAGAAGTGGTGCTGTGGCTCAAGTGGCAGAGTGCTAGCCTTGAGCAAAAAGAAGCCAGGGACAGTGCTCAGGCCCTGAGTCCAAGCCCCAGGACTGGCCAAAAAACCCATTATGGCTTTGATATTGGTTTCTGTTGAACTTGGATGCTGGACAGCTTAGTACTATCATTCTGTATATTTCAAATTTGCATGATAATATCAACATTTACAAATATTGAAATGACCACAATGGCCAAAGGATCCAAACATTTAGGTAAAGACTTTCCTTGCTATAATTTTGCTTTTTTCCCCTCTGATCAATAACAATCCTACTGTTAATAAACTATCTGTATTTACAACCATGGGTTTCCCTTTGCATTCTGCATCTGTGATTCTAGTCTGACCCCGGGCAACTCATCAAACACTGTGAGCTCAGTATTTCCAGTCAGTGCCAAACTCAGTATGTCTATCAATCCCCAAGGCTCTGTCTGCCATTTCCAGACTTCAACTGGACACTTAGGCATTATTCTGTTTTCTTTCGCCTAGGAATTTTTACTGCCCTACATATTAAATTGAGTTCTTCCCCTTCATCCCTGAAGCTTTCTTTTTGTTCTTGTTCCTCATTATGTTTTACATAAAGGACTTCCTTAATTAGTCTTACTTCCTTCCCCTCTATTACACATGCATTCAAAACATTCCTGGATTCCAGGAATCCAAACATACAGCCAGTAGAGTCAATTTATTGGAAGTTTGGTTTTTGTTTTTAATTACTTGAATTTACTTACACACTTTTTAGTTAATCTCTTCCAACAGTACCCATCACTCTGGACCAGACTCCACATTACACATTTGTTACTTGTTTAGTCCTCATAAGTTTTTGAACTTGTGCTTTGTGGTGTTCATGTTTCTAAAATTAAAATCTGCCCCAAATCCTTGATATCCCTTTGAAAGAATTCCAACTTCCCTTATCACCATACTAAGCTCCTTTGTACGTGGTTGACACCTCTGTTAGCATCATACAATCTCACTTTGGACAAGTTTCGTTCAATAGTAGTTTTGTTTACAGGGTGGTTGTAGCTTACACCTGCGATCTTTGTTACTCAGGAGACTAAGATCTCAGGTTCCATGTTTGAAACCTGCTTGGACAGGAAAGTCTGTGGGACTCTTACCTCCAATTAAAAACCCAAAAGATAGAAATGGAGTTATAGCCCAAGTGGTAAAGTGCCATTCCTCAAAACTATTACCAGTAGAAGAGATTCTGAAGCCAGACATCTGGTTCCTAGTTCTGGTTTGGTCACAAAAATGACAGTGTGACCCTGTTTACGCACCTCTGCTCTCAGGGTCTCGATTTCCTCAGATGAGGTGGAGGGAATTAGCTGTTTGTAGGCCTCGCTCATCTCTTACACGTGACACTAGGTGGCACTCGTGTAACTCCTGTGCTGAGCTGTGGGAGCAAATTGGCTGCCAGGATCCTTCTGTCCCTTAAAACTCAGCGACTTGCCAGGGACAACTGGGAAATAATGTAAGGAAGATTGCTTTTTTTTTTTTTATTAAAAAGACCTTTTGAATCCATAAATGTCTGTAGTGTTTTACCAGCTGTTTTCATTAATTGTGTCATTCTGGTGTCATGTTCCTCTCCTTTTTGTCATTTCAAAAATTTTAAGCATTGAATAAAAAACTCTTTAAATAGGGGCTGGGGATATGGCCTAGTGGCAAGAGTGCTTGCCTCGTATACATGAGGCCCTGGGTTCAATTCCCCAGCACCACATATACAGAAAATGGCCAGAAGTGGCGCTGTGGCTTAAGTGGCAGAGCGCTAGCCTCGAGCAAGAAGAAGCCAGGGACAGTGCTTGGGCCCTGAGTCCAAGCCCCAGGACTGGCCAAAAAAAAAAAAAAAAAAAAAAAACTCTTTAATTAAAACATCAGGCCTTAAACTCTTGCTTGGTATTCTTTCTGAGTCATGTCTCCAGTCCTGCATTTTGCTGGTTAATTGGAGATGAAGTCTTATGGACTTTTCTACCCATGCTGAATCTGAATAGAATCCTCTCATCTTGGCTTCCTGACTATCTAGGATTACAAGGAGAGCCCCTGGAATCTGGCAATAAACTATTTCTATGGCTTGGCTATATTTGTGATTTGGGGTGGAGGGGTCAGGGTTTTGCTATATAACCTAGGCTGGCTTCAAACTCATCCTCCTGCCTCAGCTTCCTGAGTTGCTGGGATTGTGCATATGCACTAGCATTCCTGCTTGCCTTTGTAATTTTTGTGTGATATAAAAGCAAATGCAAGTACTAAGCTCTACCACTCACATGCGACTCTATGAGTAACTTAAAGAGGAAAGAGAACCACTGTCTCAACACTGAACCTTAAGCAAATGTATTATTTCCTGTGATGACTCATCTACTACTACCAGGGCAAGTCAACCTGACATAGTTCTTGTTCTTCATCCCTTAATCTCCCCCCAAATCCCCCCAAGGCTGGGTTTCTTTAGGTCTGGAGTTCCCATGGGAACTCTTTTCTGGCCCAAAGTGATGTTAGGAATTGAGTCTAGCTTAATTTGGCTTCCAAACTTAACTCAGAAGTGAGACACTACTGCATGATCTGATGTTGTCACAAGGATGACACACATTGACCAAACTCATCCAGGTCACCTGTCAGGAATTTCCTTGTGTCAAGGACTACAAACGTAGCACCTGAGGATTTAGCAACAAAAATAAACACGGAGCCAGGTGCTGATGGCTCATGCCTATAATGCTAACCACTCAGGAGGCTGAGATCTGAAGATTACAGTTCAAAGCCAACTGGGGCAATAAAGTCTATAAGAATCATATCTCCAAAAAGCCGCCAGAAAACCTGAAGTGGTGCTGTTGCTCAAAGTGCTAGAGCGCTAGCCTTCAACAAAAAAGCTCAGGGCCAGCACCCAGGGTGTGAGTTCAAGCCACATAATTGACAGAGTACAAACAAAATTGATTTGAGGTGTAACTCTGTGAGGTTTCATATTAAAAATTCATGCTGAGGATGTCTCAATGAAAGGCCCCTGCACAACATATAAATGCTAATAAAAATCTTTAAAACTAAAATGAAAAAGTTAGGAGCTGGATATTGACTTTCAGAACCTCTGAGTTGCATAAGTTTCCTGGGTTGAAGTACAGTCACAACTTCCAGCCCCACGGTGTGGTATGATGTGATGTTAGTGACAGAAAAGAGATTGAATATTCAAGTGAATAGACACAGGTAGAGACCCTAAAAATATCTAGAGCCAAAATATTAACATAAGCAGCATTTTGGATGACATTTCACTGTCATCTATATACTTTTCTATAATTTCCAAATTTTATTTAAAGACCATGATTTTGGTGTTTTTTTAACTGCTTTTATCTCAAAGGAAAATAAGGAAAAAGGATCATTAGGTTTCAACAAAGAAATGCTAATTATCTGGATTATTACTAGGGGATTGTAGTATTCCCTTTGGGTGTGAAAAGTATTTGCCTGTGCTCTGTTCACTTATGGCAAAGGAACATGAGAGAGAATCTGTTAACATTATTGTCTTCAACTTGCACAGAAGGAATTATTAAAATGAAAGTGGGACACATGTTAAAAATAATTTATCCTTTTTGCCCCAAATAGAATACTTTCAGATGAGATTGCTATTTCTGTTCTCTCTTTTGTGAGGTTTTACCTTTATTCACATACCATTTCTACAAGAATCCCACTTATGGCTTTCTATAGCCTTCTGTTGTTGTTGTTGTCGTCATGCATTATTCCTTTTAACATCTCCATGGTAAAGAAACTAGGCTATCATAAAAATATGAAAAAAAAGAAACTAGGCTAAAGAGAAGGGTTGGACAAAGCTTTGTACATGCTAGTTAGGTAAACATTGTTGTATAAACCTAGACATAAGTGTCTAGATTTTAGTTTTTCGTTTGTAAAGAGAATACTCTATCTCTACAATCTGGACTATTTTAAAGATAAAATAATGTATGTGACAGGACTTAAAATTGTATTGGTGGATTCTTTAGGAAGTAGATGGTAGATGGAGTTAGAATTATGAGAGGTCTTAACAGTTTAGCTCAACCCGGCAATCTAGATACTTAGAAGGGATCAGGGGGAGGAGGAGGAGGAGGGGGGGGGGAGGGGGAGGGGGAGGGGGAGGGGGAGGAGGAGGGGGAGGAAGAGGAGGAGGAGGAGGAGGAGGAACTCCACCCCAACCAATAGCTGGGTGTGTTTCTGGTACCCCAACCATAGGAGAAGCACAATAACAAAGTCCTGTCAAGCCCAGTGATGAGGGGAAGCACAAACAGGCAGATGGCATTCCAGGCCAGCCTGGGCATAACCAACGCATGAAAAGTGCTTGCAGGTGTGCCTTAAGTGGTAGAACACCTACCTAGCAAACATGAGGACTATTTGCCAAAAAAGAAGTGCAAAATGTTTGGAAGGAGAATAACACTTATAGAAGGGGAAGGGGCTAGAAGCATGACTCATCATGGACTGCCATTCTTTTATTTACCCTTTCCATATTTCTGGTATGACAGATGCACGCCACCATGCCCAGCTTTTTACTAAGATGGAATCTTGCTACCTTCACTTGGGCTGGCCTGGAACTGCAGTCCTACCAGTATGTGCTTCCCAAGTAGTTAGGATTACAAGTGTGAGCCACCATACCAACACTTAGAGATGTTATTGGAAAATGATGAAGAAAAAGAACAACCACCAATACCACACCACTACCATAATATGCTTTGATCCATGTCCATTACTCAAAGAATGTTTTCATAAGGAAATAATCCTATAGGGATTCGTGGTATATCTTTGAATATACCATCAGTGCTAGCCACACAATTGGAATACTGAAGTGATGTTGGGCTAATCTAGCATGTGCAAGGCCCTGTGATCAATTCCCAGCATCACCAAAACCAACAACCAAACAATATTTAAGTCTATCCATGAAAGGTATTACTTGGCTGTTTCTTCCCGAGTGCTTTCTTTCCCTTTCTGAACTATAAGGGTAGGCACAATGACTCAGGGTGACCAATCAGATTGTCCTATCTCCATGGCCCATTATTTGGAAGACTGTCTGCTGCTTTAATGGTCTAAAACTGCAAAATTACTAGCCTGGTATCATCAGCCACATAGAGACTCCCAAAATGTCCTAGGACTAAGTCAGGATTATACGGAGACAAGAGAAGAAGAAGCAGACTCAATCTAGTACATTCCTGAAACCATCCATCAGGCCCTGCATTCAGTCATACCCAACACATATCTCTTTTCCCAATGCTTATTTGAGTTACTCAAGTCATTAAGCTTGTTTTTCTTAGGCTAGTTTGAATTCTTTCACAATTAAAAATCTTAATTACTTTATCCATTGGAAGGAATGCACAAATATACTTTTCAGTGTTTGATTTGCGATTATATATTATTGTTTTTCCTTATTGTATCATATTCAGATTTGTGACAAATGCCACCATGGATTTATCATTTTCCCCTATAAATTGGTATTTGAATGGTTTTCCCTTCTGGCTTTTGGAGTTTTTGAGAATAAATCCACTCATTTCTGTTGTGGGTATATGTAGAAGTGGGATTGTCCAGTCAAAGCTTGAAGGCATGCTTGGCTTTTACAGATACTGCTAAACAACTGTTCAAAAACCAGTTAACTCAGTTAACCTCCCACAGGTAATTATGAGACATTGGGTGGTGCATCCTGACATCCCACAGAATGTTCTCCGTTGAGAATTAAGATACATAAAATAAATCTTAAAATGCAAAGTTACTTTTCTAGTTTCAGATTATTACTATGTTTTCTTTCAGAGTAATTTCAGGTTACTGGAAGGTAATGTTGTAAAATGCCCTTTTACTACTTGCATCTTTTCCTCAGACTGTGGCTACCCTCTGGGGTGGCCTTAATTAAGCTATCTCCTTGTTAGTACAAGTAAGTCCAATAGCCAGACTGAATGAAAGGTTCTAAATTTCACTTGAGTGTTTCTCAGAAATGTTAATTACATCATTTAGTACTGCAGACAACAGGCGCATTCCTCTCCATTTGTAGAACCTAGAGAAGCCCAATTGTGCACCACAGGCCAGGAAAATTTAGCATTCAATAAATATGCTCACTTGAAATGAAAATCTAATTTCCAATGCAAAGCTCGTAATCCAAACACAAGAAACAGAAGTCATTTTATTTCTTGTATGTCAACTGCTTAAGTTTCTTTGCATCTGGCTTTGTGAATTCTTTTGTATGTCTCTCCTAGAGGTGTTTCTTTTGTTTTTGTTTTGTTGAGAATAAAAGAAATGTTGGATAGAAAATAGGAGGGGAAAAAGAGTATACTAACAATGGTTATGATTACTAGCAGACCAGGCACATGCTTGTGTTCTGACAAAAATGATGACATGTTGGGAATTCTCTGAGCCATTGTCATCTTTCTCTTCATTTCCTGTGGTGTCAAACATAACCTCCTAGTTTTAAATGATACATTTTACTATTATCTACTTTTTTGTATTTTCCCCATACTGAAGTAAGATCAGGTCTGGCCAGTGCCATCTTGGCCATGTGAATTGTACTGTCTGGCGTCTTGTCTTGATGAGTGTGGTTCAATTCCTAGAAGGGAAGTCCCACCCCCAGGTTATGCGTGTTCCTGAATCCCGGGAGAAAGGGGTGAGCATTTGACCTGTAGGTTACTGAACCTGTCAGTCAAGAGCCTGGGACTGGGAGCTTCCTGTGGCCCTGCACTCTGACCTGACCCTATTTAGGGTCAGGCCAGCTCAGGCGCCATCATACTATGACATGTCTCCATGTTGGAGTCCTGCGTCCTGTCTCCTGGCTCGTCTTCGGTCATCATGGCATCCCAAGTCAGCTCTCCTTTGGAGCTGAATTACTTTGCTGGTATTGCTTTTGTTCTTTCATTCCTCTCTGGCCTGTTTCCTTGACAGTGTTAAGTGTACTTGTGGGCTGCGGGCCTTTCTAACAACTGGCTGCCTGCAGACTGCTTACAAGTCTCCACACAAAATCTGCATATAACTGGACCAAAGAAGTTCAAACCCATATTGTTCAAGGCCAGCTGTGTCTGTTACCGGCTCATCAATGAGAATAAGTAGGAGATAAATAAGAGCCAAACTCTTTAAGTAGTTCATGGGCTAGTAGAGACAGATATGGATATATCTGGCTGTGAGCACTAAAAAAAAATAATAAAGTGATTATTATGTAAACATCAAAAGGCTTTTATTGTACAAGTAGATGCAAGACAATGAGGTCTTGTTTCATTTTGTTACCTTGGTCTCTCCTTAAAATTACAGTAATTGATTCAAAGGAAAATGCTCATCTTCACTCTTGTTTCTTTGTTTTGGCTACTGGTTTTGGTTTTTCAGGCTTTGGGGGTTGTTGGTTTCCTGCATTCATGGTTCTTCTGGCTATCTTTTACTTAGTACTTCTGAATGTCTAAGGAAGTAGTTCTTGGACCAGAGCTACTTCAAGGCTTTTTCTTCAATATTCCCCGTTATGCCTCCCTCCTTCTTTTGTTTTGCTTCTTGCTTCCTAAGAATGAATTAAAATGGCATTTCTTGCAACTTTTCCCCTTCCTGCCTTCAGTTTAGTTGACACCTAACATTTTGCCCCTACTTGCTGGAAGGCTTTTGTAGATATACCATTATTTTCCAACTTTCCAAACTTTATTGCCTACTTCTTGTTTAAAACAAACCCAATCGTCATATATGAAGAGTGAACTTCTCACCCCTCTCTCAGATCCCTTTTCTCCACTCCAGGCTCAGAAGGCAATCAGACTCGCCTCATGTGCATCCAGCCCACTGTCCCCATCTCCAGCCTGTTCAGGGGATTATTGCATTTATTTGGTAAGAATTTAGTCTATCCTTATTCTTGCATATATCCACAAATAAAATGGAAAACGAATAGATCAGTAGGTTGGAAGAGGGTACACCAATGAATTCCAAACCTTAAAGTGCAAAAGATTGACCACAGGGTTTTAAATGCAGATTCCCAGGCACAAAGCTATCTACTTGGATTCATTCACTCTGGCCCTGAGAGATGGAGTTGGTGTTTAATCCTCAATAGAGTTGATTTTCTGGTGCTACAGGTGGGTTTTGGACCATATTTTAAAAAACCTTCTTTTAGTATGTCCCTGCTTAACAGCTACACAAATAACCTCATGACTGAGAAGTTGCAGAGCCATGCCTGGCTTTTTTCTTCCTGCAGAGAGATATTACTGGCTGTCAGTTGTTTTTTTAAAATAGACACTTTTTAGGGAAGTTTTAGATTTATAGAGAAAAAATACAGAAAAATGGAGTGGCAAGTACAGAGGGTTCCCATAGATACAACTCCCCAAAGTCCCCAGTATTCTACCCATCCCTCACTCCTTCCCGTCCCCAAATCCCAAGATTCCAGAGTGACATGTAGTTGGAACCATAAAGTACTTAGCCCATTTAGATGACTTCTTTCAGTTAGCAATACATATTGGGAAGTGGGGGGCATGCCGTGTAATTTTTTTTCTGCTTAATAGCTCATTTCCTTTTATTGATGAGTCAGAATAAAAGGAATAAATAATATTCTATTGTGCCACAGTTTCCTCATCTTTTGCCTATTGAAGGATATCTTGATGCTTCCAAATATTGGTGATTGTGGTAGCTTTCTATTACTATCACCAAGACATGAACTAATACACTGACAATGAGAAGGTTTCTTTTGGCTCTCAGTTCTGGAAGTTTCAGTGCGTGGAAGGTGGCCCCATTCTTTTGAGTCTGTGGAGAGGCAGCATCACTGGTCAGGCTCCCAAGGACCTAAAACTGCCCACTAGGTTCTGCCTTCTAAAACTTCCCCCACCTCCCCAAAGAGTCACAGACTGTGGAGCAAGCCCTCAGCACATGGGCCTATGGGGGCGGGGGAATAGTCCAGTTCCAGATTGTAGAAGCAATGATGAATAAAGCTGCTGTAAATATTCAAAGGCAGGCTTTTTTATGGATATCCATTTTCAATTCATTTGGTTAAATACTAAGGAGCACAATTGTTGGATCACACATAGGAAGCTGATAGACTGCCTTCCAAAGGGGCCACACCACTTTGCATGCCCCTCAACAAATAAGCGCCTGTTATAGTATTTATTTGAAGTTTCCATAATGGCATAAGATGTTCAGCATCTTTTTATATTTTCAGTTTTCATTTGTTATTATTATTTTACCAGTCCTGGGGCTTGAACTCAGGGCCTAGGCACTGTCCCTGAGCTTCTTTTGCTCAAGGCTAGTACTCTACACTTGAGCCACAGTACCACTTCCGGCTTTTTCTGCTTATGTGGTACTGATGAATTGAACCCAGGGTTTCCTGCATGCAAGACAAACACTTTACTAATAAGCCAACCCCTATTTATTCCCAACCCCTATTTATTATCATTATTAGCATACATTAATAGTACAAGGAGGGGGAAGTGGTGCTGCGGCTCAAGTGGTAGAGCCTTGAGCTGAAGAGCTCAGGGACAGTGCCCAGGCTCAGAGTTCAAGGCCCACGACCGAAAAATAAAAAAAAAGTACAAGGAGAGGGTTGCGATAATTCCATAGAAAATGACCCATCTCTCTTTATATGCTTATTTCACATCTGTATATCTTCTTTGGTGAGATGTATAGATCTTTTTAGTCATCTCTTAATTGTTGAATTTTGATTGTTCTTTGTTTTTGATTGTTCTTTATATCTTGTGGATACCAGTTTTTAATCATACATATGTTTTACAAAGGCTTTCTCCCTCATCATGGCCGTCTTTTATTGCTTTCTACTGTCTTTCATGAGCAGGTTTTAATATTGATAAAGTCCAAATGATCTCTTTTACTTTTTCTTTCATGGGTCATGCTTCTGATGTTGTATCTAAACCGTATCCTCACAAAACTTAAGGATGATTAGATTTTCTTTTCGAGTTTTATACTGTTGCACTTTTCATTTAGGTCTATGATCCATTTTGAGTTAATTTTTGTAACAGTTTTTTTTCAAAGTGACACTCTGACTGAGTCTAATATTGATGGTACTGTTGTTTTTCCCTGACTTTGATTGTAGACATGTTAAAACACATACAAAAAATAGGAAGCAGGGGCTGGGAATATGGCCTAGCGGCAAGAATGCTTGCCTCATATTCCTGAAGCCCTGGGTTCAATTCCCCAGCACCACATATATAGAAACAGCCAGAAGTGGCACTGTGGCTCAAGTGGTAGAGTGCTAGACTTGAGCAAAAAGAAGCCAGGGACAGTGTTCAGACCCTGAGTCCAGTCCCCAGGACTGGCAAAAAAAAAAAAAAAAGTAGGAAACAATGTGCTTAGGTAACTTTATTTTGCCTTCAATGAATATCAATATCTTACCAATTTTCATATATCTATCATCCTGCCATCTTTTATTTTTACAAGCAGATCCTAGATATCATCTTTTTACCCATACATCTTTTTGCCTTTTATTTTTTTACCAGTCTGGGAGCTTGAACTTAGAGCCTGGGCACTGTCCTTGAGCATATTTTACTCAAGGCTAGCACTCTACCACTTGAGCTACAGCGCCACTTCTGGCCTTTTCTGTTTATGTACTGAGGAACTGAATCCAGGGCTTCATGCATGCTAGGCAAGCACTCTACCACTAAGCCACATTCCCAGCCCCTTCTTTAGTCATGAAAACATGACCATAACCACAATACCATTATCACACCAAATTAACAACTGCAAATATCATCTATCTCTTAGTCTATTTAAAGGTCTCTGCTGGTGTGATGACTCCTGATCCTTTCTAAACCCTAAATGTTGTTGATTTGGAGCTGTCCGAATTAAACATCTTGTTCCTTACATTCTCTTTATTCCTATACTTCATTGAGACTGAGATGCCAGGAGTTTTTTAAGAAAAGTACGAGTTTCCTTGGAGGCTTGGACTTTGGCTGCTGGCAGAGAAATCTTTATTAAATTCTTGAAAATGATATTATTTAAGAGACACACAAGGGAGATGAGTGATGAGAAGAGGAGGGGCTATGATAAAAGGGGCTCGTCCCAGGACATTAGGTTTATCACAAAATCCTTTCCATGAGTCATTTTATCTTTTCCATTTTAGTTTTGAGGAGGATATTTGACCTCATAGAATTAAAAGTCCTTTCTAACTTTTGCCAAACTGCTGAAGCCAATGAATATGCAAGTGAAGCCATATCCAAATTTGGGGCTTTTGTGTCCACAGAGGACCCTATGTCTGAGTTATTACTCCTGATCCCTTCACACAGCTGTCTCTGGAGAAAGAAGAATGGGGGCCAAGTTTCTGGATGAGCTGCAGTCAGTTTTCCGAGGATGTGGTTGATCCCAGAAAATACACAGCTAATTTATAAGAGACTAGAAAAAAGACACTGCCTGCCTCGAGGATAACATATCAAGGATTCCAGAGGCCAAGAAATGACCTCCGTTCACTTGGGAAACTTTCACTGGTGTAAACCAAAGGGGACTGCATGAAGCACCAGGCCCTCTAAGTGCCCCTGATGATGTTATTTTATCTTTTAGACTAAAGAGCTTAAAGACAAAAATCTTGAAATACAACTCTGATCCCACATTTGCTAGGATGAGGGGGAGGAGTGGACACATCTTCCCCCTGCCAGTTTTCGTCCTGATCCTAGGATTTAACCATTCTTTTCAGTTTCACAGGATCCAATAAGAGCATATACATATATTAATAAATCCTTGTAGAAGTGGATTGTTTTCATGGTCTCTGAGTCTCTAGAAGCCAATAAATTAAACATTAAACAGAGCCCCAGATTATCTGTCTTCCTTCTCTCTTAATGCGTCTGCAAGATCATGCATTATCTCACAAGATAGGAATGTGACAGATTCTATTTTAAGTCTTCTGATGATTCTTTCATTTAGCCTTTCTGAGAAGCAGAGGCCAGAAGAATGTGTGTAACTTGGAGCTGTCTGCAGTTCCCCGCATCTTGTAGTCCTGGTTTCAAAGAGGTCAGTGTCTTCTTTAGGGCCAGATGTAGGGTCCAGTGTGTTCTCAGGAGAATGAAATCTTTGTGCTCAGGAACTATCTACAGAGCATCCTTAACAACTCTATTCAGTGATGTAGTGACATGCATTAGCCCAAGAGCTTTTTGAGTACTTAAATAGTAGGACTGTTTCAGTGGACCCGATAAACCCCAAGTAATGAAGCTGTCCATTGATTTGGAGACTGTTCATTGGCAATGAAAGTTACAGGCTGGAGCCTCACACAAACAAGTATGCTGCCCTAACTTGTTGAAAAGCTATGGCCATTCTCACTCTGTCTCCTTTACTGATATCTGCCATCATCACCATTCATCTCCAGAACTTTTCCCCAAACAGAAACTCTGTGCCAGTTAAACAATAATGGCTCAGTCTTCTACCTAACCTTGGAAATCACACCATATTTGTCCTTTTTGTGACTGGCTTATTTCACTCAAGATTCATCTAGGTTGTATTATGTGTCAGAGTTTTCTTCCTTGTGATTTATAATCTCATTTTATTTATCCCAATTTGCGCATGTATGGATACTACCTCTCTACTGTGAATAATGCTCTGATAAATACGGGTACACAAACTGTACTTGAGGCCTCTCTTCCTAACTTCTTCATGGAATAATTCTCTGAAGTGTGATTGCTAGGTTATATGATAATTGTTTCTAAGTTTTAGGGGGATCATATGCTGTTTCCTGCAATGGTGGTAACATTTTGCATTCTTACTAGCAGTACTCGGGAATCCAGTTCTGCTACCTCTTTGACAACATTTAAAAAAAAATAACAGTTGTCCTAACAAGTGAGATGTTTCTTCCTGTGGTTTTTGTTTTAATTTTTCTAATGATTATGTGTTCAATATGGTTTTCTTGGCCAATTGTATGATTTCTTCAGAGATGTCTATTTAAGCCATTTGTCCATTGTTTAGTTGGGCTTTTGTTGCTGAGTTGTAGGTTTAAGAAAATTATTTTGGATATCATCCCTTTTCAGACACATGATTTGTGAATATTCTCTTCCATTCTCCTTTTCACTCTGTTGATTGTGTGTATATGTGTGTGTGTATGTGTGTGTATAATGTTGGTCGTATTTCAAAGGCAAAAGGTTTATTTGAGGTAGAAATATGTATTTCATGAGTCTGAGCTTTACCATGAACTGGGGCCTTTGGTTTGTTTTTAACTGTTGCTATTAAGTATTTTTGACTGTCACAGAGGTGATTGTCTTTATGATGAGACTGAGCAACTTTAGAAAAGGACTATAAAAACCTCAAGACTAGGGTAAATGAGTTCTTTGTCATAATAATAATTCTACTTTTGTGATGTGATTTTATATGAAGAAAATGGAATGTTGGTCCTTGTAAGATGAACGTGGGTGTGAGTGTCAACCAAAAGGATACTGAAATCAGAGTTTTAGATCCTAGGCTGAAAAAAAAAAGACAAAGAAACAACAACAACAAAAATCGATCCTAGGCTGAAACTCATGTCCAACCACTTGTCTATGGGCTGTCTATATCTATGGGCTAAATAAAGAAACAGTAATGTTGAAGGGAAAAAGGGATGAAGGATGAGGGAAGTGACTCTCAAAGAGGAATGGCTCTGCCTTGCCCCATTGCTATGAGGATTACATGCAGCATGGAGAGAAGGCAACTTCTTCTGACCACATAAAGGGTTCAATCCTCAATCTGTTGTGGTTTTTTCCCCTCTCATTTCCCTTCTCCTTCAATTTTTTTTCTCATGGTTAGCTTTGAGAGAAAGACAGAAATCTACAAGTATTGCTCACTCTCCCTGAATAACCATACAGTTTGTCTCTTTCACTCCAGATTCCTTGTTGGATTTGCATAGCTTTCCTTTCCATAGACCACTTGACTTCACCAAAAAGTCCTTGACTTTAAATTGGAGAATACATTTTTATGGATAGTCCATCGATGTCAACTATGAACAAAAAGCTGAGAAATCCTGGTGGGCGGGGAGTCTGCTGGTCTTACAATATCCTGCTGTGACTATCATTTGTCTCAGTGGCGTGAAGGTCTCTCCATAGAGCAACAGCCAGCCCCGGTGTCTCTCCATCCATGCTGGCTGTGAGCTGTGAGCCCCACAAGCTGTTTCTTGCCATCAGAGCGTGACTTCAGCTTTTCCATCCCCACTGTGGTGAAAATGAATGAGAAAACTGGATCCTGCCTCTGGAAGCAGCATACATCCTCCACACTAATCACAGAAGGAAGATTTAGTGTTAGATAATATTTCATTTTCCAAACTTTGAAGAGTTCTTATATTTGTCAGAGTAGTTCTGAATTATTTTGTGGTTGTTACAGGATTAGAATGGGGATATTATACACGTCTGACCCTTTGCAGGAAAAGCCCCTTCCCCTTTTTGTGAGCTCTTCCTGCTTTCTGAGCTAAGCTCATACTTTCACTTCTTTGTCTTCTAATCATTTTATTGGACATGTGTTTCAAGGGAAGAGGGGCTGGGATTAAAAAAAAAGAGGGAGAAGAGCTAGGGCTGCTATCAATATATGTATGTATGTATGCATGTATGTATGTGTGTATGTGTATGTATGTATGTCTATATGTATACACACATATGGCAGATTGCTCCTGTCACTGTGCAGGCAAGCGCTAAGGAAAGGCAATCACCTCCACTCCATGTCAGGGTGGACAGAACAACAAATTTCTCTCCTTGGAACCTTGTGACTGGAAAATCTAAGAAGACTTATTAAGGATCTGTCTCAGCATGTCTCATCTTTACCACTGCACATACTAAAAAAGTAGTTTAAAACATGTGACATTTAACACATGCTCTCTTTGGGGATAAAATATTGGTTGAATATTTACTTTTCTATGGTTCAATGCAGTGAGGCAGTACTCTTAATCTTGCTAGAATAAAATTATTCTAGCTGAGCACTGGTGGCTCATGCCTATAATCCTAGCTACTCGGGAGACTGAGATTTGAGGATCATGCATGGTTCAAAACTAGCCCAGGCAAGAAAATTCCTAAGACTCTTATCTCTACTAACCACCAGAAAATTGGAAGTGGTGCTGTGGCTCAAAGTGGGAGTACTGTACTAGCCTCAAGCAAAAGAGTTCAGGGACAGCAAACAGCCCTTCAGTTTAAGACCTATGGCCAACAAAAATATAAAAGTTATAAAGAAAAGAAAAACAAGATTTCTCTCTACATAGATTTAATCTACAAGAGATTCAGACACAGATAGATCTGAATGACTTGCTGTTCATCATGCATCATTCCTTGGATGAATCCAAGAAAGGTAAAATCAGTATAGATGGGTTTTATAGCAAACTTGAACCTAGATTCAGGAGATGTATTAGCTCCCACATAAGTTGAAGTTGGATCAAATTCTTACTTCAGGGGAAATTCTTCAAGAGTGCAAAACAGTAACTGCAAAAATAATTAAAAGTAAAAGCAGGATGGATGGTAAGGCATTTTTGGTGATAAAAACTAAAGATGTTGCATTTGCCTTTGTTTGGAAAAGGCCAGCACCCCTGCTGCTGGTGAGAAAATGTTTGAAGTGACTTTGCTATCGTTAGCATTTTAATGACATCATCTCTAATATGCATGTGGCCTGAGGTTTTCAAACATCTGGTCCTTTTTGTAAATGAAACTAATAAACAAACAAAGATTTCTCATGGCAACGGCAGGGGTCAGAGACATTTCCCAGCAAAGCTCTTAAAAGGCCTCACTCAAATCACTTGGCAACATGCTATTTAAAGGCACAAGGAAACTTGTTAGGAAACTAGTTGTCTTTTTTCCTTTACATCAGAATTCCTCATTGTCACCAGGTCCTTGAGTGCAACTTCAACCCATCTGCCTGCCTCTGTTCTCCCTTTCTGTTCCAGCTTCATCTGAATGGGAGGATTTTCCTTATGCACAGGATGGCTTTTATCCCTTAGCCTAGGCCTATTTCTTGCTTATTAGCTAGCACACTAGGCTGGTTACACTAGGCCCACACACAGTGCAAGTGGAGGACTGGAACTCAGGATGGAAGCTGTGAATGGAAGATCTAGACTTTGAGAGTGATCAGTAAAACAAGGGAAGGGAAATAGAGTTACAAACAGACACCAATTGGAAGAGACTGAGGTGCTCCCTTCCTCATCCTCTGGTCTCCATTTTCTTCCTGAAAACATGAGATAAAATGAATGAAAGCTTCCCTTCCTGTATCAGGAGAAGATATGTATATGTATATATATATATGTATATATTTTTTGTTTGTTTGTTTGTTTGTTTTTGCCAGTCCTGGGCCTTGGACTCAGGGCCTGAGCACTGTCCCTGGCTTCTTTTTGCTCAAGGCTAGCACTCTGCCACTTGAGTCACAGCGCCACTTCTGGCCATTTTCTGTATATGTGGTGCTGGGGAATCGAACCCAGGGCTTCAAGTATACGAGGCAAGCGCTCTTGCCACTAGGCCATATCCCCAGCCCATATATATATACATTTTTTTTTCCTTCAGAGATTGAGATTTGAGGCCATAGGAATCTGTGCAAAGAAACCCAGTTAATTGAATCCTCATCTTTCTTGCTATTTTCTACAATTGGCATGCTTTTAAAACCTATTTGTACTAGCACTCAGGCTTAGTTCCTTCTTCAGGTCACCATTTTTCTTGTGAGAGTTCTCATGTAAATGTAAATAAAATGGAATGTTTTCCCCATTACTGAGTTTCATACTAGTCCCAGGTGGAGACTGCAAAATAGCAGAGGGAAATGTTTTCTTCTAGACAGGATTATAAGAGAATTACACACTTTTTTTCCATCTTGGTATGCAAATATAATAGAGCTATACACTTTTTTTCTCTGCCAACTATATTCAATTGGAGAATAGACAAGAATGAAAGAATTCAACAAGTACTAACCTAGTTTTCCTTCTCCTTCAGAAAGAATAGCAATACAGGGCTGGGAATATGGCCTAGTGGTAGAGTGCTTGCCTTGTATATATGAAGCCCTGGGCTCAATTCCTCAGCACCACAGACACAGAAAAAGCCAGAAGCAGCGCTGTGGCTCAAATGGTAGAGTGCTAGCCTTGAGCAAAAAGAAGCCAGGGACAGTCAGTGCTCAGGCTCTGACTCCAAGCCCCAGGACTGGAAACAACAACAACAAAAACCCCAATCCAAAAAACACTGTTCAACTTTAAAGTAAAAAGGAGTGAGTACCACTGATGAGGGTATGGAAGTGGGACTCTTGTTCAGAGCAAATATGTGGATGGACACCCTAGCATTCTAGAAATATTCATGGAAAGCATTACTGTTTTCTGTATTTTGGTCCAGAAACTCCTAGAAATGCAGTCTAAGGAAATAACATGGAAGGGTTCAAAGATGGGGTGATGTAGATGATCACCTCAGTGCTGCCCCTGGGAGCACAAAGCTAGAAGCCGAGGCAGCATAGGGAGGAGGTGGCCAGCACGGGCATCTCAGCCCAATGTTAGTCAGGAAGTGTGGTCAAGCTCGGGCCACGGCGCAAAGCTAGGACAAGGTGAAGGGTGGTACCAGAACACACCTATGTTGACTTTAGCCCTATTCTCATAGTTCCCCCTTTCAGTTGTGGCCATGTCTGTCTCTTCTATTCTACATGAGGCTCCTGAGAACAGGATTGCCCTCATCTATTTTTTTCTTTAGCAGTTAGTCCAGTGTCTGACACATAGTAGCTGTTCAATAGACACTTGATAAAGGAAGAAATGAAAGAGTCCTATTAAATCTGTTCCAGTGGATAATAAGAACCACATTGGATTTTAAAGTGCTAATCAACAAGAGTAAATTGTTGCATAGACTTTTTCCTACAACACAGTTAGTTCTACTATTGCTAAGATGTCCAAATAGTTAAGTAGGGACTCATTTTTTTTTCAACTCTTGACTAAAGCAACCCAGATTTGTTTTCTAAGTACGGTTATAGTGTTGTCAAAGTGCACATTAAGTTTGGTTTGAACACATTTCTACTTCCTCTAGACAGAATTCTTGGCTGGAAGACCTTCCTCAGCCTGTAGTATAGAAGCACATATTGTATATTATAGCATATGTTGTAGAACTCATGCATTCTTTAGTCCTTTCCAAAATATCAATCATTGCTGCACAAGCATTTGATCAAAATAAAACACTACCTTTGGTGTCTGCACTGTGGACTTCTTTTTACTTTTCACTCAAGGAGTGTGTGGTAGGGGATCCTAATGTCAGAATGACCCAGGAGACTTGTGAAAAATGTGCATGCTCAAAGATGCCCTCCCTTAAGCTCCAATCCTACTGCTTTCCATGAATTTAAAGGGTATGAGAAGCATACACACACCCTGAGGGATAGCACCCAGGCCCTGAGTTCAGGCCCCACTACTGGTATGTGTATGCACATACAGACACATGTACAAATATTCTTAGTTCCATTTAAAACACGCTCCCTATGATTCCTGGATTTCTGGCAAAAGAGAATACATTTGTGAATGAAATTCCATACACTGGTGTATTCTTACCAAGTAGATGTATACACAGAGCCCAGACCCTGAATTCAGTATAAAAAAGTCACCACAGGGAAGTCCTGGCCTATATAGAATTATTGTAATGAAAATAAGTAACCTATTTTGAATGCTTTCATAAGGGCAACTATGGTCTTTTGTTTCAGCATTTTTTTTTTTTTTTGCCAGTCCTGGGCCTTAGACTCAGGGCCTGAGCACTGTCCCTGGCTTCTTCTCGCTCAAGGCTAGCACTCTGCCGCTTGAGCCACAGCACCGCTTCTGGCGGTTTTCTGTATATGTGGTGCTGGGGAATCGAACCTAGGGCCTCGTGTATCCGAGGCAGGCACTCTTGCCACTAGGCCATATCCCCAGCCCACTGTTTCAGCATTTTTTATAATGAGGCTTTGTACTTTAATACATATATTTGTGTTGTTTTTTTAATAGTGTCATTTCCAAAGAAAAAATGCTTCTTTGGGGGTTCTGGTAGGAACCTAGAGTCATGAGTCTCAAAGCAAACCCAAGTAATATAACACATTTACCATTAGAGCCATTGGGCATACTTAGGGACAGGTACATGAAACTAGAAGCTCCTGTGGCCAGATCCAAGTGATAGTGTCTTTTTTGTTTCTTTGATCTAGTACAGTCCCTGGAATATAATACTTGATCAAGAAATGGTGAGTGTACAGTCAAAATTCAAGGTCTATGCTATAAAATTAAGAAAAGTGAGGGAGGGGTGAGTTGCAAGGGAGGGGTGAGTTGCAAGGGATGGGTGAGAATGCTGAAAGGAGTAACTGATCAAAATGTATTGTACTTATAAACTCTTTGTTGAGTGACAGCTCCTGTGTACAACTGTGAAAAGATAATAAAATATGTTAAAAATAGAAATGAATGTGGAACAATGAACTGATCCACAAGAAAGAAGAGATATTTTTACCGTAGCAGTAGGAAGCCTTGATGCCCTGAGAGGAAGATTGCTTTTGCATGTACTACAATACAAGGCAGTCCAGTCATATACTTTTATGGTGACATACCAAGTCCCATGAAACTCCCCATGCAGATTTGAGGCCGATATTACAAACAACACATATGGAAATATGTACATGGACTTAAGTAACATAATAATAGATCTTCCTAACAGCACATGAATAGCCAACATAGCTGTACACAAAAGCATTTCTTTTGCAATTGCTTGGTTCATTGATTCTTTAACTCAATGCCAAATTAGCACGTTGGAAAAGCTTTTGGCATGAGTTGCTAAGGACCTTAACAACTATGGAAAATTGGGCCTCATAACTACTGAAACCCTAAAGAAAAGTCATTGTAAATGTAGCCAGTTATGGAACAAAAGCTGAAGTTAGCCAGATTTTTTGTGTACCAGTCTTGGAGCTTGAACTCAGGGCTTGGGTGGTATTCCTGAGCTTTTTTGCTCAAGGATAGAGCTCTACCACTTGATCCACAGCTCCACTTCCAGCTTTTTTGGGGAAGGGTCATGGTTAATTGGAGATAAGAGTCTCATGGACTTTTCTGCCCAGTCTGGCTTTGGACCTTGATCTTTAGATCTCAGCCTCCTGAACTAGAATTATAGGCATGAGCCAATGGTGCCCAGAAAACGTAGCCACTTACAACAGAACATCTCTGAGGCACTGAAAAGAGATCCTGAGCCATGCTGAAGAGGCAGGCTGAACAATCCATGGAGAGCATTGGTGTGAAGGCAGATAAGCCAGGCTTGACTGGCTAGGAATGATGAATTACATTTCTTACTTCTGTGACTATAGACAGTATGATATCCACAGAATGGAATTTACCATACATTTTCTTGGAAGCCAAAAAGAGAACTCTACTAAACTAGAGCTATATGATCATATAAATGACACAGTTAAGAATAAATGGAGACAGCATTTTCTCCACCAGGGACCTCTTTGGATGTATTCTCTGTCCAAGATTTAGCTGAACAAGGCATTTTCCAAGATCATGAGCTTCCAAGGACCTATTCTGTCCTCTGGACCCAGGCAGGACTCCCACACAGCAATCTCCATGCAGAGCTGGTTACCCTCATTCCTTTAATAGCTGACATTATCTGGGATGAATCCAGGGCTGTTCTTGAGCTTCCTGCTGAGCATTCCAGGCCCTGCTCCACCCTGGACTCAGCTGGTTCCAAACCAAACTCATCATCTCCTGGAAGCCTTTGTCATCCCCCTCCTTCCTCCTTCACCCTCTTTCCCCAAGGCAGTTGCTGACTTGTTTTCTGAAAGCTCCCCCAGCCTCCTGCTCACTTCCATGACCCTCAAGAGTGTTCCCCATATCAGTGTTTCCATGTCTAAACCTGTCTTGGTATACACTTTTCAAAGGATCTGAACTACCATGAAACTTTCATCAGTCCAAGAGTAGGGACTTCTCTTAATATTTCTTTGTCATTTCTCATGGTGCGTGACAACAAGCCAGTCTCTTTGGGTTTAGACAACTGTACATGTAGGATGAGTGGGAGAGAGGGAATTCAAGGAGAGTGCCATCAGATGAGGCCTCTGACATTTACTTACTATGTAATCTTGACAAGTCACTTACCGGGGCTGGGAATATGGTCCAGTGGTAAAGTGCTTGCCTCGTATACATGAAGACTTGATTCCTCAGTACCACATATATAGAAAAAGCCGGAAGTGGTGCTGTGGCTCAAGTGGTACAGTGCTAGCCTTGAGCAAAAAGAAGCCAGGGACAGTGCTCAGGCCCTGAGTTCAAGCTCCAGGACTGGCAAACAAACAAAGAAGACAATTCACTTGCCCTTTCAGCCTGTTAATTTTCTTATTATCAAAAATGGATGGTTAGGGCTGGGAATATGGCCTAGTGGCAAGAGTGCTTGCCTCCTACACATGAAGCTCTTGGTTCGATTCCCCAGCACCACATATATGGAAAATGGCCAGAAGGGGCGCTGTGGCTCAGGTGGCAGAGTGCTAGCCTTGAGCAGGAAGAAGCCAGGGACAGTGCTCAGGCCCTGAGTCCAAGGCCCAGGACTGGCCAAAAAAAAAAAAAAAAAAAAAAGGGTGGTTAGATTTGGTGCTGTCTATAATCCCCTCTGAGGCTGACAGATAGGATCAATCCTAAATAGCTATACAAATTATGTCACAAGGTTAGATAAGGAATCTTGAAACTTAGGAATAAAGGAGAATAATACTACCAAAAAGAGCCAAATGATGGGGGTAGTAAAACAATAATTTATAAGACTTGTCACCTCCCTCTTACTTTCTTTTTTATTATTACTTTTATTATATTTAAGTAGTCATCCATAGAGTTAACCATTCATAAATCAGTTTATGTGTACAATGCAACTTGATCAGTTTCATCCTTTTCGTCCTTTCCCCTCATCCCTCCCAATGCAACTCCTCCCCAGTATCTTCTTAGTTTCATAGGGTATGCATTTAATATAATTTTGGAAAGCACTTGATGGAACTATAAAATATTTTTATGGACATTTAAGTAGAAATTTATCAGCATGAAGTCAGTTGAAGGTTTTCTTTTGGTGGGGTACTGGGATTTGAACTCAAGACTATTTGAGGCATACCTGCAGGCATCCCTGGGCTTCGATCCTCCTACCTATGCCTCTTGGGTAGTTGGTGCCAAAGGTGTGAGCTATCATGCCTAGCTTTGGTTGAATTCTCCAGTTTTACTTACCTTCATTTTCTCTGGAAGGTTAAAGGGAATAGAAGAGGTGTGTGCTTTTCTAAACTCGAGGCATCTTCCCACAGTTCATGACAATCTGCTCATATCCTTGTGTAATTAATCTGTCAGGCAGGCAAAAAAGAATTATTAAGCTATGCAGATACATATCTTACATTTCATGGCTTGAGTCTATAAAAGTTTTCAACCTGTCTTGGGTGTGTAGCCTGGGACATGGCTAAAAGGCAGGCCACTCCAGCGTAATTTTTCAGGAGTGGTAAGACTTCTTACAGTCTTGCAGTTGGGGACCTGGCAGCAACTACACTGTATATACTGGTATTAGAACTAGGGAAGTGAAAGGGAATATCAAAATCGAGAGACAATGGATAAAAAGACAAATGACTCCGAAAGCAATACTTGCAAAAACATTTGGTGTAAACCAACTGAACAACTCATGGGGGGCGGGGAGAGGAAAAGGTGGAGGAGGGAGGGGGGATGAGGGAGAAGGTAACGAATAGTACAAGAAATGTATCCATGGCCTTATGTATGAAACTGTAATCCTTGTATATCACTTTGACAATAAATAATTATTAAAAAAAATCCTCAGCAACCCCTCCAAATAATCAAATTAAAAAGGGGAAAGTGGTCTGAATAGATACTTTTTAAGAGAAAAACTTCTCAAAAGAAAAATGCTCAAATGTATCAAAGCTAGCATATAGTAGATACCTGCACATCCATGTTTATGTCTGCACTACAATAGCCAAGTTATATCAGCAATAGCCAAGTAATGGAATCACTCTAAGTGTCCATCAATGGATGAATGGATGCAGGCATACATGCATGTACAAGCACACACACACACACACACACACACACACACACACGGTGTAATATTATTCTTCCATAAAATAACAAATGGTAAAACTGGATATCATTGTGCTAAGCAAAATAAGCCAGATTCAGAACATCAAATATTGCATGATTTCCTTCAGATGTGGACTATGGGTCTGGGAAGACATGAACGTAGAGGAGGGACTATTAAGAAAGAAGGGAACCAGGGAGAGGAGCAAGAGAGGACATTATATGCATGGATAAAAATAGCACATCAAACCAATTACTTAATGTAATATATATTACATTAGAAGATTGACTGTGAAGAAAAAGAAATGCAGACCACTGATGAGCATTTGCAAAAATAGTCAACATTATATCCATCAGAAAGGAAGGCTAGGAAGGGTAGGGGGAGGTGTGGCTAAAGAAGTTGACTAGCAGGTAACAAAACACAGATGGGAGAGTAAGTTCTACTTTCCTAGGCATGTGTAGTTTACCATAACCTAGTATGCTCTTTATGAAGATAAAGAGAAGCTAGTGATCTCTAAACAGAAAAGACTGAAACATTCTGTCCCCGTGTGTTTGCTCAGTACATTGGCTATATGTAAGATGCCATTCTGCCCAAAGGGTATTACAATCATTGTTTAATTACACATAAATCAAAACCATGCATACAAATATCTTCCTAAGCCCCAGAGGACCCAAGCCTTGGATCTGACATTCATTTTGCTTTGCCCCTCCTCCTGCCTGCCCATGTGAAAAGCACTTGTACCCCTCTATGGGCTCTCAGCCTCACAGTTGGAAGAGGGATGTTCCAGGGTCATCTAGATCCCTGTGGAGAATTTAGACCTTTCTTATTTTATAGTCCTAAAGCTGAAAACTCTTGGAAACTTCATTATAATGCAAATCTCTATTTTCTTGGTGCTCTTTGCAGATAATGTAAGGATGATGCCCATACAGAGGCAGAATAATCCTGTGGTTAAAAAAAAAATAGAGAGGACAGCCATGGCTGAGAAGCGGAGGTGGCAACCCTGCAACCCTCTGCTGCTTCAACGCAGCGTTGTCCGCCGTCTGGATGGGTTGTATTTGAATGGCATCTCCATGTTGGCTCTGTAAGTGATTTGGATATACATTTGGGACATTCAGAACATTCCTAACCCACAGAAATACTGGCAATGGTAATGCCATTGGGAGAATGACATGAACCTTGCGTTGTCATGGTGATATCCTCTCTGCTTCCTGGACTTCTCAGCCAGACCTCTTATCCACCAACAGCTTAACACCCTTCTATCCATCATTGCTAGGTATATTGGAGTTAGGCTCAGAAAGTTTGTTCTGTGAAATGCCCTGCCCAGGAGGGACAGGCCTTGGCAATGCCCATGAAAACCAGCATCTGCTAGCACACAGGCAGGCACTAGGGGCTGTTTCTGGGGTTGGTGACTGAAAGTGGGAACTGCCTTGATCTTCAGGAAGGTACTTAAATGCTTAGAGATGAGTATAATGAAAGTTAGGGCTGTCAGCTTTTCCTTAGGCTGCTGCCAACATGAACATAAACTAAGTTGGCAAAATGCTCTAGGATTACAGCTAGCTTTGCCCATTGGTGATAATGAGGAAGGAAGAAACACAGTGGAATTGGAACATGAGTGTTTGATTTCAGCAGCTTCAATTTGTTTTTCATTCATAAGGAAAATCCCACAAGAAAAATGGGGACTAATGCATCTGAAAAGGGAAACTAGGGGACAGCAAAGGAAGAGAGACACTGTCCAGAAAGAAATGTACTTATTACCGAACTTATGAAACAGTGACCCATTTGTACAATACCTTAATAATAATGAATTCTATTAAAAAATCTCCTCCTCTCTTTTCCTAGGTACATGCTTTGGAGCAGCTTCAAGGAGGCTAGAGAGGTATAATCAGCTAGGTGTTTAACCTTGCTCTATGACATTAGATATGGCTTGGGATTTTCTCCTTTATTAGAAATATACTAACATTAAACTGCTAAAAATTAATATTGCTTCTTTTAAAACTGGGAGTAAAAATTTGGGAGGTAGAGGTAGAGCGACCAGCCACAGTCCAAAGTTGACTTGGGCAAAAATTGGATACCCTGTCTTCAGAACAAAATGAAAGCCAAAAACTGGGCATGGCTCAAATAGTAGAGTACTCGCTTAGCAAGGATGAGCTGTGCGTTTCACAGTCACCAGTACTTCTAAGCAAAAACAAAAAGAAACACAAAAACAAAAATCCTGGCATGAACAGTGAGTGTTAGGGCTCCCATCTGTAATCCTAGTTACTTGTGAGTCTGAGATCAGGATCTCAGTCCTGGGCCTTCTCAGGCACTCATTCCTGAGGCCTCTTTTCAACCAATAAAAGCTGGGTGTCAGGGGGCAGAGGTGGTTCTGCATGTAATCCTAGCTACTTAGGAGGCTGAATTTTAAAATCTGAATTCTATATCTTTACAGTCATTTCTTTTATGTCCAGTCCTGGGCCTTGAACTCAGGCCCTGAGCATGGTCCCTGGCTTCTTTTTACTCAAGGCTAGCACTCTACCACTTGAGCCACAGCACCACTTGTGGCGTTTTTCTATATATGTGGTGCTGAGGAATCGAACCCAGGGCTTCATGTATACGAGGCAAGCACTCTTGCCACTAGGCCATATTCCCAGCCACTTGGTTTTGTTGGTGATACTAGGGCTGGAGCTCACGGCAACTCACCTGCTGGACATGTGCATTTAACCCACACCCCCAGTTCTTTCTCTTCTGGTTATTTTTTAAAAGCAGCATCTCACTCTCTGCCCCCAGGCCAGACTGAACCTTCATCTTCCTATTTACAGCTCTCACCCAAATGGGAAGACAAGTACATATATTTCATCATATTCAGCTTTTGTTGTTGTTGGTTTTGTGCCTGAGTGTGTCCGTGAGCTCCCCTGCCCCCAAACTGGTGATCTACCACTTGAACAAAAGCTTCACCTCCAGCTTTTTAGTGGTCAACTGGAGATAAGTCTCACAGACTTTCTTGCCTGGGCTGGCTGTGAACCTTGATCCTCAGATTTCAGCCTCCTGAGTAGCTAGGATTACAGTCTGAGTAGACAGCGACTCACATAGACATTTCTCAATCTTCTCTTATTAATATTAGACAGAGAAGCCATGTGGGATAATTTTGTGTTAAAGAAAGCTATGACTTTAGTAAATGTTGTCTAGTTTAAAAGAATACAAAATAAATGCAAATAATTATAGAGTAAGAGGTTTCCAATTTAGAGTTAAATCTTCGTCCTTGTGAAATTGGAAAGAGGCAAAATACCAATAGAAAAATTTCAAAATGCTGTCTGAATGACTAATTATTGTGTGAAAAGGTGATAGTGAAAATTTCTGATTAACATCTATTTGTTTTACACGAGGAAGAACTTGGGCTTCAAAGGCCATTACAGGCTGAGATTAGACTATATATGCAAGTGTGGAGTGCAAAATATCATATGGCTGTAAGGTAGGTATGTTTCAACACTGAGTGGGAGTATACTATGTAATGCTTAGTGAAGGGATATGTATATGATACATGCAGAACAGTATTTCTTAGGCTTTTTATAAAAAAATGAAACTAATTGGATGCAGTGGTGGATTCCTTTAATCACAGCTATTTGGGAGGCTGAGATTGGGAGGGCTACAATTTAACACCAGCCTGGGCCAAAAGTTGGAGCGATCCTATCTTAATTAAAAAAAAAAAATAACCCTCCACCACCAACAAAAAACAAAACCAAAGTAACCAAGATCTAAAACTAAAAGGAGCTTCACAAGTGCTATACTGGTCCTCATTCTCCAGAAACACAGAACCAACAGATGATATGATTCTATATGTATATGCTGTAAGGAACTGGCTTACATAATTCAAAATGTGCACAGTCAATATCCTGAGGTCTGAAGGTCAGCAGGCTGGTATGGACTCAGTAGGAGCCAATATTTCAGTTAGGAAGTGCCAGGCAGGAGAATTCTGATACTCCGGGGAGGGTCAGCTTGGTTCTACAAATGCTTTCAACTGATGAGATGACGAGGCCCATGCGGCTTTCTGCTTTAGTCTAAGTCCACCAATTTACATGTTAGTTTCATCCCCAAACACTCACAGAAACACCCCCAAAAGTGTATGACGAGCTTATCTGGGTAGCTTGGGCCTGGTAGAATGGATAGGTGAAACCCAGTTAAGTAGAAGCATTTCTTAAGTGGCTGTTCATGAGTCAGATATATCTGTATCTATCTGTAGATACATATATATTTATATATATTTTATATTCACCATTTTTCTGTTCTTAATAAAACTAATTCAAATTTGAAATTATATTTCATATGCTTTAGTCTTCAATAAACAGGGTGCCTCAATTGTGACGGCACTGTTGACAGTGGCCCAGATACTTCTTGTCTATGTAAATTAGTCTAATGTTTAGGAGCATCCCAGGTCTGTACCTGTTAAATTAGTTACAACTCCCTATTAGATGTCAGTATTAGCTTTCCCCCACTACAGATCTAGCAACCAAAATGCATTTCCAGGTATTACAAATGTCTCCTTAGGGACAAAGCTAACTGAGAAGCAACATATAGACAGATACCTACATGAAATTTTGGTAGTTGTTATTTTTGTGTAACAATAGAAATTTCAGAGTGAGCCAGGCTCAAGCCTATAATTGTAGCTACTCAGAAGACTGAGATCTGAGGATAGTGGTTTGAAGCCAGCCTGGGCAGTAAAGTTCGTGAGACTCTTATCTCCAATAAACGACTCAGAAAAATCTGTAAGTGGAGCTGTGGTTGAAGTGATAGAGAACTAGCCTTGAGCAAAAGAAGCTCTGGGACAGCACTCAGGCCCAGAGATCAAGCCACAGCCCCCCCCCCCCCCCGCAAAAAAAAGAAAAACACATTCAGAGTGTGTTTTCATTTTCCTTTAATTGCAGCAACAGCTTTTTCAGGCATTGTGCCACACATTTTCTGTATTTGCAGTTTCCTTGGATCTTCCTGTCTTTTCCTGCATTTGCTGGGATGCAAGCATACTAAAGCTGAATGTAGGACTGATTCAATCACTCTCTCTCTCACACACACACACATACAGAGTAATATACATATATACTCATAATGTTCAGACAGATGTGGCAGTTTGTTTTGGTTTTGGTAAATCAAGAGCAGTTGGTAGATTGGCCTGTTTTGTGTGTATGCCAGTCCTGGGGCTTTAATTCAGGGCCTGTATATTGTCCCTGACATTTTTTGCTCAAGGCTAGTTCTCTACCACTTGAGATATAGCTTCACTTCTGGCTTCCTTGATAGTTTAATGGAGATGAGTCTCACAGACTTTTTTGCCTAGGCTGGCTTTGAACCAAATCCTCAGATCTCAGTCTTCAAAGTAGTTGGTATTACACGCAGGATTGTGACAGAAATACTACATTGTCTTAATTTGCAAATTTGCTCTCTTAAGGGGCTGGGAATGTGGTTTAGTGATAGAGTGCTTGCCTAGCATGAAGGCCTGGGTTTGATTCCTCAGAACCACATCAACAGAAAAAGCTAGGAGTGGTGCTGTGGCTCAAGTGGTAGAGTGCTAACCTTGAGCAAAATAAGGTCAGGGACAGTGCCCAGGCCCTGAGTTCAGGCCTCAGGACTTGTTGGGGATTCAGCTTGGCATTGAGGGGGAGAGGGTGGTCCTGAGATGCTGCCTTTCCTCCGCCCTGGGGCAGTGTGGAAGCTAGCCACTCCCATCTTCTGTGTTCTGCCGGAAGAGAAGCAAACCAGCCCCACCTTCCCTCTCGGCTACATGTGTAATGGCACCGGAGACCCGGTCCTTGGGGGGCTGTGGTCTCTGCCCATAGAGGAAGTTCCATTACATCACCATGATGGACAGTTCACTAGCCAATCTTCCTACCGCCATTACTGTTACATAAACCCCTCCCTTGAATAAAATCCTTTGGAAGCCGGTAGACCATTGGATGGCTCCCCTGGGATCTCCCTGTGAGTGTCATCTCTTGAGCTTGAGGGAGGGTGGGGACTCCTGGGGATTTTCAGCAGCTCTAACTCAGCTCAGTTTAGCCCAACAGGAGCATGCTCTGCCTTCCCGCCGGTGGGAACAGCGTGCAGAGCCGAGTGCTCCTTTCACAATTTGGGGCTTGGCGTCTCCCTGGGAAAAAGGGTGGGGGGGAAACGTGGAATTTAGGCTCCACAAGGACTGGCCAAAAAACCCCACAAAATCATGCTTAAATGTTGGAGGTATGGTTCAGTGGTAAGAGCAACCATTTAGTGATCTTGAGGCCCTGAGTTCAAACACCAGCACTATTACAAAAAAAAAGCCCAAAACAATCATACTTGATTTTTTTCTACATTAATCAAGATGTGCAACTTGGCAGGAATTTAAATGCCTGTATTGGGAAGAAATGTGATCCAGTTTCTCTCGTATAATTGGTGAGAATGTCTTATTTGTTAAGACTAAGGGGATGAAAATAATAGAGTGAGGGCTAGCTACCATGAGAAAGAAGCTTCAGTCTCACTTTATCCTGTAGTGGCTTTTGTTCCCTCCTATTTCCTTTAACTTGTTGGGCCCCAGTCAGGATCGCTGAGAATGGAATACATTCTCTTCGGAGTCACTGTGTACAGTCTCAGCCTGCAAAAAAACACAAGCAGCAAGGGTGTGTAATTTGTTGAATTTCGATGTAATATCCTGTAAGCCTAGCTTAAAAGTCCACAAAATTTGAGTTTGGAATTTTATGTGTCATTGATAGGCTCTGTTTGATTTATCTCTTGTTTTCTGAGTCTTCAGAAAACTCAGTATCCTAAAGTGAATCTGGAGGCCTGGGTCTCACTTTCGGCCTGTCCTGTGAACTGGATGTCCTCTGGGACTGGCTTTTTTCCTTCAGAACTATTTCAGTGATTAACTATGACAAACTAGTTGTGAAAGCTGTAAACACCGTACTTGGTACAGTATAGAAAATAATTAATATTAAATGAGTAAGAACAGGGATTTGGTCAACAAAATATTATAGTATTGCATTAGGACCTGTTAACTAAATGTTCATGAGTCCATAGTGGTACAAATAAATAACTGAGCAAGGGTATAAAGAGGAAGAAGGAACAGCTATTTCTTACACAGGAATGAGCAAATATTAAAGGAACAATTAAAAAAGCATTGGGTAAAAACCTGAGAACGAATAAATAATTGTGTAAGCCTCAAAGTATCTCCCTCAACATACATATTAATTACAAAAGGAAAAAAATAGTCAACTGTTGAGAGAAAATTGGCAGATAACACTTTTACTAGGTGATCAGGTTGACACTGACATTAACATCAAGCCTCACTAATACTGTGTCCTCGGATCTGATACACAGAGGATAAAGTACTACTGCAGTTCTAGCCAAAAAAAATAGTGAAACTTCAAAACATAGAAAAGAGAGTAGGAGGAAATGATGGAAAGGGTGGCTCTGGTCAAGATGCATGGTATACACACATGTATATCTGGACATGTTAAATTATAGCTTCCTTGTGCAACTATTTGAAGATAGCAATAAATAAATAAAACAATAGAAAAATCCATCTTGAGGAACATTTGCAAAATGTGTTTTTTTGTTTTTTTTTTGCCAGTCCTGGGCCTTGGACTCAGGGCCTGAGCACCGTCCCTGGCTTCTTCCGGCTCAAGGCTAGCACTCTGCCACCTGAGCCACAGCGCCCCTTCTGGCCGTTTTCCATATATGTGGTGCTGGGGAATCGAACCAAGAGCTTCATGTGTAGGAGGCAAGCACTCTTGCCACTAGGCCATATTCCTAGCCTCAAAATGTGTGATAGGAACCCATCCAAATGTAAATGTAGATGGGTGCTGGTAGCTTATACTTCTGCTCCTAGCTCCTTAGGAGGATGAGATCTAAGGACAGGGTCAAAGCTTGACCAGGCAGAAAAGCCCAAGAGACTCCATTTCAAATTAACAAGAAAAACAAACAAATAAGAAAAACTAAACAAAATCAAACTGCATTGTAGTTATGGCTCAAGAGGCAGAGTGCCAACTGTGAGCCAAAAATTAAGAGTGAGAGTTTGAGAGTTCAAGGCCTCGTACTGACACAAAAATGAACAAACAAACAAGAAAATTATGAGTCAAGAAAGAAGGAAAGAAATAATGGTCACTGCAGGGAAACATAGCAACTAAATGCAATATGGGATCCCAGGCTGTTTTCGATCCTGTGCGGAGAAGGACATTGGTTGAAAAAACTAAGGCAGTTTGAAAACCACCAATGGTTTTGTTCGTTGCACCACATTGCTATTGCTTTCTTAGTTTTGGTAACTGTGTTATGATATACTAGAAGTTTAGCATTGGGAAAGCTGGTGGAAGGTGACATTGGAAATTCTCTATATTATTTTTGCAACTATTCTATAACAAGTTTAAACATAATGACTAGGAAATCTGTAGTTGTATTTCTATATTTGCCAAGTGTCACGTATACCTGCATCCCTTTCTAGCTTCCATGGTAACCCTACTCACTGAGACCACGCTTCCTTTTATAAACCTGCTCCACATCACCATGTGATGAGAGCCTCAACCATGCTCGTTTCACAGATGAGACAGAGGGAAGGGACTGGCTCCGTGCCACCCAGCTGCTCTTTCCCATCTCCTGCACTCCCAGCTTAGGCAGTTGATGAGAAGAAAACTCTTAACCGCTCAACGAAGATCACACACAAGCAAGCAATTATTATTTTATTATTTATTATTTATTATACAAGATTATTATTTATTATTCAAGAGAATTGGGGGGGCTGGGGATATAGCCTAGTGGCAAGAATGCCTGCCTCGGATACACGAGGACCTAGGTTCGATTCCCCAGCACCACATATACAGAAAATGGCCAGAAGCGGCGCTGTGGCTCAAGTGGCAGAGTGCTAGCCTTGAGCGGGAAGAAGCCAGGGACAGTGCTCAGGCCCTGAGTCCAAGGCCCAGGACTGGCCAAAAAAAAAAAAAAAAAAAAAAAAAAAAAAAAAAAAAAAAAAGAGAATTGGGAAAAGGACAAATTTATTTCTGTTAAAGAATCCTCACTGAACATTTCCGGTGATCAATTCAGTGATGCAGTGAACATATGATAATAGCTGATATTTCCTGAATACTTGTAAAATGCCAGCATATTGAAAAAGATGCGAATTCCACTGTGAAAACCACAATCTTCATCAGGGTGCAGACTTAGAAAAGGCCCACCTTCAAGGATCCTGACTTGCATAGATTGAGGACTCCCATATCTAGAAGTTCAAAAACCTCCTTTCTTATCTAAATGAGAGAAAAGACCAAAACAACAACAAAAGTTATGCTCCTGAGCATGTGCAAAAAGTTTACCTCCCCTACCCTAATCCCTTATCAACCAAAGATGGTTTTAACAAAATCCAAAATCTATCATCTGGAATCCCAGGTACAAGATACAGATCTTGTGGCCAGAATCAGAGGGTAGAAGTCCTAATCCCCATTTGATGTTGAATTGAAACAGTCATATAAAATGAAGAGGTTCTGCTGAGCTCTGGTGGCTCATGCCTATAATCCTAGCTACTTAGGAGGCTAAGATGTGAGGATCCTGGTTGAAAGCCAGACTGGGTAGGAAACTCTGTGTGACTCTTATCTCAAATTAACCACCAGAAAACGTGAAGTGGAGCTGTGGCTCAAAGTAGTAGAGTGCTAGCCTTGACTGAAAAAGCTCAGGGACAGCACCCAGGCACTGATTTCAAGCTCCATGAATGATTATAAGAAAAGGAAAAGACTCAACATAAAACCAATTTCCCTAAAGTGCTCCCACACTTTTAAATTCATTAAAAAATACTATGCCATACAAAGGCCCAAAGAACACAAAAGTGTACTTTCTACATTCCAGATTACACACATGATTTCAATATTTTAGAAAACTGTTAATGTCATTAACAGAATAACCACAATAACAAAGTTTGACATTATTTCTCATTGTTATAATTAGAAAACTAGTGGATTACTAGTTTAACATAATAGATGTAACATTGCAACAAAAATAATCAAATTTGGTCTCATATTTTTGACACCAAATTTGTTACATAGTTTAAAAAAACCAGTCTATTCATGGAGCAGAGTGCATGACTCTATACACTGTGTACTCATGTGTGTGTATGTGTGTGTGTGTGAGAGAGAGAGAGAGAGAGAAAGAGAGAGGGGGAGGGGGAGGATATTGTGTATATACACTGAACTGAACAAATTGTCTTTTAACCTGCTGTCTGTGAACACTCACCAATCAATTATAATCAGCTTTGTTCAATCTGGGGCAGCAGTTTTATGTAGTAAATTAATTCATTCAGCATGTTTGAAGGAGTTATTCCAGGTCTCTTTGATAGTAACTTCCATGATTTATTCCTGGCTGGTGACTGGCAGCCATATTTATGACTGTGCAAAGCTCTTTTGTGTTTTTTTTCTCCTAACAGCTACTTTGAAATATCACACTAGATTGAAAAATTGGCCTCATGATGACATTGTGGGTGGCAAAATCAATTTTTCATAATTTGATATTAATGGATTACTTGAATAAATATATAGTGAGCTAATATTGTGCCCACAAAGGCATTCAATCATTTCAATTCTAATCCACTGAGACAAAAAAAATTTGCTACCTCACCAAAATGTCTTTCTAAATGAAGTAAGTAGGTTTATAGAAATGTGGAGATGCCAGGAATGAGGGAAGTTTATTTCCTATCTCCTCCTACTTTGGTCAAGTGAGTCCCGCATATGTGTGCACACAAGTGGATAAAATATAAAGATGACTGTAGTAGTAAGAACAGCACAGAAAAGTGCTTCACATCTTATAGTTTCTTTTTCTTTCCCTTTTTCAGCAATCGGGTTTGAATTGAAGGCCTCAAGCTTGCAGAGCTGATGCTTTACCACTTGAGTCAATGACTCCATGGGGTCCTTCTTTTTGCTGATTGTTGTGGGCATGTAGTCTAGTGACCTTTCTGCCGAGGGTGATCTGCAACAGTAATCCTCCAAATCTCAGCCTCCTGAGGTAGCTAGGATTTAGGCATGAGTCTCTGGCACCTGGTTTAGATCTTCATTCCTTAAAGGTGAGATACAGATGTCTGAGGGGGCAGGAGCCATGGTGACTTAATGAGCAGTGGAGCTGACTCCAATGATGCACATGTGGGAAGGATACAGTGTGAGGGGATGAGATGGCCTCCATTATAGTAGTTACCTCAGAGTTAAAAGATAGAAATAATTTCAAAAGCCAGAATGTGCTGGCTCCTCATGTCAAAGACTTTATTACTCTTTTTGAACTCAACTTCAAATTGGAAGAAGAAAAATGATTAAAGGCAAATTGCTGATTACACAGTACCTCGGGAATGTCCATCATTCTCCTCAACTTCTGATCTCTCCAGTTCCAGTCAAAAACCAAAAACTTTAATGGGTTCAAATTAAGGCCATCTGAAAAAGACAGCGAGAGGGTTGCTATAGTAAAAAAAAATCCTCATGACACAGCTTGTTAAAACGACTTTTACTCTCTCAGTTGCTTTTTGCTTCATTTGCTGCACAACTAATCTCTGCACATAAAGTGCTCTTGCCTGATGGAAAACAAACGCAGCACTCTGGGACTGCGACAGCCTACCATTGCTCCCAGAAAAGGAAAAGGCTACTCAAGCTAAGCTTGTCCATGCTTGTTAGCCAAGACTCCATTCCCTTCCCTGCAGTCAGGGGTGAGGGCCTTCAGAAGAGTAGGATGATGAAGGGAAGGGTGGTTTAAGGCAGAAAAGGACATCAAGGTGAGGGCTCTAGTCAGTCAGCTCTCTTTTGGTTAGGCTGGTGAATTCTTTTCCCTTTGTCTTCTGGCCTATTTAGAAGACAAGTGCTGAATGTGAGGCTGGAGATCTCAACAGCTCTTTAAATGAGGTTTTTTTTTTTTTCCCCAAAAGAAATTAGCTTTCACATATTGAGCTTCCCTAACTATATAAATCTACTTTCTACAAATGCTGTCCGGACAGCCTTCCTCTCTCTCTTTTCCTCCATGTTTCCAGCCCTGTAACGTGGTAGTGGTGGGAAATCTGGGGACAGATTCCTTAGCTAAAGAGTGAATCTTTAGCTAAGAACTATGAAGGAGACAGAGACCGAGTCCAACCCTGGCCTCTTCTGATGACAGCAATCCCTCCCAAATTCCTTCTCAGAAGACTATGATTATCATCACTCATCTGTTTCTTAGCTTTCAATGCCTTCCTATGTCCAATGACAAAAAAAATCAAAACTGCTCACTTTACTGTTCAAGGTCCCACCTCTACTATCTGTCTCCTTTCCAGTGGAATCACCTGTGACTACAGCTCATGAAGCCTCATAGCACTAGGTAGTAGCTCAAGAAATGTAGCTTTCCTTCCCTGCCAGTAGCTGTTCAGTGTCACAGTTGTCTGCATTTGCACACAACTCTGCATACAGTGTGCTCCATTAACCCTGGGTGACCAGGTGACCAGTAATTTCATATTTTGGTGGCTTGCTGGCAAATGACCATCTCTGCCCTGAGTTACTATACAGATTAACATATTACTTTTAAAACATAAAACAACAGGAATAGTTCTAGACAAAGTTTTATAACTATATTCAGTACAGTTTTGGAAAAGAAGGAAGTCATTCAAATCATTCATTTGAAAGAAAAGAAGTGATCAAATCTGGCAGGATGGAATAGAAAATAAGATCAGCAGGTTTGGAGGTCCTTAGGTTACTGAACAAAATATAAAACCTACTAATAGATGTCTGGAACACTTTCTGGGAGATAACTAAAAGAGATATGTGTTTATGTGCTATATGTCAGCCCTTAGCCAGAATGGGAATCTCTGGGAACCAAGATTCAATCGAACTAAAACATACAGCTTGATTAATTCCAGAGAATGCAAAAAGTGGATGTAGGCTGTGTTGATCCACTAATCTGCTTACAGCAATTGGGATTTGGACATGTTTTGGTAGTTTAATGTATTCCATTAGTCACTGCCCTCATTTCCCATTTACTGTGCAGTAATTACTGGCCAGCCAAAGTTGAAGACTAGAGGCTGAGTTTCTCACTGGGGCATTAACATAGAGGTTTGGCTTTTCTATATCCCAAATGTGGTTTTCTAGATTCATATGATTAAAGAAAACTCCTAGCTCTGCATCAGAGTATCACTGCTGCTTTTTCATACCTTGTTTAATGAGTTCTTTAATCCTCCCAGGAGTTCCCACACCCAGGTGCATCACACGGTTCTCCAATAACTTCACTTGCTCCTGAACCTATTGCAAGACGGAAGAGAAGAAAGGGAAAGCTATTTAAAAAGCATAATCATGGGCCAATTTTGAGCATTTAATCTCAGAATTAAGAAAGTAAAAAGCAAAGAAGACCACTCTGTTTAGGATCAACTTCTTGAGCAAAGATCTCCCTAGAAAACTGGTAAACCCTAACAGATTCCCAGAGTCAAATTTTGGCTCTATCTGGGAACAGAACAGAACAGTGACTTGTGGAAAGAGGTAGCTTCCATAGAGGGGCACAAAATTCAAAGGAAAGAAGAATGATTGTAAATGTCATGTAAAGAAGACATCAAAGACAACAAAGGTATAGGGATGAAGGGAAAAAGCTGAGGTCTGGGAGTGGCTCATTACCTAGCCTTCCATCAGAAACATAATAGTCCTTGCTTACCTTTATATGCTTTGCAAATAATTTCATAACTTTGCTGTCTCCTTTGAATGCTGTCATTGACCTAATGAAAAGGAATAGATTAACAAAACTGATAAAATACACTGATTCTGGGATATATTGACTAAGTAATGTATATTATTAACTAAAAGACTACGTGCATGTATGAGCATGGGTATGCGTATATATCCCCACATACACATTTCTGAGTTTTTTCAAGTTAGTTTATCTCTGCAGTGAAGTGGGGTGGCATGGTGTACTTTCCTCTCCTCTCTTCTCTTCCCTTGCTTCCCCTTCCCTACTCTCTTCCTTTCCCTGCCCCCTCCCCTCATTCCTGTACCTCTTTTCTAAGATAGGGCCTTGCTACTTAACACATACTGGCCTAGAACTTGCCATGTAACTCAGGCGGCCTCCAACTCCTTCCTCTTGATTTTCTGACTTCCATTTTTAATTTGTTTCTGTTTCCATTGCCTGTTTTTTTTTTTTTTTAATTTTAATTTTAATTTTTCGGCCAGTCCTGGGCCTTGGACTCAGGGCCTGAGCACTGTCCCTGGCTTCCTTTTGCTCAAGGCTAGCACTCTGCCACTTGAGCCACAGCGCCACTTCTGGCCGTTTTCTGTATATGTGGTGCTGGGGAATCGAACCCAGGGCCTCATGTATACGAGGCAAGCTCTCTTGCCTCTAGGCCATATCCCCAGCCCCTGCCTGTTTTTTTTTTTTTTTTAAATTGTTGTACATATTTCTATATATCATCTAAAATTCTGTTTTGAGTTGAAGTAGGTATAGATAAACATATCATCTTTTCATTAATATTTAGGGATTAGCCCACACATGTGAATATTGCTTTCCTTTATGTCATTATATTTTGGAAATATCATTGACTAGGAGGAAGCATAAATTTGCAAAATAGTGCTCAAGGCTACCACTCTGCCATTTTGAGCCATAGCACCACTTTCCTGTTTTTTCTGAGTAGTTTATTGTAGATAAGAGTCTTATAGAGTTTCCTACCCAGGCGGGCTTCCTCCAAATAACCACCAATAAACTGGAAGTGGTGCTATGGCTCAAAGTGCTACAGCACCAGCCTTGAGCAAAAAAGCTCAGGAACAGCACCCAGTTCCTGACTGAGTTCAAGCTCCATGACCAACAACGAAACAAAACAAAACACACAAAAAAAGAAGTGAATTGCAGAGGACTGGGCTGTGGCTCAGTGGTAGAGTACTTGTCTAGCATGTGTGAGACCCAGGGTTTAATCCTCAGCACCAGAAAATAAAGTGTGAGATATGATTCCAAATTTATTTTTTTCTATGACTACTCCCTTTTCCAACCCAATTTACCATCAATTTAAAAAAGTGCATCTATGAATGTCTAGTTTGTTGTCTTTGCCATTTGCTGCAATTTCATATGCATTTGGGTCTAATTTTGAATTTTTAATTCTGTTCTGTCATATATGTGGCATTTCTATAGAACTTTAATTATTGTAAAATAATTACATGTAGTCTATCTTCTCTCATCAATTGTCTTTTGCAGAGTTTTTCTGCCCCATTTTAGGTGTTACGAACTTAGAACTAGTTCTCTTAATTAAAAAAAAAAATTCAGTTGGGAGTTTTATAGGGAACCTGTAAAATTTATAGATTATCTGAAATAAAACAGACACCTTTACAACACTGCACCTTTCTAATCAAGAATTAGATGGCCAGGTGCTGGTGGCTCATGCTTGTAATCCTAGCTACTGAGGAGGCCGAGATCTGAGGATCATGGTTCAAAGCCAGCCTGGGCAGAAAAGTCCTGGTGAGACTCTTATCTCCAATTAACCACTTAAAAACTAGAAGTGGAGTTGTGGATCCTTGAGCAAAAGAGCTCAGAGTTTAAGTCTTACAACCGACCAAACAAGCAAACAAAAGGAATATGATACACATTTTTCATCAATATTTTCCTTCCTTTGTACAATGTTTTTCAATATAGACAGTAAGTTTATTCCTAATGTCTCTTGTTACAATTTTAAATCATAACATTTCTTCCATTTGTTTCCTTTGAATTACGTTTTGCTGCTATGATCTTGTATTTTTATTCTAAATCTTCACAACGTGTTTCTCCACATTATTGCCAAAATGATCCTTTAAAATGATGATCCAGATGATGGGACTCTTGTGTTCAAAATTCTCCCATGGCACTCTATTTCATGGTCTTTTCTGATCATTGTCAATTCTACCTGAAATACCCCTCCCAGAAAGCTACTATGCTCACTCCTTCACTTCATTCACCTCTGTCCAAACATCATTTCCTTAGAAAAACTTTCAAAAATCTCTTTAAAAAATACTATCCATATACTTTGATTTCGTTTGCATGTCTTATTTTTTTAACACAACATATTACTTAATCATGATATTATAAGAAATTCTTTGTGGTTTATTATCTGTTTTCGTTTTCCCCATGGAATGAAAATTCTATGAGGGAAGGGACTCTTGTTTTGTTCATTGCTATATACCTCTCCCACATAGACTACACCAGGCTGGCACAATTCTTTACTCTGAAAACACATGAGATAGCACTGGTGAAATGTCTAACCTGATGAGCTCCAGGGCTCGGATGGCAGAGCTGCAGATGATCAACATCAGGAGTGACTTCTTCTCAGTATGGTTTTTCCGAAGTTTCATCCACTTAGGACAGACTGAAGAAAAGATCACAAAAAATTATTCTGAATATAGCAGAACAGGGACTGCCAAAGTTGAATATTCTCCAAATATCTTTTTGGTTGTGTTTAAGCATAACAGAATACAATGAGCACTGCTCATCCTAAGGACAATTTATTATTTTTCTGTTTATTCTAGATATTAGAATATGATGAATTTTCATTAATTTCTGACACAAAACATATACTATGCCAAAGAGCTAAAAATGGCTACTTTTAGCCTAAGTAAAAAAGTTCAGCATGCTATATTTTCAATATTAAGTTTATGTTTGGTGTTTGGAGACAATACTGATTACATAGAATTCTGATCAAATAACAATAAGGCCAGTCTGGGTTACATAGTTAGATGATGCCTTGAAGAAAAGAGAGAGAGAAAGATGGAGAAGGAGGAAGAGAGGGAGAGAGAGAGAAAGAGAGAGAAAGAAAGAGAAATAAAATGAAAGAAAACATCAAGATAAAACTATCAAATTACCATTTCCCCTTGGAATACATTTAAAGTAGAAATTTTTTTTTTTTTTTTTTTGGCCAGTCCTGCGCCTTGGACTCAGGGCCTAAGCACTGTCCCTGGCTTCTTCCCGCTCAAGGCTAGCACTCTGCCACTTGAGCCACAGCGCCGCTTCTGGCCGTTTTCTGTATATGTGGTGCTGGGGAATCGAACCTAGGGCCTCATGTATCCGAGGCAGGCACTCTTGCCACTAGGCTATATCCCCAGCCCCTAAAGTAGAAATTTTTTATTTCGAATGTTAGAGAGACAAACCTCACTTTTCACAAATTTTTAAAGGAATAGCAAATTGGCAAATATATATACATATATTTATAAATTGGAATTTACTTACTTTCTTTTAGGTATGATGAAAGACTGTGAGTCAAATCATTGACCTGGAGGAAACAGGAGTCTAGAAATATGAGAAAACATGTTTGTAGAGAATTTTGCAAACACAAAGTAAAGTGAATGAAGAATTATAAAACATTAGGATGATCATTAGTAGTCAAAAAACTAGCAGCAGTAATCAACCCACTGTGGAGCTGTCCATAATCTTTTTGTAAAATAAAACCTTTGTACATCAGCTGGAAGATTGATGAAGCCTCTTTAATTAAAAAAAAAACAAAACTTGAGGTGCCAGACTTTGAAGTCAGGCCTCACCACGTGAACCCCATTTTAGAATCGAACCCTGAGCCAATCAGATTTGTACCTGTGTTCTACTCTTGCTTGCACAGCTGATTGTTGTAACCTTGTTCTTTGCCTTTATAAGCCCTGTGTAATCACAGCTCGGGGCTTCCTCCTAACCTCCGCTGTGTCGGTGGGTAGGACAAGGCTGGAGTTGGCAGCTCGTTAAATAAAGCCTTGCCTTGCTTTTGCATTTCGGAGTGTCTGAATCTCGGTGGTCTTCTTGGGGGTGGTCTTGCGACTTGGCGCAACATTTGGGGTTTCGTCCAGGATAGCCCCAGAGACCCCGAGATCCCAGACTCCGAAGGTAAGAAAACAGCGCTGTTCATTTGTCTTGTCCTGTAATTTGTCTGTTTTGCTTCTGCTTATACTTGTAGGGCGCGAGTCAGTTTGGTTTTTGGCCGGAACTGACCAGGAGGGCCTCCTAAGGAGACTCAACCCGCCCACCTTGTACTTGGGTCTGCTCCTTCTGCTTATCTGGCAGGAGGTTGTGGGCCAACTCAGGTCCACTCCTTCTGCACCCTTGCAGGAGGTTGTGGGCCAACTCGGGTCCATTCCTTCTGCATCCTTGTAGGAGGTTGTGGGCCAGCTTGGGAGATCTCCAACTTGTAGCTTTTCTTGTTCTCAGGCCTGTGTGTTTTCCTCCTTTTGTATTAATTGTGTTGTTTTTGTAGCCTTTTGGACTGAACATCTGATCAGAGCTATGGATATCAAGCTCTGGAAAATGAGGCTGGAGAATGCTAAAATCATATATTAAAGGTTTTGTCTTAAAATGTGCGTGTTGCAGGAGTAAGATTGACAAAATATGTCTTGCCACTGGAAAATGTATGGCCGATGCTTATTCTGCATGCTTTAAGATCTTTTGAAAATGTATGTGTGTGTGCATGTGTGAGTGTGAACATGTTCAAGACTGCAGTATGATGCAAAACTAAGTTTAAATTCAAAGGTCTTCATGCCATGCAGTAACTGGGACTGAAAAAAAAAAAAAAAGAGGCTCTTTTGAAACAAGCAGCCCGTAAGCAAAGGGCGGCACCTCGTTTCAGATTGCCTGTGAGCTTCAGTTTTTCCGATGCAGATAAAAGCTAAAGTGTTGTGTTAGTGTTAAAAAGGCTTTGGAAATCAAGAATACATTTCTAGATAAGAAGTTTGGAAGTAAAATTGTCCTAAATAATTATTGCAAAGTGAGAAAGGGAGAATTATGGCTACCATAGACCCCAGAGTTCAGGACAGGTAAACCTTAACTAAACTGGCCTTAGAGACTGGAGCAGACTGGGTGTCACTCCTTCCTTTTGCTCTGCTTAGAGTAAGAAATTCTCCCTATCAGCTTGGCTTTACTCCTTTTGAAATAATGTACGGGTACCCCCCACCCATTATCCCTAGCCTTCAGACTGAATTGCTTGCTGATTTGGATAATGCTGAATTTTTGTGTAAACTCGATTATTTGCAGCTCGTGCACAAGAATGTGACCCCAACTTAAGGCATTATATGATTCTGCTTCTGTCCCTACCCCCCATTTATTCAGACCAGGGGACTGAAATCCTAAGAACCACGGTGGAAGGAACCCTAGACGGCATCGCCACTTGGGTTCATTGCTTCCACGCCAGGCCAGCTGACCCCTTTGCCCTGGATGACAACTACCGTGGTGGAACATGGGAGGTCTCCAAGCACCCAACTCAGCCGCTTTGCCTTCACCTCAAGAAAAGAAAGTTAGACTGAGACTAAGGTTATAGGTTCCTGGCTAGGTAAGGTCTACGCCCCTGAGTCAGCCTGAAGAAGTTACAGAAGATGGATGATCTTCACCCATCAGCCCCCCTTTAAAATCAAGGGACCAGAGTTGTTTTTGGGAAGATGAGGCAGGATAAACTAGAGACATGCAAAACAGAGGTACAGAGACTATTCTTGTAAGAAATGGTGACAGGCCCTTTGGTTACTACATTGGGCCCTACTGGCCCATGCCTTACCTCTATATCATCCCCTAGACATACAAGCCATTGAAATGGACAGAATGGAGCCATGATTGGCTCCCAAGGTACCAAAACGAAAAAGGGGGAAATGAGGTGCCAGACTTTGAAGTCAGGCCTCACCACGTGAACCCCATTTTAGAATCGAACCCTGAGCCAATCAGATTTGTACCTGTGTTCTACTCTTGCTTGCACAGCTGATTGTTGTAACCTTGTTCTTTGCCTTTATAAGCCCTGTGTAATCACAGCTCGGGGCTTCCTCCTAACCTCCGCTATGTCGGTGGGTAGGACGAGGCCAGAGTTGGCAGCTCGTTAAATAAAGCCTTGCCTTGCTTTTGCATTTCGGAGTGTCTGAATCTCGGTGGTGTTCTTGGGGGTGGTCTTGCGACTTGGCACAACAAACTATGCAATAGATAATATACAAAGGCAAAGTGAAGTGTCCCACAAATGTATGAGAGATGTTCAAACTCAGCCATCAGAGAAATGTAAATTAATACTACAAAACACAAATGGCAAATGTTAGCCAGATGTATAATGCCAAGTGTTGTTGAGAGTACATGGCATTCCTATTCTGCAAAGCAGTAATTTTAAGATCATATACACCATGAGCCTCTGATTTCATTTCTGGGTAACTGATGGAGAGAAATTCTTGTATGATCAATAGAGCAACACATACAAGGATATTCATTCTGGCAATCTGGTCAGAATGAGATGTGGAATGCAATGTAGGTATTGCTATTTGGGAAAATAGAAGAATACTAGAGAGTACTAGCTGGTAAATGAAAAAGCAGCATCTAGAAACTATGACTAGATTGTCAAAGTCACACAGACATATCTGCAAAAAATGTGAGGTAAAGAAACAGAGTGAGAGGATCAGTATAATGTCATTTAGATAAAATACATACACCTATCTATGTAATGTCAAATTATATACAAATATATATACCTAAAATACATAGCTATACATTAGAGTAAATGTTTATGCTAAAAGGAAATAGAATGTGGATTTTGGAAGATGGGAAAATGTTCAAAATACAGCACAATACAACCATAAACTACAACATAAATCATTAAAATAAAACATGCCCCTGGGTGCCAGAGGCTCATGCCTGTAGTCCTAGGTACTCAAGAGGCTGAGATCTGAGGATCACTGTTTGAAGCCAGCCTGGGCAGAAAAGTCTCCATGAAACTCTTACCTCTGAGTGACCACTCAAAAACCGGAAGTGGTTCTGTGGCTCAAATGGTAGAGTGCTAGCCTTGAGTACAAAGAGGCTCAAGGACAGTGCCCAAGCCCTGAGTTCAAGCACCACAACCGACAAAGCAAAAACAAATGAACAAAAAACATGCCTTTCTCTATCAATGACAATCATGGCCTATAAACTATTAATACTGTTAACTCAGAATAATATAGTCACTTTGTGCCTGTTAGGTGTTAAAGCAGCAATGTTATGGTTATCAACTTAATTCTTTTTTTTTTTTTTGCCAGTCCTGGGGCTTGAACTCAGGGCCTGAGCACTGCCCCTGGCTTCTTTTTGTTCAAGGCTAGCACTCTGCCACTTGAGCCATAGCGTCACTTCCGGCTTTTTCTATCTATATATGTGGTGCTGAAGAATCACACCCAAGGAATTCTTCATGTATACGAGACGAACACTTTACCACTAGGCCATACTCCCAGCCCCTCAACTTAATTCTTTCTGTAAGAAAAAGTTTCTCTATAAACACAGCACTATTACTGAATTAAATAAAATATTGTAATCTACATCATGCAAATAGCTTTAAAGATATTGCTTCTCAACACTGTTATGGAGCCTTTGGTAGTCTTTCAAACTGCATCTCTCTTAAGACTGTACATGCTCAAATTCACCTGGAGAGCTTTAAAAAAAGATACACAGATATATCAAAAAGCATTGTATTCATAACCTGACTTATGAAATTGTAACCTCTTTGTACAACTGCTTAATTAAAAAAAATTTAGATGCAATGATGGATATTCCTGGCAAAGTGGTTCAGAATCCTTTGAAGGCAGGCCTAGGTAGCTTTTTAAGAAGTCCGTGGGTGATTTGGTTGCAGCTAGCCTACAGGCATACAGGGTCATTAATCTAAACCACAACACAGCTCTAAAGAGACAGCAGCAGGTAATTAGTTCCCAGTGACTCTTGTCTTGAGGCTCTAATTAAGTGTCCATGTGTATGGCATTAACAGTGGACAGAGCACAAAGTTAAATTAAAAAGACATGTTCCCATCCTTCAGACATACAAACAACCTCAAATTAAAACCAAGTTAGTTTCAAGGCCTGGTGGCATAAACTGGTAATCCCAGCATTTGGGAAGCTGAGGCAGGAAGACTAAAGCCAGCATGGGACAAGGGCATGAGTTCAAGGGCAGCCTAGGTTTTCTGGAGACCTTATCTCAAAAACCATAACAACCACAAAACCCAAAAGACAGATAGAAGCACACACACAAACACACAAATGCAAAACAAAACAAACGAAGTCAGATCCTTCATAAACTGAATAGGAATGATAGATGGTTGTTTATCTCCAGTTTACACTTAGGCTCCTTTCTGAGCCTATTCCAATACCCTCTGGCATCTCCCTCTTCTCACCCAGTATGGACTTCCTTTCTGATGAGGCTGCCCTTTGTCTACTCAGCATACCAAAAAGGACCTTCTCTCCCAATTTTTATTTACATTGTTGCCAGAAGACACATTTTGTTTCAGAATGGCCCAACTTCTTACTTGTTCATTTTGATTAGATTTAAAATACTTTCTTCTCCCTCACAAACAAACCCATGACTATACATTCTTGCACAACTCTATAACCCAGTACAGTTTACTTAAACAACTATTTAACAACAGTTTACTAAAACAATACTTTAACACAAATTCACTGTGGAACTCAAACCATTAAAGCTTTTGTCTGACCTTGAACTCTCATTAATTGTAGAAAGAAACAAGGTTTATGATGTTCTACAAGGTGACAGGATGGTAGTGTTCCCATTAACTCCCAAATCCTTCTAAGTTCAAAGTTTGCTCTAACAAAGAACCACTGAGTCACATGGTTAAAGACTAAACTTTAACTAAGCTTGGAAGTTAATTTTGTGACAACACTTGGTTGTTGCCATAGTACAGTCAGACATGGTTCAAACACCCAGGAGCTGGGAAGAGAAGTTTCTAACTGCTGCTGAGCCCTCTGGGCTCTGTTAAGCCTACAATTCAAGATCTTGCTTGGGTAAACACACTATTCTATTCCCTATGGAGTAATTGTCTTGGAAAAGAAACAGACAGGGCACTCATGTTTCCAAACCCGAAATACACTAAAAAAAAAAAAAGTATATCACAGCAGAATTATAAAAACCAACTGCACAACTCTTGGGGGAAGAGGGGAAGGAGGGGGGAAATGAGGGAGGTGTAATATGGAGGTCAGATCTGGCCAGCGCCATCATTGGCTGTTGAGGGGTGTCAGGTTAGTTAAAGAGAGCTGAAGCTGACTCCATCTTGCCCTATCCAGGGAAGTTCCCCTTCGCTGTGATAAGATTGTGTAAACTGCTTCACCACCTGAGTAGTAGAAAGCTCAAGGTTAAACCTGTGTCCTCCCAGGCATATCCACCTGCATCATGTGAGCCCTGCCAAATCCATGTGCCAAGCCTAACTAAAATGATAGGTTGGTTCAAATAGTTACTATGAGACAGACTGTAACTCCATTGGCCACCTGCGTGTGACCTGGCATGCTCTGTAAGTATTGTAATCTCATTGGCCTCCTGCATGTGGTTTGACCATGTGGTATTTTTGCCTTTATAACCCGACCCAAGCATGGCCCCGGGCGCGCCATTCCAGCTCCCGAGTCTGAGCTGTGGCCCTGGCCTGCCAGCCTGCTTTTTATGGTTGTGGTGCCAGCCTGCTTTTCATGGTTGTGGTTCCAGCTCCCGAGTCTGGGCCGTGACCCTGGCCGGTCAGTACACTTTTTACTTCCCTAATAAATCCATCTTTTTTCTTGAGACTGTCTCTGAGTGTTGGACTCTTGGAGGGATGGAGGATCCCCCTACCCTCGGACCCCATTACATTGTGGTCCCCTCCTTTTGGGGGACCCCATTACAGGAGGAGGTAACAAGTAGAAGGAGAAATGTACTCACTGCCTTTCATAAAGAAAAAAAAAGAAAAGAAATTCAGGAACTAACTGTTTTTAAGCTTCTCAAGGTTCTCCTTAACTTTTTCCACAAGTCATCTTAGCGATCCCCTGTCATTTATAAATAGCTCATCTGAAATAGTGGTACCCAAACATTTTATGCTTTGCTTTTAGGACAACATGTGTTTTCTTCTATGCTGGCCCAGTAAAGTTATAGAATAATGTCATAATTTTAAAACTTATCAAAGGTAATAATTGCAAGTTTGTGATTTTTTTAAATTTAAGTATAGATACTATAATGCAGGAGACCTTAAACTGGTAGGCTTAAGAATCACTTGAATGATTGAGTGGTGTCAATTTTGCTAAAAATAAGCAATTTTGATAGTCTGAAGAAATCTGAGCTACTACTCTAAAAATAAAATCTTGGCTAAGAAAATGAGAGGGGCAATAATACAACAAAGATGCTACTAAGGTTATTTTTTGCTACTAAGGTTTATAAGGTTTTATCTGAAAGGGAGATGTAAACTAAATTTCACATCTATACTTTCAAATGTGGTGAACTGTCCTTGTTTTAGTTTAACTCATATCTCATTAGTAACTCTTTCTCTTTGAGGAATCTTCTATAAATGCCTTCCTAACAATTAGGTTTGGGAATTAAAAAAAATACAATCACACATCTTTGTATTATAGCCAACCAATATTTGCAGTACCTTAATAAGTCATCCAATAGTTCAAACTACTAGATTGAGGAAAGGAGCATTATTACATGGAAAAGATATTATTTATCAGCTGAGATACTTAACCATAATATACTGTTAAAGACAGAATGAACCTGTTTTGTTCTTCATTCTTAGAAAAATTGGAAGTCTAGCTATACCTGGTAGGTTCAATTCTTCTAATTCAATCACTGATCGACTGCTGCTGTAATAATCCTTTATCAGCTTCTGTAGGTCTTCAGGTATCCCTGGTTTGGGCTCTGATTTTGCAAGAATATCAGTAATTTTCTTCTAAGAGAAAAAAAAAAGAAGATACATTTTACAATGGTAGTGGTTTGAATTCATGAATTAATGAGTGAGTAAACGAGTGGGGAGTGAGTTTTAAAATCTACACTGTTATGGGGTTCAAGGGAGGGAATTACCCATCCCTCCTAGAGTCTATCACTCAGAGATGGTCTCAAGCAAAAAGATGGATTTATTGGGGAAGCATAAAGTGAACTGACCAGCCACGGACGCATGCAGCACAGACTTGGGAGCTGAAACTGAGACAGTGAAAAGCCAGGGATACAGTACAGACTCGGGGGCTGACACTGTGACCCCAATCAGTCCTCAAATTAAGGTTTATAAAAGGTAAAAGTGCAGCACAGATGTAGGGGCTTGATGCAGGGGGTAGAGCAAGCAACAAACAAGTTAAGCAAGCCATTTACAGAAGCAGAATTTTGGGGTCAGGTTGACCTAATAATCAAGATGGAGTCAGCTCTACAACACACGAAAAAAGTTCTTGAGTACTTCTTAGACACAACTATTGTTTGGAAAGTAAGAAGGTGATCTAAAAGGCTTCTTTTAAGTCTTGGTCTATGACTTTTAGGAGATCTGATTTTTTTGCATGAAACTCCACAATAAGGAATTTTTGGTTAAAAGTCAAGATATCTTTGTGCAATGGGAATTTCCTTTGGCTTTGAATAATCTTTATCCTTGGAAGTACAGAATTTTTAGAATTTCTTAACATAAACAAGATTTTGAGGTACCCAGGATTTCTGACATTAAAATTAAACCTGCAGAACTAGTCTGAGCACAACAGGCCATAGGCCACTGAAAAAGCACACTTTACATCCCCAGTTCTCAAGTTTGGGGAGACTGACAATCTAAAAATGGCCCTATGGAAAGTAAATAGATAATTCTGATTTGGACTTCTAACACTTTTTAAATTTGAACTCATTGTGTATGCTGGGAACTTAAATCACTTACTTCAGTTTCATTTTAAACTTCCATTCTCATTTCCTTCTTATGCTTCTCCAAAGATTCAGAAGGAGCCTTTACCTCCCTTCTCACCCTAGTTTTCTTTCCACCTTCCTTAATATTTTCATACAACACTACTGCCAAGAATGGTCAGGGTTCTGTCAAAGACAGAACCTTTTAAACATGTTACAATTGGGCATATTTTTTTAGCATGATTTCAACCAAGGCTAAATTATCCAGCTAGAGTTCTGACCCTGAGCACTAGAATTTAACACTCCTGACAGACCATTAATGTACAAATTATCAAAGAGAAGTTAAAGTCACTTCTTTAAGGACTTGCCAAATCTCAGGCCAATTTGGCATCTTTTATTTTCCTATTTGGCCATTTGTGAGAAAAGAAAACATATGCATGCACAGTCTTAAGTTTTCTGAAAACTTGCTGCTAAGTAAATGGTTTGAGTCAATCTTCTTTCCTCTAATCTCAATCATATTTCTTCTGCTGACTTCAGCAGTAGATCTTTCTTGGCAGGGAGAGAATTGCACTGCTGTTCTCACAACTCTGGTTGAAGGTGAAAGATAGTCTATGATTGTGTGAGCTTTAAAAAAGTTTGTATAGGAGCAAAAGGCTTCTATGCCAAAAAAAAAAAAAGGCTTCTATGTGCAGAGGTATATATTAAAATGGAAGGTGACTTTTGCTTTAAATTATGGTTTTAAATCAGTTGGAAATAAATGCGTTATACTACCTTCTGCTGATTATTATTTAATTTTTTTCAGTGCTTTAGAGTATAAGGTCTTAAAAATGGAAATGAGAGAGAAAAGAAATAAATTTCTTTTCTGGAATAAGACAAGGAGTCAATAGGAAGAACAGTTCTGGACTCCTTCTAGAATTAGAGTAGGTTATGATACTTAACCATAGTGAAAACACAGATATAATAACAAAGATGTTGGTGTTCTACAAGATTGAAATAGGAGTCAGAAGAATTGTTTTTTAGCACTAGCAGAAAAACTTACTGTTGGTAACCTTAGGGAATCACTAAACCTTATTGAGTCCTACAATGTCTGTATCTCTCATGTGAGCATTACAATAGTTTCTGCACCAAAATATGACATATACAAATATGATAGAGGAGTTGGAGGCATGGCTTAGTTGGTAGAGCACTAGCCAACAGGCAAAAGTGTAAGATAGTAGATTCTGAGTCTAGGACGAAAAAAGAAAAAACAAAAAAATGATAGGTACCACAGTATTGTAATGAATTGTAAACGTTACCTTTCTCCTCTTCCTTGTCTTGATGACATCTTTTGTTTCCTTTGGTTGTATCAAGAAACATTCCTTAGGCTATAATGAAACACAAAGGAGAAACTTTTCATTCTTGCATGATGAAGTGTCAAGGAGTGGTGTGAATCCTATAGTACTTTCTGCCACCCACAGATCTCTCAGAATACCTCAGTAATATTCTACATGCAGATGCTGAGAGAACCACTCAAGCTATTGTGCAGCAGCCGAGCTGAGAGAATAGCAGAAAATTAGAAAGAGCTGATGACATAAGACTAGAAAAACCTTTAAACTAAGACGAAATGTGTGAGCAAATATGTATGTGTTTGAAGTATGTGCAGAGTATTAAAAGTGGAAGTCAGTTTGTAAGATACAGGCAGAAGTAGATATGATTAAAATTATGATGTGGTTACACAGTCAGACCAGAATGACTGAGGTTTTCTATGGACTAGCTATTCTGAGACAGTTTTTCCAAGTCACTGGTTTATAATTTGGTATTATTGATTCCTTTCTTCTTTTCAATAAGCATAGAAAAACCAAAGTAGGATATATTTACTTATGATTTTTTGGAAAACTAGCTGCCCTGTTTTTCTCAATAGAGAGTATAAAATGAACATCTCTGCTCATGGTGTGGCTAACAGTCTCAGTACTACAGCATTGAGAAGAATTTATTTTTCCGGTTGCCTTGACCTCTGAGTACATTATACAGTTTAATGCTATTTTTATCATGGGTTTGGTATTTAAGGTAGAAAAACAGGAAATTTAGACTTTGACCTTGATTAATAAAATAGAATGGCTCAGATTCCAAGTTTATTAATCATAATCAGGAATATAAATGTTTCCTGTGTTGGGATTTCATATGTAACATTTGCAAACAGGTTGCCAAATAAGATATAAAATGTAAATAAAAACTTATTTTCAGTGTTCTCTTGATTACGTTTCCATTCTACCCAGAGTACTCTATTTAACCTAGGAAGTTACTAAACTAATCTTGTTTCCACTGGCTCTCTATAAAATGATCACAGATGAATCTTCCTATGAAAACTTGTAAACAGCCTGCAGATTAGGCATGTCAATAGCCTCAAGTTAGAGATACAATCCTATAAATAATTTCTTCAGGATACAGGATCAAGGACAAGAAATTACTAGACACTTTTTTAAATCACTAGAGACATAGACTTAAATGCCTTAGGATGAAAGTAACATGGGGATCTTTATAATTTTCAGCTTCTCATTTAAACCAAAATTTGTAAAGAGAAAAGAAATATTTTATGGCCTTTTTGACTTAGAATGTTAAGCTATTTTGTAGATGTAGACATGTCAATTTGATGTTGGTATATGACAGTAAGAAAGTTGGCCAGGGGCATTAATATGTCACAGAAGCTTCCAGATAGTCATAAGCATTGAATTACATATTGATCAGACCAACATTCTATTCATAGAAAAGCCTGGATATGATTTGTGGATTCCTTAAAGCACATATAATATCTCTTCATCATTATGAAGGGGTTTTGGGGAAACATACTTAGAAATCTGTTACACTTTCATATGTAGTATATGGCTCTATTCTCTAGAAGTACGTACGATGTGCTGATTGCATGTGTTAGGTTAATAAAGCCAATTAATTCACATGAGCTCAGTTGTAAAAACATGTCTTGACTTCTGGAAGAAAACATGACCGTATAATTCCAAATAGGGGCTGGGGAAAAGGAAACATGTGAAGAATTGCTTTAGTCGACATCTTGCATCATATTTAACATTAGGCACATCCAATATAGTATTTGCTTTCTAGGCCATTTACCTTAGTTGGTTAGAAGAGGATATGAATAAAAATCTATATAGCCAGGTGCCAGTGGCTCAAGCCTGTAATCTTAGCTGCTCAGGAGGCTGAGATCTGAGAATAATGGTTCAAAGCCAGCTGGGACAAGAAAGCCCATGAGACCTTCATCTCCAATTAACCACCCAAAGCAGAGAGGGGGGAGGGAGGAGAAGCAAGAGAGGGGGAAGGAGAGATTTATAAACATCGAATGAATTAAAAAATAAAGGTTATACCTGAGTGAAGGAAGAGAATGCAGGATAAAAAGAAATTTAATAAAGAGAAATATATTTTTGAAAAAAATCAAATTGAATCTATAGAATTGAAAAGCTCAGTAAGTCAAATAAAATACTCAGTGCAAAGCTTTCCTAAACATATGGGATCAAGTGGAAAACAGATTATTAAGGCTTGAAGACATATTAGAACAAACAATAATTAAGAAAAAAATCAGAAAGTTCAAACAGATCAATACAAGATCTCTAGGACACCATTAAAATACCAAATTCATGAGAAGTATAGGCATAGAAGATAGGTACAAGCCACAGGCATAACATATAAGCAGAACGAGACAAAATTCGGGGAGTGAGACAAGGAAAAAAACCTACCATGTCATACTATAATTAAAACATGAAACAAATAGAACAAAAAATATGGACAAGGCCTGTGGAGGTAGTGCAAGTGTAGAGCCCCTGTCTAGAAGAACAAGGCTATGAGTTCAAAGACTGGAACACCTAAGAAAAAAATTATTTATTTATTTATTTTTGTTATCTTTAAGTAGTTGTACAAAGGAGGTGCCATTCAACAAAGCAGTTTATGACTACAATGCATCTTGGTCAATGTTAACCCTTTTAATGTTCTCTATCATCCCCCATAGCCTTTTTCTCTTGTCAAGACCTCTTAATACCATTGATATATGGTATTATAAGTGGAAAATGGCTTCTAAATGTTAATAAAGTTTATTTGTAAATTAGACTTATTACCAGCTAAACTATTAATCAAGCTAAACTTTTTTTTTGAGATGTCAAAAAAAGTACTTTCTTTTTTTTTTAAAAATCATTAAAAAATTTTTTTTATTGTTAAGGTAAAGTACAGTTACATATGTTAGTTAGGTAGTAAGTACATTTCTTGTCCAACTTGTTAAACCCTTCTAATTTTTCTTCCACCTTCCCTCCTCCCCAATTCCTACCACCCCGAGTTATACAGTTAGTATACAACATACTGTCTTGTAAGTATTGCTATTGCATTGGTTCGCCTTTTACCCTTTGTCTCACCATTTTGATATTTCCCTTCCCTTCCCTAATTCAGATAGATATATAGAAAATACCCAGGGTACCAGAATCAAATACAGTGACAAGTGGTACCTAAATCATAGGGAAGATGGACAGAAGAAAAAAGAAATAATTTCACATAGTACCTTGAAAATAATATCAATTATACTTGTTCCCATATTTTGGAGATCATTTCTCTTAGTGTCATCTTCTGTGATCATATGTACGTAGCTATTGAGCTACTTCGGTCATCTGATAGGAGTATCCTGGACATATACTAATTATTACCAATAAGGGAGACCATAGAGTTTATGGGTCTGGCTCACTTCACTTAGTATAATTTTTTCCCAAGTGTTTCCATTTCCTTATGAATGGGGCAATGCTATTCTTTCTGACAGAAGCATAGAATTTCATTGTGTATATATACCACAATTTCTTGATCCATTCATCTACTAAGGAACATCTGGGTTGGTTCCATATTTTAGCTATGGGAAGAGGCTATACTAAAGCTACCAGCACAACCATATTCATAGCAGCATTATTTACCAAAAAAGTACTTTCTATATGAAGATATTGAAGGATTTTTTTCCTAGCAAAATGAAGAGCAAACCAAGAAAGAGGGAGATATGAAATTCAAAAAAAAGGGAGTCCATCCCAAAGCAATATTGAAGGAGCATCATCTCAAGATGACTATCTGTCCAGTGGGACCACTGATTTAGAGTGGAACAAGAGAATGGAGGTCTACAGAAAAGAAAAATAGCTGATGTATTTGATCATTTGGAAACTATTCATGGGCATATGGAAGAGCGGGTCAACCATATTGAATCAATTAACACAAGGAACATAGAAAGGCAGGCAAATAATGAGGCAATTATTAATACCATGAAATAGAGTTGTGTATAGCAAAGAGATGATTATAGCTTTTCTTTTTCTTAGCTTTGAGTAGTTATTCCCATTGTCACAATCACATAATAGAGACTGCTTTAACCAAAATTTGTTATAATGTAAGCATGGAAAGAAGCAGATTGAGAGGAAATAGATGGTAGATGGATGAGCTATGTGGTCTCATGCAGGTTAGCAGATTATGCCAAAAACGGGTAAATTATCAAGGTAACAATAGAGAAGTTGAAGCTTACTCTGAGGAAAAAGCCAGGATGAAGGTGGAGAAAGAAAAAACTGCTATTTTTTTTCAATAATAACCTTCAATGGCAATTAACTTTCCTTTTTGTAAAAGATATATGTAATTACTATATTGGTAGAAATAAGCTATTTAAATTGCCATCTTATAACTAAGCACACATGTTCATTACAAAATTAAAAGCAATTTAGAATGGGCTTTTCAGAGGGCTTAGCAAAACTTACTCAATATACACCCACCACAATGTCTAAACTTAAACGACCAATAACTGAAATGCTGACAAGGACGTAATACAATCCAAATTCATATACTGAAGGGGGAGCACAAAATGGAACAATCACTTTGAAAAAAAGTTTTAATAAAAGTAAACACAGCTCTCAGCAAGAGTCATGTATTTATCCAAGAGAAATAAAAATATACCTGATGAAAGTCATGTACATGAATGTTCATGGCAGATTTATTCATAATATTTCTAAACAGGAAAGAGTCCCAGGTGTCCATCAATAGAAGAGTAAATAAACAAGCTAGCATATTCATATAATTCTCACTGCTAGAAGCTATAAAAATGGCAGAAATTTAGTAGTGCTGTACATTAAAAGAAACAATAACCAGATCAAAGAGAAGCTTACAGAATTGAAAAAAAATGCTTGCTAGCTATTCATGTGACAAGAGATGAATAGTCTATCAAAAACTAAAGGCTCTTCCCAAAATGCTTAGGTCTGATAAATACTTTGGGCAAAACAGCAGGATACAAAATTAACATAGAAAAACTAGTAGCCTTTCTGTGTGCTACTAATGAACAGGCTGAGAGAGAAATAAGGAGAACCATTTCAATCACAATAGCCTCAAAAAAGTAAGTATGTAAGAATAGACTTACAAGAAGGCGAAAGACTTATACAATGAAAACTGTAAATCTTGAAGAAAGAAATTGAAGAAGATATCAGGAGATGAAAAGATCTCCTAGGTTCATTAATTGTTAAGAATTAATATTTTGAAAATGCCTATTATACTAAAGCAATGTTCAGATTCAGTGTAATCACCATAAAAATTCCAATGCTGGGGGCTGAGAATATGGCTTAGTGGTAAAGCACTTGCCTCGTATACATGAAGAATTCCTTGGGTTTGATTCCTAAGCCCCACATATATAGAAAAAGCCAGAAGTGGCACTGTGGCTCAAGTGGAAGAGTGCTAGCCTTGAGCAATAAGAAGCCAGGAACAGTGCTCAGGCTCTGAGTTCAAGGCCCAGGACTGGCCCAAAACAAAACAAAACAAAATTCCAAATGCTACTTTTTACGGAAGTAGAAAAATAAATTGTAACATGCGTATGGAGGCACAAATGCTTTTAATACACAAAGCAGTTTTGAGTAAAGAGACTAGTATTAGAGGTATCATATCTGACTTCAAATTATACTGCAGAGTAATAGTAATAAAACAACCTGGTACTGGCATGAAACATATATAGAGCAAAATGGAAAACAAGGCACAGAAATAAGCCTACACAGAGCAAATCTGACTTTTGACAAGAAAGTAAAAAACATACTGGAGAAGAAAACAGCTTCTTCAGCAAATGGCAAATGGTGCTGGGAAAACTGGATCTTCATGTACAGTACTAAAGTTAGACCCTCCCCGCCCCATCTCTCAGCCTATACAAAAATTAATTCAAAATGAACCAAAATAACCTAAAATCTTAATGTAAGACTTGAAAATCTGAAACTACTAGGGCAAAACACTAGATCTAGGCATAGGCAATGACTTTCTGCATAGGACTCCATTAGCTCAGGAAATAAGAGCAAAAATTTAAAAATAGGATTGCATTAAACTTAAAAGCTTCTGCACGATGACCGGAACAAAGACACCGCCTACAGAATGGAAAAAATATTCACCAATTATTCATCTGATAAGAATTAGTATCCAGAATATATAAAAAAAACCTAAAAGCTAAATACTAAAAGGACAAATTATCCAATTAAAATTGGGCAAATAAATGAAACAGACTATTCTTGTTTATTTGTTTTGTTTTTGTTGCCAGTCCTGGGGCTTGAACTCAGGGACTTAGCACTGTCCCTGGCTGCTTCTTTTTTTTTTTTTTTCTCAAGGCTAGCACTCTACCTCTTGAGCCACAGCGCCACTTCTGGCTTCTTTCTATATATGTGGTGCTGAGGAATCGAACCCAGGGCTTCATGTATATGAGGCGAGCACTTTATCACTAGGCCATATTCCCAGCCCGAAACAGGCTATTCCTAAAAGAAGTACAAACAGCCAGCAAATACAAGAAGAAATGTTAAAATTTTAAGTTGTCAAGGCAATGCAAATCAATACTACACTGAGATTCTGATTCATGCTAGTCAGAATAACAATCATAAACAAATTCCAAAAAAAAAAAAAAAAGAAAGAAACAATCAACAGATGCTGTTGAAAATGTGGGAGAAGAAAAAAAATTACCATAGCTAGTGAAAATGTAATTTTTCCAAGTCATGATAGAAATTATAACGGAGATTCTTCAAATTAACAAATTGCACGACCATGTTTATTTCAGCAATGTTCACATCTATGCATTTGATAAAGTTATGTGATATGTATGTATGTATATAATAGTATATTATTTAGCCATAAAGAAGAATGAAATTACTATATTTGCAAGAAAATGAATGGAATTGAACATCATCATGTTAAATAAAATAAACTACCCTCAGAAAGGCAATTATGTTTTCTCTCATATATGGAATCTAAACCTAAAAAACAAATAGGCTGAGCATGATGTCTAATGAATGTAATCCTATCTGTTCCAGAGGCAGAGATCCAGAAGCTCACAGTGTAAGGCCAACAGAGGCAAATGTTTGTGAGATCACATCTCAGCCAGTAAAAGCTGGGTGGGATGGGGTGGTTTATACTTCCCAGCCATGTGGGAAGTTTAAATCTGAAGATCATGGTCCCAGCCAGTCCAGGAAAAAAGTGAGACCATAGTCAAAAAATAATAAAAACACCTTGGTACTGCTGGCTCGTGTCCATAATACTAACTACTCAGGATTCAGAGACCTGGGGATTTCAGTTAAAAATCCAGCTTGAGCAGACAACTCTGAGAGATTCTAATCTCCAAGTAACTATCAAAAACAGATGGAAATACAAGTGTGACTTAAGTGGTAGAATGCTAGTTGTGAGCAAAAAAGCCATACAAAAAGCCCAGAGTTCAAGCCCAAGTGCCTCCCCATCCCCACACAGAGGTTGAGGCTGGGGGTGTGGCTAAAGTAGCAGAGTGCATGCCTAGGGAGAATGAGGTTATGAGTTCCAACTCCAGTACTGTAAAAAAAAAAAACAAATTAAGAATCCTCACACATAAAATAAATACTTATATTAGACATTAATTAAAAGGGAGAATTCTTTGGATGGGGAGAACCAGGAAGAAAAGGGTAGAGTAGAGAAGGGTAGGAGAAGAGGTTGTAAAGGGAAGGGTAAATGTGACTAGTACATTGTATGCATATATGATAATAGCATAATGAAAACAATTACACAAAATCATACATAATAAAAAGAAGCCAAGAGAAGTAATAAAATAAAAATGAAGAGATTGTTTTCTGTCTTTAGCATTCTAGCTCAGTCCCTTTGGATCAATTGGCCTGGGGGAAGCCAAATGCAGGGCTTGGAGGTAATCCTGTAGAGCTCTGCCAACAACCACATGCATGAGCTTGAGCTGAGGGTGGAGTCTTCCAGATGAGCCCCTAATCCTGTCCACAACTTGACTGGCATTTGATGAAAGATCCAAAGTCAGAGATGCTTTGCTAGGCCCTGGTGAGATAATAATTTTTTTGGTACTAATTTTTAGACAATTTGCTAACAAACAATAGATTGAGAATAAAAGAATGGAATGGAGACACTATCATAAAAAAGGTGAATTAGAGAATATAAAGCATATAGTTTTGATTGCTCTTAGCAAGAATCAGAAGGGCTTTGGAAATATGTGAAAACACTATGAAATGATGTAATCCTAAGAACATAAAATAGAGAGAAGTGATCAGGGAGCAGAGGGATAAACACTTTTGCGGAAGATTTTTATGATTCAAGGAGATAAATGAAAGGATAGATGAAGAACAGGCCAGGACCGTCTCTGAAGGGGAGAGCCTGGGTCATGAAACCACTGAACAGCTACTGACATCACACAGGCATCAATGAAAAGTCACAAGATCCCTTGCAAGGGTTTTTTGTTCCGGGAACCACAACTCCAAAGTCATTAGGGCTGGCTCTGAAATGACTGATGCTGATGAAGGAGGAGGGTGATGTAATATCCAAGAGTAGGAGAGTTAAATCATTAGTCTTGGAAGCAATACATGGGAAAGAAAGAACTGCTGGCAAATGTTTATATTCATGCTACTGAGCAGGCCAAAGATGCTTATTTCGATGTGAAATGGTTGCTAGAGATGATGTAGTTGTATGGATTAAAAAACCTGCATGAAGTTATAAATCTGCTACTTGACATTATGGATAGATTGGATATATAGATACAGAAATACCAATGTGAAGCTCATTTAGGCAAAGGAGAGAGTGCCACTTACCTCTGCAGATATTCCCATCTGGTGATATTAAAGCCTAACTATATATCATAGATGACAGCAGAATGCTATGTAGTCTTTGTACATGTATTAAGAAATACTTAAGAAGAGCAGCAACCAAGAAAATTAGAAAAAATTCAAAATGTAAATATATTATGAAGTGTTTTTTTTCCTGATACTTAGCCACAGTGCTAACACTGCTTGGTTACAAAGTGGTCATAGAAGGAATCCTGGTTCCAATGCACCAGATGGATAATTAAAGTTTACGGGCCTAACAAGCAAGACTCTAGAAAGGACAGTGTTCCTGACAAAGAAGTGATTCTTGGGGTGGCAGAATGAGTTCCAGAGGAAAAGGGGGAGAGAGAGAAAGAGAGAGAGAGAGAGAGAGAGAGAGAGAGAGAGAGAGAGAGAGAGAGAGAGAGAGAGAGAGAGGCAGGCAGAGACAGAGAGAAAGAAACCACTTTGTGAAGGTGCCTACAGTCAAGGATGAGGCTGAAGGATGGGTTATGGGATGATGGGATGAATGGTGAGAAAACTGAGTTCTGGTATTATCAGACAACCTTTATTTTAAAAATAATAGTGCCAATTTGGGATGAGGTTTGGTCCCAGGTGCTGTGAACATGTACTTTCTTCTCTCTCATTTTTTGTTCTTACAGTTCCCTTCCATCTGTGTAACTTGAAAAGAAAAGCCAAGGAGAACGGCATCCATGGCTCATGCCTGTAATCCTAGCTACTCAAGAGGCTGAGATATGAGGATGGCAGTTCAAAGACAGATCAGGCAGGGAAGTCCATGAGACTCTTATCTCCAATTAAGCAGCAAAAAATCTGGAGTAGGAGTTGTAGCTCAAGTGGTAGAGTGCTAGCCTTGAGCAAAACCTTATCGACAGTGCCCAGGCCCTGAGTTCAAGTGCAGCTCCAGGATCAACACACACACACACACACACACACACACACACACACACACACACACACACACGGAGTGGAGCTGTATAGTGGGGTATGAGGAAGAATATTTGGAAGTAAATCCTATAGATGGGCAAAGATCAAAGGCAGCATGGCGATAATGTAATGCTTGGAATATTAAGGTGAAATTAAATCCATCTTGAGGAAATTAATTAAAACACCAAGGAGATGTGAGGGCAATCAGGCTGCGACATTTGTCACCCCATTGATTGCCAGGGTTGATTCGGCTGATCTGGCTGGCTAGGAGGGTGTCCCCTTCCTCCCTCACTGCTCTATGTGCCTCCCTCCCAAAGCTGCGTGCTAGGGGCTGGGAATATGGCCTACTGGTAGAGTGCTTGCTTCGCATACATGAAGCCCTGGGTTCAATTCCTCAGCACCACATATATAGAAAAAGCCAGAAGTGGCCCTGTGGCTCAAGAGGTAGAGTGCTAGCCTTGAGCAAAAAGAATCAGGGCCAGTACTCAGGCCCTGAGTCCAGGCCCCAGGATTGGCCAAAAACAAACAAACAAAAAAAACCCCAAACACTAAGGATGTTAACCTGTAGGTCTCTGAAAGAATTGTTAAAACAAAAATTGGTTTTGAGCCTTTGAGAAAAATATTTAATTGTCAGAGATGAAATAAAAATGATTATTTCTTAACTGGGTACACCATTCTGTCCTTTCCCTCCCTTAAAGGTAAAAGATGATCAAAATAAAAGACAAGGCACATTTCACTACAATGAACACTGATTACACCTTGTCAGCCACAGTTTGAACTGCTTAATGTGTAGTGACTCATTTACTGTTCACACAACTTTGTGAAGAAGATATAATTATTATCAACATTTCACCAATATTAAGATACAAATCAGGCACCAGTGGTTCACATCTGTAATTCTAGTAACTCAGGACGCTGAGATATGAGGACTGCAGTTCCAGCTATGATCACAGAGAGTAAGGCATTGAATCCAAACCCTAGTACTTGCACCAAAAGGCAAAAAAAAGGAAAGAAAAAAAAAAGATTGAGGTGCAGAGAGGTTTAACTTGCAGTGTCACAACCACTATGCTAAATGGCTTCTCACAGTTATCTTAGGCCTGGTGACACACATATAGCCCTTGGCCTGTATAAAGCCCACAAATCATTTGGTATATGACAGGACAGATCTTATATCCTTCTCAACTTCCTGGAGCCCACTGCTTCTATTCATCTTTTGGTGTGGTCCATAAATTCCACATGGCCATTCTCAAAGAAAGAGCTCTCACCCTAAAGTGGACTGACTTTAGAGCTTTTACTCTATGATTAAGACCACAAATCTATAAATCTAAAGAAAATGACAACTCTGGTGACAGCAAATACTTTAAAAAAAATCACAAATGGATTCACCTATCAAGCTTGGGAAAGAGCTGTAATTGTATACAAACGGCATTTGAAACATCAACAGAAAGAATAAAAAAGCAATCAAGTTAGGTCTAGGAAGTGAAGTTTATTCAAATGGCTACTAGGAGTAAATACAAAGACTGCATAGAACATACATGACAGACCATAGTGCAGGGTAGAAATAAGGGCTCAGGAATTTGCCGAAGGCATGGTACTCTAATCCTATGTTTGTTTGTGGGTAATGTTCCTTATCTTTATGCTACATATCTCCTCCTAGGAGCTACACTCAGAAAAATAAAGTTGAATTTGCTTTGAAAAAATAAAAATCTAAGATATGGTTATTGTAAAATATATTAATAGTAAAAAATCAAGGGGGAAAACACATGTTGCATATATATAAAATTAAGGAAGCATGGACTTTTTAGAGGCAGAGGAGGTAAAGGCTTCCTTCAAATTTTACCTCCAATGGATGTTAGGACAAAGGAAATGCTACAGAAAGGATAAAGGGGCTGATTTAATAAACTAAGAGATGAGACTCTCAGAGTGGCTATTACCTGTTTGGTCTTCTTTGATGGGACAGGCACTGGAACTGTCTCTTGCTGCATCATTTCTGTGTCTCCTTCTCCTTCACCATCTGATATTTCTAGGAAGTACAAAGTTTGAGAATTAGAGCAGTGTCTTTTTTTTCCCTCTGCTAGCGCATCTTTGGTACTATATATATTTTTAAAAAAGGTTCTATCTCTTGATTTCCTAAGTCTTCCTCTAAGAAGCTGAGATTAAGAAAGCTGTCTAAAATAGAGACAGGTTTAAGTATTAAATTTTGGTTTTACTTTCATTTTCTGTGGCTCATTTAGGTAAATGTTACTTTGTATAATCAGATGCATATAGGCATTGTGCCTTTGTGTTCCTCTCCTGAGAATATTCTCCACTGGTCTGTGTGTGAATGCCTAGAGACCTATATAATTTATTATGTCCTAGTGTGTTTTAGATCTAGCTTCCACATATAAGAGGAAACATGCATTGTTTGTCTCTCTGAGCTTGGCTTACCTCACTTAACATGATTTGTTCTAGGTCCATTCATTTCCTTGCAAATGAGGTAGTCTTTTTTTTTAATTTGAAAATTTAATGATGAATTATATGTCTAAAACTAGGAAATGATTAACTTGGGAACTGTCATTGTTATGGTTTGGATCTTTACAATCACCACTTCATGGAAGATAGCTATAGTGTATGCACTGTTTCCTACTAGTTCTGCTAAGTAAAACTAGAAAGCCTAGAAATCCTAACACACACACACACACACACACACACACACACACACACACACACACACACACACCCAGGACTTGGGACCCAAGGAACAACACAGAGGTGAGCTTTGTTGTTTTTGTTTTTACTCATTTTGTTACAGTTGAAAAAGCTCACTAACTGGAAACACTAAAAAGAATGGAAAAACAAACAAACAAAAGTCTACTCTCTTAAAAAACAAATGAACAACAAAACAAAGCAAAAACCAAATCAGGAAAAGGGCAGCTTAGTATGGCTGCAAGATTCAATATAACAATCATCTCACTCAAGCCAAAAACTAGGAGAAAAATTCTAGCCCCTTCCCAAAGGACTCTGTCCTAGCCAAGCTGTAATGACACTGTTCAACAATTCTTCCCTTTCCTACAAGTAGGGAGTTGGGAGTATCATTCCCAGAAGTTGGAAGCCTGAATTTTCTACACTGTCCTGTTTGTAGTGAAGGTTATCTATCTCCCTCCCCTGGGATGATTTTGGAAGAGGAATAGTGGAGAGTTAGGTCTTCTATACCACCCAGGAGTAGTGAGGTATTAGTGGTTTTAGCACCTACTTAAAAATATAGAGAAGAACCATAAAATACACCTATACAAATTAAGATCCTAAAACGTGTTTATGTAACCTACACAGGAAACACAGGAACATAGAAACACAGGAAAACACATCTGAAACAGTAAACAAACAAAAAATGAAATGGCAGTTAACCCCAATGTATCAATGATTACATTAAATGTAAATGATCTAAACATATCTATCTAAAGACAAAGATTGATGGGATGGATTAAAAGGAATAACCTAACTATATGCTGCATATTCGAAACTTAAATGTAAGAACTGTAAGCAAGTTGAAAGACAGAAGAAGATATAAACACAAATATTTGTCAAAGGAAAACAAGTAAATTACAGGAGAATGATAAAGATACAACATAATGATAAAAAGTAAATATGTTAAGAAACACAGTAACTCTAAATATATATCCAGCAAATAAAGTGATGCTACAAAACATGTAAGCAAAACGAATAGGTATGAAAGAAGAAACACAAAAAACACAGATCAGATGCAAAGTTTTATAGTCCTTTCTCAAAAATGGGGAGAAGAAAATATCCCAATCTCCTCCAGTGACAAGTTGAATAAGAAATGTGCACATTGCCTTACGTATGAAACTGTAATCCATCCATTTTACACTAAATAAGCAAGTAAATTAAAAAAAGAAAATATTCCAGTCCACAGCAACAGAATACAAATTCAAATATAATGGAATGTATGTCAAGATGGGTTATTTTAGGTCAACAAATTAAAGAATGGAAGTTGATGAAGACTATACACAAAAACTTACAGCAAGCACCACACTTAATAATAATGAAGACTGAATATGATCCTCCTATTTGTGAATAAGGCAAGGATATCAGCTCTGACTTGTTCAACATAGTGCTAGAATTTTTAATGAATATAATATGTCAAGAAAAGGAAAGAAAGGCATATACATTAGAAAGAAAGAAATTAAACATCTTCCATTTGTAGATGACATAGTTGTTTACATTAAAGAAATCTTCAGTCCTGTGGAAATTTTTTATTTAATAGTACCAGGATTTGAATTTAGGGCCTTTTGTTTGCTAGACAAGTGTTCTGTCCCACGAATCATGCCTCCAGCTCTTGTTTGATTTAGTTATTTATCAGGTATGATCTTACATTTTTCTCTGGGACTGCTCTCATACTGTCATCCTCCTACCTAAGGCCTCATAGGTAGCTAGGATTGTAGATGTATGTTATGCAATTGAGTTTCACTAATTTTTCTTGCTGGGCTGATCCTGAAATATAAGCCTCCTGATATCTGAATCCTAAATAGGATTACAGGGTGACATTAAAGGTATGAGGCACTTTTTTTTTTTTTTAAATAAGCCACTCTTGACTTCAAGATTCTTATACTGGCATCTCTATCAGAGAGGCCAATATCTATTATCCTCACCCCTATGTCTATCTGGGATTGTTCAGTGAAGACTTGACCATGTAGCTCTCTTCCTTCTGTTTCTTTACATGTTTTTCAACATGGTACCATCTTACCTGGGAAATTAGCACATCATTTTATCTTTCTTCACAGAAACATGATGGTATTAAGAAAAGATTAGGCCTTCTCTCCAACTGCACCATACATTCTGAGGAAAGGCATTCATGAGTGTCCAAGGACCTGACAAAGTGTTGGGTTGAAAGTAAGAAGCATCCTCACCACTCCTATCTATTTCTTTACTTATATTTTTATTACAAAGGTTATGTATATTCTTTTTGTAAAACATTAAATCCTTTTATGAGTTTTAACAAGCACTTTAAGATAAGAATAATTTACAGATACACAATTGCCAGAACAATTCTATAAATGTTCAAAAATCTAGTAGTGATCTTAAGAAAATTCTGAGCTCTGTATTTTTCTATTCCTAGATGTATTCATTTCTGAATATAGTCTATATTTAGGCAGTGCAGTTGAAGGTAAGCAACATATTTTAAAGGACTTTTATGCATAGGAGAAATATTTAAAATATCTTGTTAATCAAATGCTCAAAATCTGAGTTCTTGTTCCAAAGGATTATTTCATCTTCTGAAGCATTTTAACATACAAAATGAAGTCATCTCATATCATTGTAGGTTGAATAAATGAGCTGTTTCCTTACAGCACTATGATGTTTTTTGGTTCCAAAAAAGAAAACTGCTTTTCTGAAGTAAGAATGCTGGCTCTATTATTTCCATTAACAGAATATTGATTGAGAAGTATGGGGATTCACTATAGCTAGCATGACTCCATTACCCAGGCTCCTCTAAGACTACTGGGCTTTGAGGTTAAGCCAGTATGTGCCACTTAGTCCCAGTGGGTGATTCAGCCTGGGAAGGGGTACCACTAAGATAGCACTGCCTTTTTCTCAATTCCTAGTGATGATATTTAAAAAAAATACATCCCCAGATGGGATTGGTTGGAATTTTCCAGAGGAGGAGTCAAGTACATTGTCCTTTTTCAACCTAAGGCAATGACAGCAAGTGAAAAGTGAATACTGCATATTCTTCCTTTCTGTCAACTCCTACTCCTTCCCCATGTTAGGCACTGGAGTGTGAACCCAGGGCTTTGAGCTTGCTAGGTGGGTTGGTTCTATACCACTAATCCACACCACCAGACCTTTTAAACCCTGGCTATTTTTTGGAGATAAAGTTTCACTTCATGCCTATTGAATATGCTGGACTGTATGTTTGTCTATTTTAGTCTTCACATCATAGATGGGGTGGCAGGAGCGTACCACCATGTCCAACTTCTGTTCCGTTGAGATAGTCTCAAGAACTCTTGCCTGGGCTAGCCCTGAATCATGATCCTTCTGATATCAGCCTCCTATGCTGCTGGGATGACTGACACCACAGCATGAGCATCTATGGTTTGAGGTCTCATGTATATATCCAGGCTGGCCTGGAACTTGGATCCACCCAATCTCAGCCTCCCAAGTAGCTAGGATTACATGTATGAGCCACTGGCACCAGGCTTATCCTTTCATAAGAATCCAATGTTGAATTTCCCATAATGTGCCTTAAGATTGCAGCTACTTGCTTTAAGACATCTCTTCCTTCTAGGTCCTTGAAATACTTTGGCAACGGGATCATACAGTCAACTGTTCTCTAAAAGTTTACAAGATCAATATTTTCACCACAGTATGTTAAGACTACTGTTTCCACTCAGATTTTTTCTTTGTCACCTATCCTCTGAAGAGTGGTATGGGAGAGAGTGAAGATACTTTGTGGAACCAGTTAAAGCAATCTGGTGGCACATACTTTGAGTTTGAGTTTAATGGGATATTTATATGGTTTGCAATCACTTCTGCTTGTAGTTAAATTAGTGTTAGCTGTTCTAGTGCAAGAATACTCCTATCATTCTGTGCTAACGCACCAACATTCTGACACAAAGAGGGCAGTGTTGGAAGTTGTAGATTATGACATGAATGTGCCTGTGGCACTGGTAGAACTATGTGGTAGTGGAGGAGAAACCAAGTTTGGAATGTATGAAACCTGAAACTAATCAGTGGAAAATTCTTCCAATCATCATAAATGTAGAATGTAAGCAGACAATTAGGTCCACATTTTTGCTATTTGAAATGGAACTGAATGGAAAGTCTTTCTTGCTGCAATATAGTAGATGGTTCATTGTATGTAACTGTAAAGAATGAGTAAAAACTACAAAATTCCTGCTTGTGGCAGCACATTTCTTTCTTTCTTTCTTCAAAATAACTTACTGGCCTGTGCCTGACGCCCACCATTTGGGAAACTGAGGCAGGAAGAATACAAGTTTGAAGGCTGCTTAGGCTATATAGTGAGATGGTCTCAAAAAACAAATATGTAAACACAAACCACCATAACATCTTTCATACATAATTTTGAATTGGTAATTAATTTCACATCTTTTATTTATTTTTGGAGCACTCATGCCTCACAAAAACCTAGATTCTTGTCTCACAGTCTTGTGGAGTTCATCTTGGAAAAAAAGAACAAGTCAAACTACTGAAATAACTAACATGGATGGATTTCAAAAGAATGGCTTTAGCAAAGAAGTCAGACTCAACAGGCAGTATAATGTGTCATCCCACTTATTTAACATGCTGGAAGAGTTAGCACTATATGAGCAGAAGACCCAGATCGGTAGTTACCAAGGACTGGAGGTGGCACTGGTGAGACTTCTGTAGAGTGATGGAAATATTCTATATCTTGACTGTGGTGGTAGCCGAACAAATGTATGCATACCATATAATTCACTGCATTTTCTTTTTTGGCCAGTCCTGGGGCTTGGACTCAGGGCCTGAGCACTGTCCCTGGCTTCTTTTTGCTCAAGGCTAGCACTCTGCCACTTCAGTCACAGCGCCACTTCTGGCCATTTTCTGTATATGTGGTGCTGGGGAATTGAACCCAGGGTCTCATGTATACAAGGCAAGCACTCTTACCACTAGGCCATATCCCCAGCCCCATTCACTGCATTTTCTAAAGGGTATGTTTATTATATAATCAATCCTCAATAAATCTGTTTTTAAGTAGTGAAATAATGGGAAGTATTAGTAAAGCTGAGATGGAATCCCGGATATTCTAAGCCATAGTCCAACCCTAACTATGCATCAGAATATGCTGGTTAGAGTTTAATGGTTTGCTTATATTCTATGAGGTCTACTTATTGCTTTATTTTTAAGTCATAAGTAAATCTTGAATGTTATAACATGCTTTTGTCTTTGCATTTACTGCTGTTTACATAGATTTTTCTCCTACATGGTATGGTGATATAAAAACAGGTTGTCTAATGTTAAATCTGTATTGTTATTCTTAGGATAAACCATAAGAAGTTGTGATATATTTCATTTTGTAGAATTTTTCCATCAATGTTCAAAAGTTAGAAATTACATACTTTCCCCCTCTATCTTGCCTAGGCCCCTTTGAGGTTCTTCCTAAAAGATTTAGGAAGCATCTCATTTTTCTTTTTTATTCTCCAATACATTTGTATGTAGTTGAGATTATTTGTTCCTTGAGATTTGGTTAAAAAATAAATCTGCTAGTAAGCGCAGAAGAAAGAAGTATTTTGGGGGTATGTTTTTGAATAGAGTGCTTTCATTTCTAATGGTTTAGGGATTACTTAGTTTGGCTTATGTGTCTTTAATTTAATTTTGATAACAGTAGGCAATTTATTTTATCTAATTTCTCAAGTTTATTGAAAAGAGCTGGTACTACGTCTTCTTTCTTATTTTCTTCTATACTTTTATCTGTACTCTTATTTTTCTTGTTAGATTTTTTTCCTTTTTAAAATAGGCACTTCCTTTATTGATGTTTTCTGTCACATCTTTTATACTGCATGATAGAATTTATTTTCTTTAGGTTTTCTCTACTTTTTGTAGTTAAAACATTTATATTTTTAATTTTTCCTGACATAAACATTAAGGTAATACATTCTGTTAAAGTAAGCTGCATACCATATGTTATAGTATTGAAGTTTTTGATTATCACTTAATTCTAAGTATTTTAAAGTTTCTGTAATAATCATCTTGTGTCGGGCTCGGGTCACCTCCCCTGGCGTGGAGATCAAGGCTCAGCTACGCTTTTCACCCCTCCCTTTCTCGCCCTCTCTCCTGGTCACCTGGCCGTCAGGTAGGGCCAGGATGGAGCGGGGGAGTCAGCACTGACCTCACGTGCGCGCAACGAGAACGCTTACCTACCTCCTTACCGGTAAAGAAAGCCAGGCATACCCGAGTCTCGGAGAAGCTTCAAGAGCTATCTGATTTATTAAGGCGGGGGTAAAGGGAAGTGATAGGAAGGGAAAGGCGATCGGCCAGGGCGCCAATAGGCTGGGAGCTATCACATGACCCCCTCTTGAGCTAACATCATTCGAAAGCACCTCGTCTGGGAGAGGCTGGGGGGCGCAAAGGCTGGCGAGAGAGTTGGGGGCTGGGTGCAAAGCCGGGTCTTCTGGTTCCGGACCCAGAGAACTGTAGCCTGCTTCCGCATTCCCCCAGGGCTGGGGGGAAAGGCGTCAAGTCCCCTGTCAAGTCCAAAGGCTGGATCACAACAATCTTGGATGGCTCTAATAAAATATCCTGACTGTGTGACTTAAACAGTAATTTGTTTTCTTATGGTTCTGGAAGCTAGGTATCTGAGATCTGTGTTCTCACAGGGTAGGGGGAGAATGAGCAAAGGGGAGGAGAGAGGGAGGGAGGAATTTAAGAGGAGGAGGAACAGAGAGAAAGAAAGAGAGAAAAGAGGTGAAGAGAAAATAAGTGTGAGCTTCTGGGGTATATTCTTATGAGGGCACAAATTACCTTCATGATCTCATCTAACTCTTTTTACCTCACAAATGCTATCACATATATGATTTTTTTGGGGGGAGGATATAAACATTTAGTCCATAATAGTTCCCCTTTGACCCATGAGTAATTTAGGGGTATAGTCTTAGATTTCTCCTGCTAAACTATAGGTATAGTAGCTCATTCTGTTTGGGCCTGGCCTATAGGCCAGAGTTTAACAAACACTAATCTAGTATATAATTAATTTTAAAAACACTTTTAAGGTTTTCATTTCAAGTATTAAAAATACTTTAAGGTGGTTATAAAAAATGTTTTTGTTGTTTTTACAGAGATAGGTTCTCAGTATGAACAACAGGTTGGCCTCAATGTACTATGTTGTTCAGGTTGGCCCTGAACTCAGGATCCTCCTGCTTCAGCATTTTGAGTACTGGTAAACTCAAGTTTTTCTTTTTTATCTTTTTGCCAGTCCTGGGGCTTGAACTCAGGGCCTAGGCACTATCCCTGAGCTTCTTTTGAACAAGGCTAGCACTCTACCACTTGAGCCACAGCACCCCTTGTGGCTTTTTCTGTGTATGTGGTATTGAGGCCTAGAACCCAGGGCTTCATGCATGCTAGGCAAGCACTCTACCTCTAAGCCACATTCCCAGCCCCTTAAGTTTTTCAAATGTGCTCTGTTTATGAATTAATATTTTATCTACCAATTATTGATGTGTATTAACACCCCTTATCGCATATTGAATTTTTCCATGTTTTCTAGTAATTTTACAATTTTAATATAGTCCATAGGTATATTAGGTATATGAAAGTTCAGTACTGTTATTGCTTCCTAGTGAACTGTTCCTTTTATCATTATATTCTGACTCTTAAAAAATTCATCTTAATTTAGTTCAATTTTATTTGGGGGATGGTTCATTTATGTTTCTAGTCATGTTCAGTTGTTCTCTGGGAAAGCTATATTATGCAAGTTGAAAAGTAATGCTAGATACACAGCTGTACTTAAACAGTCTAAAGTATTTGGCTAAAATTACTCATCCCTAGGAGCCAGAATGTTTTATTTGGCCAAGAGAACCAGGGCTGAGAACTACTCTTCAGGAACCATGTTCCCAGCTCATTAAGAGACTCCCACCAGCACCACTAAGAAAGCACACAATTCCCACATCCAAAAACAGAATCCTGATGCTGAACCCTGTGAAAGTCTTAGCAGTATAGATCACAGGGAGGAGGAGAAGTACAAGGTAAGAAGAAACATAGCCAAGGAAGATGAGGCTCTCAACTTGGACTTCCTCTATTAAGAGAGCTTGTGCAGTGAAGAAAGTGCCATTAAAAAAAACAACTATATCTGCACATTTTGTAAAACAATTTCTACAGGTATATGCTATGACTAAAACAGAAAGCTCTATAATTAATTAAGTCATTCCAGAAAAGAGTCACCCTGTCTGTGAGTGCATTTCTCAGTTATTCTGATTATTCAAAATGTCTAGTCTTCCTTTTAATTCTTGCCACATCTTGTTTTGTATCAGTATTGCCACTTGTGACCAACAACTTTTTTTTTTTTTCCTCAAATTTTTATTATCAAACTGACGTACAGAGAGGTTACAGTGTCATACGTTGGGCATTGGATACATTTCTTGTACTGTTTGTTGCCTTGTCCCTCATGTCCCCCTCCCTCCCCCTTTTCCCTCCCCCCCAGTTGTTCAGTTCACTTACAGCAAACAGTTTTACAAGTATTGCTTTTGTAGTTATTTCTCTTTTTTTACCCTGTGTCTCTCGAATTTGGTATTCCCTTTGAATTTCCTACTTCCAATACCAGTAAACACGGTTTCCAATATACTCAGATAAGATTACAGAGATAGTGTAGGTACAAACATAGGAAGGTGATACAAAACATCATCAATAATAGAAACTACACATACACATAGGACGTTGAAAGTAGTTATAACTGTGATATATCACTTGTTTCCATATCATGGAGTTCATTTCACTTAGCATCATCTTATGTGTTTCTAAGGGTATAGCTATTGGGCCTTGTGATGCTCTGCTATGGCTTGCCTAAACCTGTACTAATTATTCCCAATAAGGGAGGCCATAGAGTCCATGTTTCTTTGGGTCTGGCTCACTTCACTTAGTATAACTTTTTCCAAGTCCTTCCATTTCCTTACAAATGGAACAATGTCATTCTTTCTGATAGAGGCATAAAATTCCATTGTGTAAATGTACCACATTTTCCTGATCCATTCATCTATGGAGGGGCATCTGGGTTGGTTCCAGCTTCTCGCTATGACAAACTGTGCTGCGATGAACATTGTTGTGCTGGTGGCATTACTGTGATTTTGTTTGTGTGACCAACAACTTTTATCTCCTCAGTAAGACCTCCTGAAATAAGAAACAAGACTTGGGGCTTTAATAAGGTAGCAAGGAGTTGTAACTTTCAATGAAAAAGAAAAATAGAGTTGTTGGAAAAGACTACACTTTGAAAATGAAGATCCAGTGAAGGAGAGGGCAGACAGAGCAACAATTTCAAGCCCAGTATGTCATGCCAATGCAGGGTACCTGCTTGCTTTGAGGGGCTGCTCCAAGGAGCAGCAGACTGGCTCTTCCGTCTCCTGGTCTTTTCTGACCACACAAGGTCTATTTCAGCCATCACAATCTTCTGTAGGGTTCATCAGGTTTTAACATTAGTGTAGCTTATGCCACTTCACTTATGTTTGTTTCCTGTTCCTGGCGTGCATCTTTGCCTTTTTTTGTTTTTGCCTTTTTACTCTCTTATACTAAGCAGCAAGAAATTGAATATGATCTAACCTCCATTTCTCAAGTGCCTTGAGATCTCATTTATCCAAAAGGTTTAACCAAACAAATGCTTCTGACTAAGTCCCTGTGAGTTGGTTCTGTCTCAAGTTTTCTCAGCACTCTGAATGGGAATGGAGAGAGGGGTGATTCCTTTCCTCTTTTTATTTTGCCATCTCTTATGGCAACAGCCACAATCTAATATACATAATGCTACTGTTTTTATAGCCTAGGATGTCCCTAGCAACAGATCTACAGTTTTGCTTACTAAATATGCTGCCTGTTCCCACAGGGAACTTTAACACCAGAATATTTGGGACAGGATGGTAAAGCATGAACTACAGCCATAGTCTTGTGGCTTGAATTCTGGGCCTGGGTGCTGTCTCTGAGCTTTTGTGTTCAAGGCTGGTGCTCCACCACTTGTGTCACAGCTCCACTTCTGTTTTTCTTTTTTTTCTGTGTGTGGTTAACTAGAGGTAAGAGTTTCATGGACTTTTCTGCCTAGGCTGGCTTGGAACTGTGATCCTCAGATCTCAGCCTCTCTAGTAGTAAGCCTTACAGGCATTGAGCCACCAGCACTCAGCCAGAGTTTATTACTGTAACAGCATAACCATTTCCATGTGAGGGAATAGAGACAAGAAAGTTCTTAGGCTTGTTTGACGGCTGAATACTGATCTTTGCAGAACACCTTTTAATAGTTTTCTGAACAGTGTACTATGTGTTTTAAAAGTGGCAGTACAGAAGAGTGATAGGAGAGGACCTAGGAAGCTTAACTTTTAGTTCTAACTTCTATGATTTTGGGAAAATCCCTTGATTCTACAGTGTTTTCATGTGTGGACTGATGAAGTCATACTGTTGTGATTTATGATTCTCTTTTGGTTTAGGCCAAATTCTCTTAGAATGCTGTACATCCTGGACTTGTCAAAATTTCCAATGTGGTGGAATGGTTAAGTAGAGGGATAGGGTAACATTTCAAAAAATATAGGTGAACATGGCCCATTATGTAGGTACATGAGTTACATAATTTCCCCTGAACAGAAATTTCCTGATAAAAAACATGTATGAGACGGAAACCAGATTGGCTGCTCTTTTACTCTAGTTACAAAGTATAATCCCAAGGAAAAACAGTGAAAAGGGCACTGTTCTGTTAAGACTACCCTTTGGCCTTCAGAGGCTCCAACTGCCTATTAGATTGCTTATGCACACCCTGATGTACATTTTGCAAATCGTTAAGTGTTCACATGTCCTGCTTCAGGATATTTAACTTGTCCTAGCCACTTCATTGAAAAAATAAATAAAAAAAACCTTAACTACTTTTTTGTGCAACTTATTAGGACAAAGCATTTTATTGATTTTCTACTGGTAAATGGAGCTAAAGACTTAGACATATATGTGTTTGGAACCACAGCTCTGATACCTTTCAGGATGAGGTGGGACACAGCAAAGATGGAAGAGCTGACCAGATTAAATATGATGAACCTAAAATGAAAATTGTCAATACAAGAGCTCACTTAAAAAAATGCCTCCCCCCATACAAAAACTTAATGTACAAATTGCAAACATTACAGAAAATAAAGTAATATGAAACAAAAACTTAGTCCCACTATAAAAAGACAGTGCTACAGTAAAATGATATATATGATTACAATTTTTGTTGTTGTTGCTGTTGGTTGTGGAGCATGAACTTGGGGCTTGTGCTTGGTCCATAAGATTTTGTGTTCAAGAATAGTGCTCTAACACTGCTGGCCTGCACAAGATGGAGGCGCACAGAGACAGAAGGGAAGGAAGAAGAGAAAGAGAAAGAAATTAAAGAAAAGAAGAAAAAGGAGCAGGGACTCCTATTGAGGCAAATTATATAGGGAAAGGCAGGAAGCGGTACCACAGTGGATATAGAAGTGATCTCAGAGCCTGGGGAAACCTGTCACTGTCCAAGGAAGGCAAGTCAGTCCAGGATGTGTCCTCAGTAGATGAGGAAGTGACCTCAGAATCTGGGGTCCTTTGCTGACTCAGTAAGGTGATTACAAGCATCAGGCAAGTAAGGAAGGGGGAAGGGGCTGTTGTCCAGGACAGACCTAACAGAGTAACTCTTTATACAACTCCTTAATAACAACAATTTTAAAAATTGAATATATTCTTAGAGAAACTTATCTGAACAAGGCCCTGGAGTTGAGGCTCTGGGAAAGATGGACATGTGTACATGTCCTAAAATAAATGTAATGCATTCCCTCATTCTAAAAAACAACAACAACAAAAAGAATAGTGCTCTACCACTTTGAGTCACAGTGCCACTTCTAGTTTTCTGGTGGTTAATTAGAGATAAGAATCTCATGGACTTTCCTGCCCAGGCTGGCTTTGAATTGAGATCCTCAGATCTCAGCCTCCTGAGTATCTAAAAAAGTGTGAGCCACCAACATCTGGCTACAAGTACAATTTTGATGTGTTTATTTCTATCTTTTTCTTTCTCTCTGTGTATATAAGTATGTTTGTATAGATGCATATGTATGCATGGAACTTTACATACCTACATACAAATGCTTTCTTAATGTTATATCATGAATATTTTGCCACATCATTAAAAAGTCCTGAAAAAATTTGAATGGCTATAAAGCAAACTATTGTTTGCCTATACTATGATGTTTTTGTCCTTTATTTTATTTTTAGCACTCTGAACATACATAATTCGTTCTTTCATTACCTTTAATTTTTTTTTTTTGTGGTAGTGCCAGGGCTTAAACCCAAGAGATTCAGGTTCACTTGGCACACTTGTGCATAGCTGGCCTTCTACCATATGAGCAATGTCTCCAGATTAGCTTTTTGGTCGGTTAATTGGAGATGGTGTCTTACTGACTTTTCTACCCAGACTGGCTTTGAACTGGGATGCTTTAGGCTTAAGTCTCCTGAGTAGCTAGGAGTACAGGTGTGAAACACCAGAGCACAGATTGCCCCTTAACTTTAAGACACTTTCTTCTTTGTTTTCTGAAATACTACAGTAGTTTGGTCCTCAATCCATCACTTGAGTACTTCACATACTTTCTTCTTTCATCCATCCCTTAAAAATGCTGGCATTTTCCCTGATGTTTTCCACTAGCCTATTCTTTGGTAATGAAAAACTTACTTGGTGATCTTTTCTCTCAGCCAGGATATGGCAATTTTTAAAAAAGAAATCAGAGGATAGGATAATAAATGCTTTATACAGATGGGCCAGATGTTCTCTTATCACAACTACATATCATTCAATATGTAAACCAATGAGTATGTAAATGAGTGGGTTAGTTATGTACAACAAAACTTTCTATAGAAAAACAAGTGGCCAGCCCGTAGGCTGTAGTTTGCTAATTTTTCCTTTAGGTAGTCATTATAGTTCAGGTATACCTCTATTAAAATACTCATCACATTGTATCTGTCATTTCTACTACATGGTGAGTTGAGGCAGGGTGTCCTTTCATCTTTATGTATTTTATATGCAGTATAGAATCTGGCAAATGTATTCTACCAACATCTGCTAGATACTGCATGAAATAACCACATAATATGAGCTCTAGGAGTTTAAAAGTTTGTGTGCTATAGGGAAGAAAGAATTTCTTTTATGTGAGTCTTTCAGTAGCAACCAAAACTAAGTATAGAGAAGACCTCATGGGCTGTATAGTACACTGAAACATTGTAGAATTAATCTTCCCCAAATGTGGAAGGAAAATTCAGGTCCAGGAAATTCACAATTTCAAGGACCAAGTAATATTGCAGACATCAAAATAGAGCTGTCCAGCGTGATCTATAAAACAGGACACACTTTTATAGGAATTGAGAAACAGCTGTTTCCTCATTTTTGTTTTAAGAGGGGAAACAGGCTACAGGGCTCAAGGGTATATGCTAAGCATATGGGGAAAATTTATTTGCTTAGAGAAATGTGACATAGGGCTGGCAAAGAACTTGGTTTGTAAGAGATAATATCTTGGTGGGTGAAATTAAGAGGATAAGAAGGATATATACAGAGTCATTTCTACACTGATTAATGAGAAAGGAAACACTAATAAACGCTGGAGGAAAAAAAGAGAAAAGTTAAAACTGAAAAGAACTGAATATACTCCAGGGCAGACACTGGGTATAAGATCTACATGTCACTTGCAGTAATAAGGACTTTATTAAAACACATTTTAGATAAAAGATGACACTGATTTAGAAACAGAAACCTCAGTCATCAATAGTAACAATACAATACTGGCTTTCTCTACCTAGTGTGTATAAGATTAACTATATTCTTTGTATTATAGTGTGTGAGGCATACCTGGAAACTATATTAAAGACTCCAGGGGAGAAATTTAGACTTGTGTAATATACATAGAAATATGTAATAGAGAAAGAACCTTGTTTAAATGTTTCCTGTAAAGTCGCATGTGTTTTTAGTATAATTAAAATTTGCTGAATTGGAGAGTACTCATTTTATGAGACTCAATATATTCCTTAATGGCAATTACCAGACAACATTCTTTCTAATTTCTTAAAATCATGAAATCATTACTGTGGTGAAAAAAAGAATTGAATATTTCCTTAGAATGATCAAGTTTCTTGCTGTTTTCCTTTCACCCTATATTTCTCTTCCTGTTCTGTCCTAGAAGTTATGAAAGCGGGCATTATGTGGCCACATGGCCATTAATTCACTCGTCCTTCAAATATTTAATAGGCACCTGTCATATACCTGGTATTGTGCTACATACCCCAAGAAAGCAAAATAAGTAACACAGGATCTTTGCTCCAAGAATCTGAGGGTATGGTGGGAAAGATAGGCATTGTGTATTAAAATCTAATGTGAGAGTATAGTGATGGAGAACAGATTTGAGGTGGTCAAGAGTTCTGTGTGTGCATGCACTCACATGGACTGGAATTTAAAGAAGCACCAGAGTCCTTTCCTTTCTCAGAGTAGAACTTTGTGGTTTCCTACTTTCTGAATGAAATTTTACAGGAAAATTTAGTATTAGAATAGACCTATGATTTTATTAAGACTTTTTGTGGTTTATAAAAATATCCCTTAAAATTAAACAATGACAAAACAGCATTTAAAAAAAAATCATTGCTCAGTGAAAGAAGATGAATAGGGTGACTATTTCTAAACTTGCTACAGCAGAAGAGATAACCCCTCCCCCCCACCGTGGTACAGGAACAAATAAATGTTCATAGAAATGTTTTAAGTTATTTTGTAAGTTGTTTTAACTTGGTGGAAAATAATAACATGAACATTTACATCATAAACTCCTCATCGTGGCTGTTTTAAATATAGGAAAGCATTCTTCCTGAGCACCATTTTCTATGTTGTACATCTTGTTGCATTCAGGCACCAGTGTAGAGTTTATTCATATTGGCTGTTCTATACCTTCCTCACTCAATCTTACAGTTTTTTTTACTTTTATGCCAAAGAATGGACACAGAGTTTTTTTTCCCTTTTTATAATTTATTATACAGAACCATCACCCAAGTCAGGATTCCCCTTTCATCCACAGGAAGCGTCTGGGGCCACTGACTCAGGGATAGTACAAGCCCAGAAATAGAAAAAATTATCTGGGGCTGGGGATATGGCCTAGTGGCAAGAGAGCTTGCCTCGTATACATGAGGCCCTGGGTTCGATTCCCCAGCACCACATATACAGAAAATGGCCAGAAGTGGCGCTGTGGCTCAAGTGGCAGAGTGCTAGCCTTGAGCAAAAGGAAGCCAGGGACAGTGCTCAGGCCCTGAGTCCAAGGCCCAGGACTGGCCAAAAAAAAAAAAAAAAAAAAAAAAAAGGAAAAGAAAAAATTATCTGGCTGAAAGGGAGAGACGAATGGAAACTTCTAAGGCAGTAGACACCTAAGATGCCATGTCATAGGAAGTTAATTCTCTGAGGTCAGTGATTAGAGTCAGGTTACAGCCTAAGCATAATTCTGCCTGCTAATTACTTGACCCATTACAACATTTATGTCACTGAATGATGCTTAGAAATGATTTTAAGGGCGGCCTTGGGGCAGATGGAAGGAAGCAGACAGCCTGAGAACCAGAAACTTCTTCCTTTTAAAAATAGACATGTCTCCCAGGCCCCTGACTGAAATGATTATTTTTTACCTAAGTAAGAGATCAGATGTATTACACTCTTCCTTTCCAGAAAAACAGGCACCTGAGATCACAGAGCTCTTTAGTAAATTGAAAAAGATGATTGAAGCAATCAATTGCTTTAATGTTCTGTCATCTGAAATTTGACGGTAACAAAAACATCCTCCACAGAGAAAGAGGAAGAAGCTAGGATTGAATAGTGTAGGGTCTGTATTTTTTGGAGTTCTGAAGACTTACCTCTCCCTGAGATGCTAAGAAGGAATGGCAATTGCCAGAGGAAATGTTGACACAATGCAAACACCATGAACAGGAGGAGCTCTAATACATGGAGTAAGTTAGGACAACAGTCAAGCAGTCAAGCAGTTCTTAAGCAGCTGTGCAGGAAGAACTGGTGGGGGCTAGGAAGACAGTGCAAATACAGGAACCTGAAAGCTAGTACCTGAGAACTTGATACATGTATATATATAATCAGTATAAAAGCTACTGCTATCATAATAAAAAAAACAAGTAGCAGTAGTTGCCACTACCACTTGCAGAGTCAAACACTGGCCAGCACTGTCCTACAGACCTTATGTCCACTTCCTCACTGAGGTGTGCTGTCCTCTTCCATTCCACACAGGTCTCAGGTGGACCTTTGCCATTTGGAGTGTATTCCTCCTTCTTGTTTAAGGCTACTAGTACCTGCACAATAACATTGGGTGTGGTATTGTGAGGAGAGACCTTGTCAAGAATTACTTGGCTGCTGAGAAGATCAGGGTTGCCACCTGTGACCTGAGGGAGTGCTAAACAAGCCCATTCTCCCATGTCATGCTTTCTCTTATCATTCTCATTTCTGCCTCCAATTCCACTCACTGTGAAAGGAGAGAAGGGAAAGACTGATGCCTGTAGCTGGAGTGTAATGGCCAGAAACCAGACGTGTCATATGTAATTAAATCACACTAGTGTTGGTGACAGAGTTAAGACAGTTGAAACAATAGTTACTATTCCAACTTGCAATTTTCAGGTTATTGTTGGGGCTGAAATTTCTCTCACCTCAAGAGTTTTTATTTTGGAAAATTTCCAAAGTGTACTTTTAGCCATATTTGAGTAATTGAAACATGAAAAAATTATGATATTTTCAGCCCCATTAAATTGTAACCAGATGCTCTTATAAAACCTTTTTGTATATATACATCACCTTTTATTCTACTGGAGTTATTTTATTCACTGTTCCCCCCTCAAACTGTATGGACCAGACTGAAAATATTAGTGCTTTAAGAGACATAACCTACAGATTCATCCAATTTCCAGAAATGAAGTAAAGAGGATCCCATTGGACTCAAGATCACTGGGAATCTAAGTGTAATCAATTTAACAAACATTGATTGAATGGTGTTTAATGTACCAGGAACATGGTGAAGAAAAGTTGGTATAAATTTAATCAACCTGAAAAGTGAAAATGACCTCAGGTCTAGAATTCTCACACAAGCTGTTGAGCCCATTCCCTCTTAGCATCTTGGCATCTTTTTAGCATCTTCTTGAGTGACTCACCTGTGTGGCTAATGTGTTTGTGGCACCTTTCGTAAAGAGAAGACAGCCTTGGCCAATAGAAAAGAAATCACAGTGAAGAAAAATTAATGACAGCTGTTTTCAGGCTATGAATTCCCAGGTCACTATCCTTGGGACAATACTCTCCCCACACCCACTTTGATTCCTTGTATTCTCTACACGAGAGCTGAAAAGATGATGATAATAATGATGATTTTTTGTGGTACAATATATGGAGCACATTCTAAGCAATCATTCTATAACTTCAGCACTAAGAATTTTTTTAATTAATTGAACATAAATTTTTTTACAAGGTGTTGTGCAAAGAGGGTGTAGTTACATAGTAGGGCAGTGTGTACATTTCTTGTGATATCTTACGACCTGTTTTTCTATCCCTTGTCTAGGTCAGGTAGACATATATGCAATATACAATGTATCAAGAACATATACAGTATTCACAGACTTGGTCTCTACTATCTCTCCGTCTCCCTTTGTTAACAGTCATATATCAGGGAGATCATGCCCCTTTGTTTTCTGTGTTCTAGGCTTGTCTCGCTCAACATTATTTGTTCGAGTTCTGACCATTTCCCTGCGAATAACAATATTTCACCATTCCTAATCGCTATGTAGTATTCCATTGTGTATAAGTACCATATTTTTTGGATCCATTCGTCTGTGGAGGGGCATCTGGGTTGTTTCCATATTTTGGCTATTGTGAATTGTGCCGCGATAAACATGGAAGTACAAATGTCTTTTTGATATCTTGGGTTTTGCTGTTTAGGATAGATGCCTAGGAGTGGTATGGCTGGGTCATAGGGTAGGTCTATATTGAGCTTTTTGAGAAACCTCCATACTGTTTTCCAAAGTGGTTGTACTAATTTGCACTCCCACCAACAATGGAGAAGGGTTCCTCTTTCCCTACAGCCCCTCCAGCATTTGTTGTTTTCTGAGTTCAGAGTATAGGCCATTCTAACTGGGGTGAGGTGGTATCTCAGGGTTGTTTTTATTTGCATTTCCTTTACTAGCAGGGATGTTGAGCATTTCCTCATGTGTTTCTTTGCCATTTTTATATCTTCTCTTGTGAAGTCTCTCTTTAGCTCTTTTGCCCATTTCCTAATAGGTTTATTGGGCTTGGAGGGGCTTAGTGTTTTGAGTTCTCTGTAGATGACCGATATCAGGCCTTTGTCTGTTGCTGTGCTGGTAAATATCCTTTCCCATATGGTTGGCTGTCTTTCTATTTTGGTGGCTATGACCTTAGCTGTGCAGAAACTTTTTAATTTGTAGTAGTCCCATTTGTTGAGTCTTTCCCCTATTTGTTGTGCCCCTGGGACTCTATTCAGGAAGTTCCTTCCTGTGCCTATAAGTTCTAGTGTCTTTCCTACTCTGTCCTTCAGTAGTTTCAAGGATTCAGGTCTGATGTTGAGATCCTTGATCCATTTTGAGTTGATCTTGGTGCATGGTGATAGGCTTGGGTCTACTTTGAGTTTTCTGCATATGGCTGCCCAGTTCTCCCAGCACCAGTAGTTGAAGAGGCTATGTTTATTCCATTGTATGTCTTTAGCTCCTTTGTCGAATATCAGTTGGCTGTAAGAGCAGCACTAAGAATTTTTTAAAACTCCTGTTGTCACTGTATTTGATTTTGGTACCCTGGGTTTTGTATATATGTTTGTTTGAATTAGGGAGGGGAAGGGGAACAACAAAATGTTGAGACAAAGAACAAAGGGGGAACCAATTCAACAGCAAGCTTAAGACAATATGTTATAAACTAATTGTACAACTTGAGGGAGTGGGATTTGGGGAGCAGAGAAGGTGGAAGAAAAATGAGGGAATAGGTAACAAGTTTGACAGGAAATGTACTCACTACCTTACATATGTAACTAAAATCCTTCTGTATATCACCCTGATAATAAAGTTAAATTAAAAAAATATAAACATGATCACAGGACCAGTTAAGAGTAAAAGCCATAGCATTTTTCCTTGATAATTATGGTAACCTTTCTAGTCCCTAGTTGCAATCACAAAGCTTGCCATGATTGGGCATCCACTTATCCTTTATTGCCCTGTTGCTCTGCTGTTTGCCACACTGTGCCACAGCTATGTACTGAGCTCCTGGAGCTCTTAGAACATTCCAAGTCTCTTCTTGTCTTTAAGCCTTCATGCTTACTGCTCTCACACCTAAACTGCCTTCCTCCTTAGCTCATGTTTACACTTAAATGTCTCCTCTTCAGGGAGAACTCTTACATCTGAAGTACACCATTCCCTTCTGTCCTGACTTCTTTCTTCCATCACAGCACTATCAGATTTGTAATTACTTGATTAGTTGATTACTATTATTTCGACCCTTCCATATACCTCAAAGTATCATATTGCTCATGTTCAGGACAATATCTGGAAATAGCAAGTAGGCCAATTAATAATTGATGCATCTGAGTGATGCAAATACAATCACAAACAACAAATTTTTAAAGACAAAACATTTTTATATATGTTTTAACTACCATAAATATTATTATATTACTGTATGTCATGGATTTCTGTGACAGACTTTTCATGTATTTGTTCATTTTAGTGAGGACCACCCTCAATGAACTTGAGAGGCCAAAAGAATGGAGACGTGAAGTATGGCTACAATTAGAAAAGTTGAAAAGGATTACTTTAAAGCACCAGGTTTGGCACACAATGTATTTTGAATGGGGGCAATGGTCATGCTTTCTTATTTAAAGATATTTGTGGTTAAGAGCAAAGTTGCTATTACATACGTGGCATGGTGTTCCTTAACTTAAGGAAAATTATAAAGTGCTGAAAGTTCAGAATCAGAACACTAAGAATGGAAAGCACAATATTCCTGTGAACTACTGTGCAGCTGGTCGAAGGGGGAATACCCTCATCACTCTGCTACGTGGTTCTGGATTGGGTTGCCAAATAATGGTACCTCAGTGCCAGTCGCTGACTCCCAGTGATGCCCAAGGGCTAAAATATATCTTAAATCTTTAGACTATGTCCTTTCTGATTTGAGGCTAGCAAAACCAAGTCTGGCAGATTATCAGGAATCCAGCCACTTGACAGGGAGGTCTATAATTGTCTTACTTAGGTTAAAGCTCTCTGGAGGGGCCTCAGGGTGAGCACTTCATACTTTATAGGATGAAAAGCAGCCTTTCTCCAATCATCTCCAGATTGTTTAGGCCTTAGTACCAAACTTTTCTGGAGGTTTCCTCAGTGTATTTAGCTTACTAAGCTTCCTTGTTTCTTAACTATGCTTGCGATCAGGCCACAAGCCTGGCAGCTCACCTGAAATCAAGCTGCAGTCTTCTGCCCAGGCTATCCTTTCAGTGCATGGAATGCCCAGCTTGGAATGTGTGCTGCTGGCCCTCATTAGGAGCACAGATTCTTTACTTCTGTGGGTGGCCTGCATCCTTCATCAGGAAGCATGCTAAAGAAAATCCAGTTGAATTAGAGTATAATAACCTCGCTTACATCCAGAGGTCACCTTGGACAGGCTATGACCGAAATGGTTGCTTTAAGGCTTTATGTCAGATACAGGGCATACAATAGTATGAAAGTTAAAAGCCAGGTCACGTAATTTTCATAAGTGAAACAAGACACTAGAATTAGATGAACTCTGAGTTCCTTTCCAATGGAAACATTCCAGAGTCCTAGAAAAAAGGCTTTTTGGGTTCCAAATGTTGTGGGTTTCCCACCATTACACCTCCCTCACTAACTTCTTGCTATAGGTTCTAGTGGCTCCCCACTGTGTACATAATACATATGAAAGTTCAGCATCCAAGCAAAGACTATTAACAACTTGGGCATATGTAAAGATCCTTTTACCCAGTGTGAAGCTGGAGGCCTTGGCTGTGTCCCTGAAACACAGGAGCAGCTCGCTATTGCTGAAGCCATTGAACTGCCTTCCTGCCAGGGGCCTGTGATCATGGTGTCCTCTCTCTTTCTGACCCTTCACTTGGTAGGAATCTCAGGATCCCACGCCCTGCTCCCCTGGGTGTCCAGTTCAAATATTCACAACCAATCCAGGAAGTCTCTCTGACCTCTACCTCAGGACAATCCAAACAGCATCATATTCAGCCCCAGGTTAGAATGCCCAGGTCATTCAAATGAGATTTTCATAACTGCTTCTCATACTAGACTCAATAAGGGACAGAGACAATGTGATATTTTGTCTTTTAGCATCAAGGTCTAACACAGTACATGGCATATTTTATGAGTACTCATAGTGAATTGAAAATTATGATTTTAGATATACATGTATATTTGTCTTTTAGGTTACAAGACAACAAGATTTGTGCTGAAAGGTTTTCAAATTTTGAAGATACACCTCTTTGGAGCTGGGAATATGGCCTAGTGGTAGAGTGCTTGTCTCGTATAGATGAAGCCCTGGGTTCGATTCCTCAGCACCACGTATATAGAAAAAGCCAGAAGTGTCACTGTGGCTCAAGTGGTAGAATGCTAGCCTTGAACAAAAAGAAGCCAGGGACAGTGCTCAGGCCCTGAGTTCAAGGCTTAGGACTGGCAAAAAAAAAAAAAAGGAAAGAAAGAAAATACACCTCTTTATAACACATGTAAATGAAAAGAAAACTAAGACTAAAACAAAATAACATTTTTTGAAAAGGGGAGGGTTTAGAAGGGAGAAACATTTCTAACACAAAGGAACTTATTCACTTGTTCACAAAAGAACTTATTAGCCAGGAAGAAAATATTTGTCCAATTTGAGATGCTGTTGCAATTATTTCTCTCTCCTTTCTGTTTAGTTCGCAGAGAACCAGTGCTCAGTGGTAAAGGTAGATGGATGCAAAAGTAAGGAGAAGTATATGGCGATAAATATCAACCAGGAGATCGAGTGATGATAGCAATGCCAAGAGAAAAATATTATATAATGTCATCAAAATAGGACACTTGAGGAATGCCTTAGAGCTGAAACAGCTGTCACCTGGTATTTTGGCATTCTAGAAGTACATGAAGAAATAGCCCCTGGAAACCTGAGAGTACAGAGTATTTGGAAGACAATTTTCAGATGTCAAGAACATGTTTTGATGATTTTTTAAAAAACCTTAACCTGTCTTACAATGTGTACTTGAAGAAAACATGAAGTTCTAAAACATGTGCAAATCCCCAAAGCATGGATTTTCCTTGCTTTGTATTTTTATATACAAGTCACTGATTCCACCCTTAAAAAGCATTCAGGAGAGGATAACATGTGAGACATAAATAGTCACTTTTGCTGGTGGTAAAATGTCTGTTAAGACAAAAGCTTACAACCCTAGAATTTAGAAATGAGTGTGGGATTAAACTGCAATTTTCTTATTTCTTAACTTCCAGCACATTGAGATGCTGCTCAAAGAGTGCTTCACTCTAGGTCAAAGAGGTCTGTGATGCTTCATCATGTGGTAGGAGCTGGGAAAGGGGCAATTTGCACTCCAGAAACTTCCCTTCTATGGGGGGAGAGACAAGTACCTTAGACTAAAGTGATGAAGAATTGACAGAAAGTGCAGGTAGGCTTTGGGAGACCAGGAGCAGCAATGAAAAGAACTATACATCTTGTGGATGGAAGGGAAAAATGGGCAGAGAGCAAGGAAAAAGGTGACATTACCCACGTAGAAATGTACTCATTACCTGACTTATGTAACTCTAACCCTTTCGTACACCACCTTTATAATTACAATAAAAAATAAATTTAAAAAGTTCAGCATGAGGCATGGGGTGATCCTGGATTTTTTTTTCCCCTCTGAGCTGAAAACCATATTCAGGGCCTTGTACTAGCTTTGCAAGTGTCTTCCACTGCGTTAAATCCTCAAGCCCTGTCCTGAATTATTTTTAAGTTATCAGTTCAGACTTAGAAACTCGCTGTTAGAACTCAGAAGTCAGCTGTGGTGGCTACATACCTGCTATCTCAGCCCTAGTGAGCTGGGGGCAGGAAAGAATATTGTCACTTTGAGGCTACCTGGGCTATATAAACAAGACCTTGTCAGGGTCTTTTTTGAGCACTTGCTTGGCATATACAAAGCGATGGAGTGTAATCCCTATTACTGGGGAAAAAAAATAGGGATGGAGGAGGCACACCTCCATATAAGAAGAATCTAAAGATTAGAAAGTTAATAAGACAGTGATCACCAAAAGACTAGAAATACTTTCTCTCCTGATATTTCCCCTCTTTCCTTGCTTGCTTGCCTGCTTGCTTGAGAGGTGGGAAAGCTTTAGAGAATCTGTTCTGTTTATGTACATAAGAACACACATTTCCACCAGCTATCTGTAGGAAGATATTTGTGAATAGTCTAGTACATGCCCCAATTCTTTTCCAGAAAGGTCACAGTGGATACTGTAATAGGAAGGCTGTAGGACTGATATGGAGTATCCATCCTTCGGGTTCCAGTTTGAAATACAAAATTGACGGATAAGTATCAATATCAGTTACATGTACTCAAACTTAAATTCAAGACCTACGCAATTAGGATACACACAATTGTCAGTACTTGAATAGAGAGGTTCAACAGTGTACAAACTGAAAATGAGAAAGTATTAAAAGAATAAATGGCTACTCTTTCATAATTTTACTTGTACTTATAAAGCTATGCCACCAGTATAAAGTAAAAAGCTATCCTTTAGCTATTTCAAAAGCTACTGAGTAGGAGGTAAAAAGTTTGTTTTAAGTTCATTAGAACAGGCAGGATCTTTTAAGAAAGTATTTTTTAAATATGAAAAAGGGGAAAGTTTATTATAACTTATCATTCTGTATTAATAATGCAACATGATAGTGATGTTGCCTAAGAGAGATAGAATACAAACTGAGTATGTTCATCTCTGCAGTAGCCATATTAAAAAGTAAAGAGAATGCCAAAATACTTTAAAAGTCACAATGCATATGTGGATAATTATCACTGTAGTTCTTTTTGAGGACACCAGTCAGTGTCATGGTACATAATCACACTGGTATGACTACAACCACTACTAACCTCCAGAACTTTTGGATCATCTGAAATAAAACTATTCCCATTAACCAACAGTCCTCATTCTTTGCCATCATTCTTGCCCTTGAAAACTTTATTTTACTGTTCCTATGAATTTGAAACTTCTATGTGACTCGTATAATTGAATTCATAACAGCATTTTTCCTTTGGTACCTAGTTTATTTCACTTAACATAAAGTCTTCTATATAGCGGCATGGATTGGAATTTTCTCTCCCTCATTTTTTTGTGGTAGTACAGGGTTCTAAGTCAACTGATAACATTGATACACTGAAAGAAAATTAGACTGACTCTTCAAATTTTAGCAATCTATAGATCATGAAAATTCTCTAACACCTAAGAAATATAAATCAAAACCTTGAGCATCATATGTTAGATGTTGCTCTAGTTTCCTTAGTACTTTGCCCTCTTGCCTTCTATAACACTAAGTAGAACAGGCAGCATTCAAATTACAGAGCAACACAGCGTTAATAACAGTGAATGTCTATGTTCAGTGCCTTGGGATATAGCTGTCAAAGAAGAGGTCATACCCTTGTAACTTAAATCTCCAACAAGGCTTCAATCAGTACATGCTTCAGGGTACAAAATGAGGTACAATTTAATGCCCATCTGGGCATCTGCTCCTAAGAGGCTGGCAATGCTGTTTGTTTGTGGTTCACAGTGTATCTGGGGCAGCAACATGGCAGAGAAGGGGACCAAGGTTGTGCCTGGGAGGTTTCTACCCTAAGCCAAGATGTGCACATGAATTTGAAATAGCCCAAGAGAGTGTTTCAGAGTTGGCAGACAGAGAGTGGTGTCCTCTAATCTAGAGAGCAGCTGCTGGGCACAGGCATGCAAACACACAGACATAGACACAGACACACACACACACAGACATATGCTCACAGAGCCTATACCTGCCACTACTTGTCCACTGTGGGCAGATGGCTTCTTACTTTTAGGTTGCCATTGTGCAGCCCTGTCCAGGGAGACCCTTTCTTCGGTGGAAACTGGCAAGCTTATAGGGTGAGGCTTTCGTCAAGGTCGCCTGCCTTCAGAGTATGAAGGACACTGTCCGGCAAGGGAAGAGGGTTATATTTAGTGTTTGGGCCTGGTCAGTGTTGGGATCCCTGTCACCTCTACTTTGCAGAACTGTCACTGACCCCTGGTTGCAAACTCTCCATAGCTTTGAATCCCACAAAATAAAAACTGAGAGGATACTCAGAAAGAGAAGAAGAAAACTTGTTGGTTCCTGGATTCTACTGTCAGGGTTTGTCAGGGATGAGAAGAGAGCACTGCCAGGTGTGACCAAGCTGAAGTACCTGCACAGTAAGTTCAACATGCTATCTTTCTTGAGAAGGGGTTTTGGGGTGTGTTGATGCTATTCAATATCTACTAGAAGCAGGATCTCCTGCATATTATGAAGGAAGGCAGTAAATCTCAGGTATGATTAAGAGCTTATGAGAGACGAGGAACTATCTTAACAGCAGGTAAGTTTTGCTAAATGAAATAATGAAATAAAATAAAAATGAAGATATAAATTATAATCCCTTTAAAAGTATGGCGAATGGTCACAAGATTAAATAAAAAAGGTTTGAACACATGAATTTTCTTGTTAGTAGCTTAGTTTTGTAATCTTAGTTTTGTATCAATGGTCAGTATACCATCTCGAAATCATCCCAATATGATGAAAATGGAGTGTACTGGATATTCTACATTAGAGAGAAGGAATTGTTTTCATGAAAAGATTAGTGGAAAAAGCAATTCAAAATGATAACTAGACTGTCTTCCTCTTCTATTTTGTTCACATTTCTATGATGTTAACATTTTATAAGCAGGCATAAGAGAATAGCAGCAGGTCTTGTGGTATTGAGTTTGAGCTCAGGGCCTCATGCTTGCTAGGCGGTGAGACAATCTACTACTTGAGGCATGCCTCTAGTACAAGTTTTGAAGGTGACTTTTTAACCCCCTTTGGTGCTGGTTACTGGGGTTTGAACTCAGGGCCTTTCCACTACCTCTTAGATTTTCCACTCAAGGCTAGCAGTCTACCACGTGTTCCACATACACACAGCTCCACTTTGGCTTTTTGGTGGTAAATTAAGAGATAAGAGTTTCATATACTTCCTTGCTCAGGCTGATCTTCAACCTCCATCTTCAGATCTCTGCTCCCCGAGTAGCTAAGATTATAGGTTTGAGCCACTGGTGCATAGCTAAAGGTGAAATGTTTAAAAGGTCTTGGGAGATACCTATCAAGAATCTAAGTGTAACGGACCCCAAAGAACATGACTACATATTGACAGGCATGTATCATCTAAGTGTGAATGGTAAATGACTCCAGACTGCTGCAAATAATAACAGAACAAGCTCTCCCAAGTGCAATGGGAACATTATGCAATGTTTAGGGTGGCTGTGGAATTTTGTAGATAGGAGTGCTATTTAACAGAGGTATGTGTTCGCTTAAAATGCTTGTGACATATTCAGTCATTCTCTCTTCTCAACGTAACAAGTCATGAACTCAAGTCTTTCACAATGTCTGTGCAAGACTCAGGAAGCTCTAGAAAAGGTCCAACACATATGTGCTGAACTACATTAACCATATTTCATATGTACTTTAGATCTGCAAAGAGGAGAGCATAGGGGTAGTGTATTACTGGACAAAACCCATCCAAATTATGGCAACATTCTTCTAGTTATAGCTAAAAGATTTTTTTCTATGATGATAGTTTCTTGCTTATCAATCCCTTAAAAACAAAGGCCTCAAGTAAATATTTTTCTATAGTTTTCAATTGACACTATTACAAAGCTCCTATAATGTTTATTGATTGATTGATTGCCAGTCCTGGGGCTTGAACTCAGGGCCTGAGCACTGTCCCTGGCTTCTCTTTGCTCAAGGCTAGCACTCTGCCACTTAAGCCACAGCGCCACTTCTGGCTGTTTTCTATATATGTGGTGCTGGGGAATCGAACCCAGGGCTTCACATGTAAGAGACAAGCATTCTTGCCACTAGGCCATATTCCCTGCAATTGTGGCTCCAGTGGCAGAGTGCTATCCTTGAGCAAAAAAGAAGCCAGGGAGAGTGCTCAGGCCCTGAGTCCAAGCCCCAGGATTGGCAAAAACAAACAAACAAACAAACAAAAAATAAAACACTTAAAGAAAAACAGTTACTTGCTTTCATTTGCTTAGGCTAGAACTAGTGACTACCAGTATGTAATAACTATACACTGAACACAATACCTTTTTTCATTATAATTAGGGAAACACTTTTATGCTACTGAAGTTTATTTTCCAGTTCATTCACTCATTCATCCATCTATTCATTCATAAACTACTTCAAAACATTGACTCTGTGCTAAGTTCCATGCAGATTAGTGTGGACACAACAGCCCAAGAGGCAAATATGGTCTCCACGTGCTCTGAGTTAGGTACAGGCAAGAAAGACTGTTTACTAGTGATTTTTTCTTTTTCTTTTTTTGCTAGTCCTGAGGCTTGAACTTGGGGTCTGGGCACTGTTCCTGAGCTCCTTTTGCTCATGGCTAGCACTCTACCACTTGAGCTGGCGTGTGTGTGTATGTGTGTGTGTGTGTGTGTGTGTGTGTGTGTGTGTGTGATCTAATTGGAGATACAGACTTTTCCGTCATCTTTTCTGCCTGGCTGGGCTTTGAACTGTGATCTTAGATTTCAGCTTTCTGAGTAGCTAGGATTGTAGGTATGAGCCACAAGATCCTGCCTTTTACTATTGGCTTTTTTTTTTTTTTTTCTGGTCCTGGGGCTTGAACTCAGGACATGGGTGTTGAGTCTCTTTGTGCTCAAGGCTACCCACTAGTGGTAGTGCACTACTACTGAGTGACAGTGCTACTTCTGGCTTTTATGAATAGTTTATTGGAGCTTAGAGACTCATGGACTTTTCTGCCTTGAACTGCGATCCGCAGATCTCAGCCTCCAGAGTGAAGAGGAGTGAGCTACCAGCACCTGCTTTTACTAGTGCTTTTAACATGTATATTGTACATGGCTTATTATTCTCCTACATTTCTGATTAAAAAGACAGTTAAGGGCCAGAATTTCCCCTCCTGTTTGAAAAAGGTTATTTAATGTCTGTAAGATAGAGAAAGAACTTGAGATCAATTCAGGATCAACTACTTATGTTGGAATATACATTTAAACAGATACTTCAGCCTTTGAGAGATATTAACATTGTAATTAAACTCTAGATGTCTGCAGAGGCTCACTTACAGATACTGTCTCTGTCATCAGAACTGCATCAGACAGGAAGACATAAGAGCAAAACCTGTACATAGCCTCTTAAAAATCTGAGTTTCACATGTGACAGAAGTTTAAGATGCTTCTGTTTGTCTGAGAATCAATCACTAGTCCTAAGCAAAATAAACTCAAGTAACAGTAAAAAAAAATTTTTTCTTGATGGCATTCTGAGAGGCAAAATAAATTTCTTTAGAAACAAAATTTTTGCTCCAGATGACAATAAACAATAAAGGACTATTATGTCTTCTTTTTCCCCATCTTTGGACCTACCCACTCTTGGCAAGCTATAATGTCCATCTGTCCAATGAACCACCACTTTGACTATGGTCCATATTGAGGAGGCAGTAGCACTGTTTTTCATCCTGGCTGAGGAGACTTTCTGATGTCATTAAATGGAATGTTATTTACACCTAGTTAGTATCTCACACTGTTCATATGACACACAGTTAGTTATCCATTTGATCCTATATGGACAAACTAGAGTTCAGACATTTGAAGGACTGATCTCAATGTTTTTCTCCCTCATGCAGAGGCTCATTGATGAATTTCTTAAATGAAAGACTAGGAAAATTCTGAAATTTCACCAAAAGCATTCGGCTTCTACTTGGTGTCTGAATGTGGTACTGGCAAACTAGATACTAGGCTCATAAGATAAATGTCTCCTCCTCCAGCCCTTTTCCATCTCCATTTCCCTTTTATGTCCTAATCCTAGAGTTCTTCTGGCCTTGAAGAATCAGTTTCATTGCTAAAAGATACAGAGCTTATGCTCTCTTCTTTTTGGATAGAAATAAAGTAGAATATGAGAACTACCTACACTGGTTAACTCTGAAATTACTTCTAATGCCACTGTAAGGAGATAAAACATTATTTTAAGTGATAAGAATGAACAAGAAAACAGCATCATCTCTTTGATGATATAAAAAAATTGGCAACTGTTTAGGATGCAAACAACATAGTTATGTAGGTGTATTTGATTACATGTGAAAGCAAATGGAATTTTAAGTTGCAGGTAAGTGTTGCCAACTGAGTAACATGAAGTACTGCCATATCATACCCGACTAACTGTCCATCCAGTCCAGATCATGCTTGTGGCAGAAGCCAAAGTGGGTCCTTTGTGGGAAAACAGTTTATCAAGAATAAGAAAAATGATATCACAAGGAAAAAAAAGCCTGTACATAGGAAAATGATAAATGTGGTAAGCTGAGAGTTATATATAGTTGTGGGGAGCAGTCTTGAGTGAATGAAGATCTTTCTGATGACATCAGAAAGACACCGATCTACTGTTAATTAAATAGAAGGAAAACAGTGTGTAGAGACAATACATAGCTACTGCACAAAACTTCATTGCCTTTTTACATTATTCCTGGAATTTTAGTGTACCTACTTAAAGTTTGTAGTAATTTTGGAAGCTTTTGGCTATTTTTCTCACCTGTCTGTGACCTGGAAAAGATGTCCCAGATCTTCAGAAAGGATCTAGGGACAATCCCATGGCTAGGAAACTGGAATCCTGGAACATAGCAAAGTGGATAAAGCAAAGGCTGCCTCCTTAGAGCTGCTGTGCTTGACTGTGAAGAAAGAGACAGAGGCAGCTGCCTGTGAGCCATGCTGTTAGGCTGCCAGGTTGTGACTACGGACACACCACCTCCTTGTCTCAGCTGCTCCTAGTATCTTCACATGAAGCTATTTTGAGAACCTTTGCATTTGATCAGGGAGCATGTGGGGTTAAGCCTTATGTTTTCCACTTTGGTTTTAGATTCTAAGCAGGTGCAGTTATAGTCATTCAAATTTTTAAATCTTACTGCATTTCCTTATAACCAAAGCATAAATAACTTACCTTATGGGAGGAAAGCATGCAATTAAGAGGGCCTATTTCTTAAATACAATAAAAAGTATATAAGATTTAATTTGAAAACTCCAAGATCATTTACTGCCAGAATCCTTGTTTGGCAAGATTCTAGTTAGAAATAGAAAAGCACAGACAAAATAGCTTGGCTTGAGTTAGGACAACTTGCAAGTATTTGTGCTAATGTCCATCTAATTCTTTTACTTCTTTTTTCTTTTCTTTTCTTTTTTGACAGTCCTGGGGCTTGAACTCAGGGCCTGGGCACTGTCACTTATTATTTTTTTTTAAGAAAATGTTTATTTATTAAAAGTGAAGTTTTTATAAAATGATAGTTCAGATTAGAAATTTTAATATAATTAATTCTACTACACTGTCACTTATTTTGATCAAGGTTAGCACTCTTACCACTTGAGCCACAGGGCCACTTTAAGCTTTCTCTGTTTATGTGGTACTGAGGAATCGAACCCAGGGCATCATGCATGCTAGGAGAGCACTCTCGCTAAGCCACATTCCCAGCCACATTCCCAGCCACATTCTTCTACTTTTTATGTTGGTATATAGCCCCTATGCCTGGCTATAGAAAGAAAAATAATATATTTGCTAGTACAAGTTGCAGTGTCTGTCTGGTTCCTCAATACTTCTTCATTTGATGCTTTGTAAGGTAACAATTAACTGATATGTTACCAAGTAACAATATTTAAAGTAGTTTTGCTTCCAATTGTCCAAATTTGAAAACAATCCAAATGCCCTTCACTGGTCAATGAACACTCAAACTATAGTATGACCATACAACAAATTATTCTGCAGTATTAATGATATGACAAACCTCAATTGCGTTAAGTGGGAAAACCCAGACTAAAGAAGTTATATATTGAATGAGTTTAGTTTTATGATGGTGTAGAAAATAAAGAACTAAAGAAACAGAAAGCAGATTAGTAGTTGCCAGCAGCTGGGGCAGCTGGGGAAGGGATTCGCTACAATGGGATAGAGAATGTTTTGGGAAGATGGAATTCCTCTGTGTCTTGACTGTCACAATATTTATCTGACTGTATGAGTTTATTAGAATTTAAAGAGATGTATATTAAGTTGGAGGATTAATCTGACTTTATATAAAACATGTCATAAAAATCTATATGGCTTTCTGGGCTGGGGATATAGCCTAGCGGCAAGAGTGCCTGCCTCGGATACACGAGGCCCTAGGTTCGATTCCCCAGCACCACATATACAGAAAACGGCCAGAAGCGGCGCTGTGGCTCAAGTGGCAGAGTGCTAGCCTTGAGCGGGAAGAAGCCAGGGACAGTGCTTAGGCCCTGAGTCCAAGGCCCAGGACTGGCAAAAAAAAAACAACACAAAAAAAACAAAAATCTATATGGCTTTACATTGACCTTCTACTTCTAACTTTAGCCATCATATTCTGTTTTTTTTTTTTTTTTTTGGTGTTGGACATGTCAGAGTTTTCCAACGAAAAAAATTAAAAATACTAAAATAAAGGAAAAGGAATCTTTGAAAAAATGATGGTTACAGTTTACTTACCTTGATTTATAGATGAAATAAAGGCTGAAGCAATTGCTGGCAGAGAAATATGCCTTATTTATTTTTTAGATATAGTTAAAAATGAACAATCTGAAGAACCCCTTGAAATTCAACTCTAAGTGTTCTTGCATGATACTGAATGCAAAACTGCATTGTCTAATGAAAAGGTCATGGGCAAAAATGTGTGTAAAAAAACTCCAAGTAGTTGCTTTCCAAATGTCATGTCAAAAAATTGGCAAAGGCTGCTGGCTTCTGACAAATACATAGTTACAAGGGAATATGATCTGATTTTAATAGTTAGATAGACATTATTTGTATGACTACTGTCTGTCAAGATCAAAAGACACATCGCTCCCATGAATACCACACATTCACTCAGTCTAGTGATAGAAGGCTCAGGCCCAGGCAATTGAACACTGATTTATTTTGCTTAAATTATTTATGTAGGAAATAAATGATGTGCCAATCACTGTCCTTGGTCCTACAGTCCAAAGTTGATCTTAGAATTACAACATAGTGGATCTAGATATGGAGCAAATGCCTAACTACTAGGACAGAGAGAGGACTGTTTGAACATGTGAAGAGCAAACAAAAACCAAAATCAGAACCAAGCCAGTAAATGGATGTGTTTATCACACCATAATTTATATTGCCTATGAGCACAGATTCTACTATCTGGCAGTATACTTCTAATTCCAGTTCTGTGTAACCTTCAATCTTTACTTAACCTAAAAGTCTTTAGTTTCCTGAGTCACAATAGACAATAACTCTACCTGCTTTTGTTGGACACAATCAGTGAGAAGTATAAAGTATGAAGCACAGTTAGCAGCATATAAATGCTTAATAGTCAGGGGCTAACATCCCCACCCTCATTATTATTATTAGCATGGAAAACACTGTTAGTACAGAACTTTCCTGCCACAATGCCACAAATTAGGTCTAAACAAATAATTGTCTTGAAAACATGGTATGTCAAGATTTTCCTAAAAGTTAAAAAGTGTAACAAGAATAAAAAATATACCAAATTGAGAATCTCTAGACCAATTAAGCAGCCCTGAGCTGAAGATGTCATGTAGCAACTAAGAACCTGCCTTTGTTATTTTCTTTGGGAATCTTAATTATAAACTCCTGCTTCAGACACTACACACCTACACACACACACACACACACACACACACACACACACACTCACAGATTTGAATTTAAAATGCCAAAGTGAATATTTTGGACACAAACAACCTATCCCTTCTCTCCAGGAAGTTGAATATTAAAACTAAGACAGAAATTTCTTTAACTGATATAAAAAGAAGTAGAAATATCCTTTTCTCTTCCCTCATATTCTCTGGCACTAAGTAATTTTTAAAATTCTCTTTCTGTCTTGTAAAATAAAATTTAAATTATGTAATGGAAGTTCCATATTTTTTAAAAAGTGGTAATTTATGTCCCTACAGTCCAGAGGATTCTGAAGAGACAATAAAAATTTTTTAAACGTGTTCAAATTATTCCAGAATGGGAAACGACTCTTCCTGTCTAGCAGTAATTATTTATGAAACACTACCTTGGGAGAATGTTAGTATTAAATTACTCCTTTTAAAACAAGGCATTTCCACAGGGTTTTATTTTGTTCTTTTCTAATTTGGAAAGACAGCATGAGTACACAGAAGATAGCAAGTTTTACTGTCCTATCGTTAAGTGGCTAGATCAGGTTTCAGAAAGACTGCGTGGATGCCTTAAATACCTGCCAAATGTGGGGAAGGAAAGCTCCAGTTCAAATCATAACACAGTTGTGGATCTGTTGCTCTCAAAGTAGACAAAGTGACCAGAAAATTCCACTACCAGCAAAGTGTCGAAAGAAGCCAGAACTCCTACTTAAGAGAGGAAAACTTTAGTTTACTTCAAATTCACACACACTTAGTCATTTTCCCAGATGGTATCATAAAATTGCAATCACGATCTAAATAATTTAGTTATTTCGGCACATAATTCTATTACATCTTTAACTACATCTGGATTGTTCATTTATGCAAAGCAATTTCAACTGAAAGAGAGTTAAAAAAAGTCCAGCTAGGTCTTGACAAACTAATCTGTATATAAAACAAGGATTAAAAAAAAAACAGTATAGAAGAATATAAAGATTTCCACCTGTACTTGCAGCACTAAAACAGTAGTTCAGTTTGAATGGGTAGCAACAAATGTACATATTTTTGGTTGTGTCACAGAATCCACCAGAATTTGATGCTTTCAGAATGAAGTCAGATACATGTTAGTAGCAAAAAGTCAGTCACCATTTTTAATGAGGCATTTCTACCTTCAACCAATTGACCAGAAAACAATGTTCCTAGTGTTTCCTTTACCACACTTCTGCTATCTTATTAATTTTCAGTAGATTTTTTAAGCAGCAAAATAAATTCTGGTATCTTATATTTTCCAAATATATGAAAACATACTATAGTGATGAGAGTATATAGACTGGGATAGTAAGAATCAATTGAATATATCAGATGGGTTTAACTCACCTGAAGTACTCAACGGGAAGGTGGCATTAGTCCAGGAAAAGGTACTATCTTCTAGACCCTGAAACTCTCACAAGGGTCACATGGATACAGAAAATGATGCTTTTGCAGGAAAGCAGATATTTTCAACAAAGAATCATTCTTCAGCTTTCAACCATTCTTTGGATAAAGAGCCAATATGGAGATTCTTGGTGAAGTTGTCTGAGATTCAAGATTATCAGATACTATTTTACCATCTCCACTAAATTTTTCTTTTTGTATTAGACGCAAGAAGGATTTTCTTACACAATCCAGAGATTAATAAATCTAGCCACATGGAAGGATACTTAGAACAAATATGGCAGTGGCTGGACTGAGAAGTACCTAAGTTTTGAGATTTGCCTGCACACAGCATTGGTAAAGGCTAGGTTGGTCTGGAAAAGGACTGAACTTCCACAAAATCTATCATTTTTACCTGCAAGAGTATGCCTCTGACAAGTACTCTGTAGTTCATAGTTCACAAGTTTGCATTTCTACTTTTAATGGGACCCTGATTGTACTGATTTGTCTCCTTATCCTTTTCAGAAGCCAATTTTACTGCTGTAAGGTCTGTGACTGATTTCTCCATCAATCTTAAACAACCACCCACAACAATTTCATATTTTCTTGCATTTCTGATATGAGTACTAATTAATTTTGATATGAATATTCACATGGTGATTCTAATTTTGACTTCTTTGATTTCTAGACTCCTAAGCATAGCTGTTGTCTCCATCATCCGATAATGAGAAACTACAGGAATGATTTCAAGATGATGTGTTTCTGAGTTTTCAGTAAGAAGAGGCAGAGAGAGAGAGAGAGAGAGAGAGAGAGAGAGAGAGAGAGAGAGAGAGAGAGAGGAGGGAAAGGGGCTTGTTTGATGAAAGGGGACATTACAAACTTCTTAAAACATTTAATTGTATCCCAGGAGGCTGAAAATTCTAAGGCTGAGGTATGCCATGTGAAAGAGAAGGGAGAATGAGAACAGTAGTAAGGATGGACTTCTGAAAAGGTAACTAATCTTTTGCAGCATCTCCTGGGACCCAGTCCCCTTGACCTAGCAGTTGTTTTTCATTTCTACTTTCGAAACTACCTTTGTGTAACAGATTAATGACCCTCCCTCAGCCCATTAACTCAGAAGGTCATTAATCTCCAGGAAATACCTTGTCTCTACTGCTTAAAGGGTACATGAGAAATGTTATGTTTTAGGTTAAAACTGGTTAATCTCACAGTTTTTTAACTACTATGTTCAATGATTATGGAGCCTTTCTAAAAGTCCCGTTTGCCTTGGAATTAGCCAATGTTTTAATCACAATTATATTCGCAAACTACGAAATTGTTAAATACAAACTCTTATCAATCTAAAAGAATGAACTTTTCTGGAGGGAGGCAGGGGAAGGCAAACTGAATTTCCAAAAACACAGTCTAAGTTCTTATAACTTGTATGTACTATGAAATACATATTTGGGAACTGAAAGTTGCCATTTTATAGGTTATTGTAATTTTTATCTTTACTAGGATATGATATAATCTACAATGCAACCTTTGTGCAAAAGTTAGAAAAACTGGTATACAAATAAATACTTGTATTCTCTTAGAAGAGTATTTATGAGGCTTATCCCTTGAAAATACTTTCAGGCTAAGAGAACAATAGCTACCACTAATTATTGTAAGAGAAACAAATAGAAAGAAACAAAAAGTCTTATAAGTTGCATTATGAGGAGAAAGTAAAATAAAGGCAGATAAAAAGTAAAAACAGAGAGACTGGAATGAAAGCCTAGGTGAGGTCTTGCCTAGTATAAAGAAACTAGGGAGTTCTAGAAATACGAAATAAAAGAAGCAACTACGCTAGTGGCTGGGCAGTGAACCTGCTATCCTTGAACTGTTTCTCAGTGAGTCTTTGAGATAAAGGGGAAGAAAACACACAGGTGACTGCATCCTTCCCCATTCTTTCTGAGTTCTTCTCTCTCTCTCTCTTTCTGTCTACACACACACACACACACACACACACACACACACACACACACACACACACACCATATCTGGCCATGCAAAGCAGGCCCTGACCAGCCAGCTCAGGACTAGATTCTTCTTTGCTTTGGTCACAATCCTCGGGGGTCTTGAGAAGAGAGGCCTGTGCTCCAAGTCATTGTTCTTTAAACAAAGCTGTGAACTGCTAACAGTTTCATTTAAAAGTTTATAAGATGGTAACCACATTGCAACATCTCTCTGGAATATCTCAAACAAAATGTGGTTCGAATTTCTTGTTTTTTTTTTTTTTTTAAAGAGCAGCTCAGAGTTCTTGAATAAACAAATAAAGACAACTGATGCAGTTAACAGGCTATGTGTGACCACAGTTAAGTCATCTTGGCCTTGTTCCTTGTTTCGAGCAGAGATCCGGGTGAGGAATCCAGTGAAGGAGGCTCCAGAAAGTCCTTCTATGTTTTGCCTGAGCAAGCTTCTTTGTAGTCCCCACTCACATGGAGCCAGGACTGGCAGTGGGAGTGGAATAGTCAGGTCTCTTTCTCATGTTAGCCTGTTCTCCCCAGCAGTTCTTTATTGCAAGGAAATGAGAAGCCACCTTTACTCTGAGGCTCTCTGGAAGCCCTGATTTGGTGACATGGCTTATGTACCTGCAAGTTAGCTGTGTAAGTGGGTACTTCTATGAATTCAAAAGCTTATTACTGTGACCTGGCAGAATCATGCTCATGGTTTGTACTAATAATGGGTGGTGATTACATAAAGATTAGCAGTTCACTCATAATGCTGCCAACACAAAGTGTGTATCAATTTTTTTAGGATCATCTTAATATAACAATTCATTGTTTGAACAAACATGGTTATAGCAAGGCCAGTCAGGGGAAATCCAAATGTGTTTTCCTGTTTGAACTTTCCAGGGGCAAGTTTGTGATAGCCACTGGAAGTGACTATTTTAGGGCTGCTAATACAGATATTCTATATGCACTAACCCACTCCTCCTTCTGGCTCAACAATACGAATGGATGTGTTACCTGACTAACTGATGCTTCCAGCTTCATCAGATTCAAGATTTGAAGGGCCAAAAATCTTGATATTCTAGATCTTTAGTCATATGTAGGGCCTAACACTTTTTTTTTTTTTTGCCAGTCCCGGGCCTTGAACTTGGGGCCTGAGCACTGTCCTTGGCTTCTTTTTTGCTCAAGGCTAGCACTCTGCCACTTGAGCCACAGCGCCACTTCCGGCTTTTTCTATATATGTGGTGCTAAGGAATCGAACCCAGGGCTTCATGTATGGGAGGCAAGCACTCTTGCCACTAGGCCATATTCCCAGCCCAGGCCTAACACTTATGACTAGATTTTGCAGAAGTTTAAATGGACACTGTTTCTGGTTTAGTTCCATGGCAATATCTGTATGATGGTTCCTAGAGGACTAATAATAGCCTGAAGAACAGAACAGCTTTGCCCAGCCTGATGCTCTGCCCAGGACTCAGACCCATATATGGGTTTCTGGGCAATGCTTTGTCATTCTCTTTGTCATTCTCGCTGCCATTCTGAGCTGTTGCCTTCTCTACGGTGGGGGTAAGCTCCACTTAAAGGTTCATTTATTCTGCTGATGTGGCGAGACTTCAAATGACCAGTTTCCTTTTAAAGACACCTGGTCTAGGATTGCAGTGAACACAGGAATATATAAAACTCGAGGAAGGTTATTTCATAAAGTCTACATCTGTGTATCCACAAGTCAGTTGGTCTACTTCATTTTTATAGTTACTCAGCATCCCAAACCTCTGCCACACACATTTTGCTCTTCTGCTGGCACCTGCAGGTCGGTGAGCAGAGGCATTACACTGCTTTTTCCTTTAGCCATTCTTGCCAATCTGTTCTGTCCTGGCAGGGCTGAAGCCTGGAAAGGTCATTTTTGATGAGAAGACTTAGCAACATTCCCTAAACAGAAAATCTCTCTCCTAAACAATCAAAGTACTACATTTTTTAATATCACCTGGTTCCAGATTCCTCTTTTGGTCCCCAAATAGGAAGCTAGCTTTGCAAAATGTCATCTCTGATAACCACATAAAGCTCTAACAAGTACAAGAGTAGCAGTGACTTTGGATTCCTCCATTTAGTCAACACTGATTAAACAGCAAGTGAATGAAAGAAGGTGGAGGTTGCAAAATAGAAAATGATGCTGTGATGGCCTTCAAGGAATCATCAGTGTAGTAGAGGAAACAGTAAAGCCATTAAAACAAAATAATATGGAGTATGAAATGTGTCACAAGAGACTTAAAAAGTGCTGTGTTGATTCAAAGGAAAAAGAGATGTCACAATTGTGGAGAAACAGAAGACACAAGATCCAGTTTCTTTTTTTGTTTTTTTTCTTTCTTTCCTGATAGCATCTCATTATGAAGCCCAGAATGGCCTTGAAATCAGGATGCAGGATCCTCCAGCCTCAGTCTTCTAAATGCTGGGATTATAAATGTGTGTGGTCCCATGCCTAGGTGCTAGTGAAGGATTTTAAAGCTATTTTTACTTCTCTCTACTTCTCATGCCTTTTCAGAGAGCATTTCTTTATCCTTTTACCACTTCAGCCCATTTTTGTGATAAACTGGATCTATCTATCTAACACATCTATCTATCTATCTATCTATCTATCTATCTATCTATCTATCTATCTATCTATCTATCTACATACTTGACTTTGAAGAGCATATTTATCTGCACCACAATCAAGCATCCCAAAGGAAGCTCTTCAATGAAAGTGTAAGAGCTATAACTACTTTTCAGTTGCTCACTCACTGCTTTTCCTTTGCTGCTGATCTAACCAAGGTTACCCTTACCCAGCTTCGGAGCTAGACAGCTCTTCTTCTGAAATAACAAAGCTTCCTCCCAGTAAAGCTTCTGGTCCTGTGTCTCCTGTGTCTCCATCAATGGGGCTCTTGCTCTTTCTCCTCCAGCAGGGAGGAGCTACAGATCTGCCTGTAGTGTTAACTCTCCCTTAGCAATGGAAATCAGGGGGTATTCATCTGGAGAAGATGATACATGTATGCACTTTTCACCATTATCTAGCAAGAACTCTACTTTGTACCAACAGGCCCAAGGACAAGGTGGCCAAAGGTACTCCCAAATCTTAAAGGCACCTATCCTATATGTAAGTGAAATGTTGGTATCATCCCATACTCTTTCTCTGCTCCCTTTGCACTGGGATTATCAAGATGATCAACAACATCACAGTGAGGTAAGCCTCAACTGACTACCTGCCAGGAATACCTGCCAGGAATAGAAGTCAGGATAACTGCCTGGGAGAATTTGCTTAGAAGACTATACCAGGATACCTCCTCAAAGCTTCACTAAGTCTGAAATAAGGCACTCATTAAGGTGGAGGGGTGACAGGATCTATCAAAGATCTCAGAGATGTTATTTTTCACTGCCTTGTCACTCCCAGGCACCCACAAAAACATAAGCATCCCAGGTCACAATAGTCCTACTGGATTCTTGTAAAAACTTTACATTACTCTCCGATTCTTCCCTTTTTCTCTTATTTTTCTCCAAGTGCTTTCCAGTGTAATCTCTGAATCTCTCCAAAGGTGTGTGGGACATTGCAAAAGCAATGATTCAAATGCAAAATTGCTATGTGACTCTAAATAATGTACATATCTCTCTTATAACCTAACCTGTAAAATCCAGATAATAATTATTTTGTAGAACATTATGAGGATTAAAAATATAAAACAGGCACTTACCATAGTTGGTACCTTCTAGGTACTCCACACGTGACAGATAATTGCTCTAACTGAAACTTTCACATCTTTATTCTTCCCAGACTCCTCCTCTGACTTACTACTGCATTCACTATCCTGTCTTTCACCCAGGATATACAACTCTTCAGCCTCAGCAGAGAATACATAAGCTCCCACATCCCACCTATCTAGTGAGGATCAGCACAGATTTCCTGGTCCACCCTGCTGCTTTCATGGCCATCCCTTTGCAGGATCCCAAGACTTTAAAGCATGCAAGACTCCTCTCCTCTACATAGAATAGGTTTTAAATGATTTATCTTTTCTTTTTCAAGTTTACATTTCAATTTTTACATCCTGTATTCTCTCTTTCAGTTATCCATTAGTGTCTACTTTCTGAAAATACTTACAAAATCCCACCGCTTCTGAATTTATAGATCTTATAGAACATGTAAAGCTATGTACATCCAGGAGGATATTGTATTTATGGATAGCCAAACTGAATGGGATTTGGAAGAATGTCCCAGAAGTTACACCTGGAGTGACCTTGTCTCCTGAGAAAACTGAAATCGTGACTATAATACAAAGGCCACAGATCTTCCTGATCTTTAGCCACAATTCTAAAGGCTGGTGAATGTAGGGAGAATAAGTATAAGGATAAGCTCAGAACTCAAAGTAAATGCATAACTCTTCTTGAAGGAGGAATCCAAAACAACAACAGTAACTGACAAACAACATATTTTGTGCGTTGTGCTTATACCAGGCATTGTATATTGACTCATTCAGTCAATAACTGGTGGTCTTCAAAGAGGTTTCAATAATGGGTACATGAATACTTTGCAAAATGTGCACATGCTAGAATATTTTGTGAAACTTAACTCTTCAGATCTTAACTTCTAGTTATCCTTTATCTTTTAACTACTTAGGAATATACCTACTTTTACACTGGCCCTTTCACTTTACTAGAAGGTAAACTCTTCACCTAGCATGAATCTTAATAGGATTTACTATCTTGTTACCTCTGTTGTGGGGTATACAAGCTTCCTGGAAATGAAGACATTGTGATTCAAAATATTACTAGTTTCAGGGATACATGCTTTGGTGGGGACATCTTCAGCCAACATGTCAACTATTTCAATTTATTTAGTTATAGAATAGGAATTATTTTCTACAAAATGGTTCTAAGAAACCATTTTCAAAATGATGTTGGGTTAAAATTTCTTATAATTGTATTTTTTTTTTGGCCAATATTTAACCTCTGCACTAGTTCAGGTTCACCTCCATGGATAGAAGGAAGCAGAAAGCTCTGGTAAGGTTTGGAGAGCCTTGGCTCCTGGGCACAGAGTGCCCAGGGAAAGGGCAGTGAGTCAACCTGTGCAGCTCTACTGGGACATTTCTCCTTTGGGTATGGGAATACTTGTTCTTTTCTTTGCAATATGTCATACTCAGAATGAAGCGAAGTCCAAGGCAATGGTAAGTACTAGCATCCAGGATGAATGGGGTGGCTTTGGAGAGGCAGAGGCTGGTTATACAAAGCCCAGGTGGAGGATGAGCCTATCATCCAGGAGGTCTCAAGCAAGTCACACATCTCCATGAGTTTGTTTTGCTCCCCAAACCTATAACTGAGAAAGCCTGCCTTCTCTGAATTTATCAGAAAACCTTACAAAGTAGAGAAATAACCTCCTCCATGAAAAACCACCAAACAGCCTGCTTGTATTCCCAGTTGCATTTTCCAAAAGGTGTTTTCAATTATATTCAGTGAGCTAATGTTCCCTGGACTGTCTTAAAGACATAAAAGGGCAAGACAATTAAATTTTAATTTTGAATAAAAAAGGAAAAAAAAAACAATAGCCAACAGATGTAAAGGGGTACCATATGGACAAAGAGGCCTGGTTGCTTACTAAATGTAGCACTTATGGAGGGTTTCAGAGCCCAGGGAGCACTTGCCTTAGATCAGGCCCTCCACAGAAGGTGCTCGGATGGGCAGCTACAAAGACAGAGCAGAGCAACGGTGAGATCTGAGAAACTGAACAAGGCTTACCATGGCTACACGTGTGCTGAGAGGAAACAGGCTGGTTTGCGGATTGGAGATGAAGTAGAGAAGCTCAAACTTCAACTGTCTCCTCAAATGCAAATTAGGCAACTTGGAAGCAAATCTTTGTAAATTATATATGAGAAAGACTTGTATTCAGAATATATAAAGAAATTTCTGAATGCCAGTAGAAAACAATTCAACTTGAAAAATGAACAAAAGATTTGAACACATGCTTAGGAAAGGAACAAAGAGTGGCAGTAAGCACAAGAAGATGCTTAGCACTATTAGTACTTAGAGAAATGCAAATTAAAACCATGAGGTACACTACTAGAAAGACCAAAAAACAAGACAAATAAAAACCAGCAACTAACAAAACAAAACAAGACAAAAACAATCTTCCTGTTATTACCCCTAAATCAATAATAATGCTAAGTGTCGGTGAGGACACAATATTAAGTGCTCAGAGCACTTGTTTCTTTTTCTCATTATTAATGGGAATGCAACATTAATGTAACATAGTACAGCTACATTAGAAAACAGTTAAAGTAAATAGCCATTTACAATAAATCTGAGTAATCCTACTCACAGAGGAATATTCACAAGAAATAAAAAAAATCATGTTCTCTTAAAACCTGGCTTGGTCCAACTCACAATTGTCCACACAGGAAATAACAGGAATGTCAACCCAGGTGAATGGATAGGCAAACTATAAGATATACATATACATATATATATAAAATGGAATATTACACAGTGGCAAAAAGGAACAAACATAACTACCTGAATGTATCTCAAACACACTATGATAAGTGAGAGGAACTAGATTCAAGTGCACAAATCATAACAGGTGAAAAGAATAACAAGGAAGTTGACCAGTGGTAGCTAGGGACTGAGAATAGGAACAAGAGTTGATTAACACAGCCAATAGGGGTAGCTTGGGTGTGTGTGTGTGTGTGTGGTAATAAAAAAGTATTCTATATTTTCATTCTGGTATTTGAACCACAGTATATATTTGTCTGAATCATAGAACTATTCAGAGTGTGTTTACTGAATGTAAATTTTTGGCCAGTCCTGGGGCTTGGACTCTGGGCCTGAGCACTGTCCCTGGCTTCTTTTTGCTCAAGGCTAGCACTCTGCCACTTGAGCCACAGCACCACTTCTGGCCATTTTCTGTATATGTGGTGCTGGGGAATCGAACCCAGGGCCTCATGTATATGAGGCAGGCACTCTTTGCCACTAGGCCATATCCCCAGCCCACTGAATGTAAATTTTTAAAAAGTGGAAAAAGTAGGTTAGCCATGGCTCTCAACTCAAAAATTTTAAGAGGTCCTATCATAAATATTCACAATGATCTATAGAAACAGGTATTATATTCTAGTCTTTCCATGGTGAATAATAAATATCACTCAGATTATACAGAAAACAGTACTGAGAGTTCCAACTAGGAGATGCTAGAACTATAGGGCGGAGTTAAAGGTATTTCTCAGTGACAACACTTTAGTTCCTATAGTCAAGGATGATGTCTCAAAAAAAACTTCATGACTTTTCTGCTCCTTTCACTGGTGGTGCTGACAGTGATTCTGAGGGTCACTCAACAGCTCCATAGTTCAACTGCTTTAGAATGAATAAAACCTGCCTCTGGTGGATGAGAGGACCCCTAGCACAGCCAGAACAAAAATGTAGCTGTGCTATGTGTTTCATGCAGGTTTGTTGCAGGAGGGTACATGTTTATTTTATTAAAAGCTATTTTATTACCTGGGGGAACCAACTGTTAAGTTTAGCTCTTTAGCATGAATCATATTTTATTCCAAATGCAGATGCACTTTGAACTACAGCAGTCATTTGATTAACTCCTCCAATGATTATGCTCATGACCTAGCTTATTAAAAATGGTGACCTTTATGCCAAACAATCTAACCTGAAGCTAAGTTATCCATTAACATTCAACTTGGGAGTATATTACTTTTCATGAAAAAGTAACTACTTCCTTTCCTGATGGTGGAAGTCTCCAGACAAGCACTGGGTGAATAAAAGACATATGTAAGTTGTCTTACTTGGCCGTTTAGGAAGGGATCATCAGCAGGCAGAGCTCTGATTCCCAGGTGTCAAACATGACATTATAGAGAAGTGGTGGAGGAACACTTAATTCCCTGGGAAGAGTTGGGGCTCCTTGCTCATATCTTAGAGTTGTGTTGTGCTGAAGGGTGAAAGGGGACCACCAAAGGGTCCTGATGAGAAAGGAAGAAGGAAAAGGAAAAGTTACTTCTGACATAAAACAGAAATGTTGGATCGGCATACCTTTTGGGAAATTATAAGTACTTAGAAAAAACATAAACCCAAATAGGAAAAAAAAGTAAATTTATAAGCACATATCTAATTAATACAAATTTAAATAAATGAATAAATATAAATTTACATGCATACTTTAAGCCAGAATATAAAAATGCGTGTATTTGTGTGGTATCTATGTTTCCTTAAAGAAAGAGTTGAGTTTGATTTCAATTAAAGAATGGCTACTCTGTGGGGACTCTGATTCTCAAAATTATGTTCTTGTGACCAGAAATGTGAACAGCATGTTGCCAATTAGGGCCTTCAAAGCTGGCTCATATCTCCCTTAGTTATTGTGGGCCACCTTTTCCAAGAGATTCCTTGAAATATTTACCTTCTCATTGATAGATGAAAATAAAATCCATTTACTATCTACCACCCTTAAGCTGTAAGGTAGAACAACAGTGAGTTTTCTTATCTACAATAATAAAAAAATTAAAGACCCTCTCTCTAACAGTCTAAAGAAGTTTCTCTAAATCTTTTTCTATGGTGCATTTATAACCTTTTACCTATGAGTTATATATGTATTAAGTAGTATTTACTTTTTACATGTGCAGCTTAGGTCTGTACGTTAAACAGAATAGATCCTATTCTATGATTTCTATACTCTGTTCTACATTCTCTATGTATTCTATATGACTCTTCAACAACAACATTCTTGGCTTATAAACATCATTATAGTGAATCAAGTAGTACTTATAGTTTGCAATTCTAAAGGTTAAGTGGACCTAAAATGGTCTAAAAGCATACCAGAACTTTCACAACCTTATGTAGCACTTACAGTGGCACGGTTTTCTTAGCCTACACTTTACACGCCTCATATGTGTAAATGGGTGCTCTCAATTGGAGGTGATTTGAATTAGAGAGGTATTTGATAATGTGGAGCTATTTTGGTTGTCACCACTAACAGAAGATGCTAATGACATCTAACAGGTAGAGACCAACCAGGTGGATTAAACATACTACAACGAAGGCCAACCCCCTCAAGTGAGGCTTATCTAACACAAAATGTCAATAGTTTCTTTGCTGAGAATCTGCTTGAACACAACTCAGAAAAATATATGAATAATACAAAATAATAAAGACATGATATAAAATAGCAACATGCTTTGACTATCCATGTAAACACCTTTTATATACCTGTATGGATGTACATAATAATTTGCTGCCTGAGAGCTTTCTGTAACTGTCACACTAATAAAATCATAGTACATGGCAACAATTCAGATACATAGGCCAAGCTATAAATCATCTCATTTCTAACTAAGGAATCTTTCCAAGCTTGTTAATCTCTAAACCGCCTACTGAGGGAAGGCCTTACTGTGCAAACATACAGGGAAGATAAGAATGGTCAAGTACAATTTGATGATTACTCAAGAGTATAAAGCCAGGATTTTGAATAACATTCTAAACTGAACACTAGTGTATCTACTGAGGGATAATAAACCATGGTCTATCCAAAGTGTCTTATGTGAAAGGTGAACTGCTGTTTTTGATCATTATTGTTGGCAATAGAGATGAAAATGTTACCATGATATGTTTTCTCAGGTGGCTTAGGTGAAGCTCCATCTCGAGAGGGAATGATGGATCATGCAGGAGGTCTGGAGTTATGCAGTCATTTTCTAAAATTATTTCTAGCCTAGATGAGCTAGAAATACGAGCTAGACTAATGATAGTAACAGTGTCTAGAACAGTGTTTTCCTTGTACAAGATGCTCAATAGATATTTCTTGCATAAATAAGTGAATCTGTTGTCTTTTGTGAACACACTAAACTAAATTCATATCCTCATCTAATCATTTCGGACAACAGCATGAGTTGGCTTAAAAGGGACTGCTCTAGTAACCTTGGCCAGAATACATGGATAGATTATCCCAAAATAGAGCAATCAAGAAACGTCAGTCTACACCTTATTTGGTTAATAACTGTCTGGTGGAACATTCTACATCTATTTCCACAAGACGTCTAGATACAATGCAAGTGAAGAATTAGTAAAGGCTGAGAGAGTAGATAAGTGGTTGAGTACTTGTCTATTGTGTATGAGGTCCATACAAAAAAAAAAAAGGTGACATTTATTGCCCAAGAAATGACATGATTCTGATTATTCAATTAGTTGACAAGCTATTTTCTGTCATCTCAACTGTGCCAATGTGAGGATAGGACTTTGAGCCCTTCTTGGACTGTTAGGAGTTCTAAGCTATACGTGGACTAAAAATCACTATATTTGTATCATCCAGGGGACTGATTGTGGATGCTGGGTTCTACCTCTGTGGAACAGGTGTCATGTGACAAAATATCTGAGAAAACCAAAGGAGGAAATATTTGTTTTGTCTTGCTATGTCCGAGGTCCCAGTCTATGGTTACCTGGCCCCAGCACTGTGTGCCTGTGTTGAGGCAGGCCATCATATCTGAGTGGCTTGGTAGAGGAAGAAAGTGGCTCATACCATGGCTACCAAGAAGTTGAGAGGGGGGAGGGAGAGCCGAGGGAAAAGGAGAGGGAAGGTCTGGGAGAGAAGAGCAAAGAAGAGAGGAGTAGGGGAAGAGAGTAGAGGGAAAGGAGAGGAGAAGGACAGAGGAGGAAATGAGGAGAAAGGAGAAGAGGAGAGAAGGAGGGAAAGGAAGGGAGAGATGAGACTAGGTACAAGACATACCCTTCAAGGACATATCCTCAGTTATTCTACTTTCTCAACCTAGTTTCCAACATTTCCTCAAAAGGTCAGCAAATAAACATTATGAATCCATCAGTGGATAAACCAATCTACTGATTAGGTCAAGGCCTTTGTGACGTAATTACTTCCCTCAAAACTGTAAGATGTTCACCAAGCCTTTAAGACACACACTACTGAGATACATTTCCGATTTAAACCACAACAAATCTCTCACAATAAAATCGGAACTGTCTGAGGGGTACTCCTGGGAATTTGCATTTTAAAGTTCTTGGGTGATTTTCCTGTCCACTAAAGTCTGACAAACTTCCTATCAAGGTTAAGTCTGTTTAGGGAGACTGTGTTATTACCCACCCCACAAGCTAACTTATGTAATTAACAATGATGGAATGAAAGGAAGACTATAAAAGTTAAAAAGGGTCTGTTGAAGACTTAAAGTTGAGATTATAACTATTGTGATTAATTTAACTTCTTACCTGATAAATTTTGAACTGTTTGATCCCTCTTCTCTAAAACATTCTTTCTGTATGTCTGCGAACATTTGACATTATTTTACCCATATGTGAAGACTTCAGTTCAGGTGTTAGAATGTTAAACCCTATGTATGGGCAGGGCTGGTGTGAAGCCTTGTTGGGGAGGTTTTTAGATGGTGTGGAAAGAACTCCTATGAATGAATTAATACATTCATGAGAATGTATTAATGGGACTCATCAGGATTTTGGCCCACTTTTGCATTTTTCTGCCTTTCTCTGTTTGTCTCTGCCATAAGTTGAAGCAGTATGAGGTCCTTGACAATGTGGCCACATAATCTTGGACTTGCCAGTCTCCAGAAATATGAGCCACAATAAACATGTATTTCTTTTACTCAATTTCAGTATTCTGGTATATTAACTGAAAAAGGGCTATGAATAACAATACAAGTTCAATGTACTTGAATAAAGATACATATACATAATCCTGTCAATTTTCTTCTCTATGAGTTCTTCCCTAAATAATGTAGATATTAAATCTTGATTAAAAATATGAGTAATGAGATACAGTGTTGTGCCAAGTTGCGAGGAGACCACCAAGAAGACCACCGAGAGCCAGACGTTCCGAAATGCAAAAGCAAGGCAAGGCTTTATTCAAGCAGGCCGCAGCCAGGGCCTCATCCTACCCACCGATACAGCGGAGGTTAGGCGGAAGCCCCGAGCTGCGAATGCACAGGGCTTATAAAGGCAAAAAACAAAGTTACAGCAATCAGGTGTTCACGCAAGACAAAAAAACAAATCCTTTAACAAAGTGATAACAAAAGGTTCAATTCAATTCAATATTCATAAAATCAGCAGGTCAACAAACATCTACTAAGCAACTATCTGGTAAATCAAAGATAGCCACAAGTTCTTTGTCATTTGTCTGTCAATAGAGGCCATTTTCCTTCCTTGAATCTAGGGCTGAAAGCAGGATCTGGGATTGCAGGTTTAAGTCTTAAAATGGCATGGCAGTTTTCGTTTTTGTTTTCTTGGAAGCCAATCCCTATGTAGTAAAGAAATCTGCACTTGGCTCCTGGATGCCAAGAGGACTAGAGAAAGATATCTGGGACGATGCGTGGCATCCTTCTTATCTAAATTGTAATTTGAAAGTAATCTTTCTTTCTTACAAATGGGGCAATGTCATTCTTTCAGATAGAGGCATAAAATTCCATTGTGTATGTGTACCACATTTTCCTGATCCATTCGTCTACTGAGGGGCATCTGGGTTGGTTCCAGATTCTAGCTATGACAAATTGTGCTGCGATGAACATTGTTGTGCTGGTGGCCATTTGTAAGGAAATGGAAGGACTTGGAAAAAAATTATACTAAGTGAAGTGAGCCAGACCCAAAGAAACATGAACTCTATGGTCTCCCTTATTGGGAATAATTAGTACAGGTTTAGGCAAGTTACAGCAGAGGATCACAAGAGCCCATTAGCTATACCCTTATGAACACATAAGATGATGCTAAGTGAAATGAACTCCATGTTATGGAAACGATTGTTATATCACAGTTGTAATTACTTTCAACGTACCATGTGTATCTGTAGCATCTATTATAGATGATGTTCTTGTATCACCTTCCTGTGGTTGTACCTACACTTTCTCTGTAACATTATCTGAGTATATTGGAAACCATGTATACTGGTATTAGAACTAGGAAATTGAAAGGGAATACCAAAATTGAGAGACTCAGGGTAAAAAAAGAAAAACAACTACAAAAGCAATACTTGCAAAACTGTTTGGTCTAAGTGAATGGAACACCTCATGGCGGGAAAAGGAAAGGGGGTGGGGGAGGGGGATATGAGGGACGAGGTAACAAACAGTACAAGTAATGTATCCAGTGCCTAATGTATGGAACTGTAACCTCTCTGTACATCAGTTTGATAATAAAAATTTGAAAAAAAAAGTAATCTTTCTGTACTTAGCTGTTACAGAACATAGTGCTAGGCTAGAAACCATACAGGGCTAAACTAATTACTGACTAAAATTAGGTAATGTCCAATCTGTAGAAAAAGTCTTATAAAACAATTTCATCAATAACATGGAAATTTGAGTATTACATTAATAAGTTCCTCAGTGGTACCAAATGTAGAGTTGGTAGGAGAGACAGAGATAAGGCCAAACAATATTAGTAGATTCATGTAGATTTTTTTGCCTCAGGTGAACCCTCAACTGAATGCTATGTGGGAGAGATAGCACACCATGTGGAGAAGAGTCACTTAGCTGATATTGCTCAGTCAATAATCTGTAAATCAGTACATTTTGGAGTGTTTGTTAGGTTGCAATAGAAAGCTAAAACAGAAATATTTAGATGAAGTTTCTATATTTGATCTGGACCAATCAACTGTTGGCCAAATACAAATAGGCTGATATTAATGATTATATTTCTAGTTTCACTTCAGTAAGAAATGCTACTACGTCTCCAATTTATTTTGAAGTGTTTTTTTTTTTTTTTTTGCCAGTCCTAGGGCTTGAACTCAGGGCCTGAGCACTGTCCCTGACTTCCTTTTTACTCAAGGCTAGCACTCTACCACTTGAGCCATAACACCACTTCCGGCCTTTTCTATATATGTGGTACTGAGGATTCGAACCCAGGGCTTCGTGTATACGAGGCAAGCACTCTTGCCACTAGGCCATATTCTCAGCCCTCCAATTTATTTTGAGACTTTGAAAAGTTTATATTTTTTTCCTTTAGTTGTTCCAACTAAGGAATGGCAATGAATATCATCAATGTGATCTTTATATCCAAAAATGCTGACATAACATTATTATTAAACTGGACGTTATTTTAAGATTTTCTAATTTTAAATTATAAATACAATGAGTCAATAAGTAACATTCTTTTAATGAGGCATTCTATTACTGACATTTTATTTTGGAGTCCGGATGAATGAACTGTATTTTCATAATTCCTTATTATTGTTATTATTATTGTTTTGGTGCCAGTACTGGGCTTAAACTCAGGGCTTTGGCACTGTCCCTTAGCTTTTCGGGTCAAGACTAGTGCTCTACCACTTGAGCCACAGCTCCACTTCTGGATTTTTGCTCGTTAATTGAAGATAAGAGTCACCTGACCAGAATTGTCTTTAAACCCTAATCTAGGCTTACTTTCTAAATTAACTCTTGGGAATGACAGCTATATTGTAATTCTTGTAAGTGGAAATGCTACTCATTCTTTTTTTGTTTAAGTCCTTATCTTAAAAACACATTGCCTTACATTAACTTTTTATGCTACAAATTCCTTGAAGACTAAATCCTTCTCAGTTAACTACTAAACACCTTCTGGTTAACTACATTTATTTCTGAATTGGGTTGCTCTCCTAAAAAGACTCTAAGTGAGGTACAAACATTTCTGGTTTTTAGATTATAAGAGAAAGGAATGGCTGTATTTTATCAGTTCTTTTCTTAAAACTATCATGCATCACGGAGCACACGTGGAGTCTGCATGATGGTGTGCTGCCAGTGCTCAGAACCTATGAGTAAGTGTGAATTTCTGGTTTCCCTAAGATCTTGCGAGCCAAGTAAGAGCTAGCCAAGCATCTATTCTTTCGAAGGGTGAATAATTCAAAACATAGCTGTCTGTGACCTTGGGAGACCTACTCAGAATTTGCAAACAAGCTTATGTAAGCACACCCTGGCTAGCCTTGTACCAAAAAGCCCAACTAAGTGAGTGTTTGCATTTCTCTTGTGGAACAGTAAAGAGACTTTCTGGGAAGAGGCACTTCTTATCTAAATTGTAATTTGAAAGTAACCTTTCTATACTTAGCTGTTACAGAACACAGTGCTAGTCTAGAAACCATACAGGGATAAACTAAGCACTGACTAAAGTTAGATAATGCACAATCTGTAGAAAAAGTCTTATAAAACAATTTCATCAATATGATTATTACATTAATAAGTTCCTCAGATGGTACCAAATGTAGATTTGGTAGAAGAGACAGAGATAAGGCCAAACAATATTAGTAGATTCATGTAGATTTAAAGAATGGACAGGGGGCTGGGGATATGGCCTAGTGGCAAGAGTGCTTGCCTCTTATACATGAGGCCCTGGGTTCAATTCCCCAGCACCACATATACAGAAAATGGCCAGAAGTGGCGCTGTGGCTCAAGTGGCAGAGTGCTAGCCTTGAGCAAAAAGAAGCCAGGGACAGTGCTCAGGCCCTGAGTCCAAGCCCCAGGACTGGCCAAAATAAATAAATAAAGAAAGAAAGAAAGAAAGAAAGAAAGGACAGGAAAGTGCACTATGAATTCAGTATGTCAAAATACAATAAAATATAGGTGTCTTGGAAAAAAAATAGCTCAGAAGATTGACTTTCAGTGGGTAGAAGAAACCTGGAAAGCATGTCAAAAGCAACCGGATGGATACTGTAACCCATCAATTACATTGGCTTTTTCAATGGAACAGAAAGATAGCAAAGTATATGTCAAATTGCCCATCAGAGGGCCTCAGCTGATGATGGTGCAAGACGGTAAAAAAATCAATCGACCAATCAATAAATAAGGGTGCAAACAAAAACAATATGGTTCTTGGGTCCAAGAATTTTCTTTTGCTATTCAGCACATTTCAGAAAGATTAAAAGCACCAAAATGCTTTCTTTAGTTTTACAAGAAAAAAAAAACCCAACGTATATACGGAGGTAGGCATAAGATGAGAGATTAAGGGAATGAAAAAGACAAAATGCTGATAAGCAATGTAAAAACTAGTACTTAGTTCTGATCAACATGAATAATTACATTTGAAGGTTTTTCCAGGCAAGATGCTTAACAAAGACATTTCTTAGTTATACCAATGCCAGATGAAACAGTGAATTTGTAGGAAGTATCAGTTCTGCACAAATCAATCCATGTAGGTGGAAAAATAGCTACTGTCACAGATTCCTGATTGGGAGAGATCTTAGAGAGGACATAATTTCTTGTCTTCAGAATGTGGTTTGACAGCACCTACTTAGAATTTCCTGGAGAATTTGTTAGAAATGAACATTTCTGAGCTCAAACTCAGTCCTTTTGATTCTAAATACCCAAGCAGGATTAGGCTAAGAAGCACGCAGAGCTTATAGACAACCTTTTTATAAATAAGGAGTCAGGTGCTCAAAAATATTATTTCTCTAAAGCTGAGCATCTACAGTTCCTAGTTTCTGCCCCCAATGCTGACAGTATTGTAGTATGAAGCTCCTCATATCTGTACATATCTGTAATCTTTATAGATTAGTTAATAACACACTGTGTGAAGTAAAAAGAAAAACTCTGACAAGTCAGGAAGAGGAGTAAGAAATAAGAAACAAGCCTTTGGTTAGGATGACATAATATCTCCATGTATTAAATTTAATTATAGTCTGAACAAAAAGGCTCTTCAGAGCATTCCACTGTCTACCAAAAAGATTTAAGAAAAAAAAGCTCTAGAAGTAATCCCACCTTTAGTTCATCTTGAAAGAGGAGCTGTATGGTTTTGGGAAAGGTCATGCTTCTTTAGAGACTAATTTTGAGTCTGCCATCTTGGTAGACACAGACATGAGATGAGTAAATGGAAATGAATCCTCTAAGAAATTACATAAGGAAGGCAGTGTGTCAACCTATTCTCCAAGTACTAAAGTATTTCTAAATGCAAAGTGCCACATCAAACAAAGAATCATATTATGTTCAGTATTAAGAGCTATCACTCATACTTTCTTAACTCTTATAACTTTTCAAGAACTCAAGAACTGTTGGCCAAAGTTTTAAAGAAAACAAATTAAATTCTCATCTTTTGATTCCCACAATTGTAACAATTAAAAAATTTTGTCTTCTTTTAAATTCCTTGATTTATAATAGCTGCAAGTTAATAATTTCCTTAACTTTGGACTATCGAGAAAAAAGTACCAGGTTTACACAGAAACAGAACTTTTAAAAAAGAAAAATAAGTTCAAAGACCCAATTATGATCCACTCTAACATCTAAGCATTCTTTAAAAGATATGAGATCTAGCAGTAATGGTGTCTCATTCCAGTAATCCCAGATACTCAGGAAGCAAAGATCAGAACTGTGAGGTCAAGGTCAGCCCACACAAGAACTTGCAAGACTCCATCTCAAATCACTATAAAGCTTGGGGCATGTCATCCCCTCTATGTGAGAAGAGTAAATACCAAGCTGGTGGTTCAGATCAGCCTAAGCAGAAATTTGAAACCCTCTTCAAAACTAAGAGCCAAAGGTATGGCTCAAGTGGGAGAGTACCTGCTTAGCAAATCCAAAGTCATGAGTTCAAACCCTACTAATGAAAAAAGAAGTCTGCCTCAGAAATTCCTTTCTATAGGATGGAGGCCACAGGGATGAGAACCAGATTGTGGCCTGTCTCTGTACCCATTTCTGTGGCAGCAATTGACATATTCTAAATGTTTTTTTGGTATCATTAGTAGTCTGTTATTTGAAAAGTAATGATGACCAATATAGCCTCTTTTAGCAAAAGTTGACCAGGCAGGGTTTTAGGTTGGCCACTTCTGTTTTTGATGGTTTCTATCAAATGTAATCCTTGTAAGGGGAATCTGGGCTTGTTCCCAAGGCAAATCCTAACAAGGAAAATGAACATTAAACCAATAAAATCAATCATGACCGATATAGAGGTTGAACTAGCTATGTATAAATACAGTTTTAAATGAAAAGAAAAACCATTAAAATAAAAAAATCAACTGTTTGGCATGCATGAAAATGCAAAAAAATTGGACACTGAACTTCAAGTAGTTTTTACTAGCTTCACAGGAGGAAAAAGATCATTTTCTTAGAAAATCTGCCAAATGTATTGACTATAGAATAAATTCTTTAAAAAAGGATCTCTGGAATACGATAAGAGATCCACAGCCAGTATTGGTAGGACTCTATATATTTAAGAGTAGAAAAGACTTCTGGAGAACAAATTACAGCAAATAAGTTAATAAATGAAGGTCCTTGATTTTTAATAAAATCACAACACTGACATCTTGCCATTCCCAGAATGCAGGAAGCAGTTCAGTAGCAGATATATTTGCCTCCTGTTTGAAACAGCCTTGGGAAAGCAACAAATAGCTCTCCACAGTCTGTGCCTAGAAGGCCCAGGGGGCTTTCAGATTTAGAGCTCTAGTATTCTCCTGCTGGATAAACAGATCCAGATTCTTTAATGACAACAACATATCAGCTGCTTTTGAGGTTACAGCACACATAAACAGGATCTGCCTCAGATTTTCCAGTTGTGGAGGAGGGGAGAGAAAAAAGCCTCTACAAATCTTTGACTGCAGTTAACTGTGGAAGATGACTTGCTTGCAGGACTGACAAAAAAAAAAAAAAAAGGTGATTCAATGTGCAAAATGTCCCCAGAAAGGAAACAGGAAAATCATTGCTTCCTGTATGTGTGAGAACTTCCATGTGTAATCAAAGGGAAAAAAAGCTGAACTCTAGGGTTTTAAAAGGAAAGGGACAAGCATGAAAATGGTAGAAAAAATTCTTAATAAAAACTCTCTGTGTTAAGATCCACAGAAGTATTCCACAGGAGGTTTTGTTATATGGTAAATTATCCAAGAAGCCACATATTGAAGGACTGAATCTTGGAGTCTCTATTAGTGTATTAGCAGTCTGCAGGCAGCCAGTTGTTACAAAGGCCTGCAGCCCACAAAAACCCTTATCACTGTTGGGAAACAGGCCAGAACAAAACCATACCAACAAACCAATTCAGCTCCAATGGACAGCTGAAATGGGATGCCATGGTGGCCAGAGATGAGCCAGGAGCCAGTTCACAGGGCTCAAACATGGAGACCTGTGGCATGGCATGATGGCACCTGAGCTGGCCTCCTCCTAAACAGGGTCAGATCAGGGGGCAGGGTCACAGGAAACTCCCAGTCTCATGCACTTGACTGACAGGTTCAGTAACCTATACGCCAAGGGCCCACCCCTGTCTCCAGGGATTTGGGACCAGCCACAACCTGGGGGTGGGACTTCCTTTCTTCTATGAATTCAGGCACACCCATCAAGATGCCAAATAGTACAACTCACCATGTGGCCAATGATGGTGCTAGCCAGATCTGAACTCCTTACTTCAGTTTGGGCTGGCATGCGCCCACCTGTGCTTTACCTGAACATTGTCATGGGCACTGGCTGTCTTATTGGTAGGGAAACCACTAGGTTTTCCCTTAAGATCCTTAAGATTCCTTAAGATCAATTCTGGTACTGAAGACTTTTTTCTTACTTTGAGAAGCGCTAACAAAATGTACCAAATGAAGTTATTTATAGAATTCCCTATCTTGTTCCCTGGGCCTGTTTCCTTATTTGGTATCTGTAGGGAAAACCTCAAGATTTCTGTTTTCTTGGCTCAAATCTTAAGGAGGTTTTTTATTTCTGCCTTCTCCCCCATCTCAGTATTCAGAAAATTACAGGCAAAAATTACTTAATTTTTATTTATATATATACTTTTTGATGTGAAAATTGGATTCATTTTGATGATATACCTTCAAACTTTACCTGTAAAGCACTTACAGTTAATGTTTCAGTCTTTGCACATCATATAGTCTGTCTCTCACAAGAACTCAATATTGTAGGAAGAACAGGTCAAGAGTGGAAATCAGAAGGGAAAGGCAGACAAAAATCATCTGGGAGGAATCGTCTTGACTAGGAAGGGATACTTTGGGAGCAGAGTGAAAGAGAAGCCCAAGCATGACCTGAAAAAGATCTGTCAATGTGACATCCATCTTGGGCACTAGGAAATTAAAGATGGGTCTTGAATGTGAGTGGAATCAGTAGTATAGAAGACCACACACCTGGAGTTATTTGGAACTCCCTTTATCTTTTTTCCATGTGTGTTAGTGAATGCTTTGATATCCATGCAGGCTTGGGGAAAGGAAACAACATCCTTACTCTGACTTTCTCTGCAAGGAGATGAGAGAGACTGGAGACTTAGCAGGGAATTGAGCATCACAGAAGCAAATTTTCCCCCAGGGTAAATTCTCCTAAACTTTGCTAGTGTATAGCAAAAGCAGTCCTATGATGGATAGAATAGGTGAGAAAAAAAATTAGGATTAGAAAAAAATCAGCATTTTTCTTCTACTTCTCCAGCATCAAATGATAGATATTTGCAGGAAAATTGAGTAGCTTAAACACAAAACAAAAAGTGTATTAATATAGGAGTAAAAAAGAAACTTATACACGGAGAAAACCATGATATTGTTATTAAGTTTTTACTCAGAAAACTTTTGAAGGAGTTGAGGCAATAATATGACTTCATACATTCTTTTAAATTAGCACAAGGTTAATGTGTAAGTTTCATACCTTGCAAAATACATACACGGACACTTTAACTGATTAGGAAAACAATGTAGCAGTATTTGAAACTATGTCCTAAGAAAAAACATAGTACTGAAATTTAGCACTAGTGGAAAAGGTTTTTTAGTTCATTAGTTAGAAGACATAAAATAGGTCATTTCTGACTTCTCTGTCAGTTAAAAAAATATCATTTTAGTACTATGGTGATCAATTTCCCCAAAAACCTTGCAAGGGAAAAACAACTGACACCCCCTTACACACACACACACACACACACACACACACACACAAATTCTCACTACAATTAGTATTCTAAGAGTAACATTTAATGTGTCTCACATTAATGAGATTCAGATTCATGCTCTGGCTATAACAAGGGAGAGTAAAGAGGATTTAGTATTATCCATTTGGTAATAATTATCCAAATCTATGGCTTCTTTACTACATGGCTGTGGCAATACCATGTGTGCATTCATAATCAAATGCTGTTAATTTTTAATGCATGAGTTTTCTATTTCAGGATATAGAGTTAAGAATTATGTTTGAAATAACAAGAGGGAAAATGGGAAAACCCACCACTGTATTATACACTTGAGCTGCTTTATAATATTGGATTTGTTGTTGTTGTTTTTTAAAGTGTGCCAGCCCCTTAAACGAGCTGGATAGCTCTATCTCACAGCCAGGGCAGCTATCAACTCTTTGGTGGCAAATTCACTATTTGTGATTATGTCCTTACAAGTGGAACAGATTTATTCTGCTTTCCACCACAACTCCAAATTCTTAAATTTCTGGCAAAAAAGAGACCTGTCAAAAGAGGTTACTTGTATTTTTATTGGTTCCTCTAGACGATGACGACATTTCCTGATAGGCAGTGCCAGGAAACTATTAATGTCTGTGAAAAAGCAGTGAAAGTTCTTATGAGCATAAAGTTGTCTGGTGCCCCAGGAGAATGTAGCCCTGAGAACTCACAATCCTTTTGACTGTGTCACTTGATCAAACCAGCTTCTCTGTCAGAACTCCAAAAAACTACTATCAGAGAGAAAGGAAGCATTTCTCTAAAAAGAAAAGATCTGGAACCCACAATGGTTGATTTCCTCCCTTTGTCTTAATCACTTGCTTTTCAGGAGCAGGTAGCTAAGCATTAACTAGGCAGCTAAGGGCTCATTTAGTTAAGACTGTTGCACACACTAGGTAATTCATTCAAGTAGTTAATGAATCCTTATCCAAGCAGAAGGGGTAATAAGGCTTACATCTGGATGAGGAGAATGTGGCCTTCCCCACAAATGGAAAAAGGGATTCATTCTAATATCTAGAAACAGAAACAGAGCTACACTTTTTTAAAGGACCTCAGTGGTTCTGCTAATGCTCAGCCACTCCGCTAATGTGTGAGTGCCTACCAGTGCTGATCCTAAAGGAAGTAACAGCTTTACAGAAGATCTGAAACTAAATTGGACAAAACTTGTTTGAGGTATTGGACTTCTTGGAGACTTTCAAGTATGTCAACTGATATATTATTGCCAAAACCATGTGGGTACTTGCTAATGTTGCAACTGGGTTTCTGGAGCACAAAGTCAGCACCCTGCACTGCCATATCCTTCTATTTCACAGCACCACCTGCTGGCTGAAGGTGGCAGTTTCTTAAAAAGAAGAGTCTACTCTGAATCACATAAAGAACACTGAAAAAGTGTTTTCTGTAGTGGTGTGTTCTCTAAGAAGGCCATAATACTGCTTAGTTTTACGGCTGTTCCAGCCACCCACAGTCCGGTGATGCACATATCCTTTTGAGATGCCCAAACAGAAAAAATGAACATTAAAATCAAGACTATAAGAGCCCATCTTCATTGTAGGGTTATCTGAATTATGACCTTTAAAGGCTGGTTAAAAGTTTTTTTTTTTTTAAATTAGGAGAGTTGACCTTTTAAAATAAAGTTATTTAGCATCATAATTAATCCTCTTCAGGAAACAAAATAAGGCCCATGGTAAACATCCAACTTCTGAAATACCAACAAAAAAAGCATGGTTAAATAAATCACAGATGGGCATTAGTTGCTCATGCCTGCAATCTAGCTACTTATGAGGTAGGAACATGGTTCTTCCTAGACAGAAAACTCTGTAAGACTCCATCTCCAAAATAACCAGTAAAAAGCAGGCCTCTAGGTTTGGCTCAAGTGGTAGAGTGCCAGTGTATCATGCTTGAGGCCTTGGTTCAAAGCCTAGTACCACCTAAAAGGGAGAGAAGTGAGGGAGAGATAGAGAGAAAATATGAGCGAGAGACTATATGATACAAAATTCACTGGCACAGAAGTGTGTTCCTTCCCTAGAATGTCAAAAGGAAATTAATTTATATCCAAAGCATAGTTCACTTAACCTTTAACAACATATTCATTTTTCTTGCTAGAAGTTTAAGTCCAAAATACCTCATCAGAAAACTCATACTAAAATGTGTTTATTATTTCTCAAGTTTTAGAAACTTCTTAGGTATTCCAACTTCTATGTATTCCAATAGGTTTTTGGGCAGCATTCAATAAATAAACATGAATATCTCTACAGTAATATATAAGAATAGTCACACTAACTAGTTAAAGACCCTAAGCTTATGTCAGCTCAATCAGTTTTTGTTGTGAAATGAGTTTAAGTTAGGTTTCTTTCGCTGTGGCAAATACTTAGGATAATACACACACACACACACACACACACACACACACAAACACACATATCTGTGGGGGAAAATTAATTTGGCCTATTGTTTCAGACTATGGTTGCTTGGCCCTATGATTACTCTAGGTCTGTGGCAGAACTTTACATCATGGCAGGAACAAGTGATGGAGGCCTGTTCACCTGTGATAGCTACAAAACAAGAAGCGGACAGACACATGGGCCTTTGGGAGACACAAAAGATGCAAACCATAGCTGGTTTATATAAAATTTCTCAACAAATTTGTGCCTTTGGGTACTTTGGAATTCAGAATCAAGAATAAGGGATTATGAACCCATTTACATTACTTTTGATTCAATGAAAAAGGTAAAGCAATGAAGGTTGAAATACTAGGTTGACTCTGATTGGCTGATTTTTCTGAAAGTTTTTTTACTCCTCTCTCTCTCTCTTCCTTCCTTTTTCTTCTTTCTCTCTTCCTCCCTCCCTCTCCCTTCCTTCTTTGTTTCTCGTCTATCTGTCTGTATGTCTGTCTCTCTCTTCTGTTTACATTGGGGAGTAAAGATGATGAAAGTGGTAGTAGATGAGAATTCCAGGGCTGTGGGAGAAAACCAGTATAGACCCTATGTCCAAAGTTCAGTCCATTTCTATACTAAGTGTTTCAACTTTTCAAAATTATAAATAATAGTTTATACAGCTTGGTAATTGAATTTCTGTGCATGACTCTTAAAACTTCTTCTGAATCAATACCTAAATATGATTATGTTGTAAACAAGCTACAAAATTACTTTCTGCCTATGTATCCATCCTCCTCCTCCTCCTCCTCCTCCTCCTCCTCCTCCTCCTCCTCCTCCTCCTCCTCCTCCTCCTCCTCCTCCTCCTCCTCCTCCTCCTCCTCCTCCTCCTCCTCCTCCTCCTCCTCCTCCTCCATCTCCTCTTCCATCTCCTCCTCCTCCATCTATATTCATTCACCTGGGCTTATAACAACTACACAAAATTTCCTCAAAGTCCATTTTTACTCTTACCAGCAGTATACAAGAACAACTCTTTTTGGCATTTCTGTCAATGCTATGCTAGGTATGATCATTAACAAAATTTGTCCATTTTTGTAAAAATGTCACTTATTTGATAAAACACTCATTTCTCCAGTTGTTTTATATATATATATATATATATTTTTTTTTTTGCCAGTCGTGGGCCTTGGACTCAGGGCCTGAGCACTGTCCCTGGCTTCTTCCCGCTCAAGGCTAGCACTCTGCCACTTGAGCCACAGCGCCGCTTCTGGCCGTTTTCTGTATATGTGGTGCTGGGGAATCGAACCTAGGGCCTCGTGTATCCGAGGCAGGCACTCTTGCCGCTAGGCTATATCCCCAGCCCCTGTTTTATATTTTTGTATATGTTAATCCTTTACAATTACAGGAAGCAGCTATTCCTAATTTCCTAGATTCAGGTCTGCTAACCTCTAGAGCTTATTCCCCTTCCAGGTCCTACCACAATGCATTTGAATTGTCTTGCCAAAGGACTTGCCAGTGCCCTGTAAGGTACCCCTGGGTCTTGGGAATATGAAGTGACACAAGGCAATCAGTGAGATTTTGGAAGTGAGAGACAGCTTTGGGAAGTGAGCAGTGACAGCTTTGATCATAGCTGTGTACTCTAGAAAACTCTACACTATCCTTCTCCATCATACCATGTACAGAATCCCTTGAGGCTACTGAAGCTACAAAGGCTTGGGATGAGATTACAGTGATTATTTTAAACTAGTGCAACAGATTTATCCTGTGTACCATACATAGTTTTAAAACTAGTTAATGATGAATCAGTTTATTATCAAAATCAATGTATAACTGAAACTTGAATAGCCTAGATAATTTTGTAAATTGTACTTATTCCTTCTACTCTGTAATGGCTAACCCACAGACATTAAATAAACTTATGTTTGGATATGGTATCCCCAAACTTTAGATGACCTGAGGGCATTTTAGATAAAGTGGCTGCAGGTTAGTCTTTATGTAAAAATAATTTTCTGTTCTCAATCATGAATACAAATGGAAAAATGGGATAAATCAGAGCGAGGCATTCTACAGACATTTCAAAAGCCTGAACCTTCCTTAAAGTCCTTAACAGAGTACTTAGTTATTTTCTTTTCAAGACATGTTTCTATAACTCTTACCTGTCCCACAGTTAAGTGTACTGTAATTTGTGAAAATGCTGAAAGGAGCAAGAAGACACAAAGGTCAAGATAATCCATTCTGAATAGGAATCTCCAAGTTTAGGTCAACTGTAAATAGGAAATTTTGCTACTGCATATATGGGGTTTGGAACTATAGGCAGGGCTGCTCAGTTACAAAGTTCCTGTGACCCACGTGACTCAGGCAAGTGCATGCCAGTGGCTCTGGCATGGCCTCTCAGATGGCCTTCCATTGAATCACAGTTCACATTTGCCCTTCCTTTGGTACACAAAGCACACTTAAACAAGCAATCTGTGGGGCATACACTTTCAAACAGTCCTCTGAAGAAGAAAAAGCAGTCTCTTGAAATGGAATGTCTTAAGAGAAAAGAGATGATTGGCTATAAATATAGTCACACAAAATCTTCCAACTGTGACCTAGGATTTCAAGAGTTGGTCTGTCCATGGGTGCTTTAAGAAGCACAGCTTTCCACATTATCTTTGCTTTAATCATCACTCTCCGCAACATCACCAAACCATTTATTTAGTCTGTTTCCAACCTCACCACATGGCAAATGACTGCCCACATAAACAAAACATTTCAATTCTGTAAGAATTCCTTGCATTTGAGATCCCTGGAGAGAGAAAAAAGTGTAACTGTGATCTGAATTCTCTGTAAATGGTTTTATAAATGAGTGACTGACTCAAATTCTCAGAGGAAGTAACCCCACCCCCAAGAGCTGCAGGAGGCATTTTTGACACAGTAAAGAGACATAGACATAAAGTAGACATAGGAAAGCAAAACGACGATGTCCCGGTTAGTTCTCCCCACTAACAGAAATCCTAATTTGAATTCAGCTACTGACAGGTGGGTTAGGAGATCCAATTAACAATAAAGAGTGTATCCAGTTTCTTATATATCATATAGCTGTGGTTCTTCAAGTTTAGGGTGTGTTAGAATCATCTACAGGACTGCTAGAAACACAGAGATAAGTCCCAACAATCTCGATGTCTAACAAGTTCCAAATTAATACTGCAAAACACAGAACACAGAATTAGGTAAATAGTAAGCTGGCCAATATTTACTGACTGAATTGAATTCATATTGAAATATAATGTTTCTGACCTACCTCAAGTCTGAATATAAATGGATAAGCTAGTGAAACAATTAGATATACAAAGTTGGTGATATCAACTGGCCATAAAGATCACATAGTAAGGAAAACAAGCCAAAAGTGTCAGCTGCATCTCAGTACCACAATGGTGATAGTTATAGACAGTATGTCATTGAGAGAATGACTAATGTCAACATTCTTGTTAATTTTTCATGAGACGTAAAGAGTATGGTGGAAGTAAAACATTAAGAGAGAAGTATGAGCAACATGATTTTTCATAGTTGGCAATAATTCTTAGAGTGAAACTGCAGTAGGGAGACAAGAGGATCCTAAACTCTAAGTTGATTCAATAGAATTAGGACTGAATCTAGAACTGCCCTGACGACTTTGGCAAAGTTACTTACTATCTCTGCCTCTGCCATTTCCTGTCCTGTGACTTAGATAAAACTGCCTATCATGAGGACTGGAGTGACACGGGAATGGTGGTTTACAACAGTGGTATTTGCAAGTAGTGGGCAAAAGAGCTACATTTGCATTCTTGTTAAAATATAGGAGCTTATTAAAACACCAATTGCAGGATCACACAGTAGGGCTTCAGATTCAGTAGGTCAGCAAGAGGGAGAGAGAGAGTCTGCATTTTTGGCATTAGTGCACACAGTTATCAGCCTTCCCTGTTCGTAGCGTGGAGACAGCAGTCCACATGTAGCTGTCACTAAAATATCATGCCAAGTAAACTGCTCAATGTACAACATTCTCTATTCCATCTTGTCTAGTAGCCATTTAGGCTCATTGCTTTCAGTCCTATCCTAAAACAACACTGTATATCTTATTCTTCCTTATAGAACACATAAGTGTTCTACAATACAGTGTTTTGTTATGCATCTGTGTTTGTGTGTATGTGTGCAACATATGTTGGCAGACAGAAACACATTGCACAGGCAGTATCAGGATTACATATTTACCTTTTAAATTTAGGTTACTGTTTTGATTTCAACATCTGCCTTTAACCAATGTGTTTATTGTGTGGAAACCCAATGGCTGAATTTCTTCAAAAATGAGCTATTTGGCCAAATGAGTCTTACGTGGTAGATGGCAACACGGAACTTATTAAGAGTGTTCTTATGTATGAGTATGATTTGCCAACTTGCCCTCCATGAGTCTGAGGCCACAGGAAAATCAGCAAGTGGAAATCACAAGTTCCATTTGTAATACAAACATTTTCCAAGCTCTTTGCCAGAGCCTCCCTTCCTCTATTCCAGGACCTTCTATTCCCTGGAGAGCCAAGGGGTCTTTATGTTCTCTGAATCTAATACTGGGTTGCATTTATCAAAACACAATGAATGAAAACCAGCTAAACTATAAATTAAGGAAACAGGTCACAGCACACTTAATCCAACACAGTGTTAGCATATAACATACCAGCCCTATACCTGATAAGTGGTTTCAATTTTATTAAATAAAAAAGCATAAAAGCAGATAGATGTGTGTGTGTGGGAGGTGGTATTAGTTGGAAAAAGAAAGGCAGCTAGACTGGGGAGCTGGTAATAAATTGGACCCTTAAAATACACAGGAAATACTCAGAGGTTTTGTCTGTTTAGTAAGTTAAACTGCAAAGCAGAAGCTCATGAAGTGTTTACTTCGATATATCCCCCTCCTTCTCAATCCATTAAACCACAAATACATTCCCAGAAGACAACCCAGTAGCCCTAAAACGAAAGAGCCCTTCAAGGTTTATAGCAGGCTTCAAAGTCACTTTCAAAATCTTCTTACTTCTGAAACCAGAAGCAGTGAAACAAAAACACAGCATAAGGGCTCTTCCACCTGCTTCTAGAGCCTCTAAAAAATTGAGGTTTGAGAGGAATAGAAGTAATTTGTCCAAGTGAACATTCAGCATTGGCAGAAATGGTTTTGGCTGACAGTATTTATTAGTGATAAGTCTAAGGGGTAAACATGTGGAGAGATTTTTAACATTTACTTGGGTTTATCCCTATTTTACAAAAAACAAATCAATTTATCTCTTTTTCACCTTCTCTTTTGGTAGTACTGGGGTTTGAACTCAAATGCCTTGTGTATGTGAGCATGAAGACTTGAGCTATTATCCCCAGCTCTTTTTTGCTTTCAATTATTTTTCAGATAGCATCTCAAGCTTTTGCCTGGAGCTGACCTCAGATCAGGATCCTCCTACTTGTGCTTCTCAGACAGCTGGGATTCCAGACATATGCCACCAATGGGCAGCTTGTTTGTTAAGATAGTGTCTCCTTAACATTTTGTCCAGACTGGCCTCAAACTGTGATTTTCTTATCTGTTTCCCATGTAGCTGGGTTTCTAGGATGTGCTACCATGCTTGGCCCTAAAATAGTCCTTTTGATATAGAGGAATAATGAGTTGCGATTGAAAATTAAGTCTTGACACTTGGTTCTTTAAGTTCCTTTAAACTAAAAACAAATAAACAAACAAAGGAAAATGAACCTAGAGAAAAATTAAGTCATCATACTTTAAATCCATATTAAGGCATCTGGATAATACAATAGCAAATAATACCATAATAATTGTTAATTATAATAATACCATGATTCATCTTTCTAGCAGTAAGTTATTAAAATCTTAATGCCTGACCAAGACATTATGATACTGAGTAGAATCAACTTTCAACTTTCTTTTAAGATATAGGGGGAAAAACAAAGGAAAAAAGAAAAACAAATGAGAAGAGAAATACCAGGGATTATTTGGGAACAAGTAGAGCAAAGGTATGGTGGGCAGATTTTAAATGATCAAGGCTACCTACAAATTCAATGCAATACCCATTAATATTCCAACACCATTTTTTAAAATGAAAGAGAGGAAGCAATCCAGAAATTCATATGGAACAATGAAAGACTGTGAATAGCAAAAACAACCTTAAGCAGAAAGAACACTACTGGAGGAATTACAATACCAAACTTCAAGCTGTATTATAAAGATATAGTAATAAAAACAGCTTGGTATTGGCACAGAAACAGGCCTGTAGACCAATGGAACAGAATTGAAGACTCAGAAATGAACCCACGGAACTATGCCTACTTAATATTTGAAAAAGGAGCTAAAACAATAGTATGGAAGAAAGATAGCCTCTTTAACAAATGGTGCTGGCAAAACTGGTTCAATACCTGTAAGAAACTAAAACTAGATCCTGCACCAAAATCAATTCCAAATGGATCAAAGACCTCAAAATTAAAACAGATACCCTGAAAACACTACAAGAAGGAGTAGGAGAAACACTTGGGCTCTTTGGCACAGGATGGAACTTCCTTAATAAAGGTCCAGAAATGCTACAAATCAAAGAAAGGTTGAACAAATGGGACTTCATCAAATTGCAGAGCCTCTGTAGGGTAAAGGACATAGCTTGCAAGATAAACAGAAAGCCCACAGATTGGGAAAAGATCTTTACCAGCCACACATGGACAAAGGCCTCATATCTAAAATATATGCAGAACTAAAAAAATTAAATTCCTCCAAAACAAAACCGTAAAGAACCAACAAGTGGGCTAAAGACTTAAAAAGAGACTTCTCTGATGAGGAAATGACAATGGCCAAGAGACATATGAAAAAGTGCTCTACATCACTGGCCATAAAAGAAATGCAAATCAAAATAACAAATAATAACAAATGTTGGAGGGGATGTGGCCAAAAGGGAACCCTACTTCATTGTTAGTGGGAATATAAACTGGTTCAACCACTCTGGAAAGCAGTATGGAGATTCCTCAGAAGGCTAAACATAGAGCTCCCCTATGACCCAGCAGCCCCACTTCTGGGCATCTTCCCAAAAGACCACAAACAAGAACACACTAAAGCTACCAGCACAACAATGTTCATTGCAGCACAATTTGTCATAGCTAAAATATGGAACCAACCCAGATGCCCCTCAGTAGATGAATGGATCAGGAAAATGTGGTACATTTACACAATGGAATTTTATGCCTCTATCAGAAAGAATGACATTGCCCCACTCATAAGGAAATGGAAGAACTTGGAAAAAATTATACTAAGTGAAGTAAGCCATACCCAAAGAAACATGGGCTCTATGGTTTCCCTCATAGGGAATAATTAGCACAGGTTTAGGCTAGTAACAGAAGAGGATCACAAGCGCCTATTAGCTATGCCCCTATGAACGCATAAGATGATACTAAGTGAAATGAACTCCATGTTATGGAAACGAGTGTTATATCACTGTTGTAATAACTTTCAACATGCCATGTGAAACCGTAGCTTCTTTTGTTGATGATCCTCTTGTATCCCTTCCTGTGGTTGTACTCATGCTATCACTGTATCTCATCTGAATACACTGGATGCTGTATATACTGGTATTAGAACTAGGGAAGTGAAAGGGAATATCAAAATCGAGAGACAAAGGATAATAAGACAAATGACTCCAAAAGCAATATTTGCAAAACCATTGGTGTAAACCAACTGAACAACTCATGGGGGGAGAGGGAAAAGGGGTGGGGGAAGGGGGAAATGAGGGAGGAGGTAACAAACAGTACAAGAAATGTACAAACTGTAACCTTTCTGTACATCACTTTGACAATAAATAGAAAAAAAATAAAGCTGGAGATAGCAACAAAAAAAAGAAAAGAAAAGAAATGTACCCAAGGCCTAATGTATGAAACTGTAACCTCTCTGTACATCAATTTGACAATAAAAAAAAAGTAGTGAATACATTGGATGTTCAATAGCAAAGAAAGCAGGATGCCAGGTGATTAAATAACAAGGGAACATTTAATGTTACTCAATAGTCTTTTAATGCTCTCCATATCCAATCCCGAGGATGCCCAAGAACTTCTAGAACTTTAGCAAACATCTATTTCCACACTCCTTTCCTTGCTCAGAGAAATGAAACAAGCTGCTCAGGGTTATGACCAGAGTCAGTATCATTGAAAACCAGTGTGTATAGGCAACTGAGAACTGGGAGACGGGTTATGACAACAGTACTCATGGTTGGATGGAATGAGGTGTGGACCAGTTCAGTAGTAGGTTTGAATGCCAAAAAAACTACAATAAAACCTTTTCGCAATACTATTCCAGGCTGGAAAAAAGAATGTATTTCTTTAAGCCTAAGACATAAAGCCTTTAAATTTATTTTACAGTTTTACAATCAAGACACAGTTTAAAATAAATGTCGGGGGAGCGAGGCAGAAGAGGGGATGTAGCCATCAGGGTTTATATGTGTGTGTGTGTGTGTGTGTGTGTTAGCTTTCTGCCATCCTTACAAATTCTGAGTAAAATCAACTTATACACAGAAAATGTTTATTTGGGCTCACAGTTTTAGAGGTTTAGTTCGTTTGTTTAAACCTGCTTCTTTGGACCTATCACAGTACACCACAGCAGTAGTGCACGCTGGAGCAAAACCTTTCACTACAGGCTAGGAAGTGAAAGAGAAAGAGGAAGAAACTTGAGTCCCACATTGCCTTGCTAGGCCTTATGTGTGCTATCTCTGAAAATATTCTCCCACTTTCCAACAGCACCAAGCTGGAAACCAACTCTAGAGGAGTGTTTTATTAATACCTTTAATGGTATTAACAACTAAAACTGGTAGCTGTGAATCACAACACTCTCTACCTAATTGATTTCATTTGATCCTCCATGGAATCTTGCATGACGAACTATGCTATATTCTTTTCATGGATGAACAGCTGGTATACTTCCTTTTGTCAGAATTGTCTCAGTACTACGTTAAAAAGTCCAGTACATAATTTCATGATTTCCATTCCTTTTTCTTTCCCTCCCTCCTTTCTCCTTCCTTCCTGTGTGTATGCTTTTGCAGAGCTGTGGATCAAATCCAGGGTCTCATAGATAGCTGGTAGCACTATACCACACACACACACACACACACACACACACACACACACACACACACACACACACACACACCGTGTGTGTGTATACATACTGATTTTTATTCTGTAGGAAGTGGCTATGTTCTTCCTTGCTAGTTCATTGAAAGAAGGTGCCTGGGGGCTTGGAATATGGCCTAGTGGCAAGAGTGCTTGCCTCATATACATGAAGCCCTGGGTTCAATTCCCCAGCACCACATATATAGAAAACGGCCAGAAGTGGCACTGTGGCTCAAGTGGCAGAGTGCTATGCTAGCCTTGAGCAAAAAGAAGCTGGGGACAGTGCTCAGGCCCTGAGTTCAAGGCCCAGGACTGGAAAAAAAAAAAACACAAACAAAAAAGACAAAAACAAAAAAACAAAGAAGGTGCCTGGATGTAGTATAAAAGGGTAGAAGAGAAAGTGGCCTGGAAAACAGGGAAGAGCACTATGACAGGAGTCTCCTCTTAAGTTTTTCCTTGCATGTTATTTTATCCGGTTACCTCTCAGAAGATCTCATTTTCTAAAATAACAGGTGAAAAGAAAATACTTTTAGTTTTATGACATAAAGCCAACCTTTTCAGTTTGGCATTGGAACCCGCCGCCCACCACAGAGCTCATTCCTCCAGTGGCCTCATTCCCTTCAACATGCTGAAAACGGCTGATGCAACATGCATCCAGAACCCTTCTTGTTTTCATCTTCTTTGTCATCTTCCTTTTCCTCCTCCTCTTCCTTTTTCTGAACTCCTCCAGCAGGAACTTCTGTACCACTCATTAGGGATGTTCTTAGTCATGTGGGCCACATTTTATCAATAATTTCATACATGTGTGATTTACTTTACTCAGCAGAACAGAACTTCTTCAACTGGAGGCTCATGGGTTGAATTCAACCCACATACATGTTTTATTTGGCCCAAACAATGGTTTTAAAGAATTTGAACTCACTGGCAGCCATTTTTGTTTCAAAATTAAGAGAAGGCACACGCACACATGCATGCAAGTGTGTGTGCATGAGCGCACACACAGACACAGACACATAATTCTAGGTTTTTGAATTCTCGTGACAAACTGGAAACCTACAAACCATTCCAGGATGGTTCCGATCAACTGAAACTGATTCCTTGGGATGGGATGTGTCCATACTATTGCTCAGCCTCTGCCTTGTGCCTACTTCCCTCCTGTTCACTCACAGATTTTTGTGACGGTCCTTGCTGCTATTTCAACCTGTGACTTCTGAACTACATTCTCAGTCTTTAGAGGACAGGTTCTTTCTCTTCATCTCACCTCCTCAGAGACTAGCACAATGTTATTTATATAATAGGTGTCAAAAATTTCTTCCTATCAGAAGAAACAGCTAGAAAAAATGATGGATCAAGGAGATGGGGGAGAAAGGGATGCCATGGGCAAGACATATGAGTGAGGTATCACTGCCTCAAAAAATGATGTGAGGGGCTGGGGATATAGCCTAGCGGCAAGAGTGCCTGCCTCGGATACATGAGGCCCTAGGTTCGATTCCCCAGCACCACAAATACAGAAAACGGCCAGAAGCGGCGCTGTGGCTCAAGTGGCAGAGTGCTAGCCTTGAGCGGGAAGAAGCCAGGGACAGTGCTCAGGCCCTGAGTCCAAGGCCCAGGACTGGCAAAAACAAAACAAACAAACAAAAAAAAAATGATGTGAGATGGAAGAACTTGTTCCATTATAGCTTCAAATGACAGCAATTTTCTTTTTTTAAAAAGGCATTGCATTTTAATTGGACAGTTTCACAGAAGCTACATTTAAGTAACAATCTAGATTATCTAATGTGGCTCTTTAATTTCAAGTATATTTTACTTGAAATTACTTGTGTCAGCAATGAATTGAGTCAGTCTATTTCTTCTTTTAAGGAAAACTATGAAGCTTTTAAGCCTTATTTTGTAGTGCTGACTGGGTAAAAGACAAATTACCCTAAAGGCAGCCTTCATTCCATGTCTAGCTACAAAAACACAAAAAGAAAACACTGGAAGAGATGTATATGACAGAGGACTTTTCCCAAACATGCCCCAAGTGCCTTCTTTGTGCTGTCCGCACTGCTCCTTTATACCCAAATGTTAAGGTAGAAGGTAAAAAAGAATAAGATGTGAGAATGCTAAACCCATCACTTAATGTACAGTTACACTTCACAGATGCTGGGCAACGCAGTGCACTTTTGTAATCCCAGCCCCTGGGAGGCTGAGACAGTATGGGGCTTCATAGTGAGATGTAGTTTCAACAACAACAACAAAAGTGTGTGTGTTGGGCGGGGGGGGGGGGGGGGGTAAGACTGGGAATGTAGCTCACTGTAGAGCACTTGTCTAATACTCACAAGGCCCTAGGTTCCACTCCCTGCAAAACAGGCATGCACGTGTGCATGTGTGCACACACACAGAATTAAACCTCACAGATGATGTTGTGGATCAAGGGAAATCATGGCTTAATTCCATATATTTTACATTATTCTCCATCTACTGAAAAACCCCTGCAATTTTACTGTCTGTGATTCCTCTGAGCTTGAGGGTATGAAGTGAATTGCTCTGTGGTGAGGTGCTTGGTAATTCTGAGGAGAAAGAAGTAGACAGAGACTTCCAACTTGTCCATTTAGGGAATTTGTATTTGAACTGGAAGTTGGAGAAACCAAAGCTGCGCAATGCACTGGATTTGGGATGTGAGCATCTTGCTATGAGGACAGAGAGGAGGTCACTAATGGAAAGCTTGCGGAAGCTTCCAAGAATAGACCTATGCCTCATTTGACTGTGTGGAAAGTTTTCTGCAAAGTTGTCTGCAAAGATGACCTCATTTTTCCTTTAGAAGGATTACAACTTAAAATCATATCCACTTATAAGAACCTGGGGCCATGCTAAGTTTTATTTTGTCAGTTGAGTATCTAAAGTCTCTATTTGTGTTCAGTGCTGTGTTGTCAGCAAAGCAGTAGGGTATATTGGTCTATAACATGGCTCCAGGGACAGACAGACAGACAGACAGACAGACACACACACACACAGCAGTCCTGTATTTTTGTGCTAGTCCTGGGGCTTGAACTCAGGGCCTGGGCACTGTTCCTAAGCTTCTTTGTGCTCAAGGCTAGCACTCTATCACTTGAGCCACAGAATCACTTGGGCATTTTCTGTTTATGTGGTAATGATGTATCAAACCCAGGGCTTCATGCATGTTATGCAAGCACTCTACCACAAAGCCATATTCCCAGCCCCAGCAGTCCAGGTTTTGATGATCAGTAGACATTGGACCCTAGCAAACTCAGTTAACTTTCCCAGTGAATTTCCTTTGAAAAGGGAAATACAAATTACATGATACCTCGGTTTACTATGAGGCATGAATAAGGGAACAAACACAAACACTTAACATAGCACTGTGCACAGTCAGCTTTCAATAACAATCTATTTTCATCAAGGTATTTCACAATATTCATAAGGAGGTTTTATGTTATTTTGATTCTTTTTTTTCTCCTTTGTCAATGTTTTTTATTTCTGTGCCTTTTGTCTTGTCTGTAAGTTTATCTGTTTGGGGGCGGGTAAGCACAGAAATGGTGGAACAGAGGCTGAACAAATGCAGCACTGACATTCACTAGACATTATGTTGAATTGTGGAAGAGAGGGGTTGGGAGGGAAAAACTGGGAGAAAATGAGGGAAGAGGTGACGCTGTTCAAAAAGAGATGTATTCATTACCTAATTTATATAACTGTAATCCCCCTGTATATCACCTTTACAATAACAATAAAATAAAAATATATTTAGATAGTCAGGTGAAAGGCCAATAGAAATTTTATAGGAATACATAAAAGTTTGTTGGTTATTTTGCTTACTGTTGATAATTTAAAATAAGGATACCAGAGACCCTGACAAGAGAACATGAGACCTGAGTGATTTTTCTAATACCAAGGACTGGTTATATTGGTATAGACATATTCACACCTATGCCCTCTGGTAAGTACATGAATTTGTGAAAGAGTACACAAAGTAGTGCTGCTCTGCATGAAGCCAACTGCTTCATATTGGGCCTGATCCTACAGGCCTGCATTTCTACCATCTGAGCTAACTACTAACAGATAATCAACCCTGTTCACAAGCCAGCAGACTTACAGGGACATATCATGAGGACTTTAACAAGAAACAGAACACAAAATGTACTTAAATGTTACCCAAGAACACAATCTTTCAGAGTTTGGAAAACCTGGAGTTACTCTGCCCATTTCAGTTTAATAAGTATAGCCTTAGAGCTCTGGGTTTTTATTGGCCACTTTTCTTGATGATGCAATGAATATCTGAAACTGACATGATGACTGGGGAAGGAGTATTTGCTTAGAAATCAAGTCATTGTTTCTTAAAGGTACATTTCACTGCATTTCTAGTTGTCTACAGAAAGATTACACACTTAGAGAACACAGACATGGAATATTACAATGATACAATCGGGAGGGTTTTCGGAGATATGTAGTTGCCAAACAGGCAGAGAAGCCAGGTGATGTGCAAAAATTATGCAGCTGTGACCGTGTTAGCACTTGGGCTTCACTGATGCCAGGTTCAGAACTCTGCAGTATAATCTGCCATACTGACCCACACCATCATCAGTTCTCTTATAGAACAATATCAAGGTGGTAGGACAAATTATTGCCCACTTTTATTTTTAACCTATTATGCATTTTAAAATAATCTGAGCTGCCACCCAAGTGTGTGGTGGGCCAAAGTAAGGAGACATTTCTTTAGAGTGATGTGTAAATTCTATGTTGTTATATTAATTATGATACACTTGTTAATAGTAATCAGATAAGCCAGTAAGTACTAGAAATACTTCTTATCTAAAGTATTAATGACTAATAATTTAAATTGATTCAGTAACTATTTTATTCTGAATTACTTCTGTAATACTTCTTGGTATATATAATACATTTCTAAATATGTCTCCTGTAAAGATTAAAAAATAGATGTGAAGTATCAATAATTGACAAATTTCTGGAAAGATAGGCTTTGTAAGATAGGTTTGTAAGTTTATCAGCTGGAAATGTTGTGAGGAGATCTGGAAGCTGAGGGTTAGACTTGGTTCCTAGCCAGGTCTTGCTATATTTTTTGCTGATAATATTCTTAGTTCCCTAATATTTTTCTATTGTTTACACGTACTTAATTCTTCCCTACTCTTTGTCCCTCCCTTCAAGTCCCACCTTAAGGTCTTGGTACAGCATAGCTGGTGCTTATGACCTACAATTTACAGGTATGAACCTTATCTGTGTTTTATATCCTCAACTACATCATTCAGGCTCTCCTTCTCTGAATGCTAAAGACTTAGCTTGAGTTTTTCACAAAGAGCTGTCTGTGATACAATTTAACCTGCTAGAAAAATGAGGGGATTAGAAAGACTATCTTTGGATTCCTTGGGAGTCCTCATTAAAAAAAAAACAACAAAAAAACCTAATCTTACTCCGGCACCAGTGGCTCTTGCCTCTACTCCTAGCTATTCAGGGGTCTGAGATCTGAGGATTATGGTTCAAAGCCAGCCAGGCAGGAATGTCACTGAGACTCTTATCTCCAGTTACCCTCCAGGAAACTGGAAGTGGCTCAAAGTGGTAGAGTGCTAGTATTGAGCAAAAAGAGCTCAGGGACAATGTCTAGGCCCTAAATTCAAGCCCCACGACCGACAAACAAAAAACCCAAACAAAACTTACTGTAGAATGATAAAATTAATTTAATATACAACAACAAAGAATATATATAGTTGAAAACAATCTGAAATATTAAGGCTAGAATTTTCTTATGTAATTAACCACAAGTGTATCCTTTTTTTCCCAAAGTGTTTAAGGACTAAACAACTTGGAAAGAAATTAAAATGTAAATATAAAAAATTATCAAATTGCTGGATGTGACACATATGTGTAGGTTGTAGAGTTATGAGTAATTAAGACTTATCTCTGTATCTTTCTATGCTTTCCGCAATGAACATATGCTACTCTTACAATCAGAAATAAGCTCCAACAAACTTTAAAACAAAGGTGAAAATAGGATCTTTAGTACTTAGAAATACATGAGGAGATGAATTAATTTGTCACATCAGATGGTGACTCACATGATAATATGTTATGTGAATTCCTAAGAAGGGCATGATCCATGTGTGGATCCTACTTTTAGCATGATTTTCTATGGACTAGATAGACTGAGAGTTCCAATAGTATACCAGATAATAAGAGACCTATGAATGTGCTTAATGATATTGAGGATTGTGCAGAAAGCCAAGAGGTACTGGTTGGGATGCTGAGGTTAATGCTTGATATGACAGTCCTCTATTGAAATCCTATGGATACAAAGTGACAAGACTGGGACAAGGAGATTTGGGAAATGCTGAACTACAATGGGTGCTGGTCAGAGATAGGCAAGAATGTGATAGGCAAGAATGAGCACACGGGTAAGAGATTTCCAAAAAGATAGTTCTAATCTTAAATCAAAATACTGTAGACCAAGGAGTGTAAGGCAGAACATGGAAGCAAGAAGAGCCCACAGAAAAGGGCACTGAAAGTTTCTGGAAGGGCTTGTGCTATGATTAACTTAGTCATGAGAGTGAATTTGAGTAGTTCAGTTCTTGCGCCTGAACAGAACTATAATATCAAACAGTGTGAGAGAAAGAGAGCAAGGCTATGGAATCCACAGGCACTAAGAGCAAAGGCTTGAGGGTAATGGTGCAAATTACCAAAAGGTAGCAAAACCAGATAGAAGTGAAATGGTTGATCTGCTCTATTTTGACTGATTAAGTTTCATATGGTTTTTCTCAGCTACATCAGCAAGAACATTCAGGTGGGATTCCTAAGAATCAGGTCAGAAGTTGACACTACAACAAGTGCCAGGCAGTTAACAAAAACAAAGGTAGTGATTCAGGTGGACCCAGGATTCAACTGTTATTCAAGAACACATGCTGTGGAATAGGATAGCTACTTTGTAGCTCTGGCCAGATTCAGGAATTTTATACTATTATTTAATATCATTTTTATTTTAGTGATTATTCGTGTTATTTTATCATGTTGAAAACTGAACTCAGGGCCTTTTGTGTGTCAACTACTACTTAGCTGTTTATCTGATCCTTCATTTTATTTTTTCTTCCTTTTATTTCTTTTTCTTTTGCTTCATATGTCCTTTCTTCTTGTCATACTGGGGTTTGAACTTAGTGCCTTGCACTCTTGGCAAGCACTCTACAATCTAAGCCATACCCATGACCCTCTTCGCTTGGTTCTTTTTGAGACAGTGTCCTACCATTTATACCCAGCCTGGCTTGTACGGCAATGCTCCTATTTATGTTTTCCATTTAGCTGGCATGACACGTGTGTACCATCATGCCTAGCTTTTTAGTGGTTAGTGTAGGATCTTGAGAAGTTTTTGTCTGGGCTGACCTAACCTATGCTTTCCAGTTTGCTATAATTATGCTATGGCTGTCCTTCACTTTCTTTAAACAATCACTATACAAGTTAAAGAAATGACATCTAGGAGGAATGTGGTACTTGGGCTAGTTTTGGACATTTGCCTCAAACCCCCTTCTCAGTATAATTGCAGTTTTGGTTAAGTACTATGTAGTATCTTGAAAGCACACAAATGTTTGTCCTTGGATCAGCCTTTAGAATACTAGCAAAGCTCAGGGGGTAAAAAAATCTGAGATAATGTAGCTTTTCCTAACTAGTGCCTCAGGGAGGCCATTGCACACATTTAAGTAAGCCTGTAATATTCAGATGTACAAAGAACAAAATATGGAATCTGAGAGGTTAAGTGTGGACTAGAGTCAATGCTTGAAAACACTTGGATATAATTTACTTTGTATCTAGTAGGAAGTTGCATATGAATGCTGGAGAATAAAACCTGGCCTCAAGGGACAATTCATAAAATGAGATATATTTAGCAAGTGCTATGGCACTGATGTAGGAATTGATTAGTTAGGGTTTCTGTGGCTTTGGAAAGCTTTCCAGGTAAGAAAGATATTAACAGTAACAATAAATGGAAGGGAAAGCTCAAGGATGATTTGATACGTGACAAATAGAATGTTCAAGTACATAGTTCTAAATGCTCAATAGCACATTTACTCCCATACCAGGTTGATGTCTCTACTCATTTTTTCACCAGAGACCTGTGCATGTGTCTTTATTGGAAATAGGTCTGTAGACATAATTATGTTGAAATGAGTTCATTCAGGATTATCCAACGATTGCTCTCCTTATGATAGAATTTGAACCCAAATTCACTCTGTATGAGGATGACAAATTTATAAAGGCAAAGACTGATTTTGGATTTATACTGCCACAAGCCAAAGAACAATAAGGACTGCTGGAAACTGCTAGAAGCCATGAAAGGCAAGCAAGTAGCCTTCCCAAGAGCCTTTGGAGGAGGTGTAGCCCTGTGGACCCTGGTTGCAGACTTTTGGCATCTAGAACTAAGAGGAAAAAATGTATACTATTATAAGCCACCAGTTTATGGCAATTAGGAAAGCCCAAGGACACTGTCTTTTCAAGCCACTTTTGTGTTACAGGGCTTGGTATGGTGAATTATACAATGACTTATAATTAGGTCCAAATTGGAGCAATATGTAAGGCTTAAGAAATAAAGGCACAGGAAGCTTCATATCAACAGAGCATGAACACTTTTGTTTCAGGACAGAATGGCTCTGAGGAATGTTAAGGTTTTAATGTGTTCCTCAAAATTTGTTTTGGAAAACTCAGTTCCCAATGCAACAATACCAGGCAGGAGGTAGGTGCCTAATAAGAGGTGCTCAAATCCCAAGAATTCTTCTCTCACTCATGGATTAATGTCACATATTTCCTTGCTCTTGTCTTTAAGCTATGGCATGACATAGCCATAAGTCCCTCAGGAGATGCTGGTCCCTTGATTTTACACTTGCCAGTTTCTAGCACTGTAAGAAATCTGTGTCCTTTACAAACTACCCACCATCCAGTATTATGGACTAAGACAAGGAACAATAAATGACTGGTAATCAACTAGAGAGCAGGTTAACTCTAGTGGTATTACACACAGCTCTTATCACAGTATGGAATGAAACTTCATTTTACTTGAAGGAAATTATTCAGTGCTAGTTTTAAAAAATCACAGTCATCCCATCTTAACTCCCTTCCTCCCTCCTTCCCTCCCTCCCTCCCTCCCTTCCTCTCTCTCTCTCTCTCTCTTTTTTTTTGGAGGAAAGTTGAACCCTAGAAGAAAATGAAGCATTTTTGTATCATTACCTATCTCAGAAACAAATCAAATATGGACTTTGGAATAATACTTCTACTTTGACTTTGTAAAAATTTAGCATATATTAAAATTTTGATTATAGAAAAAATACTTCATTGATGTATCCATGATTCTCATCATTATTACGTTGTCTTTGATTTTCTACTTTCACACCACATGTGGGAGATTTAACTTCTGGCCAGTGGAAAACAGCCTCGGCACAGTTACTCAGATGCCTCATTAGCACACTAATAGGCCCGTAGGAAAAAATTCCTACTAATGAGTTCCTTTGTGTTTGCGGGCCAAAGGATGCCACCTTTTGTTATGAGAATCTCCCCTTCCCCTGTACAGAGTCTTCTTGAGGAGACTGGCTTGACCAGCTGCCTTTAGCAACAGATTCTCACAGTAAATGGAGAAGTCAAGATCAAAGTTATTTAGCCTTGAGGAGATAGTAGCTAGGAGATAATTATAGCTCTGCCTTGACTGGCTATGGTCCTTTGTTTTTATATCAATAATCTTTGTAATGACTACCTGTTGTGCTAGGAAAACTTTTGTATTAGTCTCCTTCCTCCCAGAAGTAACCTCCTCCACTTTTGTATTTGAGATGGATATCATGCTGTATTAATGTTTACCCTTAAAGTTGTAAGGTTGATTTCTAACCCTATATAAACCCTGGCCCTCCTGAAATAAAGTGTGCATTAGTTCACTCACCTTGCATCCCCTGTGTCCTGACTACGGCTGCAGTTACCCGGGTCCAACAGCCACAGGTCCTTTTTCCTATACCAGCCTGGATTTCCTATTGTGCTCAAGTTTTCTGTCAATGCATGTTCCTGACATATCAGAGTGTAACTAAGAAATGCTGGTAGACTAACAAATTAAAAAACCACCTGCCCCTTAACAATGTGTTATGCTTGAGTAATTTTAAAAAAGCACAATATTTTTCACCAGAACTTAGAGCTAAATTTGTAATTTACTTCTAATAATTCTAAAGGGCTCAGTAGTATATATTTGTCTTTTGTTAATATCTTTGTTTTATATTTCAATGACCTTGAGTACCTAAATTGACTATTTAACATATTATAAATATTATTACATATAGTTTATAGTTGAGGTATAAATGTATTAGTAATAAAAAGTGCCTTACGCCCAGGAGTTTCCAATCCCTTCTATCAGCTTTGGAAAACTCTAAGGTTTTATATCAAGGTTAGAAAAGCAATTACCTAACCTCTGATCTTTGTGCGGTTGTTTGAATCTCAAAATAGGTGATATACAAAATAAAACAAGGAGAGTCTGTTTGCTATCATAATTTAACTTGTCACCTTTTGATAATGTTGAGAAATGTCCTCCAAAAGGCATAAAATCAAATACTAAAGTAAGAGGTGGAGAGTGTGAGGAAGAAAAGAACTATCTATCAATGTCAGAGGCAATTTTTTTCCAGTTCTTTGCAGCTGAATTTGGCAACAGACTTTGTATTTGGCATAAAAATAATGTTGAAAAAAACAAAAACAAAAACAAAACAACCTTTGCTCTTTTCTTTCCTTTAAGACCTAGATTCCATTTAGGTTTGAAAATAGACTATTGTATATGTGGTAACTTCATTCCAGGACACAAACAAAAGTGCTTTTCAACAATTGTTCAAGTCCATATTTAAGCAATTAGTCTAGACCATCATGTCAAGCCTTATATAATCCTGCACAACAGATTTTCTTTAAAGAGTAAAAAATAAGTTAAGAAGCTTCAAGTAAACTTAACTAGGAGAAAAACTTGGGGCCTAGACAAAGAAGTCTGAAATCCAGCCTTTGTCCATGCTAGAAATGGAGAAACACAAAACCCATCTGGACTTGATGGTTACCTTTAGTTGAAGTGTCAATAGAGTGAAAAGGATTCTTGATAAGTGTTTTGTTTTCCCTCACTAAATGACAGCCCCCAAAAGTGGTGTAAAAAATCATCTGGTACCTCTATTGCCATGTACAATTTCTCCCCTTCCATCCTACAACGGGTGTGTCACCATAACTTAGCACCCACACATAGGCTTCAGGGTGGCCACTGACTGAAAAGGAGGGAGCTGTCTGTGTCAGCAGCTTGCCTTGGTTAGCTACAGCTGCAGGGAAGAGCTGGCTCTACTTTTCCTTCCTCCTCTTCCCCCACCCACCTAGAACAAATACTCAGGCAGCTGCCACGCATGAGTGCTCACATCATCCATTATTTTGAGGGGTAGAGGAGAGCCGAGGGGCCTTTGGGACAAAGGGATGAACAAATGCACTAACTTCACTCTCTTGCTAGGTTTCCTGGTAAAACAGAGACAAGGGAAGGCCTATGTTCTGGTTGAGACTGTTCTTTCCCATTGCTTTAGGTCAGCAGGGAAAGAATGTAGAAAGCTGGCACAAGAAAAAATGGACTTGGGTTGTGGCTAGATGGTCCAGAGATCCAGGTCAGCTTTTGTTAGAGAAAGTACCTAGTTATTAACTGTGGTTCTTTTCATTCTCAGAAGGTACAGCCCAGTGTTTCTTAGGAGGATATGTTTACCTTGTGAGTGTATGTATGGTGGTAAGGTGGGGGGAGGGTTCTTTATTTCATATTTCATGAGTCTGCTGTGCTCAAAATTGAAAATTAAGCAAATCTACCTCTGCCCACTAAATGCCAGAAGTATATCTCCACCCTATCATTTTCCACCGACCATATTTTTGCCAAACAGAAATGGCCTCTCTCTTTACAAATGCCTTCTGAGGAACAGTTACAACTCCGATGCAAAGTACTAGATACTCCATTAGTTAAGAAAGGAGGATGCTGAGACTCAGAGAGATAAATCAATTTTATTGAGGCCATAGCTAGAAAGTGGCTGAAGCAACGTTTCTTTCACTACAGTGAACTTTCCAGAAGGATAAAACTCTTCTGTCTCATAATGGATACCTGCAGTTGAATCACTATGGGCAAAGGCACAAGCTACAGGGAAATACCAGTGGAAACACCACTGTTCCACCTATGACCACTTAATCCTTTAGTCAGTAGCTTTACAAACTTGCTGCTTTCAGAGGTTATTAGTAGTGATGGTATTTTTGAGGGAAGATCTGATACTTTAGATTATTAAACACATAAAATTTGGAGTTAAGCTGTAAAAGCTTTTCAGGAAGGGAGAGGAAATTATCTTGCTAGTTTTAAAAGGAAGGTTAAAGAGGGATTAAGAATAGCACCAATAAACATGCTTTTCAAGCACCTTCCACAAGGAGCTCATAACATTTTATTTTCCTTTGAAAATGTTTAAAGACATTGGCTTCACTCAAAGATAGCCAGTAACAACGTCTTACTGGTTATTATTAGCTTAATAGATTTAATCCTGAAAACAACCCTAGGGGGCAGGCAGAGCAAGTATCATTATTCCCATTTTACTGACAAGGAAATTGAGATTAGAACATTTTAGTGCCTACAAAATACAAAGGAAGGTCTCAGACCTTCAAAACTGTAGAATAGTATGCTTTCCATTATATTTGGAAAAACCAAGTCAGTGGCACTGTTGTGTTGACTTATATTTATTTAAATAGTAGCCTCTTTTCCAACGTTTAGGAGGAAATTTTTTCCCTCTACCTAATTACTTGTGCTCATTTATTCTTGCTATCAACAACAGTCTTTAACCTTGGGAAATGGGAAAACTGGGTCCTCATCCACTTCACTACCTACTGAGCCCTCACTTGCTTATTTATCACGACCTGGCCAAGACATTAGGATACAGATTAACTAGCCCTGGCTAGAAAGGGAGTCAGAAAGGTCTTCAGAGCATTTTTAGTTTTGTCCCACATTCTCAGGGCTGATTAATTTCTACTGCTCAGAGCAGAGATGGTGAAATGGTGGCTTGAGATTGCATGAATGTGTCAGGGCCAGATGTGTAACGCCAAAATGAGCTCACTTTCCCTAGGCCATCTTCCACACAAATCTCAAAAAAACAGCCCAGGGGGGCATACAGTAAATTCTAGATCTCTCTGTGTGTGCGTGCATGTGTGCATGTGTGTGTGTGTGTGTTGTTTTCAGTGACAACACTCAGAAACAGAGGAACAAATAACCTTTAACTACATTGTCAAAAGAAAAAGAATTCTGGATTTGTCTGTTATAGACATATCTGAGGAAGAAGAAGTAGATTATCTACAAGTGGAATCTGTACAACTCTAAAGTAGTCCTTACTTAGTAACTAAATAACTGGAGTGTCCAGCTCTGAGCAGTTTCAAAGATTAGAGATTAGGCTTTTAAGTAACTGGGGAGATTCCATTGGGAGGAAAGAGGTAGTAGAGCTGTCATGATATTACAGTTCCTCACTATCCCTTCCTGTCCTATTTATTCCTTTACTTTTAAAACAATAAATGTGTCAAGTATGTTTCCAGTTTTCTACCAGGAATGCAAATATGTCAGCTTTCTCCCCAGTCTCTTCCCCAGCAGACCTCCCTCTCTCTCTCTCACTCTCCCTATGATCTCATCTCTGTGCACAAAGGCCACCAGCTGCAGGGAGGGTCTGCCTCCACCAAGTGGGATCATTATCATCAGTAATGCCAAGAAGCCCAGCACTGCCTGCAGACATGTGCAGTGTGTTATGTATGGCTCTGTAGCCTCTCCATACTCATAAGACTTTGCCTTCCTGAAAATAATGTGACCAAAGAACATTCACATATTTCTTTTTTTCTTTTTTTGGCCAGTCCTGGGCCTTGGACTCAGGGCCTGAGCACTGTCCCTGGCTTTTTGCTCAAGGCTAGCAGTCTGCCACATGAGCCACAGTGCCACTTCTGGCTGTTTTCTATATATGTGGTGCTGGGGAATTGAACCCAGGGCTTCATGTATATGAGGCAAGCACTCTTGCCACTAGGCCATAGTCCCAGCCCCTCACATATTTCTTAACAAATCAATCAAGTCACTGTAGCAGCAATGAGAACTGGCCAAGATAATGAACCTGGTCACAACTTCACAAGTGATTTGGGTCCAATCAATCCACCTAAGAAAAATGAAGCTCCTTGATTTTTTAAAACAACTTAAAAAAAATTTTAAAGGGAGGATAGAATTAGAGTAGCTTGTTTGCAAGAGAATTGCATGGAAAATAAAAATTAGAAAAAAAAACCTTGAAAGATACCAGAACAATGAAAGCTGTTTTTACAGATATATCTTTATAGATTTATGTTCATTTCTTCACTCTTGTGAATTATCCTGGTAATTAATTCCAACTCATTCCAGAAAATGAGGTTGTGAGATTAACATAGTGATACTATCAATTACAACATGTTGACTACCTATTACCATCTAGATACTGTGTTGTATACAGTATGCATGCCTCTCAACATTTCTGCAAACATACATAACTACTTCCATGTTATACATGTAGTACTTGAGGTTCTGAGGTATCCAGAGTCATTTCCAAGAGTCACTGTTCTCTTTCTAGGCAATCTGATCTATTCCAGAGCTTTAAATATTATCTATAAGCTTTCATCCAATTTATATGCCCGGACGAGTCATACAATAAGATACAGATCTGATTTTACAATTACCTGTGTTTCTACTTGGATAAACCACAACCATCGCATATCAAAGACATTTAAAATCAAACTTGGGATTTGCCACCGTCTCCTCCCCTAAATTAGATTCTTTTCCAAAAAGTTATCTGCTCTGGAAACAGTACAGGATGGTCAGAAAGTAGAAGTCATCAGTAACACTCTCTTATTGTACACTGCCATCAATCCTGAGAGCCACCAAGTCTTGTCAGCTCTATACCCCAAATTTGTCTGCAATTCATCCACTTGATGTTACACAACAATCTGAGTAGCTTCAGTACATTTCTCAGCTAGACATGATGGCTTATGCCTATAGTCCAAACTATTTAGAAGGCTGACATGAGACAATTACTTGAGCCCATAGTTTAAGAATTCAGTTTTGGCATCATAACAAGATCTGGAGATTCCAAATAAAAACAAAACAACAAAACCCCACCAACCATCCAACCCTTTGAATGGCTACTCACAGCTACAATAAAAAATATTCTTAGTATTTACAAACTTTCACATAATCTGGTTCCATTATCCTCTATCTTTTCACTTTCCTTTCATTTACTGGGCTCTAGCTCATCTCTAGTTCCTCTTTTGTCCCAAGTTCCCTCATAGAGTCCTAGGACAAGGTGTTCCTTCAGGCTGTAATTATTTTTTCTCTCCTGTAGGCTTACATCTACCTTTGCTTTGAACCTTGACTCATGAAAGTCTTTCCTAATTCCTTTCAATCAGAGTTCTCCCATGTTTCTTCTTCCTGAAATTTACTACATTTGAAATATTAACTTAAAGGCTTATTTTCCTTTGTCTTTCCTAGCTTGGTATAAACTGAGTAAAGACAAAGACCAAGTCTATTTTATATTCATTGTGTCTAGCATAATGGTTAACTTATGAAAGATGTGCAATATTTGTTAAATTAACAAATGAAACAAAAAATATACTCATGGTAACAGGATACAAATGCAGGGTTTTTTTGTGATGTTCTGGGGGCTTGAACCAAGGACCTGGGTGCTATCCCTGAGTCCCCTCCAGGCTACCCCTGCAACCAGGCTAATGCTCTACCACTTGAGCTACAGTTCCACTTCCATTTTATTTTATTTTTGGTGGTTAATTGGAGATAAGTGTCCCACGAACCTTCCTTCCTGGGCAGCCTTAGAATCTCAATCCTTAGAAATCAGTCTCCTGCGTAGCTAGGATTACAGTATGAACCATCAGTGTCTGACCTGAATACCAATCTTTTTTTCTTCTTCTTTTTTTTGTTTTTTGTCGGTCCTGGGGGGCTTGAACTTTGGGCCTGGGCAGTGTCTGAGCTCTTCAGCTCAAGGGTAGCGCTCTACCACCTGAGCCACAGTGTTACTTCCAGTGAAGACAAGTCTTAATAAGTTTTATTCTTTAGCATGTATGTTAGCATATTCTCTTTTAAAATCACACAAAACAGGAAAAGGTTCTCGAAATTTCCAAAGTTCCAAAGTCCTAACTGACTCAAATGGATGGACAGTTAGATAACTGAAAGGCAGAAGTCTGAGAATATGCTGTGAAGGGGGAAGAATCTGTTTCTTATACCTGTTATATCTGTTTCCTATATATCTATAACAGGAAACATCTACTGGCCTGAATGAGTAGTCTAAAAGGAAATGAAAGTATGACTGGGTGAACAATGACTTTAGGATTTCTGAGTTGCTGTAACTACAAAGGAAATGAGATTCAGGAACCAAGAAAAACAGTAACAACTTAGAAGCTGTTTTTGGTCCTGGAGATAAACAGGGGGTAATAAAAACAAGATAAAAGCTTAGCATTGGAGCTGGGGATATGGCCTAGTGGCAAGAGAGCTTGCATCGTATACATGAGGCCCTGGGTTCGATTCCCCAGCACCACATACACAGAAGACGGCCAGAAGTGGCGCTGTGGCTCAAGTGGCATAGTGCTAGCCTTGAGCAAAAGGAAGCCAGGGACAGTGCTCAGACCCTGAGTCCAAGGCCCAGGACTGGCCAAAAAAAAAAAAAAAAAAAAAAAAAAGCTTAGCATTTCTGTCTCCATTTTGCATCTGTCTCCCTTGCTTTGAGTCATTCTCTCTTGCCTTGAATTCTAGAACCAACAGGTCTGATGGATAAGCATCTTGTGACAAAAGTGGAAATTACCCAAAGGCAATGGCAACTAGCTCACTGACTCTGGATAAGACCCCACCAGATCATCTTGAGATAATGATCACTCAGACCACAGTTTGACTTAGACTGTTCACCTGTTCAAACTTCTCTATGCCCCTACATAAATTTGTCTCTTCCATAAGTAGTCTGGGAGCTCATGTCAGTACCCTTAGAAGACAAGGTAGAGGAAGCTGGCTCCCTTGCCTTTCCAGCACAGCAGTACGGAACGAAGTTCCTCTCCTTTGGTCACTGTTCGTATCTTTCATTGGCGTCTTCAGATAGGTAGCAGAACCTAGTCCACTGGGATGGCTGGAATTCAAGCCATTACTCCAAGACCTTGGTGGAAAAGCAAATCAAGGCTAAGAGGTTTTGAAAAGATAAAACAATCTTTCAAAAGGGAAGAAACGGGCTGGGGATATAGCTTAGCGGCAAGAGTGCCTGCCTCGGATACACGAGGCCCTAGGTTCGATTCCCCAGCACCACATATACAGAAAATGGCCAGAAGCGGCGCTGTGGCTCAAGCGGCAGAGTGCTAGCCTTGAGCGGGAAGAAGCCAGGGACAGTGCTCAGGCCCTGAGTCCAAGGCCCAGGACTGGCCAAAAAAAAAAAAAAAAAAAAAAAAAAAAAATCAAAAGGGAAGAAACTTGTATCTCTTTCACTCCTTCCGTGTGTGTGTGTGTGAGAGAGAGAGAGAGAGAGAGAGAGAGAGAGAGAGAGAGAATGGGGGGGTTATGAGGAGTAGAGGGGGGCAGATAAAGAAAGAACAGATTATTAGAAATGTCAGAAAAAGTTTCTCTGAATTGTGAAGATTGGGGAATTATTATTTTCAAGTTGAGACCAAGGATGCTTGTTTTCATCCTGTTCAAAGTTTCTGTTGGTGGTCTTCAACTGATGCTTAGATGGGGGTATAAACTATAAGCACACAAAGAGTCTGATGAGCAGTTATATTAGGTCATGATTTTTCTTGTTCTGTTCTTACAGCCAAGTTTTTTCTAGAAAATTAAAAAAAGAGTTCACATTTTCCCTTGAATGTAGACTTGTTGCATTTGCCTTAGCTGTTAGTCTGGAAACTTTGGATCTCTTCCTCCTCCTTTAATCCTTTCTTTCTCAAACTGTCTTAGCTTTTCACAAGAAACAATGATTAGGAACTAAGAAAAGTTTATTTCTCATGTTACAATTACTTTATGTGGATGAAATGGTAATAGCAACTGGGTTATCAACTATTTGGCAAAAGGAAAAAAAACAAACATTTTGTTCTCTATTTTTCCTCATGGTCTCCATAAAAGGCAATGAAAATCTTCAGCAAATTTAGTATCATCCAACATGGCTGGAATTATTCTGGTTAATTATCTACTTATGAACTGCCAATTTCAAAAGAATTAAAATAAAATAGATTCTGTGTCAACTGATAGAGGACATTAACATCTTTGTCTGATGAGTCAGAAGGTACACAAGCAATATGCAACATTCTAAGTTAGAGTTCTGAAGATTTCATTGCAATGATGGCTGGCTAGTGAAACATCAGATAATAAACTTCACCATTTCTGTTACTGTCTGGACACAGAGCCAACTGTTTGTTTCTGGCAGGATTTCTTATTAGAATAAAAAAATGAAGCCCTACATTGAATTTGACATTTATGGTTCTACATTCTGCAACTAGATAATTCTGTTTACAAGAATGTTAGGAGCTAGGGAGGTTGTTCTAATTTTGGTGATAATTTTTAATTTCGAGTGATAATTATCTATCTATCTATCTATCTTATTTTCTACTCCATTAAAATGTAATAACTATATTTAAAGATAATTTTCTATGATTCCTAGTAATGTGACAATATTTTAGAGCAGAAAGGTTCTGACCTTATGGCAAATAAAGAGCAAGCTTTGCTGAAGGAGAATAACTTAAAGGTAGAGGATGTGATGTTGTTCATACCATGGAGGACAGAAAGGCCTGGGCAATTGTTCTTCTCAAATGTTGAGCTCTAGGTTATGCTTTTCCAGCATATTTTTCAGCTACCATTAAAAAAAAGTTATATTTTAGTTAGGATCAGCATGTGAAGTACTTGCATTTCTGTCTTGAATGAACAAAGTTGTGGGAAATTAAAGAACAAAGTGAGTTTTCTGTTCCTTGGCTTTTCTAGTTAAAAGAGCCCTCGTAGTCTAAAACCACACTGTATGGTCATAATCCTGGTCCCCTCCCAGTTCACCCATAGCCACCCTGTGTGCACTCATCCCCCTTCCCAAACTAAATGCATACGACTAAATCTATTTTCTTGGTAAGGCAATTGTTGATTAATGAATCATCTTTCCTGTAATTTTTATTTTCTGTAGTTAGTTTGGCTGGGTTCCCTGGCATTCCTGCTGAAGTATGTAATGGAAAACTTGACCTCACACTTTTTGCTTTTTTGTAACATCACGAAACACTGATATAATAGGGCTACAAAAAAAGCAGCTTGGAGATGAAGGGATGTAAAGAAAGAAAAGGTTCTGTGTAGAAAGGAATAAAGATACACTAAATCATCTGGAAAGTAAATATTTAGCTTCATAGACATGAAGTCACATCTATCTTCAAGAACAGCTCATTTGTTACAGTTTAGGATGTTATAATGTTTCCATCCTAACTCTTTTCTAAAGATTATAAACCAGCCATAAAAAGTCACTTTCAAAATTAACTTGGAAGGCAGGCCGTTTTACAGATCCCATAGCTTCTTAAAAAATGGTGATTTCGGTAGGTTAAGTAGAAAAATGGTGTCAGGAAGCAATTTTTTTGCATTTCAGTATATCTGAGCTGATATGTATTAACCTTTAGCAATCAGTCTTCTGTGATCACATCCAAACATGGAAGGAAAATGTAACAGGTCATACAGAATCAACTTTGGTAACTATGAAGCTTGGGACTTGGCAGGAGCTATGCTTTCAGCAACATTCACAGTAGAATGAATGGTTTATGAAAACTATTCTTTTTACTTTTAAAAAATGAAACTGTATTCCTTTTCTTAAGGCAAAGAAAGAAATTCTTCAAATGAGTAAACCAGACCTGAAAGGACACCAATCCAGATACTGACTCAAAATTTCTCTATGTAGTCTAATGAAAAAATATCAGTTATGATGGGTAGGGTCCTATAGGGCTCCCAGAAACATCCTCTCAAAATGGTATTACTCCTTGCTATAAGGCACCCTGTTTAGCCCCAAACAGACATACAAAAGAGGTGTTTCATGGTAACAATATTAGCTTACATGTGTATTGTCAACCCAAACAGTCCCTGTGGCTGTCAGAAGGTATGTTTAGTGAGTGCTTAGTTTTTATTATTCTTTTAGTTGTGCTGAAAAAATAAAGGGAGAAAGGGAAGACAGAGAAGCTCATACAGATCACTACTTAGCTACTGAGGCTGCTGGAAAAATATGTGGCTGTTTCTTAATGTTATATAAACTGTTTCAAAAACTACTGTTATATCTGTAGAATGCTATTCATTGAACTATAAAAATGATTCTCAGAGAAGAGAGCTTTAATATAGTATTTATAGGATAGGTAAGCAGTATTAATTTGAATAATATATTAAAAAACAGTATTTAAATGGAAGAACTATAAAATATGCAAATAAGCCACCCAGAAGACTTCTCTGTTTAATTTTATGTTGCGATAAGTTAAGTATTTGTTCCAGACACTGTCTTAGGTTCCTACTTTTCATTGGTTTTTGTGAGACAGGAAATAAAGAATATTAATGCGTTTTAGAGTGATTCTATTTTTCTAACTACAAAATGCAGGTAAACTGATGAAAGTTAAGTACAAAGAAAACTATTAGGGGAAAATGCTACGTACAATTTAATATCCTATCTAAAACAGGTCTAAGATCTTGGCTGAGAAATGACTTGGTAATACATAAAAGTATCAACTCCAGAGATACTTGATGTTCTTCTAGCTTCCTAAAAAAATGTTTCTAGGTTTTATTTGGGTTTTGGATATTCTGGTATATATACTGTACATTATCATAAGATTGAATCCTGGGCTGGGAATGTATCTTAGCAGAAGAGTGCTTGCCTAGCATGCATGAAACCCTGGGTTCGATTCCTTAGCACCACATAAACAGAAAAAGTCAGAAGTGGCGCTGTGGTTCAAGAGGTAGAGTGCTAGCCTTGAGCAAAAAGAAGCCAGGGACAGTGTTCAGGCCTTGAGTTCCAAGCCCCAGGACTGGAAAAAAAAAATTTAAAAAATTGAATCTTATATGGTCTAATTAGAACTTACATTTTATTTCTCTAGTTACTATAGGGTATATTAATCCAAATTGCTCTTTTGGTAGAACTCCACTGAAATCAACTTTATGTTTTTTACCCCCTTACTATTCCTGAAGCCAATAAGGCTTGTTTTTATTCCCAGGCGACAACCCTGTGACCAAGGACACTAAAAACAGTTGATCAGTTTTTTTTTTTTTTTTGGCCAGTCCTGGGCCTTGGACTCAGGGCCTGAGCACTATCCCTGGCTTCTTCCCGCTCAAGGCTAGCACTCTGCCACGTGAGCCACAGCGCCGCTTCTGGCCGTTTTTTCTGTATATGTGGTGCTGGGGAATCGAACCTAGGGCCTCGTGTATCCGAGGCAGGCACTCTTGCCACTACGCTATATCCCCAGCCCCGTTGATCAGTTTTTTTTGAGGTAAAGTTAGTAAGTAAGCTATCCTAACCAAGTTAGATAAAATTCATAATGATTACAGTGAAAGTAATGGGAGTATCTGTGTTTGATGAATTATTTTAGGGCAGAAATTTCCATAGTAAAAAACACTGGTGAAAAGTACAACATCTTATTCTTTCCTATAAGCATTAAATTTAGAAGTTTTGCAAGATATATTAATGCTGAAATTAATGAACTGAGCAAATGTGCATTTGCTTAGGCAAACAATTTTGTAGGTACCATTTCAGAGGTATTTTTTTTCCCAGAGGTATTTTAGACATTTACAGATAGTATACTCACTCTCTCCTGACTTATTTCAGTAAAATTTAGCATGCACTACATACCATATATTCTATACTGTATACTTAATACTTAACAATATACCTGGGACATCTGCCTTTAGGAAACCAGAGACACCCAGAGATATACAATTGTAGGTATGCCTCGAATGATATGGGAGTTGAAAACTGTTCATATGTTTGTGGACATACTTATACATTTTATAGTTACTAAAATGAGAAGTTGCAAGAATTGTACAAAACCTTTTTACCTTCTGATTGCATTTGATGATTTTTAAAATTCTGTCAGTTTTATTTTCTTTGTATACACACATTATTTGTTACCTAAATCATCTGAATTACTTGTGAGATCATTTGACTTTGCCTCTACATATGCAATGCTTCTTCTCTAGAGCAATGATAATAACTTACTGGTTTGAATGCATTCTTAGAAATTCATGTGTTGGAGAATTAGTTCCCAATGCAGCAGTACTGAGAGGTGGTGGGAACTTTTAGAAGTGATTACATTGTTAAGAGGGATTAATTAATGCCTTTCTTGGGTGTTAGTTAATTTTTGAAGGACAGGATCAGTTACCAGTAGTTATAAGCAAGGCCACTGGTTTCTTTGCTCTTTCATATTTTACATCTCCTTCAGCTTTTGTGTCATGACATGATACAGTATGAGGTCCCTAAATGGGGATTGTGAAACTAACCTGCAAAACTGTGAGCTAAATAAACTTCTTTTCTTTAGAGTTGCTTGGTCTCTTGTATCCCATTGTTTCCACAGAAACTGGATAGAGATGTTCAGAGTAAGAAAAATTACATAGGCACAGTAGTATTTAATCTTCACAATTTATTTAAATTTTACCAATTGTCCTAATAATGATATACAATTTTAATTTTTCCTAATACAGAATCTAATGTAGGATCATATGAACATTTAATTTCATGTGTCTTTTGTTTTCTTAAATCCAAAAATTGTGCCTTGGTTTTTCTTTGTGGTTTAGGGTACTGACATTTCTGGAGTTCTTCTATTTTGGGTTTGTGTAATAATTCCTGTGTACTAAATGAATTATGCACTTTTGGGGGGCAGAAATACCAAAGAAGTGCTATAGCTTTCTTAGTACAGAGCGTCAAAAGCTTATAATGTCAATTTGTTCTATGTTTGGTGCTGGTAACACGAATAATTTTTAGAGATTTAAGATATGTAAATATTCCATTTTTCACTAATATTTCCTTACTAGTTTTGGTATCCATCAATATATCCTGCACCATGATTAAAAAAATCTATCATTCATTTTATATTAGTAGGCATTCTACTAAAAAGAAGAATTTCTCCTTACATATGTATCTATTTGTTCATTATCCACAGTCATACATTCATTGATATCTTATTCTTATAGGAGTTAATTTCATCAAAATAGTAATTTTGCTCCTCGAGTTGTTCCAGATTTGACCAAGCTGGCTCTTGTATATTTTTGACATATCTCCATCATTTTTTTGAGACTTTCTAACATGTTGGTATGAAAAGATGTCCTGAACTCATGTTGTTTCTCCTTCATTGGTCTAAAAGGCTATTTGTCAAATGAAGCTTGGTTTCTTGTAATGACAAGTAAGATTTAGAAGCCATGATCCACGTACTTTCTGTGCTCATAGTTATAAGGCTATTGTTTGTAAGCTCTGTGAGCAAATAAGCAAAGAAAAATGTTCGTTTCAAAAGTTTTTTCATAAAATTAGAATCAGAAAGTTATATAAAATAAGTTTTTTGTTGTTTTGTTTTTCTGAGGCTTGAACTATCCCTGAGCTTTTTTTATTTGCTTAAGGCTAGTTCTCTCCCCCTGGAGCCACAGCTCTACTTCCATTTTTTAAAAAAAATTTTTTGCTAGTTATTTAGAGATCAGAGTCTGGCTCTGACCCATGATCCTGAGATCTCAGCCTCCTAAGTTGTTAGGATTACAGGTTCATGCCTGGCTATTTTTAAGTTAGGTTTATGCTACATGCAGAATTGGCATAGTGGTTTTAATATTTTGTTCTGTTTTACATTATACTTATAATTACATTGATTACTAAATATTACCCAAGATCTATCGGACAAGATGCCTGAGAATAGGGACTGCCTTCCTTCCTTCCTTCCTCCCTCCCTCTCCCCTCCCCCCTCTCTTTTCTTCTTCATTCACAAAGACCAACAAAACTCAAATCACATAATGTACAATGAACAACTATGTGTCTGGGATTTGTTTCCCAAGGATGTAGTGTGGGGGGAATGAAACAGATATTAAAAATGGTCATAAATGAATGACTACTGAAGCTGGTATTAGTAACTTTCCATTTCCATACAAGATATCTGATAGAAACACTTTAAAGGTGGGGAAGACTTACTTCAGCTGTTTCTAAGGTTCTAGTTAATGGCTGGCTGCCTCCAGTGCTATGAGGTCAGAACATCACAGTGACACAGGAGCATATGATGGGGGAAAGCTACTTACCTCATGGTATCTAGGAAGCAGAAAGACATAGGGAGAGGAACAAGCTAGGAGTAAGAAAAACCTGTCAAAGTCAGGTCCTCAGTGACCTACTTCCTCTATGGAGTTTCATCTATCTCTCAATAATATCATCAAATTCTAAATCCATCAACAGACATCCATTGAGTCTTCATGGTCTAATTACTTTTAATGACATCACCAGTGGAGGAACCAAACTTTTAGTACATGAATGGTTGGACCATTTGTATTCAAACCGTAACACTGATAATGGGCATACAGGGGTTCTTTTCCTTCTATTTTTCTATTTTGGAAGAGTTCCATACTAATAAAATATATTTAAGGTAATAAAACACTACCCTCTCACTTGAATGACTTTCTTTTTCTATATTTTAATTCCTGTAACAGGTTAGAGTGAACAAATGTCAAGGCATTTTATTAGTAGGAACCAGAAGGAAGTATAAGATGTGTGTAAATGCCTATTCATTCAAAATAATTAAGAAATTCTTATAGGATGCTTATTCATTTATCAATTTCATTTTTTGAATAGTTTTGGTCTAAGGAACTTGAACATGTCCATGGTTCTCACCATCAAATCGCCAGTTTTGTCATCCTAGAAAGCACAAGCTTGAAGATACATTTCTGTTAACCTATCAACTGCTAAAAATACAAAAGGTATATCTGGAGAACCCTGCACCCTAACAAGCATCTTGATGAATATATCAAGATGGTTTTCTCTAGATAATCCAGGTCATACTATACGTAAATAACAGATAGTCATATTGCTAAAATAGGAAGGTAGAGAACGGCAGCACTAGAAGTATGATACGCTGGAAAAAACAAATCAAACCAATATAATAGAGAGAGATTGCTCACTAATATGAGGGATATTCTCTGAGACTACATCTTTAACAGAAAGTCTTTGCATAAAATGCCAAATATCACTGATATTCATTTTCAGTGTTATTTCAAGAAAGTCTATTTTGAATTATGACAGTTTCCCCACCAAAAATTGAGCTCAGTCAAGTTTTAAAAAAATGTGTGTCTAGGGGCTGGGGATATGGCCTGGTGGCAAGAGTGCTTGCCTCGTATACAGGAGGCCCTGGGTTCGATTTCCCAGCACCACATATACAGAAAATGGCCAGAAGTGGCACTGTGGCTCCAGTGGCAGAGTGCTAGCCTTGAGCAAGAAGAAGCCAGGGACAGTGCTCAGGCCCTGAGTCCAAGTCCCAGGACTGGCCAAAACAAACAAACAAGCAAACAAAAAATGTGTGTCTATTCAGTTTTACGGATAAAGAAACAGCTTTTAAGTGACCAAAAAGTAGTCAATTCAGATGGGATTTGAGGCTACAAATAATTTCTTTTGTTATCTAGGCACGAGATGAACCTTTGGGATTATTGGAACTAAATGACTACCTGTTACTCAATGTTAACTCAAAAGGTACATTCTTTGCTAAAGCCAGTGTAAAAATGCTAGTAAATTCTTTCCATTACATCTGGGCATAATAAGAATGATAATATTTTGCAGCCTACACACTGTAAATAAATATAGACTAAAAACACCTCTTACTGCTGCCATGAGCATACATTTTCTCCGGACAGTAAGTGGTACATTAGCACATACTTGTCTCCCATCTGTAGCCTCTTCCCTAGCTGCCCTTCCCCCTTTATATGTAGGAAAATCCAGTGCTATGAAACAGATCAGAAAATTATCTCTTGTGTCTGTAATCACCAGCAGCCAGTCTTGCTATTCCAGTGAATAATGCATTTTTTTTTGCTTAAACATATTAATAGGTCACTAATGTAAGCAAAGTAAAGAATGGTGAATGAATAACATGTTTCTTCAATCAAATATCCATACTGAGAGTCTGGCTGTGGTTTCAAAGAAATCTGGATTAAATAACATGCTTCACATATAAAAAGGGTTGGCTAAAAAGTGGATTTTAGTATTATACAGTCATACATAAAACAGCCACTTTTGTACTACATTTCAACCTTTAGAAAAAGTATAACTGTTTCCTCTAAGATAGGTACACTGGCTATTTGGCCTCTGAATCCTAAAAACATTTAATGAAACCAAATAAAATTTGTAGAAACAAGAGCAGGGCTCTGTCAACTTCTATGCCAGTTTCTTGCTTGGTTGGGTTTTAAAAAATTCATTTCTGGTCTGTTAAAGAAGTACTTTATGAAATTCGCTGAGCTTTCTGAGAAGCTCTTTATTTGTTTACTGTTTAAAAATCTTTTGTTTTAGTATCTCCTCGCCAGGTTACTGGGTAAAAATCTGGGAGAGAGAGCAGTTGAGGGGGCAGTACATGTCTAAGTAGAGACAGGTTAACACAGAGTGCAAGCTGAGGAATTCAGCTCTTGCAGCCAGCCTTTGTTGTGGAAGTTTTACAATGCTACAAACATTAGTCATGACCCTCTAGAAGATAACAGCAAGCTCTAAGAACTGTGATTTTTCAAAGGGGATCTTGGGAATGAGAGAGTCCATGGAAGCTTTCCAGAGCTGCAGCTGCAGAGCTTGTGGGTTTTTCATTGGCTGCCACTTGACAGAGGTAAGGCAGAAAGAAACATTCTTTGAGGGCAAGTTCAGACAGTGAATAGTTCAAGGCTGCAGCCCTGCCTAGAAAATGCAAGCAATGAATGGACACACAAACCACAAATGGTCTGATTCCCCCGTCCCCCAAGGTTTTAAGGAGCTAAAATCACTCTATTACTGTGTAATGATTACACAGATTAAAATTAATATTTACAAAGTAATGCTACCCCAACAGTAGAGCGGAGCGTGGTTTTCCCTTTCTCATCAGTGGTAATGGTGGAACAATGTAAAATTTCATAAGGGGAACTTACATTTTTATTGGCTCTGCCACCTCATGTTTCTATGCTTGAACCTGAGTTGTATTTTCCACAGAGAGTAAGACCTACCCTGGAGTTCTGTTCTTGGTGAATAAATAAGTTAATGCATGCTAAATGGGTCACAGATAGTAGATGCTCCTCAAATGATGAGTAATATTAGTCATAGTGTCATAATTACTAATATTCTCTTATTAACATAAATATCCACAAACAACTGTATTGTCATCTATGCAATTATTCTAGGTGAGCTGACTGACCTATGACATAAGTGAAGCTGCATTTAATTGCCTATATTATTGAGACTATTTTTTTTAAACTAATGTTCCTTCATAGTTTTGAGTTTATAGATTCTTTTAGAGTTTATCAATATTGTCTTCATGTCATATAAACAGGGATTTTTATGGGTTCTTTTAGTACAGCAGAAGATACTTTCTGTAACAAGTTTTACAATGCATCAAATACTTTTTACCATGGAAGAACATGGCTCACTGCCTCCTCCTGCCTCAGTCAGTCTTCATAACCATTCACTAATAATGCAAACCACTGGCTGCCATTCCTAATAAAATGCTCTGTCGGCGCTGCATACCTTATGGCAAGTTCTAAGTCATATGCCCTTTTCTTATTTCTGCTTTCCTTTTTTAAGGCCAGCTAAATGCTGCCTTTTGTGAATCTTAAGGGAGTAAATAAAAATAGCCAATCTGGAATTTGACAAAGTACTATCCAAGACTAACTAAAACAGAATTAAGGAGCAGAGCAATGGTTAACTCTTCCTGTACATACATATATTTCCCATCTATATTTAAATCATTTGTACCTCAGGTATCACATATTTTCCTTCTCTATGTCTTAATACTTCATTTTTTTGGTCATATTTTATTATTTATCCTCTTAGGATAGGACTTAAACAAATTACAGCCAGCAGGCTAAATTTTTGCTACAACCTGTTTTTGTACAGTCTGTAAGAATGCTTGACATTTTTAAATGACTGAAGAAAAATAGAAAACATTTTTTTGTGACTTGTGAAAATTAAAGCCTACATTTCTGTGTCCGTAAAGTTTTACTAGAACATAGTCATGCTTCTTCACTTATATATTATCTAAGGCTGCTACAATGATATAGTTGCATAGCTGTTAAAGAGACTAGGTGGCTGGAAAGCATAAAATATTTACTATCTGACACTTTACAAAGTTTAGTGGCCTTAAGTCTTCCTCTTGGGAGAAGTGAGGCAAATATATGTAAGGCATACTGTCTGTCTTCTTTGCTTTCCAATCCTAGATCCTTGTTTTAGAAAGGAAATACAACTTGGATTGATATTCCCTTGACAGTTGAAGAAGAGTTTAAAGAAACAAAAAAGAACTGACATTGGAACCAAAGGTGTGTCTTGAGTCTTATTTTCAGTTGAGTTTTAGTGTTGAGTCTGGACCATTTTGTTCTCTCATAGTCCCTTCCTGTGGTTTTACTCCTGCTATTAGGGTAACTGATCTTAGTACCCTGGATAATGTATAGATGTATATTGGAACTAGGGAAGGGAAAAGGAATACCAAAAATGAGAGACAAAGGATAAACCATTGCAAAACCAACCTTACAACTCATGGAGGGGGGAGGGAACTGGGAAGGCGGGAGATAGCAGAAAAATGAGGGAGGAGGTAACAAGTTGGATAAGTAATGTACTTGGCCTTACATATGAAACTGTAACTTCTCTAGCCCTATAATATGGATTCTTACTTGTTGGATTCTCAACTTCCTTTACCTGGGGAAAAAGGAACCTTGAACTCACCAGGTCACCTTGATAACTTGTAAAATTTTTTCATCATCTCCTTCCTCACCCCACCAAGTAAATGCAGGATCTAGGGAAACAAGGAGAATAGGGATTGTGGAACCTTGTCCCATAATGGGCTGATAAATGAAAATGAAAACCCACTGTTTTAAACTTATGGAGGTAGTTCCATAATGTGATCATATAATTACTATAATGCATAATTCATTCTAGTAACGAAATACTTTGGGCAAATGGGACTGAATCACTATTTTATAGAAATTCCCTCTTAAAATGTGACATTTCAGTACATACTCTAACATTCTTTTGTCTAGTATATCCTTTAGATTATACTAGGAAAAATAAGATATAAAGCTGGACAATAGGATGGAGGTAAAATGAGCAGAGACCATTTTATGTTTGGAAGACATGAAAAGACATATTTGTATTGATTTTAGATATCAGCTAGCAAATACATTTACAGTCAAAATTTTATATTGTAATGTAAATCCATATATTTTCATTCTAAATGTTTGTCCTTACTATAGGGAAAGAAGGCAAATTGATGACATCACCACAAAACTCCCTGTTGTTAACTATCTAACTATTTGTATAACAGGAAAAGAGTGGTAAGTTGATGGATACTAGTTTAAAGTAGGTTAAGTTCCTTATGGGTAGGATAGTTTCTCATAGTCCAAGCTGTAAACAGCATGGTGCTTACTGCATTTTTTTTTTTTGATAGCTCACATTACAAAGAAACCTTGCAACAGGTGCTCCATAGGGAAGAAGGTTCTGAAAAAAAAAAACAGACTAGATGAGAAATGAATGAATGAAAATCAATATAATTTTTGTAAGTAGAAAGTTCCAATACCCATTGTTACAAACATGATGATTATACGTACTTGTTATAATTAAAGATGGAAGACTTCTAAGGTGATATGGAGTCCAAGTTTCCTTCATGGAAAACAAAAATGGACTCCAGGTAACCATTTCTAATGCCTTAGTCTGTTTTCTATAATAGAATTCCAGGGGCTGGGTAACTTATGTTCCTGAAATGCAGAAAGTCTAATAATAATGTGCTAGCATCTGGCAAGGGTCTTCTTGTTTCATCATCCCATAGTAGAAAGTGGAAGGACAAGATGGCATGGGAAAGGCAGCAGGGAAAAAAGGAACCAAGCATTCTTTTATTTAAGGAACCCCATTCTGGCAATAGCAGCTCTCATCAACTTATAAGGTTAGACCCTCATGATTTAATCATTCTTAATGGTCCTACTTTCCAACACTGTTGCATTGAGGACTAGGTTTCTAGTCTTGGGGTTTGAACTCAGGGATTCATACTTTCTAGATAGACATTATCACTTGAGACATGTCTCTAGTTCTACAAAGCTAGGTCTTTTTGGTCCTTTCTAATTTTGTATTTCTCTCCTCCTATACTTTCCGTTCTATATTTTATAGAAATGAAAACCATTTGTGTGGAAGGTGTGAGCTGTGAGAACTGTGACATTTTTCTTCTTACAGTTCTCACTTACGTCACAACTGGTCTGCCTCTGCATGTGCCAATATTTTCCAAATGTCATCCTAACTCTTGGTCTTTATCTCAGCTTTCCAGATTACCTAAAGCTTTATTTTATTTTCACCATAGATATTTTGAGTGTTTTTATGTCTCAGAGTGTGCCCTTTGGCTACTAGATAGCTTAGTGACAGACTAAGCCACAAAAGCTATATGAGACAATTTATCTTGCAGAATTAGGGACAAAACTCACAAGAAATACTTCTGTCTTTGGTGGAACCTCAATAAACTGCTCAGGGCTGGGAGTATGGCCTAGTGGCAAGAGTGCTTGCCTCCTACACATGAAGCTCTCAGTTCGATTCCCCAGCACCACATATATGGAAAACGGCCAGAGGGGGCGATGTGACTCAAGTGGCAGAGTGCTAGCCTTGAGCAAGAAGAGGCCAGGGACGGTGCTCAGGCCCTGAGTCCAAGGCCCAGGATTGGCCAAAAATAAAAAATAAAAAAAAAATAAACTGCTCAGTACTCATTCTTTAAAATTTTATTGAAAATACAATTAATACATACTAATTGTACATATTAATAGACATTGCTGTGACATTTCAGATTTTTAAAAAATGATCAGAACAAAGAAGTTAGAAGAAAAACTTGAGCTCAAAGAAAAGCTGAGTTTTTGATAAATTCCAATTAGGCACATTTGCTATGTACATATAGCTTACATGAATTAGATAGACTATGTTTTTATGAGCAAAATCACTACACTCAGTAGTAACTTGGCAGAAGACACATATGCAACAGTAAGTGAATGACTATTAAGCATTCTGCATTTTTAACTAAATAGGATATAATTTTAAGCAACTGAATATACCTGGGAGTATCTTATTTTCAGAGCAAAAATTATAACTAAAAATCAATAGTACTGTTACTAGATCAAAGTTTATATTCTGTACAAATATAGTAGTTGTAAGTAGGAAATTTATTTCAGCTAATTAAATGCATGAATTGTTTAAAAACAAAGTGAAGCAAGTCTAGGTGCTGATAATTAATAACAAATAATCGACTTGCTTGATATGTGTTTTGTATATATAAACACACACAGATATATAGTTAGTTTGTTATACTTTAGTAAAAAGATGTTTTAGAAAACCATTACTAGAAGAGGATATGGGTGGCTCATGCCTGTAATCCTAGCTGGTCAGGAGGCTAAGGTCTGAGCAATGAAGTTTGAAGCCAGTCCACACAGAAAAATCCCTAAGACTTCTTTTTTTTTTTGGCCAGTCCTGGGCTTTGAACTCTGGGCCTGAGCACTGTCCCTGGCTTCTTTTTGCTCAAGGCTAGCACTCTGCCACTTGAGCCACAGCGCCACTTCTGGCCGTTTTCTACATATGTGGTGCTGAGGAATCAAACTCAGGGCTTCATGTATAAGAGGCAAGTACTCACCACTAGGCCATATTCCCAGACCCATCTCAAGACTTTTATCTCCAATTAACCAGCAAAAAGCTAGAAGTGAAGCTGTAGGTCAAATGGTAGAGCACCAGCCTTGAGCAAAGAAGCTAAGGAAGAGCATAGGTTTAAGCCCTAGTATTGGTACCAAAAAAGAAAAGCTATTACTGTATGTAGTATACAGCAATGACTTCTGAGTCTGTGATAGTTGGTATGGTAGTTTATCACAGACAATTTTTGGCAATTTTTACTTGTCTTTTAGGACAGGGTCCAGGTTGTTCTGCACCTCTCAATCCTCCTGTTTTAGCTACTTAAGTGCTGGGATTATAGGCCACAGAGACACCTTGGAAAAGAGAGAACAGCAGCAAAGGTTGTGTATGAGGAAGAAACAAGCTGTTATATTTAAGGAACAGGTAGGGAGCCACTGTGGCTGCAGATGAGGTCACAGACCACCTCATGGGTCACCAAGAAGCCTTTGTTTTTCAAACTGAGAGAACCGAGAAGATTCTGGAGGGCTGTGTATGCAGGGACAAGATGATATGACTTACACTTCAAGGATATGGCTATTCAACAAACACAAGGAAGCCAGTTAAAAGGCTATTGCAATTGTAATGGATAGAGACATTGATAGTTTGGACCACAGTAGTACAATAAAGACCCATAGGAAGTGATCAGATTCTGAATTTATTTTGAGGGCAGAGCCAACAGGATTTCCTGAAGGATTAGATGTGGGTTTTGAGAGGAAGAAAGGAGTCAAGGACAACTCCAAGGTTTCTGGCTTGAGCAATTGGAAGAAAGGAATTGCCAACATTTAAATAAAAAGATTTGCTTAATAATCCAGACTTCCAGCTTCTTTCAAAATACTAGAAAGTCTGGTCAACTGCACAACTGCATTTTTCACACAACAAAAATGAGAGAGCAAAGAAGCAGCTGGCCCATTGAGACAGGAAACTGGTTCTTTCACCAGTAACCCCATTCCTATTCTTACATCTGGGTAGCACAAACAGCCCTCCCTTTGTACCTACCTACCTCTTGTAAAAGCTTCAGTTTAGTGTTCTTGCCCCAATGAACATTCTAGGTCAATGATTTACCATTTGAGACCTACCCACTACTAGCTCTTCATTATTATTTTGAACTGTCCATTTGTAAGTATATTTTGTTTCTAGGAAACATCATATCCTTCATTAAAGTGAGTGAGGAATGAGAAGTATTGGAGGAAGAGAGGGAAGAAGGAAAGTAATTAAAATAATCTGTCCAACCCAGTATTAAGAAAGTTAGCATCTATAGTTTGTGAAAATGATCAAATAAATATAAATCTCATTATCCTCCCTCAATCTTACATAGCTTTGCCTTAAAGGCCTGTGCCCTTTAAAAGTTAGCTTTACATCAATAAAAGTAGCCACAAACATATGGAGCTTGCTACCCGACAGGAAGAAGAAGGTCTACAGTTGACATAGGACAATTCTTCCACACAGTTTCTCTTAACTAAGTGTGCTCATTTACAGACAGAAGTGATCAATCTTCTGACTCTAAATAACTGCCTGTGATAAGGGATCTGTAAGAAAGAATTGGAAGAAAAATGTGTTACTTGGCAAGTGGATCTCCCTGCCCACTTATTACAGGAGAAGCTTATGTTCTAAGATGTTCCAAGGATGTTGAAAATTGCAGACAATATTGAACCCTATATATACCCTATATCTTCCCTTAAGTATAAAGACAGTTTTTTAAAATCAATGAAACCTTCATTTTCATCATCAGACAAACACAATAAAGTGTCAGAATAGCAGCCCTCCTATGAAGCATGGACAATAGTACCTTAGGAGTCAGTACATGAAGCCTGGCTACTAACTGTTGCTCCTTAACCTTACAGAAGCCTCCATATAATTATCCTGACTCCATCTGTGCAATGAAGATTGTGTGGCAAGAACAGAATCATAAAACTTTGAAACTGACCAAGAAAAACTATCCCTTGAATGCAAGAGGTTAGAGGGCCATTCTGTTATATATCTCATGCACTCCTTCCAGCTACTGAGAGTTGTGACTGGTCCTATGCCTGCTTGTTACATTGGATTCATTATGGAAAGTTCATAAAGATATTTGTAAACTGAAAAAATGAGTGAAAGGCAAGAATTATTTTCTATGAAACTACATTGCGTAGTTTGAGGAACCCTGATAAAGGGAAATGATGTAAAGTAGCCATCTAGGCATCAGGAGGTTATACACAGAAATCATAAAAATCGGGAAGAATTTTTTCTTTAGTCTTGCCCTACAAGAGCAAAAGTTAAGCAAAGTTGAACTGAGAAACCATAGCAAATGCACTCATTAAGGTGTAATTAGTGTAAGAAAAAGGTTAGGAAATCGTAATCAGTGGACCTATAATCCAAGAAGAGGATTCTACTACTTGTAGGAAAGGGAATAAGAAACGTGGTAAAATGTTCTTACTTAAATGTTCTTATTTAAAACCAGATGAAGTAAGCAACAAAGACAATGAACCAGTTTTCCAGGAAAGAGCTAAGGAGAGAGATGGGGAATAGGTCAAGGGCTGGAGGAAGGAAGACATAGGGACAGACATCCCCCCCTCTTTCTCTCACATATGTATATAAACAATATATAATAAAATATAATAAATACACAATTATGACACATAATATATATAAATATATAGATAGGTGTGTGTGTGTGTGCGTGTGTGTGTGTGTGTGTACTAGAACTGAGGCTTGACTCAGGACCTATGCTTCACTGAGTTTTCTTGTTCATGGATCAAGATTTACCACTAGAGATATACTGATATTCTGGTATTTTGTTAGTTAATTAGAAATAAAGTCTCTAGGACTTTTCTGCCCAGTGTTGCTATAAACCTTGAACCTCTAATTTTAGCCTTCTAAGTAGCCAAGGTTACACATATAAACCACTGGTACCCAGCTACTACTTTGTTTTGATAGTCTGGTATAGCCTTGCCATTCTGTCAGGTAAGGGAAGCATGAATCCACCTGTGTGAGAATCTGTGCAGGTTGTTCTTCTCTGTCTTAAGATTTCTTTACTGGTTTTTCCCTTGGCCTTCTGTCACCAATATGTTTTATGGTTGATAAAACTGCTTTCTAAGTGATAATATATGTTGAATATACCTGGGCTAGACACATTGTGCATCGAACAGAATAATTTGGTTTTCTGAGGGTAGGGTATTTACAGCATAGGTGTTCTAGGTAGAAATAATAGTTTTCAACCATTTTCAAAACCAGGCCTGTAATTTTCTGCAGCATACCATGACATCATGGTTTATACAAGGCCAACTCCATAAATCAAGCCTTACCTAATTAGAGATTCTTCTGCAAATCTACATTATTAGAGCAAATAAGTAAAGCAGCCGAGGCAATAATACAAGCCAGATCTGTTTACAAAAGTGTTTCTTTTTTCTCCCAAACTCTCTTAGTCTTACTACCACTTTTAGATCTTCCACATTTAGTAAATTACAGACTCAGAGCATTTCTTTTAGTCTGACTTCACTTTCAAGGAATTCTTCAATTAACTTTACGTTGCTTTAAGCTCTTCATCCAACGAGAAAACAATCTGTGGTTTCTGACTCCTCTGTGTGCCAATGGCTGCCATCCATGTTTGACTTTCAGACACACTGTCTCTTGAGAGCCAGGCTCTGTTTGCGTAAAGCCAGCCAGTTGTCATAGCATTTTGACAAGCATTATAGAAAAACAAAGAACAATGCTCAGTGGTAGCTAAACTGGGGGGCGGGGGGGAGGATTACCACTGCAATAGGAACTACAATGAGGACACACATGACATCTGTAACCAACTATCTGGCCTGGGCCAGAAAGCAGCACATCTGTCACTTTCCTCTGAGACCTTTCCATCCTGAGGGACCATCTCTTTACCATCAATTACTTCTTTTTCTCTTCCCTTCTTCCTGGATGGTTAAAACATCTAAAGCTGTATCTACTTTAACAACAGGCAAGAATGTCAGTGGAAATCTAAAAAGAGGTTGCATGGACTTTGTGGTGGTTATGGTGAATCCAGTGTCAGATCTTCAGCCAAATACAGTGTAATAAAAAAGTATGAACTCAGACATGAGACTTCAGTCCAAAATCCGGAATTTCCTCTGCTCTGTTATAGCACCTCATTTTTGTTTTGTTTTGTTTTTGCCTCTTGAGGCTCATTCACTGATGCTTTAAAATATGTCTGCATATAACAACTGGGCAGCAGAAAATAACTCTGGGATCAAATGGTGGAAGCAAATGATGACTGTTGAAGAAAAAGATCCTTAGGTTTTCTACCTATCTCATCTGCATCAGGCTGAATAGAACTTGCTTTCCTTTCCTTTCCCAAGTGCTTGGACAGTTTGTGAGTGATCCACAAATACATCCACGTTCATCCTATGAGAGACTTGAGAATCTAAGAGCATAACATACGAAGGATGATACTGAAACTTTTGAATACTCAAGTCCCAAATGAGATGTGCTATTTTTCAAAAACCATGTTCAGTGCCATGTGTATAATGGAATGTACAGTTCTTGAAATGGCAGACCTATCTAAAGCACTGGAATGAATATTCTCACAGAATACTCATCACCATGAGCATACAAGAGAAGAGCCAGAAGAGCTAGAATGCATAAATAGGCCAGGTGAAATGCTGGGGTTGATACTAGACTTGGCACTGGCATAATGGAGACTGTCAATGGAGGGGAGTGTCAATGGAGTTGTTCATTCTTTTTAAGCAGAACTGTGCTCCTCTCTCACTGCTACTGCTAACTCCCTGAATTAGAGAAGGATTCTGAGTAAACTCAAAGTTATTCTAATACCATTCGTTTTTGGTCTTTTCAGTTTTATTTTTAAAAATCTTCACATGAAGTTTAGTATGCATTTGGTTATAAATGAATGCAAATGCTTTGTGGATGAGTATAGCTATGTCTGTCTGTGTTTCTTTCCCTCTCTCCTCTTCCTTGCCCCTCCCAACCAAAACTAAACCAATCCAAACCAAACCAAAATCTACGAAACCAGCCTTCTCAGCATCCTATTTTCTGTTCTCCATTGAACAGAGCATATCAGACCTACTTTCATTAACTTGTAAATCAATTTCCATTAGTAAATTAATTAGTAACACAACTTCTCATTAGTCACTTAATGAAGTTTCCAGAATGTATGGAAAGGTTGGGCAAGGCAAGGGAGCTCTCTAAAAACCTTTCCTTGGATATTGAATTTAGATGTCTATTCGAGACATAAAAAAAAAAAAATACAAGCAACCAAGACACCTGATAAAAACTTCACTGACTTGCTGAATGTAGCTCAAGCCTTTCTTGTCTTTTTGTTATTTCTGGTACTCAGATACTCTATGTAAAATAGGATGTTACAGGGACATTCTCTCCTCCAAGTAACTCTGGGAAGGGCTCTATTCCTCTAGAAATTTCTTACTTAGCCTGTGCATCATAATAAGCTTAATGTTATTAATTTTTTGAGTCAGATAGTGAAGACATCAAACTTGGAAGGCAATAATCAACCAAAGAGGATAGACTGGATAATACAGAATTTGAGTTTTCTCTTTTACACATTCTCCAAAGAATGAATTGACTGTTTAAGAAGAGTTCGATGATGTATTACCAGAGACTCAAGTACTTTCAACAGTTTTGTTTGATGCACTGAAAAGCAGTGCTGTGGGGAAACACATACCCTGCAGCACTGCATATGAGTGCAGTCAGCTGGGGAATTCTGCATTAGGATTTGAGGTCTAGACAATGGACAGGTCTTGAAAAGTAGCGACTGGCACTAGGAAAACGTCATTCATTATTACCTGAGAACAAAATACCTGAGAACAAAATACCTCCTAACCACAAATAGTGATGTATATTAGCTTGGAAATTTTTAAGTTAAGTCAGTAAAAATGAACATTAAGACCATTTACAGGGCTGGGATGTAGCTCAGTGGCAAAGCACTTGCCTAGCAAGTGCAACGTCCCGGGTTCAATCCCCAGTACCAATAAAGAAAAGACAAAAATAAATAAATGGTTAAAAAAAAAAAGATCATTTACGAATACAGTCAGTTTCTACAGATTTTCAACCTGCTGCTATTCCTTTTGATAAAAGTAGAACAGGAGATGTCTATCTTTTAGGCCTCAGCAAAAGACACATGAAGTCCTCAAAGAGAACGGCTAAAGCAATGTTGCCTTCAGTGTGCCCTTGCCTTCTTGAGCCTGAAGAAGAGATTCTGTCTCTAGGATGGTGGCACCTATTTTTCTTCAGAAGTTCAGTGACTACAGAGGGAATGTTTAGTTTCTCTAGTGTCAACATGTACAGATTTTGAACTTGGAGCTTAGAGCATCTGTCTATAAACTAGTCATCTTCTAAGAAATCATATCTGTTAGAAGTCCCAGCTATAAGAATATCTAAAGTAATTTATTTGTAAAACTGTAAACAGCAAAAAATTAGATGGAATCAAGAGGATGAAGGAGCAATGACATAAATGGAGACATAGGACTTTTAAAAGGTTACATGGGGAATGAAGACATTAAATGTCACTTAAGTTTAGAAAATAAAATCATAAGATACATGATAGTTAGAGAAGCTCTGATTACAGTAAAGCTTTCCAGGGAATAGGAACATATGTACAACTCTAACCTAGGATGGTTTCTGAATTATGGATATTACTCAGAAACGAAAATTGCATATTATATCTAGAACTCTCTTGACATCCCTTTTTTGTGTGTGTGCCACATTCTCTTGCCTTCATTCTTACTAAAACCACTCCTTCTAATTGGGAGTGCTGGGAGGTGGGGAAGCGCGACCCCAGTGTTTTGTAATTCTCTTCTATAAATTCCAAGTGAAGGAAGTGGCACTGTGGCTCAAATGGTGGAGTGCTACTAGCCTTGAGCAAAAAGAAGCCAGGGACAGTGCTCAGGCCCTGAGTTCAAATCCCAGGACTGGAAAAAAAACAAAACCAAACAAAAAATTCCAAGTGAATAAAAAAAGAGAAAATAAGTCATAAAAACCTCATGGATGATAACATATGAAACAATTTCTTCCTCCTTAATTTTGTGACAACAGCTTGAAAGACAGATGCTAGTCTTATACAAACATATTGTATATACTGTTTAAAAAGAGAAAACTTTTAAAGAGAAAATGAATGGCAAGATAATCAACAGTTCTACTCTAGAGGTCCACAGGTAATTCCAGATAAGGAAAGTATTTTGCTGCTGCATTAAGTATATAAAGATATCACAATTTAACTTTATATGTTATGTTATCCACGGATTCTCAATTTTTTCCATTGATGTTCTAAAAAGATCTCAGGGTTCATATTGCTAAGTATATGTACGAGGTACACAGTGGAATTTCAATCTTTGGTTATTATGGTGACTCTCGCTGTCATTTGATAAGGCAGGTGCCATGTTTATGAGACTGTGTAGGGAGGGATAAAGACAGGAAGTAGTTGAAGGGACGTGATGTTCTAACATTTACTAATATGGCTTCCCTCACTATATTGTGGCTCACTTGTTGCTGCTTCACTGCATTGCAGGTTTTAAAAAAATATGTAAATAGTGATGTCTCACTGATTGCAGGAGTTACGTCCCAGAGACCCCCACAATAGGTGAAAATCCACAAAGCAACAGCATTATAGAGTTGTCTCTTGATAGATTGCAATTCACTTACTGATACTTTGTGGATTTTCACTGATGGCAGGGGTACCTCCTGCAATAAGTGAGGGATCACTGTAATAGAAGAAATAACTATAAAATAGGTATGAGTAACATGATCACTGGGAAGAGCTAAAATCTCATCTAACTCCATTGTTTCACCTGCATCAGAGACCTAGAAAACTTTGCTGACCTCACACTTGAACACAGTATTTTTCCTGCCTGTTACAATAATAAACTGATTGGATCAGGGGTCTCGACCATTCATTTGAAGCCTAACTGAAAGTCAGATAAGGTTATATAATTAAAAAATATTTTTTAAATTGATTTCTCATGGTTGACATTTTCAGGACAGGCCATTTTGATAAGGGAAGGCAAAGAGGGAAAGAAGAGAAGGCTTAAGAATTCTTAACTAATCATAGAATCTATAAAGAGAAAAAAGACATAGAATTAAAAACAAAACAACTGAACTATAATCCTTTAAAGGTGTTAGTACTGTTCTCAACTTTCTCCAGGTAACGTAAGAAGGTCCTAAAATAAATCCAACAAAGATAAATTTCTCTCTCCGCCCCCCCCCCTCTTTTTTTTTTGTCGGTCATCAGGCTTGAACTCAGCACTGGGCTATTTCATTCAAGGTTACTGCTCTACCACTTTGAGCCACAGCTCCACTTTCAGTTTTCTGGTGATTCCTTCTCCAATTAACCAGCCTGAGCTGGCTTTGAATTGCAATCCTAAGATTTCCGACTCCTGAGTAACCAGGATTACAGGTGTGAGCCACTAGCACCTGGCTAAAGTTATTTATTTGTATAAGACATTTTAGAGCTTTTTCCAAGCCTATCTGTACCATGAAGCTTTAAGTGCTTCCAGCCCAACAAAAGATAAAGTTGAGGACATCAAGACACAGAGTTAGAATATCTGGGAACTAATGGGAGAAAATATTGTGACCTAAACTCATGGTATCCAAAATAGACAGGCATTTGAAACAAAGCAAAAACCAAAGTAATTCAATAAAAAACAGCAAAGGACTTGTACACATCCATGAAAAGATGTTCAAAAGGTAGAACACTTTCATTATCATTACTGTACAGCATGATAACCATAATAAACAATAATATTGTATACTTGAAAATTTCCAAGACAGTGGATCTTAAATCTTCTCACCACACAAGCAGAAATGTGTTTCAAGTGATGTGCATGTTAATTACTTGATTTAATCATTCTATAAGGTATATATGTCAAAACATCATGTTGTATATATGCTTTAGTAAAACTAGGAAAATTGTAGAATTGGTTAGAGGTGTATTTTAGAATGGAAACAAAAAGAAGATGGTCATCCTATCTTCTGTCTATGTAAATACTTGAATGGCGTTGCTACCATAATATGCTTAGTAGAACCGGAAATCAATCCATCACTGGTGATGTTCTCATTTCACCTTGGGCCAAGCACAGATATATGCCTTTTCTGATGATAGTTTAGGTGAATTAAAATGGAACAGGTATATGAAAGTCTAAATTACATAAGAGGCAGGGCTATCTGAATTCCTGCAGATGCTCTGGAGTTTCTTGAAATTTCCTCAATATCAGGAAGGAATTTTAATCCTAGATGCTCATAATCTTTAAAGTTATTTGTGTTCCTTAAAAGTTTAGCAACTACCATGCTTGATTTGGGGCTTTTAATGACATCAGTGAGAAACCAGAGAAATTCTTAGGAAAGAAAATGGAAAATTTTTATTATTTTTTTTCTTTTTTACATATACATGTCTGGGAGGCTTTTTGATTGGTCACCCAAAAGGAATTTTACAGTCTCTTAGTGTGAATATGTAAAAGGAAGTAAGTTTTAGATATTTCATTCCTTTAGAATATGAAAGATAGATAAAAATCTTACAAATTGCACTCAAGTGTAGTATCAACCAATATAATTTTTGTTTGCTTTTTGAGTACTCTGAGTTAAAGGCTACTATTTTACTCTACAACAACCTTGATGTCCACACATCCTCCTCCTCACAGAAACTAAAACAAATCTTTAACTTGGAACACTGAAATTGGTATGGAAATTATTAGAATATTAATAGGCAAATATGACCATACAATGTATGTTGCTGAACATAGGGAAGGAACTTCATTCTAACTCCTGTTTTCTGTTTCCTCTGTTAAATAACTAAGTTTATAAGTGAATAAATACTTGAAGACAAACTATGATGCAAAAGAAACTTTTCAGATGACATAAACACTTCAACAGGCATGATAACATTTTTTACTAAATAGAATCAGAAGTCACTGCTGTAAACTTAGTGGTTCTTTGAAGGAAATACAGTCCTTTTTAATTACAGGAACCTTTCTACTTTTTGGAGTTGAAAAAAGCAAAATGATGAAGACCACTATAAAGAGATAGATAACTTTCAAAACCATGTCCTTGATATGGAAATAATACTCAGTTACATGCCCTTCCTCTTGCTTCCCATGCCCTTCTTGCCTTTTCTGCTTCCAAGTCAGAGTACACTACTCTATAGGGCTATGGGAAAACACAGATTGAGAAGTCACAAAAATGACAGTTTACATCATTTGATAAAAATAGTAATACATTACCAAATGGAAAATTCCATCAAGTGCAATGTCACTCGAATCAGATGACTTACCTAAAAATAAGAAAGACAGAAAAATATGAAAACTTGGTATTATACTCAACCCTCCCTATACTAAAATACATGGTAGATAGGTTCACAACTGCTGGGCAATCCAAAATAAGTAAAGTATACCTGATCAGGAAATACCAATTCCTTTAAAAAGAAACTAGTAAACACACAGCAAAAGCAGTGGGTGGAAGAAAGCAGTATTTACTCTCAAATCACTTGGCTCTTCTGTATATTTTTAAGTTGTTGGTTTTGAAAATGTAAACACATAAACATTTAAGTTCACAGCTAAACTCTGCGACAGTTTATGCAAAGAGGCACCTTCTTTCTCAAAATCTCTGGTTACTGTTTTAAAGAGAGATTGTCAAAGCCACAAGCTTTCAAATTCTTTTGCCTACTATGAATTCAGTAAAAGGTTGCCAATGTACCAAGTGCCATTGTAATTTCCTCAGTTGATTTTTCTTTCCCCTTAACACTTAAGATGTTTTAGCTGTTTGCTTTTTTATTTTCCAGAGTGAATAGTGATGGTCATGAAAGGTGCCAGATTAACAACCTGGGGAAATTAAGAACTTGCTCTATCAAGAGAAAAGGCTCAGAGTACGGAAGTGATGAAAGGTTCTCCTATACTGTGCTTGACTGTGTATGTTGGGCTTTCAGCCTCAGCTGTCCCAGTCCTCCAGTTTTCATGGCCCATTAACATCTTTCACTGCTTGGGTTGCTAACAATCTCGTTCTTGTTTTTAATGTTATCATTGTTATTATGACTGCTACTGTAAGTTCTAATTTTCTCAGCAAAATTATGTGGATAATGATATTAGCTGACAATTTGCTTAAGGGCAACTGGGAAAATAAACTGGGTTGAAAATGGGCCTTATATTCTTGGTAATATTATGAATTTGGTTGAAATTAATAAATTTCTAATTTAGATAGGAGGCAAAATGTTGTATTTTAGGTTCAAATAGGCCTCACTAAACTCAGTCACCTCAATTCACTTTGAGGTCTCATCCAGAGACATTCTGATCGTTAAAAGATATATATTTTATCTTTCTTTTTAATTCTCCTGTAAACCAGTCAATTTTATTATTTGTTAGCAACTACTGTACAGGTTTGGTAGGTGTTGAGGCTAAAATTACACATGAAATCCGAATAACAGTGTCAAGTAGAGAAAAGTATACCTTAATTTACAGATATTCCAGGCTTCTGGACTGTCTAAACATTTTTCAATTATTAATAAATCTCTCTCATGCCTAGACATCTATGAAATCATTTTGCTTTAACTAATTAGATACATATAAATGGTTTATTATTGATACTATTCTAGCTCTTCATGTAAAAATCATGACTGTTGGTGAGATCAAGCCAAAAATCTTCCAAGTCTTTTGCTTCTAAGAACAAGAAGATCAAGCCTAAAAAAAATATGCAAAACAATGGAACCAAGGAAGGACAATACTGAATGCTGCTGACTAGCATGCCAATTACTTAGGAATTATTTGAAAATATCACAATATTAATTCCACACTTGTACCTTTGCCATTGTACTCATTGTCAGACTAAATTTTCTGTAGCTAGAGAAAATTTCCATCTTCACATGACCAGCCCTATCATTTTCACTCTCTAGAGGTGCTGGGAAATGAGAATTGCAGGGTACCTGTGACCAGAGAAAACAGGCGGTAACATTTAGTTAGATGAAGGGTGCCGTGGCTGCATCTCATTCAGAAATCTTGGAAAATTTTTGCTGAGGAGCCTTTGGGTGTTTTCCTTTTTTATGTTAAAAAATCTTTTGCCATGCATAGACTTTATCAGGCAAGGCCTTATGGTATTAAAACACTGGGCACTGACTCAAGTCTATGCTATTGCTGGCAGTGGATCTAATTGGGAAGGAGGGGTAGAGCAGTCACCTTTATCAGGAATGACCTTAATTGTGGAAAGGCTCCTTCTGCCCCTCTGCTCAAGCAGCCTTACTGAAAACCTTAAAACCAGATGTGAGAACAAAGATTATCTCCAAAAGCAGGAGCAATTTATTGTAATTATGTTAGGATAAGCATCAGGAAGGTGGAAAATATTATGCCAACTTAGTAGCTGAGGGCAACACCCTGTTCACAGGTCCCAGGCAGTGTGTCAGGGAAGCCGGCCTAATCTTCAGGGAAGGCCGAGTTTACTAAATTTAAGAAAACTGGAACCGGGCTGGGAATATGGCCTAGTGGCAAGAGTGCTTGCCTCCTACACATGAAGCTCTCGGTTCGATTCCCCAGCACCACATATATGGAAAACGGCCAGAAGGGGCGCTGTGGCTCAGGTGGCAGAGTGCTAGCCTTGTTCGGGAAGAAGACAGGGACAGTGCTCAGGCCCTGAGTCCAAGGCCCAGGACTGGCCAAAAAAAAAAAAAAAGAAAACTGGAACCAAACTAGTCAGAAAAATTGATGGCCAGATGGTATGCAATACCTAATGGATGGTAGTGGCATGCTTCCCAATAGACACCAACAGATAGCTGCCTCCACTCCCTCAATGGCCAGCTCTTGCTAAATTCATGTTGCTACTTGGATGGCTAACATATCTCTTCCAATGATATTTGTCAGTCCTGTATCATTAACAGTAACAAAGTAACAAGGTTCATTTTACCTATATAAGACTTAACTGATCCAAAGCACTTTAGGGATCAGCCTTGACTTGTAAAGAGACCAAAGCCTGTGTACTTTATGGACCAATACTGGCCTCTTTGCCATAGCCACCACGAATCTCCTAGTCCTTTTCTTCCTTGCTTAATGATATTTTACAAGTTTCTACAGACTTTTTTCTTCTTCCTCCTCCTCTTGCTTCCTCCTTCTCTTCATCTCCACCGCCCTTCTGTCCCCCCCTCCCTTGGGAGATTTGCTGTAGGGAGTTTCAGAATTTGATACTTCATAAAAATGATCTGTGGCAAAAATCAGTTTTATGGCCATTTATGTTAATAAGACCATGCTCTTCCAGTTAAATGAAAAGTTAGGCAGTAAGGTAGTTTTCATCTTTTTTTTTTTTTGCCAGTCCTGGGACTTGAACTGAGAGCCTGAGTACTGTTCCCTGGCTTCTTTTTGCTCACTGCTAGCACTCTACCACCTGAGTCACAGCACCACTTCTGGCTTTTTTCTATATATGGTGCTGAGGAATGGAACCCAGGGCTTCATGTATATGAGGCAAGCACTCTACCACAAGGACATATTCCCAGCTCTGAAAATTTTCATGTGAAAGATAAAAATAGTAAATACAATACTGAAATTGTTGATTGTCATAGTTACTAAAAGCAAATAGAAGTAATAAAAGACTTTAGAGCAGAAAATGACAGGTGATTTCTCTATTTTTCCAATTTCAAACATCAAGCCAAATTATAAATATGAATATGTTCATGTTTTGAACATAAATTCATACAAGAAGACCAAATAAAATTATTTCAAAGCAAGTTATTTTTTATCCTTCACAATGCACATTAAAGGTAGCCTAATTTCCTGATAATGGACATTCTTACTGGGGTGAGGTGGAATCTCAATGTTGTTTTGATTTGCATTTCTTTTATGGCCCGTGATGCAGAGAACACTTCTTCATGTGTCTCTTGGCCATTCTATTTTCCTCTTCAGAGAAGTCTCTTTTTAGGTCTTTAGCCCATTTTTTGAGGGAGCCATTGGTTCTTTGATGATTTATTTTGGAGTAATTAAATTTTTTTTTCATTAAAAAATTTTTATTGTCAAGGTGATGTATAGAGGGGTTATAGTTACATATGTAAGACAATGAGTACATTTCTTATCAAACCTCTTACCTCCTCCCTCATTTTTCTCCCTTTCTCCTTTGTCTCACCATTTTGTTACTCTTATTCACCATGTTATATACTTAGTGTATTTTTTCTGAATTAATTACTTATTTATTGTCAAAGTGATGTACAGAGAGGTTACAGTTTCATATGTAAGGCAGTTAGTACATTTCTTGTACAATTTATTTCCTCCTCCCTCACTTCCCCTCTCCCTCTTTTCCTCCCCCCCCCCACCTCTGAGTTGTTCAGTTAGTTCACACCAAATGGATTTGTAAGTATTGCTTTTGGAGCCGTTTGTCTTTTTAACCTTTGTATCTCAATTTTGATATTCCCTTTCCCTTCCCTAGTTCTAATACCAGTATATACAGTATCCAGGGTACTCAGATGAGATATAACGATAGCGAGGGGACAACCACAAGAAGGGGATACAACAGTTCTACATATATTTTAGGTACGAGTCCTTGGTCTGTTTCATGGCTGGTAAAGATCTTCTCCCAATCTGTGGGTTTTCTACTTATCTTGCAAGCTATGTCCTTTGCAGTGCAGAAGCTCTGCAGTTTGATGCAGTCCCATTTGTCCAACCTTTCTTTAATTTGTTGCATTTCTGAGACTTTATTAAGGAAGTTTCATCCTGTACCAAGCAGCCCAAGTGTTTGTCCTGTTCGTTCCTGTAGTGATTTCAGGGTATCTGATTTTACTTCGAAGTCCAAATGCTGGAGGGGATGTGACCAAAAGGGAACCCTATTATATTGTTGGTGGGAATGTAAACTTGTTCTTCCACTCTGGAAAGCAGTATGGAGGTTCCTCAGAAGCCTAAACATAGAGCTCCCGTACAACCCAGCAGCCCCACTTTTGGGCACCTACCCAAAAGATTACAAGCAACATCACACTAAAGCCACCAGCACAACTAAGTTCATTGCAGTACAATTAGTCATTGCTAAAATATGGAACCAATCCAGATGCCCCTCAGTAGATGAGTAGATCAGGAAATTGTGGTACATATACACAATGGAATTCTATGCTTCTACCAGAACAAATGACACTGCCCCATTCATAAGGAAATGGAAGGACTTGGAAAAAAATCATACTAAGTGAAATGAGCCAGACCCAAAGAAACATGGACTCTATAGTTTCCCTCATAGGGAACGATTAGTACATGTCTATGATAGTCATAGCAGAAGATCACAATAGCTATTCCTGTATGAACACATAAGATGATGCTACGCGACATGAACTCCAAGTTATGGAAACACGTGGAATATCACTGTTACAATCATTTTCAACTTGCCATGTGAAACTGTACACTTTTTTCTTTTCTTTTTTCTCTTGTATTCCCTTCCCGTAGTTTTACCCCTGTTATCACTGTATCTGATCTTAGTACCATGGATACTGCATATATGGGTAATGGAACTGGGGAAGGGAAAGGGAATACCAAAATCCAGAGCCAAAGGATAAAAGGCAAATCATTGTAAAAGCAATCCTTACAAAACCATTTTGTGTAAACAAACTGTACAACTCATGGGGAGGAGAGAGAAATTGGGAGGGGGGAGGGGGGAAATGAGGAAGGAGGTAACAAGTTGGATAAGAAATGCACTTGCCTTACATATGAAACTGTAACACCTCTGTACTTCACTTTGACAATAAAGAAGAAAAAAAAAAGATAGACTAATTTAAAAGTTTTCAATGGTTAAGCAATTAAAGAGCTTAAGACAATGCATGGTTCTACCCACCCAGAATGCTTGTTTGCTTTGGTTAACATGCTGCTATTATTAATCTGATTATTTGATTGAAAACATCATCAGAAACATATACACTTAGCTTTAATTTTTTTTTTTTTTGGCCAGTCCTGGGCCTTGAACTCAGGGCCTGAACACTGTCCCTGGCTTCCTTTTGCTCAAGGCTAGCACTCTGCCACTTGAGCCACAGTGCCACTTCTGGCCGTTTTCTGTATATGTGGTGCTGGGGAATTGAACCCAGGGCCTCATGTATACGAGGCAAGCTCTCTTGCCACTAGGCCATATCCCCAGCCCTGATTTTTTTTTTTTTTTTTTTTTTTTTTGCCAGTCCTGGGGCTTGGACTCAGGGCCTGAGCACTGTCCCTAGCTTCTTTTTGCTCAAGGCTAGCACTCTACCACTTGAGCCACAGCACCACTTCCGACTTTTTCTATATATGTGGTGGTGAGGAATCAAACCCACGGCTTCACGTATATGAGGTGTGCACTTTTACCACTAGGCCATATTCCCAGCCCTAGCTTTAATCTTTAAATAGCAAATTTTAGGAGTTACTATGCAACCCAAATTGGAATTTTCTTACGGGAATATATAAGAAAAAGACAAGAAAAGCAAGCTGGATTCTCACATTACAAAACTCACTTTTAACAACACATATACACACACACAAACACAGACACAAAGGCTAAAACAAAAATCTGAGATTAGAATGAAGGTTTTCATAACTATATGGAAGAGATACTTTTTAAAGGGAGCCTTTGGGGCAGAAAGTTATAGATGATCAACAGTCAATGGCAGCAGAATCTGTTTTCTTTTTTCTTTTGACAGTGTTCCAATTTTGTTCCTGTTTTGACTGAGGAGAAATTAAAGGTGTAATACACAAATTTAGACATTTGTGAAGCTGAGCATCACATAGTTAACTTAGTGAGGTTGGAATGAAAAGAATGTACCCAGCAGAGCTGTGTCACCCAGTGAACATCTCCAAAAAATATGCCCAACAAGAGTTTTCCTAAGGCCTGTAAGTGTAGTTTTTCTAGGAATAGAAATTTTTAAAGGAATGGAATCCTTAGAACTATGTCTCGAAATTAGAACCTGCAGTAATTCCACCATAGAACCTTAACACTGAGGGACAGAATGAAACTCAGGAGAGCCCTGAGCCACCTACTTGTGAAGTACCAGCTGCACTAAGCTTACCTGGCAAGATCCACCTACCTCCCACCCAGCCGATAACTCAGGGAAACAGCTGGACCCAGCCACTGGGAAGAAGGAAGTGCATAGATTTCTAACTTGTTCTACATCTTGTTAGCTCTTAATCTTACATTGCTTATAAATGTAGAGGACAAATAACTAGTTACTTCAAAAGAAACTGAACTTTCAGCCAACAGTTCTTTACATAGTTTGTCAATTTATGATTGAGATCTGCATAGTATATTTATTATATATATAAACAATAGTATTTATATAGGGTTCAGCACAGCTACACTTGAAAGTGAGCACTTATAAGAAACTAATCAGTGATTATCCCCTACCAGTTGTTTCTACTGTCACAGATTACATAATTTGGCAAACTTTCTTTCCTTTCTATGTTATCTGCAGTATATCAAATTACTTTTAACATTTTATTGTCAAATATTTTAAATGCATAAACTGACTACAGTATCATGAAGAAAGAAACTAATAAGGTCAAAAAATAAAATATTGCTAGCTCCCCAGATATCCTCTAATGCCCTTGGCCTTTCCCTCTCCCCTGGAAGTAGCCATTATACTAAGTTTCATGATATCCCTGCTTTTCTTTATTGTTTTATCACAAACATTCAACCCTAAGCAATATATTGCTTAGTTTTACTCTTTCTCTTCAACTGTATGCAAATATAACAGTGTAATATATAATCTATTATGTTTGCTCCATTTGTTTAACATTGTTTTAATCCATAGGCTGTTTAGGTTGTTCATATAGCTGTAATTCATACTTTTGAGTTGCTATCTATTACAGTATTCCATTTAGCAATGTGTGACTATTTTGCAATTCTGCTATTTATGTCTGCTTTGCAGTTTGGACTTATAATACATGTATGAACATTCCTAATAAAACTTAAAAAAAAAAAGAATTGGCTGGGAATACGGCCTAGTGGTAAGAGTGCTTGCCAGGTATACATGAAGCCCTGGGTTTGACTCCTCAGCACCACGTATATGGCAAAAGCCAGAAGTGGTGTTGTGGCTCAAGTGGTAGAGTGCTAGCAGTGAGCAAAAAGAAGCCAGGGACAGTGCTCAGGTCCTGAGCTCAAGCTCTACAACTGGCAAAATAAAAAAAGAATAAGAATCCAATTTATCCAATAGTAATTATAATTACAGGGAGCTGCCAGAAAGAAAAAGAGTGTTGGCATAGGTATCCAAAAAGAATACCTATTCCAGTTATGAAGAAATTTGGAGATTATTGAACTAAATCAATCTTAAGACAATAAAAACAAAGAGCAGGTGAGTGGTAGAGGAAACATTAGTTGGGGATTGTTTCTGTACAGTCTCAACAGAGGTAGTGAAATTACAGCTAGCTTCTCTTATTGTCCCAACACACAGTTGCCTCAGGGCATATCCATTTCCCACACAACTTTGATTTTTTTTTTTTTTTTGCCAGACCTGGGGCTTAAACTCAGGGCCTGAGCACTGTTCCTGGCTTCTTTTTGCTCAAGGCTAGCACTCAGCCACTTGAGCCACAGTACCACTTCTGGCCGTTTTCTATATATGTGGTGCTGGGGAATTGAACCCAGGGCTTCATGTATACAAGTCAAGCACTCTTGCCACTAGGCCATAATCCCAGCAACCCCTCCCCCCCAACTTTGAGTATAATTAAGTTCATGTGGAGAACCATGGAAAAGCAGACTTTCTGAATTTATATAGTAGGCCTTCTTGGAAAAATTCAATTTGAAATGGCTCTTCTCTTGCCTGCCATTCTCCATTCGGGGTCTGGTATATATGGTTTGAAAAAGCAATAGTGGAGATAGGCAAATGTGGCAAAGAGATCGTACATAGAAAGTATTTATACATTAGAGGCAAATAAAACAAAGGATTAGGATCTTCAAAGTCAAGGAAAGCTGCTCTTGTATTATTCCCTCCTTGCAGTCCTTCCTTCTCTTAGGAAATTGCAGAAATTTCACAGAACACTTAAGTTTATCAATCTGTGGTAACTTTCTTTCTCTGGCTTTCATTTTAAACAAGCATCCAACAAGATTCTTACACAGTAAGGGTAAAGGAATCATTAGAGAACCTATCTTGAACTGAGCTTCCAGCTCAACTCTAATACAGCTCGTTTCCTAGTTATAGTTTTCAAGCATTCTTCTGTAGTTTACATTGAACGTAGGCCAATGAGCAACCTGAGAAAAGATAATTGTTACCAAGACTTCACTTTCAATAATGAAAGGTGTGATTAACTATACAAGTACAGGGGAAGAAAGGGAGTTGCCCAGGTTGTAACTCTACTTCCTTGAATAAGATAAAATTTGTATAATGAATGAGTTGGTTTCTCTATTCACAAGAATGAGTCTGGCTTTTTTTTTTTTTTTTTTTTTTTACTGTACAGAGGGGTTATAGTTAAATACGTAAGGTAGTGAGTACATTCCTTGTCAAACTTGAGTCTGGCTTTTTGGTATGACCTGAATGTAGCATTCTGGCACTCTTTAACAAACAGCCTCATAGACCAGCCTTAATTCCCCCAAAGGCAAGCAAATTTAAATCTAACTACAGAGAAAGGTAATAAAAGTGAAATGTACCTAATGGGTACAAGGCTTTGAGAATATGATTGCCAACAGACTCCAAAAATTGTCCTGGTACTCCTCTCTGTGATCAGTACCCTGTCAGTACCAGGGAATCTCAAGAGAGACCTGAAGCCAGAAGTCTTCATAATACTTGTGCTTCTACTTTCAAATCCCCCCATCCTACCTTTTAGAAAATACCATCACTTAGAACCTCATGCTCCATGCCCTCTCTTCCTGTAGCCTGCTATGATTTCATTCGATCCTGCTGATTTCTATGCTACGATATCTATGATATTAGCTGGGACTCCTTAATTCCTTGTATCTTGCTTCTGACTTTATGACATTATAATTGTTCTTTCAAAGGTCTCCAACAACTAGATTTAATCCAGTCTACAACCTTGATGAGTAACCTCACTGTACTTTTTACTTTTGGCCTCCCTTGGTTTTTTTTTGTTGTTTGTTTTTTGTTTTTGGCCAGTCCTGGATCTTGAATTCAGGGCCTGAGCACTGTCCCTGGCTTCCTTTTGCTCAAGGTTAGCACTCTGCCACTTGAGCCACAGCGCCACTTCTGGCTGTTTTCTATATATGTGGTGCTGGGGAATCGAACCCAGGGCTTTATGTATACGAGGCAAGCTCTCTTGCCACTAGGCCATATTCCCAGCCCCTCCCTTGGTTTTAGTGGTAACACAGGTCTTGACAGAACATAGTGAATGTTTGATCTGCTTGGTATTAATTCTTCCAACATGGTACAGCATGGAGAAAAGGGAAGATATGTTCAACCACCAATATAAATGTTCTTGAGTACAATAAAGCATTAAAACTCCTAAACCAAAACTTCCTTTTAAATAATATCTGACCTAGTATCATTTTACAAACCTACTTTTTACTGGGGGTTTAGGGCTTCAGAGATTATGTCTGGGACAGCAAATCCCTCATTTTGTATCAAAACTACCTCACAGCTTCTTTAGGAAGGCCCCAGGAAGAAAGAGAATAACATAGTTTCTCGGCAGGCCCACCCCAGATGGATTTCCCCATCAATTTGGCATGGATTACTGTGTCTTTGGTTGAGAAAAGATAGAGTACTTGGCTTTGTTTAGTACACATGTACAAAACAGCACACTGAACAAAGGAAGATGCATCTCCTGAGAGAGGCATGTAGGAACAGGCAAAGATAAAAAAAACCAAAAAAACAAAAAACCTATCACAACACATACTCCACCTCCAGTTCACTCCCAGGTACAGACTGAATATAGCCTGAAAAGACTTGTCTAAACAGGTAAGTTTTTTATATTCATTTGCAGAGTAGGTATGATTGAATTCTTGTAAATTTGCTGTTTCTGTGAGACAATTGCACTACATAACTTGAGGGGCTGTTGTTCTGTAAAGGAACTTGTTCTTTTTTTTGACTTTTGTTATCTTACAGATAAACATGAACAGAGAGAAGGCACTAAGTCAAATATGGACTATCACAATCATGGTCCATGGTAGGCACCTGTTGCATGTTTACTTAATGTGAATCTGTTGAAATGAAGTTGGGAGACAAAATACATAAGAAAACACTGACACTGTATGGCACACAGTAGGTGCTATGTAAGTGTAGAGTGAGCTCAGCTGATACAGATATCAAGCTTATTCGACTGAGTCAGTATGTAGTTTGCTTGCTCTAACATTCTTTTATTTTTCTCCACATGGTCATTGGTACAGAGTCCACTTATGGCTTTATAAATACGAGCTTAAAACAAAAGTGTTTCTAATCAGATTTGGCAAGACAAAGAGAGAAACACAGGGTGAGTTAAGTGTGAGACTAGGGCAGAATAACAGAGATGGCAGTACCTTAGTGCGTGAGTCACACAGACATTGAGCAGTGCACAGTAAGAGATAATTTGCAGGTAAATGCTGCACAAGCCATTACATCATCCCTCCTCTGCCTTTTATTCATCAATCATGTTGCCTGGACTGATGCAAGCCAGCAAGAATGTCTGATTTGCAGAATGCATACTCTCAGAACACAAACTTAAGCAATATGAACCCAAACTAAACTTTTGGGTATTTCCCTTTGTTTAAATAATGCTTTAGAGGGGAAGTTTCATGGGTGGCATGTGTAGCTGTAGGTAAGCCATTTGATCTGTTGGCCTAAAGGACTAGGATTCATCATTTTGGACAAGTTATTCCAAGTCTCTAGGCTGTGTAATTTTATCACTAAAAACTCAGGCTATAATGAGCAAATGAACATTCAGTTGAACAAGTCAGGTACAAAATCAGCTTTATTTCTTCTCAACTGATCTGAATAAGATCAACTGAATTTTAGGCTACTTCCATCCCACTCTATATGTGATGAGGAAAGTTTGTGGCTATGTACAAGTCTTGTAAGTAAAATCTGGCAGGTAGGAACTGGTGGTTGTAGAAAACCCACATTTTCGGGATCCCAAATTATAGACCGTCTAAGTCATAGAAGTTTAAAAGAAAACTGGATGATCCAATACTTATCTTGATACTTATTTTCTATAGGAGCAGTGTTTTGAAAAACAAGAAATTGCAAAGAAGGCAAAAAATAAATCACAGCACCTGCCTTGCAAGTGTGATGCCCTGAGTTAAAAAATTCCAGTACTAAAAAAATAAATTTCATGGCTTACAGGGGATGTGCTAACTCCAAACCAAATTCAGTCAACTTTGGCATGACATACCACAATAGGAGGTGGTCATAATGTTTTCCACCTGCAGTGGTGTAGTGCCTTCCCACTGCTGGCCAATGTAAACATGCACCTATCACCAAAAGATCTGTGATGGAATCTCCAGAGGGAGTGTTTCCAACAAGATTTGGGATTAAGGAGAAAACAGACAAGCCTAGTGGAGATAATACCAAATGTCTCAACAGCCTCCCTCACAGCGGACACTGTGTGGGGTCCCCTATCTTTTATGGTAAGCAGCTGGGAGGAGTGGGGGTTACCCCCACTGCACCTGGAGCAGCAGTCAACAAGGATCCCGGCCCTTAATTGTTCAGCAAAATGATTTATGAAGCTTGGCAGCAAAGACAGGGCAGACTGGTTTAAATTCAAAGGTTCCAACCCATGGGTATTCTGCAAACCTTGGCCACATTTGTAACACTGTTCCCCTTGGGAGGGGTTCAGAGAAAAAAGGAGAAGACCTGACTTGCCAAACAGGAAGACAGAATGCAACTAGATGGAACATGTCTTCAGACAAACAACCACCCCACCCCATCGCTTACCAATGTGTTGACCAACTTTATCCCTAACAAAAGTAATAGGGTACAATGATAGAAATGTAAAATCATAACAGGATCATTTCCACATATACAGCTGGTTTGTTCCAGTTGGTTGATGGAATAATCCTTTTGATAAACTGAAACAGTCATCAGCCAACTGACCTTGAAGGGCCAGGTATATTCTGTGAGCTATATATGGTCTCTGCTCTAACTACTCACCTGTGACATTGTAGCACAAAAACAACTACAGACAAAATGAAATGAATGAACACAACTATGTTCCAATAAAACTTCACTTACAAAAATAGGAGAAAGGTTGGATTTAGCCTCCTGGTCAAATAGCTAAATGTGATAAAGTGAGAGAGGATTACAAATGCTATAAACTTTACTAACACTTAATACAATTTAAATGTAAGTTCTGATTTAAAGAGGAAATACTCTTTAACCTGCATACATAGCAGGGAATCCAATTTTGAGGAAAAAGAGAAAATCATAGAGATAGAAAAATAAGGTAATTCAACAAAATGAAATATTTAAAAATTATCGCTCAGACATTAGATGAAAATGTTTTGCATTAAATCACCAATTTACACTTACCTGTGTTACTTTGTGAATTTAATTTTTTCATAAATTAGCATTAGCAGTAGACAATCTTTGACAATGACTTCTATTTCTTGAACTATGCACTGAGGCATTCTATAACTTTTTCTAAGTATAGCTCTTCTTCCTTTCGAACCTTCACCTGTTTTTCCTTTTCAGTTTCTTCTTCCTTCTTTGATTCATACTAGTAGTAAGTCATATCTACACCTAGAAATATAGCTGACAGTCACTCAACAGCAGCTGTGGATAAATACATGATGTTTTTAATCTAATTGGAGGGAGAGATGACAAATAAGGAAACCAGTACTCATGTTGATTTTCAGTTGTAGGAAATCATGAGTGACAGCATGATTGAGAGGTCTCTAGAGGAAACTATGGGAAGCAAATTCTAGACTGAGTCTTGACGCTAGGACAGTGTTTTCAATCCTGATGGCACAGCAGAATCCATGGGAGTTTCTTTCAAAAAACATGGATACTTGTGCCCCCTTGGCAGGCTAAAAACTTTCTGGAGGTAGTGTCTAGTGGGTCTTTTTTTTTTTTTTTTTTTTTTTTTTTGGGCCTTGGACTCAGGGCCTTGCTCTGCCACTTGAGCCACAGCACCACTTCTGGCCATTTTCTATATATGTGGTGCTGGGGAATCGAACCCATGGCTTCATGTATATAAGGCGAGCATTCTTGCCACTAGGCCACATTCCCAGCCCCAGTCTTTTTTCAACTGCTATTATGGAGGCAATGTACAGAGGGGGGATCTAGTATATCTAGAGCTCAAGAGCCAAGAGCCATCTTTATACCAGCATGAACTGAAGGCCTTAAGAAAACAGAGGGAACAACAGGTACTATGTGTGAAACTGAACAATAAAATTTTAGCATGACATGCATGTTTTGTTTTAATCTAGCAGATTAACTGGATACATTGTTCAGGGATGTGATGAACCCTTGGGGAATCTCCCTTTACTATTGAGCAAGAGATCACAGAAAAAAAAACAGATGTTTTAATTGGTACTTTTTGCATGAGCCTCTGGCAAACTGTAAAGCAAATGAACCATCAAGTGACAGACTTCTTTTCATGTGTTTGGCCACAAGCTGAATGAACAGGCTAGGTCTTGAGCTTCTCCTTGAAGTCAATCATGTTGTCTGAACCACAAGTTCCCAAGACAAGGATTTAGCCTATACAATGTAAGAATATATGATTCATATATTCCTATACATATATGTTGATACATTCCTATATACTCTCAACTCTATATTTTCAACTCTAAAAGCTGGAAAAGGGAGAAAGGCAAATAATACTAGAATTTGTTGATAAACTTATAGTTTTAAACAGTTTCCACCTATCTATTCCTGCCTTCTGTCTGTCCATCCACTCACCCATGCATCCACCTACCCATCCATCAAATAATACCACTGAGTATTAGTAATGATTAAAAGAAAGTGATATGTGCTTTAAGATGGTAGCCCTCTTCTTCTTTTCTGTTCTTTTTGTACTTTGCACTCTTCTATAGTGTGTAAGTTACTGTACTTGTTATAATTTCTTAAAAGTTTTCTCAATTTAGAAGTTTTTAGAAACAAAGATTACCCTACTTTGTCCTTAATATCTTAGCTTGCTTTGCAGCTACTCTACCACTTGAATCACATTTCTAGTCTGTTTTTTGCTGGATATTTTTTTTTTGGCCAGTCCTGGGCCTTGGACTCAGGGCCTAAGCACTGTCCCTGGCTTCCTTTTGCTCAAGGCTAGCACTCTACCACTTGAGCCACAGCGCCATTTCTGGCCATTTTCTGTATATGTAGTGCTGGGGAATCGAACCCAGGGCTTCATGTATACGAGGCGAGCACTCTTGCCACTAGGCCATATCCCCAGCCCTTTGCTGGATATTTTGAAGATGGAAGTCTCACAGACTTTTCTGCCCCAGCTGCCTTGGAATCACAGAATAGATCTCAGCCTTTAGAGTAGTTGGTATTATAGGCATCATCCACTAGTACTTGGTTGGGGCCTGACCTATTTAAAAACGTTCCTTAGGTATTACAATATGTTACCAATATTCAGAACCACTGATGTGTTAGAATATCAGATGTAGACTTGTAAGCTCAAAACTTGAATTTGTCACCAAACAGTACCATGTGACTCATTTTCTCACTATCATGTTTAGTAAAGACTAAATGTCAGCTGTATTTCTAGGAGCATGCATGATTTAGTACTAGGCTGAAGTAAAGACTAAACAGGATGATACATTTCAAATAATTTCATATGTTCTCAACACCAGGATTATTGTTACAACAGTTAATATTATTATTCCTAACAATCTTACAGGAAATATTCACTGTTCTAGAGCCTTTGGAAAGGTATATGTTCCTGCAAATAGATGGATTAGCTATAGGAAATGTCCATATTTTTACTCTAAATGGGAACATTCTCTCCTTAACTAAGACATAGGATGCTCATTGTAAATGAGTAGAAACTACTAACCTAATGAATATCTTAATTATTTTCTGCAGTTAGGAGAAAGGATGTTGAAGTTGTTTTCTTTTTTTGGGGGGGGGCATATATGAAGAAAAGCTCCTGATCCTCAGTGATCTTTGTGTTCACAAGAACTTAACAATTAGAATAGATTTTATTCATTTGGGGAAAATACTTGGACATTTTATTTAGTTCTGAAATCTCTGTATTTTACTTTTAACCAAAGTTTAAGCTCCTTAAGAGAAGTGACTTTATATATTTTTCTGTATGTATTCTGTATTAGTGGAGTAAACAAAAGGACTTCTTTTCCTCCCTCCTTTCTTTTCTCCCTTCCTTCCTTCCTTCCTGTCTCTCTCTCTCTCTCTCTCCCCCCCCTTCCCTCCCCCACTCTTCTCTCTCTTTCTTTCTGTCCTTCCTTTTTGTGAATGTATGTTGGTACTGGGGGGTTGAAATCTGGGCTTTGTGCTTTCACTCCACTTTTTCACTTATGGATGGTAATAGTCTACAACTTGAGTCATACTTGCATTTCCTCAAAATCTTTATTTCTTGGATAAAAATATCAAAGGAAATTATTTGCTTCTTCTTTATGGAATTCCAGAAAGATACTCTGTTTTACAAACATAGATAGATTTTGTTTTCTCTTTTTGCTTTCTTTCCCCTCTCCTCTGGGTACTTGATGAGAAATCGGTTTTCAATTCTGGTTGCACTCTAGAGCATTTTGGAATAATACTGATGTCAGGATATCATCCGTAAGACTCAGACTTAGTTGGTTTAAGCACTAGCACTAGTATTTTTAAAAGCTCAATAGCTCTTATTGTAGGCAGGACTAAAAACCACAGTTGAAACCTCAGACCTACATTTAATAAATATTTTTTAAATTTGACTTTAAATTGAAAGGGAGTTGAAAAGTCATTATTCACCTTGTTATGCCCCAGCAATTAGCAAGACAGCCTGATGATCTGAGGTCTTCAGTGTACTACTATGAATGGATGGGTGAACAATCAATGTTAACTTCAGTGTTAAACTGACTGACATTGTTTAGCTGGCTAGTTGTGGCTGCTGGATGGAGCACAGATATCTTAGTGGGACATCTATCTCTCTGAATCTGCAGTTCTCTTGAATGTTTTTGTGCAACTGATCTAAGTTTGTTATTTCACTTTCCTTTCTATCATATCAAGTGTCCAACTTTTATCATCCTAACACAATAACAGCACATTAGCATATTAAAATATGACTACCTCAATCTTTGTATCTTAGGTATTTTCCTTCATAACTAGATATTAAGGAGAAAACTAAATTGACAGTTGCTTTGAACTAAATCTTTCCATCATACGAAAAAGGTCTAATTATAAAAGTACCTTGCAGAATGTTTGAAAAGCAGTATAAAGAGAATAAAGATAACAAGGCTACAACTCTGGCCAAGGAATGGAGCACAGTCAATTGAGGAATCACTCAAACAGTAAAACTGTAGTACTGGGGATCCAAAAATGTGGAGAACATGGAAATTGGACAATGAGATATTGGAACAAGAAGAGATGCTCTTCTGTCTGGAGATATCCTTCTATTTGCTCGCTCTTTTCCTCACTCTGTTTATTACGTATAGTCCTTAACATGTAGCTAGGAGTTACTGAGAGAACTTAAAACTGTAGCATTAAAAGCAGGAATCAGAGTCTCTGGTTGTTAATTTCTAAAGATTTACATTGTGAGCTCGCTAATCATAATCCTCTTTTAATTTATATTTATTTTACCTTTAAGAAAATTATAATAACATCCACTTCCTATAGTGGTTGCTAGGTTACAAAAAGATAAAATATATGAAGGTGCTCTATAAACTGTGAATCATTAGACAAATGATGCTAAGAAAAATCACTCCTAATTTTTCTTTTCAGTTCATAAAAAATGTACTTCCTTAATGGAATAAACATAGTTATAGCTAAATGCTACATTTACAAGAATTACATAAAGAAATTGAGAACCACAGATAATGCCCAACTGATTTGGGCTCAAAATTACAAAGTGGAAAAATAAATTCCCAAATAGCAAGCTAACGGTAGAAGTTTAAGTGTTTCTATAAAAACTACATACCAGTCCAAGTACAAAGAACTTTACTTTTCCATATTTATAGAAATCAAGTAGAAAGAGTTAATTTTTTTGTTGGTATTTTTCCAACTTCTAGTTGGAAGCAAAATAAAAATATGTGAGAGGACTTTAGAAATAGGGCTAAAATGTACAAAAGATCTTTAAAACAAAGCATTTCTTATAAGAAAAACTAGGAAATTAAAAAAAATCAGACTTGCTTAAAAAGTATGATTTGGATTAAAATTAAAGATCCCACAATAATTCTTTCAGTTTTTATTATAAAATAAAAAAAAACTTGTTGAAGCAGAATAATACTTAAAACAAAAATATTCTGAGACATGTAGGACACAACACAAAATTACAACCTGTTCTTGAATTCTGAATTTGAATGTACCAGATATATTTTTTTTTTTTACAAAAATAACCTTTGATTAGGAAAATAATGGCTTTGAATCATACAGTCTTCAACATCTTTTGAGAATTCAATAGGATAAGAGTTTGGTAGCATATTGTTTTATCATATCAAGTCAATGAAATGTTTACCACTAGAGTGTTATTTTTTTATTCCATTTCCTGGAATTCGTCTGGTATACTAATTTGTTTCAATAAATTATATTTTAAATGTTCAGAGAAGTTACACTTTTGGGTTCTTATTCTAATGGTATCCTCATTTAGTCTCACTGTTAGTGTGTGAATGCCTAGAGTCCTCTATAATTTATCTGGTCCTGATACATTCTAGATCTAGCTCTGGCATATGAGAGAAAACATGTGCTGTTTGTGTCTTTGAGCTTGGCTTACCTCACTTAACATGAATTACTCTAGGCCCATTCATTTACCTGAAAATGACAAAATATTCTTTTTAATAGATGTATAAAACTGCAGTGTGTATAAGTATCAGTTTTTGATCCACTTATCTATGGTAGGGCATATGGACTGTTTCCATAAGGTGGTTATTTTGAGCAGTGCAGCAATGTACATGGACGTGCAGGTGTCTTTATGGTATCCTGGCTTGTGATATTCTAGGTAGATACCCAAGAGTAGTATGGCTGGGTTGCAGGGAAGATCTCTGTTTAGTCGAGATAGCCATTGAACTAATTTACATTCCCATCAATAGTGCAACAGGGTTCCTTTTCAAAACCCCATATCCCTGCTAACATTTGTAATTTAAACTCATGATGTTGGCCAATCTAACTGGGGTGAGATGGAATCTCAGAGTTGTTGTGATTTATACTGCCTTTATGGACAGGGATGTTGAGTATTGCCTCATATGCTTCTTTGTCATTCTCACCTCTTCTGAGAAGTCTCTCCTTGTCTTCCTTGCCCATTTAGTGATTGGTTTATGAGCTTGAGAGGTGTTAATTTGTTGAGCTTCTTGTATATTTTGGATAATAGGCCTTTGTCATATGTATTGCTAGTAGAAGTCTTCTCCCAGTCTGTTGGCTGTCTCTATAGTTAAGTAACTGTGTCTAGCAAAGGCTTCTTAATGTTAAGCTACCACAGATACCTAGAGTTTTATTTTTAAGTTAAAAAAAAGTATTCTTGTTGACTTGTTCACTGGACATATGCATGCAATTTAAGATGGAATTTCAAGAAACTTTTATTACAGGCATTTATAAGAAAATAACTGAGGTCTCAGAACTGTGTTTAACTAATTTTGACTTCTGGTTCATGTTAATAAACAGAACTTTTAGTTTCATAAGAACTGTAGCTTTCTAGTTAATAAGATTAAGGCCAGAGCTCTGCTTCCTTAGTTACAATCTCTTGCACCTAAATATTCCTTTGTATTGTTTCCCAATATTTCTTTTTTTTTCTCTTTTCTGAGAATTCTGAAACACGTCATGCTCTGTGACACAGGCCTTGAAGTCTTCCTGCATCAGCCTCCCAAGTGCTGACATTACAGGTGTGAACCATGACTAGCTGGTATTCTAATATTTCTTGACATCTGAACTAGATCTGAAGTCCCCTACTTTGGCTACTCCGTGTTTTTTTAGGTTGTTAAGCACCATTTTTAGCCTCTGATAGCTAGATGGCACTATACCTTTTAACCAGAATTATAACAATCAAAAACATCTCTGTCAAATATCCCCTAGGGAACAAAAGTATCCTCTATGAGAAACACTTGACAGGAGAAAGAATTATTCTTCTTCCAGTATTTTCATTTTGGGGTCCATACTCAACAGATGTTTCCTCCCAATCAATTTCTATTCCTCTCTTCATTTGCAACTGGGAACTTTGTCTTTGACAAATTAACAAATATACTAATGAGAAACCTTCATGCAAACTCTGCAGCTCATCTAGTTAGTCTTCTTTGTTTATTGTTCACTATGAACTGCATTAGCACGTACCAAACTTTATTTTTAAAAATAATCTATGCTGAGCCAGGTACTAAAGGCTTGTAGCTGTAATCCTAGCTACTCAGGAAGATAAAATCTGGAGTATTGAGGTTTGAAGTCAGCCTGTGCAGAAAAGTCCAAAAGTTTCTGTCTCCAATAAACCAGTAAAAATCTGGCCTGTTGTCATGACTTAGAGATAGACCACTAGCTGAGGCCTCTAGTCCACACTCTCTTTTCCAGGCCCAACCCCCCCAAAACAACAACACAAACAAGCAAACTATACTTGTGATGATTTTTAAAAAATAAAATTGTACAAATTCCAAAATTCACAAAACAAGCATATATCAGTATTTTCTTTAACTTTGATTTGTCTTTATGGCACTGGGATAGAGATATGGGGACACACACACACACACACACACACACACACACTTTTGTTCCTGAGACTTCCTACATACAATTTACACAGTGACACTACATCTACAAACTCATTCTGTTGATGAAGCCTGTCTATGCATCTTCTGATTTCAGAGAGATCTAGTTCTTACTAAAATACAAATGATTTTAATATTCTATTTGTCTTATACAACTTAAAAACACATGTGAAAATAAATTTTACTATTTTCCAGAAATTAATTCATTTCTGAGTACATTCCTTCCTGTTGGATTTAGGCTCAGAGTATTCTATCTCATGAAGTCTTACTACAATCACTGTGATACAAATATACCCAATGGTTTTAAAAATAACATTTAGCACAGAGATTTCCTTATAAGAGAAAATGATAACATTGAAGAGAAACTTGAGGCTTTTATACTTAGAAGTGTGGTTTGTCTAATTTACTACCTTAGACTTGTATTAGACTACCTAATAACTTATATTTTTTCAACTTAAAAAGCAATCTATGAGATCTTAGGGTGCTTTTCCACTGAACATTTTATTTCAATTAATTTACCAACTTTACTTTTGGTAGTCTGCTAAATATGCGATTTCTAGCTACATATGCTGTGCGCCCCATTCTTTACAACTTCCTATGGCAACCTTTAAATATTTATATTTAACAAGAGATATCTTGATCCCACTAAATCTTTTTTTCTAAAAACAATAGTCTCAGTTTATGTGACCCTGGGATTCCTCTAGTCCAAATTCCTTGTCACTGTGGTCATTGTTAACATATATATCACTCTTACAATATCAGACCCATATTTAAATGTATTATTTTAGTATGTACATAGACTTAAAGGATTATTTCAACTTTTGTTTCATATGCTGTGTGTTGAGATTGGTGGTTTTACAACACAAAATACACTCAATAATTATCAGCTAAATATGATCTTTTTTATTATATATTTATCTTACAATCTCATTCAGGAAGAATTCTGAGTAAACAGGACACACACACACACACACACACACACACACACACACACACACACACACACACACACACCCCTATATTAGACGCCCTTCTCTTATAGAGGTTGAGTAGATGGCCAAAGAGGAAGGGCTAATACATTTAGAAAAGAAGCTCATATTTTTTTCTATATATCACTTGAAGAAAATTTCCTGGTAAAACGCTTTAAAGAGAGCAAGTCTTGGCACTGTGAGGGTGACTTTTAGTAGCCAGAGACAGAGGACAGAAATTTATAAGAAAGTTAATGCAAGTAGGAATTGCATCAATTTTTACAGTTCACATAAAACTTATCCAAGGCTCATGAGCTAATGCAGACTAACCGGTGCCTCCTGTTTCTCCTCTGTCATTATCTATTAGAAATAAATGGTTTAATCCTAAAAATATATTATGTGGTTTTCATTCTTGGCTGTAGATAACATGTAGAGGACAAAATATAACCTTTAATTTGGTATGACAGGACACACTACACAATAAGTAGATGAATTTCTTCTAGTAAAATTATACTAAAAGAATACATCTTCAGCTCTCAATCACATCCCAATTTTAATTAAAAAAACCCTTAAGCAAATATCCAATATATTTCTAAAAATATAGGTGAATTATTTTGTGTCTTAGCACTTGATATTTTTTTCCTGTACTTTATACATGAACACACATATGTATAACACACACATACATACACACATACATCTCCCTTTTCATGTTGATTTAACACTGCAAAAGATAAGCAATTAGCTAACAAAATAAAACAATAAAAATATATTAGGTAACTGATTCATATCATGTGGTTTAAGATATTTCCTTTTCCTGGCTCTTTTCCAGTTTGTTTTCTGACCAAATTTGTGCTCTCACTTGTTTTGGCAAGTTCTTCTACATTCTGAAGTGATTTCATCAGACAGTCTACTCTCCTTTGCTCTCATCCACTGATTTTACTTTTCCTGGCAACTATTGTTGAGTCTCACAGAGTATTGGTTTGAATAACTGGGAATGAAGATTCTCCATAAATAAAGTAGCAATTCAGATTCTCTTAAATTAAATGCGAGAGACCATTTACTTGACTGCTTCATTTATTCAGAGAAGTTAATGCACACTATTCCTGAGAAAGTCCTTTCAAACTACAGAAAAGGCAAGGAAGGTAAATGCTGTAAAAAGACTTTCAGTTATTTGATAAAGGCATTTTTGATATGTCTATTATTATATTTACTATTTCTGAATAACACAGAACAATGACTTCTATCAAACTCAAAACTGGGTTCCAAAGCACAGCAGAGATGTTGATACTTCAAACACATCCATCATGCAAATTCTTGCACAGCACTGTATGCGTCACTTTGATGTAACAGACTTAAAAAACATGCTTAACACAGCTGTCTCCAGCTGCAAGCCCACATTACATAGATTTATTTATTTTTTACTGCTGCATAAATTAACATTTCATAGAGTAGGGCTGTTCAATTGTCATCAAATTTTATAAGCACTTTTCTGAAAAATGAGGGATCATCTCATGAAATACTACATATGGCATCAACACACTTGTAAACTAATAAGAGTTCAGTTACTTTCATGATTAAACACTTAAAGGCTCAAAAATAATTTTAAAATTTGGATTTATGAAGCTTGGTGCCAGTTCAATGCTACTCAGGAGGCTGATATCTGAGGATCAGTGTTCAAAACCAGCCAGGTCAGGAAAAGTCCCTGACTCTTATCTCCAAGGAATGACTAAAAAGCTGAAAGTGAAGCTATGGCTCAAGTGGTAGAGTGGTAGCTTTGAGCAAAAAAGAAAAACAGGGACAACACAAAAACCCTGAGGTCAATCTCCAGGACAACACAGACACACAGACACACACACAGACACACACAGACATACAGACACATACAGACACACACAGACACACACACAGACACACACACAGACACACAGACACACACACACACACACACAGCTGAATGAGCTGGGTACCAGCAATTTATGTTTGTAGTTCTAGCTAGTCAGAAGGCTGGGCTCTGAGAACCTTAGTTCAAAGGCAACCCAGACAAAAACTGAATTACACTCTTAGATTAGCCAACAAAAAGCCTGAAGCAGAGGTATAGTCCAAGTGGTAGAGCACTAGCCTTGAGCTAAAAAGCTAAGAAACTGTGCCCAGGCCCCAAAACTACCAGCACACGCACACACACTCACACAAATTAGCTGAATGAAACTGTACAATTCATTTGTGAATGCATGGCTTTCTATTAAGTTATTGGATATGAAATATATAAGCATGACAGACATGAAAAAAGATACCAAGGTATGAAGAGATGAGAATACATATACTTACACATATCAAAAAAGCATATACTAAAATATACTTATCAAAATATATTCTATTTCTGTACATTACTTTGGTTTCTTAAATGCATGATCATATGAAAGAAATGGTAAGAGTATCGAATGAACATCATTACAAAAGTACACACAATTTATCTGTATTTATAAATGACTAAAAGAGAAACTGTTATGCTTGGTTTTGTAATATCCTTTCATGTAGTAGTATTTATAAGTGTGCATGTGTGAATAAACACCTGAGCATAGTTCTTTCTTTTTGGCTACAGATGATTAAATAGACGTAAGTAGACCTGGTTTAAACTCCAGTTCCACAATGTTGGGCATATTATTGAAATTCATAGAATTTTATACTTGTAATAAAATAAAATTTTATTATATTCTTATGGATTTTTAAATCCATAAAATCTGTACTTATTTCAATTAGTATCAGGTGGATGCTGGGAATACTCAAGAGAGGCTAGAGGAACAATATACAGACAAGGAATCAGTGTATGAAGACAAGCAGCAGTGTAAGAAGGCTATAACAGATAAGGGTGTTGCAGAAACATGAGTAAAGAGTGTTGTATTCTCCCTAAATTATTTCAAGATGACTTCAGTGAGCATGTGACATTTGAGCTTAGTCCTAAGGATTAAGCAGGAGTTTGCCAGGAGGTTAGGGTAAGGCTAGGGTTGAAGGAGCACAGGCAGCATTGTCAAATACACAGAGGTGTTAAAAAGCCCACACTCACTGAACCACAAGCATCACTCCAGCATAGTGTGCTTGAGGTTCAGTAACAAACATATGGGACATTGCTCTTACAGTTTTGGGAATATGTAACCCAGCATAGAGTTGGGGCGTTGTTTATTCCCAAAATCTTGGGGTAATCATTGCCTTCACCCTCACTTCTAGATCTCTTTAGCAAGTATATAGTTTTTCCTTCTTATTATTCTACCAAAGCTTACATCTGTTTATGCTTCATTTCATTGAATGGGTCACAAATGTTCAGCAAACATGGTATGGAACTCAAACCTAATGTGATGTACGGGAAGAACACTGACCTGGGTGCTTTCAAACTGTTCTACTGTTGAATAACAAGAGATCTTGCTTGTGTTACTCACTTGCTCATTGTTCCTAGACAGGCATAGTTGCAGCAAATAAAACACAGAAGGAGTAAAAATGAGCACTGATTTATCAAGATGTAACCCTGCAAATATATTATCCCATTTGATGATTGTGACTCTCTTACAAGAATGGTACCATCTTAGTGCACCTCTCATCTACAATTCAGAAATCTAAAAAGTATTGAAAATGAGTAATTTTTCATAAATGTACTACAAATTAATTTTTTAAAAAATCTAAACTGAATACAGGCTATGGATTATTTTATTCTACTTATACATTCCCATATGGTTTGCTGTAGAATTTTAAATGCATTGGTTATGAAGTACTGTCTCTGAAATTTTTGGGTTACCCAACATTTAATGAATTGGACAGTATCATATTAACACAAACTAAAAAAAAGCTATGACTTTTAAAACATCTGAAGCAAAACATAGAGATTATGAATGAGAAAACAGAGAGGATGAATAATTTCTTCTAAGTCATATACCTCAAGATTTAACAGAACCAAACCCAATCCTAGCTCCCACTTAGCTATACTTGTGAGTATGCAGTACCTAAGGTACTGTAAATGTAAGTTTACTAACTTTACTACATTAAATAATTCAACTAAATTAGGCTTCTCATTATTGCTAAAGACATACCCTTTATATCCCAACACTGAAGAAACCTTTGTTCAAAATTCCTTTCCCCAAATTTTTAATAATTTCTACTTCTCCTTCTGTGTTCTGATTTCTTCAGCACAAATGGGTTCTTTAATCCCATTCTTACGAATTTAATCTCATGGTACAGCTAATGCAAACTCACCTCCCAGCTAAATTGTGCTTTCTTTCACAGTGAGGAGAGACTCTGTCCTACTCTTCACACTCCTATTACACTACATCAAAGCTTTCAATATCATCATTGTTCCAAAAATCTTGGCTGCAAAAATAAAAAGTTGAAACTATTTCAACTAATGAATCTTTGTATTGCTGTATAGAAGAGATATTTAACATACCTATAATGACAGGTTTAACTTTTTCCTTTTAAAAACATAATCATTTCATAAAGGAAGAATTTTATCCTATTTCTCTTGAGACTTTGACTTAAGAAAATAAGACAAAAGTGGGAAAGAAAAATAATCCATTTCCACTTATGAACAGCCAGAATCAAATGTTGATTCATCACATGTGGATTTTAGTTCCCAGAGAAATTACCCCATTATAAAGGGAACATGACATCTTGTTAGAATCTTTTCAGCACACCAAATTTGTTATTATCTTCTAATTCTGACTCATACATCCACAAAAATTTTTTATCTTTGTAAGGTTACATAAGAGATGGCCATAAACAGAGACCATACTCAAATTTTAGGTAGTCTTTCTCATTTTTAAATAATTTCTTAGTGATGATTAGATTTGAGATTTTAAAATTTTGTTTCCAGGATGGGATTAATGAAGATGGCATTTTATTTGTATACTCAATTCTTTATTCTATATATTCTAAGTGCCATTCAGTTATTATAGTATTTTCCAGAGGGAAGAAATGTTTTCTTTAGAAATGTTCATTCCTTCTTTTATATAAAGTGATTTTAGGCAGAATTATGAGAAATTTCAAAACAGAATTATTAATCTTAAGGAGGACCAGCTGCCATAATAATTTACACATAAAAATCTTGGACCATTTCTCCTTTTATTTTCTTTTAGGTTAATGATATCTATATGCAAACTACATATTTAGTTTAGTTTTGTTTTTTTGCCAGTTCTGGGGCTTGAACTCAGGGCTGAGCACGGTCCCTGGCTTCTTTTTTGCTCAAGGCTAGCACTCTGCCACTTGAGCCACAGAGCCACTTCCGGCTTTTGAAACGAACCCAGGGCCTCATGTATACTAGACGAGCACTTTACCACTAGGTCATATTTCTAGCCCCCAAACTACATATTTAGAACTCTCTCTCTAGTACTAATAACAGATCCCTTTCACTTCATCCATATATACAATGATTGGCTAGGATAAGACCATAAAACAAAGCAAGTTATCTAGTATATAAATTGTAGACTATGAAGGAACCATGGTCCTGATATCAATGTTATATACCTCCCAAAAAATTCTACGGTCATCATCTTGTATTTTTTCCTGATAAAACTAGTGAGTTAGATATGTTTAGGTAAGAAATTACTTGCTCCACGCATTTCAGGTTCTCTCTGCTAAAAACAAGTATCTTTATTGAAATTTATTTCATCTAAAAAGAAATTTTAGGGGCTGGGGATATAGCCTAGTGGCAAGAGTGCCTGCCTCATATACACGAGGCCCTAGGTTCGATTCCCCAGCACCACATATACAGAAAACGGCCAGAAGCGGCGCTGTGGCTCAAGTGGCAGAGTGCTAGCGTTGAGCGGGAAGAAGCCAGGGACAGTGCTCAGTCCCTGAGTCCAAGGCCCAGGACTGGCCAAAAAAAAAAAAAAGAAATTTTATTCCTTTGAGAGATAAAACCTGGTGAAAACAAATAATTTATCTATATTTACTATCAATCTTTCCAACTGTCTGTCTTCAATACTACTGAGCATAGACATCATCACAGCATACTCCAACAATGAAGCATCCTTAATTTACTTCCCAGCTTGGATCTCTCCATCCTCCACTTAGTTGCAAGATGGTTATTATAATGTGAAGTCAAATGATGTCATTTCCAAGTCTAAATCTTCTTAATGTCTTCTCATTACTCCTGTGATTAAGTGTCAGCTCCGTTGTGTAGTAGGCTGTTTCTATATACAGCTGTCTGTTCTTCAACATGGAACTATGAAAGCATACCAGGCAGCGTCAGGTCTTCACCCCAGTATCTATGCTATTCTATCCAGAAGACAGCAAAAAGCATCAAGTCGCAACACTTAGGATCTAAGCTGGGTAGCCTCTGGTAAACATTTAATTTTAACTTTAGGGGTGTCCCATAGTCGGGTCACCATAGCAACTTATATCAATCCTTACTTTAACTGCAAAGTCACTAGATATACTTCATTAGTGCTTCCAAGACAGATACTGAGAAAGAGTAGTAAGGTAATTAAGATATTTAATTACTAAAGAGAAGCCCACCAGAAATAGCAGATTTTATTAGCTACTTCTATCTAAAAGCAGCTCAGGTTTTAGTATTTTCAACTACTGACTCTGAATTACTCTCTAGTAACAAATCCCATTAGCACAAATGTATTCGACTTTCCCTCCCACTTATTTAACATGTCTACATAACATAGATAGAGTTGTCATATCTGGATGGGAAAATTTCAGCAAAAATGTTAGCCATAAAAGAAGCATACTTTGCCAGGTGTGGCTATAATCCTAGCTGTTCAGGAGGCTGAGATCTCATGATCATTGTTCAGTCTTTTAAAATATGTGTGGAAAATATCTTCAGCTTATGATGTATATACTAAATAAGAAGCAATTTGAAAAATTATAATTATAAAAACATATAATCTGAAAAATTATACATTATTAATTATATATCATAAAATGATAGATTTTTTCCTTTTAAAAATGGGCTTTTGATCTTGCTTTGTAGCTTGTTTGACCTAATAAGAATATTCTCAAAGTCAATAAAGTAAAAAAGCAGGTTTTACTAAAGTTACAAAGAAAAATCCTGCAGACCTAGGCCATAATAAATCAACCTGTGCTGTGTATATTGGCATGCAAGTGAGCTGAGATAAAAATGACAGTGTCCTTTAATGTTTAATTGTCTTCTCTATATTATCCATTGGAAATATTTATATTGTCCAATAGCTACAAGCATTAGAAGGATTGAGTTGAACTTTCAAATTAAAGCCTACTAAAATGAAGTGTAGTTCTCTCAATCTGTCTGGAAAAACCTTAGAGAGCAACTCCTTGGTTTCAGACTTGGAAGGAATATGGAATGTAGTCTCAGATTTCCTCTTTTGACAGAGTAGTTTAGCAGCTCTGCTACTAGGAAGTATAGATAGCAAGAAACAGTGGAATAAAATAAAATAGAAAAGATGTAAGATCGTGGTACAGTGCTAGCCTTGAGCACAGAAAGGCTCAGGGACAGAGCCCAGGCACTGATTTCAAACCCCAGGACCGGGGTGGGGGGTGGGGGAGATGTAAGATTTTTTAAAAGTTACTTATCAGTTGTACATTATCTTTTAAGAAGAGTCAAATTTAGAACAACCCTCCCATTCAACCCCAATACAAGACCCAGCAAACTAGGTATTTAGCATCTTACATGAAACCAACATCCTAAGATCTACATTATTATTGCTACATCATTATTGCTACTCAAACAGGAGAAAGAAGGGAATTTTCACAGGGATTCTAGCACATATCAATGTCTTTGGTTAAGTATGAAATATGGTTAATATGGTCTGACGGAGTGCTCTACTTCCATTATTTACAGGTTGTGAATATGAATTGAGGTCTAAAGGGGGGGGTGCTAAGACTCCTATAATAGACATTAATTAGATGTCTATCAATAAAACGTGAGAGTACAACTTGAACTTTTAGAATAAGGAAGAAAAAAGAATTTTCATATAAATCTGTAAAGGTTTTAGATTTCTATTTTATATGAATATATGGCTTGATATTTAGAAGGTGAATCAATACTCATATTAAGATGGGATCCACAGACTGAAGGTGTCATAAGAATGGATTTTTAAAATTTTGCATGTGCATGTACACACATACACACACATACACATACACACATAGAGAGAGAGAGAGAGAGAGAGAGAGAGAGAAAGATTACTTGTTGACCTATTAATGAAAGACTATTTTTAATCAGCTCTAAGTTAAAAAAATAACTCATTCCTTAATGGATTACTGGGAGAGAATAAAATCTTTTCTTATTCAGGTGGCTTCATTTTATCCTTCCTCTTTGTTAATGATTTTCATTCCATTCATTTCTTGTATACTTCTGCACCTAATTTTGTGAATAGGTAAAAGGGAAGTCTTTAGTAGTTCCAGTCCCTAAACTCTCTGGCCTGTTTTTCCTCTCTACTTTTATTGCTAAAGGCATTAAGATCAAAAGATACTCTTTGCTGAAATGTTTACCACCTTGTAACATATCTACTCTCAACAAAGGAGTTCATTATTTACATTTAACATGAAAGAAAATGTTCCAAAGTAAAAGGACTTTATCCAGATGCAAATGATAGGATTTTCTTACACTACACTCCTAGAAGTTCACCTAAATGGCACCCAGTCAACTTAAATGTTCTTGTGAACAAAAAACATTTTGTAGGGAAGGGAGAAGCTCTGGCTTTCTTCTATAGTTCATTGGCTTCACCCATACCTTCATGTTTTTTCGAGAAGATGGTGACATGGGCTCATTTCACAAGTATAGAAAGATATCACAATACCTCATGGAAGCAGGAACCATTATTTATACTGGGAAAAATGACTTGGGACGACTGTGCCTAGAAGTAACAGCAGTACAGGCAGAAAATAGGGTTGGGCTGCCAATCTGTATTTGCTGTAATAACTGATGGAAAGGAATAAAATAGACTACCATTGCCTACTTTGACCAGGATGTTTCTGACACTGCTGCAGGACACTGGCTGCTCATAATTTATGCTATCATCGGGTTTCTTGATGAATTTGCAGTCTAGTAATCTTACCAAGGCTTTTCACATGCAAATCCCTGAAATCTAAACTAACTCTACATATGAACAAAAGTAGGGTATCCCACTGAGTCGTTTATTTTACACTAAGGGGAAAAAAAGCAAGGAGTAGTTATCTTCCCATCCCCCTTTTTTTAATTTAGTAAGCCCTTGAAAAGATTTGTTTAAATGCCATTTTTCTTATTCTTTCATACTGGTCTATACTTTTTTAAAAAAACATCTTTGCAATATTATAACACTGTTGCTGTTAGAGCCAGATAGCTTTCAACGTATTTCTATGATCACTAACTGCTTAGCCAAGCTATATTATCAATATTTAAGTACTTTATCCTTCGTTGAATATACTCATCAATATGGTAATTAACATTTTTCATTAAGTCAACTCAGGAAGTAGAGCTACATAATTCTACCTGAACAAGGCCCACCAAAGTAGTGCAAGTAACTTTTTAGGATGAATTAGAGGCTCAGGTGTGATTACATTTTGGTACCAACTTAGACCAGTAAGTGGAGATTTCGTGGCTATTTCTACTGAAGAGAAGTAGCAATTTTGGAAATGAGGCACAAAGAGGTTAAGGGACATTAACATATTTTGATCTGAATCTTCTGTGAGACCTCTTTCTTGTGTCCTAGATGATTCTACTGGAATCTCACACTCAACTTCTTGTCTCTCTTTCCAGTCTAACTTCTCTCTTTATGTGGCAATGCCAGTTACCAGTTCCAGCACCCCACACTTTTAAGACAGTTAATCTGCCAATTTGTGCTGCTAAATGTCTTGTGAATTTATCTCTTAATTTTCAGTCACAAGGCCAGGAGCATTGCCAAGCCCCATTTCTTCATGTGGATGACAGCAACAGCTTCCTAACTCATCTTTCCACCTCACTGTGCCTCATATTCCCTCTCATTGCACCCACCTTCACCAACACTTATTTCTAATTGGCTCATGGGATTTTGCTCTTAAAAATCTATCAGTAGCTGAATACAGCAGAAAAGACAATATTTAGGTACTTAAAATGGTAAAAGTACTATACCTTAGTTTTCTGAGTTTGCCTCTACCACTCTCTCTAACTTTACCTTTCTCCCTGTTAATAACACATACAGAATGCCTTGTCTCTGATTGAATGACCAGTATTCTTTGCTCTTTTTAAAGTCTTGTGACCTCTGTTTGAACAACTAGAATTTTCTATTGTTTACTAATGAACTCCTACAATGAAACCAGGGACATGATTAGTTTCAGTTGACAGGGATGGAGAAGTAGAGCGTATGTGGGAATAAGACTTCTAGATTTCCTAAGGGCTGAATTAATTTCTCTTTCCTTGCTTGTAGCATTTATCTTGGCTTACTACTACACATTCAAGAGTTGTCTCACCTCACTCCAAACAACTGCTTATATAGTTTCATTAGCTACTGGTTTTAAACACAAATGATATAGAATGACTTCTAAGTCTGTTTTCTGCCCAGACATTCTCTCATTACATTACATTATTTACTTCGATAGCCTACAAGAATTTAAGCTCAGTATATCTATCTATCATTCATTCTGTTAAGCACTCCCTCCCATTTTTGAATGACCCACTTCACAGTGGATCATATTCAGCAGGAAACAAAACAGCAAGATAGGCTTTTTATCTTAAGTGCTGTTTCTATTTATTATTGTCAATTACACTTTAGGATAAAGAAAACCAAACTTTCTGTGGTTTGTCATATTCTGTTCAGGGATGCTAGTATACTGGGTGCCTATAAACATGCTGATCTAATCTGCTAGCCTGTAACTCCTTTCCTAAGTTCATTTAATTTTCAATTTTTTTTTTTTTTTTTTTTTTTTTTTTTTGTAGTACTGGGGTTTCAACTCCAGGCCTCATGCTTGCTTGGCTTGCATTCTACCACTTGAGCCACACCTCCAGCTTGTTGCTGGTTAATCTGGTGATGAAGTCCCATGGGACTTTTGTGCCTGGGCTAGAACCATGATCCTCTCGCTTTAATCATCTTTGAGATAAGGTTTTGTGTTTTGGCCTAGGGGATGGTCTTAGCACTTTTCCTATCTCTGTCCTCCAAGGTAGTGGGATTACAAGATGCCTTTTAGGTTGAGAGTAGGGGACCCTCACTAAATTTTTGTCTAGACTGGCCTCAAACCACAATCTTTCCCATCTGCACTTCAAAAATTACAGCTGTGAGACATATGCCAGGCCTAACTTTAATTTTTAAGACATTTGGAGAAGTCTTTCCCTGAATAAAGCCTCTAAATTCCCAAGCAAGTCTAGGTGTCCTTGCATTTATCAGGATGTGCTGACGCTATCACTCTGGCTAGATTTCTATCTCTAGGGCAGAAGTTATATGCCTGTACTGGACACTGACCAGCTACAGATGTTCCATTTTCCTGCTAGAAAACCTGACACTGTGACACTTGGGATTCTTTCTTTCTTCCCCCCCCCCCCCCAAGTCCTGGGCCTCGAACTCACGGCCTGAGCACTTTCCCTGGCTTCTTTTTGCTCAAGGCTAGCACTCTGCCACTTGAGCCACAGCACCACTTCTGGCTGTTTTCTATGTAAGTGATGCTGAGGAATCGAACACAGGGCTTCATGTATACGAGGCAAGCACTCTTGTCTCTAGGCCATATTCCCAGCTCCACTTGGGATTCTTTCAAGGACTGCAGCACTTATCAATTTACAAATTCTATTCTTTCTGTTCCCAATATCAACTTTCTTCTTTTTACTTTTATTTTAGTTGGCTTACATTAACTATACAAAGAGGTGATTGTTCATGCTGCCATTTCGTTTTTTTCCCTATCCCTCCAAATCATGTATATAAAAAAGCACTCAACTAGTATTAATGAAAATGAACAGAGACCTTTCCCCTCTCCCCCAGCCAATGTTATATCTTCTAATCCTGGGATCCTTTATAGTTCAGAACTGAGATTTCTCTAGTGTCTTTCAGGCACTGCTAGGGTCCTAAAGAGCCATGATCAAAAATTCCCAACTGGTCTCTGAGCTCTGGATGTGTCACAGGGGACCAATCTGATTTCCTAAGTGGGATCTCCCATCCAAATGCATAAACTGATCGTATTTCCTCAATTCACAAAACAAGGAGAAAGAAGGAACTTATAGTGGAGTAAAATTCAGTTGACCCATTGTATCACCATGTGCCACTTTTCCTTCTGCAATGCATTAAATTCAAACTGTTATGGTTCAAATTCATTTCTAAAAAGTAAATTTTCTGAGGTATTCTTCAGAAGAAGCTTCTCTGTCAATATATGAAAAGTGCCCTAAGCTCTCTGTGAAAGAAATGATGTGAAAACAACACTATCCTGCAGATAACCTCATAAGGTAAGTATAAATGTCAGAGGGAATATTCTTTTACAGGCAGAAAAGTCAGCTGATTTGCTCAGTCAGAGATGGAAGAAAGAGCCAAGAAAGTACTCTAAGAGTCCTGTGCTTATATTTCCATTGCCAAATCTAATCCAAGCATTTCACAAAGTCATTCTTGGAGTGTGAGGAGTCTATGAACTTTATCTTTTCTTTTCTGTATTGTTCTTGCCTATCCTTTTCCTCTCATCATTTCCTTCTCAATAGGGAACCAAAGAGATTGTGATGGTTGCCTTGAGACATTTGATCGATCCCCCACCTGTGTAGCATCTGGGGAAGTAGGGAGTTTCTGCAAGGCACACTCCATCTACTTCCTTCCAGTCTCTGAATCAAGGCAGCTCAGAACGCTGCAGGCTTGACTTAATTCAGTTTGATTAAATCACTGTGCTGTCCAAGTACAGCAAGCTCTATTTAACTCATTCTCTTTGGTTACATCTTGTACAGGTAGCCCATATAACTTCACAGAGATCCTGTTCTCCAAAGTTTTTTTTTTTTTTTTTTGGCCAGTCCTGGGCCTTGGACTCAGGGCCCGAGCACTGTCCCTGGCTTCTTCCCGCTCAAGGCTAGCACTCTGCCACTTGAGCCACAGCACCGCTTCTGGCCGTTTTCTGTATATGTGGTGCTGGGGAATCGAACCTAGGGCCTCGTGTATCCGAGGCAGGCACTCTTGCCACTAGGTTATATCCCCAGCCCTCCAAATAGTTTTTTCACATCTGACACATTTATTAGAACAATTCTAAGTATCCAGACTATGTTGATGTGGTTCTATGTAAAAATAATCATTTATGGAGAAGCACAAATCTCTTAGAATTACACACACACAGACACACACATATGCATGCATACACAACCTATAATTACTTGGTTCAGGCTTTAAGTTGAGAACAATAGGAAGAAATGAGAATGATAAAATAAATGAGAAGAAGTTTTAGTAACTTGTTCCTGACATTAAAGCAGAGATTTCTGTATGTGATAGTTGATTTGTAGATTCTGTGGGATGAAAATAACATTTATTCAACAATTGGTTGAGGACTAGTTATGTAAGTAGGCCCGGGGGTGGGGGTGGGGGAATACAAAGTTGAATAGAAATGTGAATGGTCATAATTCACTGAGGTAATTACTGGCAGGTTTAATTGCTGGATATTATCTACACAGTGGAAACAGAGAGGAAAGCATCTGAAAAGTCATTAGTTTTTGTTATTTTGTTTTGTTGTTTTTTTTTTTAACTTCAGTCCAATGAGGCAGGACAGTCTAGTAAAGACTTATAAAAATTTGTAGCCCAGGGACAGAAGACTTCATTTCACTGGCTCAAAGATCATGCCTTCCTTCCCACTGCATGTCATGTAATCCTAATAATAATAGTAATGTGCTGCTGATGAGTGGTTAACTGGGTTTCTGGGAATACAAACAGACACACACACACAGAGATCTGTAGAATATGTTTCCATGGTGCGAACGTTTCCACAATGTTGATTTCAACCTATCAACATGACATCGATAAACATGGAGTTGGGAAAAGGACAAACGTAACTAACCTCAAGAACATAGATAAACACAAAATGCAGTTGGATAATTGGAGGGTGATGAGTTTTGAGTATGTGCTATTTTTGTTTTAAAAACAATTTATTCAACTGTAAACTAAAATAATTAAATGTTGATAATAACCTTGATTAAAGATCAGTTTACCAGGTCTTTGAAAATTTAACAATAACTTTGTTTAAAGACCAACTCACGAAGTTCCTAAAATGGAATAGTCACATGAGCCAGTAAAAGCCAGCTCTAACATAACACTAAACTCACACCCCAGATATGCCAGCAACAGGGGATGGGTAGAACAAAATCTTGTTTTGCACATTACTCATTGTTTACCAACTCCAGACCAAGATCAGAAACAACTACTCCAGGTTGGTTATGCCCCTCTTTTGGTCACCTTCAGTCTCCAATGATGCACACACAGTAAATTGCCCCACTTCTCCCCATCAGGAAGAAAAAGCACACAGCCTGTGCTTAAGTCTGACAAATGCATTTGTAAAACATGCCAATGAATAGTGTGCACTCAACAAAAACTGCCACTCAATGCATCCCCTTTATAGATATGGTTTATTCAAGATGCCGTCACATTTAAATGGCATTTTCAAGCTTTAAACTCGTGGTACTTACAGACATTAAAGTATAGAAAGGAAGCTGGAAAGTATAGAAAGGAAGGTTACCGGTGCTTCACTGAGGGAGATCTGCCTAGCATTGACCATTTCAAGTGCCAATCAATTCAAGCTCTCAAACTCAGCCTATGTAGTCTACATAGATGCCTTCCCACCCTATTCAAGCATTAAGAAACATTATCTCTTAGTATTGGGTCACCTGAAAATTGTGAACATTTTATTTACTTGTTTTCAGAGATATTGTGAGAGATAGCCCTTGTATCATTTTCTTCATGAATATACAAATGTTGAAAATTACCTAGAAAAAAATCAGTGCTAAAAATTTACTATTTATTTCAATTATAAAAGTCTAGAAAATCAGTTATGACCTTGAGAAAACACATCTACAAGGGTGCTCCTTGCCAGGAACAGCACACACTATATATATCACTTGACTGAACAACAGAGATAAATGCAAAAGCTTATACTGATATAAATGTATTTCAATCTTTCATCCTTGATTTAAAAAAATAACAAAACTGTGAAAAACACACAGGATACAATAAAGGAGAACATGAACTGCTTGGCCTCAAAAGAAACATACCTGATTCATGTATTTGTTGTTTCACAATTCAAACTATATCCTTTATCTCACAGTGGGACAAGTGAAATATTTGACAAGTAAAATATGATTAAAATTATTTCAAAAATCATATTCTCATGGACTAATGTACTCTTCCAAGGTGATTACTAAAACCTAACTGACAAATTTATAATTTATCATAATTTATGTGTAGACATGATTTTTCTGAATATATTTGATGCTTTAATAAAGACAATGAAACTGTATTAAAGGTAAGTTTTCATGCAGAAAATCTACAAAATCCTGGGAAGCTGTTGTGTCTGTTTACTATAGGAATGGTGGCCAAGTGATCATATCATCATTTTCACTGGGAGCCAAATTGAGACACAGGTTGGGAACCTTAGGGAGCCAACCTTCTTTTTGGCACTTGACATTTACAGAGATTACTAAAGGAGCTGTGTCAGTACAAAGAAGCAAATATGGGAACAAACTTTGGGTTCTGGCTCAGGTTTCCTTATTGCTCTGAGCAGATCTCTGCCTGTCAGGACCTCCACTGCCCTATTCTTCCATAAGTGGATTGGCCTGGATCCTTACTAAGAGCCCAACTCTGTGCCTCTGAATACCAAATGCCTTCTACTGAACTGGGAGGCACTGGGAATGGAGTGGACACACAAATGGTCCCTACTCTCAAGGAACGTGTAGACCAGATAGGTATAAAATCAGTAAAGAAGATAAATATTTATGGGTAAAAAGACAACTGAACTAAGTTGCAACAGGTGTCGAAGACTTTGTAAGACTACACAAGTATTTCTTACTGAACATATAAATATAGTATACATTTGCACCACAAAAATAATCTGTGACCTCTGCTTTTATCCAATCATTTTCTGGAATAAACATTATGCTCAGAGATAGTCAACGTGGGCTGAAGATTACTGAAGTCATTTGAAATGAATAAATCACCTTTACCTTGGTTGTACCTAGGAACTTTGGCGGGGCTTACTGAATGTTTTCATTATGACATATTTTAATTAAGTAATTAACAAGCTGATACATGTTCAGAAAACACTGACCAAAGCAGGGAGGAGCTCTAAGTCTTTTCTGAAACAAAAGTTAAATGTCTTGCTCACTCTACATTCTCTGTTCTCCTCCCAACGCTGTCAGCAGGTGCTCCCAGGTGGCTTCTTGTGGACCCACAGACACCTTCATCTTTTTCTGTGTCTGCTGGATCCTCATGCAGTGGCCCACTCTGATTTTTATTTTCATGCCCAACAGTTTCCCTGGGTCATCACTTTCTACCCTTTTACTTATCTTCTTGCCCCCAACAAGGACTTCCTTGAGCATACCCAGCATTGGGTCTACATCAACCTTAGAGAAAAATCACCTTTTTCTCTGGGTCTACTACTATTCATGGTTGCCAACATTCATGGCCTCCCATACAGAAACCTCCCTAAAATAAGAACATTTCAATCCTTCTCTTAAGTTACTCTAATTATTCTACTCTTTCTAGGAAGACTATTTGACAGAGGCAAAGAGATATCAACTGGGACTCCAGGAAGCCATAACTTACAGTAAAATCCAGGCCAAGTAAGATGAGAAAGGCAGCTGAATGAATGAATGAATAACTGCTGTAGTTATGACTATGCCAGTGATTATGTAGCTGTGACCATAAAAAGCAAACAGTAGACATGTCTTTAGATATCATTAATTTCATGGATGCCTAGTATTTTCTTTTTGTAGAACTTGGATTTTCCTTCACTGGTTTTTAGAGACTGTATTTGAATCCTAATTCTATATTTAGCTTAGCTTTCTAACATTTTATAATTTATTTAAACTCACAGTTAATGTAGGTATTATCTTGGTATAAAAGAGTCATGACTGCAGTGTTACATGTATTTTCTGTGTTTTTTTAAAAATTATCACCACCGGGGCTGGGGATATGGCCTAGTGGCAAGAGTGCCTGCCTCGGATACACGAGGCCCTAGGTTCGATTCCCCAGCACCACATATACAGAAAACCGCCAGAAGCGGTGCTGTGGCTCAAGCGGCAGAGTGCTAGCCTTGAGCGGGAAGAAGCCAGGGACAGTGCTCAGGCCCTGAGTCCAAGGCCCAGGACTGGCAAAAAAAAAAAAAAAAAAAAAAAATTAGTTGTTTCTTTGGGCTGGGGATGTAGCCTAGCGGCAAGAGTGCCTGCCTCGGATACACGAGGCCCTAGGTTCGATTCCCCAGCACCACATATACAGAAAATGGCCAGAAGCGGCGCTGTGGCTCAAGTAGAAGAGTGCTAGCCTTGAGCGGGAAGAAGCCAGGGACAGTGCTCAGGCCCTGAGTCCAAGGCCCAGGACTGGCCAAAAAAAAAAAAAAATTATCACCACCATCCTTCTTATAGTCTTAAATGTATTAAACATCTCTTTTTCATCTTTCTCTAAAATAGTTTTTCTCTTAATCCATAATGATTGAATATATTCATGGTCTTAATTACAAAATATAACTCAGAGCATGTCCAATCTATAGTCATTGCGTAACCGAGAACAATAACTACCTATCTGACTAGGACTTCCCATTATTCTTCACTCTTCCATCATGATTGATTCGATCTTCCCACCTATCACCCCTACTTTCTGCTGGAGTATTTCTGCATATTTTTCCCTGTCCCTAAATATTGTTTAGTGCTTCACCCAGATTGAACTCCCCATGTTCTCTCTCTCTCTCTCTCTCTCTCTCTCTCTCTCTCTCTCTCTCTCTCTCTCTCTCTTTGCCGGTCCTGGGGCTTGAACTCAGGGCCTGGGTACTGTCCCTGGCTTCTTTTTGCTCAAGGCTAGCATAGCACTCTGCCACTTGAGCCACAGCGCCACTTCTAGTCTTTTCTATATATGTGGTGCTTCATGTATACGAGGCAAGCACTCTTGCCACTAGGCCATATTCCCAGCCCCTCTAACTTTTCAACAAGCTGGTCTTACCTGGAATATTCTCCTCTCCTTATTTTCTCACTCCCTTGGCAATGCATAATAGTCTTCAAATTTTTGCTTATATGGTATTGTCCTCCAGGAAACTTCCTTGATGCCTCCAACCATCAATGCCAAGTCTGGTGCCCCTACTATGACCTTGCAAATCTACTATAATTATCAAACCAAAAGTTCCCTGAGAGCAGGGAACTGTGTCCTCACTGCTTCTTTCTAGCTGGGTCTAACATATAAACTATGAATATAAGTGCCATATGACTTAAGAAAGTAGATTAATAGACCTGAATATGTTTGACACACAGGAAAGGGAAAAGGCAAGATAGTGGTCATTGTGTTTAAGTATGTATACATGTCATAAAAGAGAATATTTATTCCATGTAGCTTCAAAAGGAGCCACCAAGTAGCTAGTGGATAATCATTTTTCAGAATACTATGACAAAGAATTTCCTAAAATGGAGAGGATGAGAGACTCTGGCTGATACTCAGCTGCATGTCACTAAAAGGGTTCACACTGGGCCGACAAGAAAAAACTGGTGGATTCTAAATTTTGCTGCCAGAAAGCTGGTCATTCATATGTAAGATAAAGGTAATTCTGTACATATATGAAGATCAAGGGTTGTATTTTAAAATATTTAGTGTATATATAATATATATCTATGAAATGCATAGGCTGCTACAACATGGAGTCTGTGGATAAGGAGCATTCAGAGGATTTTAGACAAAAATAACATAAAATAATGCAGCTTACAAAAGTAGGATTCTAGTGTAGGTGACAATACCAACAAAAGGTATATCTGGATCTCCCTCCAGGCATTCTCCACATGAATTCCCTCATCTTGGTGGAGGCAATTTAACTTTACAACATTAGAGAAACTTCCCATAAGAAGTACTTTAAACCTTAAATTTATTGCATTTTCCAAGGTTACATCATTTGAGCTGTGCATAATTCAGAGGGAATCAAGGGAGCACACTGTAAACTCTTACAATAAATATTAATGAACATTGTGCCAGATAAAATTTGCAATTGTACACATGCACTTACACACAAAGGACCTTTTCACCTTATATGGTTACTTTAAAAATTTGACTCTCCATTCCACTTTGTTGGTCTGTGCAGCACACAGAGTGCATTTACTTTAAAAACAGCAATTAAAAATATTAACAACATAAAAACATAAACAATGGTTCAAAGCCAATAACACATAAATTGACATGGATTTAGACAGTAGGTAAGCATAAAAGGAACAACAGAAACTATACATCATCTAAAAGGAAGCATGAACAATAGCCAGGAAAGTGAAAGCAATCCCACCTCCCTCTACTTACATCTCAGACTTCCCAACTGGAAGGAAAGTAGCCATTAGGGAGGCAAAAGGACTACAGAAGGGAGAGGTAGAGAAGGGGTGAGAGTGATTTGGGTAAAACCCTCAGAAGGTGCAGAGGAGGGAAATGATTTTATTTTGTATTGTAATCTGGTGAAGTACTATGTAATTTTACATTTCTGCTGTGGCTATGACTTCTACAAATGTTCAAAACCCTTTGACTTTTCTTCAGTGGTTAGGGACAAGGCTGGGTTGAAGGTGCAATCTTAGGATACCAGGCTTGATTAAACCTTGAATTTTTGGGAATTTAGTTTCCTCATTTGTAAAACGAGATTCTTAAGTCCACCTTCTAGAATTGTTGAAATAATTAAAGTAGGTAAGCAAAGCTGACAAACTAGGAAAACAAAACCTTCCCTGATATTCTTTGTTTATCAGGGAGAAAGGAAGTAATTCCCTGGTATTTATCAAGTTGAATTGCCACAATTTTCCAATGCTGAACTTAACTCAGGGTGTGGTGGAGCCAGTAATTATACATAATACCTTATTTCTTTCTGCCCAGTGACAGGAGTACCCACAATTACCTCCGTTGCACCTCCTAGGAGTGGTTTTCCTCATTCCCGCATATTTGCTTTGGTCATCCATTGGAGGACCACACTCATAATCTCACTGCTGGATATATACATGTATCCAGCATATATCCATATATATATATATATATATATATATATCCAGCATATATCCATATATATCTTTTCCTTTAAACGTTCTCTATACAATTATCCCATACTCTCTGAGAGTTAATTTGATAATTCATTGGGAACTGTCTACTGCTTTATTTATTGGAGTTTGTTAAAAAGTACAGGTCTGTTTTGTCAATAATTTTTTCTCCTTCCATTTAAAGGGTTGTATCATTTTGGTCTACAGATTAATAAATATAAATTATTATACTGCAGGAGAAACTGTACAAATGGAAAACCAGGCAAGTCCAGAAAATTAACTTGAATTTGGACTAGACAATAACTTAATTTCACTTTATTTTATTCATATTTATACAGAATATAGATTAGTTAAAGTTTGAGAGTGATAGAAAGTACCTGAACAGGTTCTATCATGTTTTCTAATTCTGGTAGATTTATATCTTTTTTTCTATAATTTATCTGATTTTGAAAATGGAGGAACAAATTCTATTTAAACATGGTATTTGTCTGTTTACTAACTCACTGGAACTTGGTAGTGCAGAACTCACGATTTCCACTTTATAAATATATTGGCTTCTACAGTCCAAACATAAAGTTAAGATGTCCAAAGTCTCAGATGATTGTGATGTCTGCCAAGTACCTCCCGTACCTCTTCTTTAAATGAAAAGCCATCCTTCCAGCTCTACCATGTGGGCAATTTTCTTCTTCCCTTCCATGAGCAAAAGGATTCAAATCAAACTTCACAGAACTATTTTTTGGATTGCTTTCCAACTGTATGAATTGTCCATCCCTGTGCCATTCCACCTTGGGATTTTTCCTACCCTTCCTTTGGCAAATACAATATGCAAATAGTTCTTGGTGGCTCACAAAAGTCTTTCTTTGAAAGTTCTCAACAGGGAGGGCTGATTGCTACCTAAGCAACTTCCTGCTAGGCTTCAGTACCACACTGCTTGCTGTAGTAGATTCTTTATGATTCAGCTTGAGTTGTCAATTTTCTTTCTGGTTTGTTCTCTTTAAATTCAAACTAAACTTCCATTCTACTCTAAAGAGAAGAAGCTGGGTTCTACTGGCTTGCACCTGTAATGCTAGTTACAAGGAGGCTGAGATCTGAGGAGGGAGGTTTGAAGACAGCACAGCAGAAAAATCTGAAAGACTCTTATCTCCAATTAACCAGCAAAAAGGCTGTAAGGGCAGTGTGGCAAGTGGTAGGAAACAAGTCTTGAACAAAAAAGGCATTAGGACTTGAGTTCAAGCCTCAGTGCTACTGACATAAGAAAAAATATTATTAAAAAGGGAAAAGGGCTGGGAATGTGGCTTGGTAGCAGAATGCTTGCCTTGCATCCATGAAGCCCTGGGTTTGATTCCTCAGTACCACATACACAGAAAAACCTGGAAGTGGTTCTGTGGCTCAAGTGGTAGAGTGCTACCCTTGAGCAAAAGAAGCTCAGGGACAGTGCCCAGGCCCTAAGTTCAAGCCCTAGGACTGGCCAAAAAAAAAAAAAAAAAAAAAAGGGAAAAAAAGAAAGGGAAAAAGACAATACAAACTGTGCCACAGAGTATTAGGACAAACAAAATTAGGGAAAAGGTATGTTGGTTTTATAAAAGTGAGGAGGGAATAACAAGCAAACATACTGTGGTATCCTAGCTTCTAGTCTTTGGACTAAACCACTATACTAGACTGAGGTTCCTAGGAGGCATAGAGAGAAAAAAAATTCTAATATATGATATTGAAGAAGTGATTAAAAAAAGCATTGTTCTGTTCCATAAAAGAACAGAAAAACCACACAGAAATATATGTGTGTATGTATGTATGTGTATGTATATACAGCAGATATGTGTGTATATACACATATATATGTAAGTACAAATTTTATCATTAAAATGTCACACTATTTGTAAAGAAAAAAACCTCTGGATATTCAGGCTTCAAATTTTGGTTGGTTATTCTTTCTTTAATTAGGTACTTTTTGTAGTACTTAGAACAAGTGAAAATCAGAATTCTCCAAAATAGCTGCTATGCATATAATGCATGTAGTTCATTCCTTTTACTCTTTCCATTCTTTTTCATTGGCTTGACTAAATCAGAAAGGATGATAAATGTTTTGAAGTCACTCCTCTGCATAAGATATTTTTAGTTGTACACCAAATAAAAAGAGGTTACAAGGAATGATTTGTCAATCATTTAAAGGTGGAAGCTTCTCAAAAGATGTCCTATTTAAGTTGGGCAATCAACATTCACTAAGCAACTTCAAGGTGCCAAGTACCTTGCAGCCCTAGCCAAAAAGCATTCTAGGGTCCAGCAGGGAGGCAGAGAAGCAAGCCATATCAAAAGGTAGTAAGTGTTAGGTCAGAGGTCTAGACAAGATATATATAGCAGAACAGAAAAGATGCCTTTAATGCAATAGTGGAGTGGGATGCAGCTTTCTGGAGGGGGAGTTGCTGAAGCCTATCTGTAAATCCCTGAGAATGAAGAATGGATCAATGGAAATGCAACTTCCTCACAGCAAACACAAATAGGAAAGAATATACTGTATTCTATACGAAACTGAGCAGTTCTACACAATATGACACAGGAATCTTGACCATCAATGTAGGATGAAATTTCATGATTATCAATGAGTAAGATAGACAGAGCTCTATGGGAAGAAGATTAAAAAAAAGTTTCCATACTTTCAGAAATAACAACATGCCGGAATCTTCAAGCACTGCCATCTAACAGTCACCTCATTCAATTTGAGTCACTAAATTCAGTTTAGTAATTATTTGTACTCTACTTGTCCCTGGTGCCAAGCACAAAACAAATATTTGCCTAAACATCTTTTCTACAAAATCAATTACCTTGGCTTTGTTTTCAGCTTCTAAAAATGTTGTATCTTCTCTTTCTAGGAGAAACAAATACTTCACAAGCCTCAGTGTTTATATTTCTTGTCATTTACAGATCTGAAAATCAAAGTCTTCCCTGAACTTTTGCTAATGCGCTCTCCTCTGTCCTCTGTGTGAGCATACCACTTCATTACTATAGACAGGATTTGAGATCTGCCATAAGATTTCTTAATAGGACAAACAGCTCTCCATTGAAAGAATGATACAGTCATAGAATTGGAAGGGGCTTTGAAACCACTTACATAATCACTTAAGCGATGACAGACAAATTACCTAACACTTGATCTAACTCTCTTTTAAGTGAGAGAAGATAGTGCTTTGTTTACCATTAATATAATAGAATCTTTGTAGGAGTCTGACTCTTGCAGTTGAAAAGATAGATGATAGTGGAAAAGCAGGAGTTTTCTTAAATAGAAAAGCACATTTATTTATCCTTGCTGGAGTACAGAAACTAAAACTAATATTTATTGAGAACTTATTATGTTCTAGCCATGGTGCAAAACACTTGGCAAGAATTATCTCACTCTGGACAATAATCCTAAGAGATGGGTACCATTCTTTTTCTTCTTTTATAATGAGGAAATGAAGACTTAGAGGAGCTCAGAATCAACCAGTTCTTATTTTACTACTAGCTAATATGTAATCTGGGATCAATTATAATACATGAATCACAGGTAGTTGGATTGTTATATGAGATATAGGCCCAATAGCTGTCTAACATGAATATGGTTTTCAGCCTTGCAGGTGGTATGGATTACTAGTGATAATCTGACTGGGCTGTTCAGTTAGCTAGCTGAGCCTGAAGTCTAATTCTGGTACTTGTTGCCTATGTGATGTTGGACATGCACTTCAACCTCTGTGAATCTTAATTTCTTCACCTATAAAATATGAAGTCACACTTGCACTTGATAGTTACTGAATGGCTGAGATAAACCCTCCCTCAGAGAGATCTTTCACAAGAAACAATGGGCTCCATCCCTACAAAGATACTAATCATGTCACAAATGAAAAGGCTGGGTAGACAGATTGTTTAAATGCAAGTAGTTAAGAGCTCATTCCAAGGTAAAATGGTCAATTATAGAGATCAACTTCCCTCTTTTCTGGGTACAGTTTTTGTTGTTGTTATTGGTTATGGGGCTTGAACTCAGGGCCTGGGCACCGTCCCTGAGCTTTTCAGCTCAAGGCTAACACTCTACCACTGAGCCACCATGCCACTCAGGGTACAGTTTTTATATATCTCTGGTGCAGACAAAAAGGACGAAGACATATCTATATCACACAGAGATTTCAAAACTTTTTCACTCTTAAGTGCTCACCTGATTTCTTAGTCTATGATTAATTAGAAGATAAAAGTAGAAATTGGGGGGCTGGGGATATGGCCTAGTGGCAAGAGTGCTTGCCTCCTATACATGAGGCCCTGTGTTCAATTCCCCAGCACCACATATACAGAAAATGGCCAGAAGGGGCGCTGTGGCTCAAGTGGCAGAGTGCTAGCCTTGAGCAAGAAGAAGCCAGGGACAGTGCTCAGGCCCTGAGTCCAAGCGACAGGACTGGCCAAAAAAAAAAAAAGTAGAAATTGGGGCAGAAAGGAGAGACAGGTGAAAGGCATAAAAAAAGATTGATTATAATTGGACACAAAGGGAATATGAAAACAAAATAGAAAAAGATATTGAAATATAAGAAGATTATTGTGGGCTGGGAATATGGCCTAGTGGTAGAGTGCTTGCCTCGTATAGATGAAGCCCTGGGTCCAATTCCTCAGCAGCACATAGATAGAAAAAGCCAGAAGTGGCGCTGTGGCTCAAGTGGTAGAGTGCTAGCCTTGAGCAAAAAGAAGCCAGGGACAGTGCTCATTAACTTCAAATACTATTCATATAAATATCACTGACTTTTAATGTAGGAATTCTAAATTACCTTAAGATATTTTCAACAAAATAGTTATTCAGCTGGGCATCAGTGGCTCATGCCTGGAATACTAGATACTCAGGAGGTTGAGATCTGAGGATCATGGTTTGAAGCCAGCCTGGGCAGCAAAGTACACTAGACTTTCATCTATAATTAACCAACTAAAAGCAGGAAGCAGAGCCATGATTGAAGAGATATATAACTAGTCTTGAGCAATATATCTCAGGTTCAGCACCCAGGGTCTTAGTCCAAGGCCCAGGACTGGCACACACAGACACAGACACAGACACAGACACAGACATAGACACACACACACACACACACACACACACACACACAAATTATTATTAAAAATACAAAGGAAATTATCTGGTACTTGAAAGGGAAAAGTAGTAGTTATTGGAAAATTTACCTCCAGAGAATATCAGATTTAGTAATAAAAACCAAACTAACCGCTAGGAATCAACAGCTCACACCTGTAATCCTAGCTATGCAGGAGGCTGATATCTGAGGCTCACAGTTCAAAGCCAGCCCTGGCAGGAAAGTCTGTAAGACTCTTATCTCCAATATACTACCCAAGAGACAGAAGTGAAGCAGTAGATCAAGTGGTAGAGTGATATCTTTGAGGAAAAGAAGCTCAGGGACATTACTCAGGCCCCGAGTTCAAGCCCTAAGACCTGTACCTAAAAGCAAAACAAAATAAAAAAATGAAAAACAAACAAAAAATAAAGAAATGATAGTTTGGATTCTTTCCAAAAGTATCTACAACTTGTTGGACATCTTAGAGGTATACTTCTATAACTTTTTCTTTCCCACTGTGCATTAGGAAAACTACACAAATACTGAAATTATCTTTAATGATGTCAAATTAAATCTATAAGAAAAATTTCTATATTTCTGTTAGTATTCAAAAGCTACTTAACAGTTTCTTTTTTCTCCCCTTTCTCCACTCTAAACTAGTAAACCACAGATATCTGGGGAAATTTGAGATAGGAAAAAGAAACCCATATTCCTTCCATAGCTCCCTCTTCTCTCTTATGCATGTGTTTAAAAGCTTTTTATCTGTAAGAACGAGTATCAAAAATTTAACAAACCGAGAATGTAAGTGATCCATTCCACACAATTTCTATCTTACAATGGCTAAACTATATGAACAAACCCATGGGAGTTTTGAATTCTTTATACCGTTTCTTAGAGTTGGAAATTTCTAGGCTTGGCATTGCAGAAAATTCTGTTTTGACTTGAACAGAGAAAATGACTACTGAAGAACAGCTGAGGAAAATGTTTGAATTCTACAATACACTACTATAATTTTCTCACTGTGAAAATTGAGAGACAAAGGGTAAATTAAGAGAAACAACAACAAAAGCAATACTTGCAAAACTGTATGGTGTAAGCGAACTGAACATCTCGGGGGGGGGGGGGGAAAGGGGGAGGGGGGAGGGGGGGTATGAGGGACAAGGTAACAAACAGTACAAGAAATGTATCCAATGCCTAACATATGAAACTGTAACCTCTCTGTACATCAGTTTTATAATAAAAACTTAAAAATAAAAGAATTAAGTAGCTCTGCAAATTAAAAAAAAAAGAAAGTATTTCAGACATCTAGCTAAAGACAAAATAATCCCACTGAAATTATCCTAGTTTAAGTTAGGACATAAAATTTGTAATTAGGGACAACAGCTTCTTAAATAGGAATGGATACTAATTCTTTTTTCTAATCAATGAAGAAATTTTAGGAAGCTGTGGCCTATATATCACTAGTGATTTTACACTGGTGGTACATCCTGGTGATATCTGTGCCCAATCTATGCATTCTTTATTTTCCTTAGATTCTTTTATTAGCATACTTCAGTTGTGCAAGGGAGCTTTTATTTTTAAAAAACTGTATTTTAAAGGTCATGCAAAGAGGGGTTCCAGTTACATGATTCAGGTAATGAGTATATATCCTTTTGAACAGTGACATCCCCTCCCTTATTCTCTCCCAGTTTTTTCCCTCCCAACTTTCTTACCCCCAAACTTGTATAGTTCATTTAAGCATAGTATCTAGTGGGTTTCACTGCTGGATTGGTTTACCTTTTGTCCCACCAAATCAGATAAACTTATATACAAGACCAAGGGTACAGACATTTTTTAAAAAGCAGCAGAAAGGAATTAACCAAAGAAAAAAAGGAAAGAAAAAATAAAGAACCACAAACAGTATAATAAAAAAAAAACCTTTACTTCCAATTCTTGGAATTCATTTTGATAAGCATCATTTAATATGATCTTATGCACATAGCTATTGAGCCTTTGCAATCCTCTCCTAAGAATATCCTCTTTTGTTCTCACTGTGCGAATGTTTAGACTCCTATTAATCACATCCTGGTGTAATTACTTGTCTTTTACTGTACATAGAGTTTACTTATATATTTATAGGCACATTCTAGTTATTACAAAAGAGGGAAACCATGAAGCCTTTGTTTCTTTGGCTCTGGCTTACTTTGCTTAGTATAATTTTTTCCCAAATCGTTCCATTTCCTTACGAATGGGGCAATGTCATTCTTTCTGATGGAAGCATACAATTCCATTGTGTGTATATACCACATTTTCTGGATCCATTCATCCATTGAAGGGCATCTAGATTGATCCCATATCTTGGCTATGGTGCTGCAATGAGCATGGTCATACTATTGGCTTTAGTTAGCCCAGTTTACAGTCAGTTGGATAGATGCTTAGATATGGGATTGCTGGGTCACAGGGAAGCTCTATGTTTAGTTTTTTGCAGAATTTCCATACTGCTTTCCAGAGTGGTTGAACAAGTTTACATTCCCACTAACAATGTAGTAGTGTTCTCTTTTGGCCAGCATCCCTGGCAGTATCTCTTAATGTTTGTTATTTTTTGATGATGACCATTCTAACTGGGATGAGGTGAAATCTCAATGTTGGTTCGATTTGCATTTCTTTTATGGCTAGAGATTTTTAACATTTCTTCATGTGCTTACTGGCCATTCTTATTTCTTCTTCGAAGACTCTCTATAAGTCTTTAGCCCATTTATTAATTGGATTGTTGTTTCTCTGTTTTGGGGGCTCTGGGTATATTTTATATATGAGGCCATAAGAGAGCTTTTATTATGATATTTACACAGTCTTTTATAATCTATGTGTATTCCAACTGTGTGTGTGATGCAGGTAAAGTCGTCAGGTAGTACTTACTTCATTGCTACGTTCTACAGTTTAGATATTCACCTAATTCTCCATCAATATATTCCACAAGTAAAGAGCAGAAAGGAAAATATGATAGTAGAATTTACAGCTATTTGTGAACATACTAAGCACATATAAAAACATTTATGTGGGCTTGCCTCCATTATGGGTGGGAAGACAAACACTGGGAATAGGAGGGTGAGCAGTGAAGAATATTCAGATAGTATTGCTCCCTTCCTGTGGAAATAGCACATTTAAAAACTTCAATTAGGGCTGGGAATATGGCCTAGTGGCAAAAAGTGCTTGCCTCATATATATGAAGCCCTGGGTTCGATTCCCCAGCACCACATATATAGAAAATGGCCAGAAGTGGCACTGTGGCTCAAGTGGCAGAGTGCTAGCCTTGAGCAAAAAGAAGCCAGGGACAGTGCTCAGGCCCTGAGTCCAAGGCCCAGGACTGGTAAAAAATAAAACAAAACAAAAACAACAAAAAAGCAAAAACAAACTTCAATTAATATTATTGGGGAAACAGCATATTGTGTCTGAAAGGCAAGGAAATCCTCCCGGGTAGACTACTGAAAACAAAAAGTAATACACAGAAGTAAAAAAAAAAAAAAAATCATAAGGATAGATCATGTGACTCACAATCCAGATACTTATTAATTTTATGACCTTGGGGAAGTTACTTAGCTTTTCTGAGTTAGCCAAATGTAAAAAATGAGAATAGCCAGGAAGTCATCCCAAAGTTTTAAAGGATTAAGTGAGATGTTGTAAGTTTCTAGCAACTAGTAGGAGCTCTGGGTTAATATTCTTCCTTTTCTATTTCTCATATATGTCATAGGGCAAGAGAAAATATAGATAAGAAAGTAAAAGTGAATAAAGTCTATATCTGCAGCCAGCTTATCTGCAGGTGGCTCCTTGTGCTCTGTAAACCTCATTAACTTTTGTTCTATAACTTAATGGCTCAAAGTCCTAACTCCTTAAAATGACCTCATCCTCAATCTGCCTAAGTGGATAGCAAAAATACATAGAGTCAAAGATAGAGGTATAAACTTACAGATTTGAAAGTTATTCTACATAAAAATATTTGTACATAATAAACCTCAGCTACACAACTCATCTTGACACTATCCCCTTAACAATCACATCTCTTTATCATTCTGTCTGTCTCTGTCTTGTCTGTCTGTCTTTCTGACACACACACACACACACACACACACACACACACACACGTATTGTGTCCTTGATACTGGATGTGTTAGCTCATGTTTAACACTCTTATATCCCTAATCTGGATGATCATGGTTTAAGGCCCGCTATGGGGTAGAGTACCTGCTTAGCAAACGTGAGGTCCCAAGTTCAAACTGGCACTGGAAAAATAAAATAAACAGAAAGTCCTTGGTAGTCAATGTGACCTACATTAAGTGGAAGAGAAACTATCACACGAAAGAATCATTTCTGCCATCATATTCTGATTTTCAGTACTTAGAAGTATTAAAAAGCAACTAGAACCACTACAGATATTTTTTTTTCCAGTGGGCTGCTAGGCAGAGGATGTGAAAATAGCCATGTCTGAGTCACACACTATGATCATCACATGTGTGTGTCACTTCAGGACCTGAGGACTTCTGTTGGCTCTGTGACAAGTTTAACCTAAGAGGTAAGGGGCTTGAGAGCCATGGTGGGAAGAGTGGTTCTTCTGAAAAGAAAAATGGGGCTAAACTGGTTTTTCTTTCCTTGTAAAGCCTTCCTCTGTCAAAAGGCTGCCTGCCTGCCTGCCTGCCCATGACCCTTCTCTCCACCCCACCCCCCAGCAAAAACAGGGCAGTCCCTAAATGCCAAAAGAATAATTGTCTGTGTTTCGCATGCTGAAATTGACTTGGCAAGCTTTCTACCTTGCAAAGAACATAAAGAACTTAGTTTAGTCTGTGTGTAACTGCTTCACAATCATTACCCCAAACATTCAAAGCAACATGCTCAAGGGAGGGTAATGATTCTTTGTTTCCCCCACTTAATTGTAAGCTTCTGACATTCATTTATTTACTTATAGCTCCAAGCAGCAGCCACCCTCCTTGGTCAACACAAACTCTTACAGCACTCTTGGCTGCCCCAAGTGCTTTCTAACAAAGGGCTATATGGAACCAATAGGTTGGGAGAATCCACCAGGTTGGATTTTCCCTCAGCCTTAGACACCACAGTGTCTGAGATGGAGGCCCAGTCAACAGGGCTGGAAAAAAGGCTATTTAAGCTATCTACCCTCATTGAAGAACACAAGCAGTGCTGTCTTCCTGTAGAATTGAATGGCACATTGACAAGGGCCTACTCATCTCCCTGGACCTTTCCTAAAGGAGGATATGAAAAGAACCCTTTGTCAGTTTGAAGACTCAAGGATCTGACTCAAATGCTTGCTTATGGTTTAGCTGGAACAACACTATCTATAGCAAGTGTTCACCTACTGCATGTGGTTCCTGTGATGCTTCTGGATGTTGTTTCATGATTTTTTTTGGCTTACACAGATTTCCTGCTTTGAAATAACCCATCCTTGCTGTCTAGAAAGTGAGCTAAACAACAGAGAACAATGAAGGAGCCTGAGTTTAATCTACATTGTACCTAACCAAAGCTTTGTCCAAATCTATTCTTTTCTTTTCTTCAGTGTTCGAATCTCATCATGTAATACTGCAGGTCTTTCATGAACAGTGACCTCAAGTTTGTTGAAGGTCTCAAAGCTGTAATACAATGGCTGAGGACATGTCGGTTCTTACTTTACATAGGCAATAAATCCTAACGAGAAAGAATTCAGGCAATGCAGTAGGCTTGCAGACTGGTGGACTCTAAAGTCAGCCGCTTAGCAGCTCGATGCTTTAAGAGGCAGTCTGACTTCTTTGCATTCAGGTTATTCTAATCTATACATACTATTTTCATACTATTTTCCTCAGGGGGTTGTTGTACCAAAAGAAAAAGGGCATGTTGCACCAAAATTTTAAAAAAGCATAGCATTTGGTAAAATTTGTGTTAAAGAACTTTAGCCAGGTATGGTATCATAATTCCTATAATTCTAGCACTCAATAGACCCTGTCTCAAACAACAGTAAATAAAACAAAACAAACAAAAGGGTATTAAAAGTCTTGGTTGGTGGAAGAGACAAACCAGCAAGAGCCCAGGTGAGGATATCTATCTGAAACAGCAACCGTCTTCATCTGGTTAGAGTGGGCTCAAACATCTTTTCACGGCAAATTCCTTCAAACTAGCAAGGTTATAGTTCCCTATTAATGCTCTGATAAACATCAGGTACTAGTTCTTAGCCAAATCTCAAATTCTCACTTCACCAATCTTCATCTCAACTAGGCACACAGTAACACACTTAAAATACTTGCTTAGTATACACTAGAAGAACTCACTTCATTTAATAAGGTAGGGCTGAGTAATATTCTCTTCCTCATGATGCTAAAAGGGAAAAATGTATTATTTTCCCATCTCATCTGATGTCCCAAGAGGGAAGGCATATCTGCTCACACAAGAGATAAAATTATATGGTATAGATCAGAATATCTCTACCATTATGAGCCATGAGCTCCTGTCATATGCTAGGTGGTACATACAACATTTTCCACATAAAATGTCAAATCCTCTAGGTATTGCTATATGATATTGAACCCAGAAGAAATTAAGTAATCTGCCCCAAAATAGACAGTATGTACTGAGGAAGACAGGACTCTAACTCAGCCAGACTGGGTCCCAACCTGTTCTCTCCGTTAGTGTATACCAGGCCGTTTCTTATTCGTTTGCTTACATTTGGAAAAATATAGAGGAGATAGAAGCTCCAGGACACCAAAGATTTGATATGTAATTCAAGTAGATAAAATATTAAGAACAAAGGCTGAAAAATATTCTTTAAGAGGGTTGTGGCTGACACATTTTGGAAATGGCTTTAAAACTTTTCTACAAAGCATAAACAAAAGCTAATTTAAACTACTTTAAAGGTAAAAGTTGATCCTTTGACCAAATATATTAGTGAAATAAACTCTACCTTGATTCACTAAATTTGAATCCAAGAAATATTTCTCTGTGGTCAGAAATTAAATTCACCCTCAAAGACCCAGACTGTGCTACTGCTGAGGGATACTTCTCTCAGACAACTCTCAAAGTGGAATTCCAAAATTGTGTTCTGAGCAGTGGCAATGTTGTTAAAATGAGGTCAGAGCAGCTCTATGCTACTTGCAATAATTTTCTTTTGGCCCCTGGGCACAGTTCACTCATCTTTGTTTCTCCCTAACACTGGTGGCTCTCTGCCTTTTGAACCTCTATTTTAAGAGAATGACTGCTTAAAATATTTATGTACATAATTGTATGTTTTTGCTTTTAAATAATTTATTATGAATATTCTAATGTACTTTAAAAAGTAATAAAATCCATATACCCATCATCCATTTTCAACAGCCCTGAATATTTTGCTATACTTATTTCACATCTATCCAATGTTAATATTTTGGGGGGGAGTATTTAAATGTAAGTTCCAGGATAGTTTGTCATTTCATGCTTTCTAAAGAGTAAAAAGGGGCGTTATTTCACAAAAAACATGCTGCTAACATAACTAGCAAATTTTACAACTATATTTCATCCAATGTATCATCTACATTCGAATTTCCTCAGTATTCTTTTCTCACACACCAGGGATAAGACCAGCAGCTACCAAGTGACCTTTGAAAATGACTTTTAAAGTTTTATCTCGCCCCTTTTTCTTCTCTAAAAAGAAGGCCTTACAAATATAAAAACAATAAGAAGTCAGTATAATTTGTTTTCAAAATTATTAAATATTCTTTGAAAACTTGACTTTTACAGGCTAATAGGCCATAGAATATGTACACAGAAAATCTATCCTCAGTTTTATAAATAGCTTTGGGATGGGCGCCCTTATCAATTTTTCTTTCTATCTTTACCTTTTCCCACTGAAAACATTTCTTTTGCTCTAGCCATAGGATGGATTTGACAGGCACTCAATACTGTTTTTCTTTTACCCATGGCTTGAAAACTTCCATCTTCCAAGAATCTGATTATTTCTGTGGTACGCTCATCAATCATTCCCTTGCAAATATATACCCAAAACATTTTGATGAAAGCCTATATTTTTAATTACACTAAGCTGCAAATCTCTCAAAAGTTTAGTTTCCCCCCATTTGTTAATTATGAAAAATATAAACTCAGAAATCTGAATAATAACAAAAAGACATAAAGAATACAAAAGTGCCAAATCATACTATCTGACATATAACAAATGCTTTATAAAAAGTTAGTTACCCTAGAAAAGGTAATATATAAATGTCTGACACTAGACTTAGGTTAAAAGGTTGGTGAACTTTTTGCCTGAGATGCTGGATGAGGAACAAATGGTTCAGAAGTCTAATGCCACTAACTCAAGGGCTTTACAGATTGTGATATTTTGTCCCAAACATATAACCTCAAAGGAAAGACATGGTGTTGTTATCCTGTAAGAATCTCCCATAAAACTTTCTCTATATCTCATGAACTCTTCTAAATCTATTCACCTCTGAAATCCTTTTTGGTTAGGTAGACCTACCTACCCACAAGAAAACCTACAAATACATGGTGTCACTAATACCAAAAAGGTGAGGAAGACAAAAAGATTGAGAAAGACATCAAAAGTTTTAGGATTCCTATCTTTCTAGATCTAGAAGAAATATGAACAAGGAGTATTGTAATGAAACTGCACCACAGCTGTAGCCAAGAGACCTAGGTACTGATGCTGGCTCTGGATATGACCATGGGTCCAGAAGTAACCACATTGGGCACTTGTTACAGAACAGGTTGACAGGAGAAAGCTGGCCTTAGTGAACAAAAATTCTAAGAGAATCAGAAAATTAAATGACTGGGTCAATATTACCATATTTTAATGAAAATTCATTGGAAGAAAAAATATTCTTTTAAGCGATGTTGTTTGAGAACTGTTAAAAAATCAGGAGCTCAGATCTAGGTCTGGGATGTTGGCACTTAAAAGTGCATTTAAAACAAGCTTGGACTGTATGAAAATAACTTTCTTTTTCTGTTCTATTCCACCAAGATCTGGAAAACAGTCTTAGCTCTTTTTCTACCTTAAATGAGAAAAGAATCTTTAAAAGAGCCACTGATTTGTAATGGAAAACTCAGATAAATCAACTATTTATACTCAGAGATTTTTATATTTCTTTCTGTCCTTTCTTCATAACACACAGCTAAGAAAAGCCATGATGTAAGTTTGACCTGTTAGATCTCATCAGAGGGCTGTTTATTTTGTATCTAAAGCCCAGCAGCTTCTCTGACTATAGCAGTGAGTGGACAAGAATCAAAGAGCACTCTCAAGTTAAATAGAGAATGTGAATGTCAACTATCTTAGCATGAGCAACCTTATTAAAATTTCCTAAAACTCAAATGCCTCATTGACAAAATAACTATCTACTGATGTTATTCAACAATGTACACATAAAAGAGATGATTACAAATGATCCTCCTGATAAGCTACATTGGAAGAGGTCTTCAGCAATATCTGCTGTTATATTTTGGGACCTATATTTGAAATTCCAACTGAGATCTGATATCAGGAGCGCTGCTAAGATTTTCCCTAAGTTTATACCAACACCAATCTATTGCTCTATCTGTGCTTACTATTTGGGAAATTGTGCCCACTCCCTGCAATTCTTGAAAGCCCAGTACTAAGGGAGGAGAGAATTGAAAGATGAGTCAACGACTGTGTTTGTGTGATGGCTGAGGGTGTGAGAAGCCTAGGTGATGTGAGTAAAGGGGGACATATTTTCAGTGTCCTCCCATTTGAAAATAGTCTTTTTTTTTTTTTTTTTTGCTAGTCTTGGGATTGAACTCAGGGTCTACATGCTGTCCTGAGCTTCTTTGTGCTTGAGCCCCAGCACCATTTATGGATTTTTCTGGAGATAAGAGTCTCATGAACTTTTCTGTCTGGGCTGGTTTTGAACCGTGATCCTCAGATCTCAGCCTCCTGAGTACCTAGAAAATTAGTCTTTTCTATTACAGGACTACACTGGTTCAACAGTAATAGCTTTAGCTTGAGCTATCTTTGAGGCTAACTAGGATGAATGAACTGGAATTACTTGGAGTTAGCAGGTTTCAACAAGGACACATTTTTCTGACTCTGTATATTAGGCAAGCAGGTGTTAAGAGAAGACACTGCTTGGTACTGTGGAAAATAAATGAAACAAATGACATTCTGCCTTCTCCAATTCACATTTGATTCTTTTCTATGACATTGACTTCCTCATAGAACTCAGAATCCTTTGGAGTACGGTGGATCTGAATCGCAACCTCCCCCTCCATTTCCATTCCCTTCTCTGAAGCCTTGTCTATACCCTACAAGGAAAATGGATATTAGGGGACTGTTTCAGTGATATATATATATATATATATATATATATATATTTTACTGAAAATGGGAGGAAAAGATAAAGAATGCCAATTGCTAAATTAGGTTATCTGATTTTCAATTTGTCTTTCTAGCCATCAAATAGGTTTACTGCAGTTGGCTGAGTTTAATGTCTTCAAACGCTGGTGAATACGGCAATAAAAGAAAACAATTTTTTATTTTTATTTTGAGAGATCAAATAAAATCCCAACAGGATTTTTTTCCCTAATCTGGCCATGAAGCACAACCTGGCTGTTTTGCAACTGAGCACAGTTAACATCTATTTATAGCAAGTGTTTTCATAGATGAATCACATTTACCATAAGTCAGATACTATTGAAGGACCTAACTGGCTAAGCTGAGAACCCCATAATCTTACTACATCTCTTTCCATTACCCTTTGAGGAAACTCAGTTTTAGTTTAATGGTCCAACACAGAGAGAACAGGAGCTTCCAAGGGCAGAGTAAAGCTACCAGACATTTTCCTAAACTCAGCAAAATAAGAGATATTGAACACATTCAAACCTAAGACCTTGGGTCACTCTTAGGTTTGTCCTTTGGCAATGAGTGTCTTCCTGTTAGCCCAGAATTACATAGCCTTCTTGTCAACAAACCAGTTATGTCTGAAAGTTCCCAACAAACTAAGTTTAAATGATATAACTTAATAATATGTGACATGCATAAAAATAAACCAAATGGTCAACTAAAAAAGAAGAACATAGTTGGTATTCTAACAGTTTTATGTTCATAATAATATACAAAGAAGGTGAGGGGGAGGCTAGTAAAGGGCCAAAGTACATGTTATCAAAAGTTCCCCAAATTCAGCAGAATTAAATGGAGATTTCTGGTTAGCCTTAGGGATTTAATATCACTTCTCCACCTAGCACAAAAGAGCGCGTGTATGTATAGAAATATAAACACACATGTACACACACTGAAATTTTCCTAGGCATCAGTGTTGCCCCGAAACTTCTATTTTCTTTGCATTTGATGTCTTCTGTGGGTGTCTTCTATGGGTCTCTACCCTTATTTACCCTTATTGATTCTTTTCCTACAGTTATTTTTGTTTCTCATATTACTTCAAGTTAAAACTCTTTAAGTTTATACAAGACAATACACATGGAACACTTAAAAGTAGTTCTTGGCATGTAGTAGTTATTTCAGTAGATTTCTCACTACCTTTTTCTATACTTTCAGCCAGTAATTCCCAGATGAGTCATCTTTACCATGAGGCAACTCTCACTTAGAGCCAACCTGTTCTGCTGAAGAAGGTCTGCATGATTCAGTCACTCAATAAATCTTTTCTGAGGTTCAATGAAGCTGGACACAGGAACACACACGAGAATGATAAGGGCCTGTGCTCAAAGTGCACTATATACCCATCAGCAGGAACCACTATCTCCATTTTTCCTTTGAAGGTTCAGGGAGGGTGGGAGGCTACAGAGCTAATACTTTGGAGCTGGATTTAAGTCCAATTTTACCTGACTCCATAACCTAACTCATACTCTAAACTAATACATGCCTCTTGTCATTCTAAAATGTCAACAAAGTGGTCAAGAAAGCACATTAACATTTAAGGATAAGTTTCTACATAAAAGTAATGGATAAAAAGAAACCATCTATACTGAATAGATCAATTGTTCTAAGGCCAGAGGTGTGTGATTTATAGTAAGGAGAATTTTGTATAATTCTAAGTACCCAGAATTCAATGAATGTTACAGTAGCCTGGGTATATGCATGAATGTTAAACCAGGATTTTCCTTTACTAGTAGGGTCTTATTTATTTATTTATTTGTTTGTTTGTTTGTTTATTTTTTGGTACTAGTCCTAGAACTTGAACTCAGGGCTTAGGCATTGTCTCAGCTTTTTTGCTTAAGGCTGGAGCTCTACCACTCAAGCCACAGCTCTACACTGGCTTTTTGGTGGCTAATTGGAGATGAGAGTCTCATAAACTTTCTTGCCCAAGTTTGTTTCAAACCATCCTCAGATCTCTGCCTCCTGAGAAGCTAGGGTTACAGACATGACCCATCAGCTTTGGGCTTTATATAACCTTCTCATAAGGACATTTAGTGGACTGTAGAAACAGATCGCCCAAGTTAGCACCTGATTTTGCAGCTTTTTAGCAGGATGATCTTCGGCAACTTAACATTTCCAAGCTGCAGTTCCTTTTCTGCAAAATTTATGGTGATGAGGAAATAGGAACAGTTTCCTGCGAATTAATGGGCTAATCAAAGGAAAGCATTTAGAATGGACATAGGTAGGTTTAGTACCGAATAAACATTAGTGGCCATTAATACAACTATTTTCTTTAAATTGGAGCTACCTCAATATCAAATTAAATGATCAAGAACAAAAATGATTTGTTTTAGTTTTTTTTTTTTTTTACAAATTACTTCATACAAGCCCTTTATTCTCCTGTTATATCTCCTTTCCATTTAACTATGAAAATTAACAAGTTCATGCAGACTAAAATTACATTTGAGTTAACAACCAATTGCGTAAAATAAACAATTTTTAATATATGAAATTAAGAAAGAATGGCTTTAAAAATAATTTTATGGTTAGGAATTGGTTAGGGGTATGTGTATATGTTGGAAAAACAGGGAAAGTAGAATAGACCTCTATTTACAATTGGCCATTTTCTATAAACAAACTAAATAAATAACTTCAAGTTCTAGTCCTTCTCTTAATTAGATGTGCCATAGTTACAACCAGCTTAAACCCAAGAAAAACTGATTAAGGTCATCACCTATGAAAACAGAGCAGAATTGACTTCTTGTTGCATGATATTTGTATCCATAGATACAAAATAACACAGAATCACAAAAATTTAAAGCAGGAAGTGCCATGACCTCAGGCTCCTATCCAGCTGTCAAGGATCCATCAGAGAGTAAGGACCAGGGTAGAGGTCAAGGAAAAGAACCTCTGGTCTTTGTTCCAGACCATATCTAAACTGGCCCTAAACCGGCATTTTTTTAAGCAACAACCCAGCCTAATTAAAGGCAGATCTGGGATCAGAAGTTGGGTTTTTTGAATCCTGGTCTGTACTTTCAACGTCTACTATTAGTCATTGTACCACTCTGATGGTCACATTACAATGTATTATGCTTCATTAAATTGATAATTAAGCTGGCCTTCTCTATAAAAACCCATCAGGATGAGGAGGAGGTAACAAACAGTAAAAGAAATGTATCCAATGCCTAACGTATGAAACTGTAACCTCTCTGTACATCAGTTTGACAATAAAATTTTTTTTAAAAAACACAAAAAAACCCCATCAGGTATTGTATTACTGACTATACTTAGTAAAAACAGTAAGGCACCATTATTTGGTATCTTGATATACATAAAGGCAACTCTTCCATTGATTCTCTGCCACCCCCCCCCCCCACTTATTTTTTGTGCAAGTGGTGGTTTAATCTAAAATCTTAAACTATTATTGCTATGACACCATTTTTCTTTACCCCAGTGTGCACTCCAGGGCCAAGTACAGATGCATTAAAAATTTGCCAAGAGAAACAATGAAGTCACTGATAATACAATGCATGAGAATATCATGAAATTCATGTCTTTGTTTTTTTCCTCTCCATACTTAATTACTTCTCATTACTGATCATTTTGTGGTTGTTGGCAGAGGAGAGAGGAAACTCCACCACTACAAACATGTAGAGACACACATACTCAGCAGAGTAAGAGTCTTCACATGATGGGTCTAGTCATGAATCCAATATAAGCACTGCTTCAATACAAGAATGTTGCTACTACACCAGGAAGAGAAAGGGAAATTGGTGGTCAGAAAAGCTCTAATCACTTTAAAAAAGAATAATAAGCACAGTATAAAAATGCTTCAGGTTATTTCTTTTAATTTTTTAAAATCACACCTAACTATCATCAATAGCAAATGACCTATGCTTTCTTAGATTTCACCTAACCTACTTAAAGAATGAGGTGAGAAGTGCTAGGATGTATACAGAGTTCCATTAAGCCTTTTGTTGAAGTTCAGGGCTGCCATAAACTCAAAAGGTACTACTTATGAGCTGTGCACTTGTAGCTCATATGTATAATCCTACTTACTAAGGAGGCAGAGATCTGAGGATCACGATTCAAAGCCAGCCCAGGCTGAAAAGTCCTGTTATCTCCAATTAGCCACCAAAAAACCCCTGAAGTGGTGCTGTGGCTCAAAGTGGTAGAGCTCTAGCCTTGAGCAAAAGAGCTCAGGGCCAGATACTGAGGTTCAAGCCCACAACGGGGGCGGGGGGTGGAGGGGGAGAGCGGGCGGGGTGGAAGAAGAAAAGTAAAGCATCATAGTGATTGAAAAACTTTATTTGCAGGGAGAGAAGTACAATTTGCCTGTATATTATTGGAGTGTACTGTAAACTCAATTTCTACCCTCTCCTCTATTCTGAAACGTCAAAGATGAAGGAATTTGTCTTGCCAGTGTAATTTTTTTTTTTTTTTTTGGCCAGTCCTGGGCTTGGACTCAGGGCCTGAGCACTGTCCCTGGCTTCTTCCTGCTCAAGGCTAGCAACTCTGCCACTTGAGCCACAGGGCCACTTCTGGCCGTTTTCCATATATGTGGTGCTGGGGAATCGAACCCAGGGCTTCATGTATAAGAAGCAAGCACTCTTGCCACTAGGCCATATTCCAAGCCCCATTGCCAGTGTAAATTAACTTTGATAATTACATAATCACATATGGAGCTAAAGTCAGTCTCAGATACGGATGGTTAATGATTACAGAAGTTTTTGCTTTACAGATGAGGGTCTTAAATTTATGTCTGTGACTTATCCCTAAGAGAGAGCTGGAATTTTAGCACAATGTCAAGGAGTAGATCCAGAGACTACGCCTTATTTCCTTAACACTAGACTTTGCCTTAATAAGAAAGTAACCCAAAAGTATTAAGGAGCAGTTAATTCTGACATTTAATCCTAATGTAACAAGGCAAACAGCAACAACAATAACAAAAACAACAACTGACAACACACACCAACAAAGATGAAAATTCAGTAATGTGAATCTGCAGAAAACTAGCAAGTTTATCATTTACAGTTATGTTAAGTATACCTCAATTTTGGTAAGCACTTAGGCAATGGTTGGAAGTGTGTCGTGGGACCTTGTGGTGCAATGCTTGGTGGATGAAGTCCAAACAGTGTATTTACTCAGGAACATAAGTGGCCTTAATCAAAGCAGAACATGATCTTAAGATACTGACCTTAAAAGCAGAAGTGTAAAGAAGATGAATCTGCTAATACCTTTCTCTGATGTAGATATTAGAAAAATAAGTATTTGGCTGTGGTCAATAAAAACAAAAATGTAGACATGTAAGAGCAGCAATAGGTACTCTTATAAAATTCCACTTTCCTTAAGATTTATAAGTTGTTTCCTTTTTTTCAGGTCTTAGAGAATGCGCTCCAGAAGCAGTGACACTGATAGCTCAATCCAAGAGCAATTTCCAAGACACAGTAAAGACCACAGTTTCCAGGACATGAAGCAGAGACAAGAAGACAAAGGCTCCACTAGAGAGTCAGATACAATCGTACCACAATGTGAGACAGAGAAGCCACACAGAGGCTATGGCCACCAAGCAGAAGACCTCTCAAGAGATGACTTATTATTTCTCCTTAGCATATTGGAAGGAGAACTGCAGGTTGGTTGGGTTGGGATCACCCTGCTATGATTCAAGGGAAAGGGTACTTGTGAATTTGGTGCCTCATGCTGCCATAGAAGTAATTATCTGTAGTTTGTACCGTGTGTACATGAAAACAAAAGTTTTCCTTTGCCAACTCAAAGAGTAGTTAATTGCATCTACAACATACAACTGGCATGCCCATTGTAAAAGGTCACACCTCTGCCCATGTTGCTCATGAACTTCGGTGCACAGGAACATATTGATAATTATGCTAGACAACATCTGGATTGGCTTAAGCAATAATAGGTGCCTTTGTACCCCTTGTAAATTGGCTCCTAGACTTGCCCTGGCATTATCCATTTTGTTTATATAAAAATATCTACTACACATACAATATAATCTTATTTTCTACTCCCAGAAAACCTTCCAGTTCATTGAGAGTTAACATATATCTACTGTCAGACATCCTAAAAAAATAGTTCCTCTAAGTTATATTGCAATCATTTTTTAAACTATGATTACTGCTCGATTAGATTATAAAAGGATGAAGTTTTGTTACCTTTCCCCAAAAGTACTATAACCAAATATGATTCACTTGTAGCTGAAAGAAAAGAAAAAAACAACAACAACAACAAACACCCGTCAACTATCGCAAGACACCACTTGCTGAGACTGCCTGCAGATAAAGCAAGCTTTCTGAAATATCTTTTGTTCTTACAGGCTCAAGATGAAGTCATCGGCATTTTAAGGGCTGAAAAAATGGACTTGGCTTTGCTAGAAGCTCAGTATGGGTTTGTCACTCCAAAAAAGGTGTTAGAGGCGCTCCAGAGAGATGCTTTTCAAGCGAAATCTGCCCCTTGGCAGGAAGACATCTATGAGAAACCAATGAATGAGGTATGTACAACATCAGAGGTGGACAGCTGGGAGCTCACCAGCCAGCCTAGCATGACAAGTACTTCCCTTTTTGTTCTTTACAATTTTATTTCCTAATGCCTTTAAAAATATAACAGAACCTCTCTCTCTCTCTCTCTCTCTCTCTCTCTCTCTCTCTCTCTCACACACACACACACACACACACACACACACACACTTCCAAAGGGAACTTGAAGGCTAAATAGGCTATAATTAAAAACTTAACATATAAACATTAAAGCATCAAGGTTAATTTCTTTGAAAGCACTAAGGTATTATTGTCACAATTTTTGAACATGAATGGAAATGATCTAGACTGCATCAAGTTCTTTTTTTTAAAGATTCTGTATAGTTAAGGTGAGAATGTGCCCTCTTTTTGTTTCAAAAGATAAAGGACAACAAATACCCTATCTCCAGGAATTTAACAGCTCTAAGATGGCCACAAGTGAACAAAGATGAAATATTTATTTTTTGCCGACATTTCTGAAACTCTCTGGCATCCTGATTTTATTCTTCTATTTTCCTTGGACCTCAGTGGAAATTTCATGATTTTTCATTTTTATGAAAAGGAAACAACTAAGAATATCAGTTAAGACTGGAGAGAATAAAAGCAAGTACTGGACAAATGTCTCCCACATAAACTCTGGCAATCTACCTCAGGTCTGACCTCTATGTACTTGCTATTCTGGTGTTGGGAGTCTCATGAGAGACTACCATCTTGCCAAATCTGAAGTAGTTTGGTCATATGAATCTTCTGCTCTCAGGGTTGGGGATGAGACCACCCAGAGTCTGTTGAGGTGTACCTTAATCCAAATTTTTAAACAAAAGGAGCTACAAAATAAGACTACAAAAATAATTTTACTCTACACATCCAAAACTGGAAATACCCTGACTCCCTGCAAATCGTAACTATGCAAAGTCCCCCACAGTCTATGCCTAATTTACAAATCCAACCTTCTTTGTTTCCTACTAGATATCCTAAATGGTCCTCTTCCTTCAGAATCCCAACTCCAAGATTTGTCAGTTTTCCTCTCTTCCCTTCTAGACTTCATTCTCTTTAGCTAACAGTCTGTCCAATTCCTTGAAGCCCTACACCATTCATTGCTCTACTCTAATGAGTAGAGCACATTGCTCTCCTCTAATGAGTGAGAAGAGAACAGCAAAGAATAAACAGTAAAGGGGCATTCTCATCAGGATATCCTAGGTAGAACTGATAAAGGAGGAGTGGGAGGGGAGGCAGATGTGTCTATTACCTAATCATACTGGAATAAGTATCTGCAAGATGATATTGTTTTGTTGTCTCCCATTCTGGATTTTTAACATCCACCTCTTTTATTTTCCTCACAGTGTTCTTTCTGAAAGATCTGAGAAATCTTAATCATGTTCAGAGTAGACTAGAGGAGATTTATTTGTTAGGGCAAAATAACTTAGAAGAACAAAGTGCTCTCAGTTACAGGACATGGTAGGTACAGTGACATATAAAGAAAATCTAGTAAGAGGGCCTGTGAGCTAGAAAACATAAAAAATGAATTGAGGGTAGAAGTGTGATCAAGAGAGGAAGATGAGGTAAGAACTCAGTCTGTAAAAATTTCAATTTTCTATTCCTCCCAAACCTAGGGTTCTATATTAGAGGTAACTTAGCAAAAAAGACTTGCATTAATGGCTTAATGCATTTTTTTTTTTTTTTTTGCCAGTCCTGGGGCTCAAACTCAGGACGAGAGTACTGTCCTTGGCCTCTTTTTTGCTCAAGGCTAGCACTCTACCACTTGAGCCACAGCACCACTTCTGGCTCTTTCTGTATATGTGGTGCTTAGGAATGGAACCCAGGGCTTCATGCATATGAGGCAAGCACTCTACCACTAGTCCATATTCCCAGCCCTGGCTTAATGCATTTTTAAAAATTCATTTCAACACTGTATCAGAAAAAAACAACAACATTTGGAACTATCACTGAGAAAGAAATTGAGAAAGATATATTACCATATTCACATAATCTTAGGGCCACTTTACAAGTATTTATTTAAAAAAAAAACCATGCAGTTTACTCACACCTGTAATCCTAGCTATTTAGGAGGAAGAGATCTGAGGATCACGGTTCAAAGACAGCCCAGGGCATGATTTCACATGGTATGTTGAAAATAACAACAATGATAAACCACTAAGCAGCTAAAAGCAAAAAGAAGACAATCTTCTCTGTGTTTCATTCCCTCTGATAAAGAGCACCAAAAATCTAATCAAATCAGAAACACTGCTTCCTTCATCCTAGATAAAACATAGTATTATATTAGGTAGAGGACAGTAAACTGATAAGCTGGAAGCTTATCATTCCACAGGAAACAGAAAGCTGCCTTCTCAATATTTTTTCCTTATGTTCCCCTGAAATGACAAATGAGTCTTTTTATTTTCTTACCTAGCTTCAACCTGCAATTGAAGATAGAAGAGGGAGAAAACAGAAAAAAAGAGGGGCAGTCATTTTCTTTTAATCCCTTAGTACTTAATGACATACCACTTTTCACTGTTTCTAACTGTTTCATGTATTTATCTTATCTGTGGAGAATAACAAACACTTAAGAGTTCAAACTTTTCTTGCATTCTCCATGGCAACTATGATAGCACTTGGGTACACATGGCAGAACAGGCACTTAAACGTTTGTTGACTTGCAAACTTTGTACCACCTGCATTGATTTTATAAATCACCAAATCAAGCCACTTAATTTGTAAAGAATGTGAAGTACAGAATACCCAAGTGACTTGTATTCAGAGCTAATCAGGTCCATCATTCATCTGTCAAGCATGAAGAACACAGTGATGTGAAAATCTCTGGCATATTTGCTAAAATGCATTCTAGACGGGAAAAATCAAGTCAGAGGATACAATGTCAAATACAACCTAAATTAGTAGCTCTTTCTTTTGGAGCTTTAACTCTGCAAAGTCACTGTTCTATATCTTTCTACTTATTGCTGTTACAAACAACTGGCTCCTGGTGGTGGCTCAGTTGATTTGACTCTACTTTAAAATGCACTGTAATGTTTATACAACTGGAACATGCCTCCAATACAAATCAACATGATTGCCTCACAGAAGATGGCCATCAGTTGCTTATGCCTTGTCTGCAGGCAATATAATTTAGTAATACGCTTCCACAAAAAAATTAGCCACCTTTATTAAAAATTATCAGCAACAACTGCATAATTGAGTCTTTTGTTATTATGTTCTAAATTACCATCAAATCCATATTAGTAAACCAAACAATCAGTATAAGCATTTAGAAATGAGAAACGTTCACAAAGCACACTCTTCTATTCTTTTAATGAATTGACAGGCACTTTGTGGTCTGGGTTATGAATCCAGTAGATGCTTTTTAGGATGCACACAAAGCAACCTATGAATGCTGACATTGAATTCAGTGAGTCATAGATTTTTAATCTTTTATTGCTTAAAGATAGGGCAAAATCCAACATTTTATCAACTACAGTATCTATTTAGTCTAGAAAGTCACATGTTTTCAAAAGCATATTCTTAGTCAATCTTAATTTATCTTTGGCAATGATCCTAAGCTACTTCCTTAATTGGACTTCTCCTGCCTCTTTTTTTTCTTGATTTCTGGTCTGTGTGTTTTATTTTCAATCTGTAAGCATAAACTGGGCACCTATCACATGCAAGCCACTCCTTTAGAAGCTCAGAATTTAAGAAAAATTGGATGTAGGCCCTGAAGACAAGTCCATAAATCAGGCAATGAGTGATCATTCCGTATTTACATAGGTATATGGTACTATGGAAACCAGAAAGAGCTTAGTGCTTACATTTGGTCACAATAACACTGCACATGAACACAGATTGTTCTACCATCTATCTATTTTAATAGAAACATTTTGGTGCATAATAAAAAGGAAAAGTAGACCACAGAATGCAAGAGCAAAATACTGGTAGAAAGTACTATTGGGTGGACTGGGGGAAAAAGGGATCAGCTGGAACTGCTGCAGAATCAATCTGTACAAGAATCTTTGTGTTCTCTATCATGCTTCTAATATGGTTTCTCCAGAGAATAAATAGTGTCAGGAAAGGATATGTGGAAACTGTGCTGATATGTAAAGACACAGTCTTCTCTCACTTGAAAAAAATTGATAACTAAAACATCGTTTGTGTTCAAATGTACCAAAAAGTATCATCTAACAAATAATGATAAAACTAAGTAGGCAAAGAGAAAGGAAGCTTCATCAATGAATTAACTAGTAAACACATAGGCATATATAAAAGAGTAAAGCATATAATAAAAGATAATATGTAAACAATTTGACATTAGCAGACAATAAATGCATTTTCTTTTGTAGCTGGACAAAGTCGTGGAAAAACATAAAGAATCTCACAGACGAATCTTAGAACAACTCTTAATGGTAGAAAAATCACACAGGCAAACCATACTAGAGTTGGAAGAAGAAAAGAAGAAACATAAGGAATACATGGAGAAAAGTGATGAATTCATAAGCTTGCTGGAACAGGAATGTGAAAGGTAAGGCTGCAGTGGATAAAACTGACCTATCCTGCGAACTAACATGCTACCAATGAGCTAGGCCTTGATCCAGATATACAAGAATGAATTTGACACAGACTCTGTTATCAAAGCTCTCATGGTCCAACTACAGCATGATGTATATGTGCAGGAAGAGAAAGGGAAAGATTAGTTGTAAGGATTGGGAAGTTACACTGTTTGTGAGATGGACCTAATGAGACGTATGAGATAATCAGGTATGCTTTCTCAACAAACTATTGAAGCAATATGGAACAAATACTGAAGAAGCTTTAGATTTTTAGGCAGGAATCTTGGTTAAGAATAAATACCCAGGAAAAAAAAAAGAATAACTTCCCATAAGCTGGGTGCTAGTGGCTCACACCTATAACTCTAGCTACTCAGGAGGCTGAGATTTGAGGAATGTAGTAAAAGTAGAGCTGTGGATCAAGTGATAGAGTGCTAGCCTTGAGTGAGCACCATGTTCAAAAGTGTTCAAGTCCTTGTACTGCACTAAAAAAAAAAAGCCAATATCCAGATAAGAGAGATGTGTGTGTTTAAACAGAAAATATTATACACAGTCAACAAGTTAGTGTCTGATGAGACTTGAGAGAGGAGAAAGGGCAGCAAGATGTTAATTAGAAACACTCCATTTTTGTTTTTATTTTTTGTGTGTATGCTAGTCATAAGGCCTGAACTCTAGCCCTCAGAGGTATCTCTAAGCTCAAGGCTAGCACTCTACCACTTGAACTACAGCTCCATTTCCACACTCTAGTTATTAGTAGAGATATGAAACATGGGAATGGTATACAGATTTTCATTGTTACAGGATTTTGATTGAGGAAGACTGTTTACCAATAGAGGGATGAGCAAGTGAGGAGTTTTGATTTAAACATGTCAAGTTTGAGTTTACCTTAAGGTATTCCAGCATCCAGTGAAGAAAAGTATAAAGATCATTCAGTTTGGAAAAGGAAAAGCTGGTGATAAGAATTTTCAGTGAGTGGTGGTCGAAACTGTGGGTGTCCATGCAGTCAGGAGAGAATGTTGACAATGAAAGCCTGAAATACAACAATGCCTGGAGGTTTCCTGCAGGAAAAGGGTTCAGGAAAATAATTCGAGAAAGAATGTCAGAATGTTGAAAGAACCAGTAGGAAAGAGGGTAATGGAATGAAGCAAGAAAGATTTTCAAAAAGCACCAACAGTCAAATATCAACGACTATGGGGATGGGGATATGGCCTAGTGGCAAGAGAGCTTGCCTCGTATACATGAGGCCCTGGGTTCGATTCCCCAGCACCACATATACAGAAAACGGCCAGAAGTGGCGCTGTGGCTCAAGTGGCAGAGTGCTAGCCTTGAGCAAAAAGAAGCCAGGGACAGTGCTCAGGCCCTGAGTCCAAGCCCCAGGACTGGCCAAAAAGAAAAAAAAAAGAAAATAAGAAAAAAATATCAACAACTAATGTGAAAAGGATGAGAAATGTCCCAGGATTTGGCTACAAGAAGACCCTGTGAGAACTTAGGGAGTCATTTCAATTTTAAAGCCAAGGCAGAAACTGAATTAGAGTGTTTTGAAGAATGAATAAGAAACAAGACTGAAAGTCTGAAATGTGATTTTGCATTTTGGGAAAATCTTGCTACAAAAATAAATTAACATTTTGAGATAGTCTTGCTACAAGGTTGGTTGTTAAAAGTTTTACATAGGGAAGTTATTTTGTTCTACTTTGACTCTACTCTGAATCAGCTTAGTGTAGAGTACCCATGTGAAATTGTAAGGACAATGAAATCTATTGATGATTTTATAGAAAATAATCTGCAATATCAAATTTTTATTAAGTGTTTATTTTACTTTTGTTACTCCTATGTGTACTTTTGTGAATTACAGAACCACTTGTGCTGTTCTTTAATGATTGAAGAAAAATGCAGGAAATAATTACCTGTAAGTTTTCAAACACAAGCTATCTGAACTGCTTTATAAAAATACTTCCAGTTTATAGTTCAGCTATGTTAACTGAAGTCATGTCAACATCTAAGCTACAGGCAACCTTCCTTCCTTCCTTCCTTCCTTCCTTCCTTCCTTCCTTCCTTCCTTCCTTCCTTCCTTCCTTCCTCCCCTTTGTTGCTTCCATCCTTCCTTCTTTGATATTTGCTTCAAGTGCCAGAGAATCCATGATTCTTACACTTCTACTTAGTACCTGGCTGGCAGTTAGGGGATGAGGTGGAAGGAGGGGTTTGGTGGAGGAGAGGAATGTCCTTATTAATTTGTGCCTCAGGTACACTGCGTTATCAATAAAAGCAGATTAAAATAACATAAGAAATCGGGCACCAAGGGAAGATTTGACTCAGACATTACAATTTATGATATTATTCAATGAGACAATGCTATATTAAATATTATTTTAAACCCATTTGGCCTCCATACTTAGTTGGCACTAACTTGCTAAACAGACATTTCCTTTCATTTCTCATTATCGTGAGTATTGACCATGGTCAGAGTGTTGCATGTCATAAAACAAAGAGGTACAGGCTGTCCTTGATGTTCCAAGTGCATGGGGCAGAGGAAGAAGGGGAGGTGATACAGACTTAGGGTGGAATAGGAAGAGATGCTGAGGTATGATTCTAATATTCAGTTGCATTTCTGTCTTCTGGGTAATGGCTGAAAAGAATTATCTAGAAGAAATACTGTAACACTGGGAGGCAGATGACAATGACTCTTTAAACCTAGATGGTAAAGAGGAACACTGAGAAATAGGAACCAAATATCAGTGGGAATAAAAGTCAAGGTCTAAAAAAAAGAAAAAGAGAAGTAAATGTTAATACTTCATCAAATCAGTATATACATGTATTAAATGAATTTAAGAGGAAGAATTTAACAGATCGTATTTTTTAATCATAGGATACAAAGTTTGTCTTGAAAAATAATTAAGCTGATCATGCCATTACCAGGAAATAGGAAAAGGTGACTAAATTAGAATCTCAATCCCTGGTTAGCTATTTCAAAAAAGATGTGGATATTCACCTATTTCTTCCTGCCAAGAAACAGTTTCCAGATGGAACTTTTGGGGTGTGAGAATGTTAAACCTAGTCTCAACTCACATGATGCACTGATAATTCTTCCTCAGCTTCGTCTGTACAACATCTTTATTTCTGTATTTTGGCTCTGTTGTTACATTCACATTTACTCTGCCTGATCCTGACTTCTCCAGGGAGACTGCAGTGTTTATAAGGCATAACTAACTTCCACCTACTTTAAGGTCATATTCATTAATGAATTAAATTAAAACCCCTTAACAAAATGGCAGTGGGGGAAACGCCAATGCATTCAGATAAATACATTTAGAGGGTGTGCTTACACACAAGAGTTACTGATTACCTGTGTCTCAGTTTTCAGGTGACAAGGTGAAACACATACTATCACAGCCTTCTTCAAACTTTGGTTGGAGTACTTCCTCTTAGGCATATAATCAGCCCCCACAAAAGTAGGACTTCTTTGTTCTAAGGGGCTAACAATATTTACTTCCTCAATTAAAGTGATGTAATCCACTCCCAAATTAGTAGACTTTGTATTATAGTAGAACAAAAGATATAACTCCCATATAAAGGGAATTGGATGAGGATAGCTACAAAGGACTACCTGATTAAAGCACACACACACACACACACACACACACACACACACCACTAAAGGTTTAGCACTCATATTTTAAGTGTTAGTTAATATCTATATAGAAACAAAATAATGATTAAGAAATACATGATTGAGGTACTTAACAAGACCTTAGAGAATGTAATAATGGATTTCAAATCAAGGCTCGATTTCTGTGTTTTCTTTGGAGAATTCATTTTATGTGGAAAAGCCTAAAGGAGTCTGATGTCATACATTGAGTTCAGGCCAAACTGTTTGCCAAGTGATGCTGCTGTCGTAATCAGTAAGCAATTGGCTTTCCCACCGAGGGAGTGTAGGGACAAAGATCAGTTCAAGAATGCTTGTTCCCAGCCTGTTAATGTAACGTTTCCTTACCTGTAATCAGTGTGGTTGGGTCTACACATTCGGCAATATTATAGCTATGTTTCATGACAACTATATGTTTACTGACCAGCGCCACTGGGTGGATGGATATTTGTGTCACTGATGACCTGAATTACGTACTTGGCTAAAATGCAAGTGAAGTCAATGGTGAAAGGTTTTGCACAAAAGCAATGCCAGTAAATTTTGGCCTTTTTGGATGCCTTTACAGGAGAGCCAAAATAAGACTCACTTTTAGTCAGTGCAATTTTGCAAAACTTTCCCATAAGTGAAACGCCAATTTTGTCTGTGCTTTCAAAAGAAAAGCTCATAGAATTTTATTCTTGTAGTCTCTCTCAATGGGCAAAATGAATGTAAGGTAGAAAATAAAAAAGTATTTTTTAGAAACTATAAATTCTTTTTTTAGAATACTAAGACAAGCCATGTATACTATATATATATATATATATATATATATATATATATATGACTGTATTTATAATCTCAAAATAACTACTAAGACAGAAAATGAATATTGTTATGGTATTATGAAAATGTGGATTCTACTATGGACTTTTCTAAAGCTTTATAGTACTTTTCATACCTTGGCCTGGTAGTAGCACTGATATTCTGACTTTACAAATCACGAATTTACATCTTAGCTTCTCAGAAGCCATACAGTGAAAAAGTTACAAGCAGAATTAATTTCTTCTTCCTCTCCTGCCCAAGTTTGACTAGTTAGAGATGTGTTGCAGGGAACGTAGTTTAAAAGGTGGTTTCTTTGATCACACCCTTAGATGAGTCATTTTTTGCTAGATTTTAGTGAAGAATAAACCACTTCCATTGGCTTCTCTCAGAAAATACTACATCTCTAATGATGCTTTGGGTATTCCCTTGAATAATGAAGTAAGTATATCAATTGTCTAACTTTTAAAGGTAAACTAATTAGCTGGTGAATTAATTATCAAGTGCTGCTTGCCATTCTTTCATGCAAAATAAAAAAATCAATTAAATGCTGCTAGTTAGTCCCATGGTAGATACTGGGTAACAAAATTCAAATATTTTTGTTTATTGCATAAAGCATAAACACTTACTATAATCTTTAAGTCCTGAGAGTGATGCTTCTAAGGGACTACAAGATAATAATGGGTAGGGAAAAAGGCACCACTGTGGTTAAAAAAAAAGAAAATGTGACTCTTACAAGCCAAACCACTCAGGAGAAATTAATGAACATATTACACTAGAAAACTTTACCAGTGAATTCAATCTCATAACTACTGCCATTAGAATTTTCAGTTTCTTTGGTCTTAAATCTCAGCTTTTAAAAGATATTCCATGAAGTAAAACAAATTTTAAAAGTGTTTAAAAATAATATTCAGAAAGCCAGTAGTTTTAAATTTCATGCACACTAAACTCTGGTTGTTAGAGTACATTGTACACAAGTGGAATCATTTCCTTTCAGTTTTCTGGCAAGGAGTTATTTATATTACATACTCCCAAGACTACTTGGAAGCAGTGAAACTGATGCCTGATCTTCGTTTGACCTTTGTCTTGAGTATGCAGTTCTGTCAGAACAAAATGGAGATCTACCAAAAATATATATTTTGATACTTTGTTCTATACAGAATTATAATGTGATAAGGCTTGAGTTTGTACATCCCCTCCTATACTTTACACAGGACAATAGGCAGGAATGCAGAGTGATTTTGTTACTGCATGTGAATACCAAAAAATATGTAGCACTATACACCACAACTCAACTGCTAACTGATGTCACAAAAATGTACCCTGGCAACTATATAATTCAGCAGTTCCTACACAATGCCACTCAGTTACAGAATTCAAATTTTGGATAGGACAATGCTCTTTGACTATTTTTCCTTTCCAGGTTGAGCTAAATTTTACAAATTTTGTATATGTATTTCTACATATAATCATTAGTAAACTTATTAATCTGAAAAGAATCTAGGAATATTGGTACACAGACTAAAAGAAAGTATAACAAGCTTTAATAAGCTTTTAAGTGTGGGATGAGTTCAGCACTTAGAGAAAGCGTATTGTCTGCACATCAGATTTGTAGTGACTGTACAATTTTGAACAAACTTCATTTAAAAATGTTTGGTTCCTTTTATGTAAAACAAAGCAGGCTGTATGATTTGCATGTCTCTTTCAAATCTAATAGTCTGTGATTTTGTGATTGTTATGTGTCAGCACCTTTAAGTCTAGGAATCTAACCCATACTACAAAAAAATGAGAATGACAATGCATCTACCACCAAACTCAATTGAAATCTGCATTTCTATTTTTGAAGAAAATCTAGATTTTGGTATGTTCCTCACGTGTCACATATTTAAAAATAAACCTAATTGAGAATCTAAGTCTAGTCACTACTTTTCTATTAGTTAGTGTAGTCACATTCAACCAATATTATCAGATGACTATAAAAATTACAAAATTCAGCTGGGCACCTGTATCTCATACCTATAACCCTAGAAACTAAGAAGGCTGAGACCTGGCTGATCAAGATTTGAAACCACTCAGAGCAGAAAGTCTTCAAGATTCCACCTTCAATTAACTAGCAAAATGTCAACTGTATGTATGGCTCAGGTGGCTGAGTGCTAGCCTAGCCATCAGCAAGAAAGGTGATGTGATGTTCTTTGTGAACATCAGCTGGTACTCACTTCACCCAATACATAAAAATTCAGACATATGGAGGCCTACAAATCAAGCTAGGAAAGACTCAATGTAGACCATCCTTCAGTTTTTTGAATTGAGAAAAGTGATGCATACCAAGTCCCAGTTAAGAAATCATCATTATTAGGAACTTAATCCTAGAGCTCAATATTATGGAAGATCTAGAAGACACATAAGAAACAACTATAAGAGTTGAAAAGATGAGATTCTCATTAAAATAATCTGTAGATAATTCAAGGTGTCCTTTCTATAGCACAGATATCAATGTTGCAACACTATGATAGGTCAGGAAAAAAGGAGATTAAGTATTTGTTATTACTCAATAGCAGTACCATACAACAAACACATGCCATATCTTACGTATCTTCTTACATATCTTCTAACTGGCTGCTAGCTACTAATTTAAGAGCCAAAGACTGAATAGAAAAGCAAACCAAAACTTCTATCTAATCAGGACTATAAAATAGAGGAAGGAGACTGATTAAACCATATCAAAATGGAAATTATTGCCTAGTATATGGAAATCAAAGAATTATAGAATTAAGTTACATCTGAATTTTCAATTTGCAAGTAAATTTCCTTTCAAGTATACTAATCCTTTACTTAAGAAGATGAAGTCAAGTAGCTATGCCTTGCCATGAGGATAGAAATGAGTAGGGGAGTGATGAGCAAACATTATTGCACAGGAAGTCTTTATGGCAGGATAATAGTGGGTATCTACACGGTGTAGTATAGACTTGAGTCAGGCCAACAAAGGTTTGAAACATAGTCCTATCCTCTCATCTGATCTCATCAGCTATCTTAACTTGAGCAAGGTATTTAATATCTTTAAGTCTCAGTTTTCTCATCTGTTAAAAAAAAAGTAATCTGGATCTCACAGGTTTCTGTAATAACTAAGTTGTGCAGTGCACAAAAAGTGCTAAAAATGGCAACTGGCACACAGAAGGTAATGAGTTAGAATTACTATTGTGTTAAGAGTTTTCCAGAAAAAAAAGCTTTATATATATGTATATATATAAACATACATCTTAGGAAGACATTTTTATAATATTGGCTCACAATATCATAATAAATCCTATGCTAGATATTCCATCTGCAAAATGGAGACTCAAGGAAGCCAGTAATATAATTCAGAGGCCTGGGAGCTAGAAAGCTAGCAAAGATGACAGACCATCTAGGAGAAAACTGATGGCCTAGTTCAATCACTCAGGTTCAGTTAATTCAACCTTCCCTCACTTCTTGTTGCATTTTTCCAAAATGTTTCAGAAATAATGTTCACATCCTTCTTTTATTAAGTTATTCCAGACTCAAGACTTTTCACAGTTATTGTATTCATTATTTTGTTGAAATTATCTCTTTTAAATTGCAAAGTATGAAGAAACTCTAATACCTTCAGGCTAGAGATGTAAACTAAATAGTAGAAGCAGGTTGGATGTATATTATGGGGAATTACAAAATCTTTGATAAACCATCATGTTCATGCCTATCTAGTTAGCTTTATGAATGATTACTTTAGTATCATCAATAATGAATACAACAGCCATGTGATATGGCTTACTCAAAAGTAAAGACAGACTTAAAGAATCTAGTTTTGTTTTGTTTTTGTTTCTGTCAGTCCTGGGGCTTGAACTCAGGGCCTGAACACTGTCCCTGGCTTCTTTTTGCTCAAGGCTAGCACTCTACCACTTGAGCCACAGCACCACTTCCAGCTTTTTCTATATATGTGGTGCTGAGAAATCGAACCCAGGGCTTCACGGATATGAGGCAAGCTCATATTCCCAGCCAAGAATCTAGTTTTGTAGAACAGAATATATACAGTGAGAAATGAGGAAAATTTTCTTTAGACTCTGATAATAGCAATATGTGACACTAGAGGAAAGTCCTTGAATAGGGTGAGCTAGCAGAGAGCAACACTAAGAAGTAGAAATGAGATGGAGAAGACTGTCACAACTTCTGCACTGAAATCTAGGCCCCACTTGTATGTAAGTGACATGAGGCAAGGATATCTTGTTTTGATACCAAGTACCTAACAGTGCATGTTTAGTATATAGACAATAAATAAATGCATTTCTTTCTCTAGAAACCAATACAGTGAGCATTAGAATTAGTAGCAGCAACTAGGTACTTCAAAGTAATAATAGGCTTTCATGTAGATCTCTTTCCAGAGGTCCTCTGCCCTTTGATGGTAAGAGCAGAAGTTTGCTATCCTTTAACTTTCTAAATATTTTTATATTGACTCACAGTTGTAAATTTCTACCTTTTCTGCATTGTTTAATGCATGTAAACCATATCAGATTTCTTCCAATTTGAATAAACATACAATTGAGTAAAAATACACTTAATTCCATTACCCACAAAAAGAAATGATACAATGGAATCACAGGGAACACCACTAAAATCAATATTATGGGAAGGTTACATAAGACAACCTGTAGGTCTAATTAACAAAAACCACACAAAGAAATAATGCAGAAGAAAAATGTATAGATTTAAAGAAATTAGGACATTTCCACAGGATAATATATGGCTTGGATTTTTGAAGACAGTGCCATTATGTAGCACAATCTAACCTTAACGTCAAAATCCTCTTTCCTCAGCCTCTAGGGAGCACATGATGGTTCATTATATATCATCTCTAGGTTTATGAGTTTTTGAAATAATATATACATAAATAAAATATATGATATGTATATAAATATTAAACACATAAATACTTCGAAAACTTTAATGAGCAAAGAATAATAAAATTGTAAAAAAATCATTCTCTCACTTTCTACTTCCAAAGGTAAAACTCAGGTAAAATATTTCTTACATATTTTGTAAATAAGCACCCATCAGCATTCATGAAAATAGTCACATTATATTCTTCCTATTCCTTTTAGAAGTAATTGTATACGATTTCATTTTAATGATGCAATTTGTTATTCAAACTACTCTGGTTTTATAATGTATCTGTATTTGCTTTTTTCCCTCCTATTAAACAAACAGAAGGCCTCTTTATTTCAGCTTCTTTTAATCATTAGGAACTTTGTATTATTATTATTATTATTTTAATAATGAGGGGCTAAACTTATGGGGAGAGAAGCCCATATTTATGACCTTAGGGCATCATGGTTTTAAGGGGAGCAATACTGGACATACTTTAAGTCAGGTCTGTAAGCTCCACCTATGAACATCTTAAGCACCTTTCCCAGCGGATTTCAGATTTCATAGCAGGGCAGAGCCATAAAAGCAACAGAGGTAGGAATTTAATCCAAGAGCAACAACTCCAGAAGTTCAAATAACATTTATCTTTTCAAGTCATCCAATAAAGAGAACAAAATAATTCCAAAAAAAAAACCCCAAAGACAGTATGATGGACAAATGCTACCCTATATACAAGAGATGCTGTTATTTGGACAGGGTCCTGACAATGAGTGAAGAAGTCAATAACCATGAATTCATAACTCTGTACTGTCTTGAGATATTTTGGGGGGAGAATTAGAAATAAGGCAAAATCAAAGGTTAAAATTATTATGAGCCTGTGAATCATTGCCATCTTTAAGCACTTTCTTCTTTCAGGAAAAGATACGTTTTTTCATTTAATAGTTTATACAGTATATAAGTAAAGAACAGTTATTCCAAGAATACAAGCTAAGATATATTCATACAAACTAGCACAATAATCATCATAAAACTTGAATTTGCTTGGCACTAGTGATTCATCCATATAATCCTTGCTACTTAGGTGGCCAAAATCTGAGAATCACAGTTTGAAACCAACCTGGAAGAAGCCCTGAAACTCATCTCCAATTAACAATAACAACAACAGAAGTGGAGGTAAAGCTCAAGGGGTAGAATGCCAGTCTTGAGCAAAAGAAAAAAAGCCAAGGGAGAGCACCCTGACCATGAGTTCAAGCCCCAATATGACATACAATATACAATACAAAAACCAAAAACATATTTGAATTTAAGTTCCAATTTAAGTTATATAGCTACTGTAAAATTCTCTAGAATGGAATGAAAAGAACATGGATCCTATCTTTGAGGCCCTGGCAGAAAATCTAAGTGGTACACAGTAATTAATTGTGAATGGTACAAGAGGCATGTAACAGAATACTCAGGGATTTAGTGAAAAGGATGGATTTGTTTTGTGAAAAGATGTGAAAGGTGAAAGTGTCCTAGCAGGCAGCAATTAGCTTGAAGGCTGAGAAGACTCTTAGTAGAGTGAGTACTGTACCCACAAGTATAAAGAAACAAAGACATACAACTTTGTAAAATTCAGTATTTGTTGAGGATGAGTACACTAGTTTTTATGCCACAAACCTGGAATTTGCTCATCTTCACTCCATGTCATGAAGAAAAATCTTAACCCGCTATGGGTCATTTATTGGAGAACCCACAGTATATTTGTTAGGTATGTCTAAAGCCAGAATTAGGTAGAATGTAATAACAGCATCAATAACAACAAACCAAAAAACTATTGTAAGTAAAACACAAAGAGAACAAGACTTTTTTGGAAATGGACTCCAGGTTACCCATTAGTGTACAACTGCCTGATAAAGACATCCTAACAAAATGGGAGAGCAATAGGTTTCTAGTTGGCTAAAGAAAGAGGAAAAATAAATTGCACTTCATTCTAAATCCCAGATAGCAAAGTGTGGATATGTAATATATTACTTAATCATTTGTGCCTGGTCTAAATATACAACATGTTAACAAATGGCAATGAGATGTAACCAACTGGAAAAGAGAAAGGGGCTAGAGCATCTATTTACTTTATGCCTTGAGTTCTCGTCATCAATCTCTATCTCTTCATCTCCTTAATCTCCAACTCTTCATCCTTGAAAAGATATACTCAACTTACATTACTTAGAGACTTATCTCAAAGAATAAGGGTATTTACTTGAGTAAAAAATTTGTGATCCACGGATCAAAAGTAAAAGACATGTAAAATGTTTACTCGCACATGAAGATAATATTTAGAATTAGAGTCTTTTTATCAATCCAAGTACCAACAAAGCATTCTTCCAAAATTACCCTTAAAAATTACTTTCTTGCAGAGCAGCACAAGATACTGGACAAGAGTATATATTACCCAGAACCAAAATGAAGATGTATTTGTTTACTTTGGAAGTTCTTAATGATAGGAAGATTTATTAGAGAAATGAAATACTTCTCCTCTAAAAGCTCAAAGAACCCTGTTTTTGTTGCATTAGTCTTGCCAAGAGAATTCCAAATGTGTTTGCATTCTATCAGTCGACAGTGTGAGTCAGTCTGTCTCATACTGGGTTTCTATGTAGAAAACTGAGAAGTCTGATGACACATTTAGGTAAACATGCTCACTGGATGAAGTTATTTAAATTTTTATAGCCTTTTAATCCTCAGTAAGCCTTTGAAATCCATATAGGTTTTTAGACTAGGCTTAAGTCCATATGAGTCAAAGAATAGAAATTATACATAAACCAACTCTACTAAAAAAGTCTATAAGTTTTAAATAGCTAAGACCATCTAATACTAGAAAGAGGAATGAGGGTAAGCTCATTCAAAACAAAAGCCTTTAACGATTAAGTAATCAGCTTTATTCTTAATTAAAATTTCAGCTCTAAACATACTTTTTGTATGAAGAATTAAAATGTCTCTTTCTGCTTAGATGATAACAGCTCTTGTTGACAATGATAAATGAACTCTTGAGTGCAAAGGGTTCGTTCCAGTGAAAGAACAGGAAAGAGATGTAGACCATGACTCTCATCACCTACTTTCTAGCAATCTGAGAATTCAATAGGCAGTTAAATGAAAATGAAATAAGAACATGGCAAAATATACCCAAAAGTAACCTAAATTAACTAGAAAAGACAGTAAGTTTTCACACTGAACTGAAAATTGCAATGTGATGGCATTTTTACTCATAGAGATGAAAGGCATAACACAGGGATCAAGGTTTATAAATAATTTTTATGTTATAAATAACTATATATTTGTCTTATAATTACTTCTTCATTCAAAGAAGACTTGCCCATTGAATCCATCCATTTTTTAACCCTTGATAGTTCCTGCTTCACCAAAAAGACATCTTGCCCCTGCCACAAATGAGTATGTGAAAAAAAAAGCTATCTTTTGCATCAAAGTAGACTGCTTAAAAGTTCCTGCTTTGGCCCAGTGGCTTGGTGCTTGTTGATTATTCTGTTAAGAAAATATAAGCAAGTAAAAAAAGGAGAAGCTTTGTGATAAGCTTTGTGATAAGAAAGGTTTTTGTCTTGAACGGGTCTTCCAAAATGGAGGAGGAATTAAGACATATCTCAAATTATTCAAGAAAATGGTAGAGAGTTTATGTTTTGAGATTACTTGTGTACTATTAATCTTACCTCAAAGTCTCCTTTTTTTTTCTTCCCATTTTGCTGGTCCTAGGGCTTGAACTCAGGGTCTGAGCCTGTCTGTGCTCAAGGTTAGCTCTTCAGCACTGAGCCAAAGCACCACTTCTGGCCTTTGCTGAATAGTTTATTAGAGATAAGAGTCTCATGGACTTTCCTATCCAGGCTAGCTTTGAACCAAAATCCTCAGATCACAGCCTCCTGAGTAGCTAGAATTATAAGCTTAAACCATGTGCCCAGCTAACCTCAAAGGTCACTTTTTATGGTAAATTCACCCTACCCTCTTCAAACTAGCCAATCATGAGCAGACTGTCAACCTGACCTGGACCAATTTAGAGAGGCAGGGCCTATAGCATTAGGGATCAAAAGAGAGCAGCCTGCCTGCTTTGTGTGCTTGCTTGCCACTTTTGGATGATGGCACAACCTTTAATAGCAGTAAACTTTTCCTTGCTGAATTCCTTTGGATGTCCTTAGATCCTAACTTTCACCCATAATCTCAACTCTTTACCCTCAACTTCAATCATCCAGTGGTTTGGTGTCTTAGAATATTTGGTTCCTAATTTTTCCAAATGAGGTTTGTCAGTTCATGAAGATGAAATGTTTTTATAACAATCTACTCAAATGCAGGGACACACCCAAACATAGTAATTGTTCTCCAAGATTTTTCTTTTAAAGTATAGAATGGTTACTTGGTAAATTATTCATGAATGGGAACTGGGGTCTGGGTAATCTTACACAGAATTCTTATTGAACCGCTAGGACTAAGAACTACATCAAGAGAAAGACCAGCTAGCTGTGAGTGGTGGTAGTGTGAACTTTGTGGTTCCACATTTGAGCGGCTGAAGCAGGAAGATCAAATCTAGGAAGTAGGGGCCAAACTGGGTACCATAGTATGATTCTGTCTCAAGAAAAATAAAAATTAAAAGACTGAGACTGCATACATATATACACACTGAACATGGATGAGTTTTGTTTTTCTTTTAAACATGTGGCAGGTTCTACTTTGTATATTCTTTACAAAAAGAACACAAGATCCCTTACAAAGACCTTGATAATTATGGATAATAGTAACAACACAATTACACCTTACTCAATGTGTAATAACAAACATTCTGCTAGCTTCTGAGATGGATTACTTTGCTTAATCCTCTAATAATGTTTTGTATGAACTATTATTGTCCATATAATATTCAGATTATACTGAAGCTGAAAAACACTAGGTAAGTTTCTCAAGGTCATAATACTAGCAATGGTAGAAGAGAATTAGGATTCAGGTCTATCTAACTCTCCAATTGGAGCTTTTAACCTTCTAAGCCAAGGGTTCTACAATCTAAGTGATTATCATAGTTTGCCACAGGACATATTTAAAAGCACAGGGTCCAATCTCAAACATACTGAGTCGGATTTCCAACTGTGGCATTTGGAAGTGGGAACACAGTGGCATCTAAAATGGGGTTCACATGTTCTTTTAAGATGCCAAGAGAACACAAGGGAAGCCAGCTGTCACATAGTTGTCTAGGTCAAATCATTTGCCTTGAATAGAAAATATTACCTCTTGTTCCACATCCATCTCTTCTCACTATATGGTAGTCAGAAAGGTACTATTTGCTGAAAGTTCAAATGAGGACATGGTCATTCTATATTGGCAATTAATACCAAGTTACCTTACTTCTGGGCTGTGTTATGGGGGATGAAAGTGATACAGCAGAGCAAATCTGCTGATTCAGAACTGCTGAGTCAGAACTTTACCCTACAGGAGGCACAGAATCAATGTGGATAGAGCTTAAATTCTCAGCCACAGTCACTGTCTGACCAGATAAACATTTGTGTTCAACATGAAGTTTCAGCTTCTGAAAAACTCACTTATCCATTTCATTTATCCATTCATTTTCAAATACTGAGTACCTTCCACAGGCAACCACCAAAGTGGGATAAAAGCAGAAGAGCACTCTGAAAAATGAGGTTTTTACTAAAGAGAGGATCAGGAACGGCTCTATAAAAAAGGGAGTATTTCAGCTGCATCCAGAAGATTACCAGTTACTACAGGGAGAAAAGGAGAAAGGAAAACAAAAAATTATAGGTAGACTTAATAATGTAAAGGAAGGAGATTAAGACAAGAAGTAAATCAAATTCAGGACAGAGTAGGAAGTATACTTTGCTTTAGTACAGGTAATGGGGGAAATGATGGAAGCTTTGATATCAATATTAAGTTCAGAGAACAAAAAGTTGTGGATGAAAAATTAAGGAGTTAATAAGTGGTTAAGACATATTTCAGTAAGACAAAGATAATTCCACAAAACAATAAGAGCATAAAATGTCAGAAAAACATGAAGGAATCTTCAATTTATACTAAGTATGACTACCATTTTTGCTAAAGTGAGTTTAGGAAGAGGTAGAAATGTCTGATAGGTACTATACTGACTTGCTTTGCTATTTTTCCATTATTCCCAAGTATTTTTATTCTTAATCTTGGAATTGATCTTTCAACAGAGAAGGAAAGACATTGCTTTCCAGTCAAATATTAAACCTGCTTGGTAAAAATGTATTTGGGTTTATCAAGGCAGTGATATCAAGGCATACATATATACACACTGAACATGAATGAGTCTTCTTTTTCTTTTAAACATGTGGTAGGTTCTACTTCTTCATAAAAAGAACAGACTTTATATATGTATCAAGGCAGAATGTCAGTATAGGAGGAGGTAGAAATGTCTGATTGAGCAATCATATACCCAAATGATGTTTTGAGCTATAACTACAACTGCTACAATCTTAGTGCAACCACTGAAACTCAACTTTATCTTCATACTCTTGAGAAGGATTAAGATTTCTTGAAAAGGACACAAAATTATCAATCATAAAAGATAAAAAACTGAACTTAATATAGTAAATTCTATTAATCAGAATGTAACAGTAGGATGAAATGTAAACAAATGGCAAGAAGGTATTTGTAAATACATTATCAACTCATTAATCTCATCTGCAATATATTAAAAAACACCTCCAAAGCAATAAAAAATAATAAATAATAGTATCAACCCAATATAAAAAAGGTAAAGACTTAGAAGGCACTTCATAAAAAGGTGGATACCCAACTAAGCATGTGGAAAAGCAGTTCAGTATTATTACTCATTAGGAGAAGGTAAAGTAAAACTTAATTGAGGGCTAGTGATATATGACTCAGAGGTAGGCATTCGCCAAGTATGTGAAAGGCCCCAGGACTTGCAAAGGAGAAAACAATAACAGTCAAACTACAGTGATTTCTGCAGCCCTACTAGTAAAGCTAAACCAAAAGAATATTGCCAAGTGCTGATGAGAAGTGGAGCAACTGGAACTAGCTTTCATTTTCAGTATCAATGTAAATCCCATTTATATGAAATGCAATTTCCATTAACATGTGGACCTTAACTATAATGAACTAAGATATGTAATATATTCTAAAAATAGAAAATACAGAATGGACTGAACTCAGCAACTGTTGTGAGCACTGGTGACAAGATCAGTTCTAATAATAGCAATTGGAAGACTAAGAAAGGCATGAGTTTGGCTTTGGAATGCTATGCTTGAGGAATTGGTGAAACATCTAGAAGTGCATACATGGGGGACTAGACAAAACTCAGGTAGCCACTGTCTAAAAATAAAGATTTCAGCACAGAGGAGAGTTGGAACAACAGTAGGTCAGAGTACCAAGAGGGAAAAAGTATAGAAAACAAAAAGATGGATTATCCTAGCAAGTATCTACATGCACTGAGAAAGAAGCAGAAGATAAGCTAGCAAAGAAAGTAAGGAAGAGTCCATCTTTGATATAGATAGTGAATTTAGTGGCCAGTGTCTTGGAAGTCAAAGAAAGAAATTCAATGAATGGGCAGTCAATTACGTTAACTGTCATAGAAAGGAGCAGAGGATGATGCCAGTGTTGGATGTGATGATGAAGCTACTAATCACTTCTAAGGGAACAATTTCATCAGAATAGAAGGCACTGAACCAAGACTTCAACACAAAGAGAGTGAGAAGAATAAGATGCAATGAATATGGTAATGGTCTTTCAAGAGTTCTACCAAGGACTAGACGGGAAAAGAGGGGCTGGTGGCTTGTAGAAACAGTGATTGAATATGCTGGAACTAGTCTCAGAGAAAACAAAGAGGTGTGGAAGGCAAGAAGGAGGAGGTAGTTACCACAGACAATGGTGGCAGCTGAAATAAGTATTAACCTATGGTGGATGAAGATCGATAAGCAGCCATTAAAATTTTTCAAAATACAAAAGAAGCCTAGATCTGAGACAGGAAGATGTCAAACTAACAAAAATTAATGTTTAGAAATCACTTTTACCTCATGTTAATAGAATATCTTACTTATGTAAAGGAACATTTTAAATATGTAGAGTTAGGGGCACTATTTTAATTTGATCCTCCAAAAATACTAGTGCCAAAAAACTGCCTTGATAAACCCAAATAAATTTTTACCAAGCAGGTTTAATATTTGATTATAAAGCAAAGTTTTTCCCTCTCTGCTGAAAGATCAATTCCAAGATAAAGAATAAAAATACTTGGGAATAACGGAAATAACAAAGCAAGTACACTGTAATGGTGAAACAATCTGGCCTAAGGTCCTTACAGACCTTTGTGAGAATGCAAACCGCACACTTATAATTAAGAGCAATAATAACAAAAACATTCACAACATTTACTATTGCCAGGAATGTAAAGTACTTGTCTGAAAGCTGGGCAGCTCAAAGCAGGTAAACAGATTAAGGTCCAGATTCTGAAGTAGTAGTATTTGCTTGGAAAAAAACAAGATGTGTATCTTAAGAGTTACTTTTCCTGGCCAAAGATCTTGCTTAATGTAATTAGCTTGGACTTGTTTCTATTACTTGAAGCTATACTTTTCTATTAACAAATGAAGAGCTTTTTATTTAGGATAAATTAGTACAAGCAAATGGAGTAGCAGGAGACAATAGCTTTATCATTATTTTTGTGTGAAAGGTGGAGGAAAAGAGTGTTATGTAGTATGTAGTTTTTTGTGTGAAAAATCTTAGTAGAAATAGAAATATGCTTTTGCAAGGGGAGGACAAGCCATTGTTCTAAACAATCTAAGGTCTTATCTCACATGGTGGTTCCAAAGGATGCTGTGTATAGGAGCCTATGAACATGTAAATTAATTTGGAATTATTCATAAATCAAAATGATTTCAAATATTATTTTTTAACCCATCCAAACAATGTGTACACATTTGTGCACTTTTATATACACACATAGACACACACACACACACACACACCCCTCATTATATGCTAGCCATGGTTTTATTTTTATTATTTTGTATATATGTGTGCCTATATCATGCTTCCTCTCTCTCTCTCCCTGCCCTTTCCTCTCCCTCTCCATCTCTTTCCTTCCCTCTCCCTTTCCCCCCTCCCCCTCTCTCTTTCTGTTTAATTGGAAATAAAGAGTCTTATAGACTTTCCTGCCTGAGATGGCTTTCAACTATGATCCACAGATCTCAGCTTCCTGAATAGCTAGGATGATCCACTGGTGTAGGCTCTGGCTACACTTTAATTGCTTTTCAAAACAACCCTAAGAAATAGGTGTTTTTAGTAGCAACACTCTACAAATAAAGAAATATAATATGAGGTCATAAATATAGCACCTAAAAATATAGAACTAGTTTGTATTCTTCATCATGAGGTGTTATCACTGTGAGTAAAAGCCCATCTGTCAAACACATCCAATTCTATGTTTGGATAAGCAAGATAACATTTGCCCTACCCATAATGCCTATGACTTACAAACTGTGATCATATCCATTTTCAATTGGCAACTTAAGTTTTACACCAACTTCACATGGAAGTCAGCTTATATCCATTCTATCTGTGCTTATGTGCAATCTGTAAACTCTAAACCTTTTGCAGGACACATAGGTAACTAAGATGATACCTGTGCAACATTCAAAATGACCTTTTTTTAATCATGAATAAGATCAAGCTTTGGACTTAATGTGATTTCCTTTCTGACAACCACTTTGTTGCCGTGTTATTTTTGGCTGCCCATGTCTATTGAAGACAACTAATTATAGTCCAAAGTTTCTTCCTTGGCTCAAAGAATTTTCAGATATAGTTTGAATTATTACCTTCCATACTATTTTCCACTTTAAAATTGGAAAACATGAGAATATTCTTCTGCAATAGGCTGACTTCTTTAGGAATGACAACCGATAAGCATGCCATAGATTTAAACAAAAACATTTCTCATCCCCAAACACAAATTCTTATAAAAATGAGCAAGTTGGTATAAGGAGAATACCTGCCCAGTTTAATAAACCTACATATAGCACTGTTTTCCTAGATGTGGGAAATGGCATAAATTGCTATTTTTAAAAAACCTATGTTTTTGTAGTTTTCATGAGACTATGACCCTCAATACCTAATCAAAGAGATACCACCTGGCATTAACATTATCTTGGATGATAGTATTATACTGACTATACAATTATACTGATATGTCATTAAAATGTATACTTGAAATCATATTTGTCACCATTACTTATGGCAGTGAAAACAAGCTAATCATTTAAATGTTTTGTTCATAAGATATAAAATGTGGTTGGCAAAGGGTTTCTTATAAGACATCACATATTCCTGGCAGACATAGCATAAGAAATTAGTGAAAATGCCACTTTCTTTTGTTTATCAGCAAGACATAGTTTGTATGTTTACTACATGTAAAACACTATGCTGAGCCATATTGGGGATAAAATTTATGGTACCACTTACATAGCAACAAATACAGAGAATCTTAAAAGTGTGTGTGTGTGTGTGTGTGTGCGTGCGTGCATGCGTGTGTGCATATAAGATTAAGCCTTCTTTTGTTTGGTAAAATCTGTGATATTTATCCTTACCCATTAGGTACTTCCTGTCTGGGGTTTAACAAAGGGAAAATCACTTGGCTGACAGTAGAGTTGCACAAACTGTTTATGAAACTGAACTTTAGTTGACTACTGAGCTTTAAGATAGATGTGTATTGCTGATATGTAAGCAGTATACACTGTGCAGTATCATTGTCAGCAAAAATCACAGGACTTTATGTATGGTAAGCTTTCCTGACAAACATCTGGCTAATAGCCAAGCATAAGTACATAATTTAAAACACTCAATCAGCTTTATCTGAGGCATTTTGTTTAGGGTTTAATAGTTTCTTCAGGGACAGGAAAATTACAAAAGCGCATTGTTTTGACATGAGCTAAAATGAGTCATTGCTCATCACTGCATTTTTGAGGATTTAGTATTCATCTTCTGAGACTGTGTGTGTGTGTGTGTGTGTGTACTCACATTCATGCTTGCATACATACACATCTGAAATAACTATAAAATTTCCTAAACAATTTAGTAAAATCAAGCCACTATTCTTATCGGCAATAAGCTGCTATCCCTAAAGGAAAGTGCTATTCTATTCCAACTTGCAATCATATTGTTTTTGTATAAGGCAAAATCCTTAAGGCAATAACATTAAAGATTACTTGATTATTGCTTTTAAAACAAATTTAAAATAACATACAGTTTAATCCCTCAGTAAGTTATAAACTCAGTGTCATCCAGTATTTGAAGCCTGTTCTTCCTAAGTGCTTACAAGATTCCCACAAAGCCAAGCAGACTGGGTTGAGCTTCAACTCCTTGATGGGTGCTCTTGAGTCTAGATTCTCCTGCTCTAGGGCAATTTCATTTTCTTTTAAAACAGTAGCTCTAAAACTTTGCTTTTATCAGAATCACCAGAGAAGCTTTAAAAAATCTCATGCCTAAGATGTACCAATCAAGTCACAATCTCTTAAACTTGAATTATCATTAGTAATGAAAGCTTCCCAGTGAATTCCAAGAACCAGTACAGTCTGTTGATAATTTAGATTCATATGAAAGAGTAGAAAGACAGAGTTAGACAATGATTCTTTTTGGTTAGTTGTGGGGCTTGAACTCAGGGCCTGAGTGCTATCTCTGAGCTCTTTTTACTCAGAATGAGTTTGGGCCAATGTCCTTGGGAGTTAATGTACAATGTGGAAGATGCTTAGAAGGTGGCCTATGGTGGAAACACAGCAGAAGAGACAGAAGTCCAAGACCCATCCTAACAATTTCAAGAACAGTATGCTTCATGTATGAGTCCCTCAACTTAGTTTTACAAATAGTTTGTTGAGGAACATAAGGGGTATAGAAAAAAATCCAGAAAAAAAATACAACAACAGTAGATATTAAAACCATTATATAGAGTAACTATTTGATTATTTTAATTATGTAAACAATATAATTCATGCAACATTTCCTTATAACAAGAGATATGTAGACTTTCCAATGTAATCTTTTAATTTTTTAATTTTTAATTTAGTTTTATTGTCAAGGTGATGTACAGAGGGGTTACAGCTACATATGTAAGGTAGTGAGTACATTTCTTGTCACATTTGTTACCCCTACCCTCGTTTTTCTCCCATCTTCCTTCCCTTCAACCCCCCTCCCAGTTGTACAGTTAATTTCCAACATTCCAATAATCTTAAAATATGGGCTTTCCATTTCTAATTCTACTACATCAGTAATGTCCATTAAAATCTACAAGGATAATCACAATAAGAAATGAACAAAACACCTACAAAGTGTGAAATCCATTTTTAAAAATTATAATCAGAGATCTTGCACAAATAAGATCAAGCATTCTTTTTTTTTTTTTTTTAACTTTTTAATTAAATTTTTATTGTCAAACTGATGTACAGAGAGGTTACAGTTTCATACATTAGGCATTGGATACATTTCAAGCATTCTTTATATGAGGCAAAATAAAGATCAACAGCTATCAGACTTTATTTTCTTTTGAAAAGTACATTTTTTTTTTAGATGAAAACAAATGACTGGAATGGGTATGATATGCATGCTTGCAATCCCAACTATGTGGGAGGTGGAGATAGAACTGTAGCCTAAAGGCAGCTCAGGGGAAAAACACTATCTGAAAAACAACCTAAAAGCAAAAAGGGCTGGAGTGCAAATTTAGTAGAGTTCTTTGCCTTCCAAGCACAAGGCCCTAAATTCAAACCCAAAGGTTACCAAAAACAAAAGGAGAAAAATCTCTCTAAAATGCACACAAAAAATCCCCATCAAATATAATCAAAACACATTAACTGTAGCTGTCTTTAAATCTCAAAATAAAAGGCCTGGTAACCTTTATTTCAATATGTATATTAAGACCTTCTTAGATGATATGAAAAAGTGAGTGAAAAAATCTGCTTTGCATTAATACTAATAATTGTCTAATAAGACTCACTATTCACTTAATGTACTTAATATACTGTATAACAATTCAAGTCACATTAAAACAAGACAAAGCAATATGTAACATTAGGATGATGTGAAAAATAAAAATTCATTTTGCTTTGAATATGTTTACATCAGAAGTCCAGATGGGAATCTGTTCCCACAAAAAAAAAAAAAAATATTTTTTTTTTCTGGACTTCTCAAGTTTCCATTTATCAAGGAAGAGACTGGACAGGAAGACATTGGATATAAAGAATTAGGTCAAACACAGCTTCTCCACAATTGTGTAATTCCATCATGCAGTAAAATGTGCTTTAAATTTTTCATCCATATAGCAACAACATCTAAATGTAATGTAATGTGTTATATCAAAATGAATTTTTTTCTTAACAACTTAAAAAAATATCCAAATATGCAGCTGGGGGCCAGTGATGCCTATAATCCTAGGTAATCAAGAGGCTGTGATACAGAGACTCCACTGTGAGACTCCACTTTCAAAATAATCAGCAATTGGGGTTGGGGATATGGCCTAGTGGTAGAGTGCTTGCCTCATAGACATGAAGCCCTGGGTTCCATTCCTCAGCACCACATGTATAGAAAAAAGCAGAAGTGGCACTGTGGCTCAAGTAGTAGAGTGCTAGCCTTGAGGAAAAGAAGGCAGGGACAGTGCTCAGGCCCTGAGTTCAAGCCCCAAGACTGGCACTCACACAAAAAAATAATCAGCAAAAAGGAGAAGAGGAGGTATGAGTCAAGTAGCAGAATGTGAGCTGAACAAGTAAAAGTAAGCACAAGATCTTGAGTTCAAATCTCAGTACCTCCAATATCTGTATCTCTCTCTATAGGTATTGCTATATATAAAGTCTCTCTCTTCCCCCCTCTCTCTATATACATATATATTAAAATATACATCAAGAACAAAAATGTATTACTTCAAAACTTTCAAACAAGCTACTAAATTTAAAGCAAGCTTTCTTGAGTGTTTTGTCCTTTATTGAGAGTATAATTTAGATAAATCTATAGTATATGTAAGTATATCTGTATGTGTATATATACATATATGTATATATATACACACATTTGTTCAGTACTGGGGCTGTTGCTTGGCTTTTTGCTCAAGGCAAACACTACTACTTAAGCCATTCCTCCATTTTGAGCTTTTTGCTGGTTAATTGGAGAAAACAATGTCACAGTTTTCTGTAATCTTCAGATCCCAAGCCTCGTGAGTAGCTAGGATTACAGGTAAGCCACCAGCAGCAGGCTTACAAATACATTTTGACCACTAACCCAAGAAATATTTATTTGTTTGTTTGTTTGTTTATTTATTTATTCATTCATTCATTCATTCATTCATTCATTCAGTCCTGGGGCTTGGACTCAGGGCCTGAGCACTGTCCCTGGCTTTTTGCTCAAAGCCAGCACTCTGCCACTTGAGCCACAGCACCACGTCTGGCCGTTTTCTGTATATGTGGTGCTCGGGAATCGAACCCAGGGCCTCATGTATACGAGGCAAGCACTCTTGCCACTAGGCCATATCCCCAGTCCCCAAGAAATATTTTTTTAAAATCAGTGTTAAAGTATTAAAACTAACATTACTATTCTTTTTTAAATTATTTATGGTGAGAAATCTTCATTTAATCATGAGTACTGGATGCTTCCGGGATTATTTGCTTAGCTTGGACAGATTTTAAAGAAGAGTTTCTGTAGTGACTTGTCTTACAAGATTTTCTAAGACTCTCTTCACTCATCCTGAACATTCCCTTCTGGGCAAGAAGAAATAAAAGAAAGTGAGATGACTGGGAAGTGGCCAGTTCAGGGCCTCATCATTTCCTACGAGTCTCAGAAACACAACTCTGGTTTTCTACTTTCACTGTTTTAGAATTCCCCTTAAGTACATCATATCACCTCAGTACGCCAAGAAGATATTCCATTTGCTTGGCAATAATACCATCCTTAGAGAATATACATTACTAAAGATCTAAACACCAACTAGAGCAGAAAATTTACATTTTGGCATCAGATTTAAATGAACAAAAACTCACTAGATTATTTATATAAGGCCAAACTTTAAATTATTTTCATTGTTCTGAAATATATTTATGGTCATGTACTATAAATATTGTCATGACTGTTTATACTTATTGTCCTAGAACAATTCAGTAAACTTTCCTATAAAGAGCTACATAGTAAATACTTTAGGTGTATGCCAGATGCTCTTTAGTATAACTAAGTCTGTTGTTATTGCATGAAAGCAGCCATAGATAATATGTAAATACACTCTTGTGCTTTGCTCTAATAAAACTTTGTTTATGGACACTAAAATTTAAATTTCATATAATATGCATATATCATCAAATAATCTTTTGATTTTTTTCTATCTAAACAAGGAAAAGCTATGTTGGCTTGTGTACCATATAAAATCGGCAGTGGGCTGGCCAGAGAACTTTGGAAACTTGTGTTAATTTTTGCCATGTCTTCTGAATTTGTGAATAAAAACCTCAGTAGTACTGAGGTTTGAACTCAGGCTTGGTAGGCAAGCACTCTATTACTTGAGCCACACTTTCAGCCCAAAGTATCCATTTTAAACATGAGATTAGATATTAAAAAATCGAACCAACCATTTATGCCAGTCATAATAAAGCAAATATGGAAGACAGAAAGTACAAAATGTTTGGTTTCATTAACACCAAAGTGTGCCTAAACAATATTTACAGATATATTACAAATATATACTTATATACATAATATTAGCATGAATTCCTTCAGTCACACCAAATTATGCATTAAGTCCCTAATCAGCAATAACACCAAGTGAAGCTTTCTCATACAAGTCTTTAAAAAACAGTTCTTATTAAAACTAGTATTATTAAATCTTAGAAACATAAAGATTATCAGAAATTTTAATAGGATTATTTCTGCTCAAACAAATAAAATAAATGTGTTCTGGGAAGTAAATCATACTTCTCTCTGGTACTTTTCTCCAAAATAACAATATGCCATAATTAAATTTTGAGACTTAACAAATACATTTCTATTATTTAGACATATTATGACAGATAATTGAAAATGGGTTTCAGCTCCCTTTTCTACATATTGATTTGCATGGGAGTAGAAAATTACTTTGTTCAAAATACATCATTGTATTTTTTTAATTTGTGAGAAACTGGACAAATGAATATATCACAGTACAAAAGTACTAATTTAGAGACCTTGGAGAATTTTAAACTACACAGAGTAAAAGTTTATTGCTACGGCAACAAATGAATAAAAAACACTGTCATTGTAGAATTATTCAAATAAAGAGGGCTCCTAAGCACAGTAATTTGTATCCTCTATTCTTTAGGTATCCAAGGGGCTATTTTTAAGTGCTTGTTCTTTTTGTTTCTACTACCTTATCATATATCATGAAGCAATCTTCTTTTGATATTTTCTAACCAACTAGCTGGTAAAAATATCTAGTTAAAAATGTCAAAACAGTTCTTAGTTTGTAGGCCACACAAAAATTGGCAGTGCTTGTTACAGAGCTTAGTCATTCCTTCTGAAATTTGTGATTATTAAATATTCACTTAAAAATGGTATTGGGGATTGAATTCAGGACCTCCTACTTGGTAGAAAGGTGCTCCACTAGTTAAGTAACATCTCCATTCTTTACCACTTTCTTTTACATTGGTTGTTTTGAAGCAAGGTTCTTGCTTTATGCCCAGACCAACACAGAATTCAATCCTCCTATTTTGTGCTTCCTCATGTTATTGGGCTGATAGGCACAGAACAATATGCCCAGGCATTACAACTCCTTTACAGCTGGGATAACCAGCCATTGGTTGGGATGGAGTCTGTGAACTTTATTTTGCCTGGGCTGGTCTCCAATTGCAATCTCCCAAGCTTTGCTTCTCAGTAGCTAGGATTACAGGCTTGAACCACTGAGCCCAGCTCAAAGTATTTAGATTTTTAACTGAGTTCTATCCTTTGGGAACCTTTTTCTTGAGTAATCTATATGATGTCTCAAGGAAGTAGTATTACTGCCATTCAATGAAGAGACAAAAACCTCCAAAGAACTAAAAAATGTATGCATTTCATACACAAGAATATTGAACTGATGGGGGCATACAGACTTTTAAAAATAAAACAGCCCCTGTATGGAAAAAGAACTAATTAAGTGTCTAACATTAGGACAACAAATTTCCCTTGCCTTCCTATTGCCATATGCCTGTCATCTTCCTCTTATAGTTTCCATTCACTGTTTCAAACATATGTTGCCACTTATTTGCCAGTAAAGGAATCTCTGACCTACCCTCTTTATGGATGATGAAATGGCAGACGGAATGGAGCCAGAGAGAGCACCATTAGCAGTTATTCACACTTCTGTTTTCTCTTAACTTCCTTTCTCTAAAGTTTATTCCTCATATGCTAGGAAGGATGTGTAATCATAAAAACATCCGTGACTCATGCTTTAGAATATGGAACGGCAATAATTCTCTGCAGAAGCAAATGGTTCTTTCCTCCAGTGAGATGCATGCCTTCTCTAAAGAAAGACCATATTACAGCTCAGAGCTTGATCCAACAGAGATGAGGGGCTCTTTTGTGCAACCCTCAGGAGCATCAGCATAGATTTCTTCTAGCAATCTCTGCTTTCGTTTCTCCAGCATTACACCACAGTTGTTTAACAAGGCACCTGTTGCATGGGTGGGACCAGGCTGCTAAGTCACTGCCCTCAGTCAAGAGATGAAAACACAGAGATTACTTTAGAGAAGGGGTTTTTCCACCAAATATGAAGGGAACTATAAAATGTGGAATTCTTGTATTACATGTACAGCAACTGGAAATTAATGTTTCAGTCTGCAATGATTATTTCTTTTGATTTACTGAAACCAATCTATGTCAAGAAACATTGGTATGGCTTAATAGTTGTGTTATCATTACACTAAAAATTACTTAAACTATCTAGCAGACAATATCAGGAATTTGGCCTTTTCTGAAGAAGATTAACCAAAATACAAGCCCCATCCATGAACGAAAAGGAAACACAATACATGGAAAAGTTCACAAATACTATCAGTTTTATATATACGTTGCGAAATATAAAAATTAAAAAAAGTCCTGTCAAGTGACAATCCACTAGACACACAAAATCATAAAATTGCAAAGCTAGAGGACTTATTCATCCCTTAAACAAAGATATTTTTAGTTTTTCTAGCAGTGAACATGGGTAACTGCAAGTTGCTCAAAAGAACAGGCTGTCACATATTAGTCTGTGACAGCTAATAATAAAATATAGTTAAATTTAACCATCCTGGCCATATAAAATATATATACAGGCGGGTTATGGATACCTGACTCATGAATGTTCCCTCTATATAAAAAGTCAACCTACACTCTTCTCAAAGGATGACACCTGAAAAGTAAGATTATTTCCAGAGCTACTTAATTTTCTTCAGGCTAGTTGTCCTGGGGCTGCCATGGAAATGACAAGAAGGTATTCACCTGGAATCCATAGTGGGCACCTGGAACACATTTGCTAATAAATATCAGATTTTATGTAGCACACAGGCTCTAAGCTAGTCCACAAAAAGCCATATATATATATATATATACATACATATACATATATATATATATCAATGCTAAGGAAAATCAGTAATCTATACAGCATAAACAGTTGTGGGAATTAGAGGTTGCTTTATGAAGGCAATGACTTGTAAGACTGTACACTAAAAGACTTAGCTATCTGCTTTCAGGTAACAACATTATTTTGGTTGTCTATTATACTAGAAAAAAATCCAAAAACTTTATACCCTCAAGAGCTAAGATCTAGTCTTAGATCTAGAAGACTTGAACTGCTATAAATGGATAATAATACTTTTTAGGTTTTTGCTAAAAAAAAAAATGCCTAGAGATATAAATACATTGAAGATAGAGACAGGTTTCCAAATAGGTCCCCGATTTTCTTCAAACAGCAGACACACAAAGCATCTTCATCTAAGCAAGACACCTACTTTTTAAAAATTAAGGTATTTACTTTCCTTACCAACAACTCACAATCCTGATCTACTTTAATTCAGCTAACTTTCTTTATGAAGAAAAGCATCAGTGGGGGGTTTCCATTCTTAAAACTTTTAAATTATCTTTAAAAGTAGTTGTACAAAGGTGTTACCATTCAACAAAGCAGTTTATGAATATAATGTGTCTTGACCTGTGCCACCCCTTTTAACATTCTCACCCATCCCTCCCAAACCACTCTTCCCTCACTTTTATTAATTTTGTAGGATATATACTGAATTTTTGACTGCCATTTTCCATACCTTCTTTTTTTCATTTGTCTCCCGTACTCTTTACAAAGGAAATTATAGAACAATATTGAAATCAGAATTTATATAAAAGACAATTTAGAACAGCCAACTGAGCCCACATTATTCCCATCAATAGACCTTATGTCCAGGTCAGGGATAAAATTGGATTGATTTGTAAGTCCCTTTCTCTGGTATTTCTAGACAATCTGAGAAAGGTGAAGTATTTGGGTGAAAGTGGGAAGAAGGGAAGAAGAATGTAGGAAAGGTTTTCTAGTTCCTAAGGAGACACCAAAGGAGAGAATGGTTGCTTTTCTACCTCTGGCTTTCACATATTTGAAACATCTGCTATTGTGGGGATCACTTACTACCAGTGTGTGGAACTGTGGAGGTCATCTTGTTAACAGTGTGACAAATGAAGCTGTGAAGGGGGAGAGGCCAGAGCCAAAACACAGGACTAGAGGGAACATGCATGCATTATATGGAGTCTGGCCCAAATTTTAGTTTTATTTGTTGTGATGTGATACATTCCATCTCTGATTTAATCAACTGGAGTCCACGTTTACTGCTGTCACTTGAAACATATCACCTAATATGACATTTTTCTTTGGTTACTTACATTCTTGATCACCTGGAGAATATAGTATATCATTTTCAGTATTTCTCAATGGAAGCAAACATGTTAAAGTTGTTATATCCTGGAACTCTTCAATAAGAGGAAGCCCTCTTATATTACATGCTGCTTTATGCAGAATCATACACAGCTTATACTCTAGTGCTTTGTGAAAACCTCTCTAATTCAAGGTGCCTCCTTCAAGGAGAAATTATTCATGGCAAGTAGTTCTAAGTATAGTTCTAGGACATAAGACTTTTTATAAAAAGTTCAAAGCATACTAGGAAATAACAACTGAAAACCAGAAAACCAAAATCGGAACTACAAAATTCTGATAGGATGCATAATATACTATATGAAAAACAATGAAATTGTTATTTCTACTGAACAAAAACTGGTCAAACCAGAAAAGAAAATGAAACTTCTGTATATGAAGCAAATCCAGCAATGACAATTATTGCGAATTTGCGAAGGTAGGCAATTCTGAGAAATTACATAGAAGCCAATCAGCAGAGCCAAAATGATGCAATAACAAATAGCAGTTAAGGGATGTGAAGACAGAGAAAGTCTAGTATATGTCTAATCCAAGTTTTGAAAGATTACGGAAAGCAAAATGTTATTAAGACATGGTTGAATAGTTAATACTGGCTGAGAATTTTCTAGAACAGAAGCAGGACATCTAACCACAGACTCAATAATCTCAATCCAAAGCACAAAGGCTAAAATTTAAAGAATGTACTTAATTTCACCATAATAGCACTGTAAAATATCAAAGACAAAGAGAGATCAAAAAAGCAAACAAGGGGCTGGGGATATTGCCTAGTGGCAAGAGTGCCTGCCTCATATACACGAGGCCCTAGGTTCGATTCCCCAGCACCACATATACAGAAAACGGCCAGAAGCGGCGCTGTGGCTCAAGTGGCAGAGTGCTAGCCTTGAGCGGGAAGAAGCCAGGGACAGTGCTCAGGCCCTGAGTCCAAGGCCCAGGACTGGCCAAAAAAAAAAAAAAAAAAGCAAACAAAGAAAAAAATGGCAAGCAAATGAATGACTGACTTTCAACAGTAATCTGGGAGGCCACATCAGTGGAATAATATCTTCTATGTGCTCATAGAAAACTACTGCTAACTACCATCTATGCACACTCAATAAAATACCTTTCTAAAAAGAGGTGCAAAATAAAGACAGACTCAAATAAGTAAAAATATATACATATATACATTCATACATATCACAAAGAACAGATTTTCACTTAAGGAACTTAAAAAGATGCATTTTGATGGATGGAAATTGATCCCAGATGAGAACTAAAATAAAGGAAGGAATGGTAAGCAAGGAAAGTATTTTATGTGGACAAAGAAAATATTTTATGTTGGTATATCTAAAAAAACATTGGCTAAAACTACAATGATAAAAATTGTAGAACTAAAAAAAATTAAAAGATGAGACAGTACTCTATAAATTGGGAAGGTTTGTTAATTATAAAGTGTTTTAAGTCTTTAAAATTTTGGAGAAGGGGCTGTGAATATGGCCTAGGGGTAAAGTACTTGCCTCCTATACATGAAGCCCTGGGTTTGATTCTTCAGCACCACATATATAGAAAAAGCCAGAAGTGGCGCTGTGGCTCAAGTGGTAGAGTGTTAGCCTTGAGCAAAAAGAAGCTCAGGGACAGTGCTCAGGCCCTGAGTTCAAGCCCCAGGATTGACAAAAAAAATAAAACAAAACATAAAATTTTGGAGAAGGCCTAAGACTTTAATCAACTTTAGACTGAGAATTTAAAATATGAGGAAGAATATAAATGATAATTGGTTTCTAGTGGTAGAAACACAGTATACAACTTCTATACAGAAGAAACTGTTCCTGTAAAGGGAGAAAAATGAATAAAAGGAAAAGAAGATAAATCCAACTAAACAGTCTTGTCAAAAGACTAAGTTTATTTAACTGGATTAAAAACAATTCTAACAATATTTAATTCTGAACTGTGTGATGTTTAAATAGAAAATCAGAATGTAATAAAGCTGGAAGTGAAACTTGAGAAAGATATATCAGACAACTACTAATTAGAAGAAAGAGTACATACTCATGTTAATATCATACAAAATGATCAAAATCACCTTCAAAAGTCATTGTATGCTACTTAAGAGGAAGAGATCAGTAATCTTGGTTCAAGGCCAGCCCAGTTTGAGGCCAAATGAATTCAAGGTCATCTCAGTTCAAAGCCTGCCCAGTTTGTGAGACTCCATCTCAACCAAAGGTTGAATATGATGGCATATATCTGTTATCCTAGCTGGGGTGGGGGAGGGGTAGAGTGGAGGAGGCATAGCACAATGGCTGGGCACAATGATGTGTGGCTGTCATCTTCATGGGCACGAGGAAGTATAACAGGAAGATCATAGCTCAGGCCAACTGGGAAATAAAGCCAAGACCCTACCACAAAATTAACCAACACAAAAAATTAATCTTATCTTAAAATTAATTTATAGCATAATCTATGTCATAGTCTAAAGAGATGAATGTGCGATCACCTAACAAGTTTGCTCTTCTCCAGTTTTATACAAATGTATCAGTATTTGGAGAATAAATCTCAGAATCTAAAAAATGGAAATCAATGAAAGGCACATGCAGGTCTCTAGAAAGGCTCTCTGGGCTTACACTATGAGTGTCATGGTAGAGCACTTGCCTAGTTTAGTGCAAGGCACTGAATTTAAAAAAAAAAAGTGTTACATAAGTTATAGGGTACTATTTCACAAGGTCCCTTAAAAAATGGCCTAAAGTATTGAGAAAAATCTGTACTGGCAATGGACAGTAAAGATGACCTAATAGGGGTTTTCAGTCTCTAATTTTGTGATTCCAGGTTTCCTTTTTTTTTAAATTCCTGAAGTAATACTATGAGTTCAACAATTTCTCAAAACTATTATTAGTCACCAAGGAAACAAAATGTTTGCAAGAATAAATAAGCAAATGTACTGAGTCTAAATAACAGGCTTTTCCTATTTACCATGTAATGGTGGCTTTGTAGCCTCTTTATTCTAAGTAATTCTGCTCACCTACTGGCACACACTGCTCACCACCACCCCCCAAAAAAAACCAAACAAAAAAAATTCCCTAAACTTATAGCATCCTATGTAAATCAAGACCAGAAAGTCTCTAGTCATCAACAGATTCCCTTCTAAATGTAGCTTTCCTTGCTTCCCTATCAAAGAACAAAACCATGGCAATGGTTTAAGGGGCCAGTAGGCACTATTGGCTTTGTGACCACCACATCTAGGGAGAGTATATACATTCATTTTTAAAAGATCCAGTGTTGTTAAGTGCCAATGGCTCGTGCCTACAACACTACCTATTCAGGAGTCTGAGGTCAGGATTGTGGTTGAAGCCAGCACAGACAGAAAAGTCTAGAGAATTCATATCCAATTAACTAGCCAAAAGCCAATCTGGAGTTTTGGCTCAAATGGTAGAGTACCTGTCAAGAAAAGCAAACCAGCTGAGGAAGAACATAAGTCAGAGTACAAGCCCTAAAACTGGCAGAAAGAAAAAGGAAAAGAAAAAAGGACCATCCATTATCTCCATCTAGCATAATAAAGTATATAATAAATGTAAAAAATTGAGCACACTAAATAGACACATTCACATACACAGGCCAGAGTTTAAAAAAAACTTTGTTCAACTGAAGTAAAAGGAGAACTAGTTGAAGGGCTTCTCAAAACTTCAAGAACTATGGATGCACAAGATGCAAATTGCAGGTAAGAGAGGGACTACATGTATATTTAGATTCACTGTAATCTATATGTACATCCAGATGCAACCTGTTAACTGCCAATATGCAGGAAACAGAAAAAAAGAACAAAAGGAAGAGGCCCAGGCATATAGAGAAGATGCTTTCATCCTCAGACATCCCACATGCTTCAGTCTACAGTTGCCTGTACATGGTGCTCAGTTCCTTAGCCATCTGTGTACACTACTGTACACTAAGAGAAAGCATGGTAACATTACCTACCTGGGTGCTTGGAGGCCAAGCTGCTTTCCAAAAAGAGGAAGTGGTGGAGAGTATATTAGCTCCAACGCTCATGTTCCAGCCAATCCAACTATAGATGGAAGCAAAGCAGGACTATGAAGCTCTGCCTAGACGCATGCCATCCTGAGTCTGTCCTTACTCTGTTCTGATTACCAGACAAGGTGTGCTTTTTTTCTTTCCCTTAGGTTCCAAGATGTTCTGCAGATGCTTGAACTGAGGATAAACTGATTTTTTTCCTGTATCATTTATCTCTAAAAAGTTTTAATTTATAAATTAGACATAAGTATAAGTAGTAACAAAAACAGAATTATAACTATATATTGTACTTTAATGAGGTTTTGTTTAAAAGAAATTTTTCCACTTAATGTTTTGTGTTGGCTCATAGAAAAGCAAAAGAAACAAATGTGTCACATTCAGAGTTAAGGCTATCACTTCACAGCTTGGAGCAGAGTTCCTAGGGAGCAGAGTACAACACTCCTTCATGCTGAGATGAAAGAACCAGAGTGAAGTTGTGCATATGTGCAAGAAGATTCAGTTAATTACTGCTTCTCTGGCACTTATTGACATGGCAAAGAAGAAATAAAGGCAAAGATAATAAGACATAAAAAAGAAATGACACACTATCACTACACAAGGAGAAACTGGCTAGATATGCCATTGTATTTCAGACCAGCTAAATTATGGCACTGTCATTATGGCTAGTTTACTAATAACAGGTTGCTAAGGCTATTGCAATTACCTCCTTTCATTAGTTTGAACCACTGGAAATTGCCAATAGTCAGCTCTATTTGACTATATTCAAAAATAATTTTATATGGATAATCACAGTCAATCTTTCTGGTTTTCAACCTACAAACGTCATTTCCCATATTAAAAAATAATCAGTTCTGTAGGAAAATGCTTTTGTACTATTTCTAAATAACACCTTAAATCTACTGTGGATTCAGGTCACAAATCAGATTACTAGTTGTAGAAAGGACTTCAATTTGTAGGCACGAAGATTTGTAGGGAATTTCTGATACTAAAATGAAAAGAGAGATCGAGTAACTGGAGAGTAGGTTAGCTAGTAAAATGTCCTCAACCAATATTGAGGTAGAGTGGTTACACGTGTACTGTTTGCATAAGAAATATATGTAAGAAAATCAGAAAATAAAAATTATATCTCAAAGAGATTTTACTAGGAAGAAGGAAGAAAATACAAAAGCCTATTCATCAACTCCTGAGGCTAAGGGCATGCAAACAGCTGGCTGAAGCTTGCAAGTCACAACTCAGGGGGCGATGGTGTCAGATAAAGATTCCATCTTCTCAAAATCCTTGACTTTCACCTGTAGAAAAAGTATCATAATCTTCTAATTTTATTAGAACAAAATACATTGCTTCCTTGTCCTAGAAAACTGTCTTGATAAATATACAAAGCCAATTATATACAAAGCCAATGATAACCCTGATGTGAATGACACTGTTAGTATTATCCAGCGGACAAGCAGGATGCCTCTTTTTCTTAGTTGAAGTGTTGAGTTTTTCTCAGGTTGAAAATGAAAACACAAACTACTGTTTTTAATCACAATAGTCTTTTACCAGTAACACCTCTGATGGTTTCTGAGCAAACCACTAAGAGAAGAAGAGTAAATCTAAGACTATGTAAAACACTAGTTCAAGTCCCTAAACCTGTTACTTTACTAACTGTACAACCTTAGTCAAGCCAGTTTACACTTCTACATGTGTTTCTTCATCTAAAAAAGTGTAGGTAACATTATCTCTAAATGTGCTGTAAAAATTAAATGACATCATGCAAGAGGACCACTAAGCATGATCACTGGCATGTGGGAAAGCTCAAATAAATGAGGGTTGTAAATGGCTACTAAAGAAAGTAGTCACATACCATGACCTTAGTTGGAAAGCTGAATCACAGAGGGTCAGACACAAGTGCTTCAGGAGCAAGACAGCACCAAATATGCATGAAAGGAGTAGGAGTCCTAGTCCTCTTTTTCCTAGTTTCATGAACTTTAGGCAAGTCTTATGTTCACTCAGTTTCTCTACTTCAAAACAGAACTACAGAAATGAGGAAATAATTCTAACATTTCACACTGGAACTAGGAAGTCAAAAGAACAAAAATAAGTGCAAAGTTGTACAAAAATATAAGAAATAGCAGTGTTGAATGTTAGGAAACTTTGCTACCAGAAGGAAAAAAAAGAGACAAAAACCAACTACAAAAGAACTTGCTTGGGGTAAGGGTACTTTCTGCTACCAGTTTCCTATCAAGACTTAAGTTATTGATGCGATTTTCAGAACAGTAATTTTAAAAAAGTACAAAAGTTTCAAAAAGTATAAAGTAAGACTAAAAAAAATTACAAATCACTTCATACTACAGGGCTGAGTAAGAAACTAACATCTAAAATGTTAATACAAAACTATTAATTTTTAAATTCAGTCGAAGGGTATGGTGGTTCATTTGTCTTTAATTCACTTGTCCTCAATTCACTTGTCATATATACTTATACAAGCAACAGCAATGACTTTAGTTTCTTAATAGCAAAGTACTCTACTAGAACTGGAAAAGTGAACCCCCAGTTTAGCATAAGTCAAGTGCTTATTTGGGGGCCCAGTATCTTTATATATTCCACACCATTTATACTATATAACTTTGCAGTGATAGTTTTTCCACTTTACACTAATAAAAAGAAACAGACTATTTTCATTATGCCTGGTTGACAAAACATATGGGAGCAATAACTCTATAGACATATGTACATCATAATAGGAAGCAATCCTATTTTAATGTAATTTTAAAAGAGGTTTAAATAGACTCAAGCTACTAAAAGTTCACATCTGAAGCTTGCAAATAAAGATGCTACATTTCTCATTTATTTAGCAGATTCATATAGTTGGACTAGAACTCCTAAGATTAGTCTCTCATTTATGTTCAAGATAATTAGAGGCTAATTCTCATTTATAAGAAAGAGGATTTATACAAGTAAACCTTCCACAGTAGAGTTAAGTTGTATTTGATCAGTTTCTCTTTTCTTCTCATGTATGATTTTGTTTTACTCTGTGTGGTGGTAGAAAAGAATAAGCAGATTAAAAAGTGGTTCTATAATTCTAGTTTTACTTTTGTCCTGCAACTACAGCATAAATCATTTAATATCTTTAAAAACATTTTCTTATTACTTTTAACTGCTTGCATTAAGACACAGGCATGAAGAAATGGGAAATGAGGATCTTTCAGTAAAAACATTGAAAACCAGGATTTCATCTGGCCTTCCCATCATCACTTGAAGAATTGTTTGGTAGTTACATCATCAGGAAATAAAATACTATCCTCCTAGGACCCTTACTCTCTACAAAGAGGAAAGAGGAGGTTTGAAGTCTAAATCAGCCCCTAGTTATCCAAAACCCTCGACTCCTCCCTTTCTTCTCCTGCCCCCGCCTGCAGCCCCAAAACTGATGGAACAAGAGTGTATTTACAAAAGTGCACATACGAATAACAGGGTTGTACTAAGGATTCAAGCAATAGCAGGGGCTTTAGGGGCCCAGGAGGAAATAGTTACAAGTAAAGCGACCATGACGCCCCCAGGACTTGGAGAGGCCGGCAGGAAGGCTCTGGCGTCAGCAGCACACAGACAATTCCCGCGGCGGGGAGCAGGTGACCAAGGGTCCATTCGGGCCGCCTGCTCCTCGTCGGGAGCCCGAGCGCATTCCGCCGCCGCCCAGGGTCGGGCTGTCACCGCGCCCCCGCCGCCCGCGCCGCACATGCCGAGCGCCTTATAAGGCTGCGCAGTGACGTAACGCCCCTAGGCCGGGCGCGCTCGGCGGCCGGCTCGCATTGTTCGGGCGCCTCCCGGAGCGCACACAGCCCGCTCGCCGCGCCCCGCGACAACCGCACCGGCCCCGGCTCTGCCGCCGGCAGCTCAGGTAAGCCCGGAGCGCCGCGCCGCGCCGCGCCGCGCTGCCCCGCCGCCCGCCCTGCGGCCCGGGAGGCGGGGAGCCGCCGGTGGGTCGCATTGTCTCAGCACCAACAACTGCAGACAGGTTTCCCAAAGCGCGCTCAATGAGGTGTAGCTCGGAACCCTTCTCCGACTCACACAAAACTTCAGAGTCAAAAGTTTTCTCCGGTGGAGAATACAGATTCGAGATTTAATTTTGAATGAGAGGCGAGGGCTATGTGTTTCTTAGGTTTTCTGAGAAACAGGGGTCATAGAAGTCCACCAGGACCAAGAAATCTTTGGGACCGGGTGGCGGTGGGGAGGGGACTTAGGCTGTAATGCAATCACTACCTCGGGATCTGCCCTCTCCTCTGGGCTTCAACTTGCTCACATCTTACAAGAGCAGAGTGCGAAACTACCACATGGTAAAGGATAGGTTAGTGACCTGGTTTTTATTTTCCCTTTTCCTTATACATCTTAAAAATCTTATAAATACTATTCTGACTTAAAGCATATGTCAACCTGAACAAGTTCTAACTTTATACCTCAACTTCAGTCATTCGCTAAATGGCATGCTACATTTAAAGCTAGTTTCAGAGGATTAACATTACAGTTAATAGGTGAGAGATACTAATTTTAAAGTTAAGCCTGTATTCGGAATGATTTTAATCAGGCATTTTGAATCATAATTACATCTAAACCCTGAATAGGCTGCTGATAAAATGTATTCTTCCAGTGGATAATATTTGGCAGACACTGAAAGGCTACATAATAAAATCAGCAGAGAACATATTCTATATCCTGTTCCAGTTTAGAACATTGGAACAGGACATGAGAAAATGATTTCTCACTCAAAGTATCTGGTCTGAACACACACTGTGAAACCAAAATTAAAGGAAATGCGAGCCAGAATTCTTTCCTTTTTAAGTAGAATCTGTGTTTTCTAGGTATATACAAGCTAGATGCCAGTTATATTGACTTACTCTATAAAAATGAAAAATGCTTAATATTATTCGCACTGGGAATGCCATGCAACATAACTAGTTGGGCGTTTAATAGAAAAAGTGCTTACAGCCATTTCAAATGTGTTATAAATGCGTATTTGTCAGTGAAAGGAAAAAGACAGATGTAAGATTTATCATTTGAAACATCATTTTTGGAATATAAATGCTTAAAACACCCATGTTCTTAAGTTGTTTCTTTAGTTGAGGTTTTTTTGTTTTTAAGCATATGACATTGGTGCTATTTTTGCTCTCACGGAGGTTTTTTGTTTTGTTTTGCTAATTTTGTTTGGTACAATGCAAGACTTGGTTTTGTATTCTAAAAGAAAAATTATATGTTATCTGGCCTGAAGATAGGGTATATAAAAGTGCAAATTAGTACCAAAAAGTAAGATTTTTCCCCAAACTATGATTTTAAACCTAGAGAACTCTCCCACAATGAGAAGAAAGGGGACAACACCCATGACACTGTAGGGAAGTACAGAATATGCAAAGGAAGTTGTTTATTGATAGAGGTAGAATTTGGAAGCTGGAAAAAAGCTTGATATTATTCTGCACTTTCGAAACTAGTAGATATGGGGGATGGAAGAAACCATTAATTATTGTTTCAACTATACCCAAAGTACCATCTGTACCACAAATAATTACTTACTTAACTGTTGAAAGTAATAACCACTACCAAAATCTCTAACAAGCTGGGTTTCTAGAGTCTGCCTTTATAATTTTAAAGCATACAGCATCCGCATTATAACTTTTTAAATAACATTTAAATATTCCACAGTGTTCTTTCAATTAACTTTAAAGCATGATTCAAAAAACCTTAATTACTGAAAGTTAAGACTTATCATAAATAAATAATCTAACAGATGTCTAGATAAGCATTTCTTAGTTCTTGGAACAATCTTTATGATGGGAGAATATTTTTGATAGAATGAATGTGAATTTTTTACACTTCCAAATAGAGCACACAATTTATGCTTAGTTAGTTTATTTTTCCCTTTATGGCAGTTTATCTTAACTATCAATTGCTGGTATTTCTGTGATAGTTTCCTAATGCTATGAGGGAGTCAACAGTGATAGCCACTATGAAAACATGAATCAGAGCTCTGATGGCCTTCTTTTTCCAGTCTCCTAATTTCCATTTGTTTTCTTTCTACAAAAAAAGAAAGGAAGGGAGGGAGGAAGGGACGGAGGGAGGCAGGGAGGGAGGGAGGAAGGAAGGAAGGAAGGAAGGAAGGAAGGAAGGAAGGAAGGAAGGGAGGGAGGGAGGGAGGGAGGGAGGGAGGGAGGGAGGGAGGGAGGGAGGGAGGGAGGGAGGGAAGGAGGGAACGGAAGGGAAGGGAAGAGAAAAACCAATAACCTTTTGGATTTCATTTGAAGGTTTTCTGCCCCTTTCCCTCTAAAATTCCCTCTAAAATCTTTGGTAATAGATTTTGGGGTTAAAAATGTGAATGGACTAAAAGTGAAATTCCAGCAATTCTTCCTAGGTCATGTTCTATCTATATCTAGTGTTTCAGGGCAAAGTGAACATTTTAGAAGGTAAATAAGAAAAAGCAAATATAGTCTCTTATTTAAAGAAAAAAGCCAAAAGGAGCAGGAAAATAACTGTTTGTAAAAGACTAGATATTGTGGAGAAGAGCTTGAGGATCTAGAGCAATATTAGTCTCAAGCTCCCTCAGGAACTAAAATGTCCCATGTGTTGTCCACATAGCCAGTCATTATCCTGGAAAAATTTAACACATCCTACCTTATCCTCTTGGGTATATCATTAATTTTAAGTGATTTTGAGTTTGCCTGAGTTGTATTTTAATTTAGTTGTGATTTAAACTGACTTAGTTTCTGAAAATTATGTTTAAATAATGTTTTTAAAATGAAGAGACTGCATATTCAAAGAAATATTTCTATGGCTGTCACTGCCATCCCACAGTATTTTTGAATCACTAACTTCACCTCATGTTTAATGTACACTGCACAAACTTTTAGAACCTCCCCTGGTTGGTTATCTGAAGTTATGTGAAGGGACATTCATGTTCTTGAGTCATTCAATTAGGTGCAGTAATTCAGAGGAGATCATCACTAGCACTTTGTAAAAACTCTCACATCCTTCTCTTTTTAAAAACAAAGGTTATTCTCTTTTAACATCATATGTACCAACTATACCTTTGAGTAAGAAAGCTGGGCAAACAAAGGTTTGTAAAAGCACATCAAGTAAAATCCTTTGGTTATTATTATATTATTATTTTAGATGTGAGAGAAGCCTCTCCATACTTATTCTCACATATGTTTTAGCAGATTAAGACAGGACAACAGCAGTTACAATTCTGAGCCAGGAACAGTAGAAAATACATTAACAGTAGTCTTTCCCTATTCTGACCATCTTCACAATTCTTTGCTCTACTACTTCCAAAAATAAGACTACTTCTTAAGAATACAACTATTTTCTGGTGCTTTTTTTTCCCCTGACTTGTTCTTGAGGGTAAACGTAGGAAAGTATTTAAAGATAGGGAAATGTATCACTGGACAGGTAGAGGTGTAGCCATGTACCCTTTTGCTCATTTCTAATAACTACCAATTCTAGCCAAAAGGATAGTTATTATAAGCAAAAGAGAACATATATTAGATATGTATAGCAGACACTGTACTATGCAGATATGAGTTGGAAAAGTGCCTTAGTAAGTTCCACTCAATGGACAACGGTATGCCCAAAGAGTGGGCCCAAAGCCCAAGAGTGCGTACATACATAAGCACCCACACCTACTTGGTATGCAATATGAACAGAAGTTTATATGAGAAGAGGTGGTGGAGGTCATCTGATCCACATGTCTCACTTTATTAAAGAAATTGACTCCCACACTGTGGCTTGCCTGGAGATGTAGGTAGTGCCAGGGCCCCCTACATTCTTTGACTATATAGCCTATTACTGATTTCTTCTCAAGTAGTGCTTGGGAAAGAAGCAAACAGAAGTCACAGAACTTGCCTTGAAACAGTTGGTAGTAATTTGGATATAAATTCATTTGAAAAAGAAAGTGGAAAAGCTCAAAGGCAAAGGAAAGAAGAGAAAAATCAATACCATTCTGTCAGGCTACAACAATGCAAGAGAAGAGAGAGTAAAGAAAACAAATAATAAATGCACTTAAAGGTGGTTACAAAACCCATGCTCCACTTGGAGATAACAGGTGCTCTAGGAAGAGAGTTTGTACTCTGGGCCAAAGACATAGACCTTTCAATCACTAGCTTGACAAATGACTTCTCAATATCTTCTAACTATGCATTTTACACTTCTAATTTCCACAGCTTGCAAGCTCCTTTCCAATATTCAGTGACTCACCTTCTCCCCCAAACGTGGATGAAGTCACATATGGGAGGAAGTCACATATGAAGGCTGTAAGCTCCTGGTGATACTCTGCATTACTTTTCTTCATATGTGCATTGGAAATGTGACACTAACTTATACATTAACTACTTGTTTGTTGTATGGTTCATAGATTATAAACTCCTACAGGATCCGTTTTAATCTCTAGGAAAGTATCTAGCTACAGTTAGTATGTGCCATTAGGAAAGAAAGATGTGGGATAAATGAATTACAACCCAGAAGCTTCTTACTGGGTAAGGATAAAAAAAAAAAGTATTGCTGACAATGGTGAGCTAAGGAGGGCACCTTTTTCTATATTTTGTTCAGGATCCTCCCTCCCCTGCCCCCCACAAATCCCTAAATTAACCACATAGCACTGATTTACAGAAACAAAAGCAGGCTTAGATTAAGTCCAAGCAATGAAATTTGTTTTGTACTATAAAATATATTTTGTGTAGGCACATTAAATCAGGTGCTTCTTTCTGTGCTCTGTGCCCACCTCCATCTACTTTAACTCTCTCCCCCAAATAATGAGATCGAGAGTGGTGAAAGAGTACCAGGTGAACTGCCCTGGGGCATGGAATGTACTGGAAGCAAAATGTACAACAGTACAGTGGTTTTGTCCTTAATGAACGGTGGATTCTTCTGAATTTCTCTAATCTCTGTTCCTGGGCTATGGGCCTAAAAGATGCTATCATGGGGCCCAAGTAGTTTATCCTCATGGAAACTAGAAATGACCAGATTGCCTTTTTCCAAGGAAACTTTGACTACAAAGTTTCTGTGGGTAGTCCTATATCTAACTTTGTACCTACCAGATAAAGAAATTTTTCTATAATTTCAGTTAGGCAATTCCAATGCCAACCCGCGAGTACATACAAGGACTTGTATCTCCCTTCAACAGCAGCAAAGTAAGAGTGCTAGCACACTACAAGATGAGAGACCCATCAACTAAGTTCACTATACAGAGGACCAGGTCACTAACCTAACCAGTATTCTTACCACTGAATAAGGACTAAACATTACAGCAATTCTTGTAGAGTTTCTCAGTGATCCAAGGTCCCTTCAATTATCTTTTAATGCACTAACCAAGCATTGCAGACAAGCTGATTAGATGTAAATAAAAATTTAGTTAAGCAACATGGGTCTATTTTAAAAAGTTTCAAAAGGATAGTCAATTGCCCAGCTTGCTTAGTAAAGGCATTGACATAAATGGGGTATTGTCTTAATGGTGAGACCAAACATTAAGCACAAAAAGATGAGCTATGTAATCCTTGCTACTCAGAAGGCTGAGGCTTAAGAGTATCATGGTTCAAAGCCAGTTCAGGCAAAAAACAAAAACAAAACAAAACAGAGATTCCATCTCTGATTATTACCAAAATACTGGACAAGAGATAAATACCAGCCTGAAGCAAGAAAGCTAAGTGAGAGGTTGAAGCCCTGTTCAAACTTTTCTACAAAAAAAATAAGTAACAGGGTAACTTTTAAGTTCTTTGCTTGGTTATTCTATCCATTCACTGAGGGTGGTTACCTTTGTTTCCACAAAGGTCATGAAAGGAACAACAACAATGTCTTTACCCCTGGGATCTCTCAATACTGGGTGAAGATGGAATAATCCTTGAGGGAACACTGATGAAGCAAAACAGAGTCTATATAAAAATGTAAGTTACTGATCACATAGCCTTACAAAGACAAATCAAGCTGGAGGAAATGGAGGTAACATGAGGAAGTAAGTCCACATGGAAGTGCAGGACAGCACAACTGCAGCACAAAAGCCTGAGAGAGCTCCAAGTCACTGAACTAGAGTAGTCTCAAGAATGTGGTCAGCCCTTCAAGATAGGCTGCACTGACAGAAACAAATCTGCCAGATTTATTGTGTCTTGTGGCCAACAACTTCTGGAACAAAAGTTTAAAGGTGAAGTAAGTTTTTTTTCCTCTTTTTAAAATCCTTTCTTAAAATATAAATCAAAACAAGAACAAATCTCTGAATAGAGGTCATAAGTCGAATGTACAACATTCATCATATTTGGACTGATAAGATTTAAGTGTCTGTTATTGCTAAATTTGAAAAGAGGAGTTGCTGCCCAGGAGCCTAGGAAGAAGAGAAAGTTCCCATTTTCTTGCTGAAAAAAAAAAAAATGCAATGAGACATTGTAGAAGTCCCTTAGCTTTAGTTTGCTAGTGTCCTAACTGGGAACTGCAGAAGAGCTGAATCACTGAATATACTGCCGCTGATTGGATAATTATCTACTCTTTAAAAATACCAGTTCATTATTTTCATGAAAAGTACTCATATAATTAAAAGAAATACATGCTATTTGACGATGCATATTATCCTTTAGGCTTTCATAAAACTGGTAATATAGAAGCCTTTCAAATAAATAAAGGTAGTAGCAACTTTGTGATGCATGGTTTCACTTATCTATCTCCAAATAATACCTGATAAGGTTCTTCTTCCAGTCTCCTAAAATGCATTATGATGAACAAAGCAGAAAGTATCACAAAGTTAAGACTCTCTAACCCATTTCCCCTACTAAATTTATCTCCAAGTAAATTCCTTACTTGACTATAGTTCTTTCATCTCAAAAGTGACAGGAACAAGAGGACAAGAGGAACACATCTCTATTTGTCCTCTGCTCTACTACAGAAATAAAATTTGAGAACTTTAGCCACCATTCAGCCTAATAATGGGTTATATTCCAGGAAAATAGCTTCTCTTACCTCTGAAACATTTGGTTATCAAGTATGTATAGAGCTTAAACTCATGTGGGGATGCAGAAGTATTAATCCTTCAATAAGTTTATAGTTGGTTTAAGAGAAAAACTAATGTATCAGAACAATTAACAGTATAAAGCAATATAGAATATCTTGTTCAAAAACCATAAGGACAGGAATACTAAATGAGTATTCCAAAGAGGACAGAATATTTATTTTTTTAAGTCTACGGGGGGACTAGGAAACATGACTTAACGGTAGAGTGCCTTACTGCATGCACAAGGCCCTGGATTCAATCCTGAGCACTATTTAAAAAAAAAAAAAAAGCCTACTATTAAAAAGAATCAGAATCCAGGTGCTGGTGGTTCATGCCTGAAATCCATCCTTGTTACCAGGAAACTTGGAGCTTTTCTCAGGCAGAGACATTCATGAGACCATATCTCAAAATTAAGCAACTAAAAACAGGGCTAAAGGCATGGCTCAAGTAGCACAACAAGTACAAGTTCAAAACCAAGCATCAATTGAACAAAAGAACCTGGCTTGGAGCCAGGGGGTAGCGTGGTGGTAGGAGAAAACTTAAGTTAGGATCGGGGCACAAAAATTGATTATTAAATCCATTATTCAACCTTTGGAACATTGACTTACACAGATAGGGAGACATTTGAAAAGATTTCAGGTTTTAAGCTACTGTTTAGTTATGCCAGTTACCCACAAGAAAAATGGTCCTTAATCATTTGGTGTTACAGTAGGAGTCCTTCAGTCTTTGAGGTGTAAGAGCTTATCTCAGGAGTAAAGAGATACCTTGTCAGATAAAGTATTGAACTTACTGATGAAAACTCACATCTCCAGTGCCTCACCTCAGCCAATGAAAAGAGAAATTATCCTTTATCCTGATCTGCTTGCTAGAAGGCAATTCTTCCTGTGAGAAATCCACCCTAGTCTCCTAAAGATGTCTTGGTCACCTGAAGTAAGCTAAAAGTTACTGAGCAGTTAAAAACTTTCCTAGAATCTTCCTCTTTCATTTTGATTTTGAAAGTTACACCAGGGCTCAAGGGCACATACATGTAAAAAAGTAAAATAATTCCTATAATCAAATTGTAGATATGTTTTTGGTAAGTAACAAATATTTTCTCCCATGTGTTTAAATTTCAGTTTAATTATATTTTCAACTTATTACAACACTTCAAATATCTGGACACTTGTTTGCTTTACATACAGCACACTTACAATTTGAACTACACCAAATGCTTTCCATATAAGAACCAATAGTCAATTTGAATCTCATGAAGTTCTACCTAAGGTTTCCAATATTATTATGAATCACTTAGTCAAGAAGCCATAAAATCTCTTGACATGTGACTGTATATAACATTATACAGGAAAGAAGAGAGGAAAAGAATCTGAATGTTACTAGAAGTTCTTAATTTGCACATATATTGGGTACATTTACCCTTTTCTTTAACTGCCACGAAAAGACTATTTCTCACAGAGATAAATATAACTAATAAGTTAAACTCTAGCTCAGGATAAAATCAACAGCAGGTCCTGGGTCAAGTGAAGTGGGGTATAAGAAGACTATGTCTCCCTCTCTGATAGACCTGTTGCTGACTACTGCAGAAAGTTAGTACAATTGCCTTCACCAAACTGTCACTTCTTTTTTTGAACATATTCATTTTAAGAGAACCTAACTCAAAGAAAAGTAAGTTCAAATTCTATTGCTCACAAGGGGCAGAAAATGCTCTGGATGGTTAGTCAAAGGAAAATTAAACAAGGTACAGATACCAAAATAATTCTAATTTTTGTAATGCATATAAAAAAGATATACAAAAGAAAGACCTCAAGAAAAGTCACTATGTTCCAAAAGATCCTAGTATAAAAGTTTTTTGCCTGTCTGTAATTATACTTTACATATGGTCCAAATTCTGGTTCTCCAAAAATCATGAAACAGATATAAACCTCACTCTCAAAGACTAAGAGAAGGAGCTGAGGGTACATGTAGTATGTTCATTGTGGTTCATGATCTAATCGTTCACTTAGCAGGAAGCCAGGCCACATGGCAACCTTCATTCTTTGGATATTCCAGCCTCTAAGTACTACTTAATGTATTGCATTTTTTTGTTTTCTTTGTTTACTAATTTCCTACAGCTTAAATGTAAGGCAAAAATAAAATAAGAAAGACTGGAAGGAGCAAAATGATTCACATTTTATACTCTTAGGGTTCCTCTCTACCCTGTTTCTATGGCAAACAGTATGACTTCAGCAGTTACAGTAAAACATAAGCCTATTATTATGGCTCCTAAATTTTTTAAAGTTTGGATTTCCCACTAATAAGTTCAAATGAGTTTACCTTAGCTGCTACCTCTGTGAGGAATGCCAGAAGACAAGGAGGTGAGACTCCAGTGAACTCATCCACTCTGGCACATGACTGATCCCTGCTTTGCTCTTTTATGTCTACTACACATGAAGAACATCTGAATACAAATGGATTTTGAGCCATAAGAGAAATGCACACAAATATCCTAGATAAGATACACACACATTTCTAATGGCATATAGTTATTATGCCCTTCACATCTGTCTGAGTAAAAGCTGTCTGTTAAAAATATTTTCCGAGAACTTTAAGTTCCTTGAAATGTTCAGTGGAAATGGTATTTATGACAAATTCACCTCCTCTGGGGAATGTGAGATGTTATTACTGGCAAAGTCTTTTTTAACCTTCTAAAAATAATTATGAATGTTTGCCAAATGACCTAACTTGCTATATTATTACAATTATTAAAAGAATATTTGCTAATGTCTGATGATCAAGTCTCAAAGTAGCCATAAGTCTACAGAAAATGGATTGCTAGTGGTAATGATGATAAATGTGTCTTTGTGACAGAAATAATATTGCAACACAAATTCACTAGTAAGGATGGAAAATGAGATATAGAAATAGGAAGTATAGGATGTCTATCTTGGTTGGGAGAAACAGAATTTGCAGCAAATCCTGGTTCTGGCTCTGCCAGTTACTCACAGGACCTTTGACAAATTAACAATTTGTACGACTAATACAGTACATGTCATATAACAGTTCTTCTAACTCTTCTAACTCTTATTCCCAAGTCAGAGAGTGAAAGAAGGCTAGGTGTCTGTTGTTTACAATTAATACTGTTAGTCCCTAAAATTATGCCAGATTCAAAAGCAGAACAGGTATTTTTTTTCAAATATTTACTCAGAACTAATTATCAGGCACTGTTCTCAAGGTAGGATACCACTGAATATTAAGAAAGGACAACTGGTCAATTACTGAAAATATACACACCCACCTGCATCAAGTTTATATTCTATAAGTACAGATCAGGTAGTAAATATAGTATGCTACGTGGTACTAGATGACAGGAGGGATTCTTGCCGCTCTCTAGGGAGACAGCCAGCACAAAAAAATTTGGATTGTGTTTTGAGAAATGACAAAGAAGTTAGTATGGCTGGACAGAATAACTAAAAGTGTGAGCAGCAGGAGACAGGATGGGAGAAGGGGGAATCTTTTCTAAATCGACACTCTGTGGTTCTAGCATGTTGCATTGTTCAGTAAAAAAAAAAAAGTATGTACATATGTATGTACGTACACACACATACACACATACACACACATCCCCAAACAAAGGTTTTGTTTCATTATATTTTTATTCTGTCCTGGTTATTTATGACATTTGGTAAATTAATATTTTCCTTCCCATACCTGTATACTAAGCACAATAATCAATTCACAAAGAATATACACTGAGAATTAGAGTCTACATTCCAGTTCCAAGGCTATCATAATGATGGTTTTGCATGGTATTTTACCCGCTCAGCCTTCAAATGAAGAAAATAAATGCAGGTGATACAACAGATACAAACAAAAACCAAGTGCTATTGCAAGTCAAATACTTTTACTATTGTAATTTGTCTTAAAAGATTTCACAACAGCAAATACATACAATTCCCATAAATTTACACATTATTTCATTTTTTAATTCAAAACATTTTCAGTCTTTTCCCATGAAGATTGTTATGACTATTTTTCTTTTCGTCCTGGGGTTTGAACTTAGGGCCTGGGCACTGTCCCTGTGCTTCTTTTGCTCAAAGCTAACACTCTACCACTTGAGCAAGAGCACCACTTCTGGCTTTCTCTGTGTATTTGGTACTGAGGAATCAAACCCAGGGCTTCGTGCACGCTAGGCAAACACTCTCCCAGCCCTGTTATATGATTTTTTTTTTAGTAACCATTTTCATTCTATTCCCTTTCTCTGCTCATGGTAAAAGGCAGTGATTTAATAGAGAGATTTCTAAGAAGTATTTAACTGCAAAAAGGTGTTTTCTTTTCTTTTTCTTTTTTTTTGTAAAGTAAAAGAATAAGAAACTTATTTGTATGGAGACTCTAGAAATACATATACCATATGCCTCTTAATATGGATATTAAAAATAATATATTTAGAAATTACTTATGTGCTTGTTTCCTATACATGAGGCCCTGGGTTCAATTCCCCAGCACCACATATACAGAAAACAGCCAGAAGTGGCGTTGTGGCTCAAGTGGCAGAGTGCTAGCCTTGAGCAAAAAGAAGCCAGGGACAGTGCTCAGGCCCTGAGTCCAAGCCCCAGGATTGACAAAAAAAAAAAAAAAGAAAGAAAGAAATTACTTATGAGTATATATATATATATATATATATATATATATATATAGCTTGAAATTCATATATTGTTCAAGGAGTTAAAAGTAGACAAAATAAACTGATAAGTATAAAACAATGTGAGCCAGGTATGGTGATACCAACCTTTAATTCCAGCTCATTGAGGAAGATAGAAAATTTGAGAAGGAAAAGCCTAGGTTACACATAGATAACACTTTCTCAAAACAGAACAAAAATCAATATGAAAATTCTGCATGACCTGGTTCTCAGATAATATGGGTATTTTTCAACCTGTATTCAGCAGGAATCCAAAGCACAAAGCAACTTTTATATTCTAGCTGTCCACTTTCTTCTGAAGAGATTAGAAGCTATTATAAAACATTCTTACTGGCCTTGTCAACATTTTTTTAAATCAAGGAAACCATCTTAACAATAATATAGACACAAAGAAGACTGTTCCTTTTAGATTTATCCAGAATCAATTTGCCTACCCTTTCCTTGATTCCCCCAATAGACCAAGTCTATAAGTATTGAACCCAGGAGAGAAGGTACATATACACATTCGAGGAGGGAAGGGCAAGTGTGAGATGAGCAGATCAGAGACATTTTGGGAATGTCAGCTATTAGCATCCATTTTGATATGATGGCATTTCACTGGACACAGAATATTCAGAATATTGTTTTCTTCCAACAAGGAAGAAGAGCTGTACAGTACATCTGTGAACAAAAAAAGAAATGAAAAAGATGCTGATCTCAAATACATTTGAGCAGCATAAGGAGTTCTGAATGTCCAGAGATAATACAAGAATATCTAACAGAAGCTTTTCCATCCTAAAATGGTGATTCTTATCTATGTACAGTTTTGTTCTAACCCCACTCTGGGGATATCTACAATGTCTGGAGACATCTTTTGATTGGTGTAACTGAATTTCAGGTACTTGCTACTCTTGTAGTTTGTAGGCAGAGGCCACCACATACAGGAACATATCCCACTAAAATTCTTAAGTGAGCTACACAGCAGATACATTTCCAACCCAAAATGTCAGTGCTGCAGAGGCCGAGACAGCATATAGATCTCTTTTAAAAGGATCAAACTTCTGGATTTTTGCTGGTTAACTGGAGATAAGAATCTGATTTGTCTTCATGGCTGGCCTGGAATGGCAATCCTCAGATCTCAGCCTCCTGAGTAGCTAGGATTGCAGGTGTGAGCCTACAAAAAAAAATCCAAGTAAATGGCAAAAAACAGGCTTTTTAGTATGAAAAAAGTGAAATGGAATATAAGGGAGGCACAACATTATGGTGTTTCAATTTTGTGTGTGTGTGATGTTGAGGATCAAACCTTCAATCTCACATACTCAATAAAATCACTCTACCACTGAGTTCACCACAGCCCATATTAGTGGTATTGAGTGAACACCTATTACTTCAAGGTTCTGATTAGAAAGTCCCCTGGATAATACAGCATAGAAGTGGGCTAGACATAATTCAGACTCTTAAGTAATTATCCTGATACAGATTTATACATGCTGACACTCAATAATATATTCATACTTCCCTGTTTGATCTCCCTGGCTCAGCCCTAGCACTTTTTCAAGTCTCTAACTGGGCGTGAAGGCTGTCTTTCTTATTTCAGATTTCATAGACACCCCCTTTGGTTTCAAGATACAGAATTATACCTGATACTCCAATGTTGGTGTATAGCCCTTCTTTTGGTTCTGTAACTTGACCTTTCAGCAGCTTATTTTTGTAGGAAACTCACTGTTTCAGCCTTTGCTCTTTGCTGTTCAGAGACAGCAAGGTTTGCCCCAATTCCAGTCCCTTCTTCTACTCAATTTTTGCATTTCCTAAAGCTTTCTTACAGTCCTGTTTGTCTGCTACAAATTGCCAAGTTCCTTATAATCAATGAGTCATTTGACTATCTGCATCCTATAATTTCACTTCCCCTTACCTTTGGGAGCCAAACAAAATTGTTCAAACAGTATATCTTGACCTATTTCTACTATATATCCCTCTGCCACCAAGCTAAATTCTCCTCCATGTTACTTTATGCCCTAATTTTTGTTTTACAATGAAGGAAAGTAGTAACTCAGCTTGCTCAATCTGGACCCATTTATGGTGTCTCTGAATGATCTCAGTGATGATGACAGGATCTTCAGTAACAAGGACATAAAACAGACACAGATGTACACTCATACTTGGCAAGCAGATGCCAAAAAAAAGTGTTACTGTTCTTCTAGATCATGCTGACCAAGTCAAATGAATCCAACATTACACTATAGCTATGGTATGCTGTAGCTTTAATTAAGAAGAAGAAGAAGAAAAGAAACCCTTTGACTTGTGAGATAAATAAGAGGAAGCAGCTAACATAGAATAAAAGACTCCAGCCATAACTATTTTTATGAGAGCTCCTAAAAATTAGACTAAACAGTGAAAATCCCATTGAAAAAGCAAGGCAAAAAGAGGTAAGCAAGGAAACATAAACTACATACCTGATTACTAAAAACCTATCTCAGATTAAGAAAGCTTTCCAGGGGCTGGGGATATAGCCTAGTGGCAAGAGTGCCTGCCTCGGATACACGAGGCCCTAGGTTCGATTCCCCAGCACCACATATACAGAAAACGGCCAGAAGCGGCGCTGTGGCTCAAGTGGCAGAGTGCTAGCCTTGAGCGGGAAGAAGCCAGGGACAGTGCTCAGGCCCTGAGTCCAAGGCCCAGGACTGGCCAAAAAAAAAAAAAAAAGAAAGAAAGCTTTCTAAGGGCTGGGAATAAGGCCTAGTGGCAAGAGTGCTTGCCTCATATACATGAAGCCCTGAGTTCGATTCCCCAGCACCAGCACCACATATATAGAAAACTGCCAGAAGTGGTGCTGTGGCTCAAGTGGCAGAGTGCTAGCCTTGAACAGAAAGAAGCCAGAGTCAGTGCTCAGGCCCTGAGTCCAAGCCCCAGGACTAGCAAAAAAAAAAAAAAAAAAAAAGAGAGAGAGAAAGCTTTCCAATACATTTTATGTAATTATTCTTCAAGCTGCTAATATTCCAGTTAGTTAACTATCACAGCAGCTATCAGCATGAAAAGTACATAGTAAACTAGGAATTGCTAAAAGGTAGAGCAGAATAAAACTATAACCAAACCATAACCAGATGATCAGAATCTATCTATGGGTACAGATATAAAAATGAATCAAGCAGTGTGATATGTGCAGTTTTCTGCTTAGTAATCAGCATGTTATATCAGGAAGAAAAACAGTATTCAATTAGCTCTAGAATAATGAAAAAAATTGAAGCCTATTATAGTTACAGACTTGGACTAAATAAGAATTATATTATTTCTTTATTTCAAACAAACATCTTAAGACCAAGCAAGTTTCATACTATTTGATTGTTGAAAACTTATAACCATATTGATCTGCTATATTTCAGATACCTATATTGCTAGTTTAAAGGCAGGTTTTGAAAGGAAATGGTAAATGACAAATAACAAGCCCAGTGCCTTGCAAATAGTAGAGTTTCACTGTACTCATAAAGATCTTAAATGAATTATGCTGAGGGTGAGTGATGCACACCTGTAATTCCAATTACTCAGGAGGCAAAGGCAGAATTGTAGTCCTCCAAGACCAGAATGGACAAAATCTAAGACTCTCTCTCTCTACACCTACACTTACACACACACACACACACACACACACACACACACACGTATGTATGTATGTTAAACTAAAAGCAAAAGGCTTGTGTGGGGGGGGTGACTCAGATAGCTTGGCAAGTGCAAGTTCACTCTCAGTGCTGCCACAAAATTTAAATGAATTAAATATCAACTGAACTACACTATGTATGAATCCATTTTAAAAACCACACAGCTCAATGGTTTCCATTATTTCAATTTGTGGTTTCCAGAAAACTATATTAAAATTATGAAGATATTTCTAAGGACTAGGAAAAAATAAATTTGAAGGCAAAAGTCTTCTATTTATGGTAGGCAGGGAACAAATGGTTTTGTTAATGATGGAAAATCAAAGCAGTGACTAAGGGGGTGGATCTGTGGGATTTTATCAGAATGAAGAAGGCCCATCAGGGACAACATGAAGCACAGAGTGACATTCAAATCAAAGGCCTTTCTAGAGAAAGACATGTATATCATTGCACATTTCTTGTTATCTAGAGCAACTTTACTCTAGGTAACAGCTCCCTTCAAGAGTCTTCTCAGAAGAGAATTTTCTAGGGGGCTATGTGACTTGTGACAGTGTTACTGCTATGCCAGTAGATGTGTGAAACGGGATCCAGTTCTCTTTAAGCCAGATATTAGAGTCTATTAGAGTCATCATTTTTTTAAAATCCTAGTTTAAATTTGTAATACAGAAGACACTGATAGATATAGTCAATACACTCAAAGGCTGTTTAAAGTCTTCAATAAAGTTTAATAAGAGTAAGACCTAAAATGATTGAGAACTACTTCTTTTACTTAAGACCTCTGGAGCCTTATCTGAATTGTGCTAGAACTATCTGTTCATTCTCTCCTAACAGTCTATAAACTCAGAACAAATTCGCCTTCCCCTGTTCATCTCATTGTAACTCTCTCTCTCTCTCTCACACACACACACACACACACACACACACACACACACACGGTTTTGTTCATTAAATGAACAAAAGTCTTACTGTATTCATAATATAAACTCAAAATTCATATTCTGAAAAAAAAAATAGGGGCTAGGAATACAGCCTAGGGGTAAAGTGCTTGCCTTGCATACATGAAGCCCTCAGTTCAATTCCTCAGCACCACATACATAGAAGAAGCCTGAAGTAGCGCTGTGGCTCAAGTGTTAGGGGCTAGCCTTGAGCAAAAAGAAGCCAGGGACAGTGCTCAGGCTCTGAGTTCAAGCCCCAGAACTGGCAAAAAAAGAAAGAAAAAAGAATAATGAAGAATAATGAAACAATATTCACATTTTGAATACAGAGAAACATTTGTCTCTTTAAAACAATAGATGAGAAATTAAGCTGAACAAAACTATCCAATACTTACAAGTTGATTTCTGCACCTAAACAAAGTATTGTGTCATGAATGGCTTGTGGAATTTATTCTACTGTTTGATACTCACTCTAAGTTTATCTATATGGGTCAGTTATTTGAAAACCAAAAAAGAACCTGCAAATGTGGAAACATAATTGGTGAATCAAGGTAGTCAGATTATAGAAAAGTATTTCCTATTCAGTTTCTTTTGTTATCAATGTAATGTTTCTGTAGTAAATACATTTATTTAAGAGCTCTGAACTCTAAAGAAAAAAAAAAAGAGCCACTACTTCATTTGTGAAGTTGAAATACCCAGAGAAGAGTAACAAGCTAGCACATGAACATGTATCACCCACTTGTTCTCCTTAAACAATTTAAGCACATAAGGGTTCTAATGCTGGTATCTGAAGGAAAGAGAAATGGTCGTGGCGATTCTGATTTTCTGGAGGCTCTATAACTCTGAAATATAGACAGTAACATTTCAGGAACACTGATGGAAAATCTACTTAAACCTCATTTTCTTATAGACCTAAAACCACTCACATTCACTACAGAACTCTCTTGTAAATAAATTAAACTGCTTAGTATGATATTGCAGTATTTATTTACATAGCTGAACATACTTGTTCATTTTTTCATTCATTCATTCAAAAAAACTCATTTGGTCCCCTATAAAGAAAAGGCTTTTTGATACATGAATGTAGAATACACAAGTGAGTCAACCAAATAGCTTGCTCTGTTCTTAAGAAGTTTGTTTTATTAAGGTTGATGTACATAATTAAGACAAAATCAAAAGTGGTGAGAAGTAATACAAATTCCCATGGGCATAATTGGCATTATAGCATTTAGACATACCATATGTTTTATATGTGCATTATATGCTATATATTACTAACACTCCATCTCTCACACACAGGAGATAAAATACAGGCACATGTGTGTTGACAAGTATGTCTATAAATAAAAAAAACATACTTTGAATATATAATTTGTATTGAAAAGCCAGCATTATGGCTGGTACTAGAGAACACTCAAGAAGACAGATGTGATAGTTTTGAGGGGGAAAAAAGGAACTGACATTGCACATAATAATAGTGATAAACCACAGTAAGTCACAACAATTCTGAGCCATAATAGAAACTCTAAAAAAAAGCTGTAATAAGACATTGCTTTAAGCCAGTTTGGATTTAATTACCTCACATTTCTGTCTATAAAACAGCTTCCACAACCTGTTTTTATTGGACAGGATTCGGTTAGTGTTCTTATAGTCCTGTAGTGTCAGTACTTGAACAGGAATATGAGTACTCCAAGATGGTAGTCTTCAAACTAAGGTACATATACCCTAAAGATATACAATGACTTAGCATGGGTACAAACATGGAGATGTTTAAGCAAATCAATGTCTTACATCTGCATTTTACACATGAGCTCTTTCCAAAACTGATTCACCAAAAAAGTGCTTATGTTCTGTGAGTTCGCCTTTTCTAACAGTATTTTTAAGTCAGCTCTTACCAAGTCTATCTCCCTTGGCTGGAAATCCATGTAGGTCACTAAATAAAAAACCTTGCTCCCAAGAGTCCCAGGAAAGCACAGAAGCAGGAGCATCTGGAGACAACCCTGAGCAAGTTCTGGTGTCTTTTAGAAGTGAGCAGGTTGCTACAGATATGTATACTATACATTTACTTAAATTGAAAAATTAAGTCAAGATGTTTCCTGAAAAACTGACTTATTTAGCTGTCCAAGTTTTTAGTGAAGACTTTTAAAATACATCTTTTGCAAGCTGAGGTCACGCCTCAAGTGGTGGAACACCTGCCTGACAAGTGCAAGGCCCTGAGGTCAAATCCCATATTATATGATATAAAATACATCTTCTGCAGCTATTTTTTTTTTTTTTTTGCCAGTCCTGGGGCTTGGACTTGGATGGGGCCTGAGCACTGTCCCTGGCTTCTTTTTGCTCAAGGCTAGCACTCTGCCACTAAGCCACAGCACCACCTCTGGGCATTTTCTGTATATGTGGTGCTAGGGAATTGAACCAAGGGCCTCATGTATTGAGGCAAGCACTCTTACCACTAGGCCACATCCCCAGCCCCTTCTGCAGCTATTTGAACCTTCATTGGAATAATGGAGATGCTAACTTTAAAATGTTTAAAGATATCCCAACTTTCAAAAAATTATTTTAGACAACAAAAGAATAAACACTTGAAAATCATTGCTCTAAGAAATATAAACTGAAAATCTAATGACAAATTATCATTTCTCTTTAGGTTCACAGTTTCTCTACTCAATGCTCTTTGATAATGATATCTTGTATATACACCAGTGAGGGAAGGTTTATGTCATTGGCTACAGAGGCAATGTGATATGGGGAAACAGCAAAGGCTTGCTCTTTCCTGACCTTCCTGAATCTTAAAATACCATTTAAGAGATAGCTGACCTGGAAATAATAAAGCCTTGCTACCCATAGTCAATCCAAGGGCCAAGGCTGGAATCATCTGGGAGCTTGTGAGAATGCAAATTGTGAGGCTCACCACAGACCTATAAAATCAATAAGGAAAAACTGTCCATATACTAAGAAAAATAATGGTGATAGAAATGTAAATTACTATTTTGTCTAAAATTCATTGCTACTCAAAGAAAGAAGTATGGAGACACTATAACTCTTTACCCTATACTTCTTTCAAGAGAATAAGCTCAAATTGAGGCCTTCCATCTATACTCAGTTTTCATTGGTTCTTAATTCTGAGCTCTCAATTTAATGTCTGGGGCATTAGGTAATTCCCTATCTAATAAGCGATCAGACAAAGGTGCTGACAGTCTTGTTGTGTGTTCATTGGACTGGCCAAGGAAATAACAAGTTATGGGAGAAACAAGGAGTAAAGAAATGGAGCAAATGCACTCAAATCTTCAATTTTACGTGATCAAAAATGATAGGTGGAGCTTGAAGAGATAGGGATACACGCCAGTTTACAAAAACCACAAGAAAGATGCACCATATTTTCATAGTACTGAGAAAGATGTGTCATGCTTGTTGCTTAAACACTGAACACAATGGAAACAACTGAACTTTTGCAAAACCTTTACTGCTGGTCACAGCACTGTCAAATTCACTCATCACCATTCCATTTTAAGGATATTCTTCATTCTACTGTAAGACAATTTCCCCTTCCTTATAGCCTAAGAACACACTGCTTTCTCATATAGATGAAATAGCACATGCTATTATTAATAGGTTGAAAAGAGTCCTGAAGAAGTTTTGTGGAAATGCTTTTTAAAACCATAAAAGCTATGCTGTGGAGAGGGTAAAATACTGAACTGAAGTTATGCCTATGCATTATCACGACCATCAAATACAATTATACTGCTAAGGTAGGAGCGAGAGGCATGGTGTCAATTTCCTTTATTATTTCACCAAAACAATTTACTCTATAGATTCTGCCACTGGTTGCACAACTCCATCATTCTAGAAGAAACTGTTAAGTTTCTCTTCTCAAGTTCCCAGGTATCTCAAATAGGAAGTAGGAAAGGCCAGAAGCCTGGGGCAAGCATCTGGCAGAGACTACCGATGAGATCATCATCAACCCCACCCCAGCCTCTACTGAATTTCACAGGCCACATCCCTTAAACCAGTTTGTCAGATTCTCAAAACAGAAAAAAAAAAAAATAATAAAGTGGATCTACCCCGCAAAAAAGTTCAGGAATTCTTATGCAATTATTTCAAACATGTTTCTTTTGTGTAGTAAAATTACAGAAAAGAGCATATTAGATTACAAAAAGAACTCTGTATTTCTAAGATTGCCTCAAATTATTTTCTTTTTAACATTTTCTCTCAAACCCTTAAGGAGGATGCAAAGTGTACTGAATAATTAACTCATTCCTAAAATATTTATTAACATAGAATGAACTCTTCATGGCTTGATTAGAAAGCAAGTGTTTATATTTCTTTATTGGCAGGCCCTTTAGTCTTTAGGGATTCTATCCTATTATAGCTTCTGGATAACTATACTACAGAACTATAATTATGTTCTCTATAATCAGCTCATTGTCAATGTAATTAAGAATGCCACAAGTTTAAAACTAAAACTACAGCCTCACTTTAAAGTAAAAAAGTGCACAGAAAAGATAGTTAATTTTGAATGTAAAATTTCCTCCTATTATTCAGATATAAAACAAATATAAACAAATAAAAACAAACAAAATAAAAACAAATATAAAACAAAAAGGCATGTTATAATCTTCATTTAAGAGCGATTCACTATGTTCCTAATAACAAAGTTTGTCACTTCTATAAGATTCTCATGAATTGTCTGGTTCCTGCCAAACTCCTTGCTATTCTCATGTGCGAAAACACCAGGCCCATTTAGATGTTTCTTAATTCCTCTTATGTAACTCTTAATCATTAGGCAAAATTATATATAAATTGGTTCCTAGGATAATATCATGTTAGTAGTAACATTAAACCAAGCTTTAACTGGCAGAGAAGTCTATCAGTGAAGTGCATAACTTTTAAACAATGTGAACAAAACTTTAGCCAAAAACTAGGGGCACAAGGACCTAACTCAAATGATAGAACACTTATCTTGCTTGTGTGAAACCCTGGGTTCAATCTTCAGTACTACAAAAACATAAATACATAAATAAATAAAAAATAAAAAGAATTGAAAAATGGAACACCAATAGTAATACATTATGTATTTAAGTGGATCAAGAAATAATTAATAAATATAATAATAATAAAGAACAACAGGGGCTGGGGATATAGCCTAGTGGCAAGAGTGCCTGCCTCGGATACACGAGGCCCTAGGTTCGATTCCCCAGCACCACATATACAGAAAACGGCCAGAAGCGGCGCTGTGGCTCAAGTGGCAGAGTGCTAGCCTTGAGCGGGAAGAAGCCAGGGACGGTGCTAGGGCCCTGAGTCCAAGGCCCAGGACTGGCCAAAAAAAAAAAAAAAGAACAACAGAGTTAGGCGCCAGTGGCTCACAGGTATAATTTAAGCTACTGAAGAGGATGAAATCTAAGAATCATAGTTTGAAGCCAGCCCAGGCAGGAAAGTCAGTAAGACTCTTATCTCCAGTTAACCACCCAAAAGCTGGAAGTGGACATGTGGCTCATGCCAGCTCTAGCCCCTTGAGCAAAAGAAGCTTAGCAGCACCCAGGCCCTGAGTACAAGCCCAGGATAGGCATCTGAAAAAAAAAAAAAAAAGGAACAGAAACCTTCACAGATGTTTACTATGTGTCAGGTTTGTTACAACTGTAGATGAATTAATTTCCAAAAAATGCCCAAAAGTAGATATAATTATTGCCATATTTTTCATTTAAAGAAATGGGAGACATAGAGATATTAAATATTAGCCAAGGCTCATTAGCTGTTTAAAAATAGGACTATTCTTCAAAATACATGAATGAAAATGGAACACAGAAGCTTGGTGAAATTAATTTGGGAAGGAGGGGAGATAAGGGAAGTGCTGGACAAGAGGACGTATGATTGAGTTAATTGCATATATACATGGACAAGTCAAAATGAAACCACCTTGTATAGAAAATTGATATTAATAAAAATGGGGGGGAGGACTCAGATCAGTCTTGAAGCTGAGTCTAACTAAATCTCAAGCTTGTACCTATTTTGACAGCTTTGAGGTTAGACTTGCCACTGATAGTTATACAAGCAATTTAAAACAAATATTCTTGCTGTTCCTCTTCTAATAAGATTCTTGGTGAAGTGCAGCCTTGTTAATCATTGGTAGTAAGATTACAAGAATAAAAGTGAGGTGTCTAGGTGTCTAGATTCTCCTCTCATCAAATTCAGGAACTCCTTTCTGTTAGCTGACATAAGTTAATAAAGCACAATCATAAAACATAATGCACTTTTGTACTTTTCAGATTAAAGAAACGGATTGATCAAGAAACTGAGTCTCAGGAAAAGAAGGAGAAAGAGAAAGAAAAGAGGATCACTGCTCTGAAAGAAGAACTGACCAAGCTGAAGTATTTTGCTTTGATGGTGGTAGATGAACAACAAAGGCTGACAGAACAGCTTTCCCTTCAAAGACAGAAAATCCAAAACCTGACCACAAGTACAAAGGAAACATATGCTAAACTAGCCCTTGCTGAATCTAGAGTTCAGGAAGAAGAGCAGAAGGCAACCAGATTAGAGAAAGAACTGCAAACACAAACCACAAAGTTTCATCAGAACCAAGAGGAAATTATGGCAAAGCTCACCAATGAGGACAGTCAAAATCACCAACTGCGTCAAAAGTTGGCAGCGCTCAGCCAGCAAATTGATGAGTTAGAAGAGACCAACAGGTCTTTACGAAAAGCAGAAGAGGAGTTACAAGATATAAAAGAAAAAATCAACAAGGGAGAATATGGCAATGCTGGTATCATAAGTGAAGTTGAGGAGCTCAGGAAACGTGTGCTAGATATGGAAGGAAAAGATGAAGAGCTCATAAAAATGGAGGAACAGTGCAGAGATCTTAATAAGAGGCTTGAAAAGGAAACAGCACAGAGCAAAGACTTCAAATTAGAGGTTGAGAAACTTAATAAAAGGATTATGGCTCTGGAAAAATTAGAAGATGCTTTCAACAAAAGTAAACAAGAATGCTACTCTCTGAAATGCAATTTAGAAAAAGAAAGGATGACCACAAAGCAGCTGTCTCAAGAACTTGAGAGTTTAAAAGTGAGGATCAAAGAACTAGAAGCCATTGAAAGTCGGCTGGAAAAGACAGAATTCACCCTAAAGGAAGATTTAACTAAACTGAAAACATTAACTGTGATGCTTGTAGATGAACGTAAAACAATGAGTGAAAAATTAAAGCAAACTGAGGATAAGTTACAAGCTGCTTCTTCTCAGCTTCAAGTGGAGCAAAATAAAGTAACCACAGTTACTGAGAAGTTAATTGAAGAAACCAAAAGGGCACTCAAATCCAAAACTGATGTGGAAGAAAAGATGTATAGTGTGACCAAAGAGAGAGATGATCTTAAAAATAAACTAAAAACAGAAGAGGAGAAAGGAAATGATCTCTTGTCCAAAGTTAATATGTTAAAAAATAGGCTTCAATCTTTGGAAGCAATTGAAAAAGATCTTGTAAAAAACAAATTAAACCAAGACTCTGTTAAGTCCACAACAGCATTACACCAAGAAAACAATAAGATTAAAGAGCTCTCACAAGAAGTGGAAAGACTAAAACTGAAGTTAAAGGATATGAAAGCCATTGAGGATGACCTCATGAAAACAGAGGATGAGTATGAGACTCTGGAACGAAGGTATGCTAATGAACGAGACAAAGCTCAGTTTTTGTCTGAAGAGCTGGAACATGTCAAAATGGAACTTTCCAAGTATAAATTAGCAGAAAAGACAGAGTCCAGCCATGAACAATGGCTTTTCAAAAAGCTTCAAGAAGAAGAAGCTAAATCAGGGCATCTTTCGAGAGAAGTGGATGCACTGAAAGAGAAAATCCATGAATACATGGCAACGGAGGACCTAATATGTCACCTCCAGGGAGATCACTCCATTCTGCAAAAGAAGCTGAGTCAACAAGAAAACAGGAACAGAGACTTAGGAAGAGAAATTGAAAACCTCACTAAAGAATTAGAGAGGTATCGTCATTTTAGTAAGAGTATCCGACCCAGTCTTAATGGAAGAAGAATCTCTGACCCTCAAGTATTTTCTAAAGAAGTTCAGACAGAAGCAGGAGACAATGAACCACCAGATTACAAGAGTCTCATTCCTCTGGAACGAGCAGTCATCAATGGTCGGTTATATGAAGAGAGTGAGGACCAAGATGAGGACCCTAATGAAGAGGAATCTGTGCTGTCCTTCAGATGTAACCCATCTGTTCCTCTTCCTGTAAACAGGAAGCTATGGATTCCTTGGATGAAATCCAAGGAAGGCCATCCTCAGAATGGAAAAATACAAACAAAGTCCAATGGCAACTTTGTGCAACCTGGAGATCTAGTCTTAAGCCACACACCTGGGCAACCACTTCATATAAAGGTTACTCCAGATCATGTCCAAAACACAGCCACTCTTGAAATCACAAGTCCGACCACAGAGACTCCTCAATCTTACACAAGCACTGCTGTTATACCAAACTGTGGCACCCCAAAACAAAGAATAACCATTCTCCAGAATGCCTCCATAACACCAGTGAAGTCCAAAACCTCTACTGAAGGCCTTGTGAATTTAGAGCAAAGCATGTCCCCAATTACCATGGCAACCTTTGCCAGAGCTCAGTCTCCAGAGTCCTGTGGTTCTGTAACTCCAGATAGGACAATGTCACCTATTCAAGTTTTGGCTGTGACTGGTTCAGCTAGTTCCCCTGAGCAGGCACGCTCTCCAGAGCCAATAGAAATTGGTGCCAAGCATGCAATTTTCAGAGTCTCCCCAGACCGGCAGTCATCATGGCAGTTTCAACGTTCAAATAGTAACAGTTCAAGTGTGATAACTACTGAGGATAATAAAATCCACATTCACTTAGGAAGTCCTTACATGCAAGCTGTAGCCAGCCCTGTAAGACCGGCCAGCCCTTCAACAGCTCTGCAGGATAACCGAACTCAAGGCTTATCTAATGGGGCACTAAACAAAACAACCAGTAAAGTCACCAGCAGTATTACTATCACACCAACAGCTACACCTCTTCCTCGACAATCACAAATTACAGTAAGTAATATATATAACTGACCACTCACCCACATCTAGTCTATACTGATATTCTTGCAAGAAATTCAATCATTTTTAATCATTCCTCCAAATCCCCCAAAAGACTGATTGAACTTGTACTTTTGAAGTTTTGTGCATGAACTGTACCAAAGAACCTGAAACTAACTAAGTACTGCCTGCATAGTCATCCAAGTGTGCACTTACTGTATATCTTTTCATTTACATATTTGTATGGAAAATATTTAGTCTGCACTTGTATAAATACATCTTTATGTATTTCATTTTCCATAATTCACTTTAATTTGACTTCAACTTATCTTGGTGAAACACATTAACATTATAAAGCAGTAAATAATTTGTTATTTTTACCATTGCTTGCTGAATTTTCATTTGGTTATTTTGTGTTGTGTATGTGCATGTCCAATATAATTTTATTTCCCACTTACACTATCTATAAATTCTTCCCAAAAAACAAGTAGGACCTAATTCTCATTTACAACTAACTTCTGATCTGCTTTTGAGAAGAACATGGTTAAAGTAAATTTTTTAAAAGTGCATCTCTGGGATTTCAAAATAAACCAAGAAATACTCCAGACCAGCCCAACGTCATTCTTGACATGTATCTCAACATCCACAGCACTCAGCACAGGATTTAACATATTTATAAGGAAGTTAATCAGTGTTTGCTAATAATCAAAAATGATATTAAGTAATTTGCTTTTAGTGAGCACATAAAAGCTGTTGTAGAAGCTTTAAAATGTGATCTTAAGTCAGAAAGAAATACTTGAAAATATAAGTTTCCTTGTCTGTATTTCATCTGAAATTCCCAAAGAACACATACTATATCCAAACCTGGCATTAATCACAATGATGTAAGCTTTTGAATACTCTGTTTCAAAACAAGTGTCATTTTTATTCCCTTTTCCTGTTTGGTTCCCAGAATCGATTACTTAAGGTAGGCTATCCTACCCTGCTTGTAAGTGGGCTACAATCAGAAGCTTACAATTTGTTGTGGGGTTTTGGGGTTTTTTTTTGAAACCTAACAAGCAACTAAACGCCTAAGGTAATTATAAACATAACTTATAGGAAAGGCCTATTTAAAAAATGCATTGTCGTTAAGGACAAGCAAAATACTCTCAATATCTTCTGTGATGATTATGCCATTTAAAAGGGAGGGGAGAAAAAGTCAGCCAGAGCATCCTAGAAATTCTGACACTAGACTCAAGGATTCTCTGAGCAGCAAACAGCCGTAAGAGGAACATTTTAAAGTACAAATCTGGTTCCCAAGTCACATTCCATAAGGATGATTTCAAAGTAACTTACTGCCATTTTCCTTTTTCCAGCCTCTTAATTGTTTAAAATTTAATGTGGTCAACTTTATTGCCAGTTATTAATTTTAAACACAATTTACCTAGACATTCCAGCAAACTATGAAGCTATTTCAAGGATAAAAGGAAACTTTCACAATTATCTTCCTTTTCCCTGCAAAATCAATTTTATGATAGCAATGCAATGATTTGTTGAAAGAAACACTTCATGGCAATGAGCTGCAACATCACTGCTGTGGGCTTGTGTCATCATTGAATAAGTGTGGGTGAAAGCTGAGGCTGATGATGAATGAGAAAGCTTCTGTTTAAACACATTACCTTGGGAATCTGGGACCCAAAATACCTGATAGTCTAAATGTTTTCTCAACTATTTCTTTAAATCAACTTAAGCTAGAAATCTAATTTTAGCACTTTCAAAGTAGACATAAAAAATGTTGCTACACAGCTCTTTTTCTAGTTAATAAGACAGGTGCATGTAATATTTTGGGGGCATAGATCCATTGATTAGAAAATTATAACATAGCAGAATTCAAGGACAGAGTCTTCCTGACTTTTGTTATACAATGGCAGACAGACAGAAAATACGTTTGCATGGTACTTTGGGGAAAAATGGCTGACAAGGCAAAAGCACCAGCCAAAGGATTCTCCTGGATGCACTCAATGTTGGAGCAGGGGAAAGGGAATCTACTCATGGGGTACTTTAACAGTTCAGGAGCTCTGGCTACTCATCAGCCCAATTATTTTGCAAAGATTCAATTTCTTATGTAAGTCAAAGAAATTCTTTAGTGCAAAATTAATGCATATCCTATGTTTCAAAATTATGACACACAAATTCTCATTTTATTCTCTGTTCCAGATCTAAATTATACATAGGCTTCAGGTTTCCTAAACAGTTGATCTAACTTCTAAACTAGAAATTTACAGATCCTTCAAGAATTACTTCTTTTCAGGGGCTGGGGATATGGCCTAGTGGCAAGAGAGCTTGCCTCGTATACATGAGGCCCTGGGTTCAATTCCCCAGAACCACATATACAGAAAACGGCCAGAAGTGGCGCTGTGGCTCAAGTGGCAGAGTGCTAGCCTTGAGCAAAAGGAAGCCAGGGACAGTGCTCAGGCCCTGAGTCCAAGCCCCAGGACTGGCCAAACAAACAAACAAACAAAAAAAGAATTACTTCTTTTCAGAGGTCCTATTGCTGGGAAGATTCTGTCCATATAATAATTAATATAAGTACCAAAATAAACTTCAGGAGACTTTCAAATTAATAAATTAATTTAGTTTATTAACAATGGCCCCAACTAACGCTCATAGTGAAGACAGTACATTTCTGTAAAAGCACCTTCCTTTTACTATGATTATCTATAAAATTACATAGATTTTTGACAGATGATTTTTGTCCTTTAATTTGAAAAGTACTTATAGCCTCTGTGTCTCCCTGTGTGTGCATGCATGTGTGTACATGTTTGTTGAGGCAGAGATTATAGATTATAGAACTTCCTTTTCACTGAAGTATAATTGTAAAAATTTCTTACAAAGAAGAGAGGAGGTGACACTGAAAAATCTTTATATGAAATATGTACAGGTAGAGAAATACATTCTTTAGTCCACAAGTCTCGTTGAAAATAGGTTTTTAAATATATGCAAAAATCATCTATCTTTCTTTCATTGGCCAAAGTCCCAATTTTAGAACCAAATTTTATTTTCTCTGCAGTCCTAAAATCACACTAACTCTTTGCGCTGCAGCATACCATCACATACTTGAATGTTTTACCAGATTCTTTGAAAAACCAATGGCAAGCAAAGTGTTCTAGCTTATGCCTTTATTCTTAGCACTAGAGAGGCTGAGGAGGACATGGAATTCCAGGCCAGTCTACTCTACAAAGTGGGATCCTGTCCCCTAATCTGCACAAATAACCATTAAAGCAATGGCAGGCCAGGAATGCTAACTCACACTTGTGTTCCCCAGCTACCTGGGAGACTAGTAAGTAGAAATTTGATTATTCACAGTTCATTAGCCTTGGGGAAAAAATGGGCATAGTGGTACATATATGTCATTACAGCAATGAATGGAGATGTAAACAGGATTCTAGTCCAGATCAGCTTAGGCAAAACCACAAGACCATATCTCAAAAATAACCAAAGCAGTCTGGGAATGTGGCTTAGCGGTAGAGTGCTTGCCTACCATGCATGAAGCTCTGGGTTCAATTCCTTATACCACGTAAATAGAAAAAGCAGCTAGGAGTGGCACTGAGGCTCAAGAGGTAGAGTGCTAGCTTTGAGCAAAAGGAAGCCAGGGACACTGCTCAGGCCCTGAGCTCAAGCCTCAGGACTGGCAAAAAAAATAAATAAACAAATAACCAAGGCATTTAAACATCAGAGATTCTTGCCCATAATATTAACTACTCAGGATGCTGAGATCCAGAGAATCATGATTCAAAGCCAGCTCTTGCAGAAAAGTCCATGAGACTTTATCTTCTAAATAAACAGGAAAAAAAATCAGGGATGGAGGTGGCACTCAAGTGGTAGATCATCAGCTGAGCAACCAAGAAGCCATGCAAACTCTAAGATCCGAGTTAAAACCCAGGACCCATTAATAAATAAGCCAAAAGCCAAGCAAAAAGGGTTGAGAGTATGAATAGTTCAAGTGCTGCAGAGCTTGCCTTGAAAGTATGAGTTTCAGAGTTCAAACAAGAGGAAAAGAAAGAACAAAAGAAAGGAAGAAAAGAAGGAAAGAAGGAAGAGAAAAGAGAAAAGGAAAGAGGAAGGAAGGAAAGAAAGAAAAATCATTATAAGCCATAAAAAGTAAAACCATTCTTAATATAAGGACATTTTGTATTACTACAGATATAAAAGGATCTCTATACAGTATGAATAACCATCTGAAATAACTGTTACCAGAGTTTTGGAGGAGATAGGGTAGTAGAATACTTATACACACCTATAATATGTCTTAGGAATGTGACCTAAGCCTCAATATGAAATTTATTTAGATTTCAAATACATCTTATATACTTAGTCTGAGGGTACTTTTATGCAGCATTTTAAGATAATTTTGTTCATGAAACTGAATTTTATGGTATAGGTTTTCTATTTACAGTAAGTATTTACATGTAAGTGTTCATATTTTGGAGCATTACAGATTTCAGATTTTTGTTGTTGTTTGCTGGGTGGTTGGTTGATCTTGCTTTGTAGCCCAAGATGGCCTGGAAGTGATGTGTCAGTCTCTGAGCTCTGGGATTATAGGCCTGCACTACCCCATCTACCTTGGATTTCAGATTTTCAGAAGCTCAATCTATACTTGGTTCTACATATTGAAAGGTGATTATACTCTACACTATCTGGAAGGTCTCTAAAATTATATTGTACAGTGCCACAATATTAGGTATTGAGTCTTCATGGGACTCAAAGAATAAAATTAGGGGTACTCTGGGACAGTCTTAGAAAAGGGATGTTTTGATTTTTTTCTAGTGTTAAACTCTTGTAGCCTAAGGGTTATATGATTTACATTGACTGAAATATCAATACACATTTTTTTGTATCTACTATTTGCTAAATACAATTTTGGCCTAAGGACTAAATGATTGTTTTAGTGGATGAAATATAACTCCAGATAAAAATATTTTTGAAATTTCTTTGATACTAAATGATCTTCTTTAAAATACATTAGATAAATGGGGGAATGACTCTTTAAAATAACTTTTGCCACCACTTCCCTATACTTTGATTTCTGTTGTTAAGTTTTTTTTCTCAAATTAATAGTGTTTCTTTGCAATCCAAAAAGAAAAAGTAGACAAATATGTATATGCTACATATTTTTATAGATCAGTGTTTTACAAAGTAAATCAAGACAGCGGTATAAAACTCTCCTAATGTTATGTTCTTCCCACAAATATCAAACATGAATTTCTAGAAGGCATCTTCTTTAGATCTTGATTTTAACAAAATCCCATTTAGTTTCCATTTTAAAGTTAGAACTGCATTGCTTTAAAGAACATGTACATTAACAGCACAGGCTAGTGTTCTAGCATCCTCTTTCTGTCCCAAGAAGTATGACTACTCCCTCTAGTGGCTGGAATGACAGAGGCTTATTCTTCAGGTTTAATGGAAAGCTCAATAAAAATTACCATGTTATTGGCTGGAAGGATCCCTAGTTTCTTAAATATAGCAAAGTTTGAATTCCCAGTCTTCAGTTGAACTGTACCAGGCTTTTTGATACTTACAAAGCTTCTCTCCCAGATCATAGGCACTGAACCTATGCCACTGCTTGTAAATGGTCCAGAGAGCCAGGCACAAGAAAGACAAGTGGTTTGCTAAAGTTCCCAACTTTAATCTCTTTAAATTCATTTAAGCTCCAATCCTTTTTCTTTACAACTAATGTACCCTTTCCACTCTTAAAATTAAGTCAGTAGGGGATTTGTGCAGTCATATACATCAGAGAGGCCATCTACTACAGGCAAAATCATTTAGAATAAGGAATCCTTAACCCAGCCAAGTTACTAATACCTGAGTATTTTATAATTTGATAATAAATTGACACTTCACATGACAGCACGTACAAATCTGTCAACATTTCAACAAGACACCAAGTTTAACATGTATTTAACTATTAAAAATTCATCTAAAACAAATGCACTCTAGTAAACTTTTGGCATTATAGTCAGGTGTCCCAGGGAAATCCTCCTTACTTGTAATCTTATTTTATAATTTCTGTTAAAATTATTGGTCAACTTGGAAAGCAGAGTCTAAAGTATGGAGAATTTGAGGCCCAACATAATAAGATCCTGTTTCAAAAAACAAAATAAAATAAAACCAAAATAAATAAGACTTATCTGATTATCTGATTAGTTATATATATATATATATTTTTTTTTTTCTGGCCAGTCCTGGGCCTTGGACTCAGGGCCTAAGCCGCATCCCTGGCTTCTTCCCGCTCAAGGCTAGCACTCTGCCACCTGAGCCACAGCGCCCCTTCTGGCTGTTTTCCATATATGTGGTGCTGGGGAATCCGAGCTTCATGTGTAGGAGGCAAGCACTCTTGCCACTAGGCCATATTCCCAGCCCCATGTTATAATTTTTTGAAAACCTGAAACTAGTTTTGTTTTAGTGGGTTCTTTATCCCTCTCTTTAGCCAAATGGTATTGTATGGTTATCTTTGAGGAAGTACCTGTAAGAAACTTTTTTTATGGTACTGAAGATTTTAACTTAGGTCCATATGAGCTTCATCCCTAGTTCTTTTTTTCAGATCGGGTTTCTGCCCAGGCCAGCCTCAGACTAAAGTCTTCCCACCACTGTCTCCCAAGTTGCTTGTATAGTTACAGAACACCGCACAAAGATTGTTTTTGAGATAATATCTCTCTAAATTTTGCCCAGGCTGTCCTGGAACCTGGATCCTCCTATGTGTAACTCTTGAGTAGCTGACCTACAGATGGGCATCACATCATTGTTTTGTTATTAAGAGGCTACTCATGTTAAATAACAATGTATAAATATAGGCCCTATGGCCATTAAAAACCTTCCTCATTTTCTAGATAGATGTAGGTGGGTTTACAAATGGAAGTATTTCATTGTTCTGCAGTCTCTCAGAATTCAGAATGTTTTCTTCAAAGCATCATGGACACTAAAGTTCATGAGCTTTGTACCTACTACCATTCAACAAGGCAAGCACTATAGGAGACAAAAGATTCACTGTCATTCATAACCTGAGCAACAAAATGGGTCACAAAATAAAAGTATTGGATAAGATTTCATCAAGCAGAAAACTATATTTCTACCTATAAATTGGATGGAGATGGAGGAGGACTACGGTACATTAACAAGGCTTCATAAACAAAAAGTTAGGTAAGTGAAGTAACTGGGAGGTGAGCACACTACAAAGACAAACAAACAGAACATCAAAATCTAGCTCATGCCTGTTCCAGTGAGCTGCAAAGCCTTGGACAAGTCATTCAACCATTGTGAAATCTGACTTGGTGATATGTGGTTTTTACTTCCTACAATTTCTTAATTACCTTATGCTTTGTCACCTTTCTATAATCATGTAAAATTCTCCTAAGAATGAGGCTGGAGCATTAACAACAAAGCCAACAAACAGCATGATTTTGTTTTCCTTCAAAAATGATGTTTCTTTCCTCATTGTCTCCTATAAGTGTCATAACTACTAGTCTAAAGATTTGTTTCCTTCTCTTAAGACTATAAATTAATTTCTGTTAATCTTCATTACATCAGAGAAACAAGTTTTTCACTTTCAGGATTCCTAACAGCTTGGGTTTAATTATTTCCTTTTGGGGGAAGCTATGGGCTGTTCTATTCATTGTAGAATGTCTAGAAACATCTTTGGCCTCTTACTCACTAGATGCCACATGGAATCCTCCCAATTGAGATATATCTAAATGTTCTCTAGGAGGCAGAGTCACTGCCTGATTAAAATCATTGCACTAGAACTGACTCCATAAGCCAATTCTACTTTTACACAAGACAGACAAGAACTGAATAAATATAAGTATTAAGAGTTTAGAGCAAGAACAAGTTGGTTGGCTTGCGGGTTATGGGCTAGGTTTGAGAAGAGGAGAGATGTGAGCAGGAGCTAGAAAGATGAGGAAGCCTGGGATAAAGAAAGGACAAAAGGAGCCACCATACAGAGGTTCAGGGCAGGCAGGAATGTCCAAAGTCACGAGTGGTATAGTGTGGCTGAAGTTGAGACTGCTAGGGCAGGGATAATCCTAAAGGGCAGAGTCCTGTTAGATGGAAAATCTTTGAATACAGGGCTATGGAGCATTCTGTATACCTATAAACACTATAAAATATTTCACAACAACCCTAAAAAAAGGGTACTATGGCAATTTTACGCATAATTTTAAAAACCGAGTCTTAGGGAAAGATTCCAGGTCTTTCTCTTAGTATATGATAAACTGAGATGTGAATGCAGATCTGATTCTATTCCCATTCTCTTTCCATGACAAAACAGTGAGGAGCTACTTCATAGCTTTATAACTTGTATTTGTTCATTCCTGTTAAGTATGGTGACAGGTTGACTAACATTTCTTTCTTATGCCCCATGTGCTCCAGAAATCTGCCATTTTGGTCAGAACACTCAGAATGCCCCTTAACATATGCAGAGCTTCTCCCATATCTGCTGCTCTACATGGGTAGAATTCTCATTTCTCCTCCAATAAAGTAAAATAAAGACCGAAAGATCTAGCTCAAAGCTCATCTTGCTCACCTCTTTCAAAAAGTTCCATGACCATCATAGCAACAGTGATTGTCTCTCTTCCAATTCCCCCTGCATCCCTGAAGCCACTGTTAGGAAAACAAGTGGCAATGAATATGAGAGGACAAACCCCACATAATCAAAAAAGTGTGAAGACTGAACTGGTGGTAGAGCCACAGACAGCAAGACTACCTCATGTTCTCATCTTCAGAGAGATACTATTCAGAGAACACCAGAACTACAGTCAGTCAGTGTCTACTTCATTCTTAAGCAGGAGTCTATAAGCAAAGAGCACAAATGTCAATCATAAAGAAATGATCTTTAAACAGGCCATCAATAGCCTGTTCAGCTTCAAAGATGACTGAAGAAAAAGCATCAGAAGTGAGCAAAATGACCCATGGAACAAGTATCACAATCACAGACATCAGGGCTTCATAAGCAGGTGGCTGCCTTGACAGTCCTGGTAATGACTTAAGGCCTTCACAAAGTACAACCAAAAATCGAGGTCTAGTCACCATAAAAGAGAAGCATCACAACTCTGCCATTGCAGAAGACAGCTGTTTCCTAAGTTGTATTAACAGGATTTCAATTTCTGAAGCACTACCTTAACTTAGTAAAGAAAAACTAATACTCCAGTCTTTTTTTTTTTTTTTTCCTGGTCCCAGGGCTTCAATTCAGGGCCTAGGTACTGCCCCTGCCGCTCTATACTAAAGGCTAGCACACTACCACTTTGAGCCACAGCACCACTTCTGGCTTTTTCTGAGTAGTTTATTGGAAATAAGAGTCTTATAGGCTTTCTTGCCCAGACTGGCTTTGAATCACGATTCTCAGATCTCAGTCTCCTGAGCAGCTAGAATTACAGGAGTAAACTACCAGCATCTGGCTCCAAATCTTTTTTTTTTTTTATAAGCATTGTTTTAGGGCTTGACTTTACCAGTCTCAAAATCCTACTTATAATTCATAAGTACAATTGCTGCAAAGCAGGGATGCATCCTAAATCAAAATTGTCATTTCAAAGAAAAAAGTTCAAGTTAGCCTGGTCTCCCCTTCTCAACATATAAAGGCATATAAAAACTCCCTTCAACACAGCCACTCTTCAAACAACTCAAAGAAATTCCTTAAGAATGCATTACTGTTCATTCTTTGTGGATTTGCTGTTTTGGTTTTTTTTTTTTCTCTTACAGATTTTTTCATTCTCTTAGGCATCATGGAAAGAGTGATGGGCAGAGTAGGGATCAGGACAGTAGGCTGAGGACATCTGTATAGAAATATACAGAAGTGGCCCATTTCTTTCAATTAAAACTTTCCTCTGGTTATAAGTATAATACAAATGTATTACAAAAAAACTCAGGAAAATCAAGTATAGCTTCTCATTAAGAAGGGTAATGAGAGAACTATGTAAAACAATGGACAACTTTTGCTCTTATTTTGTTGTTAGACGCTTCTATAAAATAGGGCCTCGTGCCAGTCTTTACTCAGCCTGTCAATGAGAAAGGAAATTTTCTTTGAGGGGTGCATCCTGTCCCTACTGCCTGCCTCCATGCCAAGAAGTGGCAATCTCCCCAGAGTGCAAATCTATGTAATCTGTCTGCTCTGCCCAGACATAATGACTAAGGGAGCCAGAAAAGTCACTGGCAAAGAGGACAGGATTTCCTTTTCCTAAGCAGGCCAATCAGTACCTGGATAAGATTTCAGTCACTGCACATTGTTCAAGAAAGGGGAAGAAATGCTTTCACTAAGGGCTGTTTCCAACACTCCTAAAACTGTTACCAATAAGAACAAGTGGCTTTTTTGTAGGGTATATGCCTTGTGGTCATACAGTGAGCCCCAAAAAATTCATTTTCCCAGGCATTGGGAAAGGGATGTAGAAGTACTCCTGGTGGAAGAAGGGCAGCAAGTGAGGAGAAATTACATTTTCCTCCTAGATCATCTCAGCCACTTGAATGGTAATAATCTTTTTCTGATGATCCTCAAAATTTCAATGCTGCCAAACAGTTCCAAATGCAAACTCCACTTCAAACTTAGCAGGTACACAGAACTCTATACACTGTCTCCCTTGACCTGCTCTGTGTCCCACATCTGCTGATGCCCCATTATCTTACACATTACCCAGATTCAACATCTGGCAACCTTTATATACTGCTTTTCCCAGTTCAATTGAGCCACTATGCTCTGCTGTTTCTTTATTTTCTATAACTCCAATTAGTGCTGCTACTACTTCAGTTTTGAAGGGTTTGGTGGGGGGGGGGGGTTGTTTGTTTTGCCAGTCTTAGGGGACTGAACGCTGGGGCCTGAACTCTGTCCCTGGATTTCTTTTGCTCAAAGCTAATGTTCAACAGTTGAGCCACAGCACCCCTTCTAGCTTTTTCTGTGATTAATTGGAGACAAGAGTCTCAGGACTTTCCTGCTGGTGTCAAACCACATCCTCAGATTTCAGCCTCCTGAGTAGTCAGGATTACAGGTATGAGCCACTAGCACCCAGCTAACTAATCTCATTTTGAATCTTACTTTCATCCTAAATATTATTCAAATCACATTCTCTAGCATTCCCAAAATAAGCATTAGGTTACTCAGTGCCCAAATAACAGTGGTTCTCCTTCTTACTATGGCCTCTACCTCTGGCTCCATGTCCCTTTGAAACTCTGAACAGAATGTGGTGTTAACTCTCCCACATACCATTGAGCATCCTCACCTTGTACCATCGACTAGGTTATTTCTAGGCCTAGAATGATCTTCTCCCTTTGTTCCTCATATTCAATTTCTACTCGTTCCTCAAATGCCACTTCCTCTGGAAAATATTCCTTGTTTACACATTTTCTTGTGTTTCTAAAACACTACTGCTTTTACTTTAGTACAACATTTCATCTGCCTGGTGATAAATGTGCTACTTCCTTATACAGTAATCTCCATAGTAAGAATCAACTATCAATAAAAAAAGAAACCACACATCAATACTTCTCACATTTGGTCACTGACTAAATTTGTCAGAATCCCTTAGGATTCTAACACTTCCACATCTCTAGACCTGGATAATCCAATGCAGGAAACTGGCATCATCACAAGTCTTAGGTAGTTGCTAAGCATCTTAAGTTTAAGAATCAATGTCCCATACTACTGAGGATTGAAGTATTGCTAATAGTAGGTGCTCAAAAACACATGTCTAAAAATATATATCTGGTGGCCATAACAGGCTTGTATTTTTCTTTACATAGAATCACAGAATGTCAGGGTCAAAGGACATTATAAAGATCTTGTAGAACTGCTTGCTTGCTCATTGTGCATTTGTTTATTTTATTTATTCATTCATTTATTCAGCAGCTTTGGGGTCTGAACTCAGGGCCTTCCTTGTGCTTACTATGCAGGTACTCTAATCCTGCCAGTCTCTTTAGGCATTGGTTATTTTCAAGACAGGCTCTTTCTTTATCTGGGCTGACCCTGATAGTGAACTCTTATTTGTACTTCCCTATATTTCTGGAATTATAGGCATGAACCCATTGTATCTACTGGAACTCCCCCCATAGCTTGGGATGGTAGGTGTCATTCAGTCATTGGTTAAGACAGAGTCTAATGAACTTTTATGTCTGGGCTGGCCACACCTGTGATCCCCAGTATCTTCCTCCAAAGTAAGATTATAGGCTTGCGCCATCATGACTGTTGAACTGCTTCAGCTTTTTTTTTTTTAACATAAAAAATAGGTAAAAGGGGTAAGATGCCTATAGGTAAACTCTAGTTGCCTTATATTTTCTTGGGGGGCCTTTTATAGGTTTTTATTCTTCTTTTCCAGAGCTAAGGACCCAACCCGGGGCATTGTACTTGTCAGGCAAGTGCTCTTCTGTTGAGCTAAAATCCCCAACCTCACCTATAGATAAACTCTAAAAAGAAAAGATATACAACAGCCAGAACAATTAAGTGTCCTAAAGAAGGCAAACCATGTCTGAAAGGTCATTTTCTGGGCCAAAGGTAGTAAAAAATGTAGCCCAAGAATTGGCACTGTTTACCTCATTTGAACTCCTATACTTAGTAACCCATCTCCAGTAAATAAAGGTAGTGATAACAGAATAAGACATATAACAGAGAAGAAAGGTAAAACAATCAAATTAAGTTAGAATTATGATCAATTAGCATCTTAAGAATAAAGGGAAAGATAATGTTTGTAACAATACTTGGAATGAGTAAAGGACTTCTTCACAATATATGTGTAATCACTGTAAAATAGATTGCAAGTAAGAATTATAATCTCTAGATAAGATTACACAGGAAGAAACTGAGGTCTGTACAGGCTATGATTGCTCAGGGACATGTGACTAGTTGCTGCTAGACTATTTTTGGAATGGTGAGCCAAGTCTGTTTGGTTCCATGGCCTGTTCTCTAGTCACTAACCCAAGGTTATTAAAAAGATTAAATGAGTGCAATGAGGGAATATGAAAGAAAAAGGAGAAGAGAAAGAGTAGCAAAAAAAAAAAAAAAGTGAAAAGGCTGGACAAAAGAGAAACTTGACAAATGAATAAAAGAAAGGACAAAGAAGACAATTATTGAATATTAGTTTATATATATTTTTTTTATTTATTTATTTTTTTTTTGCCAGTCCTGGGCCTTGGACTCAGGGCCTGAGCACTGTCCCTGGCTTCTTTTTGCTCAAGGCTAGCACTCTGCCACTTGAGCCACAGCGCCACTTCTGGCAGTTTTCTGTATATGTGGTGCTGGGGAATCGAACCTAGGGCCTCGTGTATCCAAGGCAGGCACTCTTGCCACTAGGCTATATCCCCAGCCCCGTTGATCAGTTTTTTTTGCACTGGTTATTTATTTTTTTTTTTTTGGCCAGTCCTGGGGCTTGGACTCAGGGCCTGAGTACTGTCCCTGGCTTCTTTTTGCTCAAGGCTAGTACTCTGCCACTTGAGCCACAGCGCCCCTTCTGGCCATTTCCTGTATATGTGGTGCTGGGGAATTGAACCAAGGGCTTCATGTATAAGAGGCAGGCGCTCTTGCCACTAGGCCATATCCCCAGCCAAGATTAGTATATTTTAAAAATCGTATTTCTACATGCTGTGTTGGCACAAAATGTTAAGTAGCTTGATTAGAAAGAATCTGAAGACTTTATTGTAAGACTTTATTCTTGGTTATTCCCAATACTCAAGGTATAGGGGGAGAGAGAGAGAGAGAGAGAGAGAGAGAGAAAGAGAGAGACCCTGACTAGGTGACTAGGTACAACTACAAACAGCACCAATTTGCTCAATCCTTCACCTCAGAAACTGAACAACTATTCAGTGTTAGGTTAGTCATAGCAGTGGAACACTATTTCAAACCAAATATTTTCTCATGCAAGGCTAATGGGATGAGATAATCAAACTATAAGGTTTCCCTTTGAAGGATCTTTTGCCATATAAAATCATAATACTTTTAGTGACAAATTTCATTGCATGATAGTTCTAAGAAAAAAATAAAGCCAAAGCAACACAATGAATCTGCCAGATTCATTATCTTCTATTCCTTCCCCCCACCCCCAGCAAACACATAAATTAGCAATGATTTGCTAAACAGTAAGAAATGAAGATAGTAATATTTCAAGGATATTTTTCTCCAGTTTAGCATTTCCTCATTTTCATCACCACATGTAGCATTAAGATAAAAACAAAAATGTTAAAGAAAAAAATACTTTCATTCTGATAATACATGGCCTTGACCAAATGCACAGCTGGGTCCCCGGAAGTCAGGCGGTTCTGAATTTATCCCCTCACTGTCCACAAGTCAGAATGACCTGAAGTGGTTGGGCATCATGAACTTCTCAGGATCTATGGTTAACACTATGATGAGGGCCCTGAAGCCCCTGGAATGGAGCCCATGCCAGAAAGAACTGCCTTCTTACATAATATGTCGCCAATACATCACCAAAAAGTTCAAAGCACTTACAAAATTAATTTCCTTCTCAGGAAAGAAAACATCCTGGCTCCAGCTGTCTAACTAGATCTGATACCTTCCTCATAAATGCTGATTGTCTGACATATTTTAGATGCATGCCCTCTATGATAATGGGAAAGAACATAAGAATCACATGGAAATAGACTATAGAATTAAGACTGAATAAAACTGAAAACCACTACGTTTATTTCTTTTCATTAATAAGGCTCACTGCCACCTAATGACTCACTGCAACCAGGAAGTCATGTACATTGCTAGGTTTCTTTTTAGAACTAGTGGACAAAACAGGCCAGTATTTTTAGAATATAGTCCACAAATATACTTCTTTTCTTTCAACTGAAACCTAGACAAAACCACTGCCTCTGCCTCTTTGAACTCATTGTTTTCAGCCTTGTAATCCATTCCATACCTTCATGCTGAACTCAGTTTAAGGGTTTTCTTCTATGAATGAGCTTTCCAATTTGCTTAAGCTCCTCCAAGGCATCTGCTTTCTGATGAAACCCAGAAGCCTCTGAGGAAGGCATTCACTGTGTGGTCTTAAAAGAGCATGTGGCTCTTTTAAGAAATCTTCATAGATTTCTTTTTTTTTTCTTTTTTCAAATTTTTATTATTAAACTGATGTACAGAGAGGTTACAGTTTCATACGTTAGGCATTGGATACATTACTTGTACTGTTGGTAACCTCGTCCCTCATACCCCCCTTCCTCCTCCCCCTTTCCCTTTCCCCCCATGAGGTGTTCAGTTCACTTACACCAAACAGTTTTGCAAGTATTGCTTTTGTAGTTGTTTTTCTTTTTTTACCCTGTGTCTCTCAATTTTGGTATTCCCTTTCAATTTCCTAGTTCTAATACCAGTATACATGGTTCATAGATTTCTTTCAATATCCACTCCAAATTTGAAGGAGAGAGACTTTAATTGGAGCTATTTGGCATACTACTTTATAAAAATGATCCGAGATGACACATTATATGGCCCCATAGTTCATTTACTGAAACAAGTCTTACTATAAATTCATACAAAGCAAAAACAAACAAACAACAAAAACCATCACATCAGGTTTTAAGTTTTGAGAAAATGAAATTTAGGATTTTCCTTAAAAATGCCTGGTCTTTGCTGCCATCTATAGGTCAAAAGTCTGTGATGAACTCAGATACCAAGAAAATAAGAAAAATGTGCAACATCAATGGTTTGGAAACAACTCTTCAAAACAAACTCTAACTGGAGCCAAATGGTTTATTCAACAAATTTAACTACTTATGACCATCATTAAGAATTCATATGCCCTGACTCCGATCCTATACAATCTGTCATAGGTTCTGACAGATTCCAAGTCAAAGAAATCTTACATCTAAGGAAGGTTTTTTTTGTGTGTGTGTGTTTTGTTTTGTTTTTAACTATAGCAGGGTTTGTTTTGCAAAATGTAGTAGCCTGAATACCCACATAATAATAAATCATCCTGGGAGTTTGTTTAAAATATGTATTTCTGTACATCCATAGACAAATGAACTATAATTCCTAGGAGAAAGCCTAGGAATCTGAAATTTAAATAGAACAGAAATAGATTTTTTTTTTTTTTTTGGCCAGTCCTGGGGCTTGGACTCAGGGCCTGAGCACTGTCCCTGGCTTCTTCCTGCTCAAGGCTAGCACTCTGCCACTTGAGCCACAGCGCCACTTCTGGCCATTTTCTGTATATGTGGTGCTGGGGAATTGAACCCAGGGCCTCATGTATAGGAGGCAAGCACTCTTGCCACTAGGCCATATCCCCAGCCCAGAAATAGATTTTTGTACACTAAATTGAAGAACCAATCTAAGTCTAAAGTTTTACAAAGTTAAAAACATCACAAAGACCTATTTTGGAAAGGCTATTATTAATGCTATGTTCACAACACCAGTAAACCTGGTTAGTCTATCCTTGATTTCAACTACAGTTTCTACTGCTCATGTTGGATGACATAGCTGATAAAGAAATATCCCACTGGCTTCCATTTTGTTTTACTATTATTTAGTGTTGCCTTTTTCTAGAAAATTTAGAGGAAAGCAAAAGTACTATATATGTACATACATGTATATAAACACACTAATACACATACATATACACACATATATGCAAATCATGTTGAGCATCTGTAATCTAAAATCTGAATTCCAAATGCTCTAGAATCTGAAATATGAGCATCAACATGATGTGGAAAATTATTCACCTGACCTTTTATGAAAAATCACAGCCAAAATACTAGCATAAAATTTGATACACTAAAATACTATACAAAATTACCCAAAAATCTTGCATATTTAGACTTGGGTCCCATCTCCAAGGTACCAACCTAGGAATATACAAATACATCACAATCTGAAAAAAAAATCTGATAACCAAAATACTCCTGGTCTTAAGTATTCAAATAAAGGATACTGAGCCTGTAGCACATTTCTAAATAGATATTTTCTTGTATCTTCAAAAGCACCATAGCTTACAGCATATTTTCATGTAAATATACAACTTCATTGCTGGATTTTAAATAAATTTTATTATTATCTTTATCTAAAGGAGTTGCCACTTAACAAGGCAGTTTATGGATATAATATATCTTGATCATGGCTAAAGTTTTTAACTAACAAGAAGACAAATATCCTTGCTTTGCTGATTACTTATGAACATAGACAAGATCTCTAACAGTAAAATGACTAAGTCACAGGGCATGAGCTTTAAAGTTCTTGATACATATTGGCACACTGCTTCCTTGATCACTGTTGAAACTGCCCATCTAATCAAACTTTACAGAGGCACTGTGTTTTGTTACTATTAAATTTAAAAAGCCTTGCCTCTTTTGAGAGGTTAAAAACACTGATGCTGCACTTCAGCAATAAAGAGAAGACCTCACAAGGTCAAGTTGAAAGGTAAGAAGAGCATTTACATAAAGAGGTGACTGAACATCAACATATCATTTGTTATGTTTCCATGTAATTTTAAAACATCAGTAGACTACTGAAGCCCAAATCCTCTTTTAATACCTATGCATAAACAAAATTGGCAAAATGTAACAAAGAAAGTTCATTCCCCATGTGGTTCATCTGTCATAAAAGACTCATATTTGAAACAACCTAAGTCACTACGAAAGGTTGGGGGCATTTTAAATATTACAACAAAGCTCTAAATGCATTATGCAGAAGATCATATGTTTGTAGCCTCTCATAAAAGAACACTTCTACAACTTAATAGTTACTTTAGTTAGAAATTACAGGGATAAACGCCTAATCTGTTTCACACTGAGCACCTTTTATACTTTTAGTTCAGTAGATTTGAAACTCTTTACCTTGATTTAAAGCACCCAAGAAGAAATGCATGTTATACACAACTAGTATAAATGCAGACACACAGGTACACAAGCATAAACTGATATGAGAGTCCCCAAACAGTACTTACTCTTAGTGTATGTAGTGTGTTCTACTGTATTCCATTCTTGTCCATTCTATTTATCTTATATACCTAATATTAATAAAGAGAGAAGAATCTACTACTTTTTGACCAGATGTGCAATGATTAAGAGTTAAGACGCTTGGTAACATCAGAGTGCATTTCTGGGATGCTGAAAAAGTAAATATGTACATGAAAAGATACAGAAACCTCACTTTATTAGTACAAAAAATGTGAAAACCCATTTATATAGGTATATAAGATGGGCTTCCAAATACATATTTATGAACTCAGAAAAAGAATGATGGGAAAAGACTAACTCTACCTTCATTTAGCTGAGAATATCTCATCTCTTTAATATCATGCATTCTTATCCAAAAGCATGTTTTTCCTTTAAATAACAAAAACAAAGAGTACATTTCTAACCTACACCTTTAATCTAGATCATTCAACCTATCTGTGATTCCTCCCTCATTCCTCGTTAGTCAGTGAGCAAGTACTAAGAGAACTCTACCTCCACAATATATCTATCTCCCTTTAAGCCCACATTCCTAGTCACCCCATAAAATCAGGTACAATTTCTCCTATTTGGTTCCAATCTAAATTCCCATTCTACCTTCCATATACTATCTAATTTGAAGCTACTTCACTTCCTCAACTGTGTTTGACATTTTCCTACTTCAAAGTCACTGACAAGTCCCTCAAAAGCATTTCCTTATTCTGGAATGCTCTCCCTCATTCCTGCTAATTCTTCATAAAGCTTCTAGACTGGTGTTGGAATTAATCTTAGTCTGGCATTCTCGTGGCTCTTTATGGATCACTACATTTATCTATTATTATATATTCTGGTTGCCAGAGAATAGAAAACATAACCTAGTTATCTATGTATCAACCATTATCTACCTTAAAGGCCTCTTACATATCACATATCCAAAATGAGCTGGGAGAACTGCTTTACTGAATTTTTTCCCTCAACCTGACATGTTCCCAGTGCTTTCAAATCCTCCACACTGTGTATTGAACATGTCTGCTTTTCCATCAAGTGTACCACTAACTACATTTTGTTCTTTGGCTTAATTCAAGATCAAGGAAGTACGCAAGCAGAGCATCCCAACACGGATCCCGAAACCAAAATCTCCAGGCATCACTAGGATTTCTACTAGGGCCCCCCCAGAGGCTATGAATAATAAGCCTGTTAACAAAACTGGCTTCAGGAAGCTGCACATCCTAAGGACTGTAAGCTCTAATACATACCTCCACATGGGAGGAAAAAGGTAAGGCATACTGACTTATATCTGGATACTTTCATCTACAGAAATATCTGGAAAGCTAAATTATCACTGTGGAAGACTAGAGATGAATGGCCATGTCTCCAGGAAACAGAGAAGGAGCAAACTATCTGATACTTCACTCACAAGTTAGTGGACCTGGTAAAAAGTAACTTCAAAGAATAGCATAACTATAATCACTTCATCTCTATACATACATAAACCTATATATTCACAAACACAGACTCATGCCTCAACTCTATGCAATTCCTCAGGCTACCTGTATGAAACCCAAATCTGAACAATATCATGTGTTGTGATAGCAGTGGATTTACTACAATAGTTTGAGAATAAAGAAGTCATGAAGAAGTATTAATTCAGATGAATACAGAATAATTCAGGTGAATAAAGAAGAAAAAGAAGCTTCATTCAAGAAAGTCATATTTTGATCAAAATGACAGAACAATTACAGTCAAGCTTTAATGCCTAAAAAAGTGGTAATTCTCAGTTTTAAGGAAGCAAGAAAAATGAGATACAGCAGAATATATCTTTTGTGTGACACCTGACAGTGATCTTTTTGTGCACACACTTGACTGCTGATGTATAGCTTCCAGTCTCATTTTTTCTAGCTGTTTGCCCCTCTTATAAATATTATGCCACTGAATCATATAATTAGGCTTGTAAGACAAATCATTTTAGATTAGTACTATTGCCTCCTATAGCAATTAGGGCATATGAAAATCCAAGGTCAATAATTCTGAGATCTTTAGAGAGATATGAATCAGTTTATCATTTCATAGAGCATTTTTTACTCATATCTCTACCCTAAGTCAGAACTATAGAAAAACAAGAGTTGATTAAACAAAAGCTGGAGAATAGGAGACTCAAATTTTAAGTCTACATTTTCACTCATGGATCACTGAGCTTGGTATTCAACAATCTAAGATTTGAATTTCCAATATGTAAAATAAGAAAGCAGAATATTTTTCAATTACAGTAAGTCATAAATATACCTACTGCCTGAAGGTTGAGCTCAAACAGCCATCCATTGGTGGGATATAATCTATGACAGTAATCTAAAGTTACTCTGCTTATCACACTAAAAACTCTCATTAAATCAAAAGGAAGGTGTGCTTATAATTCATTGTGAACAAAGTAACACAGTATTTTAAAATAAGACTTATTTGACAGATAAAAGTTGAATATTGCCAGTGTGCCAGTGGCACACACCTGTAATCCTAGCTACTCATGAGGCTGAGCTCTGAGGGTTTTGGTTCGAAGCCAGCCTAGGCAGAAAAGTCCCTGTGAGACTCTTATCTATGCTATGGCTCAAGTGGTAGAAGGCTAGCCATGAGCACAAAGAGGCTCAGGGACAGTGCCCAAGCCGTGAGTTCAAGCCCCACAACCGACCCCCCCCCAAAAAAAAAAACCACACAAAGTTAAACATCACAATTTCAAAAGCCTGTGAGGAGAAGAAAACCCAATAAAGAACAAAACTCAACATTTTTGTGACCTGTCACTGAAAACTGGAGGACTCTGGAATAGTCTAAAGGATGCCTTAGCGAGCTTCCTGGGATGAAACCAGCAGAGTAGCAGCAAAACAACTGCTATTTCTTATGTTCATCTAGCTAAACACTGATGCCACTGTACACCATCCAGAGTCCATCTAATTTCAAAAAAGAGGCGAAAGAGTTGGAAGGCTGGGTCTTTTTTTTTTTTTTTTTTTTTTGCCAGTCCTAGGCCTTGGACTCAGGGCCTGAGCACTGTCTCTGGCTTCTTTTTGCTCAAGGCTAGCACTCTGCCACTTGAGCCACAGCGCCACTTCTGGCAGTTTTCTGTATATGTGGTGCTGGGGAATCGAACCCAGAGCTTCATGTTTTAGAGGCAAGCACTCTGGCCACTAGGCCATATCCCCAGGCTGGATCTTATCAAGTTATGCAAGCCGAAGAAGGATAATGTATTATAGTCCCCATCAGCAGGTGGCAGAGGGAGAAGGTGGGGAGGACCAGTGAATACAAAGAATAAAATGAAAAAATCAAAGTTAAAGGAGTTAACAGAGTAGTAGAAGAAGGTGAAGAAAGTGAAGAAACTCTGTGTACATGTGTACAGGATATTTGGCATTTTACCTGAGATAAATAGGGTATTTGACAACTCTGGAGTGAATGAAAAATAAGTACAAGAGGTAGAGAAGAGCTATTCAGTTAAGGCATAGGTGAGAAACTGTGCTAAAAGATGATAATGAAGTATACCAGAGCTACAAAATTAGTTATTCCTGGTAATATTCAATATTGTGGATTACACAATGGCAAGAAAAGTATTGGAGCCTCTAGAGAGAAAACAGATTTTTTATAAAGCACAAAACAAGCCAGGATGCATACCTGTAATTCCAGCACTCGGGAGGCAAAGGAATGATGATCATGGATCATGAGTTCAAGGCCTGCCTAGGCTACACAGGGAGATTCTGTTTCAAACAGATACCTAAGGATTGGGGATTGCACTTCCCTGGTAGAGGACTTGGATAGTATACACAAAGCCCTGGGTTTGATCCACATGTGTGTGTGGCAGGGTAGGAGGAGTGCAGTGATAGAGAAGGGCAGCATAGAACTAGAAATTCCAATATGTGCCAACAATGTCTTTAAATAGACATAAAAATGTTGCCTTGAAGAGGAACACAAAACATGTTACACATTGGAGATTTTAAAAATTGTTTTCTACCTGGACACTACCTAAACATTGTAGGATATGCTGGTCTAAGTTCAAGAACAAGACATAAAAAGGACAAGATATTGTTCAAAGCACTAAAAAAAGTTATAAAAGAATGGACAATACTATAGTTACTAGCAAAGATTTAACTTCAAAGGGTAAAAAAGTTCTAATCTCAGTGTGATGAAGTCTTTAAAATAATGTTCTATTTTAACAAAAGGATTATCAACCAAAACAGAGATTAATGACAAGCAATATGCAATCGAGTAAAAGTTAAAATACAACTAAGAATTGAAGAGTACTATTTGGAATTCAAAAAAGTGGTGTTTGACTTACACATAACACAATTATAAGAGAATCCTGCTACCTGAGTATTATACTACTTCCGCTGAGAAACCTTTCTGAAGAACAAAATAAAGAAAGAAACTGTTCCAGGCTGGGCATGCTGGTGCAACTTGTAATCCTAGTTACTGAGGAAGTAAAGATCAGGAGGATCGAGGTCTGAGAGCACCCGAAGCAAAAATGTGAGAGCCTACCTGAAAAACAACAAAAGTAAAAAAGGGCAGGGGGTAAGGCTCAAGTAGTAGAGCATTTGTCTTCCAAGCACAACACAAGAAACTGTTCTAATAATTCTAGACTGTTTAACTAAATTTTGAAAAACAGATTAATGTCCAATTGAATGAAAACAAGGGAAATCTGTTACAAAACCTTTGATTTATTTAGCTTCATTGATCTTGGAGCTACTCTTCTTAAAACTTTTTGCAGTCAAGTATGTATCTGATTGCAACAGAAATTTATCAGTTATAATGTATGGCTGATAATTAGGAACTGAGTAATAGAATAACTAATAAAAACCACAACTTTCTCCAGGACATATTTCAAATTCCTTCTTAAAAAGTATGGCGTAAAATTTAGGGTCTGAGTTTGAGGCTGGGAAAGGGTATGCAAACTCTGCTAAGTAGGCCAAAGTAAACCTAATGCCAGATTTTGTATTTTTTCAATATTTTAAATGTTGAAAAAACTATTTTATGATGTGTAAATTACATAAAATTCAAATTTCATTGCTTATAAATAAAAGTTTTATTCGAACACAACCATATTCATTTACATGTTTATTATTTATAATTGCTTTTATGCTGCAACAATAGAACTGAACAGTTCCAATAAGAACTGTCACATCGGGGCTGGGAATATGGCCTAGTGGCAAGAGTGCTTGCCTCATATACGTGAGGTTCGATTCCCCAGCACCACATATATAGAAAATGGCCAGAAGTGGCGCTGTGGCTCAGGTGGCAGAGTGCTAGCCTTGGGCAAAAAAGCCAGGGACAGTGCTCAGGCCCTGAGTCCAAGGCCCAGGACTGGCAAAAATAAGTAAGTAAGTAAATAAATAAATAAATAAAAGAACTGTCACACTGATAAAGCCTTAAGTATTTATACTTAATTCTATGCAAGATGGAGAACATGACAATATTGTGGTATGCTTATTAAAATATATATTTCTATCAATGTCTCTCAACTGTTAAACTGAAGAACTTCAGATTAAGAACAGATGAAAGGCAAGATGTGATGGTGAACTGAGGCAGGAGGATTTCAAGTTCAAGGTTAGCCTGGGTTGTACTGAAAGAAAAAAGAAAAAGAGATGAAATGGTTTGTGCCACAAAATAAGGTATCACTGTTAAATATAAGGGGGAAACAGAAGTATCTGTAGGCCTTCCACATTCATAAATACTATTTTCCAAGAGACTCATTCACATCTAGCAAAATTATAGCAAGAACCATTATATGATTGAGAGAAAGATATACACCTGTACCTTTAAACTTTCATAGGTATTGTCAAGAACCACTCAGTTATTTGCAAGGCTTATAGAAATTATATTACAGGGAAGTAAAACTAGCCTGTGAAGGTTACTTGAGACTTCCAATACAGAACAAGCACAAGTTATATCTTTACAAATATCTTTAATGTCTTATCTTTTCACCCTTCCCTTCCCCTTGCTTTTAAAAATTCATGTGCCTCTAATTTTCCTTATATATCTGTCTTAATGTTATTTGCATTTGTTTGCCATATCAATGTATAAATCAAGAAGAGCAATTATGTGTGAAAAAGCTGAGTGAAAGTTTGAGGCCCTTGTTCCAGTACCAGCAAGATAAGACACAGATAGATAGGAAGACAGACAGACTGATTGATTCTGGAAATGACATCCTAAAGTTGATTGTCCTTTGAGTGTTATCAGCACCTATTAAAATATTTTTAAGTCTGTAGTTTATATGCAGAGGCAATAGTTTACAACACTGACAAATCATGGCTGTCTATATATAAAATTGTTAGTATAGTTAGGCTCTAATGACTCAGGAGACTGAGATCGGAATCCAGGCCAATCTGGACAGAAATGTCTAAAATTCCGTTTTCAAAATAACCAGCAAAAAGCTGGGCTGAAGGCATTGCTCAAGTGGTACAGTGCTAAGTGAATAAGACCAAAACCTTGGTATCAGAGTAAAAAAGTACTATGACGATCTAACTTTGCTATGGGGGAAAAAAAAAGTAATTTGGTTTAAAGGAAACATCTAAGGTACTTCCAGAAGAAATTCAGTGTAAGTAAAGCAATGTGACTTGAAGAGATACTATAACAACAATAAAAATACTTAAAATATTACTGTGCTCATGTCAACAATTCCAACAAAAGCACCACATTGTTTCTAGATGACAAAAGTTTTTACTTATAAGAATTACTAGTTTGTTTACAAAGCAAGGGTCTGTTGTCTCCTGATAAAATGAAATCTAATTATGATTAGAATAAAAGGTGAATCAGATATTGTGATACAATGAAGACTACTAATGTAAGTTTTAAAAGAGACAGCAGCATTTACCAATCTGTCAAAGGCTTTTATAGGATTTTGACAACTCCTCTAGAAGACTAAAGCTCTTTATATGTAGACTTCTTAGGATGGGGTCTGCAAGATGGGGCTACATACTAACAGCTAAGTAAGAAATACTTAACACTCCTTATATACACCCAACTACTTACTCTCAGTCCTAAAGTTAAACCAAAGAATGCAGAGGCTGGATGCCATTGGTTCACGCCTATAATCCTAACTACTTGGGAGGCTGAGATGGGGAAGATTTCAGTACAAAGCTAGTTTGGGCATACACTAGACCAATTGCTGGACACAGTAATTACCTTAGCTAAGTGGAAGGTTCAGATCAAGATCACATTTCAAGTTCAACCTCAGCAGGAAAGTTTGAGACTCCATTTTAATGGAAGAAACTGGGCATGGTAAAATGCACTCAGCATCCCAAGAATGGCTGGAATGGAAAAGTAGGAAGATCGAGGTCCAGAAACATGTCTGGGTGAGAGTAAAGACTCTACTTCAAAAATAACCAGTGCGGGCTGGGGATATGGCCTAGTGGCAAGAGTGCCTGCCTCATATACATGAGGCCCTGGGTTTGATTCCCCAGCACCACATATACAGAAAATGGCCAGAAGTGGCGCTGTGGCTCAAGTGGCAGAGTGCTAACCTTGAGCAAAAAAGAAGCCAGGGACAGTGCTCAGGCCCTGAGTTCAAGCCCCAGGACTGGCCAAAAAAAAAAAAAAATAACCAGTGCAAAAAAAGTAGTGGAGATAGGACTCGGTGATAAGAGCATCTGCCTAGCAAGCAAGTGCAGGCTCTGAGCATAAACCCCAGTAGCAGACCAAAAAAGAAAACAAACAAGCAAACAAAAAAAGCAAGACAAAGAATGAGAACAAATTCACTGCTCACAGGGAGCTAATATTACAATGCCCATTAACAGAGAAATAACGGTTGGTGTTAAATGCTCCACTGAAGCTCTTAAGGTGAAAATGTATTAGAACTAGATACTCTAGACTGAAAGTGCCTGTCTGGTAGGTGAAGTTGAAATTGAGTTATTAATACTGAGTCAGTCATTCAAAAACCAGGACAATCAGAACACTTACTGCAAAAGGATAATGCGCTTGTCCTATTGAGGAAAATAATAAAAGCCATTGTTGAGGGGACAGTGTATATTAGTAGGGAGTAAATAACAGATAAGATAATCAGCCCATTATAATGAGTTTTATTCTGTATAATAGAGAAAAGCCAAAGTTTTGTCGTCTGATTTCTTTTAAAAGAGCTCACACCTCACCATTGGTGACCCTCAACAATTTTATTATGGGCCTTAATTCCAATCATCAGCAATAATGCCACCAATGGGGTACCAGACATCCCAAGTTGGCCAGGGTAGTCCTAGGAAAATTCTGATACCCTACTTATCCACTCTAAAAATGTCTAGCCTGAATGAAAAATTACATATCTACTTATATATTTTTAATCACTAACAGCTCTACAGAAGTTAATATACATGGAAGCAATTATTATTTCCATTAATTTCATTCTTTCCACTATCAAACCTCAACTGCCAGTTCCTATGTTCCATTGTGAAGTAGAACTTTGGCACAAAATGGCAGGTTCTCAAGGCCCATACAATCTTTAAGTTACATACCATCTCTAAGCCATAAGAAACAGATAAAACATAGTATGTTTCTTGCAGACTATAAACAGTAGCTATGTATATTATACAGATGTTGAAAACTGAATAACCAACAAACACTTGTTGCACAAAATGATGAAACTCCATGGATTTTTACCAGGAATGTGAATTTGTAGTAAGTGACGGGAAAGGTATTTCTTTTTATAGGCAAGTAATAATACAAAAAACTACAACACTTGGATCAGGGCCTTTGTCTCTATGGTCACGAAGAATGAACCCATGACACAGAGGAAGAGGTAAAAATAGCACAGAATTATTGAAGAAAAAGCAGAGCACCTGTTAGACAGGTGTCTTAAAGGTCGAGTTAGTAATGAGCTTCTAAGAGAGAGCTTCATGACTCTGGAGATCACTGGACAGCCTGTGGACCCAATTACTCGGCAGATGCAATATGTCTCCACATCCCCTGAACAGGCTCTTCATGCAGCAATTAGCTGGTCTCAATGGGTGCCCATTCTAACTCACATCTCTGGGATCCAATCATCCACTGTTATGTGCCAGTTTTCTCCTGGCAATCAATCCTGACATGATGCCAGGCCATAATAACATGATGTCTAGTGGCCTGAATATTGCATATAAGAGTGCTTTGGGCCATGGTGAAGGATGTAGGGGACTCTGTCCTGATGGCTTGCCTAATCAGGCTCCTTTTCTGCTCTCAATAGTATAATCTGAAATAGGAACCTGACATTTTTCAACTTGACCTCCAAAATATGCTTAACTTATTTTAGGCTGATCTTTCACCATTAACATAAAAAGAATCAAGAAATCTGAATTTGTCTACAAAATTGTTCGCAGAAAACACATATCAAGTGTTTATCATGTGCAGAAGTCCTGTGGACAACACAAATAGGATTCTAATTTTGGTCTTATCTTCATAAAGTAGAGCATAGAGAAGCAGACCTTGAAAAGAGATTTAAGAGAAAAGTAGTAATAATAATAATTGTATAATAAGCTTTAGGAACCTGAAGGCTTCCATAATGCAACATACTAAAAATTGTGCCAACTATGTTAGCTGAATTCTAGTTTTATTTAGATCTACATGAACTTATGAGTTACTTATCTAAGTCATGTTCTTTATATGTAAAGCAGGCAAGTTGAAAAAGACTTTCAACTAATGGTACACGTTACATGATAATGACAGCAAAACAAAAATTTATAGTTCGCATATATTATGTGCCAAGCACGGAACATAACTTACATTTATCTTCACACCAATTGTATGACTGGATATCATTACCTTTATTTTACAGATGAGGAAAAGGAGGAGAACGTATCAAGGGGTACTGGAGTCTCTCTGTGGATTGAAAAACTCTGAACCTAGGTCAGGAGTTACTTAGCCACTCTTCACGAGAACTGTTTTCTTCATCTAATTTCAAGGAGCAAGCCTCTTCCCACCCACCCCCAAAATGCAAAAGAAAATCAGGGCTGCGAAGAGTTCTCTCCTTGACTGGGGGATCTGAGGGAATGTCACACTTGTCTGTTTCACGGGTTACAAGTTCCTGGAGTCACTTCCCCCGCGAGGCTCGCACGTTCCCACGGCGGCGCTCAGCCAACACAACGCCCGGCAGAGCACGGACAGGCGCCGGCCCCAACACAGGTGTCCGAACCCTGAGGCCGGGCAAGAATGCAGGCAAAGTGAGTACCTGGGCTGCTGGCGGCTCCCGCCGGCTGGTGCTGCCACCATTCGTCTCCAAGATCATCTGCCATCCCTGTGGGACTCGACGTAAGCCGACTCTCGGGAAAAGGCGGCTGGGATGCGAGGCTGACAGAAAGCTGGGGCCGGCGTCACCACACGCGGACACCCCGCCCGGTCCTCGGACGCTGTCGTCCCCGCCCCTGGTGATGGCGTCATGAAGCTCCGCCCTCAACAGCCTCTCAGTCCATAGTAGTAGCTGATTCCACACGCACGCTGTTGGGGGCCGGGGTGGGGGGTGGAGGGACAGATCCTCCAAAAGTAAGACATAGCATGGCCCATGGAACGAAAGAAACGTTTTCAATATGTCTTCTAACTTTTATAAAACTATTTTATTTATTTTTTATTTTGCCGCAAAGATTGTGTCGAAAGTGTGAGAACTGATGCAAAGGTGATTTTTGCCCTGTGGGATTTCAAACAAAGTGCGGGCGGGGTGGGGGGAAACCGACCACGTGGGTGTGCTTTCCCTTCTCTGAGTTTGGACGTGTGGGTGTGTTTCGTACTGGAAAAGCGTGCGTGAGAGCTCGCGACGGTGAATGTTGGGCCATGGTTGTACACGGGGACACAGTGTGAAAAAAGAAAATGTGGGAACTCCGGGCACGGACGTATCCGACTCGAGAGTCTCCTCCCGCGGGCGCTCGGGATCGAGTTCCATCTCTCCCGCGCCTGCCTTCCGAAACCAAGAAGATGTTGCTTACCTTGGCTTCTTTTACCTGCAGGGCAGCTTCTAGTGTCGATGGAAAATGGCGGGGAGAGGAAAAGCTGCTTAGCGCGTACCCGGAACCACCTGAAAGTAACTGTGGCCATTACTTTTCGGGACAACCCTGGTTCTCGGGGCTATAACCCGTACGACATATAGTAATGCACTCTACATGCCTGATGACGTATTACAGGGCATCGTGGTTTAAAGAGTAGAATCGGATTGCACCTTCCATAAGCTACCAACTAGAATGGAATAGAGGACAAAAGCACAACTAATAAATAGTTCCCCAGAAGTGACAAGACACCTTAATCTAATGAGAAGAGGAAATGTCCTGGAGCCCACCCATCTAATAGGTGGTTTATAAATATATTGCTGATAGGACTTTTATCAGGACTCTGTAAATCCTCTCAAATGGAAGATAATGGGGTCACTTCATTATACAAAAATGTAGGCATTCCTGGCTTATGACTTCAGCTTTCTCAATGAATTCAGAGACTTAGTAACTATCTAGAATTTTAATGGTTCCCAATCCCGACTGATAGAATTTCCTGGGAAGATTTGTTTGAAAAAGCAAAACAACAAAAACTTCTGAGTGCAACTTGTCATAGATTCTGATTGAATGAGTCCTCGAAGGTGCCCAGAGAATTTCAGTTTTCTTTAAGGTTATCAGAAGATCTATGTATTGCCAATTTTTATATGATTTATATCTAGTATTATATATAAATTTGAAAGTAGAAATAACAGACAAGGTCTGCTGGTTACCCAGGTAACATGGTGGAGACCTAATGAGGTGGGGGCATCTGCTTGGAGCCAGCAGACCTGGAGGCAGTTACCTCACCTATCTCTGAGGTCACATCCTAATCGACCTGGCCACCCCCGCCCCCCTGCCTTAGATAAGGCTGGGCTGGGTGGGGGTCGCACTTTCTCTCCGGCCATGCATCTTCTTGGCCACAGGCCAGCAGTTCGGTAATAAACTTTTCTCTCCTGCCTGAATACTGTGTGGCATTCTTCTTTAACGGCTACCTACCTTTATAAACCTAACAATAGTATCTTAATTAAGTTTTCATATTTTCCATTTCTTTATCTCTACATTTATGTTCAGAATGATTTCCTCAGATATAACTTGCAGGTTACACTAATTGTGAAGTTAGGACAATGTTAAATCCATTAGGTATGTGTGTACATGTACGTTTGAATGCATACACAGTATCTTTCTCTACATATAAGGGACTAGTTCCAAAATTAGGACCACCTTAATGCTAAAAATCCTCAAATGCTCGAATCCCTTATATAAAATCAGATTGTTTTCATATTAGCTGTACATATCCTCCTGTTCACTTTAAATCATCTCGGTTACTTAGAATATCTAGAAATATGCAACCACTATATAAATAAGTGTTACACTGCATTACTGAGGGAGTAACGACACTGAAAAAAAGGGTTTGTGTTCAGAACACATCCATATTTTTTGAATTATTTTCAACCCACAGTTGAATCAGAGAATGTGGAACTCATGGGTGCAGTTAATTGTGTCTAGCCATGAATTGCATAATGACATCATAGTGACTGCCCAAATATACATGATCCCCTGAGGTTATGGAGCTGAAACATTGCTATCACCTGTGATATCATTACCCAATGCATGACTTGTTTATAGTGATGTTGGTGTAAACCTACTGTACTTTCAGTGCTATGAAAGTATAGCACAATTATGACCTAAGAATACTACTCATCTTTGCTTAGTTTTCATTTGACCCATCTCTGAGCTTTCCTGCAGATCATTCCCATCATGCAGGCAGTTTTCTTGCTTGGACACCTCACAAAAATGACATTAGTGCTTCTCCCTCCCTTAATTTCTTCTTAGTAACAACTAGGATCAGGTCTTGGTATAAACAGCTGGAAATATTGTCCCTACATGGCAGATCCAAAGGCAAGACTATATAGAATCTCTGCATGGTTCTACACTGAGAACATAGTTTGCCTTCTGCAGCCAAACCATTTTCAAAGTAGATATGGACATGATATTGAGTTTTAGTAGAAACTGAGCACTTGCCTACCAAACATCCAATGACTATATGACTAGAGCCACTCTTCAGGACCTGAGTACTGTGAGGCTGGGTACTAACTTCAACAGTCCAATGACGTCTAGAAATAGAGGGAAGCACATCCAAGTAAGTCCAGAAGTCACAAACGAGTTGCCTGAACAAGTGGCTCCAATCCACCTGTTGTGTTTCTTTTCTCACACATAATATCTAGTTGATGTCGTTTGAGAAAATACTAAGACTGATTCAAGTGTGGTGCATTAGTGAAGCTGTACATGGCCTGTTATAATACTATGGGTGGGACGTAAAGAAAAGTAACAACAAGAATCCTGATAGTTAAGACATACATTCCATCATATTTGTTTTGTTTTGTTTCTAGTCCTGGGCCTTGAACTCAGGACCTGAGCACTGTCCCTGGCTTCTTTTTGCTCAAGGCTAGCACTCTACCACTTGAGCCACAGTGCCACTTCTGGCATTTTCCTATATATGTGGTACTGAGGAATGGAACCCAGGAGGGCTTCAGGTATAGGAGGTGAGCACTTTACCACTAGGCCATATTCCCAGCCCCTCTATCATATTTGAATAGAGTCTTAGATACAGACAAATGGAAGGTCTTGAGAAACAGTAAGTGATGTGACTGACTTGTTTAAAGGCCTGGAAGATAGAATATTTGAAGTTCAATAACAAAGAGATCTGGGAAGAAAATATGTAAAGGGACCTACTGACATGGGCATAAAGAGTATGGCTCTTTGTGTCTCATGTCTACAGGAGAATATCTACCACAGAAAAAGAGCCAAATGTGACAGGCATAGTAGCACATGCCTGTAATCTTACAACTCAAAGAGGCTGAGACAGGACAGCCTACATTAGTAGAAGACCCTGTTCTGAAAAATGAAAAATCAGACAAAAAACAACAAAAGAACTAAACAAAATAGCCAATATAGCAGATGTATTTTCAACGTTGTCCACCAATATCTCCCATGTATATATGTTTCTTATGATGTGATCGTGACACGTCTATCCAATGGCCAAGTATGTATTCCTTTGCGGCGGGCGGCAACCCCGTCCAGCGAGGAAAGACAACCACCACACGAGGATCCTTCTCAATCGCACTTTATTGAAGAGCTGCTTGGTTGAGGGAGAGCTGAAGCGAGGGGCGCCAAAAAGCCAAAAACGCCTGCTTATATACAGTTGGGTGCGCATGGGTCGTTCCCTGATTGGTCTGTGACCGGTTGCTACTAGCAACCGCCACGGGATTGGCTGGGACTAGAACTCACTTGCGCATGCGCGGGGTTTAGGCGCGTAAGTCCGTTAGGCTTTGCCGTTTATGGAGTTGTTTACCACTAAGGCTGCAAGGAAGTAGGTGCCATCTTGTAATGGCGTTGTTGCCGGCTTCCCGCATTCCTTGAACCTAGGAAGACCTTTGTCACCTCCAATAGAACACGGTAGAAATGACCTGAAGCTTCCAAGGTTAGATCTTCAAAGTTCTAGGCATTTCTGCCTTTACTCCTTTGGGATGCTCTCTTGGAACCCAGGTGTCATGCTCTGGGGAAGTGCACAGTCCACACAGAGAAACCATGTGAGAGAACGCATGTAGGTACGTTAGTCCACAGTTCAGCTGTAGGCCCAGACATGGCACAAAGGCAAGTCATCCCTACTACATCCTCTCTAAATTCCTGACCCACAAAATTCATTTAAGGAAAAACAACAAGAAACCTTGCTGACACTTTCGTTGAATTGCAGTTTTCTGGTGTGTGTGTGGTTGGGGGGGTACAAGAGGGAAACCTTGTTCTATGCCAAATCTGCAAATTATATAAACTTTGCTTTGTCTGCTACAATGGATTTCTCTCCTCTCTCCAAACCCTGGCAACCACCATTCTACTGTCCTTTTCCATGAATTTGGCTGTCTTAGGTACATCATATAAGTTCATTCATGCAATGGCCTTTGTGCTAAAAATAATGTCCTCAAAATTTATCTATGTGTCAGAATTTTCTTACTTTCAGAGACCAAATAATATTTTCTCTATACTCTTGAATATAATGCCAATGTCACCATGACATCTGTCAATATGATCTTGTTGCTTGCTATTTTTTCCTGGTGAGTTCAGTAGTTGAGAAACAACTGAGATCCCTGTTATCTCTCAAGCTCTCTCGGAGAGTTGTTTGCTTCTTAACTGAGAAAATTTTTATTTGCAATATTGGGGTTTTGAACTTAGGGCCTTGTACTTGTTAGGGAGATGCTTAGGCCACACCTTTAGTCCTGTTGGCTTTCATTATTTTTGAGAGAGTCTGTCTCTCTTTTATGTTACCTGGCATAGCTGGAAGTGACATGAACCACCACACCCAGCCTTTTCTATTGAGATGGGGTCTTGCTAACTTTTTGCCTGAGCTAGTCTTATTTTTTATTTTTTATTTATTTATTTATTTTTATTTATTTTTTGGCCAGTCCTGGGGCTTGGACTCAGGACCTGAGCACTGTCCCTGGCTTCTTGTTGCTCAAGGCTAGCACTCTGCCACTTGAGCCACAGCGCCACTTCTGGCCATTTTCTGTATATGTGTTGCTGGGGAATCGAACCCAGGGCCTCATGTATACGAGGCAAGCACTCTTGCCACTAGGCCATATCCCCAGCCCCCTGAGCTAGTCTTAAACCTCAATTCTCCTGACTTTAGTAGCTAAGTAGCTAGGATATAGGTGTGACCCACCACACACAGCTTAGGTATCTAAGAACTTTTATCTCCCTTGCAGCAGTAGAGTATAAAGCTAAAAGTGTAGGCTATACTAAAATCCTCATGTTGTCATTTATTAGATTAGATTTTAGACAAACTGCTATGTATCAGTTTCTTCAGCTGTAAAATGGAGCTAATAATAGAGTTTGTCTGAGGAGTAATAAAATTAATATGTAAAGACTTCTGAAGCAGTTTTTGGCCACCATTGGCACTAAATAAATGGTAAGCAGTATTGCCTGTCCATACTATGCCCTAATATTTCACCTGCTGAGCCACTGTGGGAGAGAACATTCATTACAGTGCAGGTGTGAACACTGAACTTTAGAGAAGTTCAGTAATTGGCTCATTATATAACTGTTGATAAATAGAGGAGCTGAGATTAGCTCTCTGGCGGTCTGACCCTAAAGTCCACCTAACATCTGAACATTTTCTGTGTTGGAGATTCTTGGCAAGGACAATGCTGTCTTTGTCAAGGAAAGACAATTTCATTAGTAGTAGGCAAGCAGAGTTGAAAAAATTCGTCAGCTTTTCCCATTGTGTCTCACATCCCATGAATAAGGAGCAGATGTGAACATTGCTGCCAGCCACTCACTTGTCACGAGAACTGACTTGGCTAAGCTTATTACAAAATTAATTTCTTGGACTCGGTTTTAACAAGACATGTGAACTCTAGCTCTCAGGAGGATTTAGAAACTTTAATTTAAAAGTGATTTTGATTCGAATAAAATAATCTCTGTGTGTGTGTGTGTGTGTGTGTGTGTGTGTGTGTGTTTCTCACAGTAAGATAACAAAGAAAAATAAGTCTCTGGAAATGTTCTGGATGGCTCAGAGGAAATTTTCATTAGCTGATCCTGGGTTGCAGCAGTGCAGAGAGGCTGCTGAATAACTTGTTAAACCGGGATGATGTGCCATTTGAATTAGAATTCTATAGCACTTATCCCAGGAATCAACAAAAAATTCAAATGATGAATCTCATGGATAGATTTACAATGTGTAGAGCCATATTTTAAAGAAACATGTACGTTTAATATTTATTTATTTATTTATTTATTTATTTGCCTGAGCACTGTCCCTGGCTTCCTTTTGCTCAAGGCTAGCACTTTGCCACTTGAGCCACAGTGCCACTTCTGGCTGTTTTCTGTATATGTGGTGCTGGGGAATCGAACCCAGGGCCTCATGTATACGAGGCAAGCTTTCTTGCCACTAGGCCATATCCCCAGCCCTAATATTTATTTTTATGCTTCATAATGTCTAGATTGTTTTACCTCAGAGCTTTGGACTTGCTAGTCAGACACTATACAGCTCGAGCCCCAGCCCTTTATACAGGTTATTTATTCAGATATAGTGATGGTAGTTTAGCCCTGTCAATCCAACATTCTGAATGCTATCTATTCCTCCCTGCTAGCATACCCTGTGTATGTCATTCTACGTACCTTTGTAATTCTGTTTGCCAATTATAAAAACTATGACTATGATATGTGTCTTTGGCTATGGAATAAAACTGAACTAATTGGGCTGTGCCTTCAGTTTCCAGCATGATGGCTTATACAAGTAAGTTTACCACTCAGACTGGTGGTACATAGTTGCTCCTTGTATAATTTGAATAGATCCTTTATCATATCCTGGACATGGTATGTTGTGGACATTAGGAGGGCCGTGAAGTCATCACAAAGTGTTCCTTTCTTATCAGTGGTTTATTAAGACCTTTAGGAACAGGCCTGTTCCTGTCCTGTGACTCCTTTCATCAGTATGTCAAATGACTTGGAATTATTGGCAAATAGAATGGAGAGTTTGGTTTCTTATGGGAGAAGAGAGGTCTATAGAATTTTTTCTTATGATGTCTTTGACAGATGTAGTGACTAATATATGTTCTTCTTAACAGAATTGATTTTTGGCTGGGCATGAGTTTTCCAGAATATCAAATTTCTCACATTGTTTTGTAGATTATTGTGGTAAAGTAGTTAATTTGGTCAATATAAAGGGGAGGGAAGGATCTAAGTAGTTGCTGGGTGGAGTTTTTAAAAAAACAAAAACTCATCATTTTTCATTCTTGTCTTTTCTACTTTTGCACTGGCTGGAATATAGTTGTGAATGTTATCTTTCACCTTGAAGAGGAGGGCAACACACTCAAGATGAAAAAGCAGTAAGACAGAAATAATCTCTGGGGCTCTGATCAAGTTATATTCACGGTTATTATATCAAAGAAGAGCAAAATGGTCTGCTTAAGCTGTGATTAGACTTCTGGTTTAGCAGCTAAATATTAAATGAGAGATTTTTAAAAATGTATAATGTCTAACTTATAATGGCAACTAAATGATACAAGAAGAGACATATTTTTAAAGATATTTAATAACTTTTTCAAATCAGTACAAAAATTTCAGTACAAAAATGATTTTCCATTGAGTCTCAGATCTATCATGGGAACTCAAACAAGTTACCAGTCTGTTCACCATTCATTGTATTCTGCAAAGTATTTGAGGACAGTCATCCATTATAGACATTCTTTTCCCCTGAGGGATATCATATTGCATTAAAATTCTATTTAAATAAGAACAATGCCAGTTTGGTCCATTTCACATGGAAATGTTTTAGTTAGTTTTTAATAAAATGGTGATCATAATACTATCTCTAGATTTTAGAATATATAGTCATTTTATCTACTTTCACAACAATGTGTTAACATGATGTGCAACACTCAAAAGGGAACAGGCACATAGATAATTATTTAAAACTCTTTTTTAAATTAAATGAAGTATCATTTAGCTCTGAGATTAGCACCATTGTAGAATACACAGTATCTGGCATAATTTTTGCTCCTCTTATATCTAAAAGTTAGAAGCATATGCCTGATAATATACATAAACACATACACACATATATAGGCAATTGAATAACAACCAATAAATAAGTTGGAAGATATTTTTAAAAGTGAAATTTGGTTTTAACTAGAGATAATTTCTCTCTTGTTTGATGGACATTAAAAGTTCAAACATGTACAGATAAGCCTAATTTTATAAATCAGGTTGCCTGACTTGCTTCCATGCCATTTCAATGTAACTATTTAACAGAAGGAGCCCATTAAATCGATGTTACCTTCATAGTCACCAACCCTAAAGCAGCACCTATAAAACCAACCCAAAGGATATCTGGCTACATCTATACTGTTTGCTTTGAAAATAAAGGATGGGCAGGGCATCTTTTTGATGGAGAAAGTACTTTGTATAACTAGCAGTGAATAAGAAGCCTGATAGTAAAGAAGGATTTGTCCTAAAAACTGAGAAGAAATGGTACTTACATATTGGGGAAAGATATGTATAGGACCAAGAAAAGGCAGGAATAATTCAGACTTGACATAGGTCCATTTCCATGTGCTTTTATATCATATTTAATTCATACATTTTCTCATTTATATTTACCCCTTTCTCATACTTTTAATTTTTGAGAAAAATATATAAGGTTCGACCACCATAGCCTCAGAGTAGTATTTGCTCAAAGTAGCAAGATAATAGCAAAGTTTGAATAGTTGGTGTTTTGGGCAGTGGTTATATCTAAGACCTGGAAAATAATATTTCTTACCTTCAAACGTGTTTTGGTTACTGATTTGTGCTACGGGATTACCTACAAGACATGGGCTGCTGTTGCCCTATGACATTCTACATGCCTCTTCTCTAGGCCACTGCAGAAGAGTTTCTTATGATTGTAGTACCTACAGCTAGAAGTAGCACACTTGCTTTTTGAATCTCAAACTTCATAATTATTTTAATGCAACTTTATTTTCCTATGTCATTTGAATTTTTTCTCAAATAAAAAAATGACCTGGATTTTAGGAATTGACTGTGTAAACTCAGATGACACAGGTAGATTTCTTTGAAATTTATAGCTACTGAAAAAAAAATCTCCATATTTGAAACCTCCTTTTGTTTGTTGTGGAGGTCAGAAAGAGAAATAGTTAATTCATGTAAACATAATTGTTCACTGCTATTAACAATTGGATTGTGATTGGAGGAAGAGTTTTTTTTTTCTTTCTCTTTCTCACATTATTTCCAGGTGTTTTATTGGTTCAGCTGTAGTGTAAATTACACAGAGGAAATAAAAGAAAACACTTGAGGATAAATTTATTAATTTGTTGGTATGTCCCAGCTTCTTGTGAACTCTATCTTAGGCCTTACACCAGCCTCTCACCCATTGCTTCACCTAGAGAAGGTGCTGAGCTAATACACAAGGGGCTATTGATTCATCTCTTATTGACACAAAATTCTAATCAAGACTCCCATTGTTACAGAACACAGGCCTGTGGCAGTAGGGAACTATCCCTTGACTAGAGAGGACTATCATATAACAAACATGGCATGTAACTGCTATTATTGGTGTTTCTTGAAGGCATAGTCTTAAATACTTTAAAGGAGACAATATGAGTACTAAACTCATTGGCTTTGATCTTTCAGACTGACATATTTTCACTGATCTGAACAAGTGGGCAATCATGGAGGAATACAACAAACAGCTAATATGATTCCAGTGGGTGTAAAACAAGTGTTGGAACTTGATCTATAAATCGATCCCTTAATTTTCAGGTATATGCTGCTGTGCATAGTATGAATATACATCTTAGGTATACCAAATTTTCACTTAAATAAAACTTTCCAACTATATAGTTTTGAAGCAATTATGTTTTTCATTTGGATTTTTGGTGCATCATTTTCTTCTTTTCTTCCATTAAATCTCTTTTCCTTTCTTCTTTTTAAATTTTTACATCGGATACAATAAATATCCTGAAAAGGAGGAATGGACATACTGCCCAGCGTACAGCCCCGCAGCCTGTTCCGAGGGCATTTGGATGAACACCCGGTCTCCGGGCCTGAGCAGCAGCACCGCACTCCCAGATGCCTGGTCCAGAAATCCCTTTTTGTACTCGTCGTATGTGTACATCATGGGCTCGTTGTTCTTGAACAGGGCAACCCACACGTTGCCCCCCTTGCAGTGGACATGGTATGCAAAGTAGTAGACCCCGGGAATCTCACACGTGAAGATACCAGTCTGCGGGTTGTAGTTCTGTCTGCCATTATAGAGTAGCTTGTCAAACTTCACCGGAGCTCCCACCGGTGGGAAAGGTGTGGTGAGCTCCGCGGTAAATGCAGGCATTTCATAAGGCCCTCCATTCTTTCCTTTCTTAGCCCCGTAGGCATGCGGGGGTTTCAAGCCATCAATTCCTGGTCCCATATCTGGCAGATACTCTCCTTGGGGTGGTGGTGTAGGGGGCATCACAGCTGGGGGCCCTGGGGGCCCTGGGGGGCCTGGGGGCCCCGGAAGGCCTGGTTGACCCTGAGGCCCAAGGGCACCGGGCTTCCCCGGAGGACCATGAAGTCCAGCCACTCCTGGCTTCCCCACCCCCGGGAACCCAGGGGCTCCTGGCAGGCCTGGTTCTCCTTTGGGACCTGGAATCCCAGGAGGTCCAATAGGACCACTAGGGCCTGCGATTCCTGGTATACCTTGGGGCCCCTGTAGACCCTGATCCCCTGGAATGCCTGGTTCTCCCTTAGGTCCAAGCAGCCCTGGAACCCCAGGGAGACCTGGCAATCCCTTGTGCCCAGCTTCGCCCTTGGGTCCTATGGGACCTGGCAAACCCCTCATGCCTGGGGGCCCTACTTCACCGAGGAAACCAGGCTTTCCAGGGAAACCTTGGAGCCCTGGTTCACCTTTGGGACCTGGGGGTCCCTGTGGCCCGACAACTCCACCTTCTCCTTTGGGTCCAGGGAAACCAATAGCACCTGGAGGGCCCATGGGGCCTGGGATTCCAGGAAGGCCTGGCTCCCCTGGGGGACCTCCCATTCCAGGAGCACCCACTGGGCCTTTCTCCCCTCTTGGTCCAAGAGCCCCAGGAATACCTCCGATGCCCCGGTCACCTTTGGGACCTGGAAAGCCTGGTTTCCCAACCCCTGGAAGACCCGGGGGTCCCGGCAACCCTGGCAGTCCTTGTTCCCCTTTGCCACCTGGAAATCCTGGCTGGCCAGGGATCCCATCTTGGCCTGGCTTTCCAACGCCAGGAATCCCAGGTGGTCCTTGAACTCCTGGTATTCCAACAGGGCCCTGTGGGCCTGGTTCTCCTGGAGGCCCTGGCTTTCCCAGGGGACCCTGAGGCCCAGGGAAACCTGCCACACCTGGTTTTCCTACTCCTGGAAGCCCAACAGGGCCAGGAGGGCCGTGCATACCCGGAGGGCCCTTGAGACCCGGCAAACCCGGCATCCCAAAGCCTTTCTCTCCTTTAGGACCCTGAAGGCCCGGAGGTCCTGGAGGTCCTTTGGGTCCTCGTTCACCCTTTGCTCCGGGTTGTCCTGGCAGTCCTGGTCCACCTGGCTTTCCAATGCCAGGCAGTCCATGAGGCCCGGGAGGTCCTTGTGGTCCTGGGATCCCCATAGGCCCGATTTCCCCTTTGGGTCCAATTTCGCCTTTTGCCCCAGGCATTCCCATGGCGCCTGGCTTTCCTGGCATTCCAGGCATACCTGGCTTTCCAACTCCTGGATAGCCCTGTGGTCCTGGTTTTCCTTTGATTCCAGGTATCCCATGACCCGGCAAGCCAGGGGGCCCAGGCGGTCCTCTAGGGCCAGGTTCTCCGCGGGGACCTTGTTCTCCTCTTAAACTGGCTAATGGTATTTCTACTGGGAAAGAGAAAAGAGAGCAGAGTGGGGAAGAAAGAGAGAGGTTACTCCTCATATCAATAGAGTAAGGACAATTATTTTTTAGTCCTGATACCTTTACCGACCTTTACTAATCAAGAAGGAGACTAGGAATAATACTATACTCATCTTCTAGGGCTGTATGGTATCTGCACTTAAAAGAAGAACAGCTGGCAATTTCTTGGGTATATTTTAGGTATTGTTTTGAGAACTGATATATGCAGCTGCTTCTACCTTACTAAGTTAAAAAAATGAAGAACTATTTCCCAAGAATAAAACTTTACGGTATTATGGTGTATTCATTATAGGGATTTGTCAACTTCTAAAGTTGCCAATAAGACCTGACTCAGATATAAAGATTTTACACATACGGGTATTTTTCATCTATTTGTTCTGAATGTCTGTGTATTTTTAAACAGGACTCATTCTCTTTTTCTACTTTAACCTTATAGTGTATTTTTTCCATTTTTTGTTATTGTTTAAAATGTTTTATGTAAATTAACAAATTGAGGTTGTGTATACTTCTGGGTTACAAAGTGATGTAATAGTATAATGTGGAACAATTAAATCAAGGGAATTAACATATCTGTCACCTTCATTTTTTTTTGTTGTTGTTGTTCTGAAAATATTTCAAATTACTCCCGGTACCACTATCAAGTAGATTAACCTCACAGACAAAAAAAAAAAAAAGATTAAAAAAAGCCACATTCTTCTTGTCTAACTGAAGTGCTATACCATTTGACCAACATCTCCCCAGATTCTGTGAAACCATTTTTCTCTTGGTGAGTTCTGATTGTTTTAGATTCCACATGAAACATGTGTGAGAACATGTGGCATTTGTCTTTTAGTGCTGGCTGATTTTGTTTTTAATATAATAATTTAGGACTAAATAATATTTTCTCATGTGCTGAAATACCATATGATGTGAGTGATGAAACTCTGGTAGACTCTGGAAAGAAGGAAAGAATTACATTTTGTATGTGTTTGTATATGGCTGGATAACATCTTTCTACTAACCTTCTAGAGTCACTAAGTCTGTTTAATCGTTGTAATATGCTGGAGGACTTTCCAAACTCCAAATATTAATTCTTTAATAAATCATTTATCACATTAAAATTGGATTTTAACAGAAGTCATAGATATTTTAGGATAATAATCTATTTAAATAAGAAAAAAGATTGGTTTAATAGCAGTGAGCTCTGTTTATTTTTCTAGGCTTGGTGTGAAATCTAAGCTGGGTAATTTAAGCCATTAACCCCCCAAGCCATCAGCTTGCTTATCTTCACAGGAAGAATAAAACAGCCCCACTACAAGATTACAGAATAGATATGAAATGTGTTACAGTTTTTCAAATTGTTACTGGAATACAAAGCATATGTTAGAGATGCCATGTCTTTGCAAATAAACACAGCTTTGAATCTCCCTTGCTTCTGAGATTAATTTGGTCCATGAAGAAATAAAGTATAGGGCCACAAAGTTTGTTTTAACCATTAGTAGCATCATAAGTCTAACCACTGTACTCTTTTTGTATTACTGTCAAGGAACAAAAAGGAAACATATAATAGACTTTATGCTTCATAGACTTCATTTCCTTTTCATTCTCCCCCTCCCCCCCCCCCCCCCCCAGCTGAGGACCAAACTCTGGGCCTTTCACTGGCCAGGCAGGCACTGTTCCACTGAGCTAAATCCCCAGTCTTACTTTTCAAATAGAAGCATCTTCCAAACAATTACAGAAGGTATCAAAAGCAACCCATTCCAGAAAAGAAGAAGAAAAGGCTGAGATGGTCCCCTGAGCAACATACCAACTCATAAAGAAAAATACTTCTCTCTAGATTCTCTCTAATGCAGTTTCTAAGTATTATTTAGTCTGTGCTGATTTGTGTGTGATGATTTTTACGTATTATATCATGATTTTTCTTTTTATCACATCACACCCTTATGGCATTGTTCCTTTTATTCAGAAGACTAATTTGTCATCTTTTTGCAAATTCACTTTTAATATCTGGCCCAATATCTGGCCCAGAGTCAGATGTAAAAATAGATGTTCACTAGATAGTTGCTGAATATCTGTGTATAGGGCAAGAGGGTGTGGTTAAAGGTATTTCGTTTCCTCTGATACTGTAAAATCAAAGCAAAACATAAAAATTGTAAATTAAGGGCTAGGAATGTGGCTTAGAGGTAGAGTGCTTGCCTAGCATGCATGAAGCCCTGGGTTTCCTCAACACCACGTAAACAGAAGCAGCCGGAAGTGGCTTTGTGGCTCTAGCCATTAGAGTGCTAGCCTTGAGCAAAAGAAGCTCAAGGCCTGAGTTTAAGCCCCAGGACTGGCAAAAAAAAAAAAAAGTAAATTAACTTTTTTTGTGATGCTAGGGATAGAGCACAGGTATGTTTCTTTACGACCTGAACTTTTCAAGAATTGAGTTTGGAAATAACAAACTTAAAATAAAATCTTCTGAAATGTAGTTTTCCCCACCACCTCCATAGTTTAGGTGGCTGGAGAGCTCTGATTTGTAGCAGCATGCAAGTATCATGTTACCTTTGCCTTTCTTGGGTACCACTTCCTTGCCCATTCTTGGCGCTGGTTGAATTTCCTTCATATATTGGGGTAGGTGTGGATACTCTTTGCCATATTGCATGTGGGGCAGCTCCTTGCCCATGGCAAGGCCATCTTTGCCCAAGGGCATGTGAGGTACTTGTTGGCCCAAGGGCTGGTACTGTGGAATTTGTGGTGGCAGCTGAGGAGGAATTTGAGGTGGTAATGGCTTGATTCCATAATAGGCACCAGCCTGAATGAACCTGATGGAGCTCAGGGCAATGGTGAGCAGCACTCCCAGAAGCTGTCGAGGACCGGGCAGCACAGCCATCACCTGTGGAGGAAGAAATGCACCACTGTGGTGAGAACCAGAAGGCCAAGGGACAGAAATGACAATGGTGGGGTAAATAGAGTCTTTGTCATCAGATTGATGGGTAGAATGCAAATGAAATGAAGATGCTACCTTTTACTAGAAAAACAAACACACCAACAAATCAAACAAAACCCCAAAGACTGGGGTATATCAGATGACAATGACTGATAAGAATACAGGCAACAGCACAGGCTCCTAGTTGTCTCTAAATATCACTTCTACCCTTTCTCTGTAGCTTTGGAACTTTGAATCCAGCTGGAAATCAAGCATCCTAAGGATCTAAATAGAGCATGAGTGTGCTCTTCCTCCTGCCCGCCTTCTTGGTTGAAATGCTCACATGTTCCCTGGGAATGTTCTAGGCATCTTGGGCTGTGAAGAGAAAGCTGTGCCTTGAGGATAGAAAAGGAATAGGCTAGATATTTTTTTCATCTTCCAAATGCCTTTCGAATGCCTTTATATAGCCATAAATAAACATAAATGTAACTGTACACTAAATGTGCACAACTACAAGAGCCGTACATAAATAAACTGTACAATAAAAACACCACAAAAAAACACCTGTAGAAGTGCTCTGAATTTCTCTATGCAATAGTTCCAAAATGTTGTTTTATTTTATTTTATGTTTTGGTGATGCTGGGTTTTGGATTCTTACAAAGCTTGGGCTTTACCAGCCAAGTACTCTATTACTTGAGCTATGCCTCCAAGCCTTCTTTTGTTCTGGTTCTTTTTGGAATCCTTTTTTACCTTAGCCATCCTGGACCACCATAGCTGTGATGACAGGCATGTTGCAACCACACCCCAGACTTTTCTGTTGAGATGAGTCTCACAAATATTTGATTTTATTTTTTTCCTGATTTGACATAGAATCATGGTTTTCCCAATCTCTGCATCCTGAGGAGCTGGGATTTGAGGTATGAGCCATCTGCAATCAGGCCCTAAATGCCGCTTAAACAATCATTATCAAAATTATACCTTTCTCATATTTAAATACCATTAATTCATTATCCATTAGTTTATAATTTGATTAATTGGACCTGGAGTCCATTATAGTTTATCTTAGAACTTTTATGAAAGAAAGGAGTTTGCAAAGTAAGTTGTATACATAAGGTAAACAGAGATGTATGACTATATATAAGACTAAATGGTTTTTTTTTTTTTTTGGCCAGTCCTGGGGCTTGGACTCAGGGCCTGAGTACTGTCCCTGGCTTCTTTTTGCTCAAGGCTAGTACTCTGCCACTTGAGCCACAGCGCCCCTTCTGGCCATTTTCTGTATATGTGGTGCTGGGGAATTGAACCCAGGGCCTCATGTATAGGAGGCAAGCACTCTTGCCACTAGGCCATATCCCCAGCCCAAGACTAAATGGTTTTTTTTTTTTTTTTTTTGGCCAGTCCTGGGCCTTGGACTCAGGGCCTGAGCACTGTCCCTGGCTTCCTTTTTGCTCAAGGCTAGCCTCTGCCACTTGAGCCACAGCGCCACTTCTGGCCGTTTTCTGTATATGTGGTGCTGGGGAATTGAACCCAGGGCCTCATGTATGCGAGGCAAGTTCTCTCACCACTAGGCCATATCCCCAGCCCAGACTAAATGGTTTTTAAGACCTTTAACAGAAATCTTTTCAAATCAGGGTCAATAGAATAAATGGGGTTTATCTATTTATAAAAACTAGCTTGAGACCTCTGGAAATATCCTGGGCATGAAGATGTGGAAGTCCAGGCAAGTGCAGTGTGGGAAAATGCACACTAGAGGGCAGTGGTACACACTGATTTCTGTTTTCCCCACTTACACCCCTTTCATATCCAGGAGTGCACTTCATACCTTAATAAGGAAGGGAGATGGGGAGAGGAAAAGACAAGGGGAGAGAGGTAGAAAGGAAGAAAAGGAGAGGAAAAGACGGGGGGAGGTGAGAGAGAGGATTTCAAAATCAAAATCTTTAATGTAAGTATCTTCTGGAACACTTTGGGAAAAATTTCTGCCTATAAGCAATTTAATTTCCATTTTCTTGGGAGTTTGTTTTCTTTACTTCTGCCTTACTTAATTTTGGATCAAGACTTTCCACTTCTTAGAAAATGTGCATTGAATTTGTGACATCCTATTCAAGGGTAATGCCAAGGGTGTGAATAGGCTACAGAAGGATTGGTTAATAAAAAGCACCTAAGAAAATATTTAATATGAATCTCTACCACAAAATCCACTGCTCTCCAACTTTTCTAAATATACTAACTAATCTTTTTTTTCTTCAGGGAAAAAAATGAAGAAACATTTGTTAGCAAAATGACTTATAAAACATTCTCCATTTCATAAATCACGAAAATCTTAAACTGTTTATTTCAAGTATACTCAAACTAGTGCACATACTGGTAAATTAGGAGCAGATAGAAAACTGTCATTTTCTATTTCTTTAGAAATGTTTGTTTTAAATCATTTGGAAAAATTCAGAAAATTAATATTGATTTATATGTATTAATAGTCAAACTTAGGTGGAAGAGAGAATATCTAACCTATTCAACAACAATTTATTTATTTTTTACCAGAAATAATATGACGTCCACCCAGATACTGCAAAGAGGAATATTAAAGGGTTAGGAAGCCCTACCATCAAGAAACTTAGTGCACACTACTAGTAAAGGATTTTTTTTTTAAGTAAATTTCTCTCCCACTTATCTTCTTTGTAATGTCCTCTCTTGAAAGGCAATGAAACTCCTACCTACAACCCTAGCTACTCAGGAGCCTGAGCTCTGGAGGATCATAATTCAAAGCCAGCCCCGGCAGAAAAGTCTGAGAGACTCCATCTCAAGAAAACAACAACAAAACAAAACCAAAAACCAACAGTGAAAAGCCAACTTGGAAGCTTGGCTCCAGTGGTGGAGCACTAGCCAAGCAAGAAATATGAGCAAGCTCCAGGACTTGAGTTCAAGTCCCAGTAGAAAACAACAGAAGCAGAAAGCTCTTCTCTTTAAAGCACAAGCTTTTCTTATTGTTTTCCCATATTTTTCCAGAGATAGTTTATGACAATATAATATATAACCCCTTAAAACACAAATTACAGCTTATATAGTTTTTAACTTAAAAATGACTACTTAGGCCTAAGTCCTATTCAACTATAAATAGCTTAACAAATCTCTTCAGCTTTTTAGTTATTAAATATAAGACTTAGATCTCTCTCAGCCTCTCTGTCCCTGTTTCTCTGTCTCTGTCTGTGTGCACTGGGGTTTGAACTCAGGGCCTTGAGCTTACTCATCTTGCTTTCAGAACTGGCATTTTATCACCTGAGCTGCACTTCCAGCCTCACATTTTGCCAGTTATTGGGGAGTTGGAGTATAGTGTACTTTTCTGCTTGGGCTGGCCTTGAACTACTATCCTCTGGATTTCAACTTCCTGTGTAGCTAGTATTAAAGTTATGAGACTTTGACATGTGCTTAGCTTTTTCTTGTGTCTCATCTGGTTCTAGTATTCAAAGTTTCTTAGGTACTTACTAGAGAGTTGAACTTGTTCATCCATTCCAGAAATATGTGGTAATATTTGCTAGTGTAAGAACCGGGACTTAATTCTACTTTGGGAGACTAATGAGATAAATTATTGAGCCCTACTTGTAATGATTTTCTTCAATAATAAGTTAGCATGCTTGGCCTTTCATGTTTTCATTGATGCTGTAAGTCTGTTGGATTATACTTAACAATCTTTTTAAAAATTATATATTTTTATTGTAAAGGTGATGTACAGAGGGGTTAGAGTTACATAAGTCAGGTAATGAGCACATTCACATTCCTTTTTCTTGTTTTCTCCCTCCAAACTCCCCTCCTTCACAAGTTGTATAGTTCATTTTTAACGTATGTCTAGTGAGTATCACTGCTGATTTGTTCACCCTTTGTCTCACCATTTCTGTGCTTCCCTTACCCTCCCCAAACAGATAAACTTACATACAAGACAAAAGGTACAGAAATAAAAAACATTGACAAAGGAGAAAGAAAACCCCCGCGAACAAAACCTTTTGTTTTCCTATCTTGGAGTTCATTTTGGTAAACATCATTTTATATAATCATATGCACGTAAGAATTGAGCCTTTGATCTCTATTAAGAATATCTTCCTTTGGTCTTTCTGTGTGAATGTTTAGAGTCCTGTTTATAATTTATCATGCCAAGTGCTTTTTGAAACCACCCATTGTGTATACTTATAGATTTCTAGGCACATTCTAATAATCTTCAAATCAGGACAATCTAGAGAAATACTGGAAAACTGGAAGGAGGAAAAAATGTCTGGAAGACTAGTTAAATAACAAAAAGACTCAGTGGGATCTCTGTTTCCCTACCATTATTTCCTTGGCCTTTCTCTTCTGTAAAACCACTTTCTTAGGTCTGCCATCTGCCATTTCTCTGGCTTTTTATTTAAATCAGCTTTGTTGAGTTTTAACCTGAATATTTATGTAGGGGCTCTGGTTAGAATTTACCGCTTGACTTATCCCTACTAATTTCCCTCCTGTCCCTCGGGATGTTTTTGGTGGTCAAAGTGGTGTGGTGGTTCTTTCAAATCACTCAAAAGAACATCAGATGTGCATAACATTATACAAACACCTCGAAGGGAAGAAGGAGCCTTGGAATTCCTGCTAGGAAGAAATGGCGGTGGTAGGTTTCCTTGTTGCTCCACTTTTTCTGGTGATGAAGAACACAATAATATAGTGAATCACCCCTTGATATGTTTCTTGTTTTTTTTTTTTTTTTTTTTTTTTTTTGCCAGTCCTGGGCCTTGGACTCAGGGCCTGAGCACTGTCCCTGGCTTCTTCCCGCTCAAGGCAAGCACTCTGCCACTTGAGTCACAGCGCCACTTCTGGCCATTTTCTGTATATGTGGTGCTGGGGAATCGAACCCTGGGCTTCAAGTATACAGAGGCAAACGCTCTTGCCACTAGGCCATATCCCCAACCCATGTTTCTTGATTTTGATTTATTTTGACAGCCAGTGTGTGTGTGTGTGTGTGTGTGTGTGTGTGTGTGTGTGTGTGTGTGTGTGTGTGTGTGTGTACATGAAGATGAGCCTACCTAGTGTGTGATGTGTCTTTACTAGTCAGGCTGACTTAGTGATGGTATATATTTTATAAGAAATATATTTAGAAGACAAAAGACTTGAGTTTTAGTTCTGCCAGTCTCCTTGCCTATAACCTTGATCAAGTCACTCTTCTTTATCCAGCCTCCATTTTCTCACTTATACAACAGAAATTAGAATCTCTGCCTACAATCAGAGCTGTTCAAATATACCAATCATAATACGATTTCTTTGTAAGCTGGAAAGCGCTATTTAAATTTAAGTTATTATTAATGGCGCACAACCAAAAGGACAAATCAAAACCAACTGAAATGTCAAACTTTCAAAGGAGGTAACTCGCCAAAATAAATGTGAGGTTAACTACAATAATGATAAACCTAACATGAATAAAACAATAATGGCCATTAAGCGTTCTTGTTAAAAATGACAAAAAGAAAAAAAATCTAGCTGACTTAAGGCTGTCATTCATTCTTGTGCAAGAGTTGCCAATCCTAATCATTTTCAATAACATTAAATGGTTCCCAATATTTGGTCAGGGTTGCCTAAGTTTTGGTTTCCTCATGTGACCTATAATGTATATACTGGAATAATGTGATATATGTTATTTTAGACACTCCTAAGCATTCAGTTCATACATTTATCCTCATGAGATTTTTGGCTTGCTAGCCAAAAGAATGTTTAAATATTTAAACCTTCAATCCTTGTCCTAAGTCCAACTTTCTCAAACACGTAGGTCTAACACCACATGTCTGCATATGTATCTATGTGTCCATGTGTGGGGTGGTGATATAAACCTCACTCATTTGTTCCTGGGTCATGATCCTCTGGGCCACTTATGTGCCCTAACACAGGATTTGTAGTTTTTCAATAGTCCTAGATTTACCACCCATGGAGAAAGGCAAAGATGAGTACATTTATCTTACAGTATTCACCAGAATTGCCTTCTGAGCTTTTCCATGCCTCTCAAAGTAAATGTTCTCTTGATGGCATGCCATTCATCAGAATTTAGGTCCAAAATCCAGACTCGAACTCAGTATCTGATGCTTTCACTCATTGGCTTAGTGCTCCCTGGATGGAGTCAGGCCTCCAACCCTCATTCAGTATTTATTGAGCAGCTACAAATTGTTTTCCTGGGTATAGGAGATACAGTGATCCATTAGAAAGAAGGAATCCCATTCTAGTGTAGAGAGACAGGTGAAAAGTGAAAAATACACTTAATGATTTCAGACTTGAGTGCTATGAAGAAAGCAAAGCAGATTATTTTTTTCAGATTTCTATAACAAAAATACCATACAATGTGTAGCTGTTTGTCAAGGATATCCTACAAAGTACTCAAGACTCACTGTCTTAAACAACAGAAATTTATTGCTCACAGTCCTGGAAGGTAAGCAGTCCAAGGTCAAGGTTTCAAAAAGTCTATAATTAAACTTTGTCTATCCTCATTTTCACTTATTATTCATCATATTCCTTTTTTCTTATGGATTATTATTATTGTTATTATTATTTGATTATTCTCCAAATGTTACTTTACTGTAATAGTTCTAAATCTGCCATTACAAAGTATTTCAGACTGAGTTGAAAAACAGACATTTCTTTTCCCATAGTAAAGGGGAAAATAGAAGTTAGAAGTTCAAGGTCGTGACTTTAACAGGTGGGATCTCTTTTTGGGTTGTAGATGGCTTCCTTCTCCTTGTGTCCTTACATGACCTTTCCTTTGTGCGTCTTTTCTTATATGCCTGTCACATAGGTTACATTGATGGCATTATTTTAACTCTGTTTCTGCCAGAAAGACTTCATATCTAAACATAGTCACATTCTGGGATACCAGGGGTTAAAATTTAAGTATATGGCATTTTGTTATAATTGTTGAATGGAGGTTTCCACTCAGGACCATGTACTTGCTAGGTAGATGATTACCACTTGAGCCACACTCTGATCCTTTTTTGCTCTGAGTCTTGCTGTTATGCATGGGATGTCCGGGACTTTTCACCATTATTTAGCCTTCTCAAATAGCTGAGATGGCAGGTGGGTATCATCACACCTAAAACTGCAGTCCTTTTGGTTTCGACTTTCCAAGTAGCTAGGATTACAGGCATGAGCCATTAACCCCACCCAACAAATGGATTTTGAGGGTGGAAAACTTCATAATACCCATCTTTCTCTATCCTAACTCATTTTGTACCTCTTATGTGATGCCTTCTCCACCTTTACAATTGCAATTATTCTCCTCCTCCTACTAAAAGTTTACCATGAATGAAACATTTTTTCTTCTCATTGGTTCATTTCCCCCATTAGACAACATGACTGTGAGCTTTATGAGGACAAGGAAAATGTGTGCAATCCTTTTGACTTCTCAGTTTTTATTGATGAACCCTTACAAGCAAAACTCTCATGATGATGGATAGAGGTTTTCAAAACCATTAACCCTCTGTTGATATTAATATAAATTTAACTATTTCAAAAATAATGAAAGCAAAAAGGGATGGGGCTTTGGCATAAAGGAGTAGAGTACCTGTCTAGGAAGGGTGAAATCCTGAGTTCAAACCCCAGTACAATATAACTGAAGTTTTATTTAGGTCTAACTCCCTAAGAATGAAATGAATGAATAAATGAATGTAAACATAAATATATAGGATGCTGGATGTTATACAGAAAAATAAAGCACAGGAGGGTGGGGAAGTGTGGAAGTAGTGGCTATCATTCATTGAGATGACTGTCTTGGAAACTCATTTTTAGTAGGAACTGAGCCTTGAGTGTCTCTGGATGGAAAGATAGACGTAATTCCAAATAATAGAGGGTAGAGGTACTTGTCCTTTGAGGAAATCCAGAGCAGCTTAAGTGTGAGCAGCATCTATTTCTCTTTGAGGAGGCTCACAGGAAAGAAAAGAGATTCCACATTTCATATGACACAGTTGCTCATGCACACTGGAAGTATCCCAGTTCGAAGTCACCGGGGCTTCTTGAGACTCTCATTTCAACAAGGTATATATGGTGGTACATATATTTAATCCTAACTACCAGAGAAGCTGAAGGTAGAGGATCAGAGTCTGATACCAGCAGAGACCATGAGACCCTGTCCAAAAAATAATGAAAGCATGAAAGAGTTGGGGATGTGACTCAAGTGGTAAAGCCGAGCAAGTTTCAGGTCCTGAGTTCAAACCCAAGTACTACTATAAACCCAAACAAAACACATTCCAGCTGCTTGCCTGAACAAATGTATTGCAAACTCTCTACTTTCTCTTCTCCACATTGAAATTTTCTGAAATCTGAATCCTTTTTTAGGGACAGATGATCTTTGGGTAGCTAAAAGAAATAGTCAATGCCATGTTCAGATTGGTGTTGGACAAAATCAGTCTGTGTATATGAGAAAACAGGAACCTGAGAATTGCTAGGGCAAGGAGAGGCAATGGACATACAAGTTATAATAACCTTAACTACATTTTTGAGCACTTGCTTTCAGTTTACATTTTGGATTCACCCCAAATATATTAAAACATTAATCCTATGTATTCAGTTGTTGTACCTTTTTGATATTGAAGTATTTTAATTAATATCCCCATTCCTGAAATGATAAAATTGATCAGTTTTATGAAATTCAAGATTATATGTTTATCAATGTTATATTTCAAGTCAGAAGCTTAAAATTTCCATTTGATTACTTTTAGGAAAGAAGCCAGCATCCAGTATGTAAGCTAACGAGTTCCTACTTCATTTTAAAGGCATAGACAGTCTAACTGCATCCTCCTTTTTCTCTATTTCATCCTCCAATGTTAAGACTTTTTTTCTTGGTTTAAGTAAATAAATTTTCCATTATATAGAACAATATCTTAGGTTAGATCCCATAGTCTTTACTCTTAGCACTAATTTTTCATGAAGTTAGAAAGCCAGAGCCTACCAGATGCTGGTCAATCAATCCAATGGAGATTATGGGCAAGACCACCCAATAAACATCATTGGTTCTAGGCTATCTTCTCACTTCAACTTTTCAGTACTATAAGTGTAAAATTGAGTTTGAATTACATCCATCACTGATGACCCTAAATTCTACTGTTATTAAGAGTAGCCAACCACCTAATATCTATATGCAGAATATGATGACCTTGTGGAACCTACAGAATTTGAAAAAAAGATTAGGGTTTGTCCCCAGCTCTAGACATGGGCCACACACACACCCCTGAGATGAATGGTCAATCATCACATTCCAGGAGCTTTCCACAGGAGATTTCACAACATTCTCAGTAACCAACTGCAGTATGTCATAGATTCCCTAACATCAAATCTGAATGTCTTCTTCTGCTGAACTTCAAGCTTATTTCTCCTTTTTTCCATTCTCAAAGGATGTGGGAACCATCTGGAGAACATTTGTCTTAAAATAATAGCTCACATATTTGAAGCCTGCAATTAACTCCTTTTGTTTCTCTAACTGGAATACTGTCAGATGCTAAGTAACTTATAAAACACCCGAGAGAATCTTTAAGAGAGAATATTATAAAGTGTATTTTTTTCCTTTCATAACATGAAAGCATCATTGTTTTCAGAGCATAGAGTACTTAAGATCCAGTACTGATCTTAGCTAGTCACCTGTCTGGGGGGAGGGGACATTTCCTTCATTTGCACATTTCACCATTAAATGAACTTATGAGTTTAGGTGCACAAGCTTTTTGATGTCAGTAAATTAGACAAATTTTATGTTTCCCATTACTTTTCAATACTTACATCCCCCTTCTTACAGTTGGGGATATGATAAGGAGAGTTTGTTCAACCTCTCTGTAAATATTCTTTGGGTAAGAAAGACTGCATTTTGCCAGACATCAAAAGAAAAGCTTAAATAAGAAACCAAATTTAGAGACAAGGGGACATGATACACGACTATTTTGAAATGAAAGAGAGAGTAAAAATGAGAAGCTCACTGAGAAATCTTTTAAAAGTGGCCAGAAATGATCATATCTTCCAAAATTCTTGCAGAGTCACAGCAAGTATTTACTCTGCCTAGGATGAAGGGTTGATAAGAGAATACTAAGGATGTGTCTTGGGAATAGGAAACAGGTGGTGCATAGGCCAGGCATAGTGATGTTTCACAAGCTATAATTTTGAATATTCTAGGAAAAATTGAAGATCTAAAATCTAGAACCAGTTCTATAGTAAGGTGATGATGATAAGGGCTTGCCAAGAATAAGGTCATGGTCATTCCATGGGAACGCCTGGGCCTGAGAAGCACAGACAGACAAATTCTTTCCTAGTGCCTCACAAAGGACTGTGGAACATTGTGATGCTCACATGTACCTGTTTCTTCTTCACACTAGTATAGTTTGCATAAACACCACAAAACTGAGTACAAGTGTTTTGAGGCCTTCTCAAGGATGAATGTAAAGGGAAACTTCAACCAACACACAATTATACTACAGATTCTAAAGACATTTAACATAATTGTGATGCGTTAGGCAAAATAGATATTGTGTAGAATATTTCTGCTCCATTTCTGGGTCAGGTCTGTGCAATTGCATGTGAATTTCAGCCAAGTAGAACTCAACAGTGTATCTTACATAGTTGTACAAAGGGGTTTCAATTCAACCTGTCTGTGTGTAAGTACAATGCTGTGTGATCAATGCCATCCTTTTAGATAATTCATTTTTGCACAGCACCCAACCCAAGAAGGTTAAGAGTTTAAGTAAAACTTACATGAGTTATTATTAGAAGTCTTGATGGGACTTTTTTTTTGGCCAGTCCTGGGGCTTGGACTGTCCCTGAGCACTGTCCCTGGCCTCTTCTTGCTCAAGGCTAGGACTCTGCCACTTGAGCCACCGCGCCTCCAGGCCGTTTTCTGTATATGTGGTGCTGGGGAATTGAACCCAGGGCCTCATGTATACGAGGCAAGCACTCTTGCCACTAGACCATATCCCCAGCCCCTTGATGGGACTTTTGAAAACTGAGAAATTTGAACTCCAGGGTACAGTGGGCTTAGTTCCCAGTTAGCATGAACACTTCCTGGAAGCGGTGGGGCGGGGTCGGGGGGTGGGGGGTGGGGGGGTGGACTTAGGAAAAATGACTGTTTCCACCCCATTGATTTCTAAGGATACTGATAAACAGCACAGGAAGTTTCCTTTTCTCTGCTTCATTCTGTGGCAGGGTGTATGTACTCTATCAGTGTATTTAGAAGATTAAGTGAACCAGTCAACTTCCTGTTCTCTCATTCTCTTTTAATGAGCTGCCTATTATGGCAATAGATGTTCACTTTGGTATTTTTATGGGAAGATGTGAAATAAACAAAATTTCCTCATACCAAGGAACAAATCCTAGCCTAATCTCTCTCTTTATAATATTAAAATATTTATTAACTGAATCACTCTGTGCATATGTTCATCCTGTGAATTTAGAAGGAGAAGGCAGAAGGCACTGAACAGCCATTTTTTTTTTTACTTTTTTTTTCCACTTTGGTGCTGGCTATTTGGAGATTCGTTAACATTTTCAGTCATATAATCCTAAGTGACTTGATACTAAAACCGAAGCCCTTCAACTTTTTGTTGCATATGCAGAGCACATTAAATCCAATAAAAATAATATGTCGGTTTCTTCCAAAAGGATCTCTTCTTTTCCTCTACCCACCTCCACAGACAAAACTAACTTCTACTTAGAATAGCAAAAGTACTAAATTTGCAATATTTAGCCCCAGCAATTTCTAAATTATAAAAGAGCTAGAAAATTCAACAATTTCTTGGTCAGTGAAAAAAAATATATATTTTGGTTGTTGTTGCATGGTTCATGGATAGCAGAAATCATTCCACAGGACTGGTCCTAACAATGAATTTAAATTAAACAAAAATTAGATCTCAAGCTGGGGCTAAGCCTAAAACACCAAATTGTGATAAATTATCAGCCACAGAGAGGGTGGTGTCTAAAGTCGACCATTTTTCAACCACAGCTCCTTCTAGATAATTAGCCTACGTGGTAACATCCTGCCCTTTGAACATAGGCAAAGCATGGAATACAACCAAACCACAGCTATCTTGGTATTGGAAGTTCCATTTATTTAAGGGGTGGAATTTATTTTGAGGGAGAGAAAGATGGATTTGCTGTTTGGTAGGAAAAATCATAAGGTTTTCACAGTTAATCCACTGAACATTTTTCAAACAAAATGCAAGTGGAGAAAAAAAAGGACAGAAAATTATGTAAAAGGTCTTGAGGTTACTTAAGTTAATAAGGCTGGAAGTGTGTAAGAACTTTTATTTATGAGTAAAACCTATTGCAAAGCACAAGAATTCACAAAAAATATGGAATTCTGGCAATAAACACATTGCACAAATGTGATTTCGTGGATTTGATATGAGACTAGTACACTGAATTGGAGATGGAAAACTCCTACTCTTTGGTGATATCCTTGTATTACTTTCAAGGTCTCTTCTTACTAATGATAAAGAGAATGAATTAGATCAGCAGTTGGAAGCCCAGTGCATGGAGGGCGTGGCCAGGAGTTGAGTGAATGAGTAGAGTGTGTTGAGTGAATGAGTAGAGTTTGTTGGGACATTCATCCCATCCTGCAGTCTGTGAATCACTCTTTCCCTGAAGACTTACTTGGAACTGTTCATTTCTTCCCCATAGGTCATGAAAATGTACACTTAGCTTAATCAGTTCTTCTAGTTTATCAAGAGAAGACAGAAATCAGAACACACCATGAAATCTCTTCATTTAAAGATTTTATATCAAAAGTTTGTTTTTTTAAAACATTATCTGAAAGAGATTCCAATTACCTTTCCTCCTGCACCACCCCCCTCCAAAAAAAGAAAAAAAGAAAAGAAAAAGATAAATCCCTCTGTGAGCCAGGTCCAGCCTTTAGGCTGCTGGGTATCTTTTGTACTAGGTACATTTGTATCTAGCATCTCATTGTGAAATGCTATTTGGGGGATTTCTGAAGTCATGTATTTGTTTAAAAATGTTAAGTTCTGGCTTTGTTTCTTTCCATTGTTAGTGAGTTAATCTAATACAAAATTTGGTAATCTTCTAGTTTTAGGTAGTATGCTTGTGGTCAGAGATATACAAAAATAAATGAAAATGAAAGAATGATCTATTCTTAAGAAGTTTATAGTCAAGAGTTGAAATCAGATCTCCATTTACTGTAAGTGCTTTAATAAAGGCAGAATAGATTTGGGATGGCTGAGATTGATCAGAAGTAAAGCCCTTGGGGACAGTATCAGAAATAATAGAAGAAGATAAATGGAAATTGTTCAACAGAAGAATGAAAAAATGGAGGGTAATTCTTTCCCTTCTTTTACATATGGCTGCCTTTGCAGGCATTGGGTGCTTAAAGAATAGCATTATAGCACAATAGCGGTTTAGTAAGGCAACTTCGTGTTAAACTGCCTGACTAAACACATCACTACCATTGGTGTGACTTTTTAGGAAAGTTACTTCATCTATTTGTGCCTTGATTTCTTTACAATACATTGAGAATGATGATGATATGACCACAACAGTGTTATGTATTAGTTGAAGAAAAACAAGTGCAGAAGGAAGAAGGAAGCAGAGAAATGAGAGGAGGGGAGATGGGAAATTTTGAATGCAAATTCAAATTCTATAGCTTTCTTGCAGTCTTATTTTGAAGAATTGGAAAGGTAATACATTTTGTTTTCACTCCACTCCAGACTATTATAAAAATCAGACTGACCAATTATTTGCTCCTTGGCTGATCATCCAAAGAAAGGCAAGGTAAAGATCTTAATAAATAGTTAATAAATATTGCATTTGCTTCTGCTTCTCTCTCAGATTGACACGTGTAATCACTAGTCACTATCTGGATTTCTTCCCTGCTTCCCTTACTTCAGAAAACTGGCTCTGTAGCCTTCTTTATACTGACTACAAAGAGCTTTGGCTTTGAAATTCAGAGAACAGAAGACATTTGTACAAGGTGACAGTGGTGCATTGGCCTTGTTAAAGTGACTACAGAATTTGGACTGTACTTTACTGCTAGAGGGAGTAAAATCCACAAATAATAATAGCTATATACATTTTTTGGTCAGGACAAAAATCAGGCCACAGCTTTTTTTTTTAGACGCTTGTTCTTTCAATTCTCCTTTTTAATATTCAATAATGGTAGTGTTGTTAAAGTAAATGCTTATTGTTTATAATATTTCATAAGGTGTATTTCAGACATTCACTCCCCACCCATAGACCTCTGCTTAATTCCAAAACATATTGAGGTGTTTTTTTTTATATTGAAGGTTCTTATTTTTGTTCAAAAGCACTTTAAAATACAATAGCTGCATTGCAATGGATAGTTTACAGTACGTTATTACATATTAAATTTTTTATCTTCTACTATTTGAATGCAGAATCTTCTTAAATACATACGCTTTTCTCTCTTCAACTCCATGCTATAAAAACCAGTGCCATATTGTGTCTTGCAACTGAAAAAATACAAACTCAGATTCACACACATTTCTTTTATACATGGTGTAAACTAGTAATCTCAAACCCCCAAAGTATCAAATAAATCCAGAAGTCTATTTAGCAATAAGCCTTTGTTTAACTACAAAATGTTAATCCCCCCCAAATGAAAGCAAACTTGCAATTCATCTTGAAAAATAAATTATTGATAAAAAGTTACAGGAGCTCTTTATGTGAAGCATTGTCCCTATAAGAGCTCTCAGTGTCTGGAGGAAAATGATCAGGACTTTATCTTTGGGAATTCTCTTGGGACTAAGTTCATGGTACTAAGTTCTTGGTACTCCCTTATTAACTAAGTATATAAATGGGGCCCTTTTTACCCTCTGACAATTTCTGTAAGTATATTAGTTCTCAGGTGTGATGGCTCAGAGAGCACTAGGGTTGCTCAACACTGGATTGACAGTACTCTTCCTTTTGCCTACCATTTTCATTCTCATTCTTTTCATTTTATGTTCTGGCATCTACTGCCAGCTCATCCTTCCCTAGCAATTAACTAGTAAAGGGTATAGATCCCAATGAACACAGACGGACTTTCAGATAGGAGAAGTATTGGAGCTCAGAGATAATTTTTCATTCATTTGCAGGATGTTTGTGTAAGGTTTTCTTGAGAAACATAATAGATTTGGTTTGGAGTGAATGTCAGTATCATTAGACTTTTTTCTTTAAATCCTCAGTCTGATTTCCATTTAAGGACTTCTTTCTCTACAGAAGCAAGCTCAGAGATTGTCCTTTTCTTGTTTGTAAAATGAAAAGTATTGGATCAAGTGTTGACTAATGTCATTTACAGGTCTACAGAGTCACTGTCCTATTCATCCTCATCATTTTTATTCTCTTTTAATAAGAACAGATACTCAAAAGAATCAGATAATAAGTTGTGATATTGAGCATCAACATAAAACTGGATGTGTTGAGATGGGGGAAAAAGATAGACATATTGTTTCATATTTATGTGAACTATTCAACAACACATTGCCAAGTTTCATGATTCTTTTCCCAATGATTGTCTATTTTGGGGGCCATATCTTTGCCATGAATTTCTGCCTCCCTGCTGTGGAATCCAGCCAAAGATGCATTATTGACCACCTGCTCACTCTCTTACACAAGATGACTCTCCAGACTTATTTTCTTTGCTCTCTCTTCCTGCTGGTTTATGGCTTTCCCTTATGTAGCAATAAAACTCTTGGAGAGTCCTCTTAGGGATGAATTAATGCCACTTAAGTATATTTCCGTTAGCTGCCCTTTGATGGTTCTGTTTAAAAATAAAGAAAGAGTTGGGGCAACTTGGTTCTTATTGAAATTTTCCTTCCCTTAGCTTTAAAGTTAGCACTCCTCAGAAACACTCACTTATACTCCAAGAGAGCTTTGTTAACATTGAAAAAATGTCTGGGAAATATTGTCAGAAGACAAACTCAACATCTTTTAGCAATTTTTTTTCCCATTGGAAAGGTATTTACATTACAAGGAGACCCAGCTCTGCCTGTGTAAGCTTTTCTTGTAGTCCTCTAAATTCCAGAAAGAGTGTCTGAATCCCAGTAGAGCAGAATGCCATCCTGTTCTCCACCCTAATAGCAAACAGATTAAGGATCTATTGTCATGATCTTATTTCTGCAATCCAGTTTTACTTCCACCCCAAATTTATATTTTATTAATTCCTATGATTATTATATTTAATGTTTCCTCTGGGACAGAATGTCCTGTAGAGTTGTTTCTTTTCATACTCGTAGCCCTGAGAGCTGGAAGAGGAGTGTCTGTTCCTAGCCTTCAACTGAGTAGCCATCAACTGAGTAGGAGTCATCCTGCTTCCTTAGGCTTATAACTTCTCTGAATATAGTACAATAGATGTAATGGAGAGTCAACTGTCATAGACATTGTCACTGGAATAGCTAATTTTCATTTGTTCTTTATGTGTTTGCTTCCAAAGTAAAGCCAACCAATGGACATGCAGTGATGATTAGGAATGATTACTCATTCCACTGAGCTCATTGCCATGCATCATTTTAGTTTTCTTTTTTGTCTTATTCAACAAACATGTTTTTTGAACTGATGTGTCAGGAACTATGGTGGATTTGAGAGCAATTAAGATGTAATTTTTTCAGTGGAACTAAAAAAAAGACAAGTGTGTATGAAAATGCAAGGAAGTCTGTCTTGCCTGTTTTCCTTATCACTTGTTTTTATCCCCCCACCTTTTCTCTTTTTAATGCTTTTTCTCTTTCATTTGCCTTTCCTTTGTCTAAGTTTAACTTCTTTGCTCTTTTCAAGATTTCAGATTCCTTTCCTCATACCGTCTCATCAATCCAGATGAGATAAGCCAGAATAAAGACTAATGTCCTTCAAAGGCCATCGTGGGGTGCATGAATACAAAATTAACTTTGTTTTTCTCTGGATTCAATGGCAGGCTTCTTTTAATCAAGGGAGGACATGCCAATGTGGCATGATTAATGGTGGCGCTAAAAAGCACCCATCCCTAGTTGGAGCAAAGATGCTTTATCATAGGTCTGCTGTCTAGAAAAATCTGTTAACATCCCATCGTCTTGGAAAGTTAATATAGCTCAAAGATGGGTAGAATTGATTATTGATATATAATGGAGAAAAGAGTCTAAAGAACTGAAACTCAGGGCATTTGTGAATATTTGGCATGGTATGGACTCAGAGGTCTGAGATGGATGCCCTATCTGGAAAGAGGAGGAAAGTAATGTGAAGGTACAAAATAACAGGAGAGATGAGATATGAAATGAAAGCAAGAAGCCTTGTCTTCTCCAAAGACATTGTAGCAGGTCCTAGGGAGAAGAACAAATCATGAAGGCATGATTCATGTGTGCCTATTGTAGTTCACCAAGAGGGAAGAGTTTGCATATTCCAGAGGGATCCCTGTCTGTATGCTTGTCTCCTTGAACAGGATTTGCCCTCTTGGAAAGCTCCATGGAAACTAACTACAGTCAATCTTTAAACTTGTACCTGGGATGAACAGGTCTGGTCATTGCTAAGACTTGGACAGATTTCTGTCTTCGCATGTTGCTGTGCGGGAATGTTGCTTCCAACACATGAACGTGAAAGGGGTGAATCCTGCCACTACATGCCCTATATATATTGCTAGAGTTGCAAGACTTGAACTCCATTTTGCAGGCAGGGGAGAAACTGATTCTCCCTTCAGCCACAGTTGATGAATGGTTAGGAGAGCAGTAGAGCCAAAGTCCTGCCACATCATATTGCAATTTTATCTCAGTCAGTCTCTGGTCACACCAGGGTGATAGCTGATGTTTCTTTAATCAGACAGTTTAAATGCCTTCCATTCCAAGGGGCAGGAGCCCTCTCCCAGAGCCTGACTTCCAGGCCTGAGAGATCTTTGTATACAGTCCTAGCCTACAATATGCCAAGGATAACAGAGACCCACGCAGCCACTACTTCTCTCTATATAAATTTTCCCTAATAAACACTGCTTGGCTATTTTCCTTTGTTTGCATAACAGCCTCCAGTTCATCCCAACAGCATCCTATTTAGAACTGGAGTTCTAAAGTAAGAAGAACAAGAGAAATGCATTTTTTCCATTCATTAATTAGTCCACTGATCCATTCATTCAACGCTAGGCAGTACCTAGCAAGTGCCAGGTATTGGAGAGACAGCAGTGAGTGGAGATTGAGGTCCTTGTCCTGGAATGACTCAGTGCAGAGTTGCATCAGTTTTCATCTTTGTGAAATTAGTAACAGGGAAATATTCAGCTCCTGATCGTGTATGTGCTGGGCTGACCAACTCACTTAGATGATAATTGCCAGCGTTTTTACAATCCCATGCTGGCTTGCCTCCACCTCCCAGCATGTGATTAGGTTCCTTCTGAACTCTAGTCCTTGATGTGAATCCATGAAAAACAAACTTATTCTTAATATCAGGCTGAACAAGACTTACAAAGAATGCAAATAGAAGACATTTTGAATTATACATAAATAACTTGAATTGCCTTGATGCCTATCTGGCCTTATACAGGAGCACATGGGAAAAATAAAATAACAAGTCATTCATGTTAACTTTGAGAAGGCAAAGAATCACTAAGTCTATATGTTATTTGGAATGTCATGATAGTCTGGATTTTTAAGAACACTATAATACATTCTTACTGATGAACTCTACTCGTTCTAATTTTTAATGAGAGCAAACAACACCTCTAAAGAAAATTTCTTTTTAATAAAATACATATGTATGTATCTATTATTTTACTAATGTCTAGCTATAGATATCAACGTAGGCTAGTGGCACAGGGACACAGGGTTCTTTCATTCTGAGTTTTGGTGAATATGGAAATGGATATTTTCAGCATTTGATAAAAGATTGAGCACAGAAATATAATTTATATAAAGTATTATAGAAAATGCTTGACAAAACTATAGAATGATGAATGGATGACACCATGGGTGGCAATCGTTTTTGGATACAATTCTGAGTTTTGTGAGTGTGCATGCATGTATGTATGCACTTTGAGGTGAGAATAACTCCTGTTTTCTTTCCACTTAGACTACCTTTAGTTATTATTTTTGCATCCCTTAGGATTTAGTTCAACACTTGGCACATAGTAGTTGCTGAATGCATGTTACTGAGTAAATGGATAAGTTTGTAGGCAATACAAACAGATGTCTTTGAAAAGAGGCTATGTAATTTTGACATTGATTGGCTAGATGGCTACCCTAAAATATGACACTTTGGACTTTCTCCTGTCTTTCATCATGAACTGGCCTTAAACAAATTCTCTCCTGAAAACAGGCCAGCAAACACTTTCTAGAGTAGCCCTGTATTATATCCGAAATGACAAGCAAAATCTGAGTAAGCTAATGACTATTACAGATCATACATTTTGTCTTACAATCATACTTCTCCGTGATTGTTCATAAAAATATATAGCTGTCCTTAGTTTGGAGTTCTCCATTTATTAAAGCTATATAACATATTATTACTTTTAACTTAATGAAATAAATTCTATGCTTTTAAAAAATTAACCTGTCTTTCATTATAGGAGTCTCAGCATGCACCTTTCAACAGGTAAGGAAAAGGTAGTATTTTCGCTCCCATTTAGCATATAATACAGCAGCACACCAACATCTTGAATGCTAGTCTCTAGAAAGCTACAGTACCATGACATCAGCCATCCAAAGTCACTGTTTACTCATTTGGTCAATAGCACATGAATAAACAGCAGGTGGTCAAGGAGGCAGATAGCTAAATGTCTGCCCTTACGAAGAACCTGAATGAAGCCTTGTCAATCTTTTTCCTGACTGAATGATGACAACCACATCAGGAATTAGACCTGTGGTTCTGGTCTTCATGAAAATGCTAGAAGAACAGAATATGGACTGACATTTGTTGAATACCCAACAGGTGCTAGGCACTATGTCAGGTGCTAGATATATATAATCTTATTTAATTGTGATCATATGTATGGGAAAAATGATTACCTTTTGTAAACAGATGGGGAACTGGGAACTCAGAATATTGCTTACCAACTTTACATAGCTGATATTGACAGAACTAAGATTTCAACTTTTTTCTCTGAATTCAAAGCAACCAGAAAACAACAAAATCTTCTCCTGTATAATTCATATAGGTGAACAAAATGTTCAAGTAAGATGATTGTTTAAAATTCATGCATGGAAGTCAATATCTCAGTGTAGTGGTAAAACTTAGAATGAAGTTTGGACAGAATGTGGCCCTCCGGGAGGAAGATCTAGGGTCCAGTGTTGTCTGAGGACAGCAGCAGGCTAGACTGACACTAACAGCTTCTAGTAAGGACTCAGCAGGACACAGTTTCCTTAGAATTTTGACTGGTAGGATGGTAAATGGGATCTAAATGAGAACAATTTATAAAACAATCTTTACCTTTCCTGGTCTATGTGATGATGAGAGAGCTTTAGCTCTCTGCACCTCCCATTCTTCTGTAAAATCGTGTGTTCTAATAATACATATAACACTTGGTGTAGTAAGGAGTAAAATGAGATTTCTTTTCATAGACAGTGCTCTGAAGCATGCCTGGCAGATAGTGTTTCATAAACACTAGCTCTATCATTGCACACGACACCTGAAGGATCTATTCTTTCATCACCATGTTATATGCTGTGAATCTCATGTGGTCATTCCAGTATGCAGACCAGATGGTTTGGTACTTAATTGTGAGAAGAACTGCACCAAGAAAAATTTCTTAGTATGCCTTAGCTTTCAAGTTTGGCTTAATGGGATGCCCATGGGTACTAATGTGAGAACTTTTTGGCTAAAAGCATTTATTTTGTCCTTATATTTATACTAGTAAGTTATCTTTTCTTCTTCTTGTCAGCTGTGGGGCTTCAGCTCTGGGCCTCGACACTGTCCCTGAGCTCTTCAGCTCAACCACTTAGAGCCACAGTGCTACTTCCGGTTTTCTGGTGGTTAATTGGAGATAAGAGTTTCACAGGCTTTCCTGCCCAGGCTGGCTTTCAACTGCAACCCTCAGATCTCAGTCTCCTGAGTAGCTAGGATTACAGGAGTGAGCCATCAGTATCCAGCATAATAAGTTATCTTAATGTCATTAATTATTATTTCATTTTGAGTTTGAAATGGAAACAATTATGTGCCAAGTAATCAAAGTTTAGTTACATGCAGATGAGCTTCCATTTGGGGCAGAGGAGTTGGTACCAGGCATTGAAATCAGAGCCTAACATTTGTTAGGCAGGTGCTCTACTCCTGAGCCTTGCCTTTGGCCCTTTTTCAACTGGTTATTATTTTGAGGTAGGGTCCTGAAATTTGTCCTGTTTGTGCATTCTGTAGATGAGATGATGGGCACATGCCACTGTAGCCAAATGAAGGTTGGGATGTATGGACTTTCAGCCCAGGCTAGCCTCAAACTGCAGTATTTCTAATCTTAACCTTTTGAATCGGTAGCTAGCTGTTCCTAGTTTGTGTTTTAATGACTTGTAACAGTCTTCCTTTTTTCCCCCTTCATAATCTAAAGAAGGGGGCAACATTCTTTTCCAAGTTCCAAGAATTTAAAATATTTCTTGTAGTTTTGGTTTGTCATGCTACTTAGGATAAATATGACTTATTATCATTAGCCTTATCTCTGCTTGTCATCCTTGTATATAGAGAATTCTTGTTGTCTTTAGCACCATGCACTTTTATGTTTTTGCTCACACATGAGGTTCAGAGTCTCTGTCGCTGGATGCCTTATATTGTTGATTTCCTTCCTGTCCTTCCTTCCTTCCTTCCTTCCTTCCTTCCTTCCTTCCTTCCTTCCTTCCTTCCTTCCTTCCTTCCTTCCTTCCTTCCTTCCTTCCCTCCCTCCCTCCCTCCCTCCCTCCCTCCCTCCCTCCCTCCCTCCCTCCCTCCCTCCCTCCCTCCCTTCCTTCCTCCTTTCGTTCTATTCCTTTTTCTAGTCCTCGGGCTTGGACTGAAGGCCTGAGCACTGTCCCTGGCTTCTTTTTGCTCAAGGCTAGCACTCTACCTCTTGAGCCACAGTGCCACTTCCAGCTTTTTCTGTTTATGTGGTGCTGAGGAATTGAACCCAGGGTATTGTGCATGCTAGGCAAGCACTCTACCACTAGGCCACGTTTCCCAGCCCCTGATTTTCTTTTTGGCAATTGACTGGAATGGTGGTGATGGACTGCAATATATTTGGGTTAGAGAAAAAGATTCATTCTAATGAAATGTGATTTTATGAAAGAAACGCTCCTAATCCTCTCAAAGACTGAGACAGGTCATCATGGGTAAATGGAAAATATTTGAGGTGCTCTTTTTTCTTCCATTCTTTTCCCCTCAAATCATGTTGGGTCCACTGCTGTTACCAAGAACACTAATAAAATCTTGTTAACTTAGTTATTGCTGGTTCTGAAGAAAAGATAAATGCATGTACTTTTAAATATGGACATATGAACATTGAAAACATATTGTTGTAGATTTCTCCTGGCTAGATTTACTGAGCTCTTTGCCAAGTTTTGGGCTGGAGAACTGAAAAATGTCTTTGTGTCAAAATTAAATATTAAATAAAAAACTTGTGTCCAAACTGTCCTAGAATTGATAAAGGGTGGAGAAAATAGGTAAGAGCTCAAATCACCAGAGGACATCTCTAAAGGGAGGAGCGTTGCATTATAAGCAGTGTCATTCTCTGAGCTGTGAAATCAAACCCAGAGGGAAAATATGGTCCTGCAACCTATTTCAGCCTCAAGAGAAGCACCATTTCTGTGAAGGAATCATAACGCCACACTTGTTGTTGAGATAGATCATAAAATACAGATTCTAAGCATCCCAAAGCATTAACACTTCACATTAATGTGAAGTGTTCAGAAGATAATTTTCTTTCTTTATAGGACATCATCTTTATGCACTAAATTATGAATGTCCTGTCTAGTTATTATGGGGAATATTAGTTTTATTGTACAATTTTTTTCTGTGAAGTTTATGAACTTACTTTTTAAGGAAAGCACTCAGGGAAAAATGAGATATTATTGAAGGATGACATAACGAACCAGGAACACAGAAGTTGAGATTTCACTTCCCAGTTATTTGCTCCCAAGTTTTAAGTGCATGGATTGGATGGGCTGTTTGAGTTTCATTTCTTCCTTCCCATGTGTTCTGCTGAGAGGCAACCTGAAATGTGGGAAGAGACTGTGTGCTACAGAATCTAAGCTACCAGATTCTGATACTTGCTCTGCTTCTTGCCACTATTTTAACTTTTAGACCTTCTATTTCTCTAACCTAAAAATGAGAATAAAAATCCTTGTGACATCCGGTTTGGTAGCAACTAGCAAAAACTTAACAAAAGGTAGCTGTAATAATGAGTTCATTAGTTTTGTATTCTTGCTATTGCTGTGGTTCAAGAATGCAACAGAATATCAGCATACCTTTTAATAGCCAGTTTTAGTATGTTGGGCACATCTATTATCTCCTGAGCTTGTTGATCTATCATCTGATATAAAAATATTATATATCAGCTTCAAACAGACAGTCCTTATGGAATAGTCACTTCATTTGGCATTGAATGGCATTTAGACACTTGGATGAAAATAATCTAACTTTAATATAGTTGAGTAGTATTCAGAAGAGATGCCAGTTGTGTTGAAGAAGAGAAACCTGTTAAGGAGATATAGTAAAAAATAAACAAAAATGTCAATAAATTTAGAATGTACTAACTTGAACATTGAGAGTGTACAGAGAAATGTGCAAAAAAGAGGAAAGAACTATGAACTATCACTGTTTTAAGAATGGGGGGCAAGAACTTAGAAATGAATAAAATGAGTTAAAGGATTAATTGAGCATTATTCGTGCTAGCTTACCTCAACTTTATGCTAATGACATTGAGGAAATACAACATGCAAATGTAATGAACATCATACCAGATGTAGGTTGATAAATGCTCCAAGCTTTACCTTGAAGAATGGTCTGGGAAGAATTTGGGACAAGTTTATACAGAAAACATTAAAATTGTATAGGAAGGAGTTAGGGGGGGTCTCAAAAAGAATTTAAATTGGCTAATATGCTTAGAAACATCTGGGATACAGTAGACCTGTTGTGATTCCATCTGGCTTTGTTGTGGAGAGGATATACTAAAAAAAGTAACATGTTTGTAGATTCTCATTGCATTCTCTTCTATAGGATCTATAAGATACTTTACTCAATGGATGGGATATTGGTTGGGAATTGTAGAGTTGTTTTTTCTTGTGTTGCTTGGGGTGAGTGAATTTTTTTCCCCCTTTCATAGATTTGTAACAACTGTAGCTGGCTGGAGCTATGACTGATATCTCTGCTGCCTGTTATCCTAAGATGAAGCTGCTGCCTGTTAGCCTAAGATGTTAGCTAAGATGAAGAGGAAGGATAATGGATCAGCTAATATAGTGATAGCTAAGACCACAGCTCTGTGAGCCATGTTTTTACAATTTAACTTGTTGTATTAGCCATACTTGGTGGCTAGTTCAGCATCTATTATATTCTGTTGTTACTGGTTATATGCCTTTCACCATTTTTTCCTGTTAAATCTTAGTATTATTTTTTTCCTTTTTAACCATTATTATAAAGGTGGTATACAGAGGGGTTACAGTTACATAAGTCTCTTTTAATAAAGAGAAAATATGAATGAATACATTATTGATACCTTAACAAGCACAACTGTTTTTATGTGGAAAGGTACAATGTGCTTAAATTATGGGATGATTTGTCACAACAGCAAATCCATTCACAGAGAACTTATTATTTGCCACATACTATTAAAAAAACTCTTCATGTTGATTAATTCATTCAATCTCATTTAACTTTCAGAAAATTTCTCTCAACTATTTTTTTATCATTATCCATACTTCCCACTTATTTATGATATGAAGAAACCAGCAAAGAAGATTTACCTAACATGTAAAGGATCTATAGTACATTATAGGATTAGATTCTGAACTTAGGGAATCTGTCTACATGTTTTAGGTACTCAACTACTAGAACATATTACTTGTCTGAATGGGAATTTTGAAAACAAAACAGACTTGGCCATATGTATTTACTGTCTCATCCATTCATATTAATTTGGGAACTTTCTTTTTTTAAATTTTTATTGTCAAACTGATGTACAGAGAGGTTACACTTTCATACATTAGGCATTGGGTACATTTCTTGTACTGTTTGTTACCTCCTCCCTCATTACCCCCTTCCCCCTCTCCCTTTCCCTCTCCCCCCATCAGTTGTTCATTTGATTTACACCAAACAGTTTTGCAAGTATTGCTTTTGTAGTCGTTTGTCTTTTTATCCTGTGTATCTTGATTTTGGTATTCCCTTTCACTTTCCTAGTTTTAATACTAGTATACATGGTTTCCAATGTACTCAGATAAGATACAGTGATAGTGCAGGTACAACCACAGGAAGGGGATACAAGAGGATCATCAACAATAGAAACTACGGTTTCACAAGGCATGTTGAAAGTAATTACAACAGTGATATAACAGTCGTTTCCATAACATGGAGTTCATTTCACTTAGCATCATCTTATGTGTTCATAAGGGTTATTGGGCTCTTGTGATCCTCTGCTGTGACTAGCCTAAACCTGTGCTAATAATTCCCTATGAGGGAGACCATAGAGTCCATGTTTCTTTGGGTCTGGCTCACTTCACTTAGTATAATTTTTTCCAAATTCTTCCATTTCTTTACGAATGGGGAAATGTCATTCTTTCTGATAGAGGCATAAAATTCCATTGTGTATATGTACCACATTTTCCTGATCCATTCGTCTATTGAGGGGCATCTGGGTTGGCTCCATATTTTAGCTATTGGCACCAAAATCAATTCCAAATGGATCAAAGACCTCGAAATTAAAACAGATACCCTGAAAACACTAAAAGAAGGTGTAGGAGAAACAATTGGGCTCCTTGGCGCAGGACAGAACTTCCTTAACAAAGACCCAGAAATGCGACAAATCAAAGAAAGGATGGACAAATGGAACTGCGTCAACTGCAGAGCTTCTGCAGGGCAAAGGACATAGCTCGCAAGATAAACAGAAAGCCCACAGATTGGGAAAAGATCTTTACTGGCCATACAATGGACAAAGGCCTGATATCTAAAATATATGCAGAACTAAAAAAATTACATTCCTCCAAAATAAAACCACAAAGAACCAATAGCCCCCTCAATAAGTGGGCTAAAGACTTAAAAAGGGACTTCTCTGATGAGGAAATGAGAATGGCCAAGAAACATATGAAAAAGTGCTCTACATCACTGGCCATAAAAGAAATGCAAATCAAAACAACATTGAGTTTCCATCACACCCCAGTAAGAATGTCCTATATCAAGAAAACTAACAATAACAACTGTTGGAGGGGATGTGGCCAAAAGGGAACCCTACTTCATTGTTGGTGGGAATGTAAACTGGTTCAGCCACTCTGGCAAGCGGTATGGAGATTCCTCAGAAGGCTAAACATAGAACTCCTCTATGACCCAGCAGCCCCACTTTTGGGTATCTAACCCAAAAGACCACAAACAAGAACAGACTAAAGCCATCAGCACAACAATGTTCATCGGGAACTTTCTTTTTTAATGCTGGTCCTGGGACTTAAACTCTGGGCACGGGTGCTGTCCCTGAGCCCAAAGTTAGTACTCTATTACTTGAGGCACAGCTCCACTTCCAGTTTTTTGCCATTAATTGTAGATAAGTGTGTCACAGACTTTCCTGCCCCAGTTAGCTTTGAACTTCTATCCTCAGATTTCAGCATCCTGAATAGGATTACAAGGTATATACCACCAGCACCCAGCTGAACTGGGGACTTTTATGTTAATTTAGTTCTGAAATTTGTGTGCAAATTGAACAATTATATTCAAATTCAGAGTTATTAAGGGGTCTGGAAGAACTTTTCTTCTCTAAAGATTTCTAAATTATTTGTATGCAAAGAACTAAAGAATTAGAAATCAAGAAAAATAAGGTGTCATATCTAACATTTTGTGAATCCCAAAGACAAGAGAATAAGAAAGTTTGCTTCCACAAGATTCCTTTTAAGTCCAAGTAGATGTTGAGAGAATTTTGAGATATTATGATTTCTTTGACCTCTGAGGCATGATGGACATCCTGAGAAGAAGGAGGCTGATCTTATCCCAAACAAAGCCGGGGATCCTAGGTCAGCCAGGAGGCAACTCTTCTCGGTTAGTCTTCCAACTGCCAGGGCTGAATGCAGGGTTATTTCGTGGGCATAACTAGCTGGCTGAACCAGCTAATCTTTTTATAGCAAAACGAGTTTCTGGGTTCACCTACCTAGAATCACACTCTCAGTTCAAATCCAAGTTTGGATTCCTATTACTCATTGTAACTTGAAGCATTTTAAATATCTAAATATTTGCCTCATATTTCTCCTATGTGAAATGACAACAACAATAATAATTGATACCTTACAGGATTTTTTGACAACTTTAATGAAAAATATATAATAAATATTAAGGATAGTGTTTAATAGGCTCAATGGAATATATTAGCCAGAAGAGTAGATCCAAGATTTTGACAAGCAGGGACAAGTAAAATCTATCTCACTTGGAACAAACATAAAACCAAAGAACCCCTCCTACCTACCTCTCTCTCCTACCTCTCAGAGACTATGTCACTGCCCCTATTTGTTTCATCTTCTAAAGAAATGTATGATAAAATATGTGCTTATATTCTCTCTTCTTAATTAATGTTATTTCCATGCTAGAGAATAATTTATTATTAATAATGTCTCCTTTTGGATTATCTAATGGGGTCTGCGTCTTCATTGACTTTGGACCTTTGCAAACTGGAGGGAGAAATTAGATGACTGTACTTGCATTAAAGGAAAAAAAAACCCTGCCTAATTTTCAGTGCTGTTGAGGTACAGATACCTTGCCTCAAGTTCTTGAGCCTTTAATTCTAATTCTTTTGAAATACCTCTCATTTCTTCCTAGGGATGAGAAGTGTGCAGTAAATGGGATTAATTCTCACTTAGACATTACAGCAAAGGGGATGTTATTTCCAAGTACCATCTAGATGAGCTTTCGATGAGCTCTCCTCTGATGTTTCTACAGTCTTCTCTTCCCTAGCATCTATGGGGTGAAGCAGCCAAGGAATTGTTGCAGATCACAACCTTCTGGAAAATATCCTAAATACACAGGACCCCAGATTTCTCTTGTTGCTCTTGATGCCTTTACAGTAACCACACACGTTTTTCTCAAGGTCTACTCTTCTGAGATAGACTATACTACTACCAGGGCAAACATGGAGCAGCTGTTTGCTGGAGTTATAGAGAGAACTCAGCTCCATCATATACATGACTGTGAAATCTGTAGTGGTCCGTGGTAGAGCAGAGGGGAGGGATGGGGAACAAAAAGAACATAGGGCCATGCTTGATCTCCCTGCGCCTCTAAATCCTGATGCATAACTCCAAGGACTATGAGAATTCTAAATTTGAACTTGGCTTTCTAGGTTGTTATGAAGGCATATTTTTCAAAGTGGAGGGAGAGAATGTAAGCTATTTAGCAGGTTGTTGGCTGTTCACAGCTTCCAAATATTAAAATGTGTGGTATGTGGGATTGCATTTGAACTCCTGTTAAAAACATCACAAATATTAGAGGCAATCCTAAATAACATACCTATATCTGTGCATATGTACACACACACACGCACACACAGGCACGCACGCACACACACACTAAAGTGTCCGTAAGTTTCTTTGCCAAGACAGAAGTACCCAAGGAACAAAGTAGTTAAAATGCTAGAGTGCAATGTTCATCGCAGCACAATTTGTCATAGCGAGAAGCTGGAACCAACCCAGATGCCCCTCCATAGATGAATGGATCAGGAAAATGTGGTACATTTACACAATGGAATTTTATGCCTCTATCAGAAAGAATGACATTGTTCCATTTGTAAGGAAATGGAAGGACTTGGAAAAAGTTATACTAAGTGAAGTGAGCCAGACCCAAAGAAACATGGACTCTATGGCCTCCCATATTGGGAATAATTAGTACAGGTTTAGGCAAGCCATAGCAGAGCATCACAAGGCCCAATAGCTATACCCTTAGGAACACATAAGATGATGCTAAGTGAAATGATCTCCATGATATGGAAACAAGTGATATATCACAGTTATAACTACTTTCAACGTCCTATGTATATGTGTAGTTTCTATTATTGATGATGTTTTGTATCACCCTCCTATGTTTGTACCTACACTATCTCTGTAATCTTATCTGAGTATATTGGAAACCGTGGTTACTGGTATTGGAAGTAGGAAATTCAAAGGGAATACCAAATTCGAGAGACACAGGGTAAAAAAAGAGAAATAACTACAAAAGCAATACTTGCAAAACTGTTTGGTGTAAGTGAACTGAACAACTGGGCGGGGGGGAGGGAAAGGGGGGGAGGGAGGGGGGCATGAGGGACAAGGCAACAAACAGTACAAGAAATGTATCCAATGCCCAATGTATGATACTGTAACCTCTCTGTACGTCAGTTTGAAAATAAAAATTTGAGAAAAAAAAAATAAAATGCTAGAGTGGACAAGAACTAACATAATACCATGGGTGATCATCTATGACCATTTCCATTTGTTTTATTTTTAAAATGAGATTCTGGGAAGAATACTCTGATCATATTAATGAATCAAGACTAATAATGGGATAGTTTCACCAGGAGAAAAAGCAAAAAAGTAACAAAAGTAGAAGGGAAATCCCTGGAGGTCAGTTGTACCGAGTATGATATGTAGCTACTCTCTGTCAGCCAAAGCTGTGGTGCCTAAATATTATTGTTGGAGTATCTGGAATTCTTAATAAAATTTCCAAGAACCCTTGGGGCTTCTGGGCACCATATGTGAAATTAGAAGGAAAGGAATATTTAATCTTCTGCAAAACTCATAATAACAAGGTGTTAATGAGGTAGCAGTTAGCTATGACAAGGTGTCTGTTTTCTTCTTTTTGTGTTTCATATATATATATTTTCCCCTAAAGGTCTCTCTCTCTCTCTCTCTCCCTCTCTCTCTCTGTATATATATATATATATATATATATATATATACATATACATATATATATATGTATATGTATATATTTCTAAAGCCAAAAGCCAGAGAACATTGGAAGGAAGAAGGAATTCCTTTTCTTTCCTCATAGAGTTACTGGGGCAAGGTTGTGTGCAGACCCCTGCTTGGTGAGGTGGCATTTCTGGCATGCATACAACTACCCATGGCCTGAAAATCCTAATTCCAGCATGGGCTGCCAGTTTATTCCTGTTCCACATGCAGGAGTACGAACTAGTAAGAACAAGTAAGATAAAAACATAGTCTTAACAATCTGATTCTTTCCATTACAAGTTCAAATCTCATGATCACTGGATCTCCTTTAATTTTTAAAGTTTAATTTTTCCCTTTATCTGTTATATACTATGAAACATATAAATGTCATGCATGTATGAAATGCAGTGTGATATTTCAACACATCTGTAAATGTGTGATGGTGAAATAAGGACAATTAGCATTTCTATCTTCTTATCATCTCAATATATTTGCAGTCTCCTCCTTCTCCTCCTCCTCCTCCTCCTCCTTCTTCTTGTCTTTGTCTTCTTCTTTGCCTTCTTCTTTCTTCTCTTTCTCTGGTTGGTAACCAAATATGTAATGGGTTGTTGTCAACCATAGTCATTCAGCACTAGTAGGAATTTCCTCTACCTATTTATTTTAGTCGTCAATTGCCATGTCCTTTGTTGAACAGATCTCTGTCTCTATATTTATAATCATATGGCCTTTGACAAATGACTCTCAATGAGCCACAGTTTCTCTAGGTGTAAAATGAGAGTAACAGTATACCTCTGGGAGTTTATAAACACTGCCAGTATAATACTTTCTTTACTACGGATGCGTCTTCCTAAGTGTTTTAGAGCCCCTTACAAATAACTCACTTTTTTAAAAGAAACTCACATCTATCAGACACATAGTTTATTTTTTATTTGAATATGAAAACCTCTTCCCCTCCCGGTCTTATTCAATCATTGTCTACATGCATGTCTTATGGGTACAGTTTTGGAGAGGATGTCTAACAAGAAGGCCAGAATGAAACTAGAGGATGTTGTATGACTGACTATGTTGGACTTTGCTTCCAAAGAACTCTTAAGCTAAAAATGCATCTGGCTCCCATTTCCTGTAGAATTTTGCTTATTTGAAATGTTTAAGCAATCAATTGATCCGACTTCAAACAGAGTAGGTTTTTCTGGCTGTGTAAAGACCCAAACCTCCTTTTGTGTCACTCCCAAGTCTGGACTTCACAAGCAGCCAGTTCCCTTCATACCTTCGTAGAGCACTTCTCTTTGGCCACTGATCTTCTGTGTTGAGCCAAGTGTCAGGCTGGGAATGAAGGCAATAAATCTCTATGATTCTTCATATTTGGAATTTCTCCCGCTGCTTCTGATAAGGAAATGACAGAGGCTCTGTCTGATGTTTTGCTAACAAAACGGAAAACAAAATGTGCTAAATCTGGCTTTGAGTTAATCCAGATGGTTTTGAGGGCTCGAGTACTGAATGTAGAAATTATCTTTGTTCTTGACTAGGATGCAGTGGGAAAATTTTAGAATGAAGAAAAATTCCTTTTTATCTTCTAAGGTATTTTGATTAAGTATTTCTCAATGAGAAAGAGGCAGAAAATTTCTTCCTCAGTGAATGTGTTTACAAAGAAAGTATTTTTGCCTTCCTGTAGTAAAACAACCTCACTACTACTTCTGCTCTTCCTCCAGCACTGCTCTCCTCATCTGTTTTAGAATTTCTAAGTGATTGAGGACAAGCAATTTCTCAAAAATGGAAAGATTTTTTCCATGATCTATGTGCATACTCTGGGTGACTAATGACGCCAATCCAGGCTGGGTCAGCTCCCTGCATGACCAGGGCAAAAAGACATTCTCAAAATAAAACAAAGAAGAAAAGTTATTTTTGAAGTTTCTAGTTGATTTTGGGTATTTTCTGCCCAACATCACCAACAGTTACTGCCTGATATTTTAGTATAAATGGCAAAAAAATGTAGTCATTCCTAGACTTTACTCTTCTTGATACTCACAACCATAGATGAAGAGAAGAAAGAGACTGATACAATTTTCCACCCTAGGAATATTTAAGGGATTTTGTTAGTATCAATATGACTTCAACTATCATCCGGTCCCTTTCAAAGGGACTGTAGTGTTGAGCCATACTATAGAAGTCCAATTAAAACACATTTAAAATAAATAAATTTTTCCTGAGCTTCAGTGAGTCAGGTTCTTATTATGATTTTCTTGGCATAAAGCAACACAATCAATGGTTCTGACACAGTCACCATTTTGGAGTGAATTGTTCAATCCATCTATTTCACTACTAAATCAACTGGCTTGAGTTGTATTGATTTAATTTGCTTTCTTAATGTTGTGTAGATAGAGCTTTTTGAACTAGTAAAGGAGAGTCATTGTGTAGCTAATAAAAATATTTGTTAATCTAGAAATCATAGAAATCATGTGCACTTGATCTTGCAGTATGTTTTTACTTATGGTTGAACATGGGTATATTAGATGTCCTGAGAGTTCATTTCAAACAAAATATTGAAGTCACAGAGTAAGAAATTTATACAGACTTTATACTTAATGCCTTACTTAGGTCTACTTTTTCATAAGTCCATGCTAAGACTTGGGGCAGGGTAGATCAAGAAATCATCTAGAGGACATTTTTTTTTTTGTCTGTCATGGAATTTGAACTTTGAGCTTTTTTTCTCAAGGCTAACTATAGCATTTTGAGCCATAGTGCCACTTGTGGTTTTTTGGTGGCTACTTGGAGATAAGAGTCTCAAGGACTTTCTTGCCTATGCTGGTTTTGAACCATGATCCTCAGATCTCAGCCTCCTGAGTAGCTAGCATTACAGGCATGAGCTACCAGTGCTCACTGAGGACACTTAAAAAAATTAGAATTTGAAAGTTCTAAGAAATTATACCACAAATATAACTCCTCTGCTATACATTTGTCCTATGCATTCATTTAACAAACGTTTTATTGTGTGTTGTAAGCCAGACACTGTAATCTCACACAGTGACAAATAAGATATACTATTCCTGCTTGTATTGAGTTTATATTTTAGTGGAAGGAGCAGGCAAGAAACCAGAGAAGGTAACTTTACATAGAACTTAGTGCTGAATACAAATGTTTTAACTGAAATATGATAGATTCAATGGAGAACTCAAATAGTATAATTCATTAGAAAATCAATATCAATGTTCAGCAAAATAAACCACCAGGAAGCGGTTACTCAAAAGGGGGTGGCTGGGGTATGGTCAAGGGAAAAGGGGTAGAGGAATTCAGTCAGTTTAAGGTATATCCTATAAAATTAAGAAGAGTGCAGGAAGGGATGAGTAGGGGAGGGGAGGGTGAGAATATTGAAAGGGGTGACATTCCTCAAGATATATTGTATTCATAAACTGCCTTATTAAACGGCAACTCCTTTGCAAAACTACTTATTAATAATAAAAAGAGGAAAAGCAAAGTTCGTGCTATACGAAAAAGAAACAGGATATTGTGATGAAATGAAAGTAAGATTGGTATGCATTAAATAGATAGTTAAGAAAGGAGTTCATGAACAGGAGGTGGTAGGAGATGGCAGTTGAAAACAAGGCCAGCTAAATGATATTCTCTGGACAGTGTGCAGTGCCTACTCTCATGGCTAAGGATAGTCTGTAATTGGACTCCTTGGACTCATTAAGGGTAAAAGGGAATACATACACACATACCTACTCATAGAAAGGAGAACGAGAAAGATATATTGGAACAATTTCTAGAAACTACTAATTGCTTTTCATACACTGAATATTCACTGTATCTATCAAGTTCAATCTCCTTGCAGGTGTGGGAAGTTAAGAGTTATGAAGAGAAAGTCCTGACATTCAGGAACTCATATCATATTCCAGTGCAGTGATTTCCCATGTGTGGCATATAGGCCAGTTACATCTTACTAGCCTTTCTTGTTCCCAATATTGTCCCTAAGGATTCTAATTATGTTAGTGGGGTAGGGTGAAGTGGGGCTAGAAATTTACCTCTTATACTAGCTTGTTGCAGTTGATTCTTGTCTTCACTAAACCACCTGCTTAATGGCTGGACTACCATTAATGGTTACACTGGCCCAGTTTATGAAGCTATATATATCGTGGAAGTATGTTTCCCAGTGAATATCCTAACTTCCTCATTGATCTTGAGCTGCCTGGGATGTGGGCTTCAGATTAACTTGCTCTTAACTATGGTTTAGAAGGTTTGCCTGACACTCTTTACTGTCCTTCAAAGTGTTAGTGTGTGTCGGGGGATGGGGAGCCGAGGAGGCATTTACCTTTTAGGAAAAATATGCCAAAAATGTCTTCCAAAGGCTTTTGCATCTGCAAAACATTCTATTGACAATTAGATTAGCCTCACTAAACATCTTCTATTGGGATCCTTCTTACACCTATTTTTAAAGCATGATGTCTACGAAAGGGGAGACTGGGAAGATTTATTATTTCTCCTTGGTTTTCAGCTCTAATGTATTTCATTTTTCTCACTTTAGATGGACTCAGGCATATCTTTGATATGTCTGAGATTCAAGAATCTTACATGACACTGGTTACAAGGAGAGATTCGTGCAGATCTACCTGAGTTTGAGGGAGAGCAGCCTCTATAGCCTAGATTGGTTTCTGTGTTACACAGATGTGAGAGTTCTGTTTTCCCATCAAATACTTTTATGAAAGAGGCTTGGTCTGGGAACAGACGGATTCTGTCTGACTCCTTTTTCATTTCTCACTTTTCCTTCTTTATTAGTTTTTATTCCTAACTACTCAGTAGCTCTGGCCAAACTCAGCATGGTGATAGAATAAAGGATGGCCTTGAACATAAGGTCAAAACTCATAGTGGGGAATTATGCATGTAAGATTAGGAAGAGAGAGAAAGAGAGAGAGAGAGAGAGAGAGAGAGAGAGAGAGAGAAAGAGAGAGGTTGTCTTAACTTAGACTCAATTAAGACAATATCCGAAAGAAGCCAACCTTTTGGGTTGCCAACCTATCAATTATTCAATTCTTTTATAACGCTTCACATTGACAATGTTCTTCAAGAAAGAGTAGGCAGGGGCTGGAGATATGGCCTAGTGGCAAGAGTGCCTGCCTCGGATACAAGAGGCCCTAGGTTCGATTCCCCAGCACCACATATACAGAAAACGGCCAGAAGCGGCGCTGTGGCTCAAGTGGCAGAGTGCTAGCCTTGAGTGGGAAGAAGCCAGGGACGGTGCTCAGGCCCTGAGTCCAAGGCCCAGGACTGGCAAAAAAAAAAAAAAGAAAAAAAAAAAAAAAGGAAAGAGTAGGCAAAGGGAGACTTGTAGAACTTAGGGTAAAGATGTATTATGCAGAATTTGAATATGACACCAGAGAAGAAGGATGTATTACACAATACCTGATTCTCATAGAGAAATGTTTCCCTTGACATTTGTTTGGTTGCACATGAAAATTTAGCTTTTCCTATGAAAACAAGTAGAGTACTTGCTACTTTCTGCCCAAGCGTAGCAATTTTGTTCAAACTTTTCTTCATTCATTCTTTGCTGAGTGTGTGACAGGTACAGTTTTGATTGCTGGGAATAAAACTAAAGAAGACAGGGCATTCTCTTCTATCTTGATACAGTTTGTATTTCTGAGTAACAAAAATGATTTTAACTAATTACTATCTATTAGAGAAGTAAAATACTATGAAGGAGTCATTCTATGTACAAGTGTGGGTGAATGAAGAATGCATATTTCCTGGGAATTTGTTGGTCATTCAGTGTGCTCTCTGTATATGTAAATCATTTCTCAGCGTGTCTTTAATACTAGTTATAGAGTGTTGGCTTTTTTCTTGATTGGTGTTGTGGGTTCAGTTTCTATACTCACAAAGTGTTGTCTTGTTCTTATCACTCATGCATGGAGTAATGTGATAACACTGTCTCTAAATCTTTGCGGCCAAATTCAGCACTATTAAGCTGCCTGGAAGTTCAAGAACCTGGTTCTCAAAGAAAAAGTCCCTGGCTCACAAACCAGGTACATTTCTTTCCCATTTCTACTGTAACATTTCTTGCTCAAGAATATAATAAATGGGCACATATTTGAGATTCTTTTAAACTAAGCCATGGCCTTCTTACTTTTACTTCTTTGATTATGCACATTTGTAAATATATACTTAGATAGGAGGCATGATTTATTATACATTTCCTGGTTATAAGTCTTTGAAACTATTTAACAAATGAATATCTAGAGAAACATCCCCTAGGAGGCTCATGGTTTGGTTCAAGATTGTATCTCACAGTGGGATGTTATGTAGATAAAGCATGTTACTGTCTACATGATTTCTATTTTAAGAAAGTGTGGTGACACTTCTTTTTGTGGTATTGGGGTTTGAATCCAGGGTCTGACACATTCAGGGGAATGCTCTAACACTCGAGCGACACCTCAAGTCTTGTTTTACCTTAGTTGTTTTTCTGGATAAGGTTTCTTGTTTTTCCCCAGGTCCAAAATCTAATCTATGCATTCCACATAACTGTAAACACAGTATGTTGTATTAGAGAGCACATTATTCTTCTTGGTGTGCCATCAAGCATAGCTACTTTGCTGAGATAAGGTCTTGATAATTTTTGGTTGTGATATCCTTGAACGTTAATCTCCTGATCTACGTCTTCCACATAGCTGGATTACAGACATGAGCCACCATTCCCTGCCTAAAGATCTTGGATTAAAATTTTCTTTCACTTTCAAAAAGGAATTTTGAAATCCAATCATCTGCTATATTTAGAAGGTTGTTAAAATTTCATAAAATGAATCCATCTCAGGCTACCCTGCCTTGTACATGGCATTATTACTGCCTTATTTGCTGAAACACAAAATCAGGATCATTCTTGGTATCTCCACTTTTCATACATCTGATCCATTTGCAAGACTTATGGCTTCTCTCATAAAAACGTACTCCAAGGCACTATCAGCAAGGCATCAACAATGTTTGCCTCTAACTCTGTAAAAGCCCCTTAATTCTCTGCTTCTACTCTTACCTCTGCTGCAACCCCCCATACCCCAGAGGAGTTACAGTGACAATATGAATAATATTATTCTATGTGTATATGTCACATTTTCTTTCTCCATTGACTTGCTGAGGAATGTTGGAATTACACACACACACGCACACACACACACACATCTATGTAAGAGAGACTGGCTAGTGTAGTATCTGTAGTGTACAGAAAATGTAATTAGTTTTAGCTCTGTCATTCCCGGCCTGACAACCCTAGGAGCAACCTCTCCTTTTCTGGAGGAGTGGAGCTATCCTAGTGCTTGAACTTGGGACCTGGGCACTGTCCCTTAGCTATTTTGCTTTGGGCTAGCACTTTCCCACTTGAGCCTGTGAATATTTGGGCATACAATGAAGCATAGATTAGTGCCTAGTCCATAGTAAGTCCTCTGTGCTTATTTTTACATTATTGAGATGAAATATAGATGAGGCAAGAACGCATTATTCTTAGGGATTCTTATCTTGCACTTAGTTTTGTTTTAGAAAAGCAACTTCTAAATAAAAGCATAATTTTATTCTGTAGTTAATCAATGCAATATTTCAGAGATGTCACTAGATGGCAATAGTGAGCTATAAAAACCACCGGCAACCTTTAGTGTTTTCTGTGTCTAGTAGCTTTGAATTCAGGCTTTCCTTTTCCACAAGGTGAGCCTTCAATAAAACTATAGTACACGAAGCTTACCCTATGTATCTGCTCTTTACCTCACCTATATATGCCATTCTTTCTGATATCAGTCTTACAGAAACCTGGGCTTACTTGTCTATACTTCATTGTGAATGTGCGTATCAAGTATTCTAGACTAGGCAAAGACAAATGTTCAGAATCCTCTGCAGAAATCTGTCAGTGGTTCTGAAAGACTTCCCAGCAGCAGTCTCAGTATGACTTGGGAGCTTGTTATAAAACATAAACTCATGGGCCCCATCAGTCTGCTAACCAGAATGTTGGTGTTTGAACTCTGTAGATGATTCTGATGCCTGCTAAAGTTTGAGAACCGCTGTAACAAACCAATGTTAAGCAGCATGTAAATGTTGCCACTAGAAGAAAGAGAGCACTTAGAGAACATTTTGACCAGCACCTTTATTTTGCCAAGAAGAAATCTGACATCCAGAGAAGATAAATGACTCATTGGAATAAGTAAACCAGACACCACTAAAAAATGATTGAAAGTCACAGCAGTGGCTTGTGCTAGAGCCAAGCTTCAGGGCTGTTAAGTTTCCCTGTCCCAGACCTTCCCATAACTACTGAAACCTAAATTCTATATTGATGAACAAAATCATTTATTCATTCATTTATACATGAATTTGGTTGTTTGGTTCAATAACACTTCTTTTTTTTTTTTTTTGTCAGTCCTTCTGTTGGTCATGGGACTTGAACTCTGGGCCTGGCCACTGTCCCTGATCTCTTTCAGCTTAAGGCTGGAATTCTACTACTTTGAGCCATAGCTCCACTTCTGGTTTTCTGGTTGTTAATTGGAGATAAGTGTGTCATGGACTTTTTTGCCTGGGCTGGCTTTGAACTGCAATTCTTAGATCTCATCCTCCTGAGTAGCTAGGATTACAGGTGTGAGCCACTCATGCCCAGCTTAAATAAACACTTCTATAGGGATATAAAATTAAGTATGATGAATTTCCTTGTAATCTAATGTGTGTGCATAAGTGTGTGTGTGCGCGTGCGCGTGCATGTTGGAATAAGGAAGAATCAAGTCAGAAAGAGACATCTCAAGTGTGATTTTAAGTGAATACAACTAGTGATTAGGGAATTTGGGCAAGAAGAAAGAAGTTCAGAGCTACCTTTTGGATGTAAGTAGTTTACCAGAGGAGGAAATAAGGGAAGGCCTTTTGGAAAGAGGCATCAGTGCATATAAGATGCAGGGCTCATGAACTCAGCATGGAGAATAGGGAGTTTTGTTCCTGAGGAAGGAGGTAGTAGAGGAGTTAGGTTAGACACACACTACACTCTTACAATGACTACTACTTTTGGCTGGTACTTATGGCGTAGTTCGTATGCATTCAAGTACGTGTACTAAGCATTTAACACCTATGATGGGATGACTTCGTCCCTAGGCAGCTTTGTGTACATCTACTCATTTTTAGTTGACAGATGACAATGGGCATGTATATACTGTTCTATTTTCTTTAAAATCAAATGCTGCTATTTTCATTTCTTTGATACTGAACTTAGAAAAAGAATGTTAATGTTTACTTCTTTAAGGACAACCTCTCTAATGTAAAGTATGTAGGATGAATATATATTTGATACATATAATTTTATAGGCATGTTTTCCAGCAATACATAAAACCAAGAGGATTTTGGCATCGTTTCTTTTGTTTCTAAACGTAAGAAATGAAATGTGTCCTGTTATTTTTCCAACTTTTAGCAACTTTAGAAGTCGTGCCTTTCTCATGACCAGAGATGTATTATGTTGGAAAAGTGGGAAAGAATGCTCATTTCAATTAGTTGACTCACGGAAGAAAGGAAGCTGAGTAATGAGTGAACGACCTTGTCTAAAATCGCCAGCTTTGTTATTTTTGGTTTTTATTTTACAAGGATTCACTGTGAATTTGTTCTCATATCAATATAAACATCTTTCCTTCTCTGAGCAGGAGTACCCATAAACCAAACTAAAGATTCAAATATGCCATTAAAGTTCTACTATGGTTCAAAATACTGTGCCTGGTTCTTCCTAGTTGAGCTTCTAGAAGGCCCACAATTCATTGGAGATATTTTTGAGTGACTTAATTTTTTCCTGGGAAAATTATTTTTCGACTTTGTGCTTGTTGCATCTGCAAAATATTTGTCCTGGATGGGGAGATGTAGAAGGCTCTTTTCGACTCTAATGGCCTGTGGACTTGTGATTCAATGATAAGGGTACAAAGAACTCATCTGAGTTTTCTTTGTAGTAAGCATTTTTAGTGTTGTCTTTGTAAAAGAAGTTATCAGATCAAATATTTCTCCATGAATTTCTAAGTGAGATCCTTAATGCAGTTTTATCTTTTATTGTTTAGGATCACTAAGACTTTGTCCAGCTCAAAGCTGTGTTTATATTAATTTATTCCACATGACAGTTTAGACATTTTAGGGCTAATACTAAGACAAGTTACAAGTAGATGTCATCAGAAATGCTTAAGGATATGTTTGCTTTTAGGTAGAAGAGACACACTTTAGAAAATGTTCTCTCTCTCTCTCTCCATATATATGTATTAGCTTATTTTTTCTTGAGCATTTTTAGTTAGATCATTAAAAATATGAATAAACTACTTCTGAGATTATCTGTGAAATACCTTAAAAGTTGATAGTGTAAAATTTATTGGATAACAAATTTACATATAATTATTCTTTTATATTGCACATATTAATCGAACAGTCTAACATCTTATTCACTCATAATGTTCCTCAGAAACATATTCTTTTAAAAAATAATCAGAGTTATAGGGCCATAAATATAATTTATGGCTCTTTCCATGGCATTTTTACTTCGAAGCTTCAAGCATTAAGCATGAACTCATTTAAGGAATGAGCATACCAGCCATGAGCCATTAAGTAATACAGCATGGCTTTTTTCCCTAAATATGGAAGATGCATGAGAATGGTTGAATCTTATGTTAATCTCCATTACACTCAGATAGTATCTTAGGAAATTCTATCAATCACATCAAGACAGGTGCATAAAGAAGCCCAGTAATGTGAATCAGTACTGTGGACCCTGAGCAATGGAATTTTTGAGCCAAGCATCATGCTGTACTTAATTTTATGGTTTCTAGTAGATATATTAAAAGATTAAAAATGAATAGATAAAATTAATTTTGTTGTACTGCACTTATTAATATATTAATTAATTTTATCTCAGGAAATTAAAGTTATGGTAACAGGTAAGTCAACACAAAAGGCATTACTCAGCTATTTTACAATTTTTTTCATTCCATATCTTAGAGATTTGGTACGCATCTTATACTTACAGTACATTTCAGTGAATACTGACCTTATTTGAAGTGCTTAATAATTAACATGTGTCTAGAGACTGCCATGTTGGACAGTGAGTGCTATGCTAGTTGATCATACTTTGCACTAGAAAGCAGTAATATGAAATAGAAGAGAGACAAAGACTTGACTGAAATCTTAGACTATGTCTGTTTCCTGGTTCTGACATTTGATGTGACTACCCAAACTGATTTAGTTTCTTTGGGTTTGAAATTCCTGCTTTTTGTAATGGTAAATTTTAATAACTACCATACTCTCAGAAGGCTGGGGGTAAGATTAAATAAGATACTGTATGTTAAAGTTCTCTGTTAGATCATAAAGCATGGTACACATGTAAGACATTATTACTTCTTTTATTGTAGATTTGCTCTCATGACTTGCCCAAGGCCACATTCCAAATTGGTAGGAGAATCAAGGATAACTTTGGGGCTTCTGACTTTCAGCCATCTGTAAAAGCTAAAGGCTTTCATACCAAGCTAGTGTATTTTTTTAAAAAAACATTTTAAAGAGTCTTTTTATTTAAAAATATTGAGGAAATAAGAGAGTGGCATTAAGAAGTAAATTCCATATTGAATAGTTATGATCTTTTTGGCCACTGTTATAATGTTCTACAGTAAAATTATACATAAGGATATTTATACACTTATATACTCAGAATTACAGCCATCAAGTATTCGACGTTATGGCTGTCATATAGTATAAAACCCCATGTTGTTCAAAGTTTCAAACAACTTTTCAATTGAACTGTGGTTTCTCTACTCTATCTCCAAAATATAGGACAACCACAAGAAAGTCCTTCTGTAGTGAGCTTGATTAATAAAACAGATATGGATCAATTCAGCAGGTTTTCCATGGATATTTTTGGTTACAGATGTAGCTCATTAGTTCCCATGTGTGAGACACCATTTCTGTAGTGTGAATCCAAAAGGCATATTAATGTTGAACAGAAAGAGTGAAGAAGACTGTTCAACACGTTTTATTTACTGTTTCTTTGTACAAAGTACTTTAGGTATTTAATGGTCAGACTGAAATTTAAATTATCTAGGATAATTTTATTAAAGATAAATTTTTAATAGATTTAAAAGTATGTATGATAATTGTCATTTAGATATGAAAGTAACTTTACTTGAAGAACACATGGAATCTATCTACCAAAATGCCTTATGAGACATGAATCAGTAATGCATATTTTTCAAAAGTGAAAAAGAGATGATCTGGAGTAAAATTATAGATTATTTAAAGGAAAATTAGATAGCTATAGTCTGTATTTTTGGAGGGCACATAGAGTATTTGCTATCATGATCTGTTCCCATTTCCCTAATTGTATTTCTGCCATGGTATTAAATTTTACATTTTTGCTTTTTTTCAACATTTGTGCATAATAACATCTATACAGAAATTAAAATGCATAAATTATTTAGCGTTTTATGTTATATGAAATTAGCATTAGCCAAGTTCATTTTCATAGAAAAAGATGTATATACTCAATAAGGTCTTTTTTCATAAATCAAAGTTGTTTAAAATAACTTTCAGCTGGCTACTTTCATTAGAAAACTATCATGTTTAAGCCTTAGGACTGCCTGAATTAATGACCATATTAAATAAACGTAATTTTAATTTTCACTTGCTGAGTCATTGCTAATTGAATGAAATAGTTTATTGAGCAACCTTTACATTTTATTGCTTTTGTGTCTTAGTTCGAAAAGGAAGAGCTTAATTTTTAAAAGTCCAATAAAATGTATTTTTATATTTCCACCATAAGTTTATAAGAAATTCTTCTGTTTTGCCTACAATAGCCAATTTCTACAATTTTTTAATGATTTAGTTTAACATTTTTGCTGGATTTTTTTTTTTAACAGGGTAAGTTCATCAATACCCTGGGCCACAAGACTTTGTTAGAAAAATCTAGAAACTGAGACTGTCATTGGTTGCAACGACTGCAGTTTCTTTAGATTGTTTGGCTGCTTTTTTTTCTGACATTGTGAATGTAAGCCATGTTAGTTTCTCCAAAATCTTCAATCAGTTTGAGAAGTTGTTTCTTACATAAGCATGCATTAAAAAATATACAATCATTTTAAATTAGAAATGTCTTATTTGAAGAGCATATGGCTTTGGTGGCATCTGGCCAAAATAATTAGTGGTACTTACATTAAAAGTATAATACCCTAGTAAAATCATTAGTGTATTTGCATTTTTTCAGGAATTCTGAATGGATTCCTTCTAGACAGGATGTGTCCATGGATGAGGATTTGTCAGGACAGATGCTGGGCTTGTTTAGATTTGCTTAGGGGTATTCAGCAAGTGCATACAAATCTGAGGTATTCTCACAATTCATTTTTTCAATTGTAGAATAAAGTTAAATAGACCATAAAAGCCATTGTACTATTATATAGTAGGAATTATTGAGCTCCGTTTCCAAAAGTCACACTTAAGACCAGGCAATAGTCACAAGCATAGGATGGCTGTGGCTACTATGAGATAATGTCTACTTGTTAGAAATGGATGGTATGTTGTGGCTTATTTTTCCATTGAAGTTCAAAAGTTAATGACGTACTTTATATTTTTTATTGCATCTACTGAGGCATCAATTAAAGAATAAAAGAGATTCTGGCCTTCTGTTAATAGTTTTCACTGTGGATATATTCAATATCAAATGTGAATGAAACCATATTTATTATATCATGCTCTGTTTTATACATCCTAGATTGTCTTTAGGAAAATTTAGTACATATCAGTTCAGTCATCTGAAAGGAATCATTTCTTCATTACAGCTTATAACTTTAAACTATAAAATATCACTTGGAAAAAAATATTGGCTCAATTAAGAGAAATATGATAATGGTAGAAAAACACATATAGACATGTCTGGGAGATGATAAGATTATTTTAATTTTCCCATTTGCACTGGAATTATTTATTTTACAAATCTCCAGATCTTTTATTACTTAATGTCCTCTGCTGAATCATGAAAAGAAGCTTAAGTTAGCAATTTTCCTCTGCAAAATATAGCTGCTAGCATCTGGTGAACACTTGAGTACCTATGGAAATGATTATTTTAAGACCCTAGTTCAACATGATTGGACTCAAAAATCAGCTAAGATCACTCTCTGTATTTTACTATAGGGAATTTAAAAACCTTGTATTCGCCATGGTCTCAAGTCCTTTGCAGCAGTGTAGATAGGATAGATGAGAGGATGCTAGCACTTGCAAGCAGGTTAGGCATCTGTCTGCCAATTGCCCATGTGTTCCTGGACAGTAATTGGTTGCTTCACCTGTTGACCACCCCTGAATCAGGCCCCTGCCCTTCCATCACTTTCCCATACTTACATTTAGACTTGGCTGGCTTATAGAATTGAGGAGCAGTGTCCTTTCTTGTGCCTTCCCGTGGCACCCTTGGGGCTACTTTTCTGTGTCTTCACAGGATGTTGCTCCACTTCCAAAACAGGTTCTGAAGTAGAATAAAAGAGGACAACTTTACTTAGTTGGGAAGACTATGAGAAGCAAAATTGTTATCAAAATGTGTTGTTATTGGCTCATAGAAGGAATTACATAAGAGTAGAGGTGCAAATGCACAATTCAATGAAAAGTACTATTGTTAAAACCAAAACTAAGGGGAAATAGAGATTGTTTATACGTTAATTCCGAGTGCATGAGTTTGTTTTATGTCATCAAGTATGTATTTATTTATTTTCACACATATATTGTTACAGCTGTGATCTGGAATGTCTCCCAAAGGCCCATGAATTAAAGGCTTGATTGCCAGTTTATGGTGCCCTTGGGAGATAGTAGAACCTGTAAGAGGTGCGGCTTTGTGGAAGGAAGTTAGGTCATTGGAGAAGTGCCTCAGAGGGAATACTGAGGCCTTGGCCTCTACTATAACTTTTTGCTTTTGGCTGCCATGTGGGGAGTAGGTCTCTTCCACCAACCATTCCTACCTTGGTGTACTAAGCCACTATTGGTACAAGGTAGCAGGATTTAGGGACCATAGATTAAAACTTCAGAAAGGAGGAGCCAAAATATTATTTTTCCTTCTTTTAAATGTTTGTCTAATACAAGTTTTGTATGTGGTTTTTGTCCAAATAGACAATGCATAGTTTATCTTCATTTTTCTCCATGGTTATAGTAGATATTTAATTTTCAACAATTCAGTTTCCATTAATCTATATATTTGACATAATTTACAAAAGATTGAGGGATTTGTGATAGAGGAAGCAAATTATGAGGAAATGATAAAAGAAAAGTTAAGAAAATGTACAAGTTAGGTTAAGGAGAAAAGTTTTATATAAGAAAAGCAAATTCTGAGCAATACACTTTTCATTCAATTTGTATACAAAGTTTCTGAGTTTTATTTATTTATTTATCTACTTACTCATTTTATTTATTTATTTATGCCAGTCCTGGGGCTTGGACTCAGGGCCTGAGCCCTGCCCCTGGCTTTTTTGCTCAAGGCTAACACTCTACCACTTGAGCCACAGTGCCACTACTGGTTTTTTTATATGGTGCTGAGGAATTGAACCCAGGGCTTCATGCATGCAAGGCAAGCACTTTACCTCTAAGTCATATTCCAAGACCCTTATTTATTTATTCTTCTTTATTTATTCTTTATTCTTAGTTATTTATCAAATTATAACTGATTTTTTTATTTGACAACAAACAAAAGCCTTTTTATTTTTAGATTTTGTTGGGGATTTTGATATGCTCTAACTCGTTGAATATAATTTGTAAAGCCTCTATCATCTAGACTCATAAGTCATACAAAATTTATCTCTACTTAATCTGCATTTCAGAAATTTAACTCTGTTTGACCTACTAAAGACACTTTGTTATAGTGTTTTTCACAGAGACTTGATTACTGAATATTTATTGAACCATAGTGTCTCCAATATACCATCTAGCTTCTGACATGTGGCCTCACTATAAAGAGAGTCTGCACAATGTTTGTTCAGTCTCCAATGGTCCAGAAATGTTTTGAACTTTGCTTCAACTTTTGGAAAATTAGATATAAATGAAGTTTGAGTTAGCCATTGGTGGTTTCAGACTTTTCTGTCTCTGGAAATCTATACAATCTGATTTTCACTAGTAATAAAATTCAGCAACAGTAGTGGACTCAAGAGCTTGCCTTTCCAGCTTACTACATGTATGGCATTGACTCCATGTAGAAGATTTGCATGTCACAAGCACAGTTGCCTCCAGGAAAAAAGAAGCTCTCCACAGTCTGACTTAATATTAGAAACAGGATGAAAATACATTTCAGTCTATCATTCTTTATTTATTGTTTAATCACGATTTATTGAAGAATTACTAAGTGTAAGGCATGATTTTTAGTCTCGGAAACAGACAATTGAAAATAAACTGGATACAGTCTTTACTACCATGGGACTAACTATATGAGATAGCAATTTTTTTTTGTAATGTTTATTGCCTCTTTTTTCTAGTTGCAGCAAAAACAGAAGAGAAAAATGATACACAGAATGAATAGAAATACTGAACATACATTACATACATATGTATATATGTTACATATAAAATTCATTTTACTTCTATCTAAACACCTCTCACACATTCACACCTAGGTAGATGTATTTTTGAAATGCGATGTTGCAAGTACAGAAAATAAACAGGAGAAATGTCATTTGCTATTTTTAGACTATGTGATTGGCAGCGTCATTTAACATTTATTCTTTGCCACATGTGCTTCAAAGGGGTTCTTTCCTCTTTATGACCAGAAAAGTATTTTTATAATTGTTACTAATCAAAAACTTTAAAAGTATTAAAATAATTATGTTTTTATCTTTAAGTAGTTGTACAAATGAGTCCCCATTCAATAAATCAGTTTATAAGTACAATACATCACGATTGATGTCGTCCCTTTCATCATTCTCCTCCATCCCTCTCAACTCAGTACCTCCTCTCAATTTTCTTAGTTTCATAGGCTAATCATTAAATTTATGACTGTACTCTCCCCTCACTCACAACTAAAGTTGTGATTCAAAATACACTTAATAGGGGCTGGGGATATGGCCTAGTGGCAAAAGTGTCTGCCTCATATACATGAGGCCCTGGGTTCGATTCCCCAGCACCACATATACAGAAAATGGCCAGAAGTGGTGCTGTGGCTCAAGTGGCAGAGTGCTAGCCTTGAGCAAAAAGAAGCCAGGGACAGTGCTCAGGCCCAGAGTCCAAGCCCCAGGACTGGCAAAAAAAACAAAAAACAAAACAAAAAAACAAAATACACTTAATAGATAAATTTTCAAATGTGTCATGGATGGAAATTTAAGAATGAAAACCATTAAGGATTAAGTTAAATTAATGCAACCACAGTATTTGTACTTAAAAATCAGTATTTTCTGATGGTTCTAGGAATCCTGGAATTCAGCTAAAGAAGGTAAAATAATAAAAAAAAATCTTCACCAAAGTTCTATTCATTGTAACAAAATTATGGAAAAGTTAAATATCAATCAATACATTCTTAAAATTTATATATTCTATATTACAGATTATGATGTATTTATTTATTTTAAAAATATATTTTATCATTATTGTCAGAGGATTATTATTTAGCATGAAAACTTTAAGATACTTTATTTGTTAATTCTGACCTAGGCACAACACACGAGAGTATAAAAATACAGGTTTTGGAGCCAATATGAACTTAGCTTTGAATCCTGGATTTTCCATATATTTCTGCTGGATATTTGGAAGTCTGATTTATCAAATTTCAGCAAGATTATTAGACTTTCTGGTTTTCATGTAAGAAAAATTGGGCTAAGTACCTATTGCATTAGGCTGAGTAATGAGTACATAAGTATACACTTTTATAAGCAATAATGTTAATAGTTTCATGAAGTTTAGCATTTTTAAGTAATAACTGTAACAGTTTCCCAGTACATTTGTCTGTTACAGTCTAAGGACACCATTTCTAAGATCTATATTCAAATTCACAGCACTTTCTAAACTCACTTAAAGTTCTACTTTTGCTCCTGTTTTTTTTTTTTTTTTTTTTGGCCAGTCCTGGGCCTTGGACTCAGGGCCTGAGCACTGTCCCTGGCTTCTTTTTTGCTCAAAGCTAGCACTCTGCCACTTGAGCCACAGCACCACTTCTGGCCATTTTCTATATATGTGGTGCTAGGGAATCGAACCCAGGACTTCATGTATACAAGGCAAGCACTCTTGCCACTAGGCCATATTCCCAGCCCTTTTGTTCCCTTTTTATTTCCCTTACCATAATCAACTGTTAGAAATTCAGAAAACAAAAAAAACCCAAAGACAGGCATTGGTGGCTTATGGCAGTTATCCTAGCTGCTCTGGAGGCTGAGATCTGAGGATCATGGTTCAAAACCAGCCCTTGCAGGAAAGTTGGTGAGACTCTTACCTCCAATGAATCACAAAAAAAAAAAACGAAAAAAAAAAACAAAACAAAACCTAAGGGACAGTGCTCACACTAAGTTTAAGCTTCAGGGCTGGCACGCGCGCGCGTGCACACACACACACCATTAAGCAAAACAAATGGTCAGCTTCCTTACCTATAATCTTTTGAAGGCTCCAATTGTACTAAAAAATATATCCATCCTCTCTTTCCCCACAACAGCTCATCTAAGTTTCCTGCTTAACTATCTCAACCTATTATACCTAGTAACTCCTCCTAACACTAAGAAGGAGTCTAAATGTTTTTTTGGTATATGTACCCCACAAGATTCCTGTTCTACTTTCCTGTCCTTGTCCTTGTTCTGTACTTTCCAGCCATACTGGTCTTCTTCTCAATATCATAGTGCTACACTTCCCTTTTAGTCCTTTGCACTTTGTCTGCCTGGATTGATCTTCCTTCCCAACACTAAGTAGGTGAACACTTCACTATTTAAATCTCAAACTCGAACATCACTTCCTCAATACCTTCCTTAACCATCATTCTAAAACCAAACATTCATGTTCATACATCTCATATTCTTTTCATTCTAGAGTAGCAGTTATGTTTTCTTTATGTAGTTAAACTTTTCGGGGGCGAAGGAGGGTGGAACTAGGGTTTGAACTTAGGTCCTCACATTGGCTAAGCTGACTCTAACACTGGAGCCAAACCTGTGGCCTTGCTTTCTCCTGGTTATTTTGGAGACAGAACCTAGTGAACTTTTCTGTCCAGAGTCTGACCTTGAGGCATGATCCTTCAGTTTTCAGCCTTTTGATAGGATTATAGGTCTGAGACAAGGGTATTTAGACATCTTACATTTAGTCTGCCTCAACTCTAATCCTGTTCTTTCTCATATCCATGATTGAGAGCAAGAAATTTGCTTCTTTCTCAACACCCTTGCAACCAGAATCAGGTCTACCACATGGTAGGTGTTCTGTAAATACTTGCTAGGCTCCTTATAAATAAACACTTTTTGTACTTCTGAAATGCAGAACTTATCAGGGCAAAAGAAACACTTGAGATTATTTTGAAAAAGTCAGAAATTATAAACTCTATGGACATTTAAAAAGGCTTTGATGGTTCTGATTAGAGTAAAGTACCTGGCTTCAATTGTGAAAAAGAAAACTCACAAACAAATCACAACAGTATAAAGCTTTTTCTTCAGGAGTGTGACGAGAGATCTCTTGTCAAAGCAGTTATTTTAAAAGCTCTATCACCATTCAACAGGATTCTTGCTTTGAAATAAAGAATGTTTATTTTCCATCTATATTTTTGTTACCACTAAACATGTAATTATTTGCTGGATAGGAACAAGTTTTAGTAAAAAGGACTTCCTTTTTAGCTTTGAATGTGTTGAAACATGTTTTTGTGTTTTGGGACTGGCTTAATACAAACATATACAATGAGAGGTGCTTTTTACTGCATTGGGCAGATGAGAATTAAACTGTTGCCAATGATATGGTTCATTCTGGGACTCAAGAAACTCATGAGTGGATCACAAGTGTCTACAGGAATAAGATGTATTTCTATAAAACCCACCAAAAAAATCTGAACTGATTTTCCAACCTTCCAATTATAAACATGCCATTACATTTTAGAAAGTATACAGTGTTCTGTTCTGTCAGACATTGACTCATATATATATATATATATATACTTTATTCGAAGTTTCTTCCACAAATAATGTGATTGTAGTCTTATAGTTCTTTTTTTTTTTTTGCCAGTCCTGGGCTTTGAACTCAGGGCTTCCTTTTGCTCAAGGCTAGCACTCTGCCACTTGAGCCACAGCGCCACTTCTGGCCGTTTTCTATGTATGTGGTGCTGGGGAATTGAACCCAGGACTTCATGTATATGAGGCAAGCTCTCTTGCCATTAGGCCATATTCCCAGCCCCAATCTTATAGTTCTTGAAGGAAGAGGAAATGCTTATTTGTTAAACATATCCTTAAGGCTAGTGTTCTTGCTAATTGTGCTATCTATCCTGTTTCCATTAATCCTTGTCAGTATGCAATAAATAAAATAAAAGGCAGTGAGATAGAAGAGAATGCTCTTTTACACAATGTTGAGGGAAAAGACTGGGGAATCAGGAATCTGTAAACAGAAGTGCTGCCTCATCTTAAGGATATTACTTCAGAGTTCAGTTTCAAGATTTGCAAGGGACACTGTATTTTATATTACCCAAACATAGAAGTTTTCTGGAACATGACAAATGCTAACTGATGAGCAATGCTATCAAATTGGGCAAAGATTCTATTGGACATTTGAATTGTTTAGAAGTGGGAAGAGTTACAAAAACAACAGACAGGTGAAGCAACTTGAAGTTCCTGAAAGTTAATCAAACTCTGGGCATCAAATTGTAGTCAGGTTTCACTTTTGGTCAGGAGATTCATATGACAGGTTTAGATAATTTAATGGTGATGATTCTCTCTTCCCCACCACAATCAAACCATACTGTAATGTCAATAATCCAAAGTCAAATGCCGTAAATGAAGCACTAACTCAGCATTGAAGCCTATTATTTACTGAAGATGCCTAGGTACTAGACTCTGTGCTACTAAATATACTTTAAATGCAAATAATTTAATTTTCAGCACAATTCCACAATAAAGAAACCTCCTTATATGGAAGAGCACTTAATAATATTAAATCATGCTGGACACCAGTGGCTGGCTCATGCCTGAAATCCTAGCTACTCAGGAGGCTGAGATCTGAGGATTGCAGTTTGAAGCCAGTAAACTACAAAAGGAGCCAGAAGTGAAGCTGTAGCTCAAGGGGTAGAGCATGTGCTTTGGGCACAGAAGCTCAGGGATAGTGCCCAGGTCCAGAGTTCAAGCTTCAGGACCAACAACGAAAATTTTCTCTTTATATATATATATACACACACACATGCATTTACATACACACAGACACATACACACACACATACACATACACATTTTAAACACAGTGTCTGTTTTTTCTGCTTTTCTTTTGCCAACACGAGTAAGTGGTTCATAACTGGTGCCTAGAAAACATTTATTGAATTAAACAAAATGTCATTTCTTTTGCTTTCCCTGAGGGAAAGATACTTATCTGTCATTTTATCCTTTGGAAATCTGACTTTGAAGATCCTTAGAGATGAAGAAGCATTGGGAATTTTGGGAGAAACAAAAACTGTGGAAGGGGGAATGCAGTCATACAATTCAATGTATGTCCTACAAAATTAAGAAAACTGAGGGTGGGAGTGCTATTGGGAGATGAGGGAGAATGATGAATGAGATGACATTTATCAAGATGCACTGCATTTATAAACTGCTTTATCAAATGGCAATTCCTTTGTACAACTACTTGAAAATAATTTTACAAATAAAAAGAAATGTGGATTGATTTATCTTGGGTTAGTGAGGAAGACTGACTCCAAAGAAAGTTGGTGGGTGTTTCTCAAGAGATTAGTGAGAAGAAAGACATGTTAAGCTGGCTTCATAGCTTCTTTTTGCCACAGAATAAAACACAAATAAGACAACTAAGAAATTATAAGCTTTTCTGAAGAGTGCTGAGAACACTCTTTTATGGCCATTGGTATTGACTGTCTATGCTTGGAACTGAGCACCCCAGCAAGATTGGGATTAACGCCAAGGGAAGTTTTCTGTACGTTTCAGGCCCTGGTGTATCATCTTTTCCAGTTGCTGATTGGACCCTGATGATTACTAAGAGTAATGGATGAGAACCTGTTTTGTTCTCATAGCTCATTATTGCTCCCATGGCTTGGCCCACTAAGTTATGCTCCCTCCAGAGGACCTTCCTGAAATTCCCCAGCCCAGTCTGCAGCCCAGACTCTTCATCTAAATGTGAAAGTCCACTTCCCCACCCTCAACTCCCAGGTGACAGGCACTTGAATTCCTCCAAGCAGATGGGGCAGGGGACTTGCTCAAACAACAGGTGTCCAGAGCCAGACTTGAACCATAAACCTGAGGAAACTCTTCGAACCCTCCAGCTACTGGGACCCTGCCCACACAGACTACGCTGATGTAAGTCCCTCTACCCCTGCCACTCATTATGCCTCCTGTCTCCTGACTCTCCTCAGGTTACTATGGCATCTCTCTTCAACTTTCCATTAAAGTTGATCTGAGTTCCCTTTCTGCTCTTTTTAATTCTAAGACCTTCATGACTCCATTTCCTAACAATAATTATGGCTTTGTTGTGCTCTAAGAAGGCCAGGGATGACACAGCATCTACAAATAGAGTCCACTCTCTACAGCTTTGGTTAATCCACAGTCGTTTATTAGAACATCCAGTTATTCCAGGAGCCAGTGCTGTCCAGCAGCCACACGATGCCCACCTCCACATGCCCACAGCAGTGCTGTGCAGAGTGAAACAGACTCCATACCTCTCCTCCAGGAGCTCACAATAAAAGCCATACAATTGGGGAAGTAAAAACAATGGGAAAACAGATGCACAGCTGTGTAAACAGAGAACGACAACAAATTAGAGGATTTTGGTACAAACTGTTACTGCGTGCCGCTGTTTCTATGTTGGAACTAAGGGGGAATTTTGCAGGTCACAGAACTTGCTGGAGCCCACAGGAAGGTACAGGAGGGGAGGGTGAAAGTGGTGGAGAAATTGAGCAAGGAGATAAGGTATCTTCTTCCTAGCTAACTACTCTGAGGGCCCATGTATTGCCATATAAGTCTCTCTCTCTCTCTTTCTCTCTCTCTCTCTCTCTCTCTCTCTCTCTCTCTCTCTCTCTCTCTCTCTCTCTCTCTCTCTCTCTATCTCTTACCCTATAAGAGATTTCATTGTAACCAGCCTGGAGAAGGAAAATGAAAACGTATTAAGCAGAGTACAGCCTGCCAGAGAGATTTCTGAAGCCTTCTTCCCACTGGAAACCAGGCTTAGAAGAAAATAAAAACCAGAATGGATTATAATTGTACATTCCACTTATAACCAACTCACAAAATGCCAATTGATTTTCCAAGGAAATGATTACTTTGGCTGAGTTTTTTTTTAAGGGGCAATGTTGCTTGCCACTGTCTAGCATTCACTGTCTTTGACATCCTGAACACTGTCAGAAATTAATCTGGACTCACAGAATTCAGCTGGAAGCAAATTCCAGGCAGTTCTCTCCCTCAGCCACTCCAGGCTGATAGGTATCTTTCTTCTTTTAAATACATCCAGATAGAGAATTTGAAAACCTCCTTAGAAATCTTTCCCAGAGTTTATAAAACCTTTACTGCCAATAAGATCTTTCCATCTAACTTAAATTCCTTTGGTTGTAATTTAAATTCATTTCCTCTTCTTCGTTCCTCATTAGACAGAAGACTACTACCCCCAAATAGCCATTTCTCTAAATACAGCTGTGAACACACAGCTCTTGCTTCTTTTGTAGGAACACATGACTTCTATTTCAGCTGGCATCTATTTATAATATTTTTCCCTTCACTTGGCTTCTGACTTTTGTAAAGCCTTTGCTAAATAAAGACCCCTTAAATTGTGTTTGATTAATTGATTTTATTCTACAAATATTGACAGTATAATGTTCTGTGTCCATACTAGCTGGACTTTATTGTCTGGTTCATAAAGATATAAATGATATTGTCATTTATACTTTGTTTCCCTAGAAATGGGTGAGGTAAAAATCCTAAGATATGGATGGTCATTTCTTAGTTCATTAGTAACCTTGAACAATTTACATCTAGCTAGCATGACAGAAGAAATGTTTGTTCACACTAACACAGTAAAGAGATGGACTAAATAATTTTAATTTGTTGTTCATCATAACTTCTCAAACATGAATATATGTTCTCAATATTCTTTGGGCCCAAACAAGAAGCTATTTTCCTTTAACAACCATTTGTTTTACCCACAATGGTTAATGTATAGCGTCTTGTTACTAGTTTCTCAAACAGTAGAGCCTCTAAAGGTTATTTTTATCTTTTATTTGCACATTTAAAAATATTTCCTCTTAGGTTAAGGGGTGCATTATTGTCATTTACAGTTCAATTAGTTTCTTTATATCCCAAATCATGTTTTGGTTAAGAAGACCTGCACATGTTTTACAAGATATCATATAGGAAATAATTATTTTATTCTTATTTAAAAGCATTTTAGGAGACTGAGAGGGGCATTGTAATTCTGTTTCTTCATGGATATGCTTCCTGTCTTTTATGCCCCAGGATCTTCTAGATATATACTAATCTAAGACAAATTGAAGATATGACGACACACCAAAGTTCCCTTTAAAATAGAATTCCTCTGTCCCCTAAAATTAAATACCAGGAAACTAAATGTATGTTATTAAAATAATTTTCAAAAGCAAGATTTTGAAAGCAGGTTATGGTCGCAGTATTTTAGTGATGGACCTTTTTTTCCCTATCATCTATTGTCAATTTTTTACTCATTTCCTTTTAAACTTCTGCTGCACTTTGAATTAAGCCTCAAAGGGCACAGCCAGGCCAACCATATCATTTACATCATAAAAAGAACCAGTGCAATATTTTCAGGGGTTTTATAATACAGGTGGATTTTCTTCAGTATTTTTTGTCTTTTTCTGCCATCATCCTGACTTTCCCTTGCCCTTGCTCTCATAGATACACCTTTCTTTAAAAAATTTTCTGCAGCTCAAAAAATGTACTTCATCAAGCCTAGTAGCTAATTAAACCAGGGATTTCTGAATTTAATAGTCCAGGTATCAAGTGGAATGAACACTTATTATAAATTTATTACGAATCTACCTTGATTTTAAGCCATTTCTTTTAGTCTTTCCTGGCCATCACCATATTCTGCTCTTTTTGCTTCCTCCAGCCTTGTTCCTCCAGGTTTCTATGCAACCTGAGCACACAACAAGTGCTCTGAACTCACTGGTTGACCCACTTGTCTACTGAATGGTCGGTTGACATTTTAATGGTTTCTCTTAATACTTTTGGTCTGTCTCATGCCACATAGCTCACATTACATGTCCATGAGTAATACTGGCATTGTGCCATCTGGCAGCCATCTGGTTTGGAGTTAGTGGTGAGGAAGGGGAATGGCAAGCTTGTAGTCTTTGGTGTGGCTCCCTGCTCTTCACCACTCTATTCCTCTTTTCATTTTTTTTTCCCAGCTCACTAGTCCTCTTCTCTCTAGTCTCCTGTCTTCTTTCATTCTTTGCAACCAGAAATCACCCAGAAAGCAGGAAGGGGGGAAGAGGGGTAAACCCCTTATGAGGGTTTGCTTTGAGTTTCAAAAATGCTGTGTTATCCTTAGAGTTCTTGAGCTAACTATTTCCCCCCTCCCCAGTTTTGATTCAGAAAACAAAGATGGCTTTTTCTTAGTGAGAGTTCTAGGTTTTGGACACATAGCTAGTTTTTATTTCTCTACACAGTAACAACTAAGCAGTTCATTTTGTTATGATGAACTGATTTACAAATGGCTCAGAGTCTTAGGGAAAACTGTTTCAGTTTAGATTCATCAATACAGGTTTCAGTTTAGCTTATGAAAAATTGCTTTTTGGTGAGTACAACTCCTTTGAAATCTTCTACTGAAGACAAGTATAACATTATAATCCTTACACAATATTTTCACTTTGAATTTTAAGAAAGGAGAATTCAAGTTAATAGAGAGCCTATATAGGAAAGGATCATGGTAAAACAATTTTAATAGGCATCAAGAACATGGCAAATGGAAAGTCTATAAGAATCTGGATTTTTTTTTGTTGTTGTTCTATTGCCACTCACTTCCTCTCTTGACAATCCTCTGCCTACCATTTAGTATTAGAAAATAATCTTCATTCTGAAACAGACTCGGCCATAAACAGGGAGTTAACTTGCCTTACTTGCTATAGTCACAGCAAAGAGATATCTGTGTGTTTACTCATAATATGGTATTGTGAAGCTACAAATGAGATGTTTTAAAAAATTCTGTGACACAACAGCTCTAACTGGACCCATTCCTAGAAATGATTGTTTACAGGATTTGGGTTCATAAGCTTTAGAATAGTTTTAGTCTTACAGAACACTGTCACAAAGATAAGATTGAAACTGAAAATAATTAATGATTATAATTCCAGCAATGTGCCCTAGCAAATGTGTCAGTATGCATATAAATACCAAAATTGATTTAGTCAAAGCAATGATTCACTTCTGAGAATCCAGTGACATGGAGGAAACTGACAGAGTAGTAATTCCAAAGCTTTTAATGTTTGCTAATTGTATGGTCTTAAAAATCACAATAGATCATTAGCTATGAACATATGATTACATAAGAGGAAGCTAAGAGAAATGACCTCCAAAATATGGGAGCAAGTGGTTTATCATTGAGATTATGATTTTCAACTTACTTTGTGAAATTATTTCTTTTTTCCTCTGTTCATCTTCCCGATGATTTAGCCCCTGTTGTCACTGTATTTGATTCTAGTACCCTGAGTATTTAATATGTCTGTCTGAATTAGGGAAGGGAAGGGGAACATTAAAATGTTGAGACAAAGGATAAAATGCAATGCAATGCAACGGCAATACATACAAGACCATATGTTGTAAAGTAATTGTACAAGTGGGGGAGGACTGGGAGGAAGAGGGAAGGTAGGAGAAAAATAAGGAGGGGGTATCAAGTTAGACAAGAAATATACTCACTACCTAATGTATATAACTGCAACCCCTCTGTACTTTACCTTAACAAAACATAACTAAATTTAAAAAGTCAGTAAAATTTTACTTAATTTAGTGTGCTAGTGATAAATGCTAAGATTCAGTCATTTGGTTTCTAAACACTGAAGTATGTGTTGAGGATGCTATTTGTATTTTTGCACATATGTGATCCTTTATGATTTAAAGACAGAGTGGTTTTTTTTGGGGGGGGTAAGCACAACTAACATTCTTGATATCTCTTAAATGGATCATTTTAAGTGGTATATTGGATGTTTTGTGCTTTTTCATCAAAGTGAAATCATCAGATTAAAGATTTAAGGCTTAACAAAAGCTTTTATTTGGCGTAGATGGAGATGTAGACATAATGCTAAGTTAGTTTCTACCCTTATATGAATAGAGTGATGATGATATTTAATAATATTTACATTTCACTGAATGTTTATTTTGTGCCAGGAGTTTTATACGTAAAGTAGATAATTTATCCTAAGGTCTTCACATAAATACCAACTTCTATTTATTGCACAAAACAGCAAACAGAGCTTTGATGGCTTCCCTAAGATTTCTTGGAATGGAGATTCAATTCCAGGGTTTATGATGTACAAACTTATACACTTTTCCCTAGGGAATATCTTCCTTGCCTGAGTCGGATTTGAGGGTACAACATTGTTATAATTTTGCATATGTCTTGTTTCATATAAAAGTGGGAAAGTTTGAAGTAAATGCTGAAGTTAGCCACCTTAGAAAAAGGATTTTGAATTCTCTCTTATTTTTAGGCCTGAATTTCTAAGGGGTTGAACAGTCTTATGACTAATAATAGCATTTGTAGTCATGAGGACTGAGATAAAAATGGAGCAAGCAGCAAGCTTTAAGGTCAAGCCTCCAGCACCAAGGGGTTAGAAAAATTCTTTTCTTCCTAAGTTCAAATGTCACACAAAAATGTTGAGGATTGACTACAACTGTGGCTGTGCACTAGCTCCTCTGGTGGGAGTGGTAGGTGAGGAATCATTGGATATAAGAAGAGGGCCTCCTGATATTTCTTGTCTGGGTTTCTATGTTTGTTTTTTTTTTTTTCAGCACTGTGACAAAAGTATGCTGATTGAAATGCTAATGATTTAATAAAGCCTGTTTTTTTTTTTTTTTGTAGAGGATTAGAACCCACTTCCAAAAATGCCATTCTCAATCTTATTAAATAAGTCTATGTATTATCTTCAGGGAGTCAATGACTTTGATTTTGGTTCTAATCATTCTCACAGAAGATGTGTCTTAAAATTAATTTTTTTACAGTATAATTTAGAGATTCTTATTTAAGATACTGCTCTGATAGATGTGCTTTCAGGGGCTGTAAGAATTCAGATAAACTCATCCTCTCTTTACTGATGTGAGAATTAGAAAGCTTAGAAAAAGCTTTTGTATATGTTAAGGGACTGATCAAGCTATGACCTTCTTTTATACCAGATTACTTCTGGCTCTATACTTGCCAATATTTGTACAACAAAGTACAGTAAACTGGGATGTGGCACATCAGAGTTTAATTTAGCCTGCAGTTGGTACCACACAGCAGGCAGTTTGCTTATTGCATATTGGTCAGCTTTAGGATTCTAAGAGTTATACCAATATAACTTAAAATGACTTTAATAATGATGACCCGAGAATGATGACCCACAGTGAATGCATAAGACCTTATAATTTTCTTGTAGACTCTATAAAATATAGACATACCTCGGACTGTTTATAGATGAAATCTCCAGGAATCCACTAGTCTTAAAGATTGGTTTAGAGAACTAAACATTTCAGGTTCCCAACCCCACCCCATTTTTAGCATTCCTCCTTGCTAGTGATTCAAACAAATTACTCCTTTCAATAGAAGGACTTCAAAATTAAAAGGCATGCCTTTGCTTATTGTCTCATTTCCTCAGATTCCAGGGAGAATTATTTTCTCATTGCTGATAGTTCATGTAGCTCTGGCTCTAACAAATTTTTGTCCTTAGATACATGCAGAAAACAGTTACATAGGAGTTTATAGACTACTTGCAGATACAAATTCTGGAAACCAAAATAATCTCTTGAATATCAAGAAAATCTTCAGTAAATTGGAAATCAGTGGACACATTGTATCTATTTGTGTTAGGATCATTCACTAGGAGTCAGTGACAGAATGACACTATAGCTATATATAAAAGTATTGTTGATTCTCCTCTTTTTCCTCATTTCTTATTCTTTAGTTATTCACATTACCTGTCATCTCTATTTAAAAAATACATTGCTAATATACACTCACATGTCACTAACTCCACTATTAGTTCAAGCCACCATCAACTGTCATTTGTTTATTGCAAAGTTTTGTTCTTTTATTTCTAGTCTTGTGTACCTTATTCTCACTCTTCACCCAGTAGCCATGGTGGATTCATTGAAATTATGAGATCAGATTATGTCATTTGTCTCATCTCATCCTTCTATGTCTTTTTGAAAAATAGAGCAAATTCTCCTTAGCCAACAAAGTCTTATGTGAATCTCCAACCCCACCTTATACCTTACTACACTGTGCTAGTTGTTTTTAAAATAAAAAAAAGCCATAATGGGTTATTTGCTGTTCTTGAAACCTATCACATGATTGCTATCTTCAAGAGATTTAGGTTTACAATTCCGTTAACATGAAACATTATTTTTTCAAAAATTTAACTTATTCTGGTCTCAGAAAAACTGGCATTGCCTGCAGCATTCTTTTACTGATTCATTTGGATACTTGATATCTGGGAATATTTAGTTATTTTCTTTTTCATTGTGTATTTTACCATTACAGTGACAGCCTTTTTAGAGAAAGGACTTTTGTGTTTTTCTTTAGCTGTACTCTGGAGCTTGAAATCATGGCTCCTGTATTTGGAAAATGAATGAAGTATGGGTTGATGGATGCAGATGGGCAGATGAATAGAAACAGATCCCTAGGTTTATTGCTAATAAATGTAAAGGAAGATGTTCACAGATGGCTTTTAGGATGCAGAGGGTATTTATATTTTAATAGCATAAAACACATTTTGTCAGGAAGGTTCTATTTAATTATTAATTCTGGTGAAATTTTGGGAAGCACTAAACCCCTAAGTAGAAACTAGCATGGGTCTTTTGTGACCTTAAGAACTAGGAACTTTATGGGATGGACTTTTAGAAACTGCTTCCTTTTTGCCAGCTGGTCCAAGTACTTGTGCTTTACTTTCACTCTAGAGGCCACCCTTAGGGAAATAGAATGCAATACTATGGCAGTGACATGGACATGGGTTAACGTTTCGGAAGTGCAATAGAGCACAAAGTCAAAAACAGATGGTGGGGATACAGAAAAAAGATAGATCTACTTGCATTATAGTCACAATAGTGTAGTGGTGGTCTCTGGCCCACTAATCATGAATACATGTGTTCTTAGACATGTCCAGGGAGAAATATGCCAGAGGCCCTTTAAAATGTGAAAGTCTGAATTTGTCATCTCAGTGTATCTACAGTTAGACTCCCACTTGGATAGGTTTTCCATTTGCTTCAAGTTAAAGTGTTAATCTGGAGATACATCCAGTCTGCCCTTTTCTCCTCCCTTCTCTTCAGAGCCACAAGTTCCCAGCATTGTGTTTTTCATAAAGGAAACCAGATTAAGGAAAACAGTTTTCCCTGATAAGATAAATCCCAGTGTTCAGTCTGGGGTAAGTTGTCTCTTTTTGTGGAATGACATAATCAATAGAACACTGTTAAATTCTATTGTCTTCATAAATCCATTTTTAGAGCCTATAATGCTCTTACATGGTAAGCCAAGCAATTACAGAGGCAACTTTATTCAAATAATACCACTGCTCCTCGAGAGAAGGATTAAACAGAGCTCAAGGCAGCCGTCTGGCAGGTTACTTAGATCTTGGTGCCCTGGATCACCAGCTGAAAGAATGCTTTAGAGAGGAGGCACTGCAGGGCTCTGATGCTGGTTTCAAGTAACCTTGCTGTGAGACTTTATAACTTTATTCCGTAGAAGCTTGTGGACTCTGTTTTAGGAGGTGCTAAACCAATTGCTATTTAACAAGCATTAGCTTTACCAGTTTTGTTCTTCCTTAGTTCTTAAGGGAGATTCTGACATCTAGAAAGTTCTTGGGGTAGCAAAAAAGAGGAGAAACATGTCATATTTTAATTATATACTAAAACTGAAGCTGCACACTAGGTATGAGAAGTCTCGAACTGGCAGAAGGTGGAAGGTGAAAGTCAATTTGCTTCATGAGACTCATTCTTAGTCTGTACTATTTGTGTGGAGTTGGGAAAGTACCTTGAATTTTTCTGTTTCTTAGTCTCTCTGTCTCTAAAATGAGTGCAGTAATTAAAAAAATCTCTCTGGATGAAGTCAAGAGTTAACTAAGATAGACTTTGTAATTCACCAGCAGAACCCTGCCTCCAAACAAGGGCTCCATGAATGTTAGCTCCCAGTTACTGGGTTTTTATGACTACCTTGTGTCTTGCTCCAGAATGTGCAAGTTGCTTTCAATATTGGGTAGAACTTTCTTTTCTCTCCATTTGAGCCACAAAGAGATTCAACGCCTCCTTTTAGGGTGATCAACAGTCTCAATTTGTCTGGGACTCAGGGGTTTCTAGAAATGTGAATTTCTGAGATGGGAATTGAAGTAGTAACACCAGGGCTGCCTTGCACAGCCCAACTAAACCAGTTATTGGGGGAAGGTTCCAGGTATCGTTTCTTCCGTGAGATCTTTAAGTAATCCCTCACATACCAGGCTCTTCTGAGGCTCTTTGAAATTCACCTTGTTTCTGGAAACTCTTTACACCTGTCCCCTTATATCATCTGTTCAGATATGGGGCCAAAAGGCAGTGCTGCATTTCATGTGCCAAGAGAAAGCATTATTCCTTGGGCATCCTTAGCTGCGTGCCATTCAATTCAGGCCTTATAAATCATAGGCCCGGATGTCCGGCAGGCTGGGATCATGGAAAGGGATCAGGATAAACTGAAATGACTTTTGCCATTGGCTTGGCCAGTGGGCCTTGCCAAGCGGTTTTCCCCCTCAATTTTAAATAAATCAGTGTTCAACACGGAAATGTACTCCATATGTTGCTGATGCCTTTATCCCCAATTCACAAATGCCATCTTCTTTGAGAGGTAGGGCTTCCAGGAATTGTTTGGAAACTTTTTTTTTCCTCCAAGAAAGTACCACTTGAATTGTCAGTCACAAACAACTCAGTTTTTCATCAGAGTTTTAGTGAGGATAATAATATATGATTCTAGTTTCTTCCCCAAATAGTCCTAAATGCCTTCTCTCCTCACCTTTTAAAACTTTTCATTCCAGAGTAAGACTTTAATCTTTTCCAAAGAGTCCAGATTTTCTATTTTGTTCCTTTCCAAGTTTACCTGAATTTAATAGAGGTCAACAAAACTCTGAAAGACTCAAGCATTTTTATTAGAGGAAAGAAAGTCACAAACTGGGTGCATTACTTACTGCTTTATTGACAGCATTAAAATGCTTAAAAAAATCTGCTTTGGTTTGGAGAGAAAGATAATTTTCTCCATAATGTATGGAGAAAATTAGAAAACAGAAAACTTCTGTTAAAAAGAATCTTACTACTTAGTTTGATTCTATAATTTTCTCTATGTTGTATCTCTTCCCTCTATCCTGAAAGTTAAATTTACCTGTTTGATCATGACCCTATCAATTTGCTATTGAGTTTGACCCAGTTCAATTTGTCAGTGGTCTGAGAACCAGACAGGCCTGAAATACTTTGCCACTTATCAGCCAGGGTCCCCTAGGCATTAGATCACCCCCATTTGTTTGTCTGGTGAGCACTGGCTTCTTTTTTGAGGTTGGAAGCCAGATTGGTTCAACACTAGAATAGGAACCTGGAACTGACATTGGTTTTGCAGATGTGCAAAGAATCCCAGGAGTTTAAAAAAAAAGATGGTAAAAAGAGCCTTGAGAGAGAAGAGAAAGTGTTTTCAGAAGGCTGAAAACAAAACAATTAATCATATGTGAGTGTGACACGTGTTTCTATTAAAGTGACTCACTTTCCCTGCATTTTCAGATTATAATTCAATTCCTTTTTTTCTTTTAGATACAACATGGAATAACTACAACCACAACAGTTCCCCCCTTTTCTTCTTATTTATTTGTCAAAGTTACAAGTGTTTTAACTGTCACTTTACTTCTAAACCAGAGAAGGAAGTGAAAATTGGAAATGAAAATTGTAGAACAGAGTTTTATAATTATTATAGCAAATTGCCTAGGATAGTTAAAATTTCTCAAGACATTCCTCCCCTCTCTTCCACCAAACATAGTTTCAGGACAGATCTTCCTTTTGGTACTACAAAAAGTTAAAATAGTGAGCTTCTTCTATAGGCAATACATTGGATTCAGCAACAGTTACATCAAGAAAACAAAATATGGTTTTTTCTGCTTCACATTTGCCTAGTTCATCACAAAATTATGACTTAAGAGTAGAAGTGTTCAGCTTCTTATAGTACATAAAGCCTAAATTCTGTACTAATATAGCTTATTTTTCATACCAAGCTTACTGCCTAACCAATTTTGGGAATATATATTGGTCACTTAATGTCTCTAACTTTACCATCTCACCTATAAAGCAGAAATAATAGTATTAATGACAATAATATCTGTGCCTGGCACAAATTTTACCATTCCCATGCATGACACAACAATTACTTTAAAAAGTCACCAGACTGGCTGTTTCTTCTGACAATAGCTGATCAAATGAATAAATCGCTTGAAAGGTCAGTGGGAATATTTTCCTTTGTGCTTGAATTTCCTCAGCTTCAGTTCATTTAGTGTTATTTGGAATTTTGTTTATGGGGCACTGGAAACTTAGCCTAACAGTGTCCCTTTTATTCAGACATAACTGGCATTCTTTAAAATAAACATAACTTTATTATTTTCTGAACCAAATTCTTTTGTTGTGCTTGGTGGGGATGGAGATAGTGGAGCCAGTTTCTGTTATTTGCACTGTGCATTTCACTCTGTCACAGCCTGCTCTTCCTCCTGTACCACTTCCCTGTGGGTGGAGTAAGGAGAGAGAGAATATTTGGTGACTGGCCCAGTCTGAAAGTCTGGGAACTATCCCAGTTCTACTGATGACAGTGTGGCTGCTTTGTTTAGGGATTCCCGGGTCATCTTTTCTAGTTTAACATATAACCAAGTATTTCATTTATGTGGTTCAACCTTTATAATTGTTTTAGGGAGTTAAATATGTGTGCAGATGCATACACACATACACATATGCATATTCTTGACACATGTACAGAGCTGCATTTCAAAGAGTGGATTTAAAAAAAATATTGGCTGTTTATATAGCACTTATTGTTTTGGGATTACCCGTCCTACATCTCTTCATACCAAAAAAAAAAAAAAAAAAATCCCACTGATTGTCAGGCCCACTTTGCATGGGAGTAAAGAAAGTTGAATATATTAAAAGACATTTCTTTATGAGTCATTGTATTTCTTTTTATAGAATTTTGTATGAATATTCTTTGTGTTTTAAGCTGCAATCTTCAAAACCTTTTAAAAACATTATACCCAGAGGCTCGTTTTCTGAGCAAAAAAATGATATGGTTTTTCTTTTTAGTGTTGAGGAATGAATTCTGGCCCTTGAGCTTGTTAGACATGAAAGTGAATTTTATGAGGAATGGAACCCAGGGCTTCATGTATAGTAGGCAAGCACTCTTGCCACTAGGTTATATTCCCAGTCCAAACAACTGAACAACTCATGGGGGGGGGGGGGGAGGAAAGGGGGAAGGGGGAGGGGGGAATAAGGGATGAGGTAACAAACTACAAGAAATGTATCCAATGCCTAATGTATGAAACTGTAACCTCTCTGTAATTCAATTTGATAATAAAAAAAGTAAAAAAAAAAGAAAAAAAAGAAAGTGAATTTTAACCAAGACCTGAAAGCTGAGAAGGACTAAAAGAGTACAAAGAGAGAAGAAAGCACATATCAATTGGTTGTGTCCCTTGAGAGCCCTTGTTTAACTAGCTAGTCCAGAAGACGAGTCCAACAGTGTTGTATCTGGGTATATATTGAGAAAAATAACATTTCTTTAGGCCTCATTTTCAAGTAAGCATTTGGAAGGCAAAGCCTAATTTTCTAGACAATGTTTCCTAATCACCAAAAGGGGAAAAAATAAATTAGGAATAAAAGAAAGTATGTGTTCTGGGTCTAATTTCACCCTCAAAGTATGCCCACCACTAGAAATGGAGTGCTTGCAAAATCACTTCATAAGGATAATTTGGTTTTATAATTAGACAATTATCTCTTCCTAGAACATTTTGTGAAATTCTGCTATGAGGTGTCAACAGGTTCTTGTGGGGCCTTGTCCAGCAGTGATAGTGTCATGTAAAATGTAACATGGTTCCAAAAAAGCCTCTGTAAAATCTCAAGTATGTCGAAGGAGTTTGGTGTGCTTTCCAGTATGGTTTTTCCAAAAAAGAAAAAAAATTCTACAGAGATCAAAGAAGGGCCGAAGTAGGCTCTACCCTCAAGCGGAAGGCTTTATCATCAGAACAATTCAAGCTGGTGATTTTCTGGCAAGCAGATGAGCCAAGTTAGAGTAGTGAGTATCTTGAATCTTATGTGGGCAAAAGGCATAAAGCCCCAGCATGGGGGACAAATGAGGAATCAGGGAGAGACACCTCTCCTGTGTGTGTCTCCAACCATAGAATGCCTTGAGGCACCTGGCATCTTCTTTTGTTTCCACTTCCGGGGCAGCTCAGTACATTCTCAGATGTCTGCTATTGCATTCCCAGCAATGTCTCTGGGGTTGATTTAGGAACTGTAGAAGTAACAAATTGGGATTTTCTTTTAACTTGTCTTTTTATTCCCCAAACAATGGATTAGAAGCCAGGCAAAACTGGAGAGAAAAGAAGGCATAAATGAGAGTCCCTACAACATACAGTAAAGGGTCAGGTGAATGGTTGACCATTAGAGTTCATTCATAGTGAAGAGAAGTTGGAAGTGAGACTCTTTGGGTTCGAATCTCAACTGTACCACTTACTACCTATGTGGTATTGAGGAAGATGTTTAACCTTTTGTGTTCCAGTTTCTACAACTACAGAACAAGTAGTTGTATCTATCACAAAGAGTTATTCAAAGGATCAGACAATTGGTGTGGAAAGCTCTCTGTACACAGAAAGTGCTCATTTCATATTCACTACTATTTTTGAATATATGTACATATGGACTTTGGATTTCATTAATTCCTTGGAAATGTTTCAAGATAGGCTAAGACTCAACTCAATCATGTAGATTTCCTGAAAAATCCCAAATTCTTCCCTAATGAAAGGAAATTAAAAGGAAATATTGGTGAGCCCTTTGACCTCTTCCTAAATATACCTGCCATGACAGACAGAGAGGCAGTTAACTGAATTCCTGGAGGGTAATGGACAATCACAGGCAGAAGCGAGGAGGACCACATTCCACTCACTGAGGTGTGAAACTATCTATGGTCACCACGAATATAAAGCAGATGGTGAGCTCCGATTGAAAGTGAAATAAAACCAACATGTGGTGCTAAGAGTATGATGATTCTTCCCAGAATATGCTATGTTGTCACTATGCTCAGATCTGTGCAGGTAGATTGTCAGTGTGTCAACAATGGTCATGAGGTAGGCTGTGTGTGTATGCGTGTGTGTGTGTGTGTGTGTGTGTGTGTGTGTGTGTGGTTATATATTCCCATCTCACCTGGTTTTCTAGAAAGGGCTGGTCATTATTGGTAGCCTGCATTTTGAAACAAACAACACACACAAAAACTCACACAGAAGCCAATCCAAAGCATTAATCACCCAACAAAATCACTGCAACTCCCTTATTACACCTAATTCTTTCCCTGTTACTTTATATGAGAAATATCTTTTGCAGTGATTCCAAGAAAATTGATACCAAATAAAAAGTTTATAACTTTTCTTAATTGATTACTGTCATTGAAGAGATGTAAAGGCTGGTATATGGGTAAGTTATTTAGAAATGATATGAAAATATGCATATCAGAGTGACAGAATTGAAATTATGTTGTATAGAGAAGGCAACAGACAAACCCCAAACTTGCCAGTCTTAGCTAGCTGGCTCAGAACTGTTTTACATGTTCAAACATATAGGACATTCAGAAAGAATGTGAGACCATTAATCTGAAATGCATTTGAAGTTATAAAATTCGAATGTTGGAATTCTATTCAAGCTTGAGCAATTTTTCCCCTATACTTTTCCTCAGGTATGTTTGTGCACTTTCTGTTTCAGAAAATGACCAAACTTCCAGTTTTCTTTAACTGGGATTCTATGTAAGAAAACAAAGAGGAAAAATCCAGTCTGGAAACAAAGCTGGTTTTCATTGAGAAAATTTATCCTGCTTTTTCAAATAAGATTATGTTAGGAAAATAGAAGGCCTGAGATGGAGATTAACATCCTTTCCAACTGTCAAAAGTTCATACTGTCACTATTTTTCCAGTAAAGGAAGGCAAGTGCAAACACAAACCTGTGTGGAGATTTTTTTTTTGAGGGGGAATGGAGTAAAAGTGGGGTTATGCGTAGGGCAAGGCTATATTAACACTTCAAAATCGGTATTATTATTTATCATTGTTTATTCTATGCTTGAGAACTAAATACATACAAATACTTTTTACTGTGTTTATTATGACCCCCAAAGGATCATATCTGAGGATAATAGTTTATTCTTTCCCAAAGTGGGAACAAAGTCTCCTGTCTTCTTCTAAATAAGTGGACTTTTGACACTTTCCTATTTTAGGAACATGAACTACTTCATATTTTAGGAACATGTGCACACTTAGGTTAATCAAGTAATCTGTGTTACATTATAGTTCTCTCAACCACTGTTGTGATAGATATCTGCCTTGGGACCTTTATAAAACTGCTGTAGTATGAGCTTTTCCCAGAATAAAAATAATTCAAGTATAATGATAGAAGGGAATATATAATAATCAAGCGGTCTGTAGTATCGTGTCCAAGACTCAAGTGCTGCCATGCATTGAAGAGAAGGTAACATGCAAATCCTCATAGAGAAAGAATATCGAGAACTCTTTGTATACTATTAGAAAAAGTTCCCAATGGTCAATGGTATAAATCAACAGTTGGAAAATCACAAAATAGGTTGTGTTAAGAAATGATGGAAGTTGAGCCGTTAGAGGCCTCCTTTACTCATAACAAGTTAATGTCAATCAGAACTCCCTCAGGATTCGATCATCATTTTTAAAAAAAAGTTATCATAACCTTGTTTGGTGGGGGCTGGAGGTAGAGAAGTATGTAGGTGAGAAGAAAAAGTTATCATCTCCCTCTGAGATATCAACTCCTGTCTGGTAGTTAATATCAAATTTGATATATTTGGTATCAAATTTGGTACCTTATCAAACATGAATGGTAACACAAACATAGCTTCCTTGCTGATATCCTTTCAGTATCATATTTTTCAAACTTTTAGTGGTCTGGTGACTTCCTGCCATTCTCGGCTGACTACTTGGCACATGGCCTCCAATGGACATCTTATACATGGTATTTATGTCCGGAATTACCTAAGCTTCTTTCAAATCAATAACAGACTCTTGCCCTATCTGTCTAGGGACTCTCCTTTTGGCTAAGAGAAGGAAAGCCCATTAAAACTCCTAGAGATGTGTGTATAAACTTTTCAAAACTTGAGCTGGTAGTTCAGACCTGTACTCATATTAAGTAGCACAATTCAAGACTTTGCTGAGTTTGAAGAGCTCAGAAAATGGAAGACTGAATAGAGGAAGTGAGGGCTAAGGGCTGTTAGTGCTGCAGGGTGACAGTAGCTACCTTATGTAACTTGGTTGTGTAAAAATCATTTGTAGGGGCTGGGAATATGGCCTAGTGGCAAGAGTACTTGCCTCTCATGCATGAAGCCCTGGGTTCGATTCCTCAGCACCACATATACCGAAAACAGCCAGAAATGGTGCTGTGGCTCATGTGGTAGGGTGCTAGCCTTGAGCAAAAAGAAGCCAGGGACAGTGCTCAGGCCCTGAGTCCAAGGCCCAGGACTGGCCAAAAAAAAAAAAATCATTTGTATTTATATACATTTTCCTTTTGTCCTAAAAGACATAAATCTTAGCCATGTGTTGGTGGCTCATGCCTGTAATCCTAGCTACTCAGGAGGCTGAGAGCTGAGGATCATTGTTCAAAGTCAGCCTAGGCAGGAAAGTCCATGGGATTTTTATCTCCAATTAACTACCAAAAATAAAAAGAGATATATAAATTTTGTCCTCTTAGGAACAATATTTTTTTTTGAGTATAGGAGAGCATCTTATATATAGTTTCTCTTTTACATTTTTCTTTAAAGTGCTCAGGCATCTGCTAGATTTTCTTCGAGCTGACAAGTTTTGGTACCTGATGAGATTCATTCAATTTCTAAAAAAATTAAACACAGAGGAATAACTGTTCAGTAAAATACTAACCAACAGAATTCAGGAAATAATCTAAAAACACCATACATTATGACCAAGTAGATTTCATCCCAGAGATGTAGGCTGGTTTAACATACATAAATCAACAAATACAATCACAGCAACAGAGCCAAGGACAAGAACCCAACGATCACATCAATACAAACAACATTTTGGAAAGAGTCCCAGAGTCATAGGAGATAGGAGAGAGCCTTGACAAATGGGATTGTGTCAAACTGGAAAGGTTTTGTATGGCAAAGGACATAGTTAGGAAACTAGAAAAACAGCCAACACTTGAGCCATAGCACCACTCCTGGCCTTTTCTGTCTATGTGGTGCTATGGAATTGAACCCAGGGCTTCATGTATGAAAGAAAGATAAGCACTCTACCACTAGGGCATATTCCCAGTCTCTGTTAAAAGTCTTTATAACTTATTCCTTTGTTTCCTTTAAGTCACTGTTTGAATATAAAGTCTACACTGTGACCTTCCTTGACCATGTCTATAAAAAAAGTAACTTCACTTGACAACAGCTGTTTAGCTCACTTTACTTTTTTCCACGTGTACATTAGACACACCATGCATCTACTTGCTTGTCTTCTTGTTATCCCAGCACCTTCATTATAATGCAAGATTCATTAAGGTAAGGGACATTTTTCTTTTTCTTTTTGCCAGTCCTGTGCCTTGGACTCAGGGCCTGAGCACTGTCCCTGGCTTCTTTTTGCTCAAGGCTAGCACTCTGCCACTTGAGTCACAGCGCCACTTCTGGCCATTTTCTGTATATGTGGTGCTGGGGAATCGAACCCAGGGCTTCAAGTATATGAGGCAAGCGCTCTTGCCACTAGACCATATTCCCAGCCCAAGGTAAGGGACATTTTTCTTATGCTACTGAATTCCCAGCATCTAGAACAGTCATAGGTAGTACTGAATGAGTGTTTAAGTAAATGAATGAATGAATGAATGAATGTGTGAAAGAATAACAGCAGTTAGAAAAGTACCTGGCCCATTTGTCATCATCCTCTTCCTCCTCATCCTTATCTGTTTTATTATCTCATATGAATTGAAATATCCATGAATTGTCCTTAGAATATTAGCAGCAAAAAAAATCTCTATGGCTAATGACATGAGAATTTCTATTTTATTTATACTTTCTTTGGGCATTGATCATTTTGTAGCTATAGTTATTAGAAGTAACTGGATTTTAACTATATGTTTTTGCTTCTTTATTATGGTATCTTGGTAGTAGTTACAGTGTGATGTTGGCCTGCCTCATGCAAAGCTGTGAAGTTAATAAGCTTGATATCCTTCATCTCTGCTCTTGGCACAGCTTTCTCTTGGATCATCCCCAGTGATTTTCTCCATTCTTTTCTATGACAAGAACATGGGAGTGTGAATTATAAATCTTAGTTTCATCTCTAATTATGTAATATTATTACTTCTCAAATAGAAATGGCCTTATATATGTATGGTATCTGAGATCTAATCTTAACTGATTTCTGGGGTTCTATAGTGGGAGTGAAATTTTATGGTTAAGAGTATTTTCAAGTAGAGGTAAAGAGTGTGGACATAGTGTTTAAAATTACAAAGGTTACTGTGGGATTTGGGAACAGATGAAGAAGAGCCCCAAAGTAAAAAATAACAACGATTAAGCTTTTACATGCAAGAGAACAAAAATCAGAAAGGGTTTTACCCAGTAAAACCTCTGCTTATTTCAGTTCTTAAAAAATTTTTATTGTTAAGGTGATGCACAGAAGGGTTACAGTTATATACGTAAGGTAATGAGTACATTTTTTGTCAAACTTGTTACCACCTCCCTCATTTTCTTCCACCTTTCTTCCTCCCCAGTCCCTCCCTCCCTGAGTTGTACAGTTAGTTTACAACATATTGTCTTGTAAGTATTGCTGCTGCCGACCCAGATACCCCTCAGTAGATGAATGGATCAAGAAATTGTGGTATATATACACAATGGAATTCTATGCTTCTATCAAAAAGAATTACATTTCTCCATTCGTGATAGAAATGAAAATGACCTGTAAAAAAAAATCATACTAAGTGAAGTGTGCCAGACCCAAAGAAACAATGGTTTCTCTCATTGGTAATAATTAGTATATGTCTAGGACAGTCCTAGCAGATGATCATAATAGCTCAATAGCTGAGCACATATTTTCACATAAGATGATGCTAAGTGAAATTAACTCTAAGATGTGGAAACAAGCAGTTTATCGTTGTTGTTATTTTAATGCATTATGTAAAATTCTTCTGTTTTTATTTTTGCCAGTCCTGGTGCTTGAACTCAGGGCCTGACCACTGTCCTGGGCTTCTTTTTGCTCAACGCTAACACTCTACCTCTTGAGCTATAGCACAACTTCCAGCTTTTTTCTGTTTATGTGGTGCTAAGGAATCGAACCCAAGGCTTCATGCATGCTATGCAAGTACTGTACTCCTAAGTCACATTCACAGCCCCAATTATTCTTTTTTCTTTTGTTTATCTTCCCTATAGTTTAGGCCCTGTTGTCACTGTATTGGATTTTAGTACCTTGGTTATTGTACATATGTTTATCTGAATTAAGGAAGGGAAGGGGAACATCAAAATTTTACAGAGGGTAAAAGGCAAACCAAAGCAATAGTTTTCTTTTCTTTCTGTATTACTGAATATGGGGTTCAAAATATGAAGAAGAACACACATCCTCTTGGATAGTCATTGGATCCTATTGATAATAAGTGCTCTAAGAAAAAAATCTCACCGAGTTTGTCTAGGGGTTAAAGTTTCTAAAGGAAAGTTTGTTCTGTGTCCACCCATATTATGTTTGGCTTTAGTTAGTGTCATTATTTTTTTTCTCTTTTCGTATGTTAAATGGAGTGAAATTTGTAAGCAGGAAAGAAAACAGAAACCCAAGATTTTTCACTGTATATGTATTTTGTGAAAAGTAAATGAACCAAATGAATTCAAGGCAGATCCTTTGCTCTATAGACTAAACTAGAAACAAGAGCTCTGTTTCCCAAGATCCTCACCCCTTTGTTTGCTATGGTTGTGGATATTCTTATCAGTGAGCAGGGAGTGATCTCTCAGCTCCTCACTAGACAGATGAAATGACTGAGGCTTTCGAGTTTCAACTCATATGATAGTGTCACTTTGCAAAAAATGAGAAGGATTTGTGTGTTTTAGTTTAAGTACTTGCCACATGGGGAACTATAAGAGCCCATCTATAAGTATTTTACCAGTGGATATACTTCTGCTTGTCCCACTCTATTTCACATTGGCAAAGATATCCTCTATTTCTTCAAATTTGACTATTCTTCAATGGCTTCCCTCCTTACAGAGTCTTCCCTGACTAGAACCTTATTCAGTTCTTCCTTCTAAAACCGCTCATATTATTCCCACCACTCACTGAGTGCTTACTGATGTACAGCTCTAATTGATCTGTCTTACTCATTATGAGCATTGATATTAATTATCTAATTTTCTGTTTCTAGCACTGGGATCACAGGATGAACTATTTCTCCTATAACATGCATATTCTAGTAGACAAGATGCAATATAAACAATAAATTCACATACAATAAAAGTTATACAAGGTAATTTTAGAGGGTGACAAGTGCCACAGAGAAAATAAAATACAGCAATACAGATTGGGGGTGGTTATTGCATTTAGTTTTTTACTTCCGGGATTCTAACCCAGGGCTTATGAATTTGAGAGCAACGCTACCACTGAGTTACCTGCCCAGCTGTTATTATATTGATTTTTATGAAATTGTTTCACTTCTACTTGTTAATCTTTTCTCCTTCTGCCTAGGTTGTAAGTTCCATAAGGGCGGAGACTCAGCTTTCTTTTCCCTTGATATCTTTTAAAATAGAATGCCTATTAACAACAGCGTGAGATATTATTAAGTTTATTTTTTGAATTAGTAAGTGACTTGAGAACTTACTATCTCAAGTATCTTCTCTGGTACATTCTGGTACTTCTCTTTCACCAATATTTGTATTCAATAGGTAACCAAAAAGACTATGAATTGTAAGTGAAAAAGAAATGCTAGATGTCTACTCACAAATCCCCTGAGAGAAACTGGGCTTTTGGATGCAAGCAAATGCAATGAATCTTAAGTATGTCAATTTAAAAAAACATTTTTTGTCAGTGAGAATGTATAATTACCACTATTAGAATTTTGTATTTTTTAAGCTAGAATTGCTTGTAGGTGCTGATAGATTTTTAAATCCTCTCTCCAATGCCAATGAATTTTCAGTTGATATCCTCAAACATGCTTTTATCTCAGCTTCCTTGATCTCTTTAGGGGAACGCCAAGATTTCAAACATTTTCACTATTTATCTTTTAACTTCCTAATCTGACTAATTTAATTCTGAGTCATAACTCTATAAAGTTTATTAGCAGATCTAATCGTCCAAAAGTTTCTTCATAGCTGTTACTCCTTTAATGTCGCCTGTAGCTAACAAGAAACATCTCATAACCCAAATAGATATTTGAATTTTTGTGTGTATTATTTTAAACTATTGTATAGTTCAGGTGAGAATTAGATCAAATGATTAAATTTAGTAATTATCTTGGTTACTACATATTATACCTACTAATTGTGTTGATTTCTAAGTGTTACATTCTTTTAAACACAAGAGAAAAAGTGAATGTGAGAGAGAAGATAGTGAAAGCATGACAAAGTAGATGTGAGTCAGTTATGAATGAACCATGAATTCCAAAATAATATCTCTATTTCTGAAACATTGCTTATGACCTTGAGATCTGGAAGTCAGAATCCAGTGTGAGTTTGGCTAGTTTTAGCTTCTGTTATAGTGGGGCACCCATCATGCAGCCCTGGGAGCTGATGAAAAGCCCTGAGTGTCTTTGTGCAGTGACCGGGGGACAGTTGAGTGTTCCAGAAATTGCTGGCTACATGCATATAGGCCTCCAATGATGTTGGCCCTTTGTCTGCCCGAAGGGCTATGCAGTTCATCTTTCTTGTCCATAGTTGTTTTCTCTCTTCAACCTTGTGTCAAACTTTTCTTTGGACTTAGGTGCTATTGGCTACCCTGAGTAAAAAATATCGTGAATTAGACAATTTCTTTCTGGTCCAGGTTTCCCATGATAGAAGCCCCTAGAAGTTCCTTCTTGGAATCCATGGTGGAACCTGGAAAAGTTGTAGATCTTGTTCATCTTGAGACCATGTGGAAGAAGAAGTAATGGAATGGAAGTTTCTGAAACTTCTGATATTTACTCTTTCTGTAATCCTCTGATAATGAAAAAACATGCTTTACCTTTATACTGACCTAGTTGATTCCTTAGATTTTTTTCTAAGTTTTAAAAAATGTTATTTTTTGTAACATTTTACAAGTATTCAGTGAACTTTATTTATTGGATGGTTGGTGAGGCAGATATTTCAGATACCAGTGAACAGGACCTTTGATTTCAAGCCTCTATGGAGTTAATAATGGGATACACGTGAAAAAGAATGAAATCAATCAATCAATAAACAACTACAAATTGTGGTAGTGCTGTAAGAGAAATAAATAAAAATGAAGGGCTAATGAGAGGAGGGGGGGAGAATTATGTCAGCCTTTTCATTTTTAATTATTTCGATTTTTCTGGAGAAATTTTAATCACAAGCATAAAATATCATTCATAGAATGAGAAATTGGTGATGAGAAGTATCTTTAGTATTTCTCTTGGGATTTATTGGTACAAAACCAAGAAGATCTGATAATTCAATTATTTTAAGGCTTATGCGGCTTTATCATTAAAATAGCTTTTAAAAAACTGTTTAAAAACTTTATTTTTTCTCTTTGTTCTAACAATTTTGTTTTTCTAATCTTTTGAGATGAATACATTTTGTGAAGATCACCATGAGTATAAAATATCTTATTAGAAAGTTTATTTTATATTGTTTCATATGCAGAGATGCTTTATAGATGGGGCTCCCACATTTTTGTTGAATAATATTATAATAGAATCTTGTTATGAAAATCCACTTATAGTTTAGTTATATTGTGATTTAAGATGAATGTTTTATAACAGCTATTGTTGAAAAACATATTTAGTTTAATTGAAGATGTTAATTATATCCCCATCCTAAACTTATTATTCATAAAGATCTATGGCAGTAGTCAAAGAGAAAGTATACATATTCCTTCTTTCTTTTTTTTTTTTTTTTTTTTGGCCAGTCCTGGGCCTGGGACTCAGGGCCTGAGCACTGGCCTGGCTTCTTCCCGCTCAAGGCTAGCACTCTGCCACTTGAGCCACAGCGCCACTTCTGGCCGTTTTCTGTATATGTGGTGCTGGGGAATCGAACCTAGGGCCTCGTGTATCCGAGGCAGGCACTCTTGCCACTAGGCTATATCCCCAGCCCATCTTATTTCTTATCTTTTTATTTACATGCTAGGTATTTTTTATTACTTGACTAAATTTTGTAAGTGATCTAATCTGGTAGCACAGAAATATGCTCATCTATTAAGAAAGGCCTGTAATTTTAAGGCAGAATGATAACAAAGAATCTTTCAGTTTGCAAAGATTTACTGGAAGTAAAGAAAGTGTACAGATAACTGAGATTTATCAAGTATCAATGAAATAAAAGTAGCTTTTGATTTAGCACACTTGTTTTGACAATTCTCTGATGCTTATTATGTTAAATATTATGAGGAAAAAGAAAAAGAACAATTTACAAAGAGAAAACATGGCCCTATGCAACATTTTTGCTTTATAGTATGTAGAATTTTTCAAAGTCAAATTTGAGTGATCTGAGGTGAACTGAAGAAGCATCTGACTTACTAAGCCAAACACATTATGCTCAGTAATTCATTCTGGGGCTTTGTTACTCTTTCTGACTGTGGTAGTACCAATTGCCCTTATTTTTGCTCACCACCATGACAATAATAAAAAGAGGCATGAAATAAAACAGAAAATATTCCTCTAAGGTGAAAAGAGATACTTGTCACCTGAGGAACAGACACATGTATCTGTTGTTTAAATGTTTCTGTAATATTATTTTCCCATTCATTCATTCCTCTGCTCTTTGGTCTATTTTGTTCTAGAAAAATGTATGTTTTAGCTTTAGATGAGATAAACACTCATTTCTAGTGGTGCTGTTGAAACTGAATTTGCGAACATTCTGTCTCATGGACTCACTGGTTTTTGCTGTCATTCATAATTAGTGGTAGTGGTAGTGGTAGTAGTAGTGATGGTGACTCTGTGTGTGTGTGTGTGTGTGGTGGAAAACAGTAGTCAGTGAGGGAAAAAGGGGGAAAGAAAAAAAAATGGGCCTGAGTTTAAACACTTTTTTTTTTACCACCTGCACAAAGAATTCTATATTTTTCTAAGTCCCTTGATGTATAACGTAATTTCATTATAAAGCAGATGTTTTTCAGCTAAAAATAAGAAAGCTTTTCTATGAGAAGGGAAGAATTGCTATGCATTTCTTGTAACATTAATACTTGTTCTATTTATTTCACTGTGTTGGTAGCATTCTCCTGAAAAAGTACAGTCAACTACACTGGAAAACAAGTAATGATGAAATCTTGGTTCTGTTTCTACTTAGTTGTGTGGATTTAGGAAATGTACTTTTTTCTCTGGGTCTTGGTTTTCTTATCTGTCAAAAGAGAGGGCTTCGATTATTCAAGCTTTTCAAAAAATAACTCAGTGCTAATTCATTTTAGAATGAGGTACCACAAGGGTGATTGGTTGGCAAAGGAGGTGGGTTGAGTAGTCTGAAGTGCTAAGAGCATATTTAGAAAACACAGTTCATGGACAGGAAACATAGTTAAAAAAATTTTCATGCTGCAAATGTAGCATTTCCTTCTGAGAGGTAATAATGCATTAAATTATCTATTGAATACTGTGATCCAATGCATACATATTCCAGTCTCTAGAATCCATAAATATATTATTTCACATGGCAAATGGAACTCTTCAGATGTGATGGTGTCAAGGATCTTGAGATGGGGAAATTATCCTGGATTGTTTGGACAGTATTAACCTAGTTACAAGTATCCTTCTGAGAGATGCTCAGAGTTTGAAACAGGAATGTGATGATAGAGGCAGAAATTACAGCAGTACATTCTGAGGCTGGAAGAAGAAGAAACTGTGTAAAGGATGGAAACAAACTTTCCTTCCTGGTCTCCTGAAAAAAACACAGCCTACTGGTACCTTGATGTCTTTTGTGTTTTGGACTTCTGACCTCTGGAACTGTAAAATTCTAACAACTTGTGTTGTTTTATGCCACTAAGATTGTGGTGGTTTGTATGAAAGAAAGAAAAAGAAAGAAAATGATACTCTGTTATCTTACATAGTTTGAGAATGAATCTCTCTCTATTTCCTAACATTCATAAATAGATTTCATAGTTACACTGTATAATTCTTCAGCTATTCCTTAGCTATTGGGAACATTTATTTTGTGTTATTTTGCTCTAAAGGTTCAGGAGTTACTTTGAGGTTTTGCATGAATATTGATGATCATATTGGTAAACTGCCGGTGGGTGTAACAGCTGCTTGGTAGAATTGTGAATGAAATAAATTCATTTCTGTGGTCTTTTTTTAAAACAGGAAATGACTTAAGTCATTAAGTTCATTGGAAGAAATAGAGTGCAAGGAATCACTCTGATGATGACTGAATAATGATTCTCGAAATGATAAACAGTTGTTATATTCTCATTTTTCATCTATTTTCTACAGCAACCATCTTGTTAGTTATTATTAAAAGATTATTTTATTATTGTTAAAAGTCTTTTGGTGATTATCAGCTCAAACACTGACTAAAGATAGCATCAAATATTTCCTGGTCCATGTCAGCCTATGACTGTGAAGCATCCAGATTCGCTAGGGGCACATCATGGAGTCTTGTAACTATTAGCACTTATTTTATGCCTCCTTGGGCTCCTGGGTGGCATCTTTTGCTTGCTAACTGGCCAAAGATTCCTATGTCCTACAGCACCAGATGTAGTATAATTCTCTTATCAACTCCTGTCCATTTGTGAAATGGGACATTTTTAGTTAGTATGTAAAAACTATAAGTATACTCATGCAACACACACATGCACACACATATGCACAAACATGATAAATAAGTATACCTAAGATTTGCATAGTGCTTAAGTGTAAAATACGGCTTTCATGTCGATTGTTGGACAATCTTTTGCTTTAACAATCATGGTTTTCAGTGTTTAATAGATTAGGAAATGTGGACTAGAATTTCAGTGACTTGCTTAAGATCAGAAGTCTATAAGCACTAGAGGTGAGGTTCAAATTTTACTCATTTGGGAAATTGCTGCTCTGCCTGCTTCTAGGTCGCTCCAAATTGCCTTTGGAATTTCAGAGATGAATTTACATGGGGTGGCTAACATCACAGTGGTGATTGCACTGAACACTTGTGTCAGGAGTGTCTCACTATGTGAGCCTGTCCACTTGATCATAATATTCACCTTTACCTTTATAGGCTGTCATTGCCTATGAGCTTAGACAGACCTTCAGACCTTCTCAGACCTTCAAAGTTCTTTGTTGTAAAGAATTCTGGATAAAGAAGAAACATTTCTAGCAGAGACAAAAGGACTGTGAGTTTGAGTCCAGAATGGGCTGTATAACAAGATCCTGTGTGGACCCAGAGCTTTCTCTGAAGTCTATTAATAAGCTATCATGAAAGGGAATAAAATGAGATTTTAGCTACTTCATTGTATTGCCTTTCTTTATTTTCATACCATGTAAAACGTTTATCCCAATTGAATAAGCTGCATCATGAGTCTCTTTAACGCTTTTCCAGGGCTGGCTTCCAACAACAATCATCAAAATCTCAGCTTCCTGAGTAGCTAGGATTACAGGTGTGAGCTACTGGTGCCAGGTAGGAATTTTTCTCTTTTTCTTTTTTTTAAAGGCTCTAAAATTCTATCACATGAGACAAAAAAAAGAGAGGAAGTTTGTACTGACATAGGGAATACTATAGACTGCACAGAGAAGGATGAGTTTCATTTTTAGACTTGCCACTGTTTTAGTTTTATTTGGCACATTTTGTAAGATCATGGAACACTGAGGAAAAAGGTCGGCAATGATAGAAGTAACCTATTTATTTTACCATCAAGGTATGGTGTGACTAAATTAATATCATCCCATAGTTTTGCATATAAAAACAAGAAACTGAACTGTAAGGCATTTGGAAGATATTTGTATTTTGGGTAACTTATTGCCATATAATTTCTTATTTCTCTTCTGAACACTTTTAGCGATATAGAATTAAGGAGTATTTCTTTCATTAGCTTGAAACGCTGCATTTTGCATCATTTGTATTTGTTTTCTTACTGGCTGAGCTATCATTTTATCTGGTTTATGTAATTTTTTCTAAGTTTTTATTACATTGGGAATACATTTCTCACATATTAACACTTCTAGAAAGTTACTAAAATATGAGAAACACTAATTCCTTTATCAACAGTACAACTCAGTTCTAAGTACCACTGGAGAAAGTAGGAAACAATGCAATGTGTATCGTTTTTTTCTTGAGCCCAGTCCAAAAGCATTTCCATTTCATTTAAAAGTAAGACATTGCGATCCATTTGAATTAATGAACTGTCCCTCCTTCCCGGCCCCTTACAATTGTTTGCCAACTTTTTGCAATTAGGTAATGGAAGTAACAATTCCCGTTCAGCAAACTACAAGGTGCCAAGATTGAAACACTCTAAAGAAAACATAAAATTCTGTTTAAGAGGTATTACTTTTGTTTATATGCTTGGTGCTTTTTGAACAAAAGCCTATTTCTTAAAAAAGGAAATAGTGACAATGTGCAAATTGCAGTGGCAAATGGGATCTGAAAACTCTTCATTTCAGTAGAACTGAACTGATGATGAACTGTTGGGCTGAACTGATTGATGGGGTCCTATGGAGGAACTATAACCCACCATTCAATGATACTCTGTGTCCTGTGTCTGCCTTTTTCAGCGTTCAGGTTTAAAAGTTGGTATCCTAGGGCAAGTGGGGTGATGCACTTAAATCTGAGTACTAACTGTATTTTGATAGCTAGACAGGGGGAATTTTATCCTATTTCTGTGCATTTGAACTAGGATTTATGGGTTGGATGTGTAGTTCAAATGGAGGAGTGCCTACCTACCAATCATAATACCTTTAGCTCAAATCTTAGTACAAATTAAATATTTAGAGCTTTCCTTTCTTTCCTAGTACTTGGACTTTTAATGTGGGCTTCTTGGTTGTACACTCATAGTAATTGGAAAGAATCATCTGGGAAGATTCTGAGGATTCATTATAAACCAATGAGTCACTGAATCTCAGGCTGGAAGAAATCATATGGTCTTATCCACCTGTTTTCGAGAAAGACCACCCATTCCCTTTCAAAAATAAGAATGTATTTTGTCCCTCAAGAGCTACCAAGAAGAAAATTCTGGAAGTTTTAAATAATTATGTGCCTAATCATAGATCATACCACATCTAAATAAAGTCAAAATTTAATTTTAGACCTTACCACATCTAAGTAAAGTCAAAATTACTTTCAGTCTAATGAAGGGTTGATCATTCTTACTAGATGAGATGAATTCCAATTTATTTTTTTCTTGAAAAATCATTTTATTATCACTACTTAATTGCACAGAGAGATTCCACTATGTGTGGTACAACATGCATATAATATACTTTAGTCAAATTTTTCTACCTATATCATTTTTTCTTAGCCATCCCTTTCTTCTGCCTTCCTTTAAATGTTTTTTTCTGGTGACTTTATTGTGATATTGTTGTATTTCACTCTATGACCCTTTCCTCCTTTTCTTCCAACTGAGAACTTCCATGGTTTAATTTATTCATTCAACAAATACTTCATGAGTGGCTACTAATATGCCAGGCCTGGGCATGATAAGATTTTGACAATACAGAAAGGAACAAAAGATAGATTTTTGTCTTCAGAATTCAGAGTCATGTGGGAGAAAAATATGTAATAGAATAATTGCAATATGATAAGTACTGAAATAAAGGTATGAAAAAGCTTAATTGAATACAAAAAATAAAATAATGAACAACAATGTTGGTGATTTTTCTCTTCAGACTTACTAAAACACCTTCTGGAGTGACATTGAGATGCGTTGTTTTATAAACTGACATGCTTTAGTTGAAGCCCTTTTGTACAACTACTTAAAGACATTTAAAGTAAATACAATTAAAAAGCGTCCTCTGTTCTGAAAATAACAAGTCTGTAGTCTTCCATTTTATACCTAAGCCCACAATTCACAGCACTAATGTTAGAGTTCTTTCTGCAACCTAACTACCTTCTCTATGCAGATGGGAAAGAGTGGCAGGAACCCAGGTTCAACAAGTGCTGTATGTAAGAACGCTGTGCAGCAGTTATTTTATTCCCCTGTCATTTTTCAGATGGTATTTGCCATTCAATATCTTTATTTCTTATTTTTTCACCATTGAATTCATGATACAATGAGGTGCTCGATGGATAATGTTGATTGGGTAAAAGAGGACATTAGCATCAGAGAATTTAAGTGGGAGTTGCCCACAGTCAACAGTCTGGCAAGTTGTTACAGAGTTTGTTCTCTGTATACAACTCTAAACCACAGAAGCCATTTCCAGTTAGGTCAGCATTGGTGAAGATGTTACACAAAAGGGTCTTCTTACTTTTGAAGGTCAAGTCCCATAGCTTCCCTTTCTTATTCCAAACAAAACTTCAACTAACAGTGCAAGCATCAATTCACCATAGAAAGCAGACAACTCAATTGTGAAGAGAGCTAGCTCTGGAATCCAATTTTGTAACACTTCGGCTTGCTCTCCATTTTTGGGACTCTTCTGTTTGCTCTCATCTCTAAAATGAAAACAATAGCACCCTTTCTCTCATAGGGATATTGTGAAGATGGAAGGAGATAATGAAGGCAACGTGCTAGCACACGCCTGAATATAGAAACCTTGCATACACATGAGCTAATATTATCCTCAAATCTGCTTCAAGTTGTCTACATCCTTGGGAGGTGGTGAAAATCTTCCTTACTGTCTTGTTTTAAGAACCCAACCAGGAAATTTGTCTTTGAGTTGAACCCAAAGTGTCACTTGATCTAATTATAGATATTTTCCTTGGGTTCTTTTTTCCCTTCAATTGTATAGAAACATTTTATTTTACTTTTAAGAATCCTTTTATTATCTTTAAGTAGTTGTGCAAAGGAGTTGCCATTAACTGAAGCAGTTTATGAACACAGTACACCTTGGTCAATGTCACCTCCTTTCAACATTCTCATCCATCCCTCCCTCTCAACTCTCCCTTCCCTTGCTTATCCTTCATATAAAAAGCAATTTAAAAAAGCTGTTTATGTGTACAAAGCATCTTCATCTGTGTCACCACATCAACATCTTTATCCCCCTTTGACCCACCACTTCCACTATATTTCTCAAATATGTGGTATATAAAATGATTTTTTGCCTGCATTCTCCCCTTCATTCTTGTACTCCTCTCCTCAGAGGACTCCCCTCCCCACTTGAAATTACTCATTTCCTAGTACTTATTTTGTTGGGCTTTGATTTACTCTTTTTAAAGAATTATACTATTTTCATTCTAGTCTTTGGGAAAACAGAGCAGCTGGTCTTTCAAATTCTTGATGACTTTTTAAAAGCCACACTTCAAAGTTGTTGTTTTTAGACTAAACACACTCTCCAGTCAGAATCTCTTTCTACTTCCTCAACCTTTCTTTTTTTTTTTTTAAACAAATCTATTTTTTCCCTTTGACTCTTGCAGTCTTTGGGTCCTAAGGAACAAACCACTAGTGTAACAATTTCATTGATGGAAAATGCAAGAAATACTTTTTTTAAGGAAAATATATAGAGTCTACAAGTGTTGCTTAGAGTTGCTGGAAAATTTCAACTGAAGATGGGTAAAAAAATAGTTACTACTGAAGTAATCCAGGAATGGAAATTTCTGTGGATACTCAAAATACATCCCAATTCATATTTATATGTAATTTAGTCATGGTAATTAATCTTGTAAGTGTGTTGGCTTGTTTTTTTCACTATGCCAAATAGAGATTCTGACCACCATTGCCATGCCAGAAACAAATGGAACATTTTCTACTAACATAAACTGATTTGCAAGAAGAGAGGAATATGGAAATAACATATCTTCCATTTGACAGAAGCAGCAAACATGGCTCAGAGAGGTTAAGTGACTTTCTCAGTGTCATCCACTAAGTTAATGAAAGCGTGAAATATTCTGATTTTCACTTCAAAGTGATTTATTTCTTGTTATGAACTGCTTTTCATGTTGGTTTCTGTAGGCTACTATAGGCCTAATAATGACAGGAACTTTCCATATTTTTTTCCATAAGATTTGGACAATTTTAATCCTTCAATTTTCTGGGAATTTCATAAATAAAATATAAACAAGATCTCAGAAGGATATTGCCTCTCTGACTCCCCTTTTCTCTGCTACTGCATTTTTTTTCTCATGCATCTAGATTCCAATTGGATTAAACACAGAAATGAATAGTCTGTAGTAATGTTGTTTCATATTAATAAACTGATCTTCCTGGCTTTTCACAATTACCTAATGACTGTTTTCATGCACATCATGGACAAAGGAGATTGCAACCTTGGCTCAGAAGAGAATAATCTTTTTTTTTTCAGGATATTTTTTCTCAGGCTGTGAAAGCTTTAGTGAAATAATGTATTTTTGTGCCCCATATAAACATCCATAAGTAAACTGAAATTCATCTTGAGAAGCAATGCAGCTATTTTTATTCTCTGGGAGAAATTATGGATGGCCAATGTTCTTACTTTTCTCACTGGTCTTGAACATTCTCTTTAGCTCAGTGTATAATGCAACTGCTTCTTTATGGACAATCTACATTCAATCCATGATTGCTTTCCCTTCCTAAAAGACCCTACTAGATCAGTGAGGAACATGTCATCCTGGATACTTTCAGTACATGTTGTCTTGTGTCCAAGTCAGCAATGGCTAAGAAACAAAGGAGCATTTGTTTGAAAATTATCACTGGTCAGTGACTAAGTCCCCAACATCTCAGACAAGTTGTTTTGGGAATTATTCAGCCTTAAGAAGGGAAAGGCAAATTTGCTCACTCACATGTTGGGGGTCAAAAAATAAGGAAGATGATAATTTGTTCTCCCTGTTTAAATGTGTTCCACCCACTCGTAGCCACAAGTGGGCGTGAAGGATGATGTTCTGGCCCCAAAAGTAGAGTCTCACTTGTCCCCCTCATTTCCTTGTAGGGATGTTGGGGAGACCAATGAGATCATGTCTATGAAGTGGATGGTTGGAATGTGCACATGGTGTTTGTGTGAGTTATGCTAGTAAGATATTTACTTTTTATAGAAATTTCTCTTTTTCTCACAATTTTCACAAACTACTGGCAACCTGTACAGATTTTCCCATGTCATTGCGCTCAAGTCCTTTTGCCAGTATACTCTGGGTAATTCATTTGTGGTGGGTGTGCATGGCCAAATCCTAACCTTTTGTCTTGTGGAGCCTTCCCATACACAGCTGGAATTGTTCTGAATGAGACGCTGTATGGAAACTCTGGAGGAGTAAGCAAGAGGATTTGAAGTTGGCCCTGAGAAGTAGAAATTCATCTTAAAAATCATACAACATTTGAGTATGCTAAACTTTGCCTGAATTATTGTTGAGAAGTTGTCTATAAGTTTGAAATTACTTCTCTAAGCAAGTGTGTATGCATGTATGTGTGTGCACACATGCATGCTAGTCCTAGGTGTTGAACTCAGGGCCTGGATGATGTCCCTGAGCTTTGTTGCTCAAGGCTAGTACTCTACCAAATAGAGCCACAGCTTCACTTTCAGTTTTTTTGGTCTCTCTCTCTCTCTTTTTTTGAGATAAGGGTCTCATGGACTTTCCTACCCAGGCTGGCTTTGAACTACAACCTGGGATCTCAGTCTCCTGAATAGCTAGGATTACAGGTGTGAGCCACAGGAGCCCAGCAGCAATTGTGTATCTGTATGGGACCTACTATACGATGTTTTGCATGAACAAGCTATCTGGTTTCATATGGAATTATGCTTCTTTAAGAGACTTATGTATTAATTCATTCTCATTTTATACTTCCCTCTAAGATAAGAAATTACTTTAGAACCAAAAGTTTGGATGGAAAGTTTCCTAAGGCCATTCCTATTACCTGATGTTATCAAGGAATCACTGGGGAATCTTCTGATAGTTCTGACATTTTGTCTTTGAAAATTGAAGTAGCTAACCAACAATCTGAACATTGTTTTTAGGAAATGATTATTAAAAATAAGTTATATTTGCCTAGATTTGGATCTATTTTTAAGTATTCATCTCATTTAGTTTTTGTAACTAATGAAACAGTCATTTCATGATATTCACTATTTAAATACCTTGATAAAATTCATGTTTTTAATACTATTGAAATGATGCCTTTACAAAGGGTCAGGTCATTTTGTGTTGGTATATTTGTTGTATAGAGAAGCTAATTAAAAAATTTTGAACTTTACCAATGATCTTCATAAATGCTTTAATTCTAGTAATGAATAATGAAAATTGTATTTTCTCCTTTCTAATTTTTATGCCTTTTTCTTGCCTCATCACATTGACAAAGACCTCGAGTACAGTTTGAATACAATTATCTCATTTGTGTGGGTACATTAGTGTGAGATACATTTGAAATATTACCTTTTGGTTGCCTTTGTTCTTGAGAATCTCTAGGCTGATTTGGTGAATGTATAAATTTTTTGGGGAAGAGTGTCATGTTCAGTGGACATGATAAAAAAGCTACCATCTAGGCTTTTTCTAGTACTAGATGTTTTCATTTCAAGCAGTGTGGCCTAAATTCTATCATGCCTTTGAACATCTTTGGCCTCACTAATAGCCTGTTGGATACTTTGGCAAGTAACTAAATGCATTATTCGTTTCCATTATAAGAAGTGGAGATGATACAATTTTATATTACTGCCACTCATAGCAAATAAAAATACTTTTTATTGTGAGAGGAGGCCCTAATTAGTGATATCCCCAACCTTTTGTAATGATTTTTTTTACATGGCCAAAAGTAAAGCAGGAAATCTTTCATAGAATGAGACCTGTAAGGAGCCTTTAAAACACCGGTTTACTTTGACTCTAGCTCTCTATGTCCTGTCTACCAATGTAGTCATGCCAGTCTCTTTGAGAAGCAGCAGATCAGACTATGCAAGAAATTCATTGTAGAAATCACATTATTTCTCCAGACTGTAGACAGAGTGAGAAAATCAGAAGTAGTCAAGCCAGAGGGCATGCCTATTCTTAGACTGAATTCTTAAGACAAGTAGTTTTTGAACTGCAACAGACTTCAGAAGTCACGAGCCTTAATATTCTCCAAAAGCAAACATTGCAACCACAAGACAGATGACATACACATATAGTGGAGAAACCAATGCTACAGGCATCTTTTGTGTTAAGAAAAGCCTTTCTAAATGTGAAAACCAGGTAAACTAAAGAGGCCTTATTACTTTACAAAGGAATTTTACTATCCAATAGCTAACTCTCTGCAACATTGATTAAGCTGTGAATTCCCAGGGTGTTTAAGAAATGATTCAACTTGTAAGCAGCTGCTTTTCATGTATTTTTAGCAACATGTTTATTGAGAAAGCAAGGTGTGCTGATATTTTTCTGTGACTGACTGTTATGAACTCAGTCACATAGCTGGGTGTTTGCCAGGCACAACTTCTGGCATTTTCTCAGGTGGTAGGGGATGTCACATTGTTGCTTTCACTGAACAAAATTTGGAGACTGAGCTAAAAAGCCAGAATAGAGAGGGTGGGTCATGAACCTCTCATGCATGAGACAGAGGCAGGATATTACTTTCCTTCTTGTCAGCCACACCCTGGAGAACTTTTTTTTAAAGGGATACAATACACTTTATCACAAAGGTATATTAAAAATGGAATAGTAGTTGGGTGGAGCAACAATACCACAGTCTAAACCCTTCACCTCCCGGTGACAGGGTGGAGTAAGCAAGACATTCCTTGCCAACCATGTTTATCTTGGCCCATAGGACCAACAGGGAGGTGAGGGCCTTCTCTAGCCACAAAGCTGAAGGGTTCTTAATTTGCCTCAACTCTCTTCCATTCCCAACATCTACAAACAGTTTTAAAAGAGCTTTGATTGCAAAAAAAGAAGTTACTTGAATTTGTTATTTTCAAGGCTTACATTCATGATATAAACAAGAGATGGTGAAAGTCCAGTATTCAATGGACATACACTTTAGAAGCTAAGGCCTAAAGCTCTTTGTATCCTGGGGAAATAATATACCAGAAATAGTCTACACAGTTTGTCTCTTTTTATATCTTTACACTTTTAATTGTGTGCCTTATCTTTCTTAAAGATATATTGATATATTGTTTCATTAGGTGAATTCAAAATGGAATTTTCTAATGCTATGAAGGCAATTCATTCATTCATCTATCATGTTCAAGGCTTTTAATATCTATCTATCTATCTATCTATCTATCTATCTATCTATCTATCTATCTATCTATCTATCTGTCTGTCTGTCTGTCTGTCTGTCTGTCTGTCTGTCTGTCTGTCTGTCTGTCTGTCATGTACTAGGCTTTCTATATTTGAGCCCTAGTTTTTCCATGTAGAAATTTCAACTCCAATCCTTTTTCTATACTAAACAAATGGCACGTTCCTGAGGTATTTGAATGCTGATGGTGTCTTCTTTCTTTTCCTTTCTTCTTTTTTTTTTTGTCTGTCACAAGGCTCTTTAACTCTGGCCTTGGGTGTTGTCCCTGAGCTTTTTAGCTCAAGGCTAGTGCTCTGCCACTTGAGCTACAGCACCACTTCCAGTTTTTTTGGTGATTAATTGGAGATAAGAGTCTCCTGGACTTTCTTGCCAGGGCTGGCTTTGAACTGAGATTCTCAGATCTCAACCTTCTGAGTAGCTAGCATTACAGGCATGAGCCACCAGTGTCTGACTCCTGACTTGTTTGATATTGTGCAATTCCAACTTATCTCTACAGACATTAGTGATAGTGTGCTTTTTAACACTTCTATGCGTTCACAGACACTGCTTTTGTCTGGGATGATCTTTTCTTTATCATTGACCTGGTGACTGCTCATCTTCCATATTCAACTCAAATGACAGCTCAGACTCTGTTTTATTTAGAGCCTGTTCCCCTGAGCTCCATCAGCTTAATACCTTTCAGCATTTATGTGTTATGAAATTTGGGGTGGATCCCTGCCTCATCATATTAGCAGATTCTGTTGTCTTCCTAAATTTCATGACTTGATAAAGGAAGTAATAATACTTGGATGATTCATTTGGCAAAAAAAAAAAAAAATCTCATAGGGTAGCAGCTTCACAGCCTTGCAGGTGAATCCTTCTCTTATTGAGCTTTAGAGGAAAATGCAGCCCTGGCTAACACCTTGACTACAGTCTTCTCAGTGACAGTGAATCAGACCACTGAGCCCTGCCCTATTCCTGACCCATTGAGACTGTGAGATCATAAGTGCATATTGTTTTAGGCTGCTAAATTTGCTATGCTGAAAAGTTATTTGTTTGTTTATTTTATTCTGTCTTAGATGATAATGTCCTCAGACTTGTACTCTGTCTTATTCACCTGTGTGTCAGGCAGAAGCTAGCTCTGTCTAGCATTAGTCACTCCTTCTTAAGAGTTGATTTTTGAGCAGAGCAGTATTAAAGAGGTTCACTGGTTTTATAGAACTCAACGGACACTAACTTTATGACCTTCATTTCATTCACGTTCTGAGTATCAGTTTTCTTTTTTTTTTTTTTTTTTTGGCCAGTCCTGGGCCTTGGACTCAGGGCCTGAGCACTGTCCCTGGCTTCTTCCCGCTCAAGGCTAGCACTCTGCCACTTGAGCCACAGCGCCGCTTCTGGCCGTTTTCTGTATATGTGGTGCTGGGGAATCGAACCTAGGGCCTCGTGTATCCGAGGCAGGCACTCTTGCCACTAGGCTATATCCCCAGCCCCAGTTTTCTTAATATAAAAAATTAAAGGTTTGGACTTCCTATAGCTCAGCTTGGCTCCAATACTTCCCCAAACTCAGTTATTTTCCCTTAAAAGTAAATATTAATGACATGTGTGAGACTTTATTGTGAGTTAGTAGATAACTTGATGATCTTCCATGTATTTTTATGCTCTGTATGTTTTTAAAATGGGATGTGCAAAAGTGACTTATGGTAAAAGTTAATGTATCTTTAACTTTTCAAAATGATGACTATACTTTAAAAAAAAACTCCCCAAAGATTGACTGGTAAGACCATAAAAATTGGAACAAACTTATGAAAAGTTGAAATCTATCTTAAAAAGGGCATCCGATGACATGCAGCATGACATTTAGCAGCTTTCTTAATTAAGTGGACTAAAAACCAGATAACATAGTTTTAGAGAGGAATTTCTTTTTTCCATGCTGACAGGAAACATTTGTTTTGTTTTAGCTAGTCAGTTTTAAAAAATGCTATTTATACTAACTTTGCCAAAGTACAAAAAAAAAGAAGTTTAAATTTCTCATTCACTTCATTTAAAAATTTTTCTGAACCATCTTTGCAAATGCTTCTGTCATTATGTGTGCAGCTGACAGGAAAATCATGAATAACTATCCCAAAGACTGATGGTCAAGATTTTTTTTTTTACTGTCTGTGCCAGCACATATGCAGAAGATAATTCTTAATAAGAATATTAGATAATTGCTGGTGATATCAGTGTATTTATCAGTTGGAGCTACCTTTTCTTCCTCTCCACCCTCTTCCTTATGTATTTCTCCAAGACAGAAAAAAATCCAAGCAAAGATAATGTTGAGCCAGGAGCCAGAGTGGCTCACCCCTGTAAGCCTAGCTACTCAGGAGGCTGAGATCTGAGGATCTCGGTTTGAAGCCAGTCAGGGCAGAAAAGTCCCTATGAGACTCATTTCCAGTAAACTACCCAAGAATCCAGAAGTGGTGCTGTGGCTCCAAGTGGTAGAGCATTAGCTTTGAGCAAAAAGAGCTCAGAGACAGCTTTCAGGCCCCAATAACAAGCCCCATGACTGAGCCCGCCCCCGCCCCCCCCCAAAAAAATCCCCAAACAGTAGGATGAATCTGTTTGTTAAGGGAAGAGTAGTTGATGATGTGCATTTTCTTGTTCTTTTACACAAGATTTGAGCTTCTCATTGTGGGGATTTCATTTTTTCTACTGTATTTTTATGCAAACAGACAACTTCTAAAACATTAATTGCAGCAAGAATTAACATTCTTTGGAGTGTCTCCATGTAATATTTGTGTATCTCTCCTTAAGCACATTTGTTTCTATGGTTTCCTGTTGTAAGAAAGGAGTAGGAAACAATGGTTAAATTCACTCTAAACTACTGACAGTAAGACAAGTATTTTAGAGCAGAAGAGAGCCACATCAAACAGAGACAGTTTTCTTTCTCACAATATTAGGCAATAAATTGTTTACTGAGGCAGGTTGTATAATTGTACTCAAAGGAATGTTTAATGTAAAAAGAACACAAGTTCTTTAGGTAGAATAATATCTAAGCAAAAAAGAAAAAAGAAAGGAATCTCCTCAATACTCCTTTTTTTTGCATCACTTATAATACAAATGTCAGAAATATTTTATTATGAATACAACCAGCAATAATATTTTTTCCAACAATTCCTCTTGTAATGTAATAAAATGGTTAAAGAGGTCAGGACATAGAGCTTCCATAATAATTGAGGAAGCTCAGAGCTCATTTAGGGTAATGGCTACTTGTAGAACTAGGGTTTTGAAATTAAATAACTGAGGGTTTGGATTCTGGTTCCATCATTGACTAGCCAAGCCACATACTGTGTAAGTTACTTAACCTTCCTGAGTCAACTTCTTCATCTATAAAACACAGATGAGAACTCTGTTCATATATATATACAACATAAATATAAAATGATAATGTACAGAAAATGTTTCTTGGAGCATCTGCTAGTGGATAAAGAATAAATGATGACAGAAGGAAAATGAAGATGAGAAGTCAAGGCTTGCCAAAGAATATATACATACGTAAAAGAACAGTGAGAATTTCCCCTGTAAACTCAAAACTTGATTACATAAATATTCTACGTAGTTCCCACTGCATTTTAAGGTAGTTGCTATCACTTATCATTGAAGGAGCAATGGAAAGACATAGGGAAAACTGGGTTGTGTAAGAATTTGAGACAAAAATTCAACAGGATATTGAAGCCAACAAAATCAGATCAATCTCTCCTTCTCCAATCAATTTCCATAGTCATCTGAATTTTTATTCTTGGAATGCACATTCATGAATTTCATGTTTGTTGAGGATCTAATGATGTTGGCAAATCTGTGAACCTGAAAACAAAACCACACAGATACCCCACTTTATTTGTGGGGCCAACACAGCTTAGTGACAAGGCAGACAACAGGAACCAAGTTGTAAGGGGTTAATAAACAACTGTGAATCATGGCCAAATATTTCTGTTTAGAACTCTGAAGCCATTAAATTCCATTAGCTAAGGAGACATTTTGAAGCCTATGGAGCTTGTAGCAAGTAGTGAGAGAAGACTGTTTCACTATCTAATGTTTCTATTTTTAATTTCCCCCTGAGCATGGACTTGAACTTTAAAATACTGTCTATAACTGCCTCCTGTGGGAGTTTTTTTGATGATTGGAGTACTTGGGGAGCAATCTAGCTCTGAGCCTTGTGAAGGTTCAGAATCGAGTTAAGAAATTTCCTCAGAAGTCTGAAGGCACTGTGATTTCACAAGCTTCTTCCATCAGCCTGTTGAAAGCCACGGTTTTCTGACCAACATCTAAAGTTCCTAATTCTGAATCCAGAATATAATTCAATAGATTATTATTGTCTTCATCTGCTTCTTACAAGATAAACTATTTGGTTAGCCCTTGAGATTTGAATATAAAAGGGAACAGTTTGTATCACACAGATAAGATATTGACTGGACTTTCCTGCTGCATTGAAATTGAGGCATAGGAACTTGATTGGACCAGAAAGATGGTAAACCTAAAAAATAGTTTCACCAATTGCTTTTCATACCGTAACACAGAGACCCAGAAGAACTTGCTATGCAAGAGCCAGCTAACACTTTCCTTTCTCTTCTGTATCTATCTTCAAAGAAGTTAACAGGATGAGGGTGAGTTGGATGCTGAAAGCATCCACCAGTACAAATATCAGCAGCCATGATGAGATGCTGTACTTGAGGGAAAGAGGTAGATGGTGGCTATGGACTCCTCAGAGTTAAGTGAGAAGCTGGGAGCTCCAAGTTCTCTGGAAAAAGTTGATTGTGCCTCTGAGAAGCCAAATATATATTCCTTGGCTTTCCAGTCTGAGAAGTAGCAATATCTAGGAGGATCCATGAATGGTTTTGAAGGTAGGAAGGATGAGTGAGTTCCTTGGGATGCAGATGGACACCACAGAAGATAGTTGGATTTCCTAGGAAGTAGCAAGAGACTGCAAGGAGAGCCTGGTGTGTAAGGGAGAGTGGAAGTGTTTTCTATTTTAAAGCAAGTGTATGTACACCAGGCAAACTCCTTTCCTTCATCTCCCACCTTCATTGCATGGGAGAAACTTAAAAAAAAATTCTAGGTTAAAAAAATTTCTTTTCCAAATCTCCCCCATCAAAACCTGTTTCATTAAGAGACCTAGATTTATTTTTCTTTGTGGGAAAAAGTTTTTATTTTTTTTTTGGCATTTTGATCACTTTAGCAATTTGCTTTTTCTAGTGCAGTGTGTGTGTGTGTGTGTGTGTGTGTGTGTGTGATATCTCAAACATCAGAAGGAAGAATGGATAGTGGGCATTGTTAGGAACTAACAGCTTGTGTTGGGATTCAGTAACTTTATGAAGTTTATTTCAGTGAAAGGAAAGGAAAAAACATGGTCACTGCTACCTTTAAAAAGGAAATAAGTCCAAACAATGGTCTTGCCTGACTTTAGTAGCCCAATATTATGACACATATGGCAAAAAAATCAGGAATCCGAGGAGACTTGGAGCACACATACAAAGGAAGTGAACTCTGTCAGTGGCATGGGCTCTGCCTGAAGAACTTTAAGGACTTTCATGTTTGATGTACACTTTGGGAAGTGCTGACTCTTACGGCATGTAAGTAACTCCTCTTGATTCTCAGGACTTGTGATTGAATATCAGTACTCTTTTTATACCTGAACCTGGCAGAGTGGATTTACATATGTACAGGAAGAACATGATACAATCTAGAAAGTGGGAAGAAGGCATCCAAGTCAGAGATACCATGGTTTCTCTTGGAGCTACTGAGCCTTGGGGATGTGGCTCCTCCCTCCATAGACACAGTAGAAGATAGCCTTTGTGGAAAGCCAGTGAGCAGTGTGAATAATTATCTGACTTATGGATTTGAAGCTGAATTGATACCATTCTGGGAAAAGAAACCTTGGAAAACTTTCAAATCTGAGTTATGGATTCCTAACAGAGAGAGCTGGGCTCTCCCAGTGCTCTGTAATTCCTTACAGAAATGTTTCACATTGCTCTATGATTGTTGTTGTTATTTTTTAAATATGGTCTTGATGGTCAGTGAAGTCTCTAGGGCCTGCTAAACAGTTATAGATCCTAACAAGTAGTTAATAATCATTGTTTCCTTATTGAATGAAGGAATGGAGAGAAAGATGGTCTGGAGGAATGACATTGGCTTATGGAATGCAACTGCAGTGGAGAATTTGCCTTCCTGTGCCCTTGTGGGAAGAGCCACAGACATCGTTCAGAGGCAGAGTAGAAGTGGGCTGTCTAATCCCACACTATTGATGATGGTGACCTTCACACATAGCCCAAGCCCATGGTTTCTGTGTTTGGATCTTTGTTTGGGAGAAATGATGGCTGGCTATTTTTAGCCTCAAATTTTGTTGTGATGCACAACATTCCTATTATGAGCATGATCTGAATAAATATAAATGGAGAGATTACATACCTGATATTTAAAGATAAAAATATACATGTCACTGTGGTTAACAGTTTCAAGTCACATAGACAGTGAGGGCCAGAAATGGAGCTCCATCTGGCTCTCTGGACTGCACATTCAGTGCTAGTGTCTCTCTGCTATTGACTCACCAGCACTATTTTGTGGGGACATATAAAACACTGCTATTAAAACGCTGATGTCTGAAAAATGTACCAAGAGTTTTGGAATACTTCCTTTTGGCTCCCCCCCTTCTTTTTCCAAAGTAGCTCTCTATCTAATTTGATGGACACCTATAAGATACATTAAAACCTTTAAAATTTCTTGCTTAAATTTTCAATGGCTATACATACCTGTAGGATATTTTAAAATTAATTCAAATATTCAGTGATCAAAGTATTGAATACTGCTCCCCTACCCACCTTACTCCCCATCATTTCCTAGGGATAACTTGGAAAGTTCAGTCCTTGCTATATCCAGCACAGTACGTGTTCAGTCATTTATATACTCATATTTGCACACATACTTATACATATACATGTATGTACACATGCATGTGTAGTTACATTTTCTAATAATAAAAACATGAGATCATTGTTATGGATTAAACTGTATCCTCCCAATCTAAAATTTGAAGTGCTAAGCACCTATAATTTAGGATGTGATTCTATGTGGAAATAAGGTTTTTCACAGATGTAGTAAATTAAAGTGGGATTATATTGGAATAAAGTGGGATCCTAATCAAATGTGTCCTTATAAAAGCAGAAATTGGAGGACAGAGACAAACATGCACTCAGGGAGAATGTTAGGTGAAGATGAAGACTGAGATTGGATGATGCATTATGCAAAAGCCAAGGAATGCTGAAGATTGCCAGCAAGCCATCAGAAGCTAGTAGAGAGGCACAGAAGAAATACTTCCTCTTATTTTCTATGAAATGAATCCATCTCACGCTTTGATCGTGAACTTCCAGAGTCCAGAACTATTTTTCCAAAATCACCCAGGTTATGATACTTTGCTATATCAGCAGCTTTAGCAAACTAAGAGCCTTAAAAGCCTGGTGTTCTTAGAAATAGCTTTTCTCATCAAAACATAAATATAGCATATCTTTCTTAGTATCATATCTATCTGTCTATCTGTACACATATAGTCTTTTTAATGGTCACATAGATTTCTATACAATGAGTATTTCCTATTTGAAAGATTTACAGACTGGGTAATAGTTATGTGTAGCTGTCTGTTATCAGTTTTAGCAAACATACTATTTCAGTGGGAAATAGGGGCTGTGTAGATATGGCTGTAAGGGATGTATGGGAAAACTGTATCTCTTGAACTTCTCTAAGAATAAACTCAATTAAATGCAAAATAGTAATGAAAATATATAAACAAAAGAGAACTTATGTCAACTATTGCTAAGTGTACAGTTTAAGAGTGATAAATATACATTCACATAAATGCACAGCCAATCTCTTGTAAGGAGATTGAAAGCATTATATCCATTAACAATAACTCTGTTCTCAAAGGCAATTATGTAGAATTTGTGGTTTTGTGATTGTTGTAGCTGTTCCTTAATATTCATTCCTGCTGTATACACACACACACACACACACACACACACACACATATGGGCGGACATTTAGGTTGCTTTAATCTTTGGCTATTGTGAATAATTCTGTGAACATGGGTGTGCAAATATCTTTGAGACATAGTTTTTCATTCTTTTGGGTTATTGCTGGGTCCTACTGATTCAATTTTTAAAGGAACTGTCATATTGTTTTCCATAGGAAAGATTTTATACCCACTTTAATAGCACAGAATTCCAGATTTTCCACGTTCTTCCTACCCTCTGCCTTCCTCCCCTTCCCTCCCCTTCCTTCCCCACTCTTCTCTTGTCTTTCCAACCTTTCCTCTTCCTTCCCCTTCTTTATTCTTTTCCTTCTTTTTTCTCCTTCCCTCCCTTGTTTTTCCCTTTTATCTCTCTTCTTCCTTCTGTCCCTCTTTTCCTCCCTTCTTTCATCATTCCAGTAATTGTGAAGTAGAAGCTCACTGTTGGTTTGTATTTTTCTAGTAACAAGTTGTGATAAGTATTTTTCTTGTCCACTTGTGTATCTTTTTTTGAAACACATCTATTTCTCTATTTTGCAATTAGGTTTTGTTGTTGTTGAGTTGTAGGAATCCATTTTATATTCCAAATATTAGTCTCTTATCAGATGTAGGATATGTGAGTTCTCTTATTCTCTAGGATGATTTCTCATTCTGATCATATTGTATCCTAACATATACAGGTAAGTCATTGTATCCTATAAACAAGTACAGATTCTTGGGATGAAATCACTAGTTCAACCTACCAAAGTCAAAGCAATTTAGAGTATATGACTATCACCCCCATCTCCATTCCCTTGCCAGCACACATAGGAAATCTACTTAAAAATCTCAACATGGATATTGAAGAGGATATTTTTATGCATAGCCACTCTGTTCTACACAGTAAGAGCTTGTTTTATCATAGTGAACTATTAAACAAATATTGAATCAAATTATGTTCTCCAGAATTTAACAGGCACATTTGATAAAAAACAACAACAACAACAACAACAACTTATAACTCAGAAGTTGGATCTACCCCCAGGCCTCTGGTAAAAAGCTCTTACTTTATTTTTATTAAAAGTTCTATGATTAGCTCTTTTGCCTCAAGAGATTTACTTTAATGAATGGTTCCATTTATAAATTGAGTAAATAAATCTGTCCCAATTTGTAGCCGGGGAAAGTGTAGAAGTCAGCAGGCTAGAATGAGTCAGTGAATGCCAGGGGTCCAGTCTCCCAGCAGAAAATTCTTCCCCTTGCAAGAACAAGGGTGCCATCATACACTTCAAGGTTCAGTAGCCAGACATGGTAGGCTGAATACTTGAATCCCTGAATACACAGGGATGATGGGAGATGATGGCTCATCAATTTGATGGGAATTATTTCACTGCAATTGAGAAAAGGACTTAGCCCAGGGAGATCTTTCCTTTGTGATTATATTTTAAAATAATAATAAAATCATAATAATTGTTATTATTACAGGAAGGTAATCAAACTTTCATGTCTTGGAATCATACCACCTGTGAAGAAACATAGGGTCATCAAACCAACGTGAGAGGTGCTACAAAGCCATGGTACCTTGGTATGAATTTCCTCCTCTTCCCTTGCTGGAACTTTCTGGTCAGAGCACTTGTCCTACATCATTCTGTACATTTACTTGTCGTGCATAATTCTGGGGTGGAAAGTAATGGCTTACTGTTTCTTTTGTCCTCTATTGAGGTTTATTAAAAATCAGAGAAGTTGGGCTTGGTGCTTCCATATAGCGTTTCTAGTTTATTGGCTCTATTTGCTTGTAAAAATATGTTTTCAATTATTCTTAAAACATTTGATTCAGACTACTTTGGGAAAGTACTTTCCTTGCCCACATCACATACATTCTCGTTTATCAGTGTGCTGACGGCGTAGTACTCTGTTGTCAAATGGCCAGGGATAGGATAGAGGTTTAGGAGAAAGATGAGAGATAATCTTAAGCTATAAATAATAGAAGAGCAACAAAAATTGAGTGTTTATTCTGGACTCTGATAGATTTATGTGCATGACCAGAAACAACAAAATATATGTAAAATCAAAAGAAAAAAACCCCAAAACTATTTGGAACACAAGATCAGAAGTGAACCCCTTTTCCACCCATAGAATGTTCTAGATGCTTTTGCCAGTCAGCCATATCTATTTATTTTTTTCTTTGACAAGGATACAGATTTTTAAAGCACAGTCTCATTGGGACTCAAGATGGTATTTCTGTTTTCTCAGTGAATTAATGGCTATTATTTGCAGGCACTGGAAACAGCATTTTTGTTTTATCGAATGGTTAAATGTTTATCTGTGCAGACAGAATGCACAGATGGATTATACTGGCATATTCCCCAATAGGAAAAGAGAGTCAAAGTGAGAAATTAAGTGGGAGGCTGTGACTAGAGTGCCTCGAACCCGTTTCAATCCCCCAAGTACATGATATAATACACATAATCCATGCTGGAACATCTAAGGACTAACCATGAGATGGTTATGCATCAGCTCAGCACAGATGAAACAGAGAAAGGTGGTTGAATCCAGGAGCCATATACTACATGCAGAGCAACTAGAGGTTCATAGTGTACAGCTAACCACCATCAGGGGAAAAGTATTCACTTCTTATTCTTGTTTTCGTTATCAAACTAGCTATGGTAGGCATTTCTACTTCTGGTATTCAGACCTTAAGGAGCCCAGAATTATTTAGAATGCTGCTGTAAAATTCTGACTTCTGGTTTCCAATCCAGAAGACAGAGTTAGTGTAGCCATTCAGGGAGGTGGAAATGCTATGCAGGTAGTCCTTATACCACACATCACAACTTTCTGGGGAGAAGGCTAGGATAAAGATGAGAGAATGCTGAGGTATTGTGAAGATCAGTCTTGTTTGCATTATTTAAATTTCTGAGGACTGTTCATATTTTTATTCCTATGTTGTTCTTGATTTATTTCTTTAATCAGATTTTTTTTTTTGTCGGTTGTGGGGGTGCTTGGGTCCTGTCCCTGAGGTCTTCAGCTCAAAGGTAGTGCTCTATCACTTTGAGCCACAGCACCATTTCCAGTTTTCTGGTGGTTAATTGGAGTTAAGTCTCACAGGTGTTCCTTCCCTGGCTGGCTTTAAACTGACAGTCTCAGATCTCTGTCTCCTGAGTAGCTAGGATTACAGGCATGAGTCACCATTTCCTGGCTAATCAGATTTTTCTCACTTTTCTATACCCTTATTGCCCTCTGAAATGGCTGCTTTTTTTCAGAGTACTTCTGTGATGTTCATTTGTGTGTCTTTCAGTTATTCTTCCATTCAGTTGTGCTGAGTGCCAAACACACATCTTCCTTGCATTTGGTTTCAGGCTCTGTGTTTGGAGACGCGTTGCTTCACAGAGCAGACTTAGTTCAAGTCATGATGAGGTTATAGGCCAATAGGGGAAGCAGGCAGTAAACAGGAACACTGGGAGTGCTAAATGTCACAGAGTGATCTTGGCAATGTCAGAGTGCATAGCAGAGCCACCTAATCTACTCCAGAGGGTCAAAGAAAGCTGCTGGGAATGCTCAGGGAGTTGGGAGGGGATGAGAGGAGAGAGTGTTCTAGGCAGAAACAACAGAGCTGAATCACTGGAAGATAAAAATCAATCCAAAAAGAATTGTGGCTATCATGTACAGTGAAATTGGTAACAGCAGGTGATATGTCAAAGAATGCTGGGCAGCCATGTTTCATAATTCCTGAGGATGGATTTTAGGTTGTAATTGAGTGCCAAGAAATATCTCTGAATGGTTTGAAGCAGGAGTGAGTCCCAATCAGTTCTGCTCTAAGAATCCATACTACATGTGACAGAGGGTACAAATACATAATCCAGAATAAAGTCTCAAAGAATGTGTATATGGAAAGAGGAGGACAACACAGGAAATAAGGGAAGAAACAGGAATGGAATGGTAGGTGGAGCAAAGGATGGAAGGGTATGAAGAAAAGATGTGTGCTGGTAACAAATGTGTCCAGTTTCTCCCTGGGAGGAATCCCAGGAAGAAAAGAGTGAAGGTACCTTTGAGATATATCTGATATCACTTTACTAATGAGATTTTAGGGTTTATCAATTCGGCGATATATGACAAAAGCCAGCTGCTCAAACTTCTTGGTCAAAGAATGACACTAGATATTTAGAAAAGTATCAACACTATATGAATATTTCAGACTTTCAGTATTTTAAAAAAGATTAAAATAACTATAAAATACTAAAGTCAAGGGCAACATCTAAGGTAAACCAATAGAATAACATTTGATGTACTTTGGGACGCAATGACTAATTTTAGGATCAGAAATCTGCTAGTGAAGGCCCTCACTGACTCTTTGGATTTCTGCAATACATAAAAGGTAGGAGTCACTTCCTCTAGCACAAAGATATGCCATTTTCCTATCTGTCCTGAGAGCAAGTTCAAGCTAAGAAATCATTCTTAAGGCTCAAATGGAGTAAGATCTGAAAAAAATACAGAAAAAAGTCAACTCAAAGTTTCATTGAAAGGCAAAATCCAATCATTTCTTTGCCAGAAAGTTCTGAAAACAGAAAAGGACTTTAGTGGGGATGGCATTCCCAAGTGGACTTTCCTCTCAAATGCCCAACACTGGACAGATTTGGAGTGTACTGTTCTTTTTACTAAAGATGTTTTTCCATTCTTGACCTTCCAAAACCCAGAGTTCAAAGCTTTACTACAACGTTTTTATGCAGGAGCAAATTGACCACAACACTATTAGAAAAAGACATGAGTCAGTGTGTTTGGCTCTTTGTTTCTTTGTTGTGTTTTTTGGAAGAGAAAAATTGTAAGGAAAGAATAGCAGGGAATGAAAGATTAACTTCCTTTGCATCTTTTCCTTGAGGGGTGTTTGCTTAAAAAATAATAACTCTAAACTAGGCTATTATTGAGATTTATGTTAAGTATTTCCAAGTTTTGAAATAGGAACAAAGTCCACCAGTTTCTTATGAGGCCAGCTTTTGTTTCTCTCATTATACAAATAGATAAATTGAGTCACCAAGTAGTGAGGTAATGTTCCTGACCATAGTGGCACTGGATGAAAAGAAAGCATGAACTCAAAAGTATTGGATTTCAGGTAATGACTTTGACCACACTTTTATTAGAAGGTGACAACCAAGAAGTCAAATATCTGTTATACTACATGCCAGGGAGATGAGATTTCTTTAGCGTAACATGAACTTTATTTAATATAGTTTCTATCTGTGTGTGTATGCCATTAAATAGCCTCAATTATCCAGACTTTTTAGGAAATGAGACATTTGGTTAATTAAAATTTTACCAATAGCTGATCTATTCCATCTTTAAGGACCCAAATATGCTTGTTTTATACATATGAATATATAATTTCTTTAGTTCTTTTTTGGGAGTTGGGGGACATTGGTAAGCAGTATTGTGGCTTGAATTCAGGAATTTGCACTCTTACTTGGTTTGTTTCCTTACAGCTTGGGCTCTACTTAGTTGAGGCATGCCTTGAGTTTAGCATTTTGCTAGCTTATTAGAAATGGAGTCTCTGGAGTTTTCTGTCTGAGTTGGCTTCAAACTAGGATCCTCAGGAGGAGACTCAGCCTCTTGAACAGCTAAGATGGCAGGCGTGATCTACTCGTGCCCATCCATAATTCCTTTAATTCTGAAAAGATGTGACTAAACATGCTCACAAATTTATTTCAGCTGTGATTCAGTGACTTCTTTAGTGACTTCCTAAGGTTGTATGACTGTTTGGTCCCACAATGAGTGCCATGAGGTCTTAAAAATTCTTACCGAAGTCTTCACTTTCTCTTCTTTTCTTGATAGGTCTGCATACTTCTATTTCGTCAGTGCATCACTTGTGGCAATTCCCTTTCCTTTTCTAGTGATGTGCTCAAGCTGGCTATTGTAGAACTCAGGGAACTGTGTCTGCTACAATTATTTATAAAAAACAAATAGGATGGAAGGAAAGGCTTCATTTTTGCTCATAAGTTTGAACTTTAATGAATCCCACCTTCTATTCTGGGAGTACTTTTGAATTACTTTTTGTTCTCTATGTACTTGGGGTTTTCAGAAGTTAGGATTGTAAATGAAATGAAATGTATTAAGTATATTTATTTCTAATACTGAACTTTAATCACCTCAGTTTTCTCTGATTCAGCATTCATTTAACAAACATTCATTGGATGCTAGATGCCCCTGTCTGTCTCAGGACATGAGAATTTCTCAGTGTTGCAGGATCATCTCTAGGACAGCAGTGTTTACTGTACCTTCTTGATGGCAAATTAACAATCTCATACTTCTATTTGCAAGAGAGCAGGATAAAAGACAGTTTCTGTTTTGTATACATTTATATTTATGTGTTGAAGGTCTGAAAAGATGCATATTAAATGGCTGCTATTCATTCGGTGGCACTGAAGGATGAAGCTGGGCTTTATCCTCCTTAGTGTGGGACTTCTGCTGGGTGGGCTTGGTGAGAGGATGTTAGCCCTGGGGAAGGTTCAAACACTTCCCTTCCACTAGCATGAAAACAGAAACAAAACATGAGAGACAGAGAAAGGAAGGGAAAGGGAGGAAAGGAAGGGGAGGACAGAGAAAGGGAGAAGAGGGGAGAGAAAGGGGGGAGTGAGAAGAGAGGGGGCAGAGAAGAAAGGGGGAGAGGGAAGGGCAGAGGGAGAAGAGGGGGGAGAAAGTGAATTTCCCTCTAAAGAAAGAGAAGGTTCTTACATTTCTAGTGCATTTAAGCCCACTGGCTTTTTAAATTTTTACTAATTTTTAGTACCTTTCAGCTACAAACTAGGTTTATAACAAGTTTTGATGGTGTATACATGGGGCTTAGTATGCGTCACAATGGCTTTTTGTTGAAGGACTAAGTAAAGCTGAGCTATACTATTCTAACCAAACTAATTTGGGATGATTGAACTTCTTGGGCAAAGTATTAAAACTCTTTTGGTCCTTCTTTTGTCTTCATGAACATTATAAACAGTCTTCCACTACCATTTCCCTTTTTGAAAAGTGGGGTGCTTAAAGATATTTTCTTGACATGGCTGGACTCAAATATTTTTTTTTTATAATCAAGGCACAGGGATAAAACTAGGTGTTTTAACAATAGCAAAAAGGAATTTCAGTAAGGTAGGCTTCTTATATACTGACATTAAGCATTGTAGTGTGGAAGAACATGGCTTTGTATCACTCTATCAAAATGCAGGAGCCACATATACATTATGCCGTGTATACATACATATGTATACATACATATACATGGGTATATGAAAATGCATGCATACACATAAGTGTGCATGTACATAACTATGTGTATATATGGCATATGTACAGTGTATACACACGTAAACATATATACATACACAATATATATTCATGTATGCATATGTGTGTCTACACACATGTGCATACATGTTTGTAAATATATGCACACACATATATGCATGTATGTGTGTATGCATATGTTTATGTATGTGTGTATATATGTGTGTATATATATGTATATATGTTGAAGGGAAAGTGGTGCCCTTGACATGAAAATGGACTATGAAGTAAAGAAAATTTCTGTTTGGAGGGAACTGGTAAGAAGAGTATTGTCCTTTAGTACAAGGAAGCAAACATTATACTCTTTAAGAAATAAAAATTATAAAATATTGATGAAAACATTGAAGAACATGCTAAAAGATGGCACGATCTCTCACATTCAGGACTGGAGAAATTAATGTTAGAATATCCATACTACTCAAAGCAATCTATTAATTCACATGCTTCCCCCATCCTTTCAAATTTTATTTTTGAGATGGCATCTACTATGTACTCCAGGTTAACTGTGAAATCACAATTCTCCTGCCTCAGCCTCTTGAGTGCAAGAGTCTCTTCTGGAAAACATCTGCTCAGTCATGGAGTCTGGTTCCTAAAATAATCCATGACAGTCATTTTGCCTTTTTTCCTTGCTTCCTTCCTTCCTTCCTTCCTTTTAAATGTTGTGAGAACACTCAGAGTCATTTTTGGGTGTAATATTGTCACAGCTTAACCTTGACTACTAGAAAGAAGAAGACTTCTGGGATGGAATGATTTGAGTTCATTTTCCAGCTCTGACATTCACTCTCATAATGATGTTAAGCAATTTATCTCTCTAAGCCTTATCTGTCTCATATCTAAGATATAGAAAATCTATCCAAGGCTCCAGTGGCTCACATCTGCAATCCTAGCTACTCAGGAGGCCGTGATCTGAGAACTGTGGTTCAAAGACTGAGCAGGAGAGTCCATGAGACTCTCATCTCCAATCAAACACACACACACGCACACACACACACACACACACACACACACACACACACACACACACAGAGAAGTAGAGCTATGGCTCAAGTGGTAGAGTGCTAACCTTGAGCAAGAAAAGCTCAGGGACAGCACCCAGGCCCTGAGTTCAAGCTCTAGGACTGGAACAATCTCTTTCCAATTCAAATGGAGGAATCAATACATAATACATGTTATATGTTGTTTCTCACAAATGTTAGTTAGAATTATCATCATTATTTATACATTATCTTTATGTTTAAAAATTCCCAAACTAAAATCCTTACTAACACTCTTTTTGCTGACATGAAAACTTTAACTTCAATTTCATAAATGCATAACAGCAAACATCCAGTGCACTTTTTTTTAAAGCAAAAAAGAAATAGATTCTTTCTTTACTCATGTCTGCAGTTGAGAATTTCATTTATATGTATCCAAATGTCATTTAAACACATGGTGATTCTTTTATAGCTAAGTATAAAAAATTTACAAGTTTAAATGTTAGTGCTATCTTTACCATTGACTCTAAAGCTTGCTTATGTTACAATTTGTAAATGTTTTACAAGACAGGAATACACACCCATAATTATTTCTCAATGTCATCTGGCTCATGATAGCAGGATTAATTATTTTAGAAAAAGTTTTCATTGAAGGTTTTGCTAGCCATTCCAAATAAACTGCGTTCTGCGCAGAAAAGATACAGCTGATTGTCTGGCTTCTCAAATGGTTCTTTTGTCCTTGTCCTGCTCTTTGCTTAGTCAGAAGCAAGGCATGTGCTATGGTCAATCTCTGAAATCATTGAATATCTTTGTTAAGTGTTGCTCTTAGAGACTCATTTAGATTTATTTTCTGAAAGATTTAAAAAAATAATTTAGAATTGAATGTGTAGCCAAGTTGTTTGATCATTTGGCTTTTGGCTTTGCAAGGCACAATGCTTTATTGCATGGTTGGTCAGTTGGCATGATGGTTGCTGAAGGTCATGGATGAACCAGGAAGTGCCAGGGGTATGTTACTGTGAAATTCCTAAGACATGCCACTTCCCCTGACCTCACAGTGCCTCTCCCTTTCCAAGGCAAGACACAGGAAAGGAGCCAGAAAGAGAAAAAAACCTGGAAATCTATGACAAAGAATTGCTTTCCTTTCGAAAGTGATGAGGTCTTATGAGAAAAGAGCAACAACAAATCTGTTAGCTGAACTTGTGGCTTTTTCTGCAGAAATGATCACATTAATGTCTGAAGTAATCACATCCTCCACTAGGTTCAGAATTTTGCTTTTCCTCTCAATGGAAAAGAGAAGAAATAGTAATAAGCAATGGAGCTTTCTCATTCAGAAGTTCAGTTCAAATAATACTGTAGTGTACTCTTTGTTTATGTCATGAGGAAAGGTCTAAGTAGCATGATGGTGAAATTCTAAGGGATTTTAAACCACGGAACTTCAGAAAAAAATAAGCAAGGTACCATTTGTATATTAAAAACCTGTAGTGAGAGGTCCTCTTTAAGATACAACAGTAACAAAAACACTAGTCAATAAATGCATTGAATGAAATACTTAATGCATTACTGTAGTCACAAGCATTATCTGGGAAAGTATTTTAAAAAGTACATCTTATTCAGTTCCAATAGTTTTTATTCTCACCAAAGAATACAAGTCATAGCAATGAGAAAAATAGATATTTCACATTATCTGATACAGTAGCCACTAGATTTTTGGAGATGTTCAAGTTGAAAATAATTCAGTAGTTCTATTGAATTAGCTCTATTGTAAGTGCTTAGTACCCACCCATATATGGCTGGTGTTACTGGTTTGGATAGCTCACATACAGATTTCCCTTCTTGTAAAAAACTGTTATTGGTCATCCATGAGAGGATTGAAAATAGACAACAATATTATTGGAATTTGTAGTAATTGTCAATTTAAAACAAGAAGGGATCCACATAGGCTCTGATATGTAATAAGGTTTAATAAGTCCATGGAATTGTTATTTTGACAAATGAAAAGGAAAGTGAAGAACAAGTTTTGTTTTTTTTTTTAAAGTAAAAGGATTGTTTGAGAGAATATTTGCTCATCTGTCATAGTTCAAATTGGAGGGCAATGATAGATTTAAGTGAGATAATTTGAGGGATTTGTCTGTCAAGTTAAGGTGTTTTTTTGTGTGTGTATCATAATGTAATTGAATACTTTTGCCCCCCCCATCCTGAACAACAATACCACCAACAAATAGTTTTTCTTTGTGCAATTTGGCATATATGAGGCCAATAATTAATATTAGCTTACCAAAAGGAGTTCATCTCATGTCCTATTGTTACCTTCAAAATGGAGTTAAATCCTAGTAACACTGTGTGTGTATGTGTGTGTACTATGTGTGTCTGCTGGGATGAGAATATATGTGTTCATGTTTTTAGATGAGAAGAAAAGAAGACACAAAGGTTCTCAGTCACTTTATATACCATAGAGAAGTTAGGGGTCAGTTTTTGGTCTGTTTATGAAGCGTAGGGAGAATTAAGAATATTCTGAATTTTATCCAGAAATGTCATTCTTCCTTGGATACTCATTTCAGTCAAGCAACTTTGGAGAATGGGGGAAATCATTTCTATCATATCTGAAAATAGTCTGATTATATCATCTAAGACATATCATCTAATAGGATTTAAGTGGATACTCTACAATGATAGAGAAAAGCAATATATATATATATATTGCATACATATGCATACTTACATATGCATGTATCCTTTTCATTTGCTAGTCTCGTCATTTATTCCCCATTGCTATTTTTTTTCTGCCTTTTAAAGTTACTAAGTTCTATAACACGCCAAGCATTGAGTAGACAGAGATAAGACCTGAATCCTTCTGCAAGGAGCTGGATGCATACATAGAGGAAGATACATGAATCAAAACCATTGTGGCAAGACTGTGCACAGAGTGCTAGGGAGGACGGAGGTGCACAGGGCACCTGGGCAGGCTGGCTGGAGTTTACCAATTAATCCAATCAATTACGTGATGGAGTATTACATTTACGGGGTGCAGATCAAGTACAAAAGCCAAAAGAAAATATGACAGTATAGGGCCATGACCATAGAAAAAGGGCTAAGACCTTGTTTTATCTTTTGTCTTTGCTGAGACACAAAGGAAGGGTTCATAAAAATGGTTCTGACCTTCAGCTTAAGCAACAGGTGTTGTCAACCTAGACACTAACCAAATGACTCACAGGGATTGAATCTTTTTAATTGCCTTGACCCTCATCATTGACAATAGTAACAGTAATAGCAAACAGAATGATCTAGGGAGCCAGACTCAATCCTTGTCCGCTTCTCCTAAACATGGGAATTTCAACTGCCTTAAAAATGACATGCTAAACTGTTATTCTCCTCATCAGACAGGTGCTAAACAATCTGTGATCACTTGGGGAATCCATGAGGAAAGTCCTTTAAAATGTAAAAAAAAAAAAAAATCCATAGAAAAGATAGGTTTTTCTTCTTCTTCCTCTTTTTCTTTTCTATTTACAAAGCTTTTTACTTTTTTTGGCTCTGAGATGGTAGCTTTTATTTAGTTAAAAAAAAGAAATAAAAATTTCACTATTAAATAAGAAACAGGTCCAGTCAGCAGCGTCTAGGAACAGTGCCACTGGAATTTGCTCACTTTATGAGTCAGAGGTGTTGTCATGGAGAATTGAAGGATTTTTTTTTCTTTTTTTCCCCTCTCCCTTTAGTGATAGAACAAGACATCATGAGAGGCAGCACAGGGAGCAGTGTGGTCTGGACGGAAATACTAACTCCGTTGGTTCCAAGCTGAGTGGCCCTGGACAAGTTGCTGCACCTTGAGCAAGAGAGGCTCAGTTTCTCTTATGGTGAGGCTGGGAATGAGATTAGTCTACTTTTAGTGTTGCTATGAGAAAGAGAGATTTTTTTTGTCTGCTGGACATCTAATTAATAGCAACAATTACTATACCTATTAGTGGTGAGATTTGCTTTCTCTCTGCTTTTGGGTGATGAGAGATTCATTTGGTTAACATAGAAGGGGTTACTCAGTTCTGTCACTTCTGCGAAACCCCCACTACGTGCTATATAAGAAGGGGAAAATAATTCTTCAAGTAAATCCTTAAGAGAAATAGTAAATTTTATGGGGTGGCTAGTCTGAGTGTCAAAAATAAGCTCAAATAATTCCAGATGTAGTAAATTATACTAAAAATCAGTAGGATCCTAGTATTGAAATTAGCTCTCCGTTCATGGTGAGAAGGCAAATGATCAAAGACATTTGACTAATGATCTCAGTTAATAAATAGTGGTAGAGATAAAACAGAATTGTCCGATCAGAAACTGATGAGGTAGCTCACAGAATTTTCTAAACTCTTTGTTTATTAAACTTATTGTTCATTGTTGGCCACGTTTTTATAACAAAGTATTGAGAAGAGAGAAGAGACGAATTCAATTTGTCCACTATTCTGAAAAGTTCTGTTTTGTTGAAAGGACTGAAAGGGGGAGGTGGGAGAGAAGGAGAGAGATTTCTTCTACTATTGCTACTACTACTATAGAGAACTGAACCATAGAACAAAGCATGTCCACTTGCTTCTTTTGTTTATTTTGCTGGTATTTATAAATCTATCCTACTTGGGATTGTTTCTTATTTTACAGTTTACCAAAGTACGTACCCTATACAAACACACAATGTGTATTATATGATAACTAGCAACACAGAAAATAACCATATTGCTGGGAATCTTGAAATAATTTCCGGGAATCTTGAAATAATGATTCTTAAGCTGTTGCCAAGCAGTTCCATAGAGTACCAACTTCAAGAGATACTCAGGGTGAGGGAGATTTGTCATCAAATACATAATGCACCTGTAAATACCAGGGAATATACCCACAAATCCCTGTAAAATCCCAGGGAACATACCCATAATAGCATAAACATAACACCTATATCCCAGCTAGTAGCTTTAAAGAAAAAATGCTCTAGAAAGTGTTGAAAATGAGAGATACAGTGATTTTACACAATATAATAGTTACTATTAAAATCATCTTTCTTTTGGTTAAAATAGGTCTTTCTGATTATAGTTCGTTTTAGTGTGAGAAATGGCCCTTTGGCAGGTATCAAAATGCATATTAGTAAACAAATAGTCCTTTGAACCTCTTTAAGTCATAACTTTTATTTCTCTCCTGCTTTCCACTCACCTTTGACCTCTGTACTTTGAAGGGATGTGCTATGACCATCTATATCGTAAGAAAAACAAATTTTCTTCTAGGTCTTGGAAGGTTACATACATATTTGAAGCTTTATACCACGTTGACTAGATTCATATAAATACTCTGAGCCATGCCCAGGTGCTATGTATATCATGCATTTAGCATATTAAATAATAAAATAATGCATGCTTAAGTAGCATCATTATGTAAATGGGCCACATGCATACCAACTTCATAGCTTCATATCCATTGACATCAGACAGACTCTTAGAAAGAGAGGATTGCTCTATTTTGCTGTTGAATGTCATAAATTTTTATAAGGCAAGCAGCCCTCCTCTGGTGTGCCAAGGATATTTTTTTATGGTCCTAATTGATCTCTATTTCCCCAAAGGGTTCTGAATTATGCAAGTGTCTCAAGTCTTAACAAGTCATCCTCACACAGCTGTGCAATGGAAATGTTCAACAGAAAGGTATTTGCTTTGGTCTAGGCAAGACCTCAGCTGCTCCCTGGGGAGACCCAGATCTAGGGGAGCAGGTTCTGGGTCATCTAAGTTAGAGAAATTTGGTCCATTTCTGTCTCTCGTCTTTCCCAGCTTCCTATGCTCTATCTGCTAACACCAAGGGTGTATAGTCATCTTTTATCCACTCTGTGCTTGCTTCTCTCTGACCCCCGAAAGCCACAGTTTGTTTATTACCATACTAAGCATTTAGATTCAGTCTTGGCTGGTGGTGGTGTTGGAAAGAACATTTTCTATGATTGCTTTGGTTTTCTTTCAAACAAACTTCTGCAAGTCCAGACATTTCTGGCATTGCTGAAATGTGGGTGATTTATTCTAAGAGGCTTAAATTGGGATTTTTTTTTAACAAAAGAAAACTAACAATTTGAGGAACATGTTAGCCACTGGTTACAATGAACACCTTATTCTGCTCTTAATCAGAAAAATTCATCTAAAGGTTTCTCTGGCAACAGGTCTGGTTTCTATCTGGAGACACTCAGCTCTTTACCTCCCCCTACTGGCGAACAGCCTCCTTTCCACTCATCAGGGAAGCTGGGGATTGGTATAAATTGGAAATTGGAAGGAGATCAAACATGTCATTTTAAGATTAGTAATTGTGGACTCAATAGCATATTTTGCGGCAGATCCATTTTCTTCGCCCATTCTTCCAACCTCAACAATGTTGGCTACCTAAATCACACATTTTTTAGCTCCACCTAGTGTCTCCCTTCGTGTACTTCTTGGTTTTTTAATAAGAGGTGGCTTGTTTGGAGTGATTGCTTTCACTAATGCCATGACTCTGGGACTTCAAGACTAGGCAGTCACTACAGTTATCATGTTGATTTAATGAACTCGTTTTATATGTATTGTAATAGGGCGCATGGTGTGATCATTAGGGGCATATACACTACAAGGATGGTGGCTCACAATAATGGGTCCTCGTTACCCTATCGACGTCTACTCAGCCAACACTTAAGATGAAGAGTCTTCTTGTTGAACTGCAGAACCTTCTGCTGCCAGGCAGCATAAACTAGCCCTGGTGAGCCTAGTAAAAGAAATCAATTATGAAATCCATTGGCCCAGACCTCTAGAAAAATCACTGTTTTAATGTTGCTCTCAAGAGGACTGGAGGACCTCCTTAACAGACTGGATCCATGTGATTTTCTGGAGACTCCAAGAGCTGACACCCACACCTAGGCTTATTCACTTAGATTTGGAGAAGTAATACATGAACAGATTGTCTTTGATGTCAGCACATTCATGATCCAAAATCTAAATATCCTGTGATATAAACATTCCAATGGGAAGTCTTCAAGAAAGGCTTAAGAGAATGTTTTCATAATGATGCTTCAACTTAGTCCTAGACTACATAAAGCGTCATATCCAACAAATCAGTTTCAGAAATATATTTACTGTCTTAGAGATATGCAAACAATTGCCAGTCATGCTTTAGAGTAAAGTGAAAAAGGATCTGATACAACAGCTGTTCACTTACTCAAAGTAAATTTTTTCCAGAAATGATAGAAGAATATTCTCTTCTACCTTCATCACTTTCTGTGGTAGACTAATTTTATGTGTTACCAGCAATTGTACTTTTATCTCAGCAGAGAACATTTAGATGTCTTGACATCCATGGGATTATTATCCTGGGTCATATTAAAATCTAAAATGAAGTCAAATAAGGCTCTTTCCCTAGTTACAGTTTAGTCAAGGTAAAGAAAAATTGTAATAGATTAAACGCTTGTGAATCTTTCACCAGGATGAGCCAGTCCTCAAGAGGTACTGTCATGAAAGAATTCGGAGGCCAACAAAAATTCCTCTTTAAAACAGAAAGCTTAGGTTTAGACAATCACCAGTTCTTCTCTAGCTCCTCAGTTTTCTCTTTCCTGCTTCTGTTTCAGAGGTGTGAAGTCTCAGCACAACACCATCTCCCTTCTATAGAGTGAGGTTCCTGGCTTAGTCCTCTTTGTCATAACCCATCTCATGCCTATTCTCTACCACCTAATCAGGGTGCCTAGTCCTCAGTGTCTTCCTTGATGGTCTGTGATGTAAAACATTCGGTTACTCTCATTGTTGAAGAAGAGCAGAGGGAAATATTACACATATTAATGTGTTTGTTCTGATCACATAAAAATTGTTCTGCCACTGGATCTCAAGCATGCTGCCAAAAAAGGGTATAATTCCTAGAACTAGATAAAGATAGAAAGGGTTAAATAGATGAGTGCTGGAAGGAAATTGCAAGGCATTGAGGAGGCTTACTTATCTTTCCTATGCTTGCAAAAGTGAGGAAATCTTAATACACTTGAGATTTTAGTGACTTTATGTGCTTACAAATTACTTAAAGAAGCTTTTTGTGGGAGGAGTTAAGAACACTGCATATATTACACTTAGCTCCTTATTTTTTCATTTACTCCCACACTCAATGCAGATTTATACAGCAGTTATTTTGTTCCAGGTTCTGGAATGGTGAAAAAACACACAAGGTCATTGTGATGGTGGGGAGGAATGACTGTTCTTCACAAGGGTTTGTATCAATTTTGCCTGAATATTCTGCCATAGAGGGGTAGCTACCAAGCAAGCCTCTACCCAGCCATGGTTTCTGTTTCTACAGAACACTTTAGATAGTGCCATGTAAGATGTCTACATGTATAATTGTATGTATTTATGGAGTACTATGTAATGTGTCAATACATTATACACTGTAATTTTTTCTTATTTTATTGTGTGATATTTAAATCTGGATTAAACATATCTCTTCAAATATCATTTATTTATAGAAAAAATTCAAAATGATTTCTTCTAAAAAAAAAAAGAACACTTTAGAAGTAGCACCATAGATTCACTTTATGTGGGGGAAACACATTTCAGTTATTCAGCTATTCCCTGATTGAGGTGTTCATCTATATGAGCTCCAGCCTTAGTTGCACTATGCCTATTTGAATGATCTTGGGAAAGACATCAACTTTTCTGATCCTTTTCATCTGTAAAACATACTTTTAGTTCATATCAGCTCTAAAGTCTCTTCCAGCTTTTATGTGTTAGCTTCTCTAAATTCTGTTTAATCCTCAAGGAGTAGAACAGGTACTAGCTAAATAAAAAATGTTTAGAAACCTCATCTTAAGAGAATTTACCAGAGACAAGGAACAACTTTAAATATCCTTTCCTCTAAGGCATATGAATTGAAGTTTAGAAAAATATGGACCTTTTTAATTCAATGGGATGAAAACATATATCCTATTTGAGAGCAGGAAGAGGAGGTTTTGGGTAATGAGAAAACCCGCAAGTATGAGTATGACTTCAAAATCTGAATATATAGGAATAAAAGAAAATTCTTCTACTGAAAAAAAGCAATGACACAGAGGTGCTGTGGTTGCAGCTGTAGTTACTGACAAGGTTTTACTTAAGGGAGAAGGGCCAATTTTCATTTTCTAGGATGGATAATGGAAAGGAGCCCTGAGTAAATAGAAGACACTAAGGGTGAGTCATCAGGTGTATTTCAATGATATCCACACTTCAGCTGTTGATTTTGCTCTTATGCAACACTGGGATATTAGAATTCATTATTGTTTTAGTCAGTGACTTTAGTTTGGGGGAACATTTTTTGTTTGTTTTATTTACTTCAGTTCGATCTGACACAATTTTAGTGGTTTCCTGGGGATTCGAGTACAGAAGGCTTCCAGCCTGTAGAACTCCCAACTTTCCTGTGGTTCTCTTCCTGCAAATCTTCTTGCTTGAGGAAAGAAAGCTTATAAAGAAATCTCCTTCTTCCAACAGCAGTTACTGAAGCCACAGTGGAATCTCTCACTGGAAGCTTCTCTCTGTTAGTGCTGAAACCTGATGAACAGTCCCCCTCTTTATCCTTCTCATAGTTCTAAAAAGGGTAGTTAGTAAAGCTATAACTTAGTGCTTCAGGTTGGAAACTCTTATTAATGGCTGCTAGGTTAATAGAAGATCCTTTTTTATTAGATTTTTAGCACTTGATAACAACTTGTAAGCAAGTTTTTCCCCCATCCCTCCTTTCAATTCCTTGATTCTTTGGGTTTTGAGAGATCCTTTTGACACTGTGCTTAGGAAAGATGACCTAAATCCCAAGAGACAGGCATTGTCCTTTTAACCTCTACTTCTCCTTTGTTCTCAACTGTTAGAATAAGATCTGTGCCTTCTTTAAGTGATGAACACAGGTTCTTATGAGTTCAATTGATGGGAAGGAAGTTATGGCCTGAACAAAGACCTGTTTTTGTTTCTTAGGGAGCTACTTGGAGAAGCAGAACTTGGAGCTTTAGGTTTTATCTTAATCACATTGTAAGTTGCCTTATCAAGTTGACCATGAAGGAGGAGTAAATTACTGTTTTCTAACTTTCAACTTTCAAATACTTACCCCACATTGCTGTTTATAAGAGTTGGAGTTGGTTTTATTGACCTTTCATATCCATCAGATAAAACTGTGTTTTGAGGGTTTTATACTCATAATATAACTTCTGAAATTATGACTGGTAAATTCCTGTGGGTTATACTGTGGGGAAGACGTGAAATTATTTTGGTTGTTAGTACTAAGCTGTTTTATTCTGTTAGAGAAAGAGGTCTAATGAGAAGGATCTTAACTTAATAGTGGCAATAGAAAATCCAAGAGCAGACATGGATTTTTGCTCTTTTCCACCACCCCTTCCCCCAGGACTCCACATAAATGAGGGCAGCACAAGGCTGTATTTTATAACAGAGATTTGGATATTTCTGAAACTTCTGTTGTTCCCTCAGTTTCTTCCCAACTTCTTGTTCCTATCTTTATATCCTTGACTTTTTTCACAAATGGAAATAAAGTAGCAAAATGCTTTCTAATTTTGGAGATGCTGTCATTTTATAATTTTAACAATTGTAGAAAGCCCCCAAAATATGTTTCTATAGGGATAGCAGGTCTTTGAAATGAGCAGGGCATCCTGTCTGTGTCTCAAGTAGAAGTGTAAAGGCATCTATATTTTCTTTTTTGAGACACACTAGGAATCATTTAAAGCCTGATGCAATGATGTTGGAAGGTATGGCTACCAATCTGATCCAAGATCAGCTGTATAACCTCAAAATAGGGGAGACTCACACTTTCCTATCTGTACAAAAGGAACAATACTGGGGTACCTACATGAACCCTCACCACTGATTTTTCTAAAACCTATACAAGGGACGTGCCATCTTGGCTGACATGTACCCTATGGAAGGAATCACTTTGACTGGCTATGTCCCCTGGGAGGGTTAGGTCATGAGTAATCTAAGATGATCTCACCAGTTACTCAGGGGCTTGAACCTGATGGCTGGGAAGGCAGTGACTATTAAATTCTTCAGCTGGTCAGTTTCTAGTGGCCAGGAAGCACAGAAGTGAGCTCTCATGGAATACTTTCATCTTCAAATTTAGGAATAGCAGGGAGTTATTTGACACTTGGAATATTTTTCCCTTTAGTACACTTCTCTCAGGGAGCTCCTGTGAATGAAGCAGTGGATTTTCACCCCAGTGGAGATGGACAGCAATCAAGCACTACCATAAAGGAAGGAGTAAGTTGGAAGTGCCACCCATGTGGTTTGGCCTTGTCCCATACTAGTGCTCTTGTCATGGTTGATCACCCACTTCCATCAGATACTAAGCAAGCAGTCTGTGCTGTGGCTCAAGATAAAAGGTATTTTTAACTTGCTCAGGTCACATATTATCTTGGCCAATAGTAATTTTATATCATTTTCTTATGGGAAACCATACTCTTTGCAGCAACTTTTTTCCAATGAAAAAACAATTTAACATGACAGAAAGCTTTACATCTAACTTATATTTAAATAGTAGTATTGAATTCCTTCCAAACTATCTTTGCCCTTCCTTTTGATAGCTGAAAGATAAGGAGAGCTTATTTGAAAGGTCTTTAGTTAAGTTCTAATAATTTCTGTTTTCTTTGATTGTTTGGGGTAGAATTTTCCACATCTACAATGAGATTTTTTTCTATGTAAAACAATATAAAAACAATAAACAAAAAAAAGTGAACTTTTTTTTTTTTTTTTTACTTGAAGTACCTTAAGGACTAAAGAGTGGTTTGTTTTCCTGACTGGCAGCTTCATTTTGCCTGCTTGGAGCTGGCTTTTGCAATTCTTCAGAGGAAACATTTGAAGAGGGTTTTTCTCCCACATGAGAGAGTTTCATCCCACACAACCCACAGATTTTGATGGCAAACTTCATGGACCAACAGTCTGGTTTTTACAGAAGTAGCTGTGGAACATACTTTTTCCTCTCACAGGTGCATAGTTCTCATTCTATATTAGAAGACAGACTCATTTATTTGTCTTCTCTCCCTCACACCCCCTAAGAATCTAGCATAACCATTGGGAGAATTAGCAACCAATCAGATAATTTTTTCATTAGCCACAGGAAGAATGAGTGTGGAGGAAGATGAGACCTTCCAATGGCCTTCTGAGTTGATCTTAACAACAGTCTGAGGGACTCAGAAGTATTGTATAATTTGGCCTGTATTTTTCTCTCATTGTAAAACATTGAAACGCTTGATGGTTGAGGTGTGTGGAGAGAAATTCATGAAGTTCTTTTTACGCATTTTCTTCTTTCCGAACCCAATTCACATTTTAGGACCTGGTGAAAAACGATAGCTTTATAAGAGCTCATCCTGCCCAAGCTTGCAAATTTGGATTTGTTCTTTCCTATCTACCAGCCACCTGATTACTGTCCCTGGGCAAAGGGCACCGGTTCACATCATTTTTTCCAAGCCCTTAAACCTGGAAAGATTTTTTTTTTTTAAACCCACAGAAGCTATCTTGGGGGTTTGGGAAACATCACAAAATTGTTAGCAGACCTTTTGATTGTGCTATTTTTAGGAAGCTAATTGTGTTCTTTTTAAAGTACATTTTTTGACAATGGGACAAAGTTTTCTTTGCCCTTACTGAAAGGGGACATATTTACAATGAAAAAAGTCAACATAACACTCAAAGAGATACATTTTAACTTCAGCAAGAGTAAGAAAGAGGGGAAAAAGTGATTTAAAAAGAGAAAAAGGTTTTGTAATATTTCTGCCTCTGTTTCTGCCAAAAGTTTTTTTTTCCTGTTGTTGAAATTTTACTGTTCAAACAGAAGGTTGTTGTGTTCAAACCAGTTGCTAGTTAAATAAGTAGCCGCTCATCTGGCATCCTTAAGAATCAACTCTAACAAACAGTAAGCATCTTGACCAGAAGCAACTTAGTCCCCAGCAGCAACCCACAGGAGGTCAGCTGCCTGCCCAAGTGCTATCTTACCTTGAGCACGTAAGATCAGGGAGACAGGCTCTCTCGGGCTCCCACGGAGAGGACCTGGGAAGCGCTCTGACCCGCGGCTGGTAACATGCACTTGGCTTTTATGGGCAGGTGGGAGGGGCTGCTCCTCATAGTAGGTGGGCAATGAAGGAGTGGCGGGGCGTCCTCCGTGGGACGGGCAGCCCCGGGAGGAGCTGGACACTTCTCTGGGGAGGGGCGAAGAGGGCAGATCTCGAGCTTGCAAGAGGGAGGAAAGCCAGAATGTGTGGGGGGAGATGGAGTGGGGAGGGGGGAGGAGACAGCGGAGGAAGACGGAGTGGAAACTGGAGAGGGAGGGAGAAATTAAATCGGGATCTAGATGTAGACCACAGATGAGGAAAGTTTGGGGAGGGAATGAGGGAGAAAGGGGGAGGTGGAGGGGGCACAGGGAGAAAGGAGGAGAGAGGAGAGAGGAGAAAGAGGGAGAGGGGGAGAAAGAGAGAGAAAGGGGAGGGAGAGGACAGGCGGGAGAGAGGGAAGGACAGGGAGAGGAGAGAGAGAGAGAGAGAGAGAGAAAGAGAGAGAGACAGAATATTATTATCCGATTTTGCTTGCGGGGAACACTGGAAAGATTGTGGGTGACTGTTATGAGTAAGGTGTTTTCTGTGGATTTGAAAAGCTAAATAAAAGTAGTAGTTCAGAAGACCTAAGCCAAGAATCTGGGCGCCAGTGGCACCGTTTCTGTGTTGGTGCTGGGTGGACCCGGGATGAGGCAGCCCCTAGCTAGCTGGCTGTTTCTCCACTCTGGCCCACGGAGGCGTCCTACTGCCCACTGGTAAATCCCAGCCCCGTCACTCATCACTTAGGGCAATGCATTTTTTTTTTAACTCCTGACCAGAAAGTTTTCTTTGCTTTGCCTGGAGGGTACAGCATCGCATCGGGAGACGCTGACTTTTGGATACGTCTATCAGCCCAAACTGGCTTCTTAAGAAGCACAACTTCAGCTGGTTCCTCTGGCATCTGCTTATGTAACGGGACTTTAGGGCTTCTCTGCTCTCTGTTTATTTTTGGTATTAGAACAAAAACCTCTCCATAGTAACAATTAAATGTCTTGGTGGCATAGCTCTTTCTCCTCAGCGTGTCTTAGACATGAAGAGAAGATCTAACCAAGGAACGCAGAAGGGTCTGGCCTGACATTATTAAGAATGCACTCAGAGAAAGAAAAACAAGCTCCTTTCGCTGCTGACTGGTGACTCACTTCCCAGCCTGAGCTTGAGATCTGCCACCAAAGGAATCAAAGCATTTGAAAAGAAAACTTGAGAGTCAGGCAGGGTAGGAATATGGAGAAAGCAAAGGCAGGTGCAGGAGAGAGGATGGAAAGACTGAGAGGGGCAAGGAGTAACTTTCTATGATGTGTATCTACATCTCCACCACAACCTTAGGAAGTAGGCATCATTTACCTTGTGAAAATTTACCCTTTTGTTTCTATGAAAGGAATATCAAAGAATTGTATATCTGATGCAAACTAACAAGTGGCATAGTGAGTTTGTGAACCTTCTGTAGTCTTCAGTGCACCAGGCTGCTAATTTGAAACACCTACCTTGATCGTTGGATGGAAGCAAAGTTTCTCAAGCTCAGTAATAACACCATTTGGGACCAGATGGTTCTCTGTGGAAATATTTCAGAAGTATTTCAGAAGGCTGAGCAGCTTATCTGTCCTGTGTCCACCAGACGCCAGTAGCTTTGCTCATCCAGCCCCAAGTTTCTCTTCTATGTGTGAAAATTAAGTGTCTTGGAAGGAACAAATGGTCTCCTCTCCCGTAGAAGCATTGCTAGAAAAAGTCTGCAATGATTAAAAAAAGAAAAAAAAACATACTTTAAAAGAATACTTTCAAGAAACTATCCCATAGTGCCATTTGGATAATAATACTTGCCACCATATGTGCTAAGTTTACACTGGACATACATACAGACATACTTGTCTGCTTTTAGAGACCAAAGCCTCTATTGATTGCTTTGTAACCAACCCTATGCTCAATCTGGAAGTCAACAAAGTAGAATTTGATGTGATGAGGAGGGCCGAAAGGAAGTCCAACAATAGGGTGTGTGAAAGATTGTTGCCATAAATACAAATTAAAATAGATTCACTGGCAAATGACTTAATATTTGTTTAATGACTTAGTCTGTTATTCAGATTTAGTTGTGATGTCTTATATTTATTTGTCTTGTTTGTATATATGTATGCACACACACATTATCAATCATCTGTCTCTATTAATGTGTGCCGTAGTCAACTTATACTCAGTGATTTTTTTCTTGGTGGCAACAGCTTATGACTAGAGGTTTACTAGCTGGCAGAACATGGTTAAAAATACACATAATCAGAGTAATTGAACAAATCATTCTGATGAGTACTAACACAGGAAAAATGATCAGGAGTTGCTTATTTAATTAATATTTTGAAAACTAAACATTTCATATAAAGCCTTCTGCCTATTAGCTATTTCATCTTACCTCCTCATTACCCGGCATGACTTGCTTTCTTTCACAAATCATATATCTTTTAAAGATGTGGCCAGACCTAGTAAGTGAAGTGAATGAAATAAATAACCTGTCACCAAACTTGGAAATTTGTAGGATGACATTATATCTGGGACAAAACTCTGAAAGCAAATTTTATAGGCAGAGTACCATTTCTAGGACTTTAATTTAGCAAGGAACTATGTTCTGGGAAAGCAATGCAGGATTGGATTAGAGGTGACACTGTGTGATAAAGCTTGTTAGCAAATATTCCTATTGGATTACAGCAAATAATCTTTCAATCCTGATTTAAAGCCTCTACAACATTCCAGTTCCATCACATAGTTGTTCGTAGGAAAACAAAATAAGGCAAGTAATGCTCATTTATGGAGAAGGCAATTGACAGCTGTAGGCTGAGCTTCTTTTTCATCCCTTGCTCATTTTTTTTTTTCAAATCTGAATCTCCAGCCAACTTAACAAAAATGCTCCTTTCATTTTATTTGGATGGTGGTAATGATTAGTTCATTTCTCCAGTTCACACTTGTCTAAATCTGATCCAGTAGCAGATCTGGACAACAAGTTGAGAATCTAGGAATGCAATCTCTGAACTGACTCTTATTGTGCCCTACCTAGACCTCTCTAAAGGTGACTGAGGGTTGAAATGACTTAATGTGGTGGATAGAAAGGAATTTAATGACAACATAATAAATGCTGTGAAGTTTCAATCTTTGGGGATAGAATAACAGCTAAAGATGACTACCTCATTTTTAAGCCTGTTGAAAATGTAAGCCTATTTTTTTAATAAATGAGATGAACATTATTTAGAATTAATCACATACTTATTAAGAAAGGATACTAGACAGTATAGAATATTTAAAGCATAGAAAAACAAAGGTGTAAATTTGTTTTTGTAGAGTTAAAATAAGCATGCTGTCCTGGTAGTTGAGTCGAACAGATCTCAGGGAGGAGGTAGAACTTGAGCTGTGCCATGGTAAGTAGCATTTCAACAAATGGGTGATGAACAATGGTGAATTTCTGGTAAGGGAAGTAATTGCACAGGCAGAAAAGACAAGAATATTCAAAATATGAATAGCTATGACATATTACCAAAATTTCATTTTTTTCTTGAATATAGTGTCTTTACTGTGATTTTACAGATAAATTCTTGCCTGTATGTCCTAATACATTAATACACTTAGAAGTACAGGAAAGTATTTGAGCAAGGTGACATGAACAATGGAGGGTCTAGTCCCATTTCCTTACAGCGTCCTATGTAGATGTGAGAGGAAGACCAGAAGGCAGGAGTCCCTGATGTATTTCCAGGATGCCAGATGGGATTATTGTGAAGGGTGGTGTCTACTCTGTGTGTTTGAGGAGCCCAGTCTTTTTTTTTTTAATCACCTATTGTAGCTTTCAGGTTATCTACAGATATCATCCATGTGATCCTTGAGTTGGCAAGGGTTTCTGGATCCAAAAATAGTAAAACCTGGCTTTGAAAGCTATGTCTTTCATGTCTCCTGTCTCACATAGCACACTTTCAGTCATCTTTATGTGTTGCCCTTGGCAAATTTCATACTGCCAGCTTTCCTGTCACTCTTAAGTGCTTCAAAGTATAAATGAGGTTGCATTTTTGTTTGTGGAAGAATCACAGAAAGGTGAGCTCAATGGAAGCAATTCTCACAGGATTTTGCTTTCCACCTATCAAAGGACTCACCTGTCACACCAGGCTAAAACCATGCTCAACATCACCCCCAAATATGACCGTGGCTTGTAAGGCTGTTAAATAGGCAACTCTGCTAGTGCATTTAAAATAGGAGTTTATTTACAAAAAATGGAAAATGCTTCCCAGCCAGAAGAAAAGCACACCTCTCATACATTCCACAGGACCGTTGGATTTTATGAGTCACTGTTTTCCTGTTGACCCAGATGGTAGAGCTGACTGACGTAGGAGATCACACAGATGACTACCTGGAGCTCCTGCTGGCTTTGTAAAGAGCAAAGGGTAAAGGAAATCAGGGCTTCAGTTGTAGCTGAGCTGCTAACTACCCATAAAAACCTAGGACAGAGGTTTTTATCTTTTTTGGACTTATGGTCCATATTTGTAAAATGTGGAAGCTGGCCTGAGCACTGTCTAAAATTCCTTCAACTTTTCAGATGATTGCTCTGTGCATCCATCAGTGAACATGCAATCACACAGTATGCCCTTGATATCAAGCACATGCTTAAATTTAGGCTTGGGAGGAAGAACTCTTAATAGAGACACTGTCTCTCTTACCTTTATTAACCTGGGTAGAGATCTCCCAGCCTTAGGCATTAGTCCTTTGAAATCTCTGTCTGTGAATCAGATCACAATTTCCTTTGATTGATAGAAATGTAATCACACTAACAGATGACTGCTGTCTAAAGTCTCTCCATTGTGCCAATTGCATGTGAAGTCCAAATATGTTCATCTTATTTCCTAAGACACTATCTATTCCCAAAGGCAGTCCTTTCACTTTCCTAGTGCTGCACCTCTGTATTTACTTAATTAGAAAATTTAATGGCCAGTTTTTGTTATGGACTAACATGTTATACCATCTTCCAATTTCCCAAACTGATTTTTGTTAAAGACTGAGCCTTTTCCTAGTTCTTACCTTTCCTATAATCAATTTCATCTGGACTCACTACAACCTCATTCCTATTCCTTAAGAAATTTCACTGTAGAATGAGGGATGAGGTAACAAACAGTACAAGAAATGTATCCACACAATGGAATTTTATGCCTCTATCAGAAAGTATGACATTGCCCCATTTGTAAGGAAATGGAAGGACTTGGAAAAAATTATACTAAGTGAAGTGAGCCAGACCCAAAGAAACATGGACTCTATGGTCTCCCTTATTGGGAATAATTAGTACAGGTTTAGGCAAGTTACAGCAGAGGATCACAAGAGCCCAATAGCTATACCCTTATGAACACATAAGATGATGCTAAGCGAAATGAACTCCATGTTATGGAAACAATTGTTATATCACAGTTGTAATTACTTTCAACGTACCATGTGTATCTGTAGCATCTATTACAGATGATGTTCTTGTATCACCTTCCTGAGGTTGTACCTACATTATCTCTGTAACATTATCTGAGTATATTGGAAACCATGTATACTGGTATTAGAACTAGGAAATTGAAAGGGAATACCAAAATTGAGAGACTCAGGGTAAAAAAAGAAAAGCAACTACAAAAGCAATACTTGCAAAACTGTTTGGTCTAAGTGAATGGAACACCTCATGGGGGGAAAGGGAAAGGGGGTGGGGGGAGTGGGGTATGAGGGACAAGGTAACAAACAGTACAAGTAATGTATCCAATGCCTAATGTATGAAACTGTAACCTCTCTGTACATCAGTTTGATAATAAAAATTTGAAAAAAAGTTAAAAAATGTATCCAATGCCTAATGTATGAAACTGTAACCTCTCTGTAATTCAGTTTGATAATAATAAAAAAATATATATATATAAAAATAAAAAAAAGGGGCTGGGGACATAGCCTAGTGGCAAGAGTGCCTGCCTCGGATACACGAGGCCCTAGGTTCGATTCCCCAGCACCACATATACAGAAAACGGCCAGAAGCGGCGCTGTGGCTCAAGTGGCAGAGTGCTAGCCTTGAGCGGGAAGAAGCCAGGGACAGTGCTCAGGCCCTGAGTCCAAGGCCCAGGACTGGCCAAAAAAAAAAATAAATAAAATAAAAATAAAAAAAAGAAAGTTCACTGTAGAAGTCCTTTCATAGGACAGTGTGCTGGGGGGATAGTATGCAGTCTGTATTTCCCCCCATCAGAAGCAATGTATTAGAACTCAGTTATAACATGAGAATTATCTTAATCATAGCCTTCTGTTGGGGAATAATTCGTTATCTCTTCTATGTGTTTGTGATTTATTACTTTATTTATTATTTTATTTTGGCACCATTGCTGGAACTTGAACTTCAAGACTTTTTCTCTTGCTGGACTTTCCCATTCATATATAGCACTCTATCTAGTCTGTTATTTGCTGGTTAGACATGGAGTCTTCAGATGCTTCTGTCTGGGCTGGCTTCAAGCTGAGAGCCTCTAGGTCTCAGCTTCATGAGTAGCTAAAATCGCAGGGTATAAGGCACCAGCACCCAGCTTCTTAAATTGTTTTAATACTTGTATCTAATTTTAATAAATTCAGCATTTTTCTCAGTGAAATCACCTAATATCTTCACAAGAAACTCCGCTTAAGAGACGAAAATAAGTTGGGCACTGGTGGCTGATACTGGTAATCCTAGCTACTCAGGAGACTGAGATCTGAGAATTGGGGTTCAAAGCCAGCCAGGGCAGGCAAGTCCATTAGATTCTTATCTGCAATGAAGTATGAAAAGTTGGAAGAGGAGCTGTGGCTCAAGTGGTAGAAGGCTAGCCTTGTGTGACAACTGTCAGTGACAGCACTCAAGCTCTGAGTTCAAGCTCCAGGACTGGCACACAAACACATAAGAAAGACCAAAATAATAACCTGAGATAAGAGGTCTCACAGGTGCCTTGGGCTTATCTGACACATTCCATTTCCACAGTACCACCAGAACAATATCCCAAATCCTGAAAGAATTATGTCATGTCCTTGTTCAGACAAACTTGAATTATAAGGCTGAATGCCACTTCCCAGAATTTGGGCCCAGTCTTTCTTTCTTGACTCATGCACTGGCCTTATGATTCCCTCAGAGGAGTGATCTGCTTTCCCCAATTTCTCTTGCTCCCTCTTTTAGTCTATGTAGTAGCTCATGAGGTTTGGCCTCAAAACAGCCATTACTTCAATATCATCTTTATCAGAAAACTTTCTAGTAAATCAATAGTACACATATGACATTATGTTTTTGCTGTCTAACTTGTCTTGGACTCACTTCTTTTTTTCTCCTCAGAACCACTGATCTCTCCTTGAAGACATAAAACTTTTTCCTGATGTGAGATCTAACATAGATATACATAGCTGTGGGATGTAGACATAATTTTTAAAAAGCATTGAATACTCTCCCTTCTCAGACCTTTGTACATTTGATTCAAACCAAATCAAACTAAACTACAATCGAACTGAACCAACCCAACCCAACACATAACATACATTTAAAGCTGCTTACTATGTTTCTGTTAAACTCTTATGAATTGGGGTTCAAAAGACCGGTTTTGTATTATTTCCAGCTTTGAGGTTTTTAAACAGTAGAATGATGGAGAAAGAAAGAGCAATAGATACTTTCTGCTCAACGTGGCAAATGCTATGGGAGAGGTAAATGTGAGTTATTAGGAGGAACTGGGAGAAAGTTACCTAGACGGCTGGTATAAATTTAAAAATGCTGTAAGAACACACCCCTCAAGGTTAATTTTTGTCTGTATTTGAAGGGAAAGAATACAATAGCTTCTGGTTGAGAATCTGGAGATTTAGCATGCATGTTGCCCTGCAAACAGATCCTTCCTGCCAGGTGAGGCAGTGGAGGCGAGAGAACAACCTGAGCAAATGCTTCAACATTGCTTTGAAATTAAAAGGGCCAAAATATACTTCTCAGTCTATAGCATCACACACTAAGTTTGCCTGAATGGCTGAATACTCAGTTTCATTGAATGCTGAATGGACTCAAGACCCAGAGCCACTTATTTTTGGACCCTTTGTGGCGTCCCCTATCATTTTATTTTGTCTTACTCCTACCCACTCCTTTTAAAGAGAAAAGATTTTTCAAGGTATCCTTGGCTAGCTTCCATGATATCAAGGGAGATAATTTAAAGTCCCACATACTTTGACTTCTATGTTATTCCGGAATTATTTCCTAACTATGACATATAATGGTCGGCCCTTAGTCATTTCTGCTTAGATCCATCATATGGTTTTGTGAGCACACAGTGTGCCAATATTAGAGCTCTACTTCTGGCAACTCACTTGTTTTCCTAGAAGGAAAATCACATGCTTGGGGTTTCATTCTATGCATGAGCAAATAATTTAGTCTCTTTGCCAAATAATCTTAAACACAGCATGACTATATGCATGATTAATTAGACTGTACTGTATATCATTAGGTAAAGAAGAAAGAAAAGAAACAACTTTCTAGAAAATAAGATAAATTCTTGTGTAAAAACAATGACAGCTAGCCCCAAACTCCAATTTTGTTCTCATTGAATTTTACAGAAATGCCACTTTATCTTGGTTTCATCTTATTTTTCTCATTCTCATTCTGTGTTATGATTTCCCATTCTCTTGAGTTTTCAATGTAACCCATCTATTATGCTTTTTGCATCCTTTCTAGAATTTCCTTTTTTATTAGACTTTCTGTGCCAGCTTTATTATCATAGAATTCCAGGGAGGAACTAGAGTCACATTTGTCTAGATGGTAGCAGAACACATATAGCTAATTTTCTGTTGAGATGGAGTCTTGCTAATATTTTTCCTGTGCTAGTCTCAAACCACAGTCTCTACCTTTTGAGTAGCCAAGATTACAGCATGCATGAGCCATTGCACATGGCCCCAAATTTCTTCATAGTAGGACTGTAATGAATGGCTAATGTGATTTTTTTTAAAGTGTGTTTTCTAGGGTTATTTGGCTATAAAGAAAAGCCCACATCTCTCCAGCTCTTTCAGAGACTTCTCACAGAGGAAGTGCTTTGCCAGCTCTAAATTGAAAAACCCTATCAGGAGAATGTCATGTTCTCTCATCATTAGAACCACTACAGACACCAATATTACCCCCTCTCGGGCTGGGGATATGGCCTAGTGGCAAGAGTGCTTGCCTCCTATACATGAGGCCCTGGGTTCGATTCCCCAGCACCACATATACAAAAAATGGCCAGAAGTGGCGCTGTGGCTCAAGTGGCAGAGTGCTAGCCTTGAGCAAGAAGAAGCCAGGGACAGTGCTCAGGCCCTGAGTCCAAGCCCCAGGACTGGCCAAAAAAAAAAAAAAAAATTACCCCCTCTTACATGTACATTATCTTGTTCTATTTACACTAACTATAGTATCTATGTAATAGTTGCTGCCTCAGTATGTCAGAGATCTACTGAACTCTGCAATTGAACACAGATCAGTGGCTGGAGAATTCTTGTAACTATAGATGTCTTGCTATATTTTATTTTGCAAACATTTTTCTTCCTTTCAGCACTCTACCCAAGGGAATATTTTTGAATGTGTGTGGTGATATCTTTATGAATTTAGATATTTGAGTCCCATGCAGAAGGAGATGTACTTTAGATGGTTTGATTAGTGTGAATTTGCCAGAATAAAAAAAAAATCTCAACATTAGGTCATCATGAAACTGAAGGAAAATAAAAGGACTCCTTAGTGAAATCTAACTAAAGCATCTCATTTCTAGCAGAAATGTCAAACAGGTTTGTTAGAATCTCTGGCATAGATATCTATTGGGATAATTTGGAAACTTCTATCACCAGTTTTTTATGTGACTAGGAAGTGAGTGATAACAAAGAGGTTCATTTCCTCATGTTCCTCAATGGCACAGATTGAAACAAAGTCACTAGGACTAGAAGTTGAAAAAATAGCCAAAGTCAGAAAAAAAAAACACAGGAGAAATAGAGTTCTTTAACTGAAATTTAACAGCCATTGACCTTTAAGTTTGCACAGGCATTAAGTTAATCACAAATGAGCTATAGAAGCTGCCCTTACACCAAGAAGCCCCTGTACACTGACATTGGACACTGGAGGGCCAGACTAATGCTGAGGGTGTGAGGTTGTAAAGATCTCTTCCATCCCCAGGTTGGAGAATCAGTATTGACTTGGCTGGGATGCTTACGTAGTGACAAGTTCCCAGTAGTGGAATACTCTTGGGGCATAGAACTACTCAAGACTCAGGGACACAGAGAGAGGAACCAAACTGAAACTTTATCTGTTAAAGATGAATGTCAATAGCTGTGTTTGCCCTCTAGTTTATGTTTAGTACCTATCATACTATCTAGAACACAGGGAGTCATGTTCAACAAATAGTTATGGAAAGTATGGATGGATGAATAAAAATGATAGGGATGGAAACCAGCAGGATGGAAGAAAATGAGCCTAAGACTTAATGAGCTCATAAAGGAGGAAGAGATAAAGCCTTCTGTACTGCTTTTTCTGGATTAGAAATGAAATAATAGTTGGAAGTAGAAAGAAAAGAGACCCAGAAAGGTGGAGTATGACGCTAGCCATTCCTATTGAAGGATAGATAAATTGGTGGTAAACTGTTATACTATATTGTCATAGTCCAATGTTTTAGGTGTTGTATACTGGCATAGCATTAATTTTTCTATAGTATGGAATTAGTTACTCTTCAACACTCTATAAAATCGTCAATTAAACAAAGCCCTTTAAACATTGGCAGAGCAGCATCCAATAGAGCATGCTTTCATTTCCCATTTCTTAAGTTTGAGCAGAAGCAATCTGTATTAGCAGTACAATTAATGTTGTAATCTGGAAGAACCTATAATTCAAATGGCAGATCAAATTAAATTTTTTTCCTGGTCCTTGTTTATCATTGTTTGCCAAGTCCCTGGAGTAAGTTTTAAGAAGCAAGAGGTTTAAGACTTGTGTCATTCTCATCAACTTGCACATTGAATGAGTAGTGGTTAGAGCTCTGGTTTCTATTTATGCTTTGAAACTTTTTAAGCAAATTGGATGTATGGCAGCTTTTTCATTATTTACATGTTGGTTTAAAGCATATTGGTAATAAAGAATGAGTAACTTGATTTTCCATATTTGAGAGTATGAATATCTGGGTTGTCATGGGACTGACTATAGGCACACTTCATTTGTCACCATCTCATTTAGTCAACTTCAAAAAAAAAAAAACAGAATGGCCAGATTTCTTGGCACATACCTCTATTGTCTATATATGGTAATCATTAGACTGTGTATATGGTGTCTCTTTCATTCATCTCCACTTTGTATTCTCTGAATGGAGTTACTCAGTAATATACATGAGTCACAAAGTCCTGGGCGAAAATTCCTTGGACTAGGGAATAATATGTTTTATTTTATGTATTTGTTGTTTCCATATGAGTTTTTGTTTATGTTCTGGATTGCAGCCTTTGTCATCATTGTGCAAAAGCCAAGAAGAAATTTAATGGGGTTTTGCTTTTAGGGGTTGTGATTTATTATACTATTTAGTTCAGTTTTCACTAGAGCTTACTGAGTCAGTGGTCGCTGATGCAGCATATCCTCCCTTCAAGATCTAAAGCATATCCTTTTAAAAAAGGTTGTCTCAGAACAAAAATATTATCTTATCTAGATTTCTCTACAGATAAAAATCTCATTTAAAAATGACTTAATTTCCCTGATTACAAGATGTCCCAGTCCTCCTTTGTAAAAACTATGACTACTTTTTAGTGTCCTGAAAAACATGTGTCCCATAACCCCTTTTTCTAAACAAAAGAGTAACTTTTTTTTCTTACATTTCTGTAGTTGTATCTATTGTGAATGAAATGCAATTCTCAAAAACAAGACACTTTCAGAGAACAATTAGGAATGAATTCCATTCAACCCTTTTCAATGCTTTTCTTTCAGTGTTTAGCCCTGTACCTTTCCTTACTACTTTGTTGGCTCTTGAGTTATCTATCTATATACCTACCTACCTATCTATGCTTTGAACTTTCGGAATTTTCTGTCTGGGCTTGCCTCCAAGTTGGATCCTCAGGATCTCAGTCTCATGAGTACCTAGGACTACAGCCAGGACTGGTGCCTGGCTGGCTATTGGATCTTAAAAATAATTCTCCTTTGCATTCTGCATCCAAACTTTATTTACTTTGTTGAAATTTCAGTCACTGATTCATGTTCACTCCCTGCATTTATTAATACAAATGGACAATCTCAGAGTAGTTGTAGATTCTGATCGCTTAACTACTCAGTTTATCACTAGCAAATTTCAGGTCTAATCATCACTCTCTTTTTGCAGGAGGAGGAGGGGAGGTTAGAACTCATAGCCTAATGTTCAACAGTTAAGAAGCTCTATTCTCTAGATATGTCACCAGCCCTAACTTATTGTCATTTAGCTATACCTCCTTTTGTGAACCTCAAGCCAAGAGCCATGGATGCAAGGCTGGCTTTCTCTAGGTCAAAACACATTAGAAAGGAGCCCAAGTACCATGTTTATTTTTTTTTTTGATACATTTGCTTTCTTCCTCATTTTTAACATTTGGCAATGGTAGGAGGAGTAATGGTCTTCTATGGATGGCCATGTCCTCATCCTTGGATCCTGTGAATATAATACGTTATGTGGCTAAAGGATTTGGCAGATGTAATTAAGCTATGAATCTAAACAGGAGTCCTTAAGAGTGGATTAGCTATCCTAACCATAGCCAGGGAAAGAGATCCAAAGTGGAAAAGGGTCAGAGGGGTGTAGATGGGGATAGAACTCCACAAAGTAGGAAATGCTGACAGTTTCTAGAAGCAGGAACCAGCAAGGAAATGGATTAATCTCTAGAAATTCCAAAATGGCACCTTCCTGCTCATACTTCTGTTATGGTCAGTGAGATGCATATCAGAACAAAAGTTTACAGATCTTTCAGATAATAAATATATGTTGTTTTAATCCATTAAAATAAAGGCTGAAGTGGCAGAGCACCAGCCTAGCAAGCTTGAGGCACTGAGTTTAAATCCTGGTACCAGAAAAAATATCCACAACTCACCAGATTGATAAAGATTGCTATACAAAACTAGCACAACTCCCCACTCAGCCATTGGCTTCTGGCACTTTCTCCAGTTAGGTTTGCTACGTGCTGCCTTTGCCCCTCTGTTTTTGACTTTGGCTACTTGCCTTTAATCCTAGTTCTAGGATCTCAAGATGAAACCCCCACCTGTACATTGATATCTCATACTGAGAGAACATTCCTGTACATTTAATTTGATTTGGGTTTCTTTTGGATTAACCATTATTATTATTATTATTTGCCATCTCTGATACTTTTATGTCTTCTAGACTAGTTTGGATTTTAGGAATTTTATTTTAAATGATCTGACCAACCCGTGTACCTAATCCTATGACCACTTCCTTGAAGTTAAACATGTTGTAGTAAATTTTACGTCTCACCAATTTCACATATCACTTGTACTTTAAGCTTGAATCTGAGAGGGAAATGTATATTGGTAATGTGTTACAAGTAAAAAGCAGCCTAAAAAATTCAATGGCTTATGAACTTTACAGTTGCAACAGTTGAATGTTCTCTCTCTCTGCCTGATGGAGCAGTTACCATCCTAACAGGCCCAGTTCCCCTGGGCTGTGTGGAGGGGAATCGAACATGAGCTCAACAATGATCCTTGGTCCAGAAGTACCATTTGTTTCTTGTATTCTTTTTTGTTTGTTTCTTGTATTCTTAACTCCCTTATTCAAAACTAGTCACATGGCCATACCCAAGAGGACAATGGTGAAAAGCGTGGTTATGTGGAAGGCCGCCATTGCCATGAGATTAGAACCCTTGACAGGAAGCATTAGGGAAGAGATTTTCATCTGCCAAGTCTAGCCACAAATAGACTCTCCCATAAAAGAGGTTTATAGGATGCATCTGGTCAGGAAATGGTAAAATGAATAATATTGCTATATCCTCATTTTATTGCTTCAATGGATGATGAGCATTGAGGAAAAGACAAGATTTGTTCCCAGAATCACTGTAATCAAGAGTTAAACTCCTACCAAAGGTAAGGTTCAGTTCAGTGCCTTGGGAACTATATTGAATAATCCCACATCTTAGAGGAATTTGGTGTTCACTGTGTTCCTCACTGTTAGCAATCACGAAAAAGATGACCAGGAGTTGGTTTGGATAACTAAGAGTGTGTTGGGATTATTTATCAGTAATTTGCATAAGTTTTGGAAGATAAATTTGTCTAATTTACTTCACAATTTATAGAGGAGTTTTCATGATACTGATTGTGTGTGTGTGTGTGTGTGTGTGTGTGTGTGTGTATTTGAAATCTATGGAAATATTGTGATTGCCTATTAGAATAAAAGCTTTAGAAGAAGATGCTTTTGAACCATATTTCTACATCTGACCTATGCAACTGTTGATCTTGGGAAAGTTATTAAGCAGTTAGACAGTTGGTTTCCTCAAGTGTAAAATAAGTGCCATATTCTTCAGGAGATTAATGAGGAAACACAGACAATATGCTTCTCCTGGGGCCTGAATGAAGGTGTAAGTAAACACTACCTTCCTTGATTCTCAGGTACATAACAGTTACTCATAGTCCATTTCACCTTGCTTTAGACTCCACACAGCATCATTAAAAATACTCCAATAGTGCCATATAACTTGCAGAAGTTTGGCATTTCTATGCAGTTTGACAGTTTGTCTCCCCCTCTTCCTCCTCCTTCATTTTGTCAATATTGGGGTGTCAGTTCAGGGCATTCTGCTTTCCAGGCAAATGTTCTACCACTTGAGCCATGCTGGTGGCAATAAAAAGGCTGGTAATTTTGTGTATAAAGCCTTATGTTTTTGCTCTGAGTTGGTCTAGCACTGTCACCCTCCTCTCTATGGCAGCCTATATAGGTTCCACATCTCACCATACACAGCTTCTTAATGGGTGAGCTTGAATTCTCACTAAATTTTTCTTGTAATGCCTTCTTTTGTGTTATCTTTGGATCTTCTAGTTTTTAAATGTATAGCATGTCAAGAATTACTTCTTTTACTGATAAAGGGTAGACACTTGAAATACATGTTTTGTTTCCACACATAACCTCATTCTTCAGTTCAATGCCTTTTTATCCAGGTCATAAATACACATGGTTAAATAATGCAATGTTCAGAAACAAGAATTACAAAAGTCAGTAATTCTCTAATGTATTCTCATCAGCCATTGACCATCACTTTCTATTCTTTTTTCTGCCTCTTCTGATCATTACTTCTATATTTCTAAATAATAGAATTATTATAATAGGGTTATTTAGTTTGATTTTCTCCCTTGGTTTGTTCTTATGCTAGAGGAAGATTTAAACATTTAAGTGCCCTTCCATCTAAACAACCTTCCAATTTATTTAAATACTTAGATGGCAGTAGTAGAAATAATACTGCAAATATTTTTACTATTGAGGTATAATACATTAAAATTCCATTTTCTTTCTTAGCAACTTTCTATTTTTCCAGGAGGCATTTCCATTTTATCATCCACTGTTTTCTCTATGTTTCACAATTTTCTCATCAGCTCTATCAGAATGGTCATATGTATATCAGTATTCTTTTCTTAAATGCTTCAAACTTTGTTAGTATATAAGTTTTTACAGCTTGGGACTTTCCTTCTTGGGGTTTTTGTCTTTTGATACATTTCAGTCTTTTATACAGCTGTTATTTTGGACATTATCTTCATATTAATGTCCTGTGTGCTAGAACATTTCTTCTTTTTTCTTCTAGAAGTTTCCCAAAAAAGCTTTCCAATCCTTGATTGATAGATTAGCTATATATAGAATTTGAGGTTGAAAACAATCTCTTAGAACTTTAAAGGCATTTGTCACTGCCATTTAGCTTCTGAAGTTTCTCTCAAGAATTCTAAGGTTATTGTAGCTCTTTTGCATATGACCTCTTCTCCCTAGAAATTTCTGCAGCCTCTATCCTGGCTATTTGTAGATATATATTATGATGTGGGCTCAATAGTGGTTTTTCACTGATACATGCTTAGTGGGTTCACATCATCTGTAGAGGCATATCCTAATAATAATTTGAGGAATATTGTAGAATTTCACTAACAGTTTTGTTCCTCATATCTTTCATTTTGTGTTTCTGGAAGTTCTGCCTAATTTTATAATATTTTGAAATTAGACCAACTCTACCATTTTCTATATAATACTATTATTCTACTTTTGAGAGACATCCTTGTTTTATTGTCTAATCCTTCTACTAAAATTTGGAGACTGTCTGTCATATGTATTTCTTCTTGGTAAAGTAATTTACTCTTTCTAGATTGTTTTCTTCGAAGCATCCTGTTTTAATGTCCCCCCCCCCTTTTTTTTAGCTTTTTGAAAACCTAAACTTCTTGTTGTTTTTTTTTCCTTCCCTGTACTATATCCTTTCTTCAAACATTTTGGGATTCTGAGATATGAATCAGTTTAATTTTTTAATTCTCGATAATCTTTCTGTAGCAGATGTGGTGGTGCCCTACTAAATTTTTCTTCCTAGGCGGGTTCACACACTCCCAGACCTGAAGGTTTGTTGCTTGTGGGTTTGGAGGTTGACTTGCAGACTTCTCTGGAAGTTGCTGATCTGATAGTGCTAGAATTGCCTTTTGGTTATACATTTGTGACTTAGTATTGTTGGTGTCTGCGAATATTACGCATTTTCATGATACAGTATGTATCTGAAATCAAAGATAATATATGTGTTATAGTCTCCAGTAGATAGACTAAATCAATCTTAGAACTAAGAAGTATATAGATTAAGATGATTCAAATCACTGTCACTATAGAGCTACAGGATCCCTGTGCCAAAGAGATCATGGTTCCCAGAAGGAAATGGGAAAGCACTAAGAGTTAACTTAATTGAAAACTATAGCTGCCCCCGTGGCAGCTACACTAACTGTTCAAGCATAGCAGCAAGGAAAGAAAAGTTGTTTCATAATAATATAGGTCCCTGTGACAGTGGTTGCTACTGAGGTATAAAGTTTGAGGGCGAAATATGTTTGGCACTCAGATATCCACCAGAATATCTCTTGGAATTCTCATGCGTATTTTTTTTTGTTTTTATTATAAAACTGATGTACAGAGAGGTTACAGTTTCATACATTAGGCATTGGATACATTTATTGTACTGTTTGTTACCTTGTCCCTCATACCCCCATACCCCCTCCCCCTTTCCCCCCCTGAAGTGTTCAGTTCACTTACACCAAACAGTTTTGCAAGTATTGCTTTTGTTGTTGTTTCTCTAATTTTACCCTTTGTCTCTCAATTTTGGTATTCCCTTTCAATTTCCTAATTCTAATACCAGCATACACGGTTTCCAATATACTCAGATAACATTACAGCAATAGTGTAGATACAATCGCAAGAAGGTGATGCAAGAACATCATCAATAGTAGAAACTACAGATACGCATGGGATGTTGAAAGTAGTTACAACTGTGATATAACAATCATTTCCATAAAATGGAGTTGATTTCACTTAGCATCATCTTATGTGATCATAAGGGTATAGCTATTGGGCTCTTGTGATCCTCTGCTGTGACTTGCCTAAACCTGTGCTAATTATTCCCAATAAGGGAGACCATAGAGTCCATGTTTCTTTGGGTCTGGCTCACTTCACTTAGTATAATTTTTTCCAAGTCCTTCCATTTCCTTACAAATGGGGCAATGTCATTCTTTCTGATAGAGGCATAAAATTCCATTGTGTATATGTACCACATTTTCCTGATCCATTCGTCTACGGAAGGGCATCTGGGTTGGTTCCATATTCTAGCTATGACAAATTGTGCTGCGATGAACATTGTTGTGCTGGTGGCATTACTGTGATTTTGTTTGTGGTCTTTTGGATAGATACCCAAAAGTGGGGCTGCTGGGTCATAGGGGAGTTCAATATTTAGCCTTCTGAGGAATCTCCATACTGCTTGCCAGAGTGGCTGAACCAGTTTACATTCCCACCAACAATGGCCACATCCCCTCCAACAACTGTTATTGTTAGTTTTTTTGATATATGACATTCTTACTGGGGTGAGATGGAATCTCAATGTTGTTTTGATTTGCATTTCTTTTATGGCCAGTGATGTAGAGCACTTTTTCATATGTCTCTTGGCCATTCTCCTTTCCTCATCTGAGAAGTCTCTTTGTAGGTCTTTAGCCCACTTGATGAGCGGGCTATTAGTTCTTTGCGGTTTTGTTTTGGAGGAAGGTAATTTTTTAGTTCTGCATATATTTTAGACATGAGGCCTTTGTCCGTTGAATGTCTGGTAAAGATCTTCTCCCAGTCTGTGGGCTTTCAGTTTATCTTGCAAGCTATGTCCTTTGCCGTGCAGAAGCTCTGCAGTTTGATGCAGTCCCATTTGTCCAACCTTTTTTTTGATTTGTAGCCTTTCTGGGTCTTTGTTAAGGAAGTTCCGTCCTGCGCCAAGGAGCCCAAGTGTTTCTCCTACTTCTTCCTTTAGTGTTTTCAGGGTGCCTGTTTTGATTCGAGGTCTTTAATCCATTTGGAATTGTTTTTGGTGCAGGGTGATATATAAGGATCTAGTTTTAGTTTGTTGCATGTGTTGAGCCAGTTTTTCCAGCACCATTTGTTAAAGGGGCTATCTTTCTTCCAGACTATAGTTTTAGCTCCTTTATCAAATATTAAGTAGGTGTAGTTCTGTCGGTTCATTTCTGGGTCTTCAATTCTGTTCCATTGGTCTTCAGGCCTGTTCCGGTGCCAATACCAAGCTGTTTTTATTACTATAGCTTTATAATACAACTTGAAGTTGGGTATTGTAATTCCTCCAGCACTGTTCTTTCTGCTTAGGATTGTTTTTGCTATTCTAGGTCTTTTATTATTCCATATGAATTTCTGGATTTCTTCCTCTATTTCATCAAAAAATGGTGTTGGGATATTAATGGGTATTGCATTGAATTTGTAGATAGCCTTTGGCAATATTGCCATTTTGATTATATTAATCCTCCCAATCCAGGAGCATGGGAGGTTTTTCCATTTCCTTAGCTCTGACTTAATTTCGTTTTTCAAGGTTTTAAAGTTCTCCTCAAAGAGGTCTTTCACTTCTTTGGTTAAGGTTATTCCTAGGTATTTTATGTTTTTGGGAGGTATTGCAAAGGGCGTTGCTTTCCTGATATCAGCCTCGGTCTTTGGGTCGCTAGCATAGAGAAAGGCTGTTGATTTTTGAAGGTTTATTTTATATCCTGCTATTGTGCCAAAGTTTTGGATCAGCTCTAGTAGCTTGGGGGTAGAGTCTATGGGATTCTTTAGGTATAGGATCATGTCATCTGCGAAGAGAGAGAGTTTAACTTCATCTTTACCTACTTGGATCCCCTTTATATTTTCTTGCCTGATTGCTCTGGCTAGGAATTCTAGTACTATGTTGAAGAGCAGGGGAGAGAGTGGACATCCCTGCCTTGTTCCTGATTTTAAAGGGAATGGCTTTAGTTTTTCACCATTTAGAGTTATGCTTGCTGTTGGTTTGTCATAAACTGCCTTGATTATATTCAGGAATGTTCCCTGGAATCCCAGTTTTTCCAGGGCTTTTAGCATAAATGGGTGCTGGATTTTATCCAACGCCTTTTCCGCATCCAGAGATAAAACCATGTGGTTTTTTAGCTTGCTCCGGTTGATGTGGTGGATTACATTAATTGACTTGCGTATATTAAACCAACTTTGCATCCCTGGGATGAATCCAGTTTGATCGTGGTGTATGATTTTTTTGATGACCTGTTGAAGTCGATTGGCCAGAATTTTGTTGAGAATTTTTGCCTCTATGTTCATCAGGGAGATCGGTCCATAGTCCTCTTTCCGTGATGAGTCCCTGCCTGGTTTTGGGATGAGGGTTATACTGGCTCATAGAATGAGTCTGGAAGTGAATGTTCTCTTTCAATTTCATTGAAGAGTTTGAGAAATATTGGTGTGAGTTCTGTTTTGAAGGCCTTGTAGAATTCTGCAGTGAATCCGTCTGGACCTGGGCTTTTCTTGGATGGGAGATCATTTATTGCCATTTCTATTTCAATAATGGATATGGGTCTGTTTAGGAGGTTTAAATCTTCATGGTTCAGTTTGGGGATATGAAATTTTTCTAGGAAATCATCAATTTCTTCCAAGTTCTCGAATTTGTTGGCATAAAGGTTTGCAAAATAGTCCCTTATTATTTTCTGAATTTCGGTTATTTCTGTGGTGATATTACCTGTTTTATCTCTCATCTTGTTTATTTGAGTGTGCTGCCTTTGTTTTTTGGTCAGGTTTGCCAGGGGTCTGTCTATCTTGTTGATTTTTTCAAAGAACCAACTCTTTGTTTTGTTGATTCTTTTTGATGTTTTTTTTCTCTAATTGATTTAATTCTGATTTGATTTTAATTATTTGCTTCCATCTATTGACTTGGGGTTTGGATTGTTGTTCTCTTTCAAGGAAATTAAGGTGCTTCCTTAAATGATTGAGTTGCTGTTTCTCCAGTTTGTTGATGTATGCACTCAGAGATATAAATTTTCCTTTAAGTACTGCCTTTGCCGTGTCCCAAAGGAGCTGGTACTTTGTGTCCTCAACTTGGTTGAATTCCATAAACATTTGAATTTCCGTTTTAATTTCTTCAATAACCCTCTGATGGTTCAGCAGTGTGTTGTTTAGTCTCCATGAATTGTAGCAATTTCTGTGGTGGCTTTTTGAGTTGAGCTCTAATTTTATTCCATTGGGGTCTGAGAGAATGCAGGGAATGGTTTTGATACTTCTGAATTTGTACAGATTTTCTTTGTGCCCTAAGATGTGATCTATTTTGGAGAATGATCCATGTGCTGCCGAAAAGAATGTGCATTCTGTCCTTGCTGAGTAGAATATTCTGTAGATGCTGATTAAGTCTAGTTGGTCTTTGCAATTGTTTAGTTCTATGGTTTCTTTGTTCAGTTTTTGGCGTGTTGATCTGTACAGAGGTGATAGTGGAGTGTTAAAGTCCCCAACTATCAATGTGTTTGGGTCTATGAGAGTCAGTAGTGTTTGTTTGATGAAGTTGGGTGCTCCTGCATTTGGTGTGTAGATATTTAGGATGGTTATTTCTTCCTGTAGGAGAGATCTTTTTACTAGTATGTAGTAACCTTGTCTCTTCTTACCTTTTTTAATTTGAAGTCAATTTTGTCTGATACTAGGATTGCAACTCCAGCCTGCTTATGGGGGCCATTTGCTTGATAGATTTGTTTCCAGCCTTTCACTTTTAGAAGATGTTTACTTTTGCTGGATAGATGTGTCTCTTGGAGGCAGCAGAAAGATGGATCTTGATTTTTGATCCAACTTATGAGCCTATGTCGTTTGATTGGAGAATTAACTCCATTAATGTTGACAGGATTGAGAGATGATCGCTTGTTCCTTTCATTATCACTATCTTGTTTAAAGCTGTGTCTTCCCATTTCTTGATCTGATGTTTACTAATTAGGGTTCATTTCTCTGTCTGTAATGGTATCTTGATTATTATCCCTGTATAGTACATCTTTGAAGACTTTCTGTAAAGCTGGTTTGGTGGAGATATATTGTTTCAGTTTTTCCTTATTGTGGAAGACTTTTATTTGACCTTCGGCTATGAAGGAGAGTTTGGCTGGGTACAGAATTCTTGGTTGGTAGTTATTTTTATTTAGAGTTTGGTATACTTCATTCCAGGCTCTCCTTGCTTTCATGGTCTCTGCTGAGAAGTCTGGGGGTAATTCTGATTGTTTTTCCTTTATATGTGATTGTTTACTTTGCCCTAACAGCTTTGAGTATTTTTTCCTTGCACTCTGCTGAAGCTGTTTTGATCACAATGTGTCGGTTAGATGTCCTATTCTGGTCTGGTCGATTTGGGGTTCTAAATGCTTCTTGTATCTGTATAGGCCTTTCCTTCTGGATATTTGGGAAGTTCTCAGCTAATATAAATAGGTTGCCTATCCCATTAACCTCTTTCTCCAAGTTTTCCTCAATACCTATTATCCTTAAATTGGGCTTCCTGATCGTGTCTTGAATCTCCTGTAGCGATCTGTTTTGTTGATTGGACTGGATTTGTATTGATTTTTGATCTTTCTCCATAGAATCTAAGGAATCTTCAGCTCCTGAAATTTGATCCTCTGCTTCAGTTAGTCGGGACTGTAGGCTAGTTACTTGATTTCGAATCTCTTTTGCTTCTGACTGGTCTTTCCTGATAATTTCCATGTCATTTCTTAGGTCTTGTATGGCCTTCTTTACTTCATTAACTTCATTACTTTGGTTTTGAGAGTTGTCTCTCAAATCTTTAAGCTGGTTACCTATCTTTTCATTTGACTCCTGAAGTTCATTTATCTTTCTATTTGTGGATGCCATGAAATTCTCCATTAATTTTTGCTTTGCCTCCTCACGCTCTAGAATAATTGACTGAAGAGATTCGAACTTTTCATTTATCATGTTTATCAGTAGACTTTGTAGAGCATTTTGAGGGTTCTCTTCTATGTCTTTGATTGACTGCTCTGCTTACTGCTTGTTTTGCGTGGGGGATAAGACTTCATTGTTTGCCATCTTTCTTGTGTTTCTTCTGCCCATTTGAATTGGGGATGCCTGTCTACCAGCACCTGTGAGCACCATTTAAGACCCAACGCAGCCCTTACCAAGCACTGTTGTGTAAATCTTACAAGTTCACAATTATGTACAGATACCCTGTATACCTGTCCATAAAATTAGATTTGGTGTTCCTAAAGAATACAATTTCAATATAACAACTGATCCTGGGCCCTGTATTCAGTAGTTACTTATTTACTGTTACAACCCTATACGCAATTCTTGTTTTTATATTAAGTTCTTTCAGGACTGGCTTTCTCTATGAACTCCTTTGATTCACTCGGATTAAGCTGGGATACCCTCTATCCAATAACCAGGAGTCACTGGAGACTGGAGGTCCAGGCAGTAAGTCAGGAGGGTAATTTGGAGGTAGTAAAGAGAATAGAGTAAAATGTATTGGGAAGGGGAGGTGGTGATTTTGGTTTAGTGTCAGTGACGTGGAAGTGTCGAGAAGAGTAGAATCAGTAGAGAGAATAAGGTTGCAATGATAGATAATGGAGAGTTAGCAGAAAAGAGTGGAGGTGTTCTTCATAGGAAAGTAAGTTATAAAGAAAGAGAACATAAAGAGAGAAATAAAGTAAAAGTAGTGGGAGACAGATGCACACAACAGAGAAAAATTATTTAAAAAAGAAAATAAAATAAAAAGGAAAAAAAATTTTAAAAAATCAGAAAAGGAACAACCCAAACAAACAGAAAAAAAAAACCTTGATAAAACAAACAGGTAAAAATAGAAAACATGGAGAAAAAAACAAAAAACGACGACGTTTCCGAATTGAAAAAAAAAATTTTTTTTAAAGTTTAAGAAATGTTGAAAAGATAAAGAAAAAAAAATGGAGTCTTCCTTGTTTGGGTGGTCTTTCCCCAGTCTCTGGTTTCCTTGTGATGGTCTGCAGTCTATATTCCTGATTGTCTGGGTTTGGCAGAATTCAGCTTGCTCCTGTCTGCTGCAGGGCTGCGGCCTTTAATGCCTGCCTTTGAATAGGCTGTGGACTGAGCAGGGTGGGGTGCCTCTGGCCTGTTTTACCCGGCTGAGAGGTGCTTGCCTGTGCAAGGCTTCTGCCTCCTGGGCAGGGCGGCCTCCTTGGCGGAGGTGGCTTTGGAAAGCAGCTCCTTTTCGGGCTGGGAATTGGGCTTCCTCTGTGACTGGACGTTTAACTGTCTCAGATTCCTCCGTCTGGTGTTTCCGTGCCGCCAGGAGCTGCTGGCTGTTTTCACGTTAAATTTAGAAGTTCTGGCAGGCAGGGCGGGGTACCTCTGGCTAAGCTGAGGCCCAGGGCACGCCTCCCGCCTGGGCAGGGGGCGTTCTCCTGGGTGAAGCTGGCTCTCACTGTTCGGTCCCTCTTGACCTTTTCAAAGATGGCTAACTTGACCTCGCTTTTCCCAGGCCCGCTTTAGTTCCAATCTGGTCTGAGCCTATGCCAGTGGCAAAGATGGTGCTTTGCTGTGGCGGTGGGGGAAGGGCTGCCTTGCCAAAGCTGCTCTGTGGGCGCGAGTGAGAATATCTTTCTTGGGGTACTCACGCTTTCTCGGCGATTTCAGGTCATCCGTGCTCAGCTGCCGCCTGGTCTCCGCTGTGTGCTTTACCTCCGTGGAGTGCGGGTTGCTGTGATGGGCGCTGTGCCGGCGCCAACACTGGCGTGGCGGCGGGATACCGCCCAGAGCTCGAATCTGTGTTTTCAGACGTGCAAAGTCGATTTTTCCTTCCTGGCCAGAATCCCTGTACTGTTAGAACTTATGCTGGTTGTATTTCTAGTGGTAAAATTTTCTATGGGGTGAGAAAACTGCAGTGCTGGAGGGAGCTGAGCTAGTGCACTGCAGCTCCTTTGCTATCTTCCCGGAAGTTCCCTCTCATGCGTAATTTTAAATATAAATTGTCAAAGTGAGAAAATAAAGGCATCGCATAGGAGCTTTATTACTCCAAGATGAAGGGATAGGGCATTTGAGTAGATGAATTGACTAGATTTTCATTAAGTGGCAGCAGAGGGGGAAGAAAACCTAGAAAGGGTAGTAGAGGAGAAAGAACAATATGAATTGGGGAGACCATTCTCAGTAGTAATATATCCCACGAACTCTCCTTCTACAAATTTTACTGGAAATTGTGACCAATCAGAACACTGGAGAAGCACTGACCAGATGGAATAAATGTAAAAAACAGTTAACTAAACTGTGCTAGGTTGAGTTAGAGAGAATAATGTTGGTACGATGTCCAGACCCTCTCCACTGGGAATGAAGCAAGAGCTTGAAGGCTGGTTGATAGTGACTCTCGTTTGCTTGATTTTTAAAGGACCTTTTCTTAAAAGGAGGAGCTTCTTGGCCTACAGATATATGGAGATTATATCTCTTTCCTTCTGCTTGGAGGAGCAGGGTGTGACTTACTGGGTGACTGATGCAGGCATACAACAGCCTAGTCTTCTTCCATCTGCAATTTATCCTCCGGACTATCTATAAGATAAGGCTCGGAGTAGACTTTTCTAAAAAATTACAGTTTTGCAAAGCCATTTCTTCTGCTCTAGCCTGTTTCCCTCATTTTCTTACAAGTATTTCCTGAGAGCACTTCATTAATGCATCATTCTGCAGGGATCTTCATTTCTTGCTCTGCTTCCAAGGAGCCTGACTTAGGACAACCCTTTCAAGGAACCCGAGATTACATTCCTCCATAAGCTAAGCTACTTACCACTGCTCTATCAGTTTTTCAAAAAGTTGTTGATATCTCTCATACTGTGATATTGACTTGCATTTTTTGTTTTTATTTCTCTATGGGGGTTAGCACAATTTGAGAGAGTCAGAGAAGTTATATGTATATGGTCAATCTTGTAAGGATGCAAAAACAGTAGCTTAAACTATATATATATATATGTATAGATACACACATATGTATATACAAAATTTCCTTTTATTTATTCGTTCATTTAAGTTGAACATAGTAAGGAGTTTCATCATGACATATAATTTTAGCCAAAGATACTAGGGACTCCATTAAAAACTATTTAGATAAAAAAACAATAAAATTTGAAAGCATTAGACAAGATTGTCAGATAATAGCTGTGCACTGGTGGTTCACACCTGCAATCCATCTATGCAGGAGAGTGATATCTGAAATCTCCAGCCCAGGCTTTGGCTTTGGAGACTCTTGTCTCCAAGTAACCACCACAGAACCAGAAGTGGGCACTGTGGCTCAAATGATAGAGCACTAGCCTTGAGCAAAAGAGGTCTTAGGGACAGCTGTCAGGCCCTGAGTTCAAGCCCCATGACTGCAAAAAGAAAGAGAGAGAGAGAAGAGAGAGAGACAGAAGAGGAGAGAAAGAGAGAGAGAGAGAGAGAGAGAGAGAGAGAGAGAGAGAGAGAGAGAGAGAGAGAGAGAGATTACGCTCCAGATATTTCAGGAACATTATATTGGGCAAGTTCTTCATTTTACAACTAGTATCTTAAACAATTCATTTAATATGTGACATATGACTTTGATCAGTTTTATTCATCTATACTAGTAAACAAAATCCCACATTCTATTCATGGGACATAACAAGTTCACTACTTATATATACATCAGTCAATGTTCTTTAACTTTCTTCTGTTTATTGTTTTCTTAAAATACTAATGACTATGATTATATTTCTTGGCTTTACAATAAGTGTGTTTCTGTGTGCATATACATTTATTTGATTTTGATGCTGAATAATCAAAAAATTTACTTGAAATTCTTGAGATTGTATTAGTGTTACTTATGGGTCAATACACGGCCTCTACTTTTATAAACTTCATCTTTCTCACAGTGAATTCATAAGTTATACTTTGTGTATAGTCCTATCTTATAGAATCTATTACTGTTTTGTAGTTAGTAGATTCTTCAATAAGTATTTATTGAAAACAAAATAAACCAATTAGGAAGCCCCAATGCAGCAGTGTTTAGAGGAGGAGCTTTTAGGAAGTAACTAGATAATGAGAGTTATGACCTAGTGAATGGTTTACTGGGGTATTAAGTGATGATGGAATTTTACATAGTGGGGCCTTGAGGAAAGAAGAAGGTAACTAGAGCATGCCTTTGAAGTATATGTTTGTTTCTAAGCAGTGGAGCCAGACAATTATGGACTAAAACCACTGAAACCGTGATCTAAAATAAGACTTTCAATCTTTACTCTTAGGTATTTCGTCAGAGCTCTGGAAAGCTGACTAACACATCCAGCACATACTGCTCTTTGGGGAAATTTCCTGTAGTCACCGATGACTGGCAAATTAGTTATAATATCTCTGTTTATAAGCTCTATCAGGCAAATAAATAGTCTTCTTTGAAGTTTTCAAACACATTCTTATATTAGATAAAATTGGATCAAGCATTATGGCATACCTAGTTTGAGAACTAGGCATCTATTTGAAGTTCAAGAGAAGTCCCTCTTGGTACAGTTGTCTGATTCAAAATTTTTAAGCTTCAGTTTGCAGAGGAATATACTATTTTTGTTCTTCTACATCTGCAGAACCCTTTTTAGAGTAAATGAGAATTTCAGGCTCTTACCACACTGGAGAGATCATGTAAGACTTTATTTTGTGCTTATGTTTAAATATTTTTTATTACCAGAGGACAGGATTACACAAATATTGTATAATTCATATAATCAAATAATTTTTCACAGCTGGAAGGAATTTTAAAAGTCACTGAGTTGAGTAGCTTCCCGAATTCTATTTTATAAGCAAGAAAATTCAGGCTTGAAGACTTAATTGAGTAGTTACTGATAGAGGTAGTGTTAGTAGTGTCATCTCTGGGTAGCTGTATTTTGAGAAATTTATGCTTAGTACATGCTTGTAAATAACAACAAAAGTCATTTAATACATCAGGATAAAATATTTTCTATCTTCAATATGTTGAACTTTAGTCTGGGATATTAGAAGTTGAAGCTGTCTTCATAAGTTCTTGCTGGTCAATTAACAGATAAAACTTTGAGTATTGGTAATTACTCTAACATAAACAAATGGCTGTTCCCACTATACAGCCATTTTAATCATTAACTATGAATAAAAAACTATCATCAGTTGAGGATCACTCATGTGAGGTTCTGGAACTGAACAAATAAGTTGAAAGGGAGTATCCTACATGTGTATTGACCCTGAGATATAAAGGAAAATATTCTTTTTAGATCAAATTCCTTCGGCAAGTGGGTTTTTTTGTTTGTTTGTTTGTTTGTTTTACTGTCAGTCCTGGGGCTTGAACTCAGGGCCTGGGAATTGTCCCTGGCTTCCTTTTGCTTAAGGTTAGCACTCTACCACTTGAGCCACAGCACCACTTCTGGCTTTTGTCTGTTTATGTGGTGCTGAGGAATTGAACCCAGAGCTTCATGCATGCTAGGCAAGCACTCTACTACTAAGCCACATTCCCAGACCCAAGACAAGTTTGTTTTAAAGATATTGTTTCCTGACCAAAAAAATCAACATTTTAAAAATGTGAATAATTTAAAAAGCAGTTAAGTGAGTTCTGCTAATTCAAGAGTGGTTCTAAATCTTGCTGAATACCTTTCAATCATGATGGTTGTTCCATGTACATTTTATCTACAGTCTGATGTTCTTCAAGATTCAACACAAGGCTGTTTTCTTGTTAAGATGAATTCCTTCCTCAAATATCAAGAACAGATTCGCTCTTGTTAATTAAGACTTGCTACTGGTCAGAATAAGTTGCCGCATTTCAATTTTCACATTTGGCTAGGAAGCTTTTCCCCTCTCCTCATATATTTAGTTCTATACTCTCTGAGATCACCATTGATGTGTCTCTTACATTTCAATCTTGCAGGAGTGTTAATAGAGGAGGATTCTAATGCCTATGAGATCAGTGAGAGTTGAACAATGAAGAGAACAAAAAGAATCCGTTACCTTCCCCTCAAAGTTTCTTATTTTGTGGAATACTTTAAGCATCAAGGAGCATTTTTAGGCAGAATATTTTGGCTACAAGGGGCATGCAGTTTTGTTTGGACATGGTTTTTAGTTGATATTCTGTAATCTAAATTGTCCTGGCAACAAAATCGGAAGTCAGTTGAATACATAAAAGCCTGGTAGTTGTGATTAGAACTGTTTTCTTATTTTAGTCTCAACACAATATTATAGAATGATTTGAAAAAAAATTCTCTCTCTGGTTCTCAATTTTGTTGTCAGAGACATGAAATTTTTTAGACTATAGTTGTAAGATCCTTTCCAGTTCTGTTCATGATTTATATTTTGTTTCTTGTACATAGTTTTGGCTCCTAAATGGTACTCATCCAATAAATACTTACTGGCTGAGCCTGACCCTCACAAATCCATGTGGTTTTATGGGAGAGAAGTGGTCCCATGGGTTGGGCAAACAGGCTGAGAAGGATATGGGTGAATAAACCTACAAATTGAGCGTCTCACTGAAGTGTATCGTAAAGATGATCTGCTAGACTTTAGTTATTTGATAGCACACATAAATGCTTTTGACAAGGAGAACTGCTAGTGATAAAAGTTATGTCAACATCTGAGTGAGGTGAAGAATAGCAATATCTAACTTCTTAAGGGAGGCTTATAACTGAAACCCAGGGAAAATAAGGCCAACCAGAAGGGCATCCAAGTAAATTGGAATGAAGTCCAACCTACAGAATGTTCTCAGCTGAGGTGTAAGAGATCCCAATGTAACTGGCAGGGAAAGTATTTGCTCTCTACATGAGAAGAGCCAGCAAGTACAATGGAAGGAAATTCACAGAGAAACTGACATTCCAAAAAGTGTAAAAGACTGATATTACCTACAGCTCAGACTCTCTCCTATTATTTGACATCTTCTTGTCTCAGAAAAAGTTTCTGCATTTTGTCTTCCTGTCACCCCTCGAAAGATGTTCAATTTAGATGACAGCCTCTAGGCACCAATGGAAACCTGACTTGAACCATTAAATTGAAAGATTCTTATTCAGAGGCCGCCTAGAGATTCTCACAACAGAAATGCTTTTGGAGACTTGGGAAATGACCAGTCTCTTTGATTTCCTAGGGCAGGCCACCACAACAAAGTCCTCAAGGTCAAAGCACAGTTTTACACTGCACAAGAAATTGCAAATTTTGACTTTTTGGAGGGTTCATAGCGAGGTCACCAGGACTAGTTCCTACACATGTTGCCAATAACAACAGACTTCTTCACAATGTAAAAAAAAATTTTTTTTGAAAATCTCTGGAATATTGTTGCAAAGTCTCTGGATGAATTTAAAAACTTGATGAAATGATTGATCAACTGGCTGTAAAATTTCATTAAATGGATCAAAGAGCAAAGAATGGCTTAGGGTACAGCTATAAACACAAAGACCTGGGCACAATGCGGTAAGATCATGATCTTCTGAGACTCGCAATTTTAAGCTCCTAGCCTCGCTGTTGTTTGCTACCAAGGAACAATTGTCCTTGGATCCCTTCTGTTCCCAAATGATGTCCTCTGCTTTCTTGACACTCTGTTTACCCTTCTCTGTTTTTTCAGGCAGTAGTTTTGATGAACCTTGGAGTCCAGGTCTAAACCTGCATAGACAGATTGTCTGCAGAGCTCAGAGTGCTGTTGAAAGTCCAGGTCATCACTGCGAAATACGAGACTCTCTCTTGACCTGGCAGAGTATCATGATAATCTGTGTTTAGAGAACCCAGGTAGTCTGAAAGGAAGCTTTGTTCCTTCACAACACTTTCTCCAAAGCATTCTACCTAAGGTAGGCTGTACCAGAGGTCTCTAAGCCGTTTCCAACATCAACTCTGAAGAACAGTCATTTTCAACCAAAATGAGAATTTTTATCCCCAGATTGAGGATAGAGGCATCTCTGAAACAAAGATTTAGAATTAAGTGTCTTTTCATTCAAAGCCAACTGGTAAATACAATTTTATAACAGGGGGAAGAATATATTAAGATAAAACTCAGCAGAAAGGTCGTCTTGGATTGGAAAATGAGCTATGGAAAAGGGATTGGGATTCTTTTAAGGGTTTTATCCTCAGTGGATAGAACAATCTTTCATATTGCCTGGTTACTCTAATGAATATTACAAGGAGTGAAGTCTTTTGTTTTTTATCCTAATTTTAGGCGTGGTATTTTAATATATCACTGCTGTTCATATAAATATTTGCACAAACTTAAAACCCAATCTGAGGTCCTGAAGCTAGCTGCAGATTTTTGTGTTGATTAGCAAGTGTAGTGATGCATTCTTGGTTTTGCCGTTCCCCTTGGCGGTTTTAATAAGTTGTTCTAGTTGGACTTTGGGAGGGGTGGACTGAGCTCACTGCTATTCTCCAGGCTTTCTCAGGAAGTTCAGCAGATAGTCCTGCCATGGAAGTCTGCCTGGAACTCCAGGGCAGCCTGCTGAGAAAGCCCTTCTGAGGGTCAGATTGGAAGGAGTGACAAGAAAAAAGGGTGAGGGTTAATGACTCCCTTTGAGAGGCTTGCTGGCAGGGGTACTTCACCTCAAATGGAAATTTCAGAAGTTTCTGTACTGCTCACAAGAGCATTCCTGGAGTTGAATAATGGAAAGCTAGGCCAAGTATAATGCAGAGACTCTGCCGAACAGAGCTCCGTCTCCAGGAACACATCGCCATCAGCAAATAGCATTTATGAAAAGCCCACACGCAAATGGTGCAGAACTAACCACATTAAACAAGCACAGTTGGTTGCTGGTCCTCTGGGGGGCCACAATTTAGAACACGAAGAAACCAACTGTTGCTTCTGTTAGGCTATATTCTTCCAATCCAAGCACAGACAGAAGTTGTTTATAAAGTGATGTGTATTCATACAAATAATGTTATTACCCTTAAACACTAATTACTATCACATCACTTCTGTGGGATTTTCTCAGTGCAATGCTTTTTTTTTTGGTTCAACTTACTATAAAACAATTCTGATTACAAACAACAAAATACATAGCATTTATATATATTATATATATGTATTTTATTGAAGTTTATTGAAGTTTAGAGAAGCTAAATCATTTGCCCATGAAAACAAAGCTACTAGTAGCAAAGCTACTACTTTATTGACATTCAATAAACATGCTAGGCTCTATCACCAGTTCTCATTGGAGTTGTCAATAAGATAAATAGAAGACACACACATACACACACACATTGCTTCTATTTCTATAGCATGATATTTATCTATGACTTTAATAAAATTTAAAAACCACTTCACTTGGCTTTCCTTATTTGAAATGGTACTGTTTCTTCCATTAATGGGTTTAAGTATTTTCTTTGGCATGGCAAACAGGGGTAGTGGGAACAGTGGGTCTCAACATTCTCTGACGATTAGTTTATATACCGAATTGAACAAAGATGACTAAACTAAAAATGTGGCAGGATTTAATTTTTCTCTGATCATCTAGAAAAATTCAAAGGAATCATGGTTCCTCTAATATTGTAGATGAAGGTTGGAGGATCAGGGTTCTGATGATTTCAATGTATTCCCTTTACATGTTTTTCCTAGTTACAACAGAGATAGTATACAGTATTTGGGGAACTGAGATTTGTCATTGTTGTTGCTGTTCTTTACTTCTGATGTTGAGCACATTAAGTGGTACATGAAAGTTACAGATGGAGATTTTTATATTAACAAATTTTAATAGGCCCCATACCAACTTACACTTAGATACAGATTCATGGGTGGAGAAGACTGTGAAGCTATGCAATTGACGGGACATATCATATCCTTGAGAAAGCAGATCCCTTAGCCAGAGTGTGTTTGACTTCTTCCTATTTTATTTTATTTTTTGTCTCATTTCTTCTTAACATATGTTTTAAAATAATTACTTATTTATAGTCAATGTGATGTACAGAGGGGTTACAGTTTCATACATTAGGTCATGGGTACATTTCTTGTACTATTTGTTATCTCCTCCCTCATTCTCCCCTCCCCCTTCCCCTTCCCCTCTTCCCCCATGAGTTGCTAAGTTGGTTTACACCAAATGGTTTTGCAAGTATTGCTTTTGGGGTCATTTCATTTTTATCCTTTGTCTCTTGATTTTGATATTCCCTTTCACTTCCCTAGTTCTAATACCAGTATACACAGTACCCAGGGTACTCAGATGAGATACAGTGATAGTGTGGTGACAACCACAGGAAGGGGATACAAGAGGAACATCAAGAAAAGAAGCTACAGTTTGACATGGCATGTTGAAAGTAATTACAACAGTGATATAACAGTCGTTTCCATAACACTTAGCATCATCTTATATATTCATGAGGGCATAGCTATTGGGCTCTTGTAATCCTCTGCTGTGACTAGCCTAAACCTGTGCTAATTATTCCCTATGAGGGAAACCATAGAGTCCATGTTTCTTTGGGTCTGGCTCACTTCACTTAGTATAATTTTTTCCAAGCCCTTCTATTTCTTTACGAATGGGGTAATGTCATTCTTTCTGATAGAGGCATAAAATTCCATTGTGTATATGTACCACATTTTCCTGATCCATTCGTCTACTGAGGGGCATCTGGGTTGGTTCCAGAGTATAGCTATGACATTTTAGCTATGGACATCATTGTGCTGGTGGCCTTAGTGTATTCTTGTTTGTAGTCTTTTGGGTAGATGCCCCAAAGTGGGGCTGCTGGGTCATAGGGGAGCTCTATGTTTAACCTTCTGAGGAATCTCCGTAGCTCTTCCAGAATGGCTGAACCAGTTTACATTCCCACCAACAATGAAGTAGGGTTCCCTTTTGGCCACATCCCCTCCAACAGTTGTTATTGTTAGTTTTCTTGATATAGGACATTCTTACTGAGATGAGGTGGAATCTCAATGTTGTTTTGATTTGCATTTCTTTTATGGCCAGTGATGTAGAGCACTTTTTCATATGTCTCTTGGCCATTCTCATTTCCTCATCAGAGAAGTCTCTTTGTAAGTCTTTAGCCCAATTGTTGAGGGGGCTGTTGGTTTTTTGAGGTTTTGTTTTGGAGGAATTTAATTTTTTTAGTTCTGCATATATTTTAGGCATGAGGCCTTTGTCCGTTGTATGGCTGGTAAAGATCATTTCCCAATCTATTGGCTTTCTATTTATCTTGCAAGCTATGTCATTTGCCCTGCAGAAGCTCTGCAGTTTGACAGTCCCATTTGTCCAACCTTTCTTTGATTTGTTGCAATTCTGGGTCTTTATTAAGGAAGTTTTGTCCTGTGCCAAGGAGCCTAAGTGTTTCTCCTACTCCTTCTTGTAGTGTTTTCAGGGTATTTGTTTTTATTTCGAGGTCTTTGATCCATTTGGAATTGATTTTGGTGCGGGGTGTTATAGAAGGATCTAGTTTTAGTTTGTTGCAGTGTTGAACCAGCTTTGCCAGCACCATTTGTTAAAGAGGCTATCTTTTTCCATCCTATTTTTTAGCTCCGTTATCAAATATTAAGTAGGTGTAGTTCTGTGGGTTCATTTCTGGGTCTTCAATTCTATTCCTTTGGTCTTCAGGCCTGTTCCTGTGACAATACCAATCTGTTTTTATTACTATAGCTTTGTAATACAGCTTGAAGGTTGGTATTGTAATTCCTCCAGCACTGTTATTCCTGCTTAAGATTGGTTTTGCTATTCGGGGTCTTTTACTGTTCCATATGAATTTCAGGATTGCTTCCTCTATTTCATTAAAAAATGGTGTTGGAATATTAATGGGTATTGCATTAAATTTGTAGATCACCTTTGGTAATATTGCCATTTTGACAATATTAATTCTCCCAATTCAGGAGTATGGGAGGTTTTTCTACTTCCTTGGTTCTGCCTTAATTTTGTTTTTCATGTTTTTAAACTTCTCATCATAGAGGTCTTTCACTTCTTTGGTTAAGGTTACTCCTAGGTATTTTATGTTTTTTGACACTATTGCAAAAGGAGTTGCTTTCCTGATTTCAGCCTCAGTCGTTGGGTCATTGGCATATAGAAAGGTCATTGATTTTTGTCGGTTTATTTTATATCCTGCTATTGTGCCAAAGTTTTGGATCAGCTCTAGTAGCTTGGGAGTATATAGTCTATGGAGTTCTTTAGGTATAGGATCATGTCATCTCCGAAGAGAGAATGTTTAACTTCATCTTTTCCTATTTCGATCCCCTTTATGTTTTCTTCTTGCCTAATTGCTCTGGCTAGGAATTCTAATACTATGTTGAAGAGGAGAGGAGAGAGTGGACAACCTTTTTTGCTCCTGATTTTAAAGGGAATGGCTTTAGCTCTTCTCTGTTTAGAATTATGCTTGCTGTTAGTTTTTCACAAACGGCCGTTATTATTTTCAGGAATGTTCCCTGGAATCCCAGTTTCTCCAGGGCTTTATCATACATGGGTGGTGGATTTTATTGAATGCCTTTTCTGCATCTAGGAATATAACCATGTGATTCTTTACCTTGCTCAGGTTATGTGGTGGATTACATTAATTGACTTGCGTATATTGAACCAACTTTACATCCCTGGGATGAATCCAGTTTGATCATGGTGTATGATTTTTTTTGATGACCTGTTGAAGTCGATTGGCCAGAATTTTGTTGAGAATTTTTGCATCAATGTTTATCAGGGAAATCGGGCTGTAGTTCTCCTTCCTTGATGAGTCCCTGCCTGGTTTTGGGATGAGGGTTATACTGGCTTCATAGAATGTGTTTGGTAGCGAGCTTTCTCTTTCAATTTCATTGAAGAGTTTGAGAAGTATTCGTGTGAGTTCTGTGTTGAAGGCCTTGTAGAATTCTTCTGTGAATCCGTCTGGACCTGGGCTTTTCTTGGATGGGAGATCTCTTATTGCCATTTCTATTTCAATGCTGGATATGGGTCTGTTTAGAAGATTTAAATCTTCGTGGTTGAGTTAGGGATATCAATTTTTGCTAAGAAATTGTCCATTTCTTCCAGGTTCTCAAATTTGTTAGTGTAAAGCTTTGCAAAATAGTCCCTTATTGTGTTCTGAATTTTGGCTGTTTCTGTGGTGATGTTACCTGTTTCATCTCTGATCTTGTTTATTTGGGTGTGATGCCTTCGTTTTTTGGTCAGATTTGCTAGGGGGTCTTTCTATATTGTTAATTTTTTCAAAGAACCAACTCTTTGTTTTGTTGATTCGATGGTTTTTTTTTTTTAACTCTAAGTCATTTAATTCTGATTTGATTTTAATTATTTGCTTCCATCTATTGACTTGGGGTTTGGCTTGTTCTTTTTCGAGGAGACTAAGGTGCTTCCTTAAGTTGTTGCGTTGCTGTTTCTTCAGTTTATTCATGTAGGCATTCAGAAATATACATTTTCTTTTGAGTACTGCCTTTGCTGTGTCCCAAAGGAGCTGGTACTTTGTGTGCTCATCTTGGTTTATTTTCATAAACATTTGAATTTCTGTTCCAATTTCTTCAATGATCCACTGATGGTTCAGCCCTGTGTTGTTTAGTCTCCATGAATTGTAGGATTTTCTGTGGTGGCTACTTGAGTTGAGCTCTAATTTTATTCCATTGTGGTCTGAGAGAATGCAGGGAATGGTTTGGATACTTCTGATTTTGTACAGATTTTCTTTGTGCACTAAGATGTGATCTATTTTGGAGAGTGTTCCATGTGCTGCTGAGAAGAATGTGTATTCTGGTGTTGGTGGACAGAATATTCTGTAGATGTCTGTTAAGTCTAGTTAGTTTATGCAGTTGTTTAGTTCTGTGGTTTCTTTGTTCAGTTTTTGGCGTGTTGATCTGTCCAGAGGTGACAGTGGAGTGTTAAAGTCTCCAACTATCAATGTGTTTGGGTCTATGAGTTTTTTTAGAGTCAGTAGTGTTTGTTTGATGAAGTTGGGTGCTCCTGCATTTGGTGTGTAGATATTTAGGATGGTTATATCCTCCTGTAGGAGATCCCTTTATTAATATGTAGTGACCTTCTTTGTCTCTTCTTACCATTTTTAATTTGAAGTCAATTTTATCTGATACTAGGATTGCAACTCTAGCCTGCTTATGGGGACCATTTGCTTTTATTCCAGCCTTTCACTTTTAGAAGATGTTTACTTTTGCTGGATATATGTGCTCTTGGAGACAGCAGAAAGATGGATCTTGAATTTTCATCCAACTTATGAGCCTATGTCATTTAATTGGAGAATTAAGTCCAATAATGTTGAGAGTTAGGATTGAGAGATGATCGTTTGTTCCTTTCATTACAGCTATCTTTTTAAAAGCTGTGTCTTCCCAATTCTTGATCTAATATTCTTGTTTTCTATTTAGGGTTCATTTCTCTGTATTTTGATCTTGATTATTCCCCATGTGTCCATCCATTCTTTAAGATTTTCTGTAAAGTTGGTTTGGTGGAGATCCATTGTTTCAGTTTTTCCTTACTGTGGAAGACTTTTATTTGACCTTTGGCTATGAATGAGAGTTTAGCTGGGTACAGTATTCTTGGTTGATAGTTATTTTTCCTTACGGTGTGGCATACCTCATTCCAGGCTCTCCTTGATTTCATGGTCTCTGCTGAGAAGTCTGGGGGTAATTCTGATTAGTTTTCCTTTATATGTGATTTCTTTCTTCTCCCTAGCAGCTTTGAGGATTCTTTCCTTGGACTCAATTGATCCTGTTTTGACCACAGTGTGTCAGTGGGATGTCCTTGTTCTGGTCTGGTCAGTTTGGGGTTCTGAATGCTTCTTCTATCTGGATAGGGCTATCCTTTTGGATATTTGGGAAGTTCTCAGCTAATATTCTGTTAAATAAGTTTCCTATTCCATTGACTTCTTTCTCAAGGTTTTCCTCAATACCTATTATCCTTAAATTAAATTGGGCTTCCTGATTGTATCTTGGAGCTCCTGGAGTGATCTGTTTTGCCAATTGGATTGGTTCTTGTATTGTTTTTGTTCTTTCTCCAAAGATTCTAGGGAATCTTCAGTTCCTGAGATTCGATCTTCTGTTTCATCTAGTCTGCTCTGTAGGCTAGCTACTTGATTTTGAATCTCCCTTCCTTCTGACTGGTCTTTCTTTTTTTTTTTTTGGGCCAGTCCTGGGCCTTGGACTCAGGGCCTGAGCACTGTCCCTGGCTTCTTCCCGCTCAAGGCTAGCACTCTGCCACTTGAGCCACAGCGCCGCTTCTGGCCGTTTTCTGTATATGGGGTGCTGGGGAATCGAACCTAGGGCCTCGTGTATCCGAGGCAGGCACTCTTGCCACTAGGCTATATCCCCAGCCCTGACTGGTCTTTCTTGATGGCTTCCATGTCTTTGCTATAATTTTCTCTGAGGTCCTGTATGGACTTCTTTACTTCATTAATTTTGTTCTGAGTGCTGTCTCTCAAATCTTTTAGTTGGGTAGCTATTTTTTATTAAACTTTTTATTGGCCTCTTGAAGTTCATTCATCTTTCTATTTGTGGAGGCCATAAAATCCTCTATTAATTTTTGGTTTGCCTCCTCATCCTCTAGAATAGTTGTCTGAAGAGATGCAAATTTTTCATTTAGCATGTTTATCAGTAGACTTTGTAGAGCATTTTGAGGGTTCTCTTCTAGCTCTTTAATTGACTGCTCTGTTTCTTGCTTATTTTGAGTGGGAGATTAAATTCCCTTGTTTGCCATCTTTCTTGTGCTTCTTCTGCCCATTTGGATTGGAAATGCCAATCTACTAGCACCTGTGAACACCGTTTAAGACCCAAAGCAGATCTTACCAAGCACTGTTGTGTAAATTAAAAAAATTCACAATTATGTACAGATACCTTCCCTCTCTTTTTTGTATATAAAAGCAAATTTGATGTCCCCAAATAATACAATTTTAATATAACTACCAACCCTGAGCCCTCTGTTCGGTAGTTACTTATTTACCATTATAACCATATGAGCAAATTTTGTTCTTATATTTATTTCTTTTTTGGACTTATATCTAGTTCTTTTTGACTCATGCAGATTGAACAGGGATACCCTCTATCTGATCACCAGGGGTCAATGACTCTGGAGGTCCAGGAAGTAAATTTAGGAGGGTAAGTTAGGGATAGTGAAGAGAATAGAGTAAAATGAGTGGGGGATGATGATTTTGGTTTAGTTTCAGTGAAGTCAAAAGGTGGAGAAGAGTAGAATTGGTACAAAGAATAAAGTTAAAATGCTAGAATATGGAGAGTCAACAGAAAAGAGTAAAGGTGTTAATCAAAGGAAAGTAATTTTAAAGAAAGAAAACGTGAAAAGAGAAACAAAGAAAAATACAGAAAAAGAAACACAATAAACAAAAAAAATTACCAAAAAATCCCAATAAAACAAACAAGTAAAAATAGAAAACAAAAAACAAACCACAACTCAAAAATGAAAAATAAAAAAGTTAAAAAAATGTTTAAAAAACTGAGTCTTCCTTGTTTGGGTGGACTCTCTCCAGTCTCTGGTTTCCTTACGATGGTCTACAGTCTATTTTCCTGCTGCTTGGCTGGTTTGATTTGCTTTCAGTTTGCAAGGGGTGGATCTGCTATGACCCTCCTCCCCTGTTCGTTAAATCCTGGGGCTCTGTGGTTTGCACAGCTTGCAGGTAGGACTTGGGTGTCCTCTGTAGTTGGGGGACGCTGAACAGTCTGGGGAACCATGGCTCCTCCTGTCTGCTGTGGGGCTGCTGCCTTTAATGCCTGGCTCTGAATAGGCTGCAAACTCAGCAGGGCGGGGCACCTCGGGCCTGGTTTACCTAGCTGAGAGTGGCTTGCTCAAGGGCAGGTTCCTCCCTTCTGGGCAGGGCAACCTTCTCCAGGGCAAAGCTGGCTGTGGAATTCAGCTCTGTTTGCTGGTGGGAGTTGGGAGTTGGGCGTCCTCTGTAATGGGCCGTTAATCTGTCTCGGGAACTGTTTATGCTCCCATCTGTTTGTTCTGTGCCACCAGTAGCTACTCGCTGCTTTTGGTTTGATTTTAGAAATTCTGGCTGCTGGAGAGTCGGTAGCCGCAGGGCTGGCCGGGCAGGGCGGGGCTGGGCACCTCTGGCTGAGTTCACCAGAGTCTGTAAGCCTCAGTCCAGGAAGAGATCCTCCTGGGCTTAGCTGGCTCTCACCATTCAGTTACACTTGCCCTTTTCAAAGATGGTCCCTTCGTCCTTGCTTTCCTCTGGCCCACTTTAGTTCCAGTCTGGTCTGACCCTATGCTAATGTCAAAGATGGCACTTTGCTCTGGTGGTGGGGGAAGGGCTACCTTTCAGAAGCTGCTCTGTGGGCGTGAGTGAGAATGTCTTTTGTGGGGTACTCACGCTTTCTCTGTGATTTTGGCCCATCTGTGCTCAGCCTGAGACCCGCGCCTGTCTGCCGCTATCTGGAGGATTTCTTCCTGGTCACCGCTGTGTGCTTTAGGTGCTCAGAGTGCGGGGCACTGTGCTGGTGCTGGCACTGGCGTGGCAGCGGGTCACCACCCTGAGCTCAAATCTATGTTCTTAGGCCAGCCAAGTCGATTTTTCCTTTCTGGCCAGAATCCCTGTACTGCTATAACTTACTTGGGCTGTCTTTCTAGCAGTAAAAGTTTCTCTGGTGTAGTAAAACTGCAATGTTGCAGGGAGCTTAGCTAGGGTTCTGCTGCTCCTCTGCCATCTCATCTCTCTAACTACATTTTACATACTGCCATCTTTTATTATATCATTTGTTTTACCAGATGATTATACTATTTGTACATTTTATGGTACTGGAATATGACCTTAGAGCCTTGAGTTTGGTGTATAGGTTCTGTGCTACTTGATCCACTCCTCCCCTCTTTTTTGGTTTTATTTATGTTTTGGATAGGGTCTCACATTTTCGTCTCAGTCAGCCTCAAACTGCAATCCTCCTGCCTATACTTTCTACATAGCTGGGATTAAGAGGCAAGTGCATATTTTCCTATTATGCAGCTAAGTAGTATCAAAACAATTTATTGTGTTTTGAGTGAGTAGCCAGCACAGTGATCCCATCCCAATTGCTCCTCAGATTTGAGACACCTATTTTCTCACCTGCTAGGTGCACTGGCTGCTGACACATCAAGTTTCTCTCTGGAGATTGTCCGAGAATAAGCACAGCTACTTTACTCAAGATGGTATCACTTCTTAGAGCCAATCAAATTTACTGCTTGGGGTGAGTGTTCAAAAACCTGACCTCCTTGCCTCAATTCTGTGACACTCTAAGGAACCAGCTTCAAGGCTTCTAGGACAGGATAAAGCCTGTTTCAACTGCATTGCCATTCAATCCTCTCTATTTATTCCTTACTTTTTATGACTCCTTTACCAGTGTTGCTTCATCTTAGAATCTAGTCCAGAAAACTTAACTTATATCCCAGTGAGAGAACAGAGAAATCCTCCTCTACAATGGAAGTTTTACATTTAAAATTATTGTCATTTATTTTAGAAAGTATTAAATGGAAGGGTTGCATTCACACCTGCTGATTGTAAAGAACTCTATCACTGGTAGAAGGTGGGGTCCTGGTTCCAGCAATGCATTGCTGGAACTGTTTGAAGTAGTGAAGTGGGGTGGGGATGTACTGTTGGGGCAACTTCTCAGTCATGGAACAGTTCTAAGGAAGTAGGAAACCCTAGGCCAATGAAGTCAGGTTGCCTTCTCCAGGTACCAGCATCTCACCAGAGAGAGAGAGAGAGAGAGAGAGAGACAAGGAAGGGAATTAATCATTAATTATGGTGAAATGTGGAAGGCAGAGGGTCCTCTTAGCAAAATACAAAGATACTTTTATCTCATATAGCTAGGAAGAACAAGTTAAGGATCAATCCCAGAGCTTAATTATTGGAGCAGTGAAACTGCAGAAATGGTTGCAATTTTAATCTCTGCACATTCAAGATCATAATCTCAAGCAGAAAGCAGGAGGATCTTGAAATGTGATAGGGAACCTTGGGTTAATGTCCTCAAAAATCTTGAATCCTTAGATTTTCTTTAATCCCTTGAACCCATAGAAGTGCCGAGTCCATACTCTGAATGCCAGTTCTCTCTTCTGTTTGAGGATGGCCCATAGGCTTTGAAAGACAGAATGCATTGCCTTCAGAAGCTCTCCTAACCTCCATTCCAGAAGCATAATTAGAGTCTGTGCAGAACATAACCTCATCAAGCTTTAATATTTCAAACAAAATTATCAGAAGTTTACAAAAGATATTATTGAAATCTGGTTAAGGCCATATTTGTGGAGCTGTGAGCTGGTGTAATATTTTTTCTTTTCTATTTTCCTTTAAGCTTCACTTCTCTTTCCTCTCTCCTCTCCTCCCTCCCTTCCTTCCCTCCCTCCCTTCCTTCCCTTCCTTCCTCCTCTTCCTTTCATCCCTCCTTTCCTCTCCCCCCTCCTCCCCTCTCTCCCTCCCTCCCTCCCTCCCCTCCCTCCCTCCCTCCCCCCTCCCTCCCTCCCTCCCTCCCTCCCTCCCTCCCTCCCTCCCTCCCTCCCTCTCTTCACTCCTTCCATACTGGGAATTGAACCCAAGGTCTTGCAAATGTTACTCAAGCACAATTCTACTAAACCATACTCACAATGTAACTTTTCAAAAATATATATTTAGGAGTCAGCTTTCAGTAGCTTATGTAATCCTAGCTACTCAGGAGTCTGAGATCTGAAGATTTCAGTTCAAAGTAAGGCTAGGCAGATGAATCCAATGTCTAAGGTATTTTAGATGTAGTAAGGCAGACACAATGTATTTATGTGTATCATCAATGCAAAGAAGTATGCAACAAATGTTAATAAGAAAGTCTTACCTTAGAAGACTTCATTTGTGATGGAAGCCTGTAGGGAATCATTATGGAGGAAATGACATTAAAATATACTTTAAATTAAAGATGGAATTTTTAGTCAAGGTTTTAAGAACAGGTTTACAGAGTTTGGGAGAAGAAAATATATTTTAAATCCTAATAGAACACAGTGATTGGTATTTAGGTTTATTTTATAAACATGTGAATATGATTGAAAGAATTTTGGTTAAACTTGTAGGCTATATTTTGATTTCAGGAAGGATCACAAGAAACAATTTCATTCTATACTCTTCCATTAAATTAGTTACTATCAGAAGACTCCTAGAGAACTCCAGAGCTGGCTCTTCAGAATTCTAATCATGAACTGTACTTTATCACCTGTGACATTGAGCAAAACATTTTTCACTTCCTAGGCCTGAGACTCTCATATTTGACAGGAGGATGTTAGGAAGTTTAACAGGGTAGAATTTCTTAACATACCAGTTTCCAAAGATTTTTAGGACTTATGTGAAATTCTGTTTGTTTTCCAGCTTTGCTTAAATCCAGGCTTAAGGCCTGGATTTATTTGACATTAAAGAATAATCCATTTTGGAGGTCAATGAAGATTCATATACAGTGCTTACACTCATGAATTCTATATGCCCTCTTTGCAAGAAGAAAGTAAAATCGATTGATGTTACTTTCATAACCATTAAGAAATTTTAGGACTTTTCTTATTAAAATGTCACAAAGATTTCAATGGTGCAAATTTATTACATGCATTCATGAATACAATTCTGTAAAAAAAAACTCAAGTATCTTGAAATAATTTGCAAAGGGGTTTCAATTCAACAAGTCAGTCTATGAGTACAATGCATTTTGATCAGTGTCACCCCTTCCATTCTTCCTCATCTATCCTGAACCTGCCCATCTCAAGTTACTTGATTCCATTTTCACATATTTACATTGAATATTAGGATAATTATGAGTACTAATACTTGTTTTCTTCAAATGTCACAGAAAGATATATACTTACATTTCCTTTATATTCACAATAGTTGTTAAACACACACACACACCACTTCCCACATAGAACTTTGAAAAACATATCTTAAGAAATAAGAGAATAGAAAACTGTATGAAAAGCATATTTACAAAGAACTTGTTATATGTACATATGATTTCTTATATTTAAAGAACAAGCTACAGTTTGTCAAATATGATTCTTCTTTGGAGTTAATGAGAAGTATTGGAACATGCTTTCACTGGAAGAACAAGTTCCTACCATAGATTTGTGGTGTGTGTGTGTGTGTGTGTGTGTGTGTGTGTGTGTGTGTGTGTGTGTCAGTCTTGGGGCTTGAACTTAGAGTCTGGGTGTTGTCCTTGAACTTTTTCATTCAAGGCTAGTGTTCTTCCACCTGATACACAGTTCCATTTATGGCTTTTTGGTGGTTACTTAGAGGTAAGAGTCTCATGGATTTTTCTTTTGCTGTGTAGGTTCAAACTCAGCTTCAGCCTACTGAGTTGCGAAGATTACAGGTGTGAACCACTGGTGTCCAGCTCCATTAGCAACTCGCTGATAGATTATTTTTCTACTTGAAACTATCATGTCAAAGATTAGGGTCTTTTTTTTTTTTTGGCCAGTCCTGGGGCTTGGACTCAGGGCCTGAGCACTGTCCCTGGCTTCTTCTTGCTCAAGGCTAACACTCTGCCACTTGAGCCACAGCGCCACGTCTGGCCATTTTCTGTATATGTGGTACTGGGGAATCAAACCTAGGGCCTCATGTATACGAGGCAAGCACTCTAGCCACTAGGCCATATCCCCAGCCCAAAAATTAGGGTTTTATTCATTGATTTAGTATATTCATAGGCTTATGAAGTTGATGATTCCATTACTTTTTTTTTTTTTTTTTTGCAGTACTAGGAGTTGAACGTAGGACCTGAGTCCAAGCCCTCTACTACTTGAACTAGTCCTTTGGTCTTTAGTTTGATTTCAGAAAAGATGACTTGCCTAAGCTCGTCTTGAACCACAGCTGTGAATTGTTCACAAGTTAGACTGAGATCTTAGAGCTGTATAATATTTTTTTAATAATTTAATTTTTAATGTTTGAGATTCAAAAGCTAGTTTTCCACTTAAAACATATAAAAATGATGAAGAAGAACTTGTCATGAAATATGGTGCGAAGTATGCAGAAAAATATACTTATGCTGTAAAGCCATTGGAAGAGAAGGGTGTCTGGACTAGCAAGTTATTTCTAATGATATTATTACAACTGTGTCTATGACATTGCTCTTGTGACTTTTTTCTAATTCTCAGTTTATAAGATAATTGGTAAGGCAGAAACAGACTCTCAAATTTGGAGTTAAAACAAAGGCCAATTTCTATAAACACATTTCTACCAATCTTGCTGTGAGAACTAATAACTCTGGGATCCAAATCCAAGGGATCTTTCATAGTAGCCACAAACCAAAGAATTCTCAAAATTCAATTTTAGTCTGTTTTTTTTTTTTTGTCCAATTTTTCTCTCTAGGGCAGAGGAGTGGTGGGAAACCCTTCCTTTTGCCTGTAATTTCTGTGGTCCTTTTGTGGTCCTTTTTTGTCCTCATTGTGGTTTATCTTGATACAGAAAATGTCAAAGCCAATGCTTTGTTGAATTTAGTCAATTTAAAGGGAGGATGGTGGTTGGCCAGCAACATCTCATTGCATTCTATGCAGGAGGCAGTGGCTAGATTTCAGAATAGTTAGGTAGCTACACTCCTGGTGCAAAGAAGATGGGTATGTTATTTGGAGTTTTGCTTAATCACAAGAAGTATTCTTCTCCATGATTTTATATTACATCTTGGTTATTTTCCTTCACCCAGATCAGTTTAGAAGCCTCTCATGACCTTATTGTTGTTTTCCTTGATTTATATTGGATTGAGAAACATCCTGAAGTTTATTATTCTTTTCCTGCTGAACAGTTGATGTTCATTTCGGAGTTTTCCTGTCAGAATTGTCATGTACCCTATGCCAAGGTTATTTAGTCCCACTGGCTTTTTATTTCACTCATGTCAATTTCTTGTTTTTAAAAACAGGTTTTTGGTTTTGTCCAAACTGATCATATCTGAATGAAGGGAGTTCCAGAAAACTACTAGATGGAAACGAATTTTACATGTGTTTTCCCCCACTGGATTCTGGATTCAATCACTCAATGTTTCCTGAATCAAATCTCTCCTCTTTCTGTCCTAGTTTCTCTATCTAGAATGTGAGATTGTGACACAATGAAGGGATAATATTAATGATAAGCTGCAAGTTTAATTTTATGGCCTTTTCAAATCCTTCAAGGACCCTTAAAAAGATATACATGCAAAGGCATATTTAATTAAGGATTATTTGAGGTGCACCTTGACAAAGCACCCTGGTAATGCAAAAATTAATAATCATATGTGAAAATGTATTCTTAAAATATCAGAGACAAACCATAGAATATGTGCAACTATCATAAACACAGAGAAACCTTATCAGACTAGATGAATTAAGTCATAGATGGGTATGCAACATCTTGATATGTTTTCAGATTTAAAACTGAAATCACATTTATTATAATGATGCTATTTTATAAGTAAACAATCCAGTAATTTGGATGCATGTAACACCCAGTACTTATATTCTTCCACTTCTCTGATATTTCTTTTATAGAAAGAAGCATATTAAGTTTAAAGTTAGAATTTGGGACCTCATTTTACACAAAAATATTTACATGAGTTGTGATATTCTTTCTGCTATTTCTTGTGTATGTGCTTTGATTTCATGAGACTTTCTGCTTCTTGATCTGATCCTTTCAGTACTGCATTAAACTGTCAGATTCTCTTGCTTATTTGGAACATTTTCAGAATGAGCATATGGATTTTATAGTAAGTCTTTATAACACCATTTTGACTCCTTGGTAACTTTTTCTCATCATAATATTATTTGCATTCTATTGAATCATGTATATTTTTTGCTGAGCCAGGATGAGATTAGAGTGTAATATAGAGAATGTGTTTTAAAGTCATTTGTGTAAAAATGAGAATCTGAATGAATGCCATTGTAGTCTAGCTATTGATTGGCAGGCTACATAATGCAGGGCTGGCATAGGACCTAATTTAAAATGATTTAGTAAGAAGAATAAAATACCATTACTGAAATCCAAGGAGCAAAGGAATGCTTCTCACAACAGTTTTCTAAAAACTAGAGCAGAGAAGATTAATATTTATGTACACTCTCATGCAGTGCATAAACCTTTCTTGCATCATGTAATATGTGCTTTCAAAAAGAATAGAATAGAATACCTGAAATAGATTCCTTGTAGCTTAAGGTTCTAATTTAATATACTTATAAGTTATATTCTAACTTTTAAGCTTAAAAAAAATTTTTTTTGGTCTATGAGTGCCAGAGCTTGAACTCAGGGCCTGAGAGCTTTATTTTTCAAGGCTGGAACTCTGCCACTTTGAGCCACACCTCTACTTTTGGCTTCTTGGTGTTGGCTGGAGATAAGAATCTCACAGACTTTCCTTAGTTAGCTTCCCCAACCCCCGCCCCTCCCCCCATGAGTAGCCAGGATTACAACAGGTGTGAACCATGGATACCATCAACTTTTCTCCTTTTAAACAACTCTGGAACACAAATGACCAGGAGATTTATCAGAAACAAATAAAATACAGACTTAATTTAGTTTTAGTTCATTCTTGCTTCTCTCAATGCTCGGTCAGGCACTGGTGGCCTGCTGGAGCACTGGGTGATGTAGGACTACCTAATGTTTGGGATGTTTAGGGAAGCCCAGGCAAAACTGATCAAAGTTTCTCTGCAAACAGCTAGTCAATTCAACACAACCTAGAAATTTATGATTTATCAAATGTTTTGATGTCCACTTTCCCTTTTGAAACTCATAAGAACTCTTTTATCCAAGTCAGGTAGATGAAAAAGGAAACATTATTATTGTATAAGTGAGGGAATTGAGGCTTAGTTAAGACAAACTTACTCAAAGTTACAAAGTATAGTAAGTGGTAATTGAGGTCCAAGTATATAGTTCTTGGGGCTTTAAAGGCTATAAGTCAAATGAAACAAGGGATGGATTTACAAGTTATGTAAGCCATTACTTTATTGGCTTGTGCTTAATAACAAACCAAAGTGCTCTGGGCCAACTTAGTTACTAAAATATTCAGATACTAAAAAAATTTACATCTGTAATCCTAGCTATTCAGGAAGCTGAGATCTGAGGATTGTGGTTTGAGGCCAGACTGGGCAGAAAAGTCCCCATGAGACTCTTATCTCCAATTAGCCATTCAAAAACTGAAAGTGATGCTGTGGCTCAAGTGGTAGAGCATTAGACTTGAGCACAAAGAGGCTCAGGGACAGCACCCAGGCCCTGAGTTCAAGACCCATAACTGACAAAAACTTTTTTATTGTTCATTACTGATGTGGTCAGTTGTGTTTTTGCTTGAATGATTGAAACATACTTCAATATTCCAAGCCATTGTAACAATAAATGTGCTAGAAAAACCACATGGTAGCTTTGTTTCAGAGTACTATTTCTCTCAGGTGAAAATCTTCAGTGAGGGTTATATTTTATTGCTTAATCAAGAGAACAAATAAGGTGGAAAAAAAACTGGCATGGAAAGATTTCTTTCCTTTCTCGTCTCCTCTTATCATGCCCATTTCCTCCTATAACTCTTATCACTGTCTTCAAATATGCTGATCAGGAAACCAAAGTAGATTGGCCATGGTGGCTTGTGAAATAAAAATTGCTTCCAAGAAGAGGCTCCTTAATCTGATCAGTACTGCCTCAATTTTGAACAATTTAACCTTCCTGTTTCCAGTTTAATGCCCTCCAGAATTCTGGTGTAATCACCTTGAAATCCATTGAAATTCTTTTTTATTTTTATTTTGTATTGTTAAGGTGATGCACAAAGGGGTTATGTTTATATACATAAGAAAGTGAGTATGTTTCTTGTCAAACTTGTTACCTTCTCCCTCATTTTCTCCCTCTTTCTCTTCTCCTCATTCCCCCAAGTTGTACAGTTGGTTTACAACATATTGTCTTGTAAAAATTGCTATTACATTGGTTTGCCTTTTATCCTTTGTCTCACCATTTTGATGTTCCCCTTCCCTTCCTTAATTCAGACAAACATATATACAATACCAGGATACTAAAATCAAACACAGTAAGAACAGGGGCTAAACCATAGGGAAGATAAACAAAAGAAAAAAGATATAATTTCTCATAGTGTGCTAAAATTCATTGAAATTCTTGACAGAAGAATCTCCTCTGTCATCCTGGTCAGCTACCATGTTCCTTCAGTTTCTTGGAGGAATTTTCCCTTTTACCCTATTTGAAAGAGAAATTTCCAGCAAGTCTTAATGCAGAAAAGCAAATCATGAAAGAGAAAAGAAAAATGACTTTAAATGTGACTCAAACATAACTAGTTACTAGTCCTGTGATTACAGGTACCTTTCATTTCAGGAGTTGAAAGACAAGCATAGTTCAGTTTACATGTCTACTAGACTGTTTTTGTACCAGGGCTTTAACTCAGGACCTTCCCCTTTTGCTTAGCTCTTGCTCATGGCAGATGCTCTACCATTTGAGCCATGCCTCCAATTCTGCCTTTTTTCTGATTACTTTGGAACTAGAATCTCACAGATTTTTCTACCCTGGCTTGCTGAGAACTTCAATTCTTGGATCCTACCATTTTGAATAGCTAGAATTAAGGAGTCAACCATTGGCACCCAGCTAACATATCTGTGTACATATGTCATTGAAAATATTTTTATGATTTTTTTGTATAATTCTTTTTTAATGATTCTGAAAAAGTAAAAACTGAATGTGAAAGTAGTTGGTTCATTTTTTTTCCTAGGGTATCAAATTTTTATTACCTTTTTTGTCTTTTGTGAAGTGTAAACGCTTAAGCATTTCCTTGTTGGGGTTTTAGAGTTTTAGATGAAATATTCTGATTCTTATACTTTAAAAGAAGAGAAGAACAACATATTTAAAACAAAGTTGGACCAAATAAGACATTAAGACTGTGGAATTTTAAAGATAGTAGATAAAGAAATAACGCAGAAGAAAAGCTTTCCTTGAAGTCTAATGAAGTTTATAAATTTGACCACAAACTCAGTAATCAGCACTAAAGAGGGTATTTTTTAGCATCTGTATAATTGAAGAATTCAAGAACTAAGATGGCGGATGCCATTTGAGTCTTTTATTATCTAGTATATATATGGTGGTGGTGGTGGTGGTGGTGGTGTGTGTGTGTACCAGAGACAGCTATTCTCAACTATTTTACTTGTTTATTTAGTCTTGGACACCTTACTATTTTCCCATCAAGAATTTCTTTAAATATGGGTCATGATTTGATGTGTCTGAAATGTAATGGAAGAGGATTTGAGAATTCTGCTAGAGCTGGGGAAATGTCTTCCAGGCAGCCCCTGCTTAGATCAAGAGCTGTGAGATACCACTGTGGCAAGAGTTGAGGAGATAGGGCTTGGAACTGACACTTGGGTTCTTGTCAGAATTCATGCTGAGATTCTTGGAATCTGTGAGATGCCAGAAGAATAATAACTAAAGACATCTGGTCACATAATTTAGAGACCCCTACAAAAGCAGACTTTCCCCATTAACCTCTCGCTTAAATTTTACAAGCTGTTTTCAGTACAAGCAGAGGCAAGTAGCCAATTGTGAAGACATCTTAAAGCTTTGGAGGCTCCTTCTTCTCTTTAGGTAACTGTTTGACAAGTTGTTATTTTTTTTCAATAATATACCAAAAGTGAGAAGTCATCAAAATCCATCAATACCAGTACAGAACAATGGCAAATTACTGGAACTCTCCGTCTCCATTTTTATGCTTTCTCCAGAGTAAGAGATGTCATACATTTCACGCATATTTTCAAAAATGTGGTGACTGTTTTCTACAACTCCAGGAAGTTTTAAAACAAAAAGCCCATTACTATCCAAAGTAAGAAAATGACAGAAAATTGAAATTGTCTTCCACTTCTTAAATTTTTAGCTCGTGCAAGGTATGTCTTAGTCTTGACAACCAAGGTAACAAGAATTAACTTTCTCTCTGCCTCTTTGCATATCTCACATACACCCCACCTTAATACGAGTGAATACAAAGATGAATAAAGGGATAAGAAGAATGCAGATCTAATATTCAATACATGTCCCATGAAACTAGACAAATAGAGGGGATTGGTGGGGCTGGGAGAGATAGGGGAGAATAATGAGAGAGGTAATATTAATCAAGATGCATTGTACTCAGAGTGACATGTTGAATGGTAATCTGTACAACTACTTAGAGATGATAATAATAATAATAATAATAATAATAATAATGTGTTCCCATATTTATACAAGAAAACTTTAGGAAAGCATTTTTCTCCCTCTTGGGCCAGAGAGATGTACACAGTATTCTATTATATAAATTTTTAAAAGTCTGTATAACAAGGGCATTATTGCTACTTTCTGCTTCAGATGAGAGCAGAACTTCCTGAGTGCAAACATATTTTGTGGGAAGAAGTCGGGGTTATGTTGAAAAAAACACAGTGGAAAGAATGGGATTCTTGGAAAATACATATTTTAAACTGTTGGACAAGACAGCTGGTTCATCTTTTTCATCCTGCCAAGCCATTTCCACATAGGATTCAAAAAAGCCACAGTTTGATATTGGATTCACAGCTTAGTTTTCAAAGAAACACATTGCCAGGGAGCATGCATGGAATTCCCACAGACAGAACACAAAAGGATTATTTGACCTCCCAGTGTGTTCTTCCTGTCTGCTTTATCAGGTAGCTAGCTAATAGAATTCATTTGTACATGCAAAATGAGTTGCGAGTTGTATGTGGTTTGAAGACAGGTGCTTGATTGGCTCTAATTTTTATAACTCAAGGGGCTGTTTTATTATTTTAGAATAATGTAAAGGGTGGTTAGTAAAATACTTCCAACCCCCACTGCTCCTTTTAGGGAGCCATGTTTTTCTGGTTACCATGGTGGTAAAGGGATAAAAGAAATGAAATATTTGGGCTTTATACATGTCATGGATGATTGTGTTATTATTACTTCGAAGGATCACAAATATCCATCAATCCTGAAAGACCAACCTGTCTGGAATACACAGAAAGGGTTCTCAAGTTCTCAGACTTCTTTGAGGCTTTGATTTAAAAAAAAAGACCTTGAAAGAATAGTGGTAAGAGAGACAGAGGACAGGGGTATATACTTTTTTTTTCTTTTCTTTATTGTCAAAGTGAAGTACAGAGGGGTTACAGTTTCATATGTAAGGCAGTGAGTACATTTCTTGTTCAACTTGTTACCTCCTCCCTCATTTCCCTTCTCCCCCTCCCCCTTTACCTCTCCCCCACTATGAGTTGTGCACTTGGTTTACACCAAATGGTTTTGTAAGTATTGCTTTTGGAGTCATTTGTCTTTTTATCCTTTGTCTCTCAATTTTGATATTCCCTTTCCCTTCCCTAGTTCTAATACCGGTATATTCAGTATCCAGGGTACTCAGATGAGGTGCAGTGATAGTGGGGGTACAACCATAGGAAGGGAATACAAGAGAAACAAAAACAAAACAACACAACAAAAAGGTACAGTTTACATGGCATGTTGAAAATAATTACAACAATGATATAACCCTTGTTTCTATAATTGTGGAGTTCATTTCACTTAGCATCATCTTATGTGTTCATAAGGGCATAGATAGCTATTGGGCTATTGTGATCTTCTGCTATGACTAGCCTAATCATGTACTAATTATTCCCTATAAGGGACACCATAGGGCTTTTGTTTCTTTGGGTTTGACTCACTTCACTTAGGATGATTTTTCCAAGTCCTTCCATTTCTTTACAAATGCGGCAATGTCATTCTTTCTGATAGAGGCATAGAATTCCATTTTGTATATGTACCACATTTTCCTGATCCACTCGTCTACTGAGGGGGGCATCTGGGTTGGTTCCATGTTTTAGCAATGACAGATTGTGCTGTGATGAACATACTTGTGCTGGTGGCTTTTGTGTGTGTGGTCTTGCTTGTAATCTTTTGGGTAGATGCCCAAAAGTGGGGCTGCTGGATAGTAGAGGAGCTCTATGCTTAGCCTTCTTAGGAATCTCCACATTGCTTTCCAGAGTGGTTGAACAAGTTTACATTCCCACCAACAATGTAGTAGGGTTTGACAGGGGTATATTTCCTTCACCCCTTTCCTTTTAGAACTGGCTATGCACGACCAAAAGTTACTGTTCTTTATAGAATAGCATACTCCACTCAACTTTCTCGCTCCTGGATTCTGCTAATCACTTCTTCCCTGCCTATTCTGCACCACTGATGATAAAATCCAGCAGTCACCTTTTCTAGTCTACCGCACTAGCATTTTTAGTTATTTTTAAAAACACGTTTTTGAGAACCATCCTTATACATACAATCTTTGTCTGAATTATCCTACTTTGAGTATAAATTCACCTTTCTTATTGGCACAACTCTCAGCTTTGTACTTTTCATAAAGTGAATAGACATCAAGTATTTGAAATAGTGAACTTGCAAACAGGACACATAAAAGACAAAATGTATGATGAAGTTGCATTCTATTTCAAATGAAGCACAAGGAAAATTTATTTTACTTATGAACAAATCACAAGCTATATCAGAAATAATGGCAACAACCACGAGAAATCCTATCCTTGACCCTCGAAGCTTTCAGGTGCCTCCTTTAGCCTCTGAGACCTTAAATCAGAACATAGGCAAATGTGTTTCTAGGGCTATTTGGCTGTAATAATGCCAACTAATAAAACAGTGTTCTTGGAGGGAGATTTCATTCTTTCTTTCTTTATTTTTTTGCCAGTCCTGGCTTGAACTCAGAGCCTGAGCACTGTCCCTGGCTTCTTTTTGTTCAAGGATAGCATTCTACCACTTGAGTTACAGCACCCCTTCTGGCTTTTTCTATATATGTGGTGCTGAGGACTCTAACCCAGGGCTCCATGGATATGAGGCGAACACTTTACCACTAGGCCATATTCCCAGCCTCGACTTCATTCTATAGTTCTTGGAAAGGGACTGTAAAATTCTTGGGTAAAAGACAAATTTATCAGTATAGATAATTCTCTCTGTCTCTCTGTCTCTGTCTCTGTCTCTCTCTCTCTCTCTTTCTCTGTCTCTCTCTCTCTCTCTTTCTGTTTCTGTCTCACCCCTTCCCCAGGAACATCCACTTTGTCATCTTCTCCCAAAAGTTGTTCACTTTTCAGGCTCAGACTCAATTGTGTGTGTGTGTGTGTGTGTGTGTGTGTGTGTGTGTGTGGCGTGTGTATTTATCTGTGAACTAGGACATTGCCAGGCAAGATCATAGTGACTCTGCTGAGCACTCAGGGGGTGGTATTCAGGCAGAGGAAGCTTGGTGCCCAGGGAGGATTTTTTTTTTTTCTGTTTTTCCAGCTGGTTTGAAGTCTAGCATCCCCAGAGTAAAATAGCTTGAAATCAATGGCCCCAGGTAGGAAAACGTTATTAAAGGGAAGGATGGAAAATCAGACACCATCAGTGTGAATGCAAATGCTCTCGCCAGCAGACAATTCCAAACAGACTTGCAGGGGATTTTTTAGCTACTTAGAGTTGGGATTCTGTGTTATTTTGGACCTCAAAGACCAGACATGGGGCCCTGATGATACCTATGCATTTGAGACAAATGACCTACACTCATTCTCCGCTTTTTGGCATTGAGAATAAGCAAGCAAGCAGGCCTTACTTCTTGGGTGGGAGATGTTATTTTAATGGCTAAAGGAAAAGTTTTGGCTTCTAATTCGGAAGTGGCCACACACTGCTCTGATTAATTATGTTTTAAAAGATGTGGGTGAAAGTGTGTAATTGAAGAGAAATTGTATTGGCTTTTCTTTCTTCCGGGGGAAGAAGCTCAAAGTACTCAGCAGCTGAAACAATAAATGCCAGGAGTTACATGAGAGAATGTAAAGCCTGACTCTGAGGGCTCTGCATGGTGTAGAGTGTCGTCACTTGCTCCATATGCCCTGGCCTGCTTTAGTTATCCCTGATGACTTTCACAAGCTATCTAGCTACCCTTGGTGGCTTTCCTCTGTGCTACTATTGATTTCCTTTTTGAATGATCGGTCAGGCTTCAGAGCACACTCTTGCTGATTACCACAGTCTGTTGCTTTGTTTTTCTTTTAACTTTCAGCTACAAAACCCCTGAACCCAAGGTCCTTTCTGGCTAAACACAAGGACAAGGTGAGGGTTGTCACTGAGTGACTCCTTTTGGCAGGAAGGTCATATGTAGTAGTGGGGCTAACAGAGGATTAGGACCCAATGATTGGAAGTTTTTGTTCAATACTTAGTAGCTATACTCTCTGAGGAAACACTCTTCTGCCATTAGACTCATTTGTAAAATAATTTTTAAAAACTCATCCTGAATAATTGGTATAAGGAATTCATGAAATACATATTAACCAATATCAATATGTAGATGTACTTTGTAAATTAATGTTATGCAATTTTAATTGTAATGTCCTATGTAAGAAAACACTGGAATTCCTTTTCCCCCACCTTCTTTTTAATTTGTATATATCCATTGTATACAATCATAAGTTTCATCATGACATTTTCATATATCATTTATAACTCTTGTCCACTTTCTATCTACTGGTTTTCCTATTTTTTCCAAATAGTTTCTCTTCTATTTTCATGTCTATAAAAACTGTGGATTATTTATAGAAGAAAACATTCAGTACTGTCTAGCATATTTCATGTAACATGCCACTGTTTTAACTTTCTATACCTTTTGCCCTATATGTAAGTTCATCTGTTTGGGGGAGGGTAAAGAGGAAGCCCAGAAATGGTGGGACAAAGCAGTGATACTCACTAGACACTATGTTGGAAATGACCTGTACACCTTGTGGGGGAGGGGGTCAGGAGGGGAAAACTGGAGAAAGTGAGGGAAGAGGTGACACTGTTCAAAAAATGTACTCATTACCTGACTTATGTAACTGCAACCCCTCTGTACATCACTTTTACAATAACAATAAAAATGTAATATTACTATGTTTAATTAATAGTTTCCCTTGGTGGCTAACATCAGTGTTTAATCTAATGACCAACCTTTGTCCCCCTATAAATATTCCAGAGTGTATAGGGAATCCTGGTCCTTTCTTACTAGCCTAGTGTAAAGCTTCCTTGTATACCAGCCAGCTGTCTGAACTTTGCATTCTTTATTGATTTGTGCAGTCCGAGGTATCATTTGTTTTTCCATGGTTTGTTATTGCAAATAGCTAACTCTTTATACTTCTCACTAACTCCCAATTGCCTCCCTAAATGGCTTCTTTCCCCTTCCTTTTCTGCTTATCGCTGAGTGGGAATAAAATGCCTGATATGACATCACGTTCCCTTTCCTTATGACTCTTGCATTTGGCAGACCATAACCAAGTACTCTTCATTTTTTGTATCCTTCAACACTATGGGTAAGTACTTTGCATTTCAGAACTGTGAAAGTATAAGATTTCAGAAACTTTGAACCATAAAACATATCTGGTCAAAAGGCCAAACAAACAAGAGAACCTTCTACAGCTATGTATTTCTTCAAGTACTGCCATGCTTGGAATCCTATCTTCACATCTGAAAAAGGGATGTGTTAGTGAGTAACACTGTGGGGTTTTCTTTCCTTCCTTCCTTCCTTCCTTCCTTCCTTCCTTCCTTCCTTCCTTCCTTCCTTCCTTCCTTCCTTCCTTCCTTCCTTCCTTCCCTTCCTTCCTTCCTTCCTTCCTTCCTTCCTTCCTTCCTTCCTTCCTTCCTTCCTTCCTTCCTTCCATCCTTCCTTCCTTCCTCCCTTCCTCCCTTCCTTCCTCCCTCCCTCCCTTCCTCCCTCCCTCCCTTCTTCCCTCCCTCCCTTCTTTCCTTCCTCCCTTCCTTCCTTCCTTCCTTCCTTCCTTCCTTCCTTCCTTCCTTCCTTCCTTCCTTCCTTCCTTCCTTCCTTCCTTCCTCCTCTCCCTCCCTCCCTTCCTCCCTCCCTCCCTCCCTTCCTCCCTCCCTTCTTCCCTCCCTCCCTTCTTCCCTTCCTCCCTTCCTTCCTTCCTCCCTCCCTCCCTTCCTTCCTTCCTTCCTTCCTTCCTTCCTTCCTTCCTTCCTTCCTTCCTTCCTTCCTTCCTTCCTCCTTCCTTCCTTCCTTCCTTCCTTCCTTCCTTCCTTCCTTCCTTCCCTCTTTCCTTCCTTCCTTGTACTCAAGGCAAGCACTCTACCACTTGAGCCACAGCACCACTTCCAGCTTCTGTATATGTGGTACTGAATTGAACCCAGGGTTACACGCATTCCAGGCAAGCAGTGTACCACTAAATCACATTCCTAGCCCCACTGTGGGTCTTAAACTGATCTCTTCCCTTGAGAAGTGTTAAATGTTGTCATTGCCTTGATAGTTCAAAAGCGAGTCATGTAGTTGGCATTTTAGTAATGAGATAAATGTGGCGAATGTCACTTTTCCTTTAATTAGTTTTGTCAGCACAAACTTGGCAAGAGATAATAGTAAAAAGGTACTGGCATTTAGGCATATTCATATTTCCTTTTATGACTTAAGATATGATGACTTTCATGGGTAGTATCCTTACAGTGACCCTGTCTGGTTTAGAAATCTGAAAGTCTTAAACATATTTCCTATTCCTGCAGACAGAAGCAGTGACATTCAACACTGGAGTTTTGAATAGATGCAGCCACACAACCATGAGAATACTTTATTTTCTATTAACCAACTGATATCTATGATTTATATGGATGTGTCATATTCTTTCTAGTAAAGTTTGAAATATACTTTTATTTCTCTTTGTCCATTTTAAATTGTTTTTTTACAAAAACTTTTTACTGTGTTTTCCACAATCAAAATTCTTGCTTTTGAACATAAAAGAAAGGAACTGTCTCTCTTTTCTTATTTTATTAGTAGAGAGCCTTGGACCCTTGGACTACATGTATGGCTATAGGTTTTTCTTTTCTGGTTGAAATGATTAGAATTCAGAACATAGCCTTGGCATTATATTCATAGAAAGACACCAGCATAAGATTATTTTCCTACTGATTTAAAAATTCATCTGTTTTCCTCTGTGCATGATGTTGTCATGTGAAGGTAATATAGACACAATGTAGGGAGTATGAGAGAACACTTTGTAACAATAAAAATGATACCAGTACTGCATGCTTTCTGCCTATAGCAGTGTGGTGGGCCAGAGACCAGGACAAACCTTTTCACTGGTAACTATTAAAAATGGATAATGGTGCTTAAAAGCATTACTGAGTAGGCGGCAAAGGTAGAAATTAGGCTAATTTCCAGGTAGGTGGAGAGAGAAATAGAATTAAGCTGCTAAATTTTACTTTCAAACAGAGGACATTTGCTGAACTTGTAACTAGCAGGTTCATTTTAAATGGAATTATGAGATAAGAAACAAAGCCATGTAATAAACCTTTATCATAAAGGTTACCATAATAACATTCCCCTCCCTTCAGAAAAACCAATTTAATGTTAAGGTTATATTCAGAAAAAAGGAAAATAACCCTTGATGGGAAAATCTAAGAGGCAGAAAGAAATGATGAACAAAGGTAATGAACAGTAGCTTTAAACAAAGATGAGGATGAGGCGTAGGTAAAAGTTAAAATGCTGGAATACAGGACAAAACCAAAACACTGAAAGAAAAACATAGGATTTAAGTTTGGAAAAGAGTGACTAATGCTATAATGATAATAAAGAGGGTTATTTAGTGAAAAAAAGTTTTAATGATGCCTAGCTTATTTATTTATATGCCCTATGAGCCTATGATTATACAGAGAGACATATAATGTGTCTATATTTGAAGAATCATATCCCTTTTTCCAAATGCATTAACAGATTCAGTCTCTTTGTGACATCCCTGTTTGCAGAATGCTGAAGGGTCTGGGTAGGATACAAGTCTCCAAGTGATGCAGGCACTTGCTAACTTTCAAAACAAATACCCATAAGAGGCTTTTTAACTTGCATTGTATGTACTTATTTAAACTGAAGATATTAACTAAGAACATCTGCTGAATTGTACTTGGTTAAATGTCCTATAGTAAAATAGACTGGCAAGACATGTGAAAGAGAAAAAGAAAAAAGTCTGTGAAGACACATGATTATTTTGAAAGTATGATCCAAAAATCAAAGGAGGGGGCAGGTGTCTTCCTTCCCTTGATATTATATGTATATTAACAAAGTATGCATTTAGGCAAAGGCAATTTAATTAGACTTTAACCTTGTTCTAAACTCATGGGCCAGAACATAGTTACCATGACCTTATTGGTTTCCTTTTAATTTTATGGTAATTCCTAAGTAGTGAACAGATAGACATAGCTTTCTCACTTGGTAGTCAAAACACAATCATTTCTACAATTACTGCCAAGCCTCTGAGTGTTTAATGTACTTGGAAATATCTGAAAAGAAAATTTGAACTTCTTGCTATCCACACCCAGATGGCCAGATCATTAGAATTTGGCAAAGAGTGAGAGAGATTGTTGTTTCTTCCCCATAGTTGTTCTACAATAACTAGCGAGCACCACTCTCTGTCCAAATAATAAATGGTGTGTGAAATACTTGGGATGGTTTTACTCACAATTAGTAATATGTTAATAAATTTAAAAATCAATGCTTAAAACTATCAATATTAATGTTATTCTTGCACAACTATTTCAGAAGGCATGCTTTGACAAGAGGAGATTTAATTTAGTATTTATTCTCCTTGCTCTGGAGTCAATACCAAACAAAAGCTGTTTTGACAGAGGTTGACAGGTGTACCAGACATTCTTATTTCCATGCAAAAATCCCATTATGTTTTGCTGGTTATTTTGGTCTGCTTGTAAACTCTTTGGCAGATAATAATTCACTTTCATATATTCATCAACTTTGGCATGATTATTCATTTTCTCTTATTGATGTGCATATTTTATCTTTTCACTACTTTGAGATCATTTTGGACAATACAATCAAGCTTAATTCTAGCTCAAGAGATCTGAACTTAAGCCCTAGAAACTTTGTGAATATCTACTTTCTCTTTTGTGCTCTCTCTATATTTATTTTTTTCTCTCTTTTTATTATCAAACTGAATTACAGAGAGGTTACAGTTTCATACATTAGGCATTGGATACATTTCTTGTACTGTTTGTTACCTTGTCCCTCATTCCCCCCTCCTTCCTCCCTCTTTCCCTTCCCGCCCCCCCGCATGAGTTATTCAGTTGTTCAGTTCAATTACATCAAACAGTTTTGCAAGTATTGCTTTTGTAGTTGTTTGTCTTTTTTTACCCTGTGTCTCTTGATTTTGGTATTCCCTTCCAATTTCCTAGTTCTAATATCAGTATACCTGCTTTCCAACATACTCGGATAAGATACAGAGATAGTGTAGGTACAATCAGAGGAAGGTGATACAGGAAGATCATCAATAATAGAGGCTACAGTTACATATGGCACGTTGAAAGTAGATACAACTGTGATACAACAATCATTTCCATAACATGGAGTTCATTGCACTTAGCATTATCTTACGTGTTCATAAGGGTATAGCTATCGGGTTCCTGTAATCCTCTGCTGTGACTTGCATAAACCTGTGCTAATTATTCCCTATAAGGGAGACCATAGAGTCCATGTTTCTTTGGGTCTGGCTCACTTCACTTAGTATAACTTTTTCCAAGTCCTTCCACTTCCTTACAAATGGGGCAATGTTATTCTTTCTGATAGAGGCATAAAATTCCATTGTGTATATGTACCACATTTTCCTGATCCATTCATCTACTGTGGGGCATCTGGGTTGGTTCCAGATTCTCGCTATGACAAATTGTGCTGTGATGAACATTGTTGTGCTGGTGGCTTTAGTGTGATTATGTTTGTGGTCTTTTGGATAGATACCCAAAAGTGGGGCTGCTGGGTCATAGGGGAGTTCTATCTTTAGCCTTCTGAGGAATCTCCATACTGCTTGCCAGAGTGGCTGAACCAGTTTACATTCCCACCAACAATGAAGTAGGGTTCCCTTTTGGCCACATCCCCTCCAACAGTGGTTAGTGTTAGTTTTCTTGACATAGGACATTCTTACTGGGGTGAGATAGAGTCTCAATGTTGTTTTGATTTGCATTTCTTTTATGGCCAGTGATGTAGAGCACTTTTTCATATGTCTCTTGGCCATGTCTCTTTGTAAGTCTCTAGCCCACTCCATGAGGGGGCTATTGGTTCTTTGCGGTTTTATTTTGGAGGAAAGTAATTTTTTTAGTTCTGCATATATTTTAGATATGAGGCTTTTGTCTGTTGAATGGCCAGTAAAGATCTTCTCCCAATCTGTTTATCTTGTGAGCTATGTCCTTTGCCCTGCAGAAGCTCTGCAGTTTGATGTAGTCCCATTTGTACAACCTTTCTTTGATTTGTAGCCTTTCTGGGTCTTTGTTAAGGAAGTTCTGTCCTGTGCCAAGGAGCCCAAGTGTTTCTCCTACTCCTTCCTTTAGTGTTTTCAGGATGACTGTTTTGATTTCAAGGTCTTTGATCCATTTGGAATTAATTTTGGTGTGGGGTGATATATAAGGATCTAGTTTTAATTTGTTGCATGTGTTGAACCAGTTTTGCCAGCACCATTTGTTAAAAGGGGCTATCTTTCTTCCAGACTATAGTTTTAGCTCCTTTATCAAATATTAAGTAGGTGTAGTTCTGTGGGTTCATTTCTGGGTCTTCAATTCTGTTCCATTGGTCTTCAGGCTTATTCCGGCGCCAATACCAAGCTGTTTTTATTACTATAGCTTTATAATACAGCTTGAAGTTGGGTATTGTAATTCCTCCAGCACCATTCTTTCGGTTTAGGATTGTTTTTGCTATTCTAGGTCTTTTATTGTTCCATATGAATTTCAGGATTGCTTCCTCTATTTCATTAAAAAATGTTGTTAGGATATTAATGGGTATTGCACTGAATTTGTAGATAGCCTTTGGCAATATTGCCATTTTGATTATATTAATCCTCCCAATCCAGGAGCATGGGAGGTTTTTCCATTTCCTTAGTTCTCACTTAATTTCGTTTTTCAAGGTTTTAAAGTTCTCCTCAAAGAGGTCTTTCACTTCTTTGGTTAAGGTTATTCCTAGGTATTTTATGTTTTTGGGGGCTATTGCAAAGGGCATTGCTTTCCTGATATCAGCCTCGGTCTTTGGGTTGTTAGCATAGAGAAAGGCCGTTGATTTTTGAAGGTTTATTTTATATCCTGCTATTGTGCCAAAGTTTTGGATCAGCTCTAGTAGCTTGGGGGTAGAGTCTATGGGTTTCGTTAGGTATAGGATCATGTCTTCTGCAACGAGAGAAAGTTTAACTTCATCTTTTCCTATTTGGATCCCCTTTATATTTTCTTCTTGCCTAATTGCTCTGGCTAGGAATTCTAGTACTATGTTGAAGAGAAGGGGAGAGAGTGGACATCCCTGTCTTGTTCCTGATTTTAAAGGGAATGGCTTTAGTTTTTCACCATTTAGAGTTATGCTTGCTGTTGGTTTGTCATAAACTGCCTTGATTATATTCAGGAATGTTCCCTGGAATCCTAGTTTTTTCAGGGCTTTTAGCATAAATGGATGCTGGATTTTATCAAACACTTTCTCTGCATCGAGTGATATAACCATGTGGCTCTTTACCTTGCTCTGGTTGATGTGGTGGATTAATTGACTTGCATATATTGAGCCAACTTTGCATCCCTGGGATGAATCCAGTGTGATCGTGGTGTATGATTTTTTTGATGACATGTTGAAGTCGATTGGCCAGAATTTTTTGAGAATTTTTGAATCTATGTTCATCAGGGAAATCGGTCTATATTACTCTTTCTGTGATGAGTCTTTGCCTGGTTTTGGGATGAGGCTTATACTGGCTTCATAGAATGAGTCTGGTGGTGAACATTCTCTTTCAATTTCATTGAAGAGTTTGAGAAATATTGGTGTGAGTTCTGTTTTGAAGGCCTTGTAGAATTCTGCTGTGAACTGTCTGGACCTGGGCTTTTCTTGAATGGGAGATCACTTATTGCCGTTTCTATTTCAATACTGGATATGGGTCTGTTTAGAAGGTTTAAGTCTTCATGGTTGAGTTTGGGGATATGAATTTTTTTCTAGGAAATCATCCATTTTTTCCAAGTTCTCGAATTTGCTGGCATAAAGTTTTGCAAAATAGTCCCTTATTATGGTCTGAATTTTGGTTGTTTCTGTGGTGATGTTACCTGTTTTATCTCTTATCTTGTTTCTTTGAGTGTGCTGCCTTCGTTTTTTTGGTCAGGTTTGCTAGGCATCTGTCTATCTTGTTGATATTTTCAAAGAACCAACTCTTTGTTTTGTTGATTCTTTTCGATGTTTTTTTTCTCTAATTGATTTAATTCTGATTTGATTTTAATTATTTGCTTCCATCTATTGACTTGGGGTTTGGCTTGTTGTTCTCTTTCAAGTAAATTAAGGTGCTTCCTTAAATGATTGAGTTGCTGTTTCTCCAGTTTGTTGGTGTATGCATTCAGAGATATAAATTTTCCTCTGAGTACTGCCTTTGCTGTGTCCCAAAGGAGCTGGTACTTTGTGTCCTCATCTTGGTTGAGTTCCATAAACATTTGAATTTCTGTTCTAATTTCTTCAATGACCCATTGATAGTTCAGTACTGTGTTGTTTAGTCTCCATGAACTGTAGGATTTTCTGTGGTGACTACTTGAGTTGAGCTCTAATTTTATTCCATTGTGGTCTGAGAGAATGCAGGGAATGGTTTTGATACTTCTGAATTTGTACAGATTTTCTTTGTGCCCTAATATGTGATCTATTTTGGAGAATGTTCCATGTGCCGCTGAGAAGAATGTGTATTCTGTTGTTGCAGGATGGAATATTCTGTAGATGTCGATTAAGTCTAGTTAGTCTATGCACTTGTTTAGTTCTGTGGTTTCTTTGTTCAGTTTTTGGCATGTTGATCTGTCCAGAGTGATAGTGGAGTGTTAAAGTCCCCAACTATCAATGTGTTTGGGTCTATGAGAGTCGGTAGTGTTTATTTGATGAAGTTGGGTGCTCCTGTATTTGGTGTGTAGATATTTAGGATGGTTATATCTTCCTGTAGGAGAGATCCCTTTATTAGTATGTAGTAACCTTCTTTGTTTCTTCTTACCTTTTTTAATTTGAAGTCAATTTTGTCTGATACTAGGATTGCAACTTCGGCCTGTTCATGGGGGCCATTTGCTTGATAGATTTGATTCCAGCCTTTCACTTTTAGAAGATGTTTACTTTTGCTGGATAGATGAGTCTCTTTTTTTTTTTTTTTTGGCCAGTCTTGGGGCTTGGACTCAGGGCCTGAGCACTGTCCCTGGCTTCTTTTTGCTCAAGGCTAGCACTCTGCCGCTTGAGCCACAGCACCACTTCTGGCTGTTTTCTGTAAATGTGGTGCTGGGGAATTGAACCCAGGGCCTCATGTATACGAGGTAAGCACTCTTGCCACTAGGCCATATCCCCAGCCCCATAGATGAGTCTCTTGGAGGCAGCAGAAAGATGGATCTTGATTTTTGGTCCAACTTATGAGCCTATGTCATTTGATTGGTGAATTAAGTCCATTAGTGTTGAGAGTTAGGAATGAGAGCTGATCATTTGTTCCTTTCATTATCACTATCTTGTTAAATGCTGAGTCTTCCCATTTGTTGATCTGATATTCTGATTTACTATTTAGGGTTCATTTCTCTGTCTCCATTGGGTTCTTGATTATTTTCCCTGTATAGTACATCTTTGAGAATTTTTTGTAAAGCTGGTTTTGTGGAGATATAGTGTTTAAGTTTTTCCTTGCTGTGGAAGACTTTTATTTGACCTTCGGCTATGAATGAGCGTTTAGCTGGATACACTATTCTTGGTTGGTAGTTATTTTTATTTAGGGTTTGGCATACCTCATTCCAGGCTCTCTCTCTGCTGAGAAGTCTGGGGTAATTCTTATTGCTTTTCCTTTATATGTGATTGTTTTCTTCTCCCTAACAGCTTTAAGGATTCTTTCCTTGGACTCTACTGATCCTGTTTTGATCACAATATGTCGGTGGGATCTCCTATTCTGGTCTAGTCAGTTTGGGGTTCTAAATACTTCTTGTATCTGTATAGGCCTTTCCTTCTGGATATTTGGGAAGTTCTAGGCTAATATTCTGTTAAATAGGTTGCCTATTCCATTAACTTCTTTCTCCAGGTTTTCCTCCAGACCTATTATCCTTAAATTGGGCTTTCTGATTGTATCTTGAATCTCCTGGAGCAATCTGTTTTGTTGATTGGATTGGATTTGTATTGATTTTTGTTCTTTCCCCATAGATTCTAGGGAATCTTCAGCTCCTGAGATTTGATTCTCTGCTTCAGTTATTTGGGACTGTAGGCTAGCTACTTGATTTCGAATCTCTTTTCCTTCTGACTGGTCTTTCCTGATGATTTCCATGTCTTTGTTATAATTATCTCTTAGGTCCTGCATGGACTTCTTTACTTCATTAATTTGGTTTTGAGTGTTATCTCTCAAATCTTTTACCTGGGTCACTATCTTTTCATTTGACTCTTGAAGTTCATTTTCTTTCTATTTGTGGAGGCCATGAAATTTTTCATTAATTTTTGCTTTGCCTCCTCACGCTCTAGAGTAATTGACTGAAGAGATTCAAACTTTTCATTTATCATGTTTATCAGTAGACTTTGTAGAGCATTTTGAGGGTTCTCTTCTATGTCTTTGATTGACTGCTCTGTTTGCTGCTTGTTTTGAGTGGGAGATAAGATTCCATTTTTTGCCATCTTTCTTGTGTTTCTTCTGCCCATTTCGATTGGGAATGCCAATCTACAAGCACCTGTGAGCACCGTTTAAGACCCAAAGCAGCCCTTACCAAGCACTGTTGTGTAAATCTTAGGAGTTCATAATTATATACAGATACCTTTAATACCTGTATATAAAATTAGATTTGGTGTTCCTAAAGAATACAATTTCAATATAACAACCAACCCTGAGCCCTGTATTCAGTAGTTACTTATTTACTGTTACAACCCTATGAGCAATTCTTGTTCTTATATTAAGTTCCTTTTGGACTCGCTTTCTCTATGAATCCCTTTGATTCACTTGGATTAAGCAGGGATACCCTCTATCCAGTAACCAGGAGTCAATGGAATCTGGAGGACCTAGAAGTAAGTCAGGAGGGTAAATTAGAGGTAGTAAAGAGAATAGAGTAAAATGTTTTGGGGGGGGTGATGATTTTGGTTTAGTTTCAGTGACGTGGAAATGTGGAGGAGAATAGAATCAGTAGAAACAACAAGGTTAAAATGATAGACAATGTAGAGTTAACAGTAAAGAGTGGAGGTGTTATCCATAGGCAAGTAATTTTTAAAGAAAGAGAATGCAAAGAGAGAAATAAAGAAAAAACTGGAAGACAGATGCACATAACAGAGAAAAACTATTTAAAAAAATAAAAAGGAAAAAAAACATACAACAACAACAACAAAAACAAACAAGATAGAACCAACAGGTAAAAATGGAAAACAAAACAAACCAATGATGTTTCAGAAATGAAAATATAAGAAAAAAATAAAAATAAAAAAGAAAGCTTAAAAAACTTTTGACACACACACACACACAAAGTCTTCCTTGTTCGGGTGGGCTTTCTACAGTCTCTGGTTTCCTTGTGATGGTCTGCAGTCTATTCTGCCACTTGGCTGGTTTGACTTGCTTTCACCTTGTAGGGGGTGGATCTGCTTTGACCCCCCTTCCCCTGTTAGTGAAATCCTGGGTCTCTGTGGTTCCCACAGCTTGCAGGTAAGACTTGGGCATCTGCTGTAGGTGGCGGACACTGAATAGTCTTGGGAACCGTGGCTCCTCTGTCTGCTGTGGGGCCGTGACCTTTAACACCTGGCTCTGAATAGGCTGTGGACTCAGCAGGGCGGGCGCCTCTGGTCTGATTTACCCAGCTGAGAGTTGCTTGCCTTGGGGAGGTTCCTCCCTCCTGGGCAGGGCAACCTTCTGGGCAGAGCTGGGTATGGAATTCAGCTCCGTTTCAGGCTGAGAATTGGGCTTGTAAATGGGACTGTTTATCTGTCTCAGAAACTGTTTGTTCTCCAGTGTGGCTGTTCCGTGCTGCTGATAATTATTTGCTGCTTTCGCTTTTAATTTAGGAATTCCAGCGGGCAGGGCAGGTACCTCTAGCTGAGCCGAGGCCCAGGGCAAGCCCCCCCCCCACCTGGGCAAGGGTTGTTCTCCTGGGTGGCGTTGGCTCTCACTGGTTGGCCCCTCTTGCACTTCTCAAAGATGGCCACTTTGTCCTCGCTTTCCCCAGGTGGGCTTTAGCTCCAGTCTGGTCTGACCCTATGCCAGTGTCAAAGATGGCGCTTTGCTCTGGTGGTGGGGGAAGGGCTACCTCCCAAAAGCTGCTCTATGGGCGTGTGTGAGAATGTCATTTGTGGGGTACTCACGCTTTCTCTGCAATTTCAGCCCATCCCGTGCTTAGCCTGCGACCTGCATCTGTACACCGCCGTCTGGCGGATTTCTCCCCAGTCTCCGTTGAGTGCTTTAGCTGCGGGGAGTGCGGGGCTCTGTGCTGGCGTGGGCACTGGCTTGGCGGTGGGTCGCTGCCTGGAGCTCAAATCTGTGTTTTCAGACCAGTAAAGTCAATTTTTCCTTCCTGGCCGGAATCCCTGTACTGTTATAACTCACTCTGGCTGTCTATATAGGAGTAAAAGTTTCTCTGGGATGGGAAAACTGCGATGTTGGAGGGAGCTCAGTTAGGGCTCTGCTGCTCCTCCACCATCTTCTCCTCTCTATATTTATTAAAACAACATTTCCAGGATAAGCTGCTGACTTTGGAAAAAAGCCTCCACTACATATACAATGCATGAACTAAAGAAGTGCTAATTGTTATAATCTGCTTTGTGGGCATTTACTATTCAATATATTCAGCATTATTGTAACAATAGTTGATTGATAGTCAAGCAAATCCACTTGCAATTTTCTGGAAATCTTTAGTCCTGTGGATTAAATATGGAATTAAGTTGAAGTTTTGACATTATTCTTGAGCTTTCGGTCCATGCACATAATCTCTTGAGAATTTCTAACAGAGGTCAATTCTGGCAAGTATCAGTGACCTCCTTATGCTGAATATATATGCTTAGCCACTCTTGTCAAGATCTTCTCTGTAGTAAATTTCCATAAATCATAATTCTTCTCCCTTTTCATCATGCCTGAGGTTATAGGGGTGCTTCTTATTGCAGACCAATGGAGTTACATCTGTGGAAGTATTACTTCAGTAGTTCTCAAGACATTGTTAAGTAAGTTTGACACATTAAGGAGTTATTATTGGGGACATATTAAAATGTTAAGTAACTATGACAATGTTAAAACAACTAGAACAAATCGTAAAGGAGAAACTTCCCTTCCTGGACATTCTTTCTGGAATCATCTAGGGATTTCTTTTTTTTTTTTTTTTTTGGCCAGTCCTGGGCCTTGGACTCAGGGCCTGAGCACTGTCCCTGGCTTCTTCCCGCTCAAGGCTAGCACTCTGCCACTTGAGCCACAGGGCCGCTTCTGGCCGTTTTCTGTATATGTGGTGCTGGGGAATCGAACCTAGGGCCTCGTGTATCCGAGGCAGGCACTCTTGCCACTAGGCTATATCCCCAGCCCCGAGGGATTTCTTGAATAAAGAAGGATCACAGTCATAATATTGTACAGTCCCTACCTTGTAATAAGTCTGTGACTTCTCAAAGAAATAATGCCCATTGTGAACATAACATCTTGCCCCATTACATATGTGCTTCAGTAAAGTTATTTGGAAATGGAGCTACTTCTCAGTCTCATGTGATTTCTACAACTGGCAAGATATTCTAGAAGTTATCTAGAGATCCTTTACTCCTGCTGCCTCATCAATAGAGACACATGAGCTAAGTGGTAGGGAGGAAGTGTCTTCTGAAACTCTCAGTCACCATGGGTCCTTTTGCCTCAGTTAATTTTATTTTATTGAATAGAGTCAAAACCATAGACACAACCCTTGCATACCTTTATTGTCCTAGATCCCTTGAAGTTCTAAAGAGAAAGTCTCTGAGGCACAAGATGGAACAAGTTAAGATTCCTTCCTTGAGAATATCATGACCAGAAAAATCTCTTTGTACCTCACTGTATTTAAAATAGTTGCTCAATATAGGTTCTCTAAGGTATTTGTTTTAGCTTAGGCATGTTTCTGAGAGTTCTTATGAGATGAAGCTATCCTGGAAATGGGCAGGAGAGAGCTTAGATAGCATCATGTACTTATTTCCTATAGAGACCAATTGACTTATGACCTTAGTTCTAAGACAAGAGAAATTTCAGTTATAATTCTGAATTATTAGTTCAATAATTTTTAAGCCATAAACCACTTCAAACCCACTGCATAGAGTACTTAGTAAGGAGTCCTTAAAACCTCATTCTAAGAAACATATAATATCAGAATTTTGGGGGGTTAGGGGCACTTAAATATTCACTTATAAAAGGTAGCTTATTATTTTGATGCCCATAAAATTATTCTGGGAAATAGGCTCTATGTGGCTGACCTGCAGTTTAAGTCTCTTCAAGTGTCAGTCTTACAGGGTCCTTGAATGATTTGCCAGAGTGCAACAGCAATCAATTAATATCCCTGAGCATTGTTCTACTCTGTGCCAGGCACAGAATAGAATCTAGGGATTAAATATTAAACAATTCAACCAAATTCTTCTCCTTAAAGAGCATATAGTCCCTTGATAAATTCCTTGATTCATCAGCAGTTTTAAATCTTTCTAAATATAGTTACCTTATTCAAGAGAATCCATGTCCTGACTCGCCTAAGAGTTGCAGAAATGGAAAAAAAAAGTATTTTTGCTCAACTTAAAGATGATCAGAGAAATCATCTTCCTGTAGCCTGATTTATATCACTCTTGCCTCCAATTCTCAAGCTTGGATTACAGACTCATTATTTCTCATGAATTGACTGTTCTAACTTCTCATTTTCTGAACTTCTTTAAACATACCCCCTTAACTGAATCTCTAGAAGTTGAGGGCTAATATTAAGTCTCAACTTAACATATTGAATTAGAGATTCTTATTAATTTTGGAAAGTTTCTTTAGCATAGAAAGTCTATACCAGCTGTCTCCTTACATAAAATATATGCTTTCTTGCCTAAAATATGTATATTATATGATATGAGAACCCAATATAAGAAATATGAAGAGCCATCAAATGTTTTACTGTTTGGATGATTGGGTAAATATTGTTTGGATAGCAAGACACATTATATACTTGGAATTCCATTGAGATAGTTTATAAATCTGAGATAGAGCAAGTAGGTTGAATAATTTAGTGGCTACTCTATAATAATTCACTATTGTCTATTAGACTTGGAGATATTTCTATTTCCAAATTAAAGTACCTTTTTTTTTTTTTAAAAAAAAACATACTTTAAAGAGATTTAAACAACTTCCTAAGGTTTCCTGGGCACAAGTAATAGTCCTTGATTTATACAACATTTCAAATAAGACCTTTGTGGATGTCTATACAGGACGTATGTCCTAGAAATGTCCTAGAAATCCCAGTGACTGTCCAAAACGTCCCAGGCAACATAAGCCATGTTATCACATGGTGTTTAATGACTGCCAGAATTGTCAGTTCTAGAATTGTAAGGTCTGTCTAAATAGTGCTGGGAACCTTGAATGTTCTGGCTCCTTTAAAATGTATAGAATCATCAACAGAATTTGCTGAGACCCTGGAGGCAAGAGGATTCCTTCTTACTGAGATCAACTCAGACACCTATGATGCATGCAAATGCAGACATGCTGATGCAAAAGCTGCTGTTCCTCATCCGCCCCTTTCATGATTTCAAGTGTTCCCAAACATCCACCTGAGACTATACAATGAACCAAAGCAGTGAAGAGGCTTTGATTTGTGAGTGCTGACTTTAGAGTAGACATTTATCAAATATGGCTGCTTTGAGTCTATACTTTCATTTATTCACTACTTAGATATGAGGAATCCTGAAAATATGACAAAAGATAAGTTTAATAGTTCAGCCAAACTCTAACATATAAAAGTCACAGTGAAAGTAGCTAGAGATCTCCTAGCCACTAAAGCTCTGTAGTAAACCACAACTTGGAGCCAGGCGCGGAAGCCCTGGGGGAAAGGAGCTGTCCCCAGTTTGGGTGCTGACTGCTTTTTTTTTTTTTTTTTTTTTCTTTTTGCCCTTCAGGGAACAGGGGTAATAAACTGGTGGTCTTCAGAAATGAGAAATCCGAGGAAAAGCAGAGGAGAGAAGAATAGTAAAGAGAAAAGGAATACCTTTACATATATATATGGATAAATATGCCCAATTTGACTGGTTTGAGGTTCTCTAGCTCCCTTACAAATAAGAAGTGTCTTAAAACTTAGACAATGTGAAGGAGATCAGAAACAATCTGATCCTGTGACTGATTTTCCATATATCTTCTATTTCCCATAGTCCGTTGGAGGAAATAACTATCAGAAGTTTAGATTTATGGCCAAAGCTAGCTTATTAATAGCCTTACAAGCTTAAGCTATTGTCTAATTTAAGAAGAGGGAGTGGAGATAGTAGAGGTACTCAGAGGTTTAGGAAAAAGAGGCCCTGAGACCAGTATAATCTCTTGAGTCTCATCTGGAGTCATGAGTCACACTCTGTCAAGCAAAATTAACTCATCATATCCAGACTGATATCCTAAGTGTGTCACCATCATCAACTGCTTACCACTGGAAAGAAAGCTTAAATCTCATGCTGATAATATAAGCAATTTTCACAAATCTTACCATTCTAAGGTCTGTGTCCTGAATCACTAATCTCTGCCTCAATTTCTCTTTCCTCTACTATATGTGGCTATCTTGTGTGTATTAAGAACCCTCTCCTTATAGCTCAGGTTAACAAAAACTAGGTCTCCTATATTTTGTAATTAGAGCATTATCTGCATCACTAAACCCCGTTTTCAAATTTCTTTCTAGCTACTGTACACTAGGCATGGTTCCATCTTCCTTACATTACCTAAGTATTTCCTGAATATTTGCTTACTGTATTACTCTGTTTTGAATTGCTATGTAACAGAATACTCAAGATTGGGTAATATATTAAATAAAGCACTTACACTTTTAAAGTTTCAGAAATCACAGGTTGAGGAGACCCAGTCTCGCAAGGACCTTCTTAACTGTACCATTCCATAGTGGAAAGTGAAAGAGCTAAAAGAATGAGAGGAAGGGAAGGAGGAAGGAGGAAAGGGAGAAGGAGAGATAGAGGAAGGGGTATATGGGACAAAGATGGATAAAGTCATTTATTATGAAGAGCCATTTCCTTGATGATGGCATTCATCCATTATCATCTTCCCTTGTGGCTATCTTTTAAAGATTCCACATTCCAGTATTATGACAATGAAGAATAAGACACTAACATGTGCTTATGTGGAAAGGGCACATTGAAATCATAGAATGAACCTACTATCTGATGTCCATCTTTGTAATGATATTTCAAAAAACAGTGTTGAGCCCTGATGTTAACTACTACCTGGTATCCTTTCTCCTATATCCTCAACTTGGACATTGACTAATTCTAACTTCATTCTTGCTTTTATTTCAATAGACAGCAAAAAAGTATAAAAGATAGTACCTATTTGTAGTGATAAGACAGTTTCTGCCTTTTGACCAACTATGCTTTTAAGCAAGTTCTTAAGTTTCAAGCAAGTTCTTGATTTAACTATATCTACACTTCAGCTTCTGTTTATACAAAATAAAACATCTGGTTATAACATGGTCAACCTTAATGGAGCTATTAAGTATTAACTGAAATATGTACTTTTGTCTATAAGTTGGACCAAGAAAAGAATAACACATGTCTTATACGTTAATTGCCTTCTATCTTTGTTTTGTAAAGTTTTAGTAAAATAATGTAGATTAAGTTACTTATAACAGAAATCAGCTCCTCATAGTACAGGAGGTTGAATAGTGCAAGACTGAGTGGCCAGTATCATGCAAGTACCTCTTGCTATACATCATCCTGTGGTGAAGGAGGAAGACTAACTGTTAAGAGGGAGCTGAGTTTACTCTTCAATAAAAATACAATTCTACCGATCATGGGGAAGGCTTTAAAGCCAAATAACCTTTTAAATGTTTTCACTCTTTATATCATTAGGATGTCAACTAAACTTGGATGAATTTGAGAGGGGAAAAATATTCAAATACTATCACCTTGTTTGTATTTTTTTTACAGCTCCACAAAAGTGGGACATTTTAAGATTAAACATCTACATAATTGTATGAATATAACTTGAACAAAGGCCTGACTCCAAGATCTAAGCTTTTTAACATTCTTTTATCTGACTTGGATTGGCCAGTTTTATATCCATAGATGTAGGTAGATACACACAAATACATACATACGTACATACATACATACATACATATATACACACGTACATACAATATCAAGGCTCCTTTAGTTTTCATTAGGACATAGCTGTTGTCATGTAGCTTTTCCTGAGCAAAGAAGATTTTACTATTACCTACTGTATGTTTAATTGTCTGGCAATCTATATTCTGAGATTCATGTATATTCTACATACATACATACATAGTTTACAGAGGAAATATGGTAAACAAGACCACACCAAAAGTTACCAGTACAATCATGCTCATTGCAACATTGTTTACCATAGCCACATATGGAATCAACCCAGTATCCTCCCAGTGGACTAAAGGATCAAGAAAATGTGGTATATATACATAATGGAATTCTACTTTTCCATCAGAAAGAATGATATTGTGCCATTCGTAAGGAAAATGAAAGCCAAGGGAAACATTATAATAAGTGAATAAGCCAGACTCAAAGAAGCAAAGGCTGCATAGTTTCCCTTATTTGTGGTAACTAGGATGTGACTATAAATCTACATGTAAACATACTGGATCGTTAAGGACAAAAATACATTGGGACATGATAAATTATAATGAAATGAACTCTATGAAATAAATGCAAGAGTTTTTTGTTTCCTTTACCATTTTTGTCTTATTTGTAAAAAGGGTGAACAAATACAACAGTGGTACTCTCTAGACACCATGTGGAAAACCAACTTGTGTGTGGGTGGAGATGGAAGGGAAAAACAGAGAGTGGGAAGGAATGGATGACACTGTTAAAAAGGAATGTACTCATTATCTGACTTATGTAACTGTAACCCTATGTATATCACCTTTACAATAACAACATATATATATGAAACTATACCAATATTTCTCAGATTTTCCCATGAAATGAAAAGTAACACTGCCAAATTCCTTCTACACTTATATGAAAACCAGACAAAGATACAACAATAACAACAACAAGAAAAATTATACTAATCTCTTTGATTAGTCTAACTTTCAACTTTTCAATTCTTTGATTAGTCAACTTCAGTGGAGTCTTTCAAACTGAATGCAACACTATGTTGAAAAGAGCACATGCCAAACTGAGAGCAAAGGGGAGAGGGGGGTAACAAAAGAAATGTACTCAGTGCCTGACTTATGTAACTGCAACCCCTGTGTTCATCACCTTTATAATAAAAATAAAAAAGAGCATATGCCATGATGAAATTATTTTATTACTGGGATGAGAGAATGGTTCAACATATACAAATCAATACATGCAATATAACCAAGTCAAAACTTACGTGATCATCTCAATTGATGCAGAAAAAAACCGTTGACATAATTCAATATCCTTGTATAATAAATTTTTTATAAGATAGAATAGAAATAATGTACATCAACATAATAAAGCTTGTATATGAAAAACCAATGGTCAACATTATATTAAATGAGAGGAATGAAAACAACTTCTATTAAAGTCAGGGCGGAGTTAACCTAATAACTTTAAATTGATATTAAATCCATTTTCCACCATCCTATTAAGACCTAAGTTGCAAAATGCTTGATATTTCAAATAGAAAGATAATTTTAAATTTAGAAAAATAAAAGTAAAGATGAAGTCTAATGGCCAGTCTGACTTACCTTATGTCCATTTGAATCTGATTATATGCTTCAAGATTTGTGTGTGTGTGTGTGTGTGTGTGTATGTATGTGTCCCTATTTTTATGAACATGTGTTTTATGCACCCTTCTTCCTTGCAATAGAGAAAGTAGTTAGAAATGTAAAGGTTTTTTTTTAAACTTAAGTTTATATTGCTTTTCTTGAGAAATCTCAGAGTGGAGTTTTATGCATCATAAATGTTGAAGTCAACCCTTAAGCTACTCAAAGATTTAAATCTCATTCTTATCTAAAACTGTAGTTAAGACAAAGACATAATACAGTGACAGGAACTAATTAAAACCTTCCCTATAAAAGACATAGCTAAAAATTACTTCCAAAGAGAATAAATATATAGAACTCTTTAGATTAATGAGTAAATCTTTCTAATTCCGATATTCCTAAGCACTATGAAGGAACATGAAATTATGTATTATTATTATTAATATTACTATTATTGTCAGGTAATTGTCTCAACAAGCTTGTTGTAGCCCTGTATATGATATATTACTGTATAATTAAATATCATATTATTTACTAATCCTACATTTTGTGATTACTCATTCTGAGTTATTTAAATGAAGGAGCCATTATTTTCTTGGTTGACGAGCATTTTCTTCTTTTAATACAAAATAATCCTATTATTGATTAACATGTGTACCTACAGAGTGATATTGATTTGTTTCATCTTGATGTTCTCTTTTAGATTGTTGTAGTAAGTAAATGAACATCTCTCACACATCCTGTCTCTATTTTCCTTTCCTATTTCTTATTCGGAGGATCCCTTCTCCCTTAACTCTCCTCATTTGGCCCTTCAGTGTGCCCCTCACTTTTACTGGACAACTGTTTGATGTTGGCTAATAGTACTCAACTTGGTATCGGTGCTGCAAAGGACATTTTACTGTGAATTGATCTCATGCACATGTATTCTCCTCTTCTTTTAAATATCAGACACTCCTTCCTTCCCATCATTCACAGAATGTCCTTTTTTGTTATTATTTCACTAGAAAAAAGAAGCAACCAGTTAAAATTTCCTCTTTTCTACCACCAAATCACATCTGCACAAATACACTTTGCCTTTCTTCTCTGCCAGGTAAATCATGTCTTCTATTTTGGAAAGGTAAATCCTTAACATGTACATTGCATCCTATTTGTTCTTGTCTAACTCTGAACATTTTCCTACTTATCTCCAACATTATCTTATTTACATACAGTGTATATCTTCCCTGCGAGTGCCTAACACCAGAGAAAGTACTAAGTTCTATAAATAATACATACATTTTCCACTAATAATAGAGCATATTATTTTGACCCAGGTTTCATATTTTGTATAATAAAAAGTATATTGTGAGCGTTAATGTCCTAATTCTGATGTTTTTAAATTCTGTATTTCTGTATGTGTAGTCTCTTCATGTGAGTGACTTCCTTACTTGAACCAAACTGGACAGATGATATTTTTTTAAGTTTATAAAATTGTATTTATTTCTTACTTATTTTGGTATTATATAAAATAATAATAAAAGGCATAAAAAGTTTAATATTTTTAAGAATCAAGTGGGTAGTTAAAATTGATTTCTCCACACTTCAAATAAACTTTTATTGGAAATGTATTTTACAAACAATTTTATGAATAATTTTATAAACAAATTTAGTAACTTTCCAATTTAATTCTTTTTTGTATATATATATATATTTAAGCCCTGTAATTTTACTCACTAAAACCACTAAATATACTTCCAAACTTAATGCTTTATTACTACTTGATTAAACTGTTATAAAAGTCTGTTTAACTTTTTTTTTCAAATTTTTATTATCAAACTGATGTACAGAGAGGTTACAGTTTCATACATTAGGCATTGGATACATTACTTGTACTGTTTGTTACCTCGTCCCTCATACCCCCCTCCCTCCCGCACCTTTCCCTTTCCCCCCCTGAGGTGTTCAGTTCATTTTCACCAAACAGTTTTGCAAGTATTGCTTTTGTAGTTGTTTGTCTTTTTTTACCCTGTGTCTCTCAATTTTGGTATTCCCTTTCAATTTCCTACTTCTAATACCAGTATACACGCTTTCCAATATACTCAGATAAGATTACAGAGATAGTGTAGGTACAACCACTGGAAGGTGATACAAGAACATCATCAATAATAGAAGCTGCAGATACAGATGGGACGTTGAAAGTAGTTACAACTGTGATATAACAATCGTTTCCATAACATGGAGTTCATTTCACTTAGCATCATCTTAATGCTCTGCTATGACTTGCCTAAACCTGTACTAATTATTCCCAATAAGGGAGACCATAGAGTCCATGTTTCTTTGGGTCTGGCTCACTTCACTTAGTATAATTTTTTCCAAGTCCTTCCATTTCCTTACAATGGGGCAATGTCATTCTTTCTGATAGAGGCATAAAATTCCATTGTGTATATGTACCACATTTTCCTGATGCATTCGTCTACTGAGCGGCATCTGGGTTGGTTCCAGATTCTAGCTATGACAAATTGTGCTGCGATGAACATTGTTGTGCTGGTGGCATTACTGTGATTTTGTTTGTGGTCTTTTGGATAGATACCCAAAAGTGGGGCAGCTGCGTCATAGGGGAGTTCTATATTTAGCCTTCTGATCCAATTTAATTCTTTTTTTTTACAGATAATGGAAGGAATCCTCAGGTATTAAGTATGTTTGTGAGGATCAAAATAACTACTGCTGAAAAGTTGAAGATTACACTGATGATACTTTTTTCCCATTAGAACTGCTGGGAAGTAAACATTGGGTTTTTCTTTCCCCACATCCTGTCAAGTGTGAGATTCCTCCTGAGAGGGAAGTTACAGCATGTACATCTACACAATGTTTAAGTCAAGTACCTCTCAAAGTTGCCTACTAAAAGGAAGAAGCTGGAGTAGGAAATACCACATAGGAAGAAATTCAATTCTCCTTTGATCAGAAAGTTTATAGCATTTGCTTCAGGTCTTAATGCATACTGGACTTAGATCTGTAATCACTTATGCCGCGTTAGGCAAAAATTCTAGTGGAGGAAAATAGCATGTGTGTACAACTCCATCTGTGTGAGTCCTTGCCAGAAACATTTATGAATCACTTGTCTCCTGATAGACAACTTGCTTTCAGTTTGTAATCATATTTCTCACAGATGTTGCCTTTGAATTAGCCATTGTCTCTTTTAGTCTTGAATGTTTTCTTGATTTGAGACTGTATAATGGGTAAATCCCACCTAGCATTAAAGCTGGCAGTATTTTCCCAACGCAAAGGAAGGGGACATCTGGGAAAAGCCAAGGAGCTGGAATTTCGGATCAAGGACAGTCACTTCTCCATAACTTTGGGGTTTGGTGTTTCTCAAGTCCTGGCATCATTGATGTTTTCTCTCAGGTTATGCAAAGTCTCAGCTTGGTTCCTGGAAAATATGAGCTATAAACCTTGTCTGAAAGGAATTTCTTTCTAATTCCCAAGGACATCTTGCTTTCATTAGAACATAGCTGTTGTCATGTAGTCCACCCTGAGCAATGAAGATGTTACTCAGTGTATATAACTCATACCTGTTGTGGCTTTACTATCTGATAATTTATATTCTGAGGTTCATCAAGACCAGTTTTAATCATATTGTCTCTAGATGTTCCTGAGAAATGTCAGAAGGTAAATGAGTTTTACTTGGAAGTTAGTATACAACACTTATAAAAATATACTCATTATTTTCACTTTTGAGTAACATTGCTACCCTATCATCCAACCTTTTGATTCTCATCATCTTTAATCATATTTCCTTCTCTTTTCTTTTAGAGATAAAATATTTTAAAATACTTCTAAATCCAATTGTATTTTTAAATAAATGCTATATCTAAAACATACCAATAGTGTGCCTTGTTTTAGATGAGTTTGAAGTTAAATTTTGATATCCTCTGTACAGGAGCTGGTGAAAGTCCATTGTGAAAAAGTTATAAGAAAAAGCTTATCTGTTAATTGCAGCCAAGATTCAAATCATTATTTAAGATGTGCAAAATTTGGCAAGAAAAAAAAGATGGTTGTCATTAAGAAGGAAGCTAACATATTACTGTTGGGCTGAGAAAAAATAATTTAGTTGTCATTATTACTTAAGGAACAGCACAGGATGACAGCAGATATTAAAGTGAATAGTTTTATCTCAAGAAGTATAATATATATTTTAATAGAAGAAATAGAGTTAATAAATATTTGATTATTGACTTAAACATACCAGAGATTCACATAGAGCTTAGGATTTAGTTAAATTTGTGATAGTTAATGTTCATACTGAGCAGAAGACAGAAGTCCCCGCCTTCAGTGGTACTAAGTGAAATTGTTCTCTTATTCTATTGTGAAAAGATTGGGATCATCATTTAGTGAAATAATTTCCAAATTGGGAGATATTGTTACGAAACATTCCCTTTAGAAACAAGGGTTAGAGTGAGGCCGCTGAGGTCATTGGACCTAGGTTTACATCAAACTGGAAAGAAGAAAGGGGACATTGGAGATCTGAAGATAAGTGGTTAGAAGACTACTGTTTTTGGAAGCTTCAGAAAAGGCCATAATGCTCATCAGCAACTCCTCCCAAGTATCCTTAGCACAGTCCATCTTCCTCCGATGGTCATTATGAATCATTGTCCAAAATAATTCTGTCTGACTGGTTTATCTCCTGTTAGGTTGGTATTATCTCTCTTCTGTGGGAGAAAATCAGTGGGCACACCCTAAAGTTGTTTTCAAATGGGATTCTTTTATTTTTTTGTACCAGTCCTGGGGCCTGGACTCAGGGCCTGAGCACTGTTCCTGGCTCCTTTTTGCTCAAGGCTAGCACTCTGCTACTTGAGTCCCAACATCATTTCCAGCTTTTTCTATTTATGTGGTGCTGAGGAATCGAACCCAGGACTTCATGCATGTTAGGCAAATACTCTACCACTAAACCACATTTCCAGCCCCTCAAATGGGATTCTTATCCTAACACTTATGCTTATCTCATAAACATATATTTTCCATGTTTTCCCTGACACTGCTTTGCACTTAAGTTCTGTTAGATTATCTTTTTTTTCTTCTTCTTCTCACTTTTGAGCATGAGGAAAAACGTGGGCCATCTAGGAGAGCCTGATGAAGGGCCATTCAAGGTTAAAGGCAGAGTCAATAGAAACCAACCAAGAGTGGTAAAAATACACTAACTAAAAGTACATTAATAAGAATTTAGAGGTGTAGCACAGTTGGTAGAGTGCTAGCCAATGAACAAAGCAGCAGATACTGAGTTAGAGTCTTGTTCTCACCCTATAAGAAAAGAAAGAAAGAAAGAAAAAGAAAGGTATATTAATCAGAGGATGGGCTTTCCATCCTCTCATCTGCTAGTGTTTCCCATTGACCATACTCAGTTGTAAGCTGAGGAAATTCCTTGGATTTTGGAGCAGGGTAGAAAATATTGGATATCCAGAAAATGGCTTGATAAACTCATTTCCCCATTTCTGTTATCTTTTTTCCTTTGTCCTTTCACTTCACATCCTCAGAAATCCAAAGCAAATACTGCTACAATTATTAAAGTGAATCGGGAGTTGATACACAAAAAACATGGGGGATGGGAACCAAAGAGTTTAGTAGATTTTCTTAAATTTAATTTTATTGACAAGGTTATGTACAGAGGGATTACAGTTACATAATAAGGTAATGAATACATTTCTTGCCAAACTTGTTACCTCCTTCTTCATTTTCTCCCACCTTCCTTCCTCTCCAACCCCTTCCCAAGTTGTACAGTTAATTTCCAACATGTTGTCTTATGTGTAAGTATCTCTGTTTCACTGGCTCACCTTTCATCCTTTCAGTTTTAACAGATCTAAACAGAACACAGGGAAGTAAATCTGGTGAACTATATAATCTCTTTTATTCTGTCTAAAAAAATTAAATAATGTACACTGAATCCTTCAGACCATATGTAGATAATTGTACTAAAAAGGTTTCATTTGATACTGTGTTTCTATTTCACTTAGAATTTTTTTTGTTCTCAGTGTATTTCAGCTCTCCATCTATCTTTGTTGAGCTCTACTTTCTTTTCTCATATCCTCTGAATTAAATACCATATTTCCCTTCCCACCTCCATACAGAGGAAACCACTATTGTAATCGGAGATGTTATCAGTTTCCTTTACCTTCCTTCCAGAATAGGGAGTTTTAATCTAGTTTCTTATGAATGTAAGAATTCTTGGCTGAGAAAAGGAATTATTTTAAGGACAGATTTCCTACAGCCTGCTCTGCTCCAAAACCTGTAGTAGGTTTTGAAAACCTCCTTAATCTCATGTGAGATATAGATTTTTCTCGTTTGTTAATATCACTGCCTCTTTATCAGACTAAATAATGGCATTTCTTCAGGTTTCATTTAAATGTCACTACCACCCCTAGAGGTAATGTTTAGTTAAATGTATTTCCAAATTACATTAGAATCATCTATTTTCAAGACCAGGGTAAATTTCTGCTGTAAAACATAATATACTATGATTTCTTGTATCTGTCTTGACCTCTAGATCATAGTAAGCTCCAGAAAGGTATAACAAATAAACATCATTTTTGCTGCCATATTCCTTAGTACCAAATATACAATAAACATGAATTAAATACTTGCTGAGTAGAAACTGAATCTGATATAGCCAAAGACTAAGAAGGCTATAACTAGGCTGGAATGGAAACTAGCGTCTTATCTGTCATAGGAGACCACTCTACATTGTCAGATTTTAAATAAAGTCTTTTGTTTTTTATGGCGTTGTTTGTCTATTTTGTCAGTAGCAGATATAAAGGCACAATTTTATGTCTAACTACAAGTATAGTGAGACTGTAGCTTGAAGGTAATTGCCAAAAGGTTTGGAAATACTTTAGCCTATTGCATTTTTGTAAGTATTTGTTTTGGGAAGAGGCTGCAAATTTAACTTTCTTTTCATGCTCCCTTTCTTGCCTTATTTCTGTCTAGAGGAAACTGATATGAAATGACCTGGAAACTTTAGCATTCTCTTTGTTCTTTTTAAACTCTATTATTAAAACAATATGGAATGAACACTAGACTTGGACTCATAAGCCCTCTGACTCCAGTCCGCAATCAACCATGGCTTCTCATCTGCAAATATAAATACTATTATCAATTGGATAGAGTTGTGATAGAGATTAAATGAGATGATCAGTGAAGGGCCTGACAAATATTAAGTACCCATTGAATGATGTTGGGGGTATGATGAGGAGAATGCCAATTTATACTAAATTACCTAATTTATCTGAATAATTGTTGTTTTATTTCTGTGTAAGGATGGGAAGTTGAGGTAAATATGGGGAAAATAAGAATGCACTTTGAAAACTACTTAATTATAATATATGACCTTCATCATAGTAGTTGTGGATTTAACTGTTCTAAGCAGTACTCAGTTCTGTCTTGGACATCTTCTATTCTCTTTTTCTTTGTGTTTCCTTGCTTTGAGTGATACAATCTAGGATTTGTATTTGCTTTCTCCTCTGATTGAGGAAGAATCAAAGGCAGATACAATTTTTAAGTACATAAATTATATTTATTGAAAGAATAAACAAACCCTAGAGAAGCCAACTTCTGGTTCAATGAAGCATCTTAGAATTGAGGGTCTCTCAGGGCCTGCTAGATTTAAGGTCTCCTAGTGGTTTGCTAGATTTAGAGCCCCTGTTGTCTGCCCCCTAGGGTCATGTGCCTAATCTGATTGGTTGAGGAGTGGACCTGCCCTGTGAGGATTCTACTAATGGGTTCCCGCTCTTTAGGGCGGGAACACAGAAACTGACCTTTGGTTGAATCCTCCATCTCTGCCCACAGGCACAGAAGGGATTACTGCTTGGATGGAAGTAAGGGACAAAAACACAAGGCCACAGACTTAAGGGGTGCAAGTGCTAGGGCCTAGAGCCTGATGGGAACAAGACAGGTGTTCTTAACTGCCTCACTTTTCCCAACATATTGGAAACCACTCCGGCCACCATTTTTTTTATCCCTAGATAACCCAAGCCATGGAAGCCTAAATTCTCCTCAGGAGAATTAAGTGTTAAGGAGTGGGAATGGAGTTTAAGTAAACAGCGAAACATTCATTAAATGGTTTTCCGCCCTACCTTTGGTGTATCAGTTTCAAAACCTGAACAATTTAATTCAACATTTCACAGGTCATGTATGAAAAAAAAAAGTTGTTGATTTAACTTTGTGCTTGTGAAAAGTAACATTTGGTGGCAAACAAGTGCTCCTGAACTGAAAGAGATAAGCTTGCTATACACTTACAAGTCACTGTTTCTGGTTTGGTTTTGTTTTCAAAAAACAAAAGAATTTTGGGTGCATTTACCCTTATCACAAACCGTATAGGTTTCCGGATTCCTAACTATGTTGAGTTTCCTAACAGAAATTCATCAAATTCTCTGGGGGTATTTTCCTTCAGAAATACTTTTTTTTTTGTTCTTTTTCATTTTTTGAATTTTGTTTTGTTTTGTTTTGCAATGGATGTTCAGGTTTGCTGGATCATAAACCGTAGCTAACTCCTTTTATTAAATGCCACCAGAGAAGGATATTTCAAGAAAATCTAAGTATGTGGGGAAATCCTGTGGATAGCTTCAGAAATTCAACTCCTTATGCTATCACATTTGACTGAATAGAATTTCTCTTTCTTCTTTGACTATTAATTAGTGTTTAATGATAAAAAGATAAAAACATCCTGGAGTGCTTAGAATTGATGATCAGTTTTAAAGGATTTTTTTTCAGCCTCACACCATGCACTGATTGCCTTCTGAAAAGTCGCTTGCTGATTAGTCATAAAATGTTAGCCTGGGAAGAGGCATTAAAGGCTCTGAGTTAACTTCTTTCCTTTGCCAAAGAGGAAACGCATCATTCAGTTACTGTTCCGGCCAGCGTCCCTTAATGTATAAGAGTTGTGCTCCCATAGGCTTTTCCACATCTTCCTTTTAAGGTCTTAGTTAGCATGTAAATACTTGTCTAGCCATTGGACTAATCAGTGTTGGCAAAACACGAATGTTAATGCCTTTTAATCAGCCATGCTTTTAGAAAACTTGGGCAGAAAGCCTGGAGTAATCCTACTTAGCTCTACAGATGAATGGTGCTGTAAGCTTTAAGAATTTCTTATTCTAATTAATGATGGTGATAGAAATGGCAATTGTGTTTCCAGTGATAGAATAAACCACAAAGTCATGTGTTCTGTGGACATGTGGGAGTGCGTGTCCTGACCTCACCACATGTTTCACATTCTCAACTTTCCTATTACAGTTCCTTCTAGCTTCTGTATTATTTAGAAATAAGCCTAGGGCAAGACAATGCCTCTGCTACCAAATGTGAGTGGAGCAAATAAATCATCCCAATGTAAAAACAAACTATTAATTGAAATCCCTGGATGCAGAAATTAGGGTTCACAGGCTCTTGGGATAACAGTGTCCAGAAAAGCTTGGGGAGAAAAATCTTTAAAGCATTATGGATAAAGCAGACACTATTAAAAACAAACTATTGGAGCATGGGGAAATGGGGTGGCTATGTAGTCTGTCCTTCCTGGACACCCTTGTGTGGACCCAAAGTGACCAGTTTTCTTTCTTAACATAGGCCACTTTGGCTAAGGGCCTAATGCCCTGAATTGGAGGGTTAGGAGATTGCTAGGTTAAAATACTGCCATAGTATCTAGGGCAAAATAGTTAGAAACTTGGAATGCAGGCATCTAGTTAAAGAAAAAAGACATTTAATGATTTTTCTTTTAGCTTTGGAACAAGTTTATGTTGAGTTATGAAAGTAAATCATAAAATACCCTTTTTAAAATGTAAGCATGGATGGTTTTTCAAGAACTGTATTTACCTACAATAAACCCATAAGGAAGGCATTTGGGATTTTAGAGTCTCCTTTGAAACACATGGTTGACAGTGATTTCCCTAAAACCTTTCTATGGACATGTGATAAAGTGATGATAAATTTCTGTGATGAAATGAAAACCAACTATCTAGTTTTATCCAAATGTTTCTGCTGAAGTTTTCCCTCCATACCTCAGCAGACTCTCTGCCTGTCAAGAACTCTTTACTCTTTGAAGGAAATTTAAACTCTAAAAGAGGTCTGTGCAGTACAGGAGGGAGCTTCATTTTCTGGCATTTATATCCTGGCTGCAGATAAGGGTTGACAACTGTAGTTTTCTGAGGAAAAAAAAAGAGAGAGCAGCTAATATGACTTTTTACCTTAGGTCAAAGTGGGAAGCACTCAGATGATGTTGAGGGGGGAGGAGAGTAGTGGGTTGAGCAGCAAACAGTGACCTTTATATAAGACAGTCCAGCTCAGGAGTTTTCTAGCACATCAAGTTCTTCTGGTCAGATATCCTCCCACATTTGGTCTCTCCATACAGGCTGATGAATTGTTCTTTTAGAAAAACTTGTATTGTTTGAGATTATGCCATTTCCCCATTTTAATGTAAAAATACCTTTAATTCATAAAATTCTGATTGTGATGTTGCATAGTATTGTTTTTGATTTTCCAAATTGGCAACACTTGACATTATATAGTATGTTATATGCAATTATATATAATTATTACAAATATATGAAATATACTGTTGGTTGAAATCCCTAGATGCAGAAACTAGAGTTCACAGGCTCTTGGGATAACAGTGGCCAGAAAAGCTTAGGGAGAAAAATCTTTAAAGCATTATGGATAAAGCAGAAAAAGACAAGCAGGAAAGAAGGAATAAAGCAGGTGCTCTTGTGGGAATGAGTTAAGACAAAGGATAGACTAGACAGCAAAGAATGGGCCTTCTGAGAGCCAGAACACAGAGGTGAAGCAGTGGCCTAATCCCAGGCAGGATCTCAGCACAGGTGCAGGCTGATGGAGCAGAGCTTTCCACTGTGCCTCTGTGCTGTTCTGGGATTTGAAAGGATGCCATTAAAACTAGAAGCCTACAAATCCCTCTCCTGCTTTGTCCCATTGGCAGAGAAGCAGGTAGTGCTTGAGGCCTGAATTCAATTGAAAAGGAACCCAGGTTCAACACCTTGCTTCAACTTAGAGCACATCTGGGAGACATCTATACTTTTAGAGTGGGAGGAACCTGATAATATTGTCTCAGATTGCCAAAACAAAGAAGACACTTCTCCAAAAATTTCCTTAAAGTAACAGAAAACAGGATTAGGAAGCTCCATACACAGAAGCAGCTGCAATTTCAGTTGACAAGAGCTTGACTATTTGCTCTAAATGTTGCAAAATTACACAGAATAATATGACTGCATTATTATTGGAAAATGTTAGAATGCACAAAGACAGTAAAATGACAGATAAAATAAAGAAGAAATAAGTATATATTTAAAATATTTCATCTTTCATATTCATTTAAATTTTTTGGTTATCCAAAATGTCAAATGTTCTAATTAGAAATTAAATTTCCTCCCAAAATAGCCGTACCTGATGTCAGCCAGAACCAAAACATTCTGTAAGATTACTTAAGAGAATTATTTGCTACAATTGTCAGTAATTACAATAACATGGAAGTCATAATGCAACTAAAAATACCTTTTATGGAATTGGTTATGATTAAAACCATTAAAAATGGAAATTGTAATTTAAGAGTCAAGAAAACAAGTTATTAGGCAAATACAGGAGAAATTGTGCACATTTCATCAATGACATATGTCTTTAAGACATAGGTTACACAATAAGTGGGAGCACCAGGCTGTGATCCCAGGATCAATCAAAAGTGGTTCAAATTCTGACCTCCTAGGCTAGGTCAACACATCTAATAGCACTAATAGACCTGACTACTTCCTGAGAAACTAGTCAACTGCAAATATTTTCAAAAGAGATACAAATTATCCTGAGCAAGGGGAAAAATGTTGAGTTTCTACCAATCAGAGACACCTATTAAAGCAGCAGTGTATCATGTTTTCGCATCTGCCATTTGGATACAAAACCTGATTTGGGTAAAGATACAATTCATTGGACTCTCTACTAAAAGCTACTAGTTGTAGCATTACAGAATGACTTGTAAATGTGTCAATCTCCCTTCCAAATAAATTTTATTTTCCCAAACTGAAATTTCCATTAAAATGCAGCATTGCAAATATGAGTTTGTAACAATAATCTCGACACATCCATTGATCTCCATAGCTGGAATGGAACTTTGAGCAGGAGCAGATGTTACCCTTTCGGTAGATATCAAATGCATGTGACCATGAAGGGGTTTGTTGGGTGGGAGCATGCAAGAAACCAGCTGGTAATATAATCTGTCTTCCTAGAATTTGATGCTGTAGCTCAAGTAGAGCCAAAGATTGAGGCAATTTGGATAATGATGACCTCAGCTGCCCCGCCTCTCACATCTCTGAAAGTGTATCCACTAACTCTAAGCAAAAGAACAAATTATACAGCTGTGTTGCAATTCACCTCTAAGTTGGAGGGGGATTTCTTCATTATAATTACACATGTTGTCATGAATTGTTAAATAGTAACTCATCTGTCAGTTATTGAAGAATAAGGTTGATGAAAGAGGTAGAAATTCTATTCTACAAGTTTATTTTTCCTTTTGGCAGTTTTTATTTGGGGGAAGAGTTCAAAATCAGGTGTTTCTGTGTGTGCTAGATAAGAAATCTACCACTTGAGTCACATTCCTAGTTCTAGAAGTTGTTTTCTAAATGGAATGCCAGTGGACTGGTACATATTAGCATAAATGTGCCCAGGATGAAGCCAACACTGAGAGTAGGTCATCTCCTGGTAACCTTTGGGGAAAAACTTAAAATAGACAGAAACATCAGCAAAAATAAATACTGCTGTTGATGGCTTGACCTCATGATTCCTTCTGGCTTGGGGACTGATGGTTTAGTCCTGTATCATAAGACTGGTCATACCATAAAGAATCAACTCAGCATTTATACAGCCCCTATTATACTATAGTTGTATCTCTCTGACTCACAGTATGAGTTAATTAGTCTGCTGCTTTATCAGCACTGATAAGCTTTATGAATAATTAGATAACCTTACAATTATTTAAAAAATAAGTAAAACATAGGGATGGGAAATTTCTTTTGGACGATAGTTAATGTAGTAAAGTGGTAAAGTTGAATTCTCAGTAAAAACAACCCCAGAGATAATTGAAATGATTTAATTGAAAAGTGGCTCTTAAGTAATTTTCTTAGAGTTCTTTCTATTATATGCCAGCACAAAGTAAGTATGATTTTAATGTGTATCATTCCAGGTCATCACAAGTTACTGACACAACTACAAGGAAACAAACTCATACTGTTTTTAAGGTCTAGTAACAACCATAACAAGATCCAAGGCATTAGATGTCAGGTTTCCAGAGGGCTGTAGTATATCTTTGTGTGTGTGTGTGTATGTGTGTGTGTGTGTGTGTGTGTGTGTGTGTGTGTGTCTGTGTGTACTGGGGTTTGAACTTAGGGCCTTTCAATGGGATTTTTTTTGCTCAAGGCTAACACTCTGTCACTTGAACAACACCTATACTTCCAGCTTCTTGCTGGTTAATTGGAGATAAGAATCTCACAAACTTTTCTGCTAGTCTGGATTTGAACAGATTCTCAGTTATCAGCATGCTGAACAGGCATGAGCCACAAGTACCCAGCTGTATTGTATCTTAAAGGTAGATCCAGTACCAGAGATGAGACAATGCAGTCAAAGAGCATAGGACAAAGGAAAATAACCTGGGCTGCACATGGAAGACTTGGGTTAGTGATAGCCTTGTCCTTTAATAGCTATGAGATTTTGAATAAATTCTTGTCCCTTTTCCTATCCAATTTCTCCACTTGTGAAACCAGGGGGTACGAGTTAATTATTTGTGAGATTCCCTTTAAACTCTATGTATGTGATTTGCTGATTTTGGCACACAATCATGACCCTCTCTTGTTTCTTGTATCTCATTGTCTTTTGCAGACAAGTCATCCCTGATTTTCATTTTAAAGGAAAGAATTAAATAAATATATAATGTTTTCTGCTGCTTTATGCAGATGTGTGTTCTTATTGCTGTTATGAAGAAACTGAAATAAAATACTCCTTCAGATACAATACCATCTATAGCTATATAGGAATATATATAGAATATTCTTTGATATCTGGAATAAAATCAAAACTCCACAGAAATAAGACAAAATGGTGCTTAGTCTACTTGCCAGAAGATTGGCTTTCATTAACATCATTTGTTTTTTTGTTTTTTGTTGTTTTTTGTTGTGTTTTTGATCTCAAACTTGACCCTGTTACAAAAACTCAATTTAGGCCAAAGACTGTATCTGGAGATGAGATAAATTTAATCATTTTGGATAAAACCCAATTGATATATATATTTATTTTATTTTTTTTTACTATTTTGTTTCAGTAGAAACCATTATCATACTTAATAGACTGTAGTTTTCAAAACTGTGTTGGCAGAAAAGAGAAAATCATAAAAATTATTCCACAAAAATAAATCTTTCTAGTGAATATTTGGAAGATACATATTATAATGAGTCTCTAATTTATTTTGAACCCATAATTTACTAAATATCCTTTAAAGAGATATCATCTGTATTTTCTTTGACCATTTTCCATTACATTTACAACCCATATGTCAGGCTCATTTCTGCTTGATCCAAGCCTTTTATTCCGTTCTAATTTAGGTTTTTCACAAAGTATAATATTTGTTTTCATTTTATATAATTTTTGAAATTATCTTTAAGTAGTTGTACAAAGGTGTTGGGGCTCTCGGCCCATCGCGCTTCTGCCTCGCAGTGGGGGAAGGTGAGGGTGTGCCCCTGCTGGGTAGAAACCCAGAAAATGTGTAAGCCGTGAAAAAACCCCAACCTCAGCCCCCTTACATTCAAAGCAGGACTCAGGACACACAGGCAATTTCCGGGAGTCATCACACATCACACAAACATCCAACGTTTAATCTCATGGGTGGGGTTTATATAGCAGTGATGATGAGCAGGAAGGGGAGGGATTTGGAGTGGCTAGCTAGACATGGCGATAGGCTGATCAGGCTGTCCTTCACAGGTAACGTCATGGGACTTCCCCTAGGGGAGGAGATCATGGCCCCCAGGACCGCCTCTGGGTTCATCACCCTCAGCCATCTTGGTGCACACGCGGTCTGAGGCAGGAAGTGGGGCTGGCAGCCAGGCGGCCCCAGGGCTGAAGAAGAGTCAGGCCTATTAAGACCGCCTCTTAAAGCAGCAGCCAGTGTCCCACACAAAGGGGTTTGAATTCAACATGTCAGTTTATGAGTACAAAGCATCTTGATCAATGTCTCCCTTTCCATCATTCTTCCCTGTCTCTCCCAACCTTACCCATTCCCTCAAGTCACCTGGTTCCTCATAGAACATTTGTTTTCTATGAAGTCACAGTCATCAAGCATCATCTCTATAATACACACCCACACACCCACACACACAGACACACCCACACACCCACCTGAATTTACTCATTTAAACAGTGCCTGAATGCTGTAGCCTGGCTAGATATCAGACTGAAGATTCCCAACTCCAGAGATAATTATCAACAGAAAAATGTCTTTCTGATAGAAGCATAGAATTCCATTGTATATATAGCATGTCTTCTTGATTCATTCATCTACTGAGGGGCATCTGGGTTGGTTCCATATTTTAGCAATAGCAAATTGTGCTGTGATGAACATGTTTGTGATGGTGGCATTAGTGTGGTCTTGCTTGTAATCTTTTGGGTAGATGCCCAAAACAGGGTTGCTGGGTCATAGGGAGTTCTATGTTTAGCCTGTCGGTACACTTCCACACTGCTTTCCAGAGTGGTTGAACAAGTTTACACTCCCACCAACAGTGGAGTAAGGTTCCCTTTCGGCCACATCCTCTCCAGCACCAAAGAATGCACTGCCTCATTTGCAAGGAAATGGAAGGACTTGGAAAAAATTATACCAAATGAAGTGAGCCAGACTCAAAGAAACATAGTCTGTATGGTTTCCCTCATTGGTAATAATTAGGGTAGTCCTAGCAGAAGATCACAATAGGTCAATAGTTGTGTCCATATAAGATGATGCTAAGCGAAAAATGAACTCCCAAGTTTTGGACATAAGTGGTTTACCCTTGTCGTTATTTTCAATGTACCATTCTGAAATTATGCCACTTTCTTCTGTCTTTTTTTCCACAGGGTTTTACCCCTGATGTCACTGTTACTGATTTCGTACCCTAGGTATTGTATACATGTTTACTGGAACTAGGGAAGGGAAGGAGCACATCAAAATGGAGAGACAACAGGTAAAAGTTGAACCAATGAGACAAAACTATACAAAACTGTATCCTACAGGGGAAGGGGGAAGAATGGAGAAAAATGAGGGAGGAGGTAACAAGTTTGATAAAAAGTGTACTCACTGCCTTACATATGAAACTGTTACCCCTCTCTACATACTTTGACAATTAAAAGAAAAGAACCCAACTGAATGGCACCTTGACCTTAGACAAATAAATATTCCTGATTTAAAAAATGTCTTTATAAGGGTAAGAAGCGCAAGGATCATTGCTGCTGCTGGCTCTAAAGGACAAAATGCAATAGTACCTAGCAGCTGGACTCTAAAGCTGGAATCAGCTTGCATAACCTCAAGAACTAGCTCTATTAGTTTCTATTTCTGGAATCATAGACATGTGACAAACCTCATTTCCTTCACTGGGTGATACAGATGATATTGATAGATGATAGAGATGCTACTCCATTGATCTCTTACTTGATGGCTTACTATGGGGATTTCAGGAACTGATATGTATAAAATACTCACGAGTTGTGTTTGGCACTTAGCAGGCACTCAATAAATGTTCAATATTATTATACATCATAAAACACCTTCCCTAAGAGGATTACAGTAGGGAGTAATGTTCTTTTAATTTCTGTTATACTAAAGTATTTCAAAGTGTTTCTTTTTCTTTTTCAGTGTGATAGACATCAGGATGACATGACTTCAGCAGTGGTAGGATGGAAGCTGTTTTCAGAGTTTTCATCCTAAAGATTCTCCAATGCGAGTGGAACACACCTGTAACGCTGGTTACTCAGAAGCCTTGTGAGTTCCAGGCTAACCCAATCTAGTGTGATCATGTCTCAAAAATAAAAAAAAGCAAAAGATCTGAGGATGTTCAACCCTGAGTGCTGGGTTAAGAAAAGAGAACACTCCCAGTGGTCACTTTGTCACTTTGTCCTACGGGCTTCAAGTTCACTATACAATAAACACAAAGAGGAGATATTGAGGAGGAGCTAATGATGGTCTAAAGCACTGGGAACTTTGACTGATGGTTCAATAGATTTATCCCTAGCAATTGAAGAGAGCCAAAGTAGAGTGGCCAAGAGGGAGAATTATGGCTCTTTGTAAACCCAGAAGGAGCAATTCTCTGTCTGTACTTGACATGTCTGAGGGTTTAGAAGGCCATTTTGTGGTACAGCTGAATCCCCAGTGTGCTGTGTTCCCAGGGAAGGAAACCAATAACAACAGATCTCGCAGCACAGTCCATGTGCTAAATGGGCCTCCTCACAAGTGGAGCTCTGGGAGGAATCTCACAATTTCCTGCCACTTTGTCTCAGCAAGGGGAATCATTCATATTCTGACTGAGGCTGTGTCTTTGCTTTCCAGTTTTGGTTTCATTTGGACACTTGTTTCTCTTCACTTTACCTTTCGTGCTGTCCAACAACTCCCACCCTTCTGAGATCATTTGAGTTAGACTTCTGACTGGCAAGGAAGATTTACTTACATCTTTCCAATCTGGAGAAAAGAGAATGTACGGAGTGCCTGGTGACCGAAGTGAGGAACAGCAACTCAACGAGCTCATTTGCCACAATAATCCATTTGACTACACGTGGCTCACACCTGGACTCCATATAACCAGATGTGGTCTGAATTTTCAAACATTAATTTTTGTTTCCACTGTCATGTCTTTTGTATAAGTAGAATAAACAGAGTTTAATAATTATCTAGAGACTAGATTCATGTTTCTGGCAGGATTTTGTAATCAAGTCTTTGAAACATGCTCCATCTGATAAACACTGCTACTCTAATGCTAAACTACATTTTTGAAGTTCAAATGGCCCAGTTCAAATGGAGCAGTTCACACTCAATAAGCCCTTTTCCCTAACTAGCTGATCTTTGATGTTAGTTGTAATATTTTGGGTCTCATTTATCATTTGGATGGATCCCCATGGCTTTTCAGCTTCACAGCAGGAAAAAGACTCAGAGTCTGAAAGACTTGAGCTAATGATTATCTTGGCCTTGAGAGTGTAACATCATAATTTGAGTGTTCTCAGTTCTTGAGTAAGTAATAATGTTCTCTTTCCAAACTCATTAGGAAGTGATTGAACTTTATGTATATAACATCAGCACATCAGTCATGCAGGTAACACCAGAACCATAATATATGAATCACTGAGCCTTAGGAGAGTTCTTCCTATTTTCACCAAACACCTGGAAAGAAGTTCAAAAATGATGTTTAGAATGATCTTCTTTTAACAGTGGTGATGATACAATTTCAATTCCTTTATTTAAAAAGCATGTGTGCCTTAGAAATATATAAGCAAAAATCTATTGTTATTTATAAATATGTATAAGCATATAAGTACACACACTCTCAGACATAACAAAGGGAGAGCTTGGTTTCATGAGGGATATAGAGTGGTTGAAGTGAATAGTTTTATAAAGTAAATAAACAAAGACTTTTAATAAATATGATAAAAGCATAGTAGAAGGGCTAAGGAGTAAAAGGTGTCAAGGTTGCCCAAGACAGCACTGAGGGGGAGAAGAAAAATGCCAAGACCTTGGGTCAAGAATCTGGTCTTTGGTATATGAAGTTAACCAATTATCTAACACTAAGTCCATTCTAGATGTTCAGCATGTGTTTGTTCCACCACCATGTGCCATAAAACATGTTTCTTACTGTTCAGCAATGATGCCATCAAACATGTTTCTTACTGCTCAGCAATGATTGATCTCATGGGAGAAGGGAAGGTTAGACATTGGTGTGAGGATGGAAAGAGGAGGGTGAGGAGAGTGCATGCATGAGCACTGATTTGCCCAAACTCAGGATGCACACCTTAGAATCAATATGCTAGGAGGATTGGCAAAGCAGAGAAGCACAGTGTGGGAAACAACACTTCTCCCTTGGGTTATAAGAGAAAGGAAAGCTTCCCTCTGGTTTCTGAAGCTCAGCAGCACTGGGGCCATGAGCACTCTGAGGTTCCTCTATGACAATGGAAGTTGAATGTTTTATGAATGTTCTTCTTTAATCACTGTAAAACTGTAAAGATGTAGAAATCTCCACCAAGTGGGTCTAGGTCTACCACTTTTAACCTCATTAGCTTTCATCTAAATTTAGAATTTTTGAAATGTGTTTTTCCTGCTTAGTTAAAAATGATGCAAAGAAAGTATAATTCACAAGTGTCACCTTGTACGTTGGTATTCTAGCGACCAAAATAGGGAATGTTTGAGACATTACCATGGCTAATGGGCATTTTCCAACCTATTCTCTTAGGATGTGAAATTTATGTACTGTAATAAAGCACATGGATCCTTAGTTGAGCGCTGTTTCGTTATTCATGATGCTAAAGTAATGAAGTATACCTCAAACTCCATAGCACATTCTCACCTACCCTGTTCCTATCTGTTGCCAACACACACACACACACACACACACACACACACACACACACACACACACACCCCTATTCAGAAATCATACTGAACTCTGCACTTTTCTCTCCAAGCAGGCCTCAGTGCCTTCGTACTTGCTATTCTCTCTTTCTGGAATGTTTTTCTTCTTCCCTTCCATGACTGAACTTTCAAAATTTACTTAAAAACTGATCTTACGTAGACTTTCCTGGTATGAATCTATATTGCATCTTTTTCATTGATTCAAGAACAGGTTACCAATTTGATGTCCTCGGGGCATTTTATTTTTGTTGTTTTTACAGGTTTCAGCTTAGTAAAATGCTAGTGGTACATATTTCAGTTAATTATTATATTTCCTCAATGCAAATATTTATTTAATGTCTTTCTCCTCAACCAGTACATTTGTCATAAAGATAATTTTAAGCCCAGAGTAGCTTGTTAACAGCAAATCTACTCACCACTTTGTTTTTTTAGTATCCCAAAGTTGAATCTGAGCATTTGTCCGTGGTCATTGGGCTTGTTTAACAATACATGCTTAAAATTAATGCACATTTTACTTTTTGAATGGGAGTATAATTTTGATCTGTTGAAAAATACCAAAATTTCATGTTCAATAATTACTTGATTTAACTTTGGAATTTGGATTCTCCTTAACAAAATTACATGTCACTCAAAATCAAACACATTTATGCAGAAACTGAGAGCCTTATCTCTTTGGGATCTGTGTTCTAGCCTACGAGGGATCTATGCATTTCCATTAACTTTGAAAATTCTATGATGTTTCCAAAATTTGAAAACTTTTTCTGCCTTAATTCCATGGTTTGGCATGTAATAGTTTATAGAAACTTTAAAGACTGCTTAATACTTTTTTTTTTTGAAGATAGTAATAACTATCGGCAGTCTAAATTTATGGTAGTGTTGAATGTTTTCATGATCATATTCTTTCTCCAACATTTTATCCTTTCAAATTTTCTCCCTGGGAAGAAATTGGAGAAACATCTAATGTTTTACAAGAGGCCGGGAAGGAAAATAAAGATTATCAGAGAGGTCAATACAAAAATTTAGAACATTAGAAAATGGTTTTCAAAAGACATGCCCTTTAAACCTGAAATCTTACTCTTGAAAACAAATAGGAATTGTTTTTCCACTTGAAAATCTAACAGCAAAAATTGAGAAGAGTAGCAAAGTTGAATTTTCAAGAGCAATATAGAAAAAATTATATTCCAGTTTAATAAACTGAAAAAAACTAAGCTATGTCCAAAGCCTGAAAATTTTCAGAGACAAATGAGCTGTGTCTTGTATAAAACAGAGGGGGTCAGAATTTGTTTATTTTGGGGAGCATAAGACATTGGTATGTGTAGTTGCCTTGGGGTGAAGATGTACATATTGGTTTCATCTGCACGTCTTTCAAATATTCCCGTACATATGAGTATGAATCATAAGTAGCATTGATTTTAGGGCATCAACAAAATGAGTTCCATGTTGCAGTGACTTAATTTTAAATCCCATATTCCACTTAGGCTCTACTTTTAGCTGTATTGCCCTTGGCTCAACACATGCTAACTGAATTGCTAAAGACACCAGATATATAAAGGCAATAGCCAAGCAGTTTTATAAACACTCCGTCATCTTGTAATATATTGTTTACAGGATTGCCTATTGTCCTAGCTTAAGGATTAGTAGCTTCCTAAACACTATATTTCTATTTTGCTGTTTGCAGCAAAAAACATTCCAGTGGCCTAAATGTTCTTCAAATGGAGATGTTGAAAATAAATTATGGCAAGTCTCTAATGTATATCCATAAATGAAAGACATATCAGAGACTGGTATATGTATATGCATGTATACACATGTATATGTATATGCACACACATACGTGTGTATATATGTATGTATGTATGTATTATTATGTGAGCATTTAAAACTATTTATGTTTATGTATAAATAAGCACAAGAAGCCAACACCAAAATAAGTAACCTTTGTGGAGAGTGATTTAAGAGCATAGAGATAAAAATTCTTTTCTAATATATATATATTGTTTTATGTACATGCAATATATATATAATACATACATTACATACACAATATATACATAATGTGCATTACATGTATGTATTATGTATATATATATTTCATGCACATAAAACATATATATGCACATATGTGTATGTACATTATATATAATATGATATGTGTATATACACAATGAATATTATGTATGTGTAATGTATATTGTATAATATATATCATGTATTATATAGTATGTATACAATATGTTATATATTACATAGAATATATATACACAATATTCTAATCATACTTCCATCCCTACTATTTTCAAACAAGTAAACACAAGCATCACCTATGGCACATTTCATATTAAAGACCTTTAACTATAGAAACGCAACTGATTTTCTCTTTTGTCCTCTGTGCTGTCTTTTGACTACTTTCAGATCCAAGTCAGAGCCTGTATCCTGCTTGGGGGGTTACCATGTAAACCACATTTCCAGGTTCCCTAGTCCCATTAGCTCTGGCTTGAATTTGGCTGCGGGGGTGGGAGGGTACTGGAAAGATAATGGAGGGAAGAGCTGGAATCAAGCACTGTTGGCTGCTGGTGACTGTGCTCTCACTGTAGTCCCAGCTCCCTATAGGCAGTCCTGTCTGAATTCTAGCACTCTTGAAAGTCCAGTTCATGTCTTACTCTAAACAGTAATGTAGTTCCATTCTTTGTCCTTCCATCTTAAGGATATTAGCAGCTTTCTGTTATTATTAATTTGTAGGTAACACTTTTCCCTGTTCATTCCTTTGACTATTTTCTCTTTCTTTCTTTCTTTCTTTCTTTCTTTCTTTCTTTCTTTCTTTCTTTCTTTCTTTCTTTCTTTCTTTCTTTCTTTCTTTCTTTCTTTCTTTCTTTCTTTCTTTCTTTCTTTCTTTCTTTCTTTCTTTCTTTTTTTTTTTTTTTGCCAGTCCTGGGGCTTGAACTCAGGGCCTGAGCACTGTCCCTGGCTTCTTTTTGCTCAAGGCTAGCACTCTGCCACTTGAGCCACAGCGCCACTTCTAACTTTTTCTATATATGTGGTGCTGAGGAATCAAATCCAGGGCTTCATGTATACAAGGCAAGTACTCTTGCCACTAGGCCACATTCCCAGACTATTTTCATATACACAATTAGTTCCTTTATATTGCATTTAGTTATATGACATGGCTATTTTCTTAGGTTAGCCTTGAATGATATTTCCACTGTTGAAATAGTTTCTTTTATGAAACAAGCTATAAATTGTATATGAAACATCGATTATTTTGATTTTGTAATCTTTTTTGTTGTTTGTGGTGCTGGGGCTGGGACTTGGACTGAGGGCCATGGTATTCTACCACTTAAGCCACAACTACTCCAGCAATTATTTTCATATATTCAGTTTTTCAATTTATAAACTTTTTATTTTCTCATTTTCTTTTTGAAGTTATTTTTTAAAGGCTTAGCATACTAACCTTGTGTTAGAATTAGAACCAAGGCACTCAAAGCCTCACTCTCCTAATTTGGCTGTTTCAGTTTTGATTTTCTATTGATTCAATGGTTGTTTGTTAACATTTCAGTTCTTGGTGTGTGAGCCTTGATTTTTATTGTAAAATTCTAACCCCATAATTTTGTGATTATAAAGGATCATCTATGATATTTTTATATTGAGGAACTTACTGAGACTTTCTTTAGGAGCTACTATACTCAAATGTAGTCTCCATAATTAAGTAGTTTGGGTGGTGTTCATTCAAAAAGTCCCACTTCTAAATATGTATTGCATTTCTAGATGGATCATATTTATTTCTTCTATTGCCTTGCTAAGTTCTGCTCACTTTCAATATCCTTCTATAGGTTTCCTTTTTGCTTTTTAAGTCATTCTTTCTTGCTCTAAACACTTCAAAAAACTCAATTTTCTTTGATTTTACAATATCATTAGAAAGGTTTTAAAGACAGAATAGATTTCTTCTATGATGTGAATCTGGTGTCCCTTTTTAACCTTACATTTTCTCTCTTTCTTTTTAGTAATACTTACCCATGTCAATTTTATGCTAGCTTCTTTTTGATAATTTTCTCATCTGGAAACAAGGCCATTCTTTTAGGAACAGGAGTCTAGGAAAAGGCTTGGAAACAATTTGGGGTAGCAGAGGGTTCTGGTATTTTTGGTGTTGTTGCTGTGCTTTTTTTTTTTTTTTAGATTAAGGTGCTTCAATTCCCTGTGTAAAAATTTCTGCAAGAGCATAGAGCATTGTTCACTTCTCATATGGACAAGCTTTTTCAGTGTCCTTATCTTGAAATTCAACAATGTCCTTGGAATTCAAGTTAATTAATTTCACTTCACCAATTTGGAACTGAAACTGTAACCCAGTGGCTGATTGTCCCCATCATCTCCCCTTGCTATCTATCAGTTTTAGTAGTTTTAAAGGTGATATGTCTTCCTTATTTGTTATTTGGTCCTACATTCCCTGTCTTTCTCACCACTTGCTATTTTGAATAAGAAATTAATAGTCAGTTGCCTTGGGCTGTGTCTCCTTCCTTTGTAGAACTCTGTGCTCTGCCTGAGGTCTATTAAGGTATGCATCTATTTTGCTCAATTTAATTCAAATCTTACTATATTCCTCAGAGTTCTGGAGTTAGTAGCATAGAAGCAAATATAACTTAGAAAGGAATTTCTTTGTTTTAGTTCTTTCTGTTCCTTTAGAAGTTTCAAAGAAGAGCAAAAGAGACAGCGATGTCTTCACTTTGTAATCTCTAAATGTTATATCTGTATCCTATTATCAAGCTTGTGGCAATGATTTTGAAGCCTGCTCCCAAGATTTTCTGATTCAAGAGACTTGGAATGAGGCTTTAGAATTTGCATTGATGCAAGTCTCCAGAGAAGACTGGTACTGCTCTACTATGAACCATACTTTGAGAACCCAACTGTAGGCTATGTATTTAATAGAAGAGCCACATCTGGGATTCCTTATGAAGACCCAAGTCATGGGCACCCCTTGGAATTTACTTAGTTCTTCATTAGGAAAAGTGAAAATGGTGCATGTTTTGTGATATTTGTATATAACTACAAAAATACAGTAAAAATGTATATGGCCATTGACTCAGCAGGAAAAAAAATGTTTCACTTTTTCTCTGTACCAGAGTTTGAACTCCATACCCTGTTTTGCTCGGCTTGTGGCTTGGTTGATGCTTTAATATTCAAACCATTCCTTTAATCCAGTTTTTTTGTTGGCTATTTTGGAGATGGAATCATGCAGACATTTCTGTCATACCTGGCTTCAATCTCTTTCATCTCAGCTTCCTGAGTGACTAGGATTACAGGGATGAGCCACTGGCACACAGCTCAAAAAAAATTTTTTTTAATGTAAGATTGATCAAATCATTTTCTTTCCAGTTGGTCTCAAGTTTTCTAAGTGTAACTAATGCCTGATCTTTTATGTTCAGAGTACACATGGACAGGAACTTCTTTGCTTTAACTTTTAACCATAGGTTTTAGCCTAAAATTACTTAATCAGTAGATTTCTGACACATTGAACTGAGCTTTGCCATGTGGTGAAAAATATTCCACCTGATTGCTTTTCACTCTGGCCAATATCTTTTCATATTTTTTTCATATTTGACAATTTGATGGCTTTCTCATCATATCTCAATTATCTTCCCTTCCTCAACATAGGACAGAGATTGACCTAGTAAATGCCACATTTTGTCTGGCAGAAAGCCAAGCCACTAAAAACTCGAATCAGATTCATCTGGACAAAATGAAAGATTTGATAGAGGTAATGACTCTCTCTCTCTCTCTCTCTCTCTCTCTCTCTCTCTCTCTCTTTCTCTCTCCTTCCTTCCCTCTCTCCCTTCCCTTCCCTCTCTACCTTTCCTTCCTTCCCTCCCTCTCTCCCTTCCTTCCTTCCTTCCTTCCTTCCTTCCTTCCTTCCTTCCTTCCTTCCTTCCTTCCTTCCTTCCTTCCTTCCTACCTTCTTTCCTTCCTTCCTTCCTCCTTCCTTCTTTCCTTCTTTCCCTTCCCTTCCTTTCTCTCTTTCTTCTTTTCTTTCCTCCTTTACTTCTTTTTGTGGTGTTACGGATCAAACCCAGGGCTTCATATATACTAAAAATATTAATACCTCTGTGGTATTAAAACTGACTTAAAACCTGAAACATCAGAAGCTACACCTGTGGACCTTTGCCATTCTTTCTCAAGGGTGTCATTTCTACTGCCTGTAAATGCTAAACTACTTTGCATGCAGGGTTCAAACCTGAAATCATGCTGGGAGCTCCAGAATAATTCTGGTATTTGTTAATCTACACCAGAAATGCTGATCTATAATAACGGGAAGCTTTGATGACTGGGAAGTATTATAATCCCTTTTCAAAATGTAATGCTGTCAATTAGAAGAGGGAAGAATGGTCCTTAGCTTCAGCAGAGATTCTGAAAGCATTTATTGAGTTTAAACGGAGTTCAGAACTGTATGCCTGGGAAAACTATTTGATGATACGCACAGTTGCCAAAAGAATCAAAGGAGCAAGAACATCATTTCATACTTTTTTCTTTATATTGTTTGTCTGATAGACCCAACCAATAACTATGTAGATAGCTATAAATGATTTATAGAAATACTCTTTAAGATCAAGAAGGAAAAACTAAGGCTCAAATAAGGAGGTTACTTTAAAAATCAACTGGAATAAATGGAAAAAAGATGTTGCTTAAATAGCAACATGACAATTTTCGTTTTCCAAAATCTCTTTGTTCTTGTGGGGCCTTTGTTGGGCCTTGTGGGGAAATATATATAACCTGGATATAACCTGGAATTTTGTGCCATGAATCCCTTCTACTGCTTGGCTAGCTACCAACGTTCTCTGCTGCTCTTATGGCAAAGATTCTTTCCTCTTTAGTGTAAGGTTACTGTTACGTATACCTGATCAAATCATAGGTTCAATTTGAATAAGATATATTATTAGATAGTATACTATATATAGTATTATGCTCTCATATATCATATGCTATATGATAATCACATTTCCCTTAACTGCAAGATTTTCATAGTGTATCATTTCAACAGTGTGCCCTTTGCATTTTCAAGGAGGTCTAAATATGTTTCAAATTATGGTCATGTGTTTCTGCTGGGAATTTCTGCCAAAGCCTGGTGTAATCTCTATGCACTGAGACATATCATCTTTACCTTCTCACACATTTTCTCTTTTCAAATTGTGTCAGTAACTAAGAGAATTCTCTCTTTTTCTCTTAAAACACATTGTTAGGGCTACGAAATGTGGCTTAACAGTAGAATGCTTGCTTAACATGCATGTAGCCCTGAGTTCGATTCCTCAGCACCACATAAACAGAAAAAGCTGGAACTGGTGCTATGGCTCAAGTAGTAGAGTGCTAGCTTTGAGTAAAAAGAAGCCAGGGACAGTGCTCAGGCTCTGACTTCAAGCCCCAAGACTGACAAAGCAAAACAAAATCAAAACAAAAAAAGTTATTAATAATAACAGCAACTGCTTTACTTTGGTATTATCTCTAATTTTCATGGAAATTGTAGTGGTACAGGTATATAGCCCCATTTTATAGTTAAGAAACTTCTGGTTGGTATGGAGAACAAGAATTCAAAATTTGGTTTGTCAGAATCCAAATTTTTATTCTCTTCTCTATACCACTTTATACGATTGCTTTGCTTTATTCTTTAACAAGAAAATTAGCAAAAGAAATTGTTCTCTTTTGCATTTCTAACACATAAATACAGTGTAAGGCTAGGCATTTGGTGTCCAAAGTGGCTTTTTACTAATTTCTAAGTATCAAAATAAGGAAGTAATAGGTTTACAGTTTCAAAGTGATATAGAATTTGGCTTGCTGAATGATGGGGATTGAGCCTATGTAAACCCAAAATGACAGAAATATACCCATGACGTAGCCTGCTGATTTTGTTCAAATGAACTTAGGGTTTAGGTTAAGAACATCTAACTCTCCAAAGTAGCTAAGCAGTTTAAAATGTCTCCTGTCCTTAACAGATCTCAGAGAATTGACCAGGGAAGTAGAAAGCGGATTTAGCTTGGCATGTGAAACTGCAGATTGAAAGCATTTCAAATATGCAACTAGACTTGTTTTTTTTTCCCCCTGAATAAAAAAGGACTAATATGGAAATTAGTTTGTAGAGAACCCTCCGGAAGTTCTTCAAATTATTATGAGTATCATTTTTTTTTTCTCATAAGCTAAACATACAAGCAGTTCAGGAATAAAGTATTCTAGCTATGTATTTGTTAAATATGAGGCCTGACTGCAATTTTATAGCATCAATGGGAGCAAATGCTGAAATTCATTGAGGCAATTTGTAGATACTGGTAGTATACTAAGTTTTATGTATTAAATCTCCAGATTAACTGATGAGTCAAAAAAATAGCACCAACTGTCTTAAGAGGACTAGATATGCACATTCCTGTATTTAATCAGCATAACCAAGTATCAATTATAAATATTGATGTCTTCATTAAAAATATGGCAGAGCCCACTGCCTGTGGCTCATGCCTGTAATTCTAGCTACTCAGAATACTGAGATCTGAGGATTACAGTTGGAAGACAGCTGGGCAGGAAAATCTGTAAGACTTTCATCTCCACAAAAACTACCAAAGAAGGAGGAGGAGGAGGGGAAAGAGGAGGGGGGGGGAGGAGGAGGGGAGGAGGAGGGGGAGGGGGAGGAGGAGGGGAGGAGGAGGGGGAGGGGGAGGAGGAGGAGGAGGAATGAAGTGGCAGAGAAAATGATCAGAAGAAGGAAAATCTAAATATTTCATCAAAAAAAAAATTTTTTTTTTTTGGCCAATCCTGGGGCCTGAGCACTGTCCCTGGCTTCTTTTTCCTCAAGGCTAGCACTCTGCCACTTGAGCCACAGCACCACTTCTGGCCGTTTTCTGTATATGTGGTGCTGGGGAATTGAACCCAGGTCCTCATGTATATGAGGCAAGCGCTCTTGCCACTAGGCCATATCCCCAGCCCTCATCAAAATTTTTTGAAACATAATTTTTAGGCCTATGAACTCAGAAGTAAATGCTTTTCTCCTTGCTCATTCTTTTACTTTGTTATATGTTAGAAAGAAAATTTATCAGAGACATTGTTTCTTGTAAAATAAAAGTTACTGAATTTGTGTGCAGTGGGTTCAATGTTTTATGTCCTCCCACAGTCCAGATGCTAGGATCTTAACTTCCAATATGGTAGTGAAATGCCCAAAATTCGAGACCCCCCTAAAACCACCGAGAAGCCAATTCCGATGCAAAAGCAGAGTCGTTTATTAGCAAGCTGGAGCTCTGACCTATGCCCACAAGGATGAAGGCCCTGAGGACAGATTACACTGGGTTTTTGTAGGGTTTTGGGGAGCATTCCATGCATTACATCATCACACAGCAAATCATTTCGTATTGTGGGAAAGCTATAAAATAATTCTTAAGAATGATTGGCCTAATCAATGGCGGGAACTGGCCTGGTGAAGGTGATTGGCTAGCTTATGGGATTTGAAATGATTGGTTAGACAAATGATCTGGGTTGGGTCGCAAGGTTTGAGGTGATATCTGGAACTTCAGGTATTTCCTGTTATCTCAATCTGGGTTGGGTCACAGGGAGCTCACAGTTCCAAGCACTTGACTAGGTTCAGTAACCTATAGGCCATATGCCTACCACTGTCTCTTGGGATTCAGGAACTCCTATTACCTGGGGATGGAGCTTCCCTTCCTGTAGGAATCCAGGCACGCCCATCAAGAATTGGCATGCTGATTCAGGGGCGTGGGGCACTATTGTTTACAGGAAGAGGGAATCTTCCCAGGCCTCTGAGCAGCGGGGTTGGGCATCTGGCCAGATCTGACCTCCATATTACAGTAGCAGTAGGAGACACAGGAGAGTAGCAATTCTCTGAACCCTCATTATAATCCTTACTTGGCAAGACTGTAGCAAGGATTGTGGGATTGCCTCCCAACTTGCCTGGCTTGTGTCTTCTATGTTATTCTACAATACTTTACAAACAGAACTAACTTAGCATGTTCTACTTATATCAGTATATTCACCTCTCACAGTATGCTGTAATATATGAAGGTTTGAGGCTGAGTCTTATATCCCTTCCCATAATGAACCATTTTGCCCTACTTAATTTACTCATTACTGCTAAGGAACTTTTTATTTGTGTGTATGCTGTTACTGGAACTTGAATTCTTGGCCTGGGCACTGTCTCTTAGCTTTTTCATTCAAGGCTAGCATACTACCACCTGAGCCACACCTCCACATTTGGCTTTTTGCGGGTTAATTGGAACCCAGAGTCTTGTGGACATTCCTGCCCAGGCTACCTCTGAACCTTAATTCTCAGATTTCAGCCTTCTGAGTAGCCAGGATTACAAGCGTGAGCCATTGGCGTTCAATTGCTAAGGAACTTTCTACACCTGTTGTCACATCTTTTCCTTTGCATTTTGTTTTTCAGTTGGAGGAGGAAGAAATAGGTCTGAACAAGGACAAGGGAAACAGAAGATTCCCATTTGTTACAGAATTCTGAATCAATTTCCATTGTGAGAGAAGTGAATAGTAAGAACTGTGGGATCAAGGCTGTGGAGATTTGCTGGGAGAACATCCTTGGAACTGTGGAAAAATGAGTGCAGTCTAAGAAGGATGCTTTTGCAAATTACTGACTGGAATTTTTGATGCTTCTGGAGGTAGCTGCAGAACCATATTGAAATTCTCAGGGCCAGCAAGGTCAGAAGAGAAGCCCTTCCAGCCCGAGGAAGTAGCTCCCAATATCTTATCTTCAAGGCACAGAACTTCCCCATTGAAATTCCTGGGAAGTTGTTGGCCACTCTAGACTCTTGTTGTGAGGTAGGACAGAGCAGAGGCAGCTTCTGATCCAGAATTTCAGATGGACATATCAGATGGACTATGCTGCGAGAAGGCACATTCTAGTGAGAACTGTGTTGTGGCTGTTGTGGATGGATTGTTCAGATTATAGGATGAGACAAGACAACCTGATGAATAAACAAAAACAATCTGAGATTAATCTCCACATGACCCACCCTGAACCCTCTGGCAGAATGAAAAAGAAAGTCTCCACTCTCTTGTGACATTTCTTTCTACTTTCTGTCATGCTTTCAGTTTCTATGAGGTAAATATGAAGGGAAATAGAAAATGGTGGGTTATAATCCTGATAAGACTACATTGAGACTATATTAGTCAGTATACAACTAAAAAATGAGTAACCATTCCATGTATTTAAAACAGTAGGAATTTAATAGAGGGACTTGGGGATATATATTTGTGAAGCCAGATAGAAATCAACAAAGCAACCCTCATATAAGTGGAAAAGGAGCCATCTCAAGAAAGAGAGAAGGAAAGGGCACTTTATGGAATCCCAGGGGTAGGTTGGAGGTTGTTCTGTGGAATTTGGCACTGAAACTCACCTATCTTGCCATGGAATTCCACCAGAGATATGGTAAGAGTAAAATGCCCAGGCTTCCTTTCTTTCCTCTTGTTCTCCACTATCCTTGCAAATTGGCTTTTCTTAGTTAAAACTCGAAGATCACTGGACACATGGGGACTTCAGCCTGCAGGGGTCAGTACCTCCTTGAACAGAGCAGACTAGAAGGCAGAAGAGAAATGGAAAACAGCCTATCTCTCATTCCAGTAATTATCTGGGCAATACATGAAAATTTTGTGTATCTCTCTTTCTTTCTTTCTCTCTCTCTCTGTCTCTGTCTCTGTGTGTGTGTGTGTGTGTGTGTGTGTGTGTGTGTGTGTGTGTGTGTGTGTGTGTGTGGTGTTAGGGGTGGTGATAGGGAAGGTGTCTAATTGAGAGAAATGCCTCACTTTACTACCAAAAGAGTTGAAGTTTGTGCTCTCTTGATGTTCAACTTTCATGTTAAGGACTCATATCCAAAATGAATTCATTTCACAGACTTTAATAAACACCACTTCAGATAAGCTTAACTAAGACTGTATTGCACATGGGCAGTATCAGATAGATTTTTATCCTAAAATGTAGAACAAGCCAACTAATGAAAGTGAGTAATGTTTGTTCTTTACATTAAAAAGGTAATAATCCTCTCTTAGTATTGTAATCATGGGAGAATTAAACTTAGATGAAGATGTATTTGTTTTAATTTATTCATGATGTCAACATAGAGGGGTGAACTTGTTTGTACAAAATGCAAATTGGCTTAGGGATTTAATATAAAAATTGATTATTTAGGGTGAAAAACATTTAATTATCCTTTTATTTCTTTTCTCATTTTTATGTCTTATTTTTTCTATTTTCAGCCAAGAGAGACAGTACTGAAATGTCATTAAAAAATGTTGATTTTGCAGTATTTCTCTGCCCTTGAGAACAGGAAATACCTAAAATTCTGCTAGTAAGATGGCTTATATGCAATTTTTTGTGTAATTTTTATAATGAAGAGGATTAAATATGTTTGGAGGAATATCTGGCATAAGGAACTTTGTCACTCCTATGCTTCAGCTCCATTGACATTTCCTCAAAATGTTCCCTCTTTCATGTTAGGGAATTACATTTAAGATAATGGGGATAATTGAATCTGTGCTGGTTTTGGATTTTGTACTCCTGATGAATGTGAAATAGATTAAATAGAGGACACTTGAGAAGTAATGAATTCCAACAATAAAATCAGCTGTTGTAACAAAAAGGCAGAGCAAGTGACTCTGACAGCATTAAAGCAGTATGGACATTTTCTCCTTTTTTGGAAGAGAGCTAGGTAGATAGTAACAGTTCTCTGAAGACCTCTCAAGCCACCTGAACAGATTTTGATTTATTTTAAAAAGCAATTATCAATATAATATATCTTGATCAATGTCACCATTTTGTTTTTTGTTTTGCCAGTCATGGGGCTTGAACTTAGAGCCTGGGCCCTGTCCCTGAGCTTTTTCTCTCAAGGCTAGTGCTCTACCACTCTGAGTAACAGTGCTACTTCTGGTTTTCTGATGGTTAATTGGAGATGAGAGACTCACAGACTTTCTTGCCCAGGCTGGCTTTGAACCATGACCCTCAGATCTCAGCCTCTTGAGTAGCTAGGATTACAGATGTGAGCCACTGGTGCCCAGCTACATTGCATTCTTCACTGCATTCTCCCCCTTCCTCTTCATTTGTCCACCCCTTACCCCTTGACCCCACCCCACCCATTTCAAGTATCCTCTTCCTGGTGTTGTATTTTGGCCTTCTAGAGGATTACACTATTTGAGCTCTCACTTGAATCTACCATACTTCAGCTAATATATATGTACACACCTGCATACCACCCAATGTATTTACTTATAAGTGTATGAGCTAAATCTAGCTTCCACATAGAAGGGAAAACATGCATCCTTTGTGTCTCTGGGACTGACTTACTTCACTTGACATTTTTCCCAGGTTCCTCCTCTTCCTCCCTCTCCTCCTCCTCCTCCTCCTCCCCCTCCCCCTCCTCCTCCCCCTCCCCCCCCTCCCCCTCCCCCTCCTCCTCCCCCTCCCCCCCTCCCCCTCCCCCTCCTTCTCCTCCCCCTCCCCTCCCCCCCCCCTCCTCCTCCTCTTCTTCTTTTTCTTCTTCTTGTTGGTTGTGGGGGCTTGAACTCTGGGCCTGGTCATTGTCCTTGAGCTCATCAGCTGAAGGCTAGTGTTCTACCACTTGAGTCACAGTGCCACTTCTGGTTTTCTGGTGGTCAATTAGAGATAAAGTCTTGTGAACTTTCCTGTCCAGGCCGGCAGGCCTCCTGAGTAGCTAGGACTAAAGGCATGAGCCACTGGTGCCTGGCTATTTATAAATGGTAGGTATAATATCATTCCTTCCGATAGATGAGTAAAAGTCCATTGTGTTTATAACCACATTTTCTGATTTGTATGGGAACTCCTGGTAATCTGTATCAGGAAACTGATTTGAGCAACAAAGGCAATTTTATCCTAATTACCCAAAATTTAAAGTTAATCCTTAATCATGAAAATGACCATTTGTCAGTCATTCTGGATCCTAGAATTATGTTTATATTTACCCTAGCTACAGATAGTTGGCTTGTCCAACACTTGAGTGGAAACAAAAGGCTTAATATCCACAGCGTGCCTGTTATGACACAGTCACTGTGGGAAGGGCCTGGCATTGCTTAGCATAAAGCAAGGAATTCTGCAATAGATTACTTATATGGTCACACCATTCATCAGTGCTGGACGGGGACAGGACAGGTGTCTTGGCTTAGGTAGGGTTCTGTGGGGCTTGGAGACAAAGGTATCACTGCCTGATTATTCTCAAATTCACTCCCTGCACATACTTCAGAGAAGCTACTGTTGTGAATTACTTCCAAGGCTCCCTTGCCAACAATATTTTTCCTCAAAATGGGAGGAGGCAGGAGGCAAGAGAAAGGGATGGAAAATCAATTCAGGGCACTTACCTCCATTTTGCTTTGTCTTCCAGATGACTAGTGATAGTGTCTCCTGTGGAACTGTAGCTCCTGCCAGACAGCTTGTGCTTTCAAGGTACCAACTCTAACTGGGTGAGCCAACTACTCCTGTTTCTCTAGCACCTGAACTCTAGTGACCTCTTTGCTTTGGCCATTCTACTCTGGAGATCACAGGAGTTCCTTACAGAAGAAAAAACAACAAAATAGGCAAAACCTAATTGGCTACCACCTCTTCCAATGAGTGTTCTTTGGGTTCTTCTAACATGCTTGTGACTAATGTCTCATGTAAACTCTCTCTTGACCAGATGCAGGCACTGTATTCTTTGCTGCTCCAGGAATTCAGAATCTGAGAAATAAAAGTTCAATTCTATATTTAATAAGACATGAGCAAGCCATTTGGGAAGTTATTCAAGCAATCTAATGTTTATTCCTCATGTATGTCCCATGGTTAATACCAACCTTTGAAAGTTATAATGAAGCTTCAGTGAGATTCCTATCATGGTACCTGGCACAATACAAGCATCCAGTAAATCCTAGCTCTTACACATAAAATTCTGTGCACCTCTCTAAGCTCTCTGATGCAGAGAATGTTAAGGAAACAAGAAAAGCATCATGATTGTATGTGTAAAACATCCATTTAAGAGGGTGTGTGGGTTGCTGGAAAGGTCACAGAATACAAATTGGAGTTGTTTGGACGTACTGTCTATGGAGAAGAGAAGATTGTCTGGGACAAAAAGATGAGACATGAGTGTATTCCAGGGAAAGGGGTCAACTGGGAGGCATAAGTAAATGTTGGCTGAAAGACCTTAAGGCGTGCCTGTGGAACAAGAAGAGCGGGCAGTAAGTAGTTACACAAGCCTAGGGCACGTAAGGATAGCTTCTGGCTGTGGGAACCACTAGCAGATGAATGCAAACACAAGTATACACAAAGTCTTATTTTCTGGGACAAAATGAAATAATGTAGATCCCTTGTTGCTGACTAGTTTTGCTATAGTACCTTGAACATCATATCAAAACTCTTGTATGACATATTTGGTGACTGAAAAAGCTTGCTCCAGGGTATAAGACAAAAGAAAAATCTTTAATCACTGCCCAACTTTTCACTTTCACTTATTTTAGCATCCTTTCTTTTACTGGAAATGCCATGGAAAGGAAGATACTTCACGAATGTGATAAACATGAGATTTATTATGTAATAGATCAATTTACATAAGGTTGTGATGGGAAAACACTTTAACCTTAGTAAATATATTTACAGTGTGACATGAACTTGAAATGTACTAGGTGTGTAGTTACTGCTTGTTGAATGAAATGTGTATTAAATCAAAACACTGGCATTACTAAATGACATATTTTCCAAAATTTTAATACACAGAAACAACACACCACATTTTGAAATACTAAATTTGGAACTATAAAATATGATACAAATCTAAGATAGCATTGTTATTATAAAAGTGAATACCAAAGCATTGTTGACATTAACTCATGAGTAGTTTAACTGTATAAAGAAAGGAGTGTCTGGTGTTTGTTGCTTTGATTTATAGCTCAGTAAATTATAGCATGCAGCAATGGGCTAGTAAACAAAAATCCAAAGTAGACTTGAGTCTGCTCTTGATATTATATTTGATTGAAATGTAAATATTCCAACTTAAAGGCATTATACCTCATTTTCTAGACAATAATATATATTGGTTGTACTTTGTTTCGATTGGGCTTTCTCTTCCTCACCACAGAGAACAGAAGATAATCTAATTAGATGTCCCTCACTTTGTCTCATATTGTCTCCACCTACGGGCCAAGTTTGACACCAAAGGCATTGGCTATACATGCAGATGCTTTGGGTCCAGTGCTGCATAAGAGAAATCCCATTCTTCACATGGGGAAATCGTCCTTCTCTATCAGCCATCCCGAGGGACACCTACTGTCTGTGCCATTAGAGAAGACAAGAAAAGCCTTTCCCTCATAAGGACATAGTCTTCAATAACTGGGAATACCTTGGAATATCAATTTGGGAATAAGCATATGGAAACTTCAAGTCAGACAAAATTCCTAGTGGTTTACTCTTCTTTATGCGGAGGTTAAAGTTAATAACATTTGGTTAACCACCACATTATGAAATCTTCCTTTAAAGGAACTTATGCTATTTCATAGGACTCTTTTTCTAATTTTCCCTACCTTACCTTTTCAAATACTTCAACTTTTTTCTGAGAAAAAGGGATAATTTAATATTCTGCCTAGACCAAACTGTTGTTTTATATCGGCAAGCAACACAGTAAATCCTAAATGAAAACAGGATGGAGCTTCTTTTCAAGTATGGCAATATGTTGGAATTTTAATTTTCAGTACAATTACAATGAAAAGTAAAGGCAATTTTAAATAAGAACTTTGAGTATCTTGAAATGCTCAAAGACATTTTGGCACCATGCATAGAAAATTAATCTGTGGTTTATTCAAATTACTGTACACGAGGAGAAAATAGCTCAGTAAATGAGGGAAATCAATTTCATAATGTTTCTCATTTGCCTAATTGCTTTCCCAAGGAATAAATATAAACAATAAAATAGAAAGTTCATGAAAGATACAAGCATGCTTATGGTCTCAGTGCTTCTTCCAGGCTTTCCTAGCTGTACAGTCACTTTAACATCCCTCCCATACACTGCTCTAGCATAATCTACATACACAAAACACAATGGTCATCTATTCCCAATTCCAACTCTTCCCTCTTATATGTTCCCTCTCTCCTCCTCCTCTTCCACTTGCCTCCTCTGCCTTCCTTTTTCAACAAAAGAATCTTTATTAAGTATTTTCTGCACATAAGATACTGTGGGTTCAAAGATAGGCTATAAACAGCACATTGAAACAATGAAATGGCTTTTAGAAATGAGAGTTCACTGAGAGTCTGTAAGAAGTATGGATGTATAACAGACAGTGAATCTACCCATCTTACTTGAGTGAAGAGAGTAGTGAAATTAATGTGAGAGAAGTAGATATTTGGCCAGATAGAGAAAATTCATGAGATTTAATTTTTATACCCAATGGAAAACAATGGTTTCTAGCTTACAGCCTACACTAAGGAGTGTTTGGGGTTTTACCCCTGATAGCACTGTAACTGATTTTAATACCCTGGGTATTGTGTATATATGTAGTGGAATTAAGAAAGGGAAAGAGAACATCAAAATCAAGAGACAAAGGATAAAAAGACAAACTGATGCAACAGAAATACTTACAAAACTTTATAGTATAAGCCAACTGTACAACTCATGCGGGAGAGGAAAATCGGGAGCGGGGAGGAGGGGGGAAAATGAGGGAGAAGGTAACAAGTTGGATAGGAAATGTACTCACTGCATTACAGATGAAACTGTAACCCCTCTGTACTTTACTTTGATAATAAAATAATTTTTTTAAAAAGAAGTGTTTGGGGAGGATAAATATATTAATTACACTGTAACTTCTCCTGGCCTAACACATGCTAACAATAAAAGTTCCTTTAGCAGATTAAAGTTTACTTCTCAGCATATTGGTACTGAAGTTGTAAGCTGTCCAGAATGGTTAGTTGGCTCCACAGAATCTGAACTCTGAGATATTTTCCATTTGTTGCTTCATCCATCTTAGGTCTTGTCTTTGTCCACGTGGTTCCTGATAATTTACCTGCATTTCCACATGTCTGTGATAGGAAAGGTAGATAGGAAGGACGGGCGCTCAGATAACATACTACGTTCTATGAAGATAAAAAGATTACTGGTGACCAAGTGCTCACCATAAGTAATCTGAAGGATAATAATGTGTGGCCATTAGGATAAAGTATTTGCATTTATCCCTCTTATCCTCTATTCTTCCAATGGCTTTCATATATAGGATTCTGAACTGAATGTTCTCCAATCTCATAGGGGAAATTAGAGAATTTCATGGAGAGGATCTAGTTATGAGGAGATGGAGGACAGTGGGTTGAATCAAGTGGCAGATTCAATGTGAAGGGAGCCATATCTAAGTCTGATAATTACCTATAACCTGGATGACTTTGCACATGTTACCTGTGATTACTGAATCTAAATTTTTTTTTATTTTTAAATTTTTATTGTCAAACTGATGTACAGAGAGGTTACAGTTTCATACGTTAGGCATTGGATACATTTCTTGTACTGTTTGTTACCTCCTCCCTCATTCCCCCTTCCCCCTCCCCCTTTCCCTTTCCCCCCATGAGTTGTTCAGTTGGTTTACACCCAAACCATTTTGCAAGTATTGCTTTTGTAGTCGTTTGTCTTTTTACCCTGTGTCTCTCGATTTTGGTATTCTCTTTCAGTTTCCTAGTTCAAATACCAGTATGCACGGTTTTCAATGTACTCAGATAAGATACACAGATAGTGCAGGTAGAACCACAGGAAGGGGACACAAGAGGGTCATCAATAATAGAAGCTACGGTTTCACATCACATGTTGAAAGTAATTACAACAGTGATAAAACAGTTGTTTCCAAAACATGGAGTTCATTTCACTTAGCATCTTATGTGTTCATAAGAGTATAGCTATTGGGCTCTTGTGATCCTCTGCTGGGACTAGCCTAAACCTGTGCTAATTATTCCCTATGAGGGAGACCATAGAGTCCATGTTTCTTTGGGTCTGGCTTACTTCACTTAGTATAATTTTTTCCAAGTCTTTCCATTTCCTTATGAATGGGGCAACTTTTCTATATGAGATTGTATATAATAACATATATTCTCACCATTATGGTCATCATAATAATTAAAAATGAGAAAGGCATTATCTTTGCCTTACAAATTAGCATATACACATACATGTAGCTATGTGTAAGAGAGTGTATAAATAGGATAATAACATGAGACAAACATGAAAATGACTCATTGTGACTGTGATCTTTATTCATATCATTACCCTAAGTGCCCAGCACATCGTAGATCCAACACATTTTGGTTGAGTTTGAGTTTTGAAATTATGTTTTGTTATCTTTAAGTAGCTGTACAAAGGGGTTTCAAGTCAACATTTCAGTTTATGAGTATACTGCACTTTGATCAATGTGACCCCTTCCATTGTTCTCCTTCTTCCTTTCCTGAGTTTGTTTTCTCAATAACATATTTTACTTCAAAATATCACATTCAAATATTTTGGGGAGGGCTGGGAATATGGCCTAAAGGTAGAGAGCTTGCCTTGTATCCATGAAACCCTGGGTTCAATTCCTCAGCACCACATATATAGAAAAAGCCAGAAGTGATGTTGTGGCTTAAGTGGTAGAGTGCTAGCCTTGAGCAAACAAAAGCCAGGGACAGTGCTCAGGCCCTGAGTTCAAGCCCCAGGACTGGCAAAAAATGAGACAATAACAACAATAAAATAAAACAAATGTTTTTTGGAAATCATCTCATTGCTCTTTGTTAGCTCTCTGTAGTAGACTATGTGGTAGAGAATAAAAGTGTGGTTTAATATAAAACTTCTGTTGTTTCTCATATTATCACCAAGAAATGTAATAGTGTATTCACTCTGAAAAATGCCTAACTTTTGATTTTTTTTCTGTTTTAAATCATCTTCTCCTGAAGTTCTCTTACACATTTAGACTAAAACATAAGGATTGCCTTGGGAATGAGTCGCAATGATGATTTTTGGGTCCACAATAAAAGAATTCTCATGAAATACAGTTTTCTTAGAAAGGAAAAGAATTCATTTCTCACTATAAATATCCTAAAACAAGCCTGGCAGACCTCCTTTGTAGAGTTTTATTGAAAGTCCTTGTATAGAAATGTTGGAGTGTGTTTTAAGGGAAGTTCTTAGCAGGATACTTAGGCCTTTGTTTTTATTTGTTTTGATTTCCTATAGAGAGAACCAAGTAGAGAAAGACAAACAAGAAGTCAGATGTTATTGTTCTAGTTTGTTCTATAGGCCTCAAATCCCCAACAGTGGATATGGAAGCAGAAATTCCAGATAGTTTAGGAATATGTCTATAGTGCAGGGGTCTTTCTCCCATCAGTTTTCATTTGGAGAATACTGATACTAGCTTCTGACATAATTTGTTTTTTTAACAAAAACAAACTATTTACTCTAGGTCTTTGATAACTTGTGAATTTCTCCATGACTAAGTGACATTCTTTCCATCAAAATATGAGTGGAGAAATTTAAACTTTTCAAGAGAAACCCAACTGGTCCTCATGAGCATTTGTCAAAAAAAGAGAGAGAGAGAGAGAGAGAAAGAAAAGAAAAACTTGCAAGTTTCCAAGGTCAGTGAGCATCCTGTGGAAGGTGCAGGAAGGAGGCAGAAAACGCCTATTTCCAACCAAATGTAGGGCCTGAAGGCAAAGCCTGGGCACCCACTCCATTTGCTTTTGTGCTTGCTGTTTGGTTTGGCAAAGGTAGGCTACTTTGCAGGAGGGAAATGGTTTCTTCATTGCTCTGCAGACTAAGAGGATGTGGATTTAGAAGAAAGGTCGTTGAGTTCTGGTTAAGTAGGTTTGATTCATTTCCCTTGGACCTCCCCAAACATATCATTTTGTAAAAAAATGAAATGAAGGCAGTGTTGACAAAGAAGACATTATAACCACTGCCTGAATTGCCAGTTTTGTCATAGGTACTTGTTAATGCTTCTGAAATTGTTCTGTTAAGAAGGGAAGTTACAAATAAGTCATTGAATCTGCCTCCCCAGTCACAACTGACTATTATAAGTTAGGTAACAGATTTTAAGTGTTCAACGTAATGAAGGAAAGCAATCCCATGGGAACATGGTAGATACCTAGGAGGAATATGTTAAGCCCCGGGTAGCCCTGTACTATATAAATAGATGCATATTTAAAGAGCTTCCAGTCTGAAGAGAGAGTTGAGGAACATACACAAGCAACACATACTGTGGTATTTGGTCATTTCTGTTATGACAGTACCATGATTGTACCAACTACTGAGTCAAGTGCTGAGAAGGTGTAAAAGATTGCTACCATGAACTGGAATGACTCACAATATTGGAGGAAGTGTGAAGAGAAAAGAGCATGAAGAGTGATGATTGGGGTTCGCTGGCAATCAGAAGTCTTCATGAGGGAGTTGTTATTTGAGCGACTATCTTTCACAAATTTGCAAGAAATAATCATTAAAATCATTAAAATATAGCAGGTACTCTTGACAAATAGGCTATTTAGGGATTGTGCTTAACAAACAGGTGAAAATTTCATCAAGAATAGTTCCCCCTTGCCTGTGCTTTTGCTTTCTATCCTTTCTGCTAACCTGTGGTTCACAAATTTAAAAAGGAAATCCCTCAAAATAAGCAATTCATATGTTTTAGGTTGTATACTGTTTAGAGTAGCATGATGAAATTTTAAATCTGGCCTCTGATGTGAATAATCCTTGCATTATATACACTATACTATATATACTATATATACACTACTATATACACTACCTGGCCACCACTAACTTACTAGCCAATATGTTACCAATATGACTATTGTGATATTACAGTGCCTGTGTTCAAGTAACATTTATTTTCCATAATAATGGTCCAAAGTGCCATTGCAATACAATGTATTTATGTACTGTTTACATATGTGTATATGTATGTTTTAGGCAGCCACTGTTGATTTGGGAATGTATCCTCTGAAGATAATGTGAGACTACTTTATGCTCCCTAAAATTATCTACAATGAGAAGATCAAGTCATATTTTAAAGAACTTGTTGATTTAATGTGACTATTGCTGAGATATGCCAACTATAGTACATTTTGCTGTGTTTTATAATTTGGGAAACCACCTTTGCTGCTAGAGAAAAGATGTGGAGGAAAGTAGAGTTTTTTTCCTAACTACTTCACACACACACACACACACACAAACACGTGTGTGTATGTTTGTATGCATATATTTGTGTTTTTTCAAATAAAGCAATGGAATTCCATTGTAGCAATTACCTCCTTTTTAAGAAGTGACAACCTGATAGACTCCCCAAAAATATTCACATGAAGGAGAATTAGAAGATTTAATTAAGCTATAAAGACAGCCCTTACAGGGTACTGGTGGCTTATGCCTATTATCCTAACTAATTAGGAAGCTGAGATCTGAGAAACATTATTTAAAGCCAGCTTGAGTAAGAGTCAGTGAGACTCTTACCTTGAATTAACCAGCAAAAAGCTAGCAGTGGAGGTGTGGCTCACATGGTAGACTGTCAACCTTGAGTTAGAAAGCTAAGGGACAGTGCCCAGGTCCTGAGTTAAAACCCCACTATGAGCACAGAGAGAGAGAGAGAGAGAGAGAGAGAGAGAGAGAGAGAGACAGAGAGACAGAGAGAGACAGAGAGACAGAAAGACAGAAAGGCAGACACAGACAGACAGACACAGACACAGACAGACACAGATACACGGGGAGAGAGAGACAGAGAGAGAGAGAGACAGAGAGAGAACTCTTATATCTACAAAATCCTAGCCTAGTGGTACTCTTTAAACTTGATAAACTAAATTCCTGAGTATTGTGGTAGGAAGCTGGGATTAGCCAGTAGTGAGCTAACTTAGGTAGCTCCCAAAGAAGGAGGATCAGGCAAGTCCAGAAATTCAGGGCCAGCTTGAGCAAAATATGAGACCTTGACTCTTAAAACAAAACAAAAAACAAAGTAAGACAAAACAAGGCTATTAAGACACTCACAAATGAATTCCATTCTTTGATACTTATGTGAACATATTTTTATTCCAAATGCCATCTTGATTGCTTGGGGTAAAGGATGAATAGTGGCAGCAAAATGGTACATGTATATGTTTTCATACACTTATATCCCTATATGTATACATAAGTATATGTGTTTGTGTGTGTGTTATGTTGCACAATGTATTTTGCTAAAAGACATTTAGAATTGGGGAGCAATTCTGGAAAACATTTATTCAATTCATCCTTTTCTTTGCTTTGTGTTGAGCCCTGTCATTTTTCACTTGTGGGCATGTGAAGTTCTCAGCTTCTGAGTTATTTGTTTACTTTTAGCCATTTAACCAGTTGAAGTCTATGATCATAGAGAAAACTGATGTTAGGGAGAGTCCTCAGAAATACTGTGTTGATTCTTTGTGGGGAAGTTATGTAATTCTGTTGAAAATGTTTTGATGAGTTTTAATTTCCCAACTATATATGTCTTTCCTGTTTAGTTGTAAGCCAGTGAATTTTCCTGCATTATTTCCATTTATTATTTTCTAAAATATGCAATCTGTTATACCAGGTAAGATAATTCTTGCAAATTATTGCTGTGCTGATCCATACTGAGTCTAATTATTCAGTACTGTATTTCCTCTTCTCATGTATATTTCATTTTTTAAATTTTACCAAAATTCTAGACAAACCTTACTACACCTAATAAAAATTTTTTGTCTTGATTTAATATTTTAATTACGTTCACTTCAATTGCTTATGATTTCTTGTGAATATGTCAAATGGAAGAAAAAATGTAAAAATTTTTAGTATCTCTGCAACTCGTAAAATCATAAAATCTAATTTTTAGTTTGACACAAAGTCAAAAACAAATTGAACTGTTTAAGTGGAACTTCTTGAAAACATTTACAGATTGATTCCAAATATTCTTTTGTAATTGTGGGTCATTTTTTAACAGATTTTTTATTTACTCACCCTCACTACCATGTTTCAGAAAAGTGAAAGTTCAAATAAGTACCATATGAACATGGAATCACATACTCATTAAGTAGGATAAGACAGCTTAGTTTGTTTCTTGGCTAATTGCATTTTCCATCTTCTTTATATACACCCATTCTAGAAATAATCTGTCTTAGTCTTAAACTCCTTCTAACAGAGGGAAATAATTAACTTTCAAAATACTACATTCCATATTAGAACAATTATATTTTCCCCGCCTAGGTTCTTTCTCTGGATTTTAGTTCTGGAGTTATCTTGAAGTTATGACTCACTTGGAATATCTTGAGCAGGTTTAGTTTCTCAATTTACCTGCAAATATTTCACTATTCTTTCCAATGTCTATGGGCCTCCAAATTCTTCTTTCCTTATAGGTCAAGTGTTTACAACGTCTTTGGTCACTGTTTAAGAACACAATCAATTTACATGTTTACCAGAAGACTAGAAGGTAGTCCCCCAAATTAGACACAGAACTAGGTGTGATAAAATAAAACTATTGTCTTTCTACATTCTACAATGGTAAACTTTCATTGACACCCCAATATTGCCATTACAAAATTAAGTCAGAACAGGCTTGCTATTGACTCAAACTGTAAGTTACATTTTTACTTCTTCATGCTCTGTCCCTCATTACCTACAACTCCAACTGTTTTAAACTTCAGTACAGGACTTTAAATTATCTTCTTCAGATCTCCCCTTATTTTTCAGCCTTGCTTGAGGGAATGTTTTTAGTCTTTATTTGGTCCTATATCATTCATAATCATTTCCAGATTTCTAGCCTGAATAAATTTTGTTCAACTATCTCCCATATTTTGATGTGAATGAGTCATTGAAAAATGAATCTCTTCAAGTTGTTACCAACCCACAGATAAACATCAAACACAAATATTTTATATTTTTGAAAATTAAAAATGAAACAAATCTCTCCATATTTTCATGTAAGCTACTTAGTCTTTGGTAAATGTGGATGTAGCATTTCTTTTATCTACTACATTTTCTTGGTCTACCAATGTAAGAAAAATAGGTTCATTTGGTATGACCTACCATTGAACTCATACAAGCTCATGCTAGTAGAAACTTTTGACTTTGTGACTTCACAAATTTTCCTTTTCTGGAATCTTGAATTACAGTGCAGTTCACCACTTTTTAGTGTATGTTTTCTCCATGTCATCTGGTTTAAATGGTAAAGATATCAGAGGGAGGGGAGAGAAAAGGGAGTCTATGATCCTACAGTATTCCTATATAGTTTTCCCTTTTTTTCTCTGGCACATCCATGTTTGTGTTTCTTTCAAACACTAGAGGCAACTTTTCCCCTGTTGGAATTGTTGAGCTTGAACATGGATATTGTCTTAATATTCATTAAAATTTTAACAAAGTTAGTATGTTCAGTCACCTCTTACTAATATTTGCAATACAATATTCATTCTGGTGAACATATTCCAATAGGGAAGGAGGAGATCAAATAAGAGGAGTCGACTTTCATTGACTCCATATTCTATTGTCTATCAATTGTGGTCTTCAAAAGCAGACCTGTAGCTCTTTGACATTTTGTGTTAGGAGAATGAAAAGACTATTCAGAAGGAATTATTTTCAAATCACATATATGATAAAGGACCAATGTATGGAAGATAAAAGAACATGGAAAGGCAATAATAACATAAACAACTTGTCAAAAACAATAGACAAATTCTATTAACATTCTGCATAGGCAAAAGCTATTAAACTTTGGGATGACAAGTGTATGAAATGATGTTCAAGATCATTAACTCAATAACGACAGGCAAATTAAAGCCACATGAAATAATCAAACTTAGATAAGACTAAAGGAGAAAAATAAATGAACATACTAAATTTGCATGAGGATGAAGAGGAAACTGAATTCATGTATATAGATGGTAAGGGTGTCAAATAATTTGACTACTTTAGCAAAAATTGGCAATGTCTTATAAAACTAAACATATGCAAAGTACACAAACTTAGAAATATCACCAAGTATTTTCCCTAGAGTAATGAAAAAATACCTCATAATCACACAATAGATTTATTTGTAATTTCAAACAGAAATAGCACATGTCTCACAACTGTGGAAAAGCCATACGATAAAATATTACACAGCCATAAAGAAAACCAAGTTGTGAATACAACTTGAGAATATAACAACATGGATGGATTTCAGATGTACTATATTAGTGAAAGTCCTCCTTTAATATTAAAACAGCACAAAGCCAATGGCCAGAATCTTTCTGTGATTATTTTCCACATGTCTCTGAACCCTAGTCCTGATTTAACTCTTGGAAATCACTCAGCAGTGATGAAATACACACAAATTAAATATGTCTGGTATGACCACATTTTCCGGGTGCTTTATAGAATCGTGAGGTTTTAAAAACCACCAGTCCAGATCAGATTTTCCTTGTTTGTTGATGACTATGGAATGTGGGGGTGGAATCATAGAGTCACAAAATGTTTGAGCTGGAAGACACTAAAGAGTTCAACTAGTCCAATTCCTTATTTTACAGAATCAAAAGTTTCATTGACTGTGGGCCATTATCTGGTAACTCCAGGCACTCTCTGATCTTACATTCCTTGGGCTCCATCCAGACCCAGGTCTAAGATATGCTGTGCTCCTAGAGAAATGCATTCCACTTGGATAAAGCAAAACAAAACAAAAGTCCAGCCACCTATTCAACTAGCAGACAGGAGTATAAATATGCAGTTCTGAGGGTACATCAGTGATCAGCTATGCTGTGGTTCAGTAAAATGAGACTTATTAAAGCAACCCTTGAGTTTTCCTCTAAGGTCATGTAGTATTTGGGTTCCTTCAAGGTTGCGGGCAGTCTGGGATGATAGACTTTTGATGATCTCTTTTATTTTATGTATTTATTTATTGAAAGTTAACTTTAGTTCAATCTAAATTTTTGTATATTTATTCTTTAAAAAACACTTACCTTCAAGTTGACTTTACCTCATTTGTCCTTAGAAAATTGCTGTGAAGAAAGTTCAGGACTCTCTCAAAAAGGAAAAGGTGAGGTTAGATTTTCTGCTGCTCTTGGCTTCTCAAGGATGAAGTTTGTGGCAAAATTGTAGGACTGCCAGGTCTGGAGTGCTCACTACCCAAGATCAGTGGGAGCCATTTGAGAAGACAATCTCAGCTGGAGAAAAACAAGGCTGCCTATCTCACTTGTTTATTTCTTTTCCTCTCAGCAATCATCTAGAAGCTTCTGGGCCCACAGTTTATTTATCCTTTACATGAATTTCCTTACACCCACACCCCTCAAATGTCAACTTGGTCCTGTTAATTTTAACTTTTAACAGAGTCACACTTGGGATTTAATTCTGTTCATGATGTGCCCTACCTCTTTTGCGAACCAGAAAAGACATATTGTGTCCCACATATTTCCCCTTGAATTTAACTGGCTAAAGTGAGGTGCACATGGCTTCTGTCTTTTGGAAGGAAACATATGTTCTTGTATCATTTTCTCTAAAATGTTGCCATGTTTTTTCCCAGGGTATGTGGAAGAGTTCAATTATTAAAGAAATGTAGGCTCACTGTTTCCTTACTTCCCTTCTTTCTTCTTCCTTTTCTCCCTTCATCCTTCTTTGCCTCTCTTTCATCTTTGCTTCTCTTAATGATGAGGCTATACTTCTTCTTTGAACTAGAAACCATTTTATTAGAACATGAATTGTGCCAGGCAGGGTTTGCTGGGAGAGCGTAAGTATCTTAGAAGTGGTCTCACTTTCTCAGTTCTTCCCCCCCCAACCCCGCCCCCACCCCCGGCCCCCAACTTTGGGCAGCCCTGGAGCTTAGGCTCAGGCACTGTCCCTGGCTTCTTTTTGCTCAAGGCTAGCGCTCTGCCACTTGAACCATAGCGCCACTTCTGGTATATATGTGGTGCTGGGGAATCAAACCCAGGGCTTCATGCATAGGAGGCAAACATTCTTGCCACTAGGCCATTTTCCCGGCCCCCATTTTCTCAGTTCTTAACAAAGGGACTGTTTAATCTGATAAGCAGATGGAAAGTGAAGGAACCTATGTAGATTTTTTAAGTTATTTTATTATTTTTAAATATTTTATTTGTTATTATACAATTATCTTCCAGCTGATGTACAAAGGGGTTTCAATTCAACATATCAGTTTATTAGTATTATGCATTTTGATCAGTCATCTCTTCCATCATTCTATCCTATCTATTCCAACTTCTCCAATCACCTTAATAGCAACTACTTACAGATAGTAAATCTACTTTCAGATAGCTCTCTAATGGAAGATCTCCAAGGACACAGCCAGGAAGCCTTTGTGTAGCCTGATATGAAGCTGCCCTCTAATGGAAGATCTCCAAGGACACAGCCAGGAAGCCTTTGTGTAGCCTGATATGAAGCTGCCCATAGTCTTGTTCCAGGGCCCTGAAACTTAGACCTACCTTTGGACTGCATGTAGGTTTTCCTGTTCTCTCAGGTCTCCAGTGTCTGTGCTCCTCATCCCACTATCTTGGACCTCACTTAGCATCAGCAGTTCTGGTTAATATGGAAATAAGCCTCCAAAGTCCCCAAACAGAATGAACTTACATTAATGGAACACACTTTTGCAATAATTAGTTTGTTCCCCAAACCACTTGGAATATATGTTGATTTATCCCTAGGAAAACTTGAGTTGGACAAGAAGTTGTTTGTTAAACATTAAAATTAGAAAAATGTTAAAGAGTAACTGTTTATTAACATATTCACCACCTTCTCTCTCAAAAAGAGTGGCATTTCTACCCCAGCAGGATTTGCTTGGATGTAAGAAAGTCAACCTAATGAAAATCCCGTGCTGCAAGCTGAGCTGGAGGGAGCCTGGTGAGTGGCTCAGACCCAGGACTTCAAGGCAGGCGACGAACACCATAGTACTTGGTTTGTGGTGGAGTATCTGGAAAAAGCATCGGTTACATTTTTGTAACCGTGGGCTAATGAGTCCCAGTCGGTGAGGCAGAGCTGCACACCACACAGGCAGTAGACCATCAGCTAGCTTCCCGTGAATGCAAAGATGTCATGGAACCTTGACTTGTCTTTCCATGTAACCTGGCAGCTAATTTCTCCCTTAATTAGTTACAATACCATCTATGCAAAACAAAGGATTTTCATTATTTTCTTAAACAAAATAGTACAAGAATCTCAAAATTTATTTTCCAAGTATGTAATATTTTCTTAGAAAATTTAAAGGTCAGGATTTTTTCTTTTTGGTTAGTGAACTCTTTTCTGTTTCCTCAGAGTTCCCTGAAATAAAGTATTATGATGATAACATAAATGTGCCTTGTATACTTGTCCTACCTTGTTCTGTCTACAACAATTAGCATAGTTTGAGTATACTGAATCTTAAGCAGAAGTCCTTCCAGAGATTAAAGAAGAATAAAAAAATAATAACAGAAGGAATTTTCTAATACTACTGTTTGAAAGGGCTCTGGGAGTTCTTTAGCATGGCAAAGCATTTTCCAAAATCTGTGGAATAGAATACTAATGCTAAGAAATTTAGAATTCCCAAGTCAAATGAGTTGGGGAAACATGGGACATAGTTTCTACTCCTGGAAATTTGGAGTTTATATTAACGTATTAGACTCTTAGAAGTCCTGACCAAAAAAAAACACCAAAAAAACAAAACAAAAAAACAAACAGTTTTATTTTAATGGAGAATTAGGAAAAAAAAGAGTTTTGTTTTAATAAAGGATTTTTCCACTCTTATTTATACAATAACTCATCTGCCTCCCCCTCTCACATAGACGCATGCACACACACACCACAACACACACACACACACACACACACACACACACACACACACACACACACACACTACTTAAGGAAACAAAAGCATTAAATGTACCCAGTTGATGGGACAAGTCCTCCAGGTCCCAATTCTTAGGCTCTAGATAGTTGCAAAGCTTGCTAAGGTTACAAAATGCCCCCTCTGCGACTCACACATCTATGGACCAGACCACATGTCTGAGATTGTGAGATTTTGGTTTCCTGATTATTTCTCCTAAATCTAATGTTCCTTGTATGATGTCTCAGGCCTAGGAGGAGGCAACAGCAGCATGTGCTTGGCCTACAGAAAGAACTGTTGCTGATAGCAGTATATTTGAGCTTCTGAATCTGAAAAGGCAATTGGTTCTGATACCCGCAGGGGTATAGGCATCCACTTGAGAAGTTCGAGGAGGTGGTAGCTTTAAAGGAGTTCAAGATATGTCAGGGAATAAGCAAAACATGCTTTCAAGAATATTCTATGGGGCTGGGGATATAGCCTAGTGGCAAGAGTGCCTGCCTCGGATACACGAGGCCCTAGGTTCGATTCCCCAGCACCACATATACAGAAGCGGCGCTGTGGCTCAAGTGGCAGAGTGCTAGCCTTGAGCGGGAAGAAGCCAGGGACAGTGCTCAGGCCCTGAGTCCCAGGCCCAGGACTGGCCAAAAAAAAAAAAAAAAAAAAAAAAGAATGTTCTATGTCTTTTATTTCATGATTTTTAGACCCTGATACATCTACACTTTCCTGTCCTCAGTACTTCTAAAATAAAATAAATTCTTATCAGCTAACTTTTATTCACACTACAGTGGAAATGACTAAAATTACATATTGTGAATGACTATAATTAAATGTTTCCTATTCCATAGCTATTTACATTTTACCCTAAACTCTGGTTAAGAAATAAAAGGTAGAAATAGAAGTATTTCCTGTATCAGTGAATGAGGGAAAATTTATAGAGGGGCACACTGAATGCAAAAAACACATGAGACTGACATAAACCAGTGTTTTATTTGAATAAGAATAGCCTGAGTTCCAAAAATGCATGTCTGGTCCAACACAATGGAACACACACCTTGAAACTGTATTTTTAAGAGTTAATGAAAAATCTCTTTTTTGCCCACTCACTTGCCTGCCTGTCACCCTCCCTTCACTCCCTTCCTCCTTCCTCTCCCTTCCTCCCTTCTTCCCTCCCTCCCTTCCTTCCTTTTTTGGTACTGGGTATTGAACCCAGGATTGTAAACTTGCTAGGCAATGCTTTGCCACTGAGCTAAATCCCAGGCTTGAAAATTCTCTTTATAAGAAGAGATAGACAGTCCTTGCTGTGATGTGGTGTGTGTGTTTCTTTATACATAACTTCTACTTCTACTGCTCAAGGAAGGACCAGTGCTGCTTAATCCTTTGCCTTCACTAATTCTTGGTTGGTATGTTCTTGTCAAACCCAAGACCCAGGGAGACAGAGACCGATATCATGGTTTTACCCTCAAATGACTTACCTGTAAGAAAGAAGGTTTACATATTCATTCAAATAATGATGTATTGACAATTTCTAGAAGGAACTAAATAACACCAATTTGGGATTAGATCAATCTTTCTGTCAAAAAATTTTGAGCTCATTTGAAAAAGTCCATTCTATCTGATAAGTACAAATTTGATGCTTTTCATTAGTTGCTAAGTCTAGGCCAAAGTTATTGATGGTGCTTAAATCACAGATAAGTGGCTTGTATCATGTATTGCACAGGTGGAGAAAAACCTTTCACTAATTCTCTCCCTTTCCCTTCCCTCTCACATAACACACAAAAAAATGGTATAAACTTTTCAGGAAACATCTCAATTTAGGTTAATTTGAAGCCTTTTGTCATTGGAAAGAAATAACATAGTAAAAAAAACCTAGAATTTAAAAGACATTACAAAATTCTTGAACAACAAGCAGCTCTGAGTGATATGTAATAGGAACGCAAGACTTTTTTTTCTACAAAGGATAGAATTTAATGAGATCTGTATGCCCTGACATGTTTATTGTTTTCTTTTAAGGTAATCCATGCAATAAAGTTTTCAATGTACAGTCAAGTACATCATCAAGGATGGAGATGGGAGGAGTCACCTGGACTTCCCTCACCTGGGCATAGTGGAGTGTGTCAGCATTGGAGACCTTGGAATGAGGGTGTTTGTAATCAGTGATACCAGGAGTTGTGAAACAAAGAGACAGTGTCCATTTTACCACTGGCTTACTCTACTCAGTGTCCGTCTTCCTTTCTAATGTCATTGTGTGAACTTACATAGGGCTAGCTGCTAGAATTCCAGAGTTATATATAAAACTTGAATTTTCTCTGAGAGGCAATAGTGGAATGACTTAGTGCTCAGCTCCTGAAACCAACATAATTGAGTTTGCATCATGGCTCTGTGCTTTCATAGGCATGTGATTTATGAGATGAGTAACATAATAACACCAACACCTAATGTGCACAGGATCAGGTTACTTAAAACCTGACAGAATGTAATACAAATAAATGTTAATTATTGTTATAATCTTATCTTCTGTCCTTCCATTTAAAATAGTGTGCGGCACAGTGATGTGAAATACCTTGTTGAAGGTTTTATGGTGGGTCAATGAATTAGAATTAACTTAGTGTATGCCTTGGGATTTGATCAATAGAATCTTATGTTTTAAGCACACTTTAAACATTCACAGAGTAAGACTGCAGTCTGTCTTTTTCCTTCATTTACTTTCGCATTTATACCACGTCATACTTTTTGCATGCCTATCAATAGTGTTGGTACAGAGCTTTGAGCTATTACTCTGCTTTTCCAGTCCCGGAGAATAAATCCTGCAGTGTACTTACTTTCAACCTCTAACTCAGCCCAGATCCTCTTGGATCCCTTTTTCTGTTTATGTCTGTGTGCTTTGCCTCTTCAGTTTGTTTGATTTTCTACTAATAGTCCTCTCTTGAGAGTTTTCTGGAATCCCATATATGCAGATAGCCAGAAGCATGCAAGAGTTTATACTCCTTGTCCACTTCATTCCCCAAATCTTTTAGCCCAGTGCTATGGAAGCCAAACCCATGATGATGGTCAGGATAAACTCTGAAATGCCGTTTATATTTCAGAATTTCTTCGGGAATTCTGAAGTTGGCTGCTTGGCTGAAATCCCACATTTGCTTGTTTGTTTATTCTTCTTTCTCTCATTTTTTTCCTTGAAAAATTCATTCTCTGTTTTCCATATACCTTTCTTTAGACTCCAGTTTGCTCAGGGAGTGGAATGTCTTGCTATTTCAGAGAGGTCTTTGTAAAGGATAAAACCTACAGAGATGTAATTTATGATCCCTCCAATTTCATTCCTTCTTCTGTAATGTCGAATGAAGGAAGGGAAATCTGGTCTATGAAGTATACATTGGAGTTTCACTGTCTCAGCTCTGAATTCCATGCATCTTTTCCCTCTCTGACACTGCAGTTCCTCTGACAACCACTGGCATCATGAGTAGAGTTCTCAAAATAAGGCAGAGCTGGGATGGTAAACTCACCAAAGGCTAGGTATAGGATCATATTGTATGAAAGTAGTAGGTTAGACCTGTTCCAATACATATAGTATTAGACCTACCTTTGGACTGCATGTAGGTTTTCCTGTTCTCTCAGGCCTCCCGTGTCTGTGCTCTTCATCCCACTATCTTGGACCTCACTTAGCATCAGCAGTTCTGGTTAATATGGAAATAAGCCTCCAAAGTTCCCAAACAGAATGAACTTATATTAATGGAGCCATTAATGTAACATCATATATATATATATATACATATTCCTTGGCTTGGACTCAGGACCTGAGCACTGTCCTTGGCTTCTTTTCGCTCAAGGGCTAGCTAGCACTCTACCCCTAGAGCCACTGCACCACTTCAGGCTTTTTCTGCTTATGTGGTGCTGAGGAATCGAATCCAGGGCTTCTTGCATGCTAGGCAAGCCCTCTACCACTAAACCACATTCCCAGCACCCTTTTCCATAATATTTTATATGACTTTATTCTTTAATTTAGAACATGTTTTTATATGTGAAAGAATTGTTAAGCATATACTTCATTAAAAATTCCAACTATTTTTCTTGTTTCTAGGAGTAGGAAGAATGTGGCTCTTAAGTAAAAAACAAATCTCCAGGAATACAAACAAACAAACAACAACAACAAAAAGCTCTATATAAACAAGAATATTTCTTTGTGGAAAAAAACCCACTTAATTCTATTCCTCCTCCTGATGCTCACATTTGATGGTTTCAAAAGCAGGTATTTTTTCTATTAAAAAGTTCAAAAGAAATTGGGGCTGGGGATATGGCCTAGTGGCTAGAGAGCTTGCCTCGTATACATGAGGCCCTGGGTTCGATTCCCCAGCACCACATATACAGAAAATGGCCAGAAGTGGCGCTGTGGCTCAAGTGGCAGAGTGCTAGCCTTGAGCAAAAAGGAAGCCAGGGACAGTGCTCAGGCCCTGAGTCCAAGGCCTAGGACTGGCCCCCCCCCAAAAAAAAAAAGAAATTAAGATGTCCCCTCCCCCCCATAGCTCCTGTGGTTTCTATAGAACCTGTATCTTCTTTTATTGTATTTACAGTGTTTTCTTCAAGATGACATTGTTTGACAAGGAGCAGTCTGGACAGACCCCACCTGTGAACATTGCTAGTCCAGCATCCATACTCTTATTATCACAATCCCGCATGTTTTTAGGAATAGTAAAGGTGTTTCTAGCAGCCAGTGCAAGAGTAAATGACTAATCCCCAATCCAGGCATCTTGCTTCTCTATCAATGCAATAATGTGCAAGCAATGGCAGAACTCAAATGAGAGTTTACCAATCCTAATCTTTCAGAGCTAAAACCTCCAGATTGCAGAGGTTCTGACCATTGTCTTTGAGGTCAATCATTTCTTCTCCCAGATGATTCAATTCAGGATTTTCCTGTTGTTTTCCCAGGTGGTACAATTTAGGATTTACTTATGGCTTTAGAGTTGGTTTAGAATATTATGTAAGCAAGCATCAAAGTTGAAGAATTACACCCAGCTGCTCTGAAGTGAATTCTAGGCATAGTACTAGGACTCTCTGGCTACAAGGACTTGGGCTTAACGGCCCTTGGACTGCATGTGACATTACACAAAACATGACAGATCCAAGCCCAGTGGGAAAAAAAGATTATGTTTTGATTCCTTGCTAGGTTCTACCTAATTGCAACTTATGTATTGTAATTTGAGCAGTTATTGCACTTGTGTACAGTACATCAAAATATGATGTTCTAAGTAATCAATTTAGGGTCAATAAAAATCTACTTTGAAATGAATAATTTTTATTTTGGAGAAAATGTAAAGGATAAAATTATTTTATTCCTTACACATGGTTCATCTTTTCTCTCATTTTGGAGTTTATAATTCAGACTTTAAATTCCAGATCAGCACTTCCTGCCCAAATGCACACTCTCTGATTGTGTTTGAGTAATTCAGAAGTGTGTGTGTGTGTGTGTGTGTGTAGGTTTCCATGATTTATCCAAATGATTGTAAAGCCCCATTGTGTGTCTTGCTGTTGAGCTCAAATTTTGTTTTGCAGTGGCTTATCTGAGGTTTTCACTACATCCAATTCCATCCTTATTCTCTACATATGCTCAGAAATGAATGTTTTAAGAAAGTGCAAATGCCATGAATACTACTTGGACAGTGTAGTTTCTCAGCCCCTGGGCATCTCAAAATCCTCAGGAAAAAAACTGCTTTTGAATTTCATGAGCATATTTTATTGAATTAGGTTCTGATTTCTTGATGAAGAACTTCATCTGTGTTGCATTTGTTATAAGCAATGCAACTGATATGCTTTGGACACATACACAGGCTGTAGGCTATGTGATATGGGATATTAGGCAAGTCAGGAGAGAAATACCACATTTCTCCATTGCTGTTTGTTTGAGTATCCCCGAGGTTTCATTTATATAGGCTTGAACTCCTAGACTGGAGGAATTGGGAGGTGCTACAGAACCTTAAGAAATGGGGGCTCATGAGACATTCTTAGGTCATTGGGGGTATGAGGGATTAGGGTGACTCCGGTTTCTTTTTGTCTCTCCCACTGCTTACTGTCTCATGATATGAGTGATTTGTTCAGACATAGGCTGTGTACCATTGTCATCCAGTATCCTCACCAGATCCCCAAAGGGGTGGAGGGAAACCTCAAGCTGAAACCTCCAGACAAATATGCATAATAACCTTTTCTTCTTCATAGTTTTACTACCTCAGCTATTTTGTTATAGTAAAATAAAGCTGACTGGTACAACACCTATGGAAGATTGTCTTACTCTAGGATCTTGGCATAACACTTCACTAATCAATTAGAGAAAGAGGAAGAGGAAGAATGGCTAGGGTACAGTAATTATGTGTGGACAATAAGCCAAATGTAGACATTTCATCATTGTTCACTGTTTCTCTTTCATGTTTGTAGAAAATTTACCACATGCTTCAGCTAAATTCTAAGGCCTCATGCACTGGTTTAAAATATTCATGTTCAGCCTGATTATGTGAAAAAAAAACACTATTTGAATTCAATTGAATAAGACGAGAGACTGCTCTTACATGTGGACATAAATTTGTGACATCCTGTTTCTTGATTGGGCAACAGAAAAGTGAAGGGCTTTCCTTCTTCTCTCTAGTTTTACCATGGATCCTGGAGGGAATATCAACTGCCATTGATCCATTCCATATCTTCAATGTTGTGTGTTCAACAGCATAGCACTTTTCTTTTCCCACTGAGTCATATGTTGATGGATGCAAAAAGTGAAAATGAAAAGCTGCTCCTAGAAACAGGGAACCTAATACCTGATTGGAGTTGCCCTTAAGCAAAATGAAGGTGCTGACACTCTCATGCAGGATGCAGGACAGTAAGTAGAGAAAGACTCACTTGGATTCACATTCGAGTTCTAGTCCTTGGATTGTTTGTCCCAATATCTTTAAAATGAGGTAAATGATATTTACCTTGTAAAGATATTAGGCCCGAGGGTGGTATATATATATGGAACATGACATTTTTCATAGGCATTTGAAGAACTCTAGAGAGTATTATCATACTTAGTCTATTTTATGTGTGTTAGAAACTGCTTTCAGAGTATCCTATACACATTCTTATAAGTATCTATCTTTTAGCTAACACTGTTATTTTATATTAGTATCACTTGTTATATTTAGAAAAAAGTACAGGTAAAAATGAATGAGTGCTTTTGCCTCACTACAGTTTAGTACAGTTAATTGTTTAAAAACTCCATCTATGTTTGTTGCATCTATATTGGGCAATGTGCTATAGGCTAGGAATATACAATGTTGTAGTACCTTTGTTAGTTAAATGCTCTAAATTCTGATGGGAAGGGAAACAGAGGCAGAAACAGAGCATATCCAATTGCCCAGTGCTTTGGGCAGGATGTGCTAGACACTGTTCATTGATGAATTGGTAACAGTTGTATTCTTCTTTGTAGTTGACAGAACTCTGATTTTGTTCAGGCTGAAAGGATATCCAGGGAAACTCCAACCTATCTAGGCTCCTTTCAGGTTAGGGTTGAAAGGTATCCTAGAGATGGCTGTATGAAAGAGAACTGACAAGTAGGACAGCCACAGAAGTTTGATGGGATCTCTTACAAAATTGCAATCCTGATGGGGTATATCATACACCCTGAGCCATGCTTCTGTTTTGAAGATGAGTGTGATGCCTATCTCATCTTACAGTCTTAAGACCTCATCTTTTGACTATGAGAGAGGCATGCATGCAGGAACATTTACGAGTTCCAAACATGCTATCTGTTGAGCTACTCAATTGATGCCAGTGGCCAACAAGACTCAAAACATTGACTGTGAGGAAAATACACCTGTGTTTATTCTGCTACTCAAACCAAAGACAGTCTTAAGTCATAAACCTCTTGTAAACATAAAGAAGAGAGGTCCTATTTCTCATGTTATATTAAGTAGCTGAGAGGAAGTACTGTTATTCTAGCAAGAAAATCTGCCTTTTGGTGGTAAGACTGGGCAGAAAGCCTTCTCACCCATCACCTATATTTCAGAGCATAACTTGGACTGAAATGGAAGGAGACAAAAAGAGAAAAAAATCAGGAAAAATAGAGTTTGATGAACCTGTCTCTTGGTAGATTCCAGTCTACTTGGAGACATGTCCCATAAATTTTTCCTTCCAGTTATTCACAATGTCACCTGAGTGACCCCCACCCTCACCCCATCTGCTAAGGGACTTGCGTCAAGAATTTGAGGGTTCCCATTGATTGAGGTCACCCTCTAGCCATCCACAGTCCACGTTTCAGGCTAAATCCTTGCCACATTTTCCAGAAACTGGGCCTTGGAAACCTCCACAGTGGCCAGATTCACAGATATGCAGCTGCCAAGACTAACAGATTGGTAGACAGTGGCTGCCCTTCCAAATGCCCAAAGAGATACCTGCTTTTTCCAGTAATTCACTTGCTCTTTTTGTCTTACTCGTTTTTTCTTTTTTTCCAGCTGCAAGTTGAGTGTCACACATGACTTTGGGGAAAGTAGCTGTGTGTTCTCAAACATGCTAGTGGGAGCCGCATTCCTGCCCCCTCCCTTTCTTTGCAGCGCCCTGCCCTGCCTCACCCTCTGTCTCTGTCCCAGAGATCCATGACGCTGCAGCTTTGCTCTGTAAGCCTCCATACCTTCCAGCAGTCCTGCTGGCAGCCTGAGCTGCTGGCATTCACATTCTTCCTCTAAGTAGCTTGGCACGTAGCAGTCTTTGCCTCTCTGTTCCTAAGTCTGACTTTTAATTGCCGGGCTGAAGGGAACATTCAGTTTTGTGCTAATGAGCCCACACCTCTTAGGAAATGCTTCCACCCCTACCTCCCCTGCCCACCTGTAATCACCGAGGTGTGGTTCAAGGCACCAAAATGCCTCAGAATGAGCTGGTTTGAGTGAGTTGGGCACCCATCGCATCCGAGTTGGCAGTGAGGGTTGGACGAGAAGCCTAGGGAACCCATGGAAATGCTGTGTCCATGATCCAAAATAAGGACAAACACAGTTGGAGTTTCCAGGTTTAATTTTGGTGGTGTCTAGACAGGTGAACACACTAGGAACTGTCTCTCTAATCAGGAAACACTTGGGGAAAGCTAGTCCAGATGTTGTTGATAACCAAAATAAGCACCTGGATAAAGAATAAATGCCATCTGCCATAAAGAAGTGATATGCTAGGTTCTAACATGGTCTTATTTAGGGGTTTTCAGAATTTTGAAGTAAGGATGAACTGTTCCTGGCTAATACTTTTGTCTCTGTCATATATTTGTTTTATGCATCCTTTTGCCTCTTAGTTTATCCTCTGATAAGTTGGGGGTAAATATGTAGGTTCTCCTTATAAGTTCATTTTGAAACAAATGAACTGATAGCTTCAAACATTTATTACTGCTGTATTGTATTTACAATCTGTATTACTTCTTACAAGTTTTTTCCTTTCTTTAAAATTCTTTCATTTAAAGTAAGATACAGTTGAATAACCATATATTCATAATGTAGAATATGATGTTTTAATGAAGGTATACATTGTGAAACAATTGCATCAGGAAAATTAACATATCCATTACTTCACACACATCATTTTTTTTTGTTTTGAGAATATTGAAAGTCTCATAAAAATTTTTCAGGTGTAAATTATATTATCAACTGTCCTTATCCCTCTACCTTCAGCTTCATGCCCTGGCAATGACTACTGTTCTGTTCTCTGCCTCTGTAAGTTTGTGTTGTTTAGATTTCATATATAAGTCAGACCATACAGAGTTTATCTTAGCTCATTTTCTGAGCATAGTGTTTTCTAGTCCTGTCTATGTTGTCACAAATAACAGGATTTCCTTCTTTAAGGCAAAATAGTATCCCATGGTACAATATTTTCTTTATCTGTTCATGTGTTAATGGACATCTATGTTGACAGTTGATTTAATATCATGCCTATCCTTTCCTGATTCAAGAATTTAGTTCTGTTTTATGCTGTTTTATAACATTTTGCTGAACTTTTCATTTTGCTCATATCTATTGCTCCTGGTTTAACTTAACCATCACTTTGGACCCACTTTAGGTCACTGAGCTTCTGTAGGATATTTTGAATTGTCAAGTAATATGAAGATCTTTATTTGATTGCAATTGACTTCTTGTGCTTTACTTTATCATATTGATCATGTCATGAGTCCCTAGTTGTTCATTATTCTTGTGTCTATACAATGACGTATTTGTACTCTCAAAATAGTCGATAGTTATTCCAGTCTTTACAGACTGCTATGCTGAGGGAAGTCCTTCACAAGTTCTCCTGTTCAGAGATTGAAGACAAATGGTGTGGCCTGGTCTATAAGAGGGATTGCTGCTGGAGTGCTGGGGCATGCTGGCTTCATGCATAAGTTAGAAGACCCACTTGCCTGATCCCAGACTTTAGATCCTGTGTCCACAGGATATAGCCTGGGATATACTTCACAATCCCTGTTGGTTGTGTCTATGGGATTAGGCCTACAACCTGGGTCTACTCATCAATCCAAAAGACTAAGTATAGGGAGAACACCTTAAACCTGAGTGTAAGGGAGATGTTCTGGTGCTAGAGCCCACATCTTCTAGGCTTTAACTAGCAGTAAGGTAAATTTTGAGTCATTCTTCAGAAACTGGCCTGGCAATGGGCTCATATGTGGCCTGGTTCCATGAGGACAAACCCTCAGCCTGGGTGCATGGGCTTTGCCCAGGTGTAAGAAGGCATAAAGCCCTAGTCTATATGGGTAGGCATGACTCCAAAGACTTCACCAATACCAAGTTCCCCTCTAATTCCAGATACATGGGGGCAGTGAACTTCTTTTCCTTGAAGTCAGACATAGCCTAGAAGTATCTAGAAATTCCTACTCACTGAAATGTGAGCAGATGAAGTGTATCATGGCCAGCCCACACTCCTTTCCACTGCTCTTTCTACAAAGGGGCCATTTGTTTCAGGTTACAAGCCTAGGGGTTAGGGTAATGGTATAGCAAAATCTTTGCAAATCTGAATAACTGTAGGAGAGACAATAGTCCTAGGACTAACCTGGATTGTAGAGAGGTTTTTTTTTTTTCCTTGAGGGAAAGATAGAAGTGAAAATTTGCGGTGGTGGGTGGCTAGTATCATGGCATAAAAAGCGCATGAAGAGAAGATTTCCACTCGGTGTTTTTCCTTATGTCTTTGCTATTGCTAAGCAGAGAAATTCATTTCCTTATTTATTTATTATTTATCTGATTGGATTGGATTTGTCAAACCCAGAATAGCAGATGTAAGGAAGGGTTGTAACTGCTGGAAGTGAAGAGAGGAAATTGCTGCTCTTTTTTGCTTGAGTGTGTTTTCACGTATTTCCTCCACTCTCCCCAGTGGGCTTCTGCTGTCTGAGCAGAGCACAAAAAGGGCAGAAACTGGCTTTCCCGGAACCCTAGACTCCCCACAGAGCCAGGGGCATGGTGGAAATTTCAGGAGGTTCTGACTCCTCCTAACAAAGCGGCAGATCTGACATGTGCCACCCACACACCTGGTTGTCACTGAACTCATGTAGCCACAAAGCATCTGTAGAAGTATTTTATGGCAAGGGATAATGATCCCTTCTCCCCCAGGGCATGAATATGTTGTATCTCAAATGACCTTGAACGGAAGTATGCTTGAAAGGTACTTTAGATTATTTCTGTGGGTTTGTGTACCATAATGTCTTCATTCCATGGTTTCTCCAAGTACATTCTATCCTGGAGACTTTTAAGAATTTGTATCACAATCTTTGTATGCATATCATTTTGGTCTTTATTTAATTGGCGTAATTGTAGATTAATGTGATTTTCCATAACATCCACTTAAAAACCTATTGCCATATTTAAAAAAATACACAAAGCATAATGGTTGCAAGGCACAAACTGATTTAAAGAGGTTAGCATTAAAAAAAAATACATCCACTCTAAAAATGGAGCATTTACAATGCCTTACCAAAGCATGCTGTCTCAAGAAAATGCTCTCTACTTGTACTGTTTGTTTGTTTCTTTGTATTGGAGGACAGGACACAAGGCTAAAGCCATGGAATGACTGCTTAGAAAGTGCTGGATTATGAAAAGATATGTAACTCACTGGCAGTAAAGAAGAACTGGTATTCATTGGTCAAATACAGACAAAAATTTAAAATCACCTGCACTTTTATATTATTCTAATCCCAAAGGGGGAGTTTTTGATGTGTTCTTTTGCTTTGAATTTACCTTATTAATAAGTGTCAAAAACTTTTATTCCCAACTGTAATGTTTTTGTTTTTCACCATGGAGTGTGTAGATTTATAGGCACAAACTACTTACAACAAATGAGGGAAACCATAAAACCTTTGTTTTTTGGGGTTGGGCTTACTTTGCTTAATATAATTTTTTCCAAGTTTTCCCATTTCCTTACAAATGGTGCAATATCCTTTTTGATGAAAGCATAGAATTGCATTGTGTGGTATAGCACATTTTCTTGATCCATTCGCCTGCTGAGGGGACTCTGGGTTGATTTCATATCATGGCTATAGTAAACAATACTGCAATGAACATGATTGTGCTGGTAGTTTTAATATAACCTTGTTTATGGTCTATTGGATAAATGTCCAGGAATGGAATTGCTGAGTCATCGGGAAGCCTAAGGAAGCATAAAGGTAGCCTTTTGAGGAACCTCCACACTGCTTTCCAGAGTGGTTGAACAAGTTTACGTTCTCACCAACAGCATAGTAATGTTCCATTTTTACCACATCCCTTCCAGCATCTGTTATTGCTAGTTTTCTTGATAATGGCCATTCTAACTGGGGTGAGGTAGAGTCTCACTGTTGTTTCTACTTGCATTTCTTTTGTTGCCAGAGATGTTGAATATTTCTTCATGTGTCTATTGGTCATTCACAGTTCTTCTGAGAAGTATCTTTTAAGTCTTTATCCCACTTATTAATTGGGTTCTTGTTTCTTTGTGGATTTGTTTCTGGGGGGGTGTTAACTTTTTTGAACTATAAGTATATTTTCTATATGAGGCCCTGGTCTGATGCATATCTAGTAAAGACCTTGCCTTCTGTGGGCTTTTGATTTTTCTAGCTACCTATGTCCTTTATCATACAGCAACTCTTTAGTTTGATACAATCCCATTTTTGTAGTCATTCTTTGATTTGTTGTGATTCTGGATCTTTACTTATGAAGTTTTCACCCATGACTAGAAGCCCTAGTGTTTCCCCTTCCCTTTCCTGTAGCATTATACTGGACATGATAAGTTATACAGGACCCTAAACATTCACTCTGTGAGACCAAAAGAGAATATTCTTAGGAAAGGATCACAAAGGCTCAATAGTTATGTACATGTGGTCATATAAAATGATATTTATCAAAGTGAACCCCAAGAAATCGAAATAAGAGGTTTTTTGATATTTTACTCCCCCCTCCTCTGTTGCTGCTTTTGATTTCTGTACCTTTTGTCTTGTATGTAAGTTTATCTGCTTTGGGGAGCATAAGGGGAAGCACAGAAATGGTAGGGCAAAGGGTGAACAAATGCCACAGTGATACTCACCAGACACTATGTTGAAAATGAACTATGCAACTTGTAGGGGATGGGGTCAGGAGGGAAAAACTGGGAGAAAATGAGAGAAGAGGTGACACTGTTCAAAAAGAAATGTACTCATTACCTGACTTATGTAATGTAATCTCTCTTTAATATCACCTTCAAAATAAAAAAAAATTAAAAAACAAGAGCAATTTAAAAATACATTTATTTCCTTCTACTAAGTAGATTCCATTTCTTTTTTTTTTCTTTTTTTTTTTTTTTGGCCAGTCCTGGGTCTTGAACTCAGGGCCCGAGCACTGTCCCTGGCTTCCTTTTTGCTCAAGGCTAGCACTCTGCCACCTGAGCCACAGCGCCACTTCTGTCCATTTTCTGTATATGTGGTGCTGGGGAATCGAACCCAGGGCTTCATGTATACAAGGCGAGCTCTCTCGCCACTAGGCTACGTCCCCAGCCCCTAGATTCCATTTCTTAACTTCTAATAAAAAATCTAAACCCCACCTTGCTGATCTTGGTGGAGGAGAGGAAGGATAGAACTAAAAGTCAAGGTTTTGAACCTAAATGAAACCTAATAAACTAAGTTTCCTCCATGTGGTGTGATGACCAATACTGACTGAGGCGATGAGTATGACCACTGTGGTAGGGTTTGGATAAATCTTGGTTTATACTGAATTAGGAACAATAAATGAACATCTCCGTGTCAAGTACTTGTTTATTCAAATCTCATGTTTTGAAATTCAATTCTGAGTCATTAGCATCAGTTCCAGAGGGAAATTATAATATGGATATTACGTTTAAATATAGATTGTAGCCAAACTCTGTCCTAAGCTATATCCAAAGAGTCCGCAGAGCTTCAATGGAAAACCTTGCAGATATACATGTGGACATGATTTGGCTTGGGTGGCTGGATTTGGGTGGTTGTCAGGCACAGAACTGGAAATTGGGTATGAATTCTCAAATTATTTACAGCAGGCATCATTATTTTTCCTGGGGCTGCAAGTTGAGATTAAGAAAGCCTAAAGTGATTTTGAAATCTGAAATGGGATACCCAATACTTAAGCAGAATGAGAATCAAAATGCAAGAACTTTTTGTCTACTTGTACTTTTCACCAAGCTTAGTATTGGTCTGAAGGATCTAGTGCAAGAATTGCCTAGCTTGTCTATTAGGAAGAATTGGTCTTGAAATTATGACCTGTGGAGGCAAATGAACCTGGAGTATATTAGAAAGTTCTTGTAAATGAAGCCAATCCTACCCCTTCAGTTAGATCTCCTTACATAAATTGCTATTCATGAAATTGTTTCTTCTACTGGTTTATTTTTTATTGTCATAGATGAAGTACTTGTTTGAAAAGCTTATTAGCAAGAAGCTGCCAATAAGCCATTGAATGTTTAAATAACCCTGTAAAGGAGAATAAGTAACATATTTTCCTCACACATCACAATGTTCATGCTAGAGAACTTGGAATAGCATAGATTAATGAGAGAAAATCATGCATGTTTGTTTAATATAAGTTTATGTGACATGAGGACCTTTAGAGATGAAGACTCAAAGAAACAGACCCAAGAAAACCTGTTCCCTTTTTATGCTTAAGCTTGATGAAGAATGGTAGCTGTGGAGAGGAATGAAATAGACAAGTAGGGTCTGAACACATGGTAGTGAATGAACTGAGAGAAACTTAGCAAGACCTCCCTGCTCAGATTCTTTTATGTGTCTGTGTAGCTTTATAGATATGTACATTCTTTTCTTTTAGCTATGGAGTTTGCATAGGAATGTCTAGAAAAGCTTGTTTTAAACTGAGGTTAGAAAATGCTTCTGTAGATTGTTTTAGGGGCAAAGGCAAGAGAATGTTAGAGGAATGTTGCGGCTTCTGATGTTTTGTCAAATGCCAAAAGTGCTATATTTTGGGGTAGCATCATCTGAATCTCATTAAGTTTTTAATGAAATTTATTAATTGAACTAGTCTATATTAAAATTCCCTAGTCTCGAGAGGCTTCACTGACATATTGCGTTAGATTAGAATAATATATTAGGCTAAATGCAGTTGGATTGTTATGTTTGATAGCAAGTAACTTCAAAATTGAAAGTCATGTCCATTGCTTTTTTTTAAGTCTTTGTCCACTATGACTGCTGAGGTGAGGAAATTTTCTGTTGTCCTCCGTGTGGATCTAGTATGGGAGAAGCTACCTATCCACATTGACAGGATGTCAAGTGATACAAAATATGTGGCACTGGTGGCTCATACCTGTAATCCAAGTTACTCAGGAGGCAGATATCTAGAAGATTGTGGCTCAAATCTAGCCTGGGCTTTATTGTCATAGGCCCTGTGAGACTTCATTTCCAAAATAGCCAGCAAAAAGTCATACTGGAGATATGGCTTAAGTAGTAGACTGCTGGCTGAGTGAATGAAAGGCTCTGCCTTCAAATCCTGGTACCAGCAGGAGGTGACATGTACCACTTCAGTTATATTTCATTAAACAAAGAGATTTACACAGTTATCTTAATTGGTTCAGGGAATTAACCATATCAATTTTCCAGAAGAAAAAATGAAAAATACTTGATGAACAACATTAATGATCATCACACTAAACTTTAATCCATGTCAATCTATGCAAATCCCAAATACTGAATGATATTTTATTTAGGAGTTTATCCATCAAGTCTTAGTGTCTTCTAGCAACAATTTGGCTTAAATATATACTCCTGGAAAACTGGATCATTTATAATAATAAAATGAGCTTACATATGACAATGAAGTTTAAAGGAGCCAGGGAGTGGCCAGATATGCACAGTATCATGCTTGGAAGATTTAAGTGGGAGAACTAGGACAAAAAAAAGAAGGCATTTGTACAATAAACAATAAAGAAGTGAATATGAAGTTGCAATACCAATTTTAGTCTCTAGCTTGGCAATGTAATGGCGATTTGTATGTCCACTATTTATCTTCTAGGAGCCTTTTCTTCCCTTATTAAATGTTATAGAATTAAACAGACACATCATATAAACTACTTTGTCACTCATAACTGCCATGTAACCATCATAGAATGAAAGATTATGCTATGCTGAGCTCTGGACATGATTGAAGCCAGATTTTATTGGATCCCTTATCCTCACTCAGAAACACAGAACTGGCATTTGATATGGTACCAATCAATATCATGTTTATAAAAGTCAGCATCTCTAGTTTTAAAATGAAAAAATATGATAATAATATAAATGGCATTTTATTGTATTTTATAGTGCTATTTTGCACCACAACACCCAAACCTGTAGGGTTTGTCTTCACTGAACAGAGAAAAAGACACTATACAGCTAAGTGCCCAGTAAGTAAGATAACCAAACCAAAAGTGAATCCTGGACAGGAAATAAGTAGAAGAGAAAATGAAGTTTCATTGCAGAAAGGTAAAGGAAATATATTTTAAAAGTATGTTGTTATCACATAATGGAAAACTACTTTATTGAATTATTGCATTTTAATATTTAGAGTCTTTTATGGGTTTACTAATTTAAAATTAAGGTTCTGTTTCTTTGGGTCTGGCTCACTTCACTTAGTATAACTTTTTCCAAGTCCTTCCATTTCCTTACAAATGGAACAATGTCATTCTTTCTGATAGAGGCATAAAATTCCATTGTGTAAATGTACCACATTTTCCTGATCCATTCATCTATGGAGGGGCATCTGGGTTGGTTCCAGCTTCTCGCTATGACAAACTGTGCTGCGATGAACATTGTTGTGCTGGTGGCATTACTGTGATTTTGTTTGTGGTCTTTTGGATAGATACCCAACAGTGGGGCTGCTGGGTCATAGGGGAGTTCTATATTGAGCCTTCTGAGGAATCTCCATACTGCTTGCCAGAGTGGCTGAACCAGTTTACATTCCCACCAACAATGAAGTAGGGTTCCCTTTTGGCCACATCCCCTCCAACAATTGTTATTATTAGTTTTCTTGATATATGACATTCTTGCTGGGGTGAGATGGAATCTCAATGTTGTTTTGATTTGCATTTCCTTTATGGCCAGTGATGTAGAGCATTTTTTCATATGTCTATTGGCCATTCTCATTTCCTCATCAGAGAAGTTTCTTTGTAAGTCTTTAGCCCACTTGATGAGGGGGCTATTTGTTCTTTGCAGTTTTGTTTTGGAAGAAGGTAATTTTTTTAGTTCTGCATATATTTTAGAGATGAGGCCTTTGTCTGTTGAATGTCCGGTAAAGATTTTCTCCCAGTCTGTGGGCTTTCTGTTTATCTTGAGAGCTATGTCCTTTGCCGTGCAGAAGCTCTGAAGTTTGATGCAGTCCCATTTGTCCAACCTTTCTTTGATTTGTAGCATTTCAGGGTCTTTGTTAAGGAAGTTCTGTCCTGTGCCAAGGAGCCCAAGTGTTTCTCCTACTCCTTCCTTTAGTGTCTTCAGGGTGCCTGTTTTGATTTCAAGGTCTTTAATCCATTTGGAATTGATTTTGGTGCAGGGTGATATATAAGGATCTAGTTTTAGTTTGTTGCATGTGTTGAGCCAGTTTTGCCAGCACCACTTGTTAAAGAGGCTATCTTTCTTCCATACTATTGTTTTAGCTCCTTTATCCTCCCTTATTGGGAATAATTAGTACAGGTTTAGGCAAGCCATAGCAGAGCATCACAAGGCCCAATAGCTATACCCGTAGAAACACATAAGATGATGCTAAGTGAAATGAACTCCATGATATGGAAACAAGTGATATATCACAATTATAACTACTTTCAACGTCCTATGTGTATGTGTAGTTTCTATTATTGATGATGTTTTGTATCACCTTCCTATGTTTGTACCTACACTATCTCTGTAATCTTATCTGAGTATATTGGAAACCGTGTTTACTGGTATTGGAAGTAGGAAATTCAAAGGGAATACCAAATTCGAGAGACACAGGGTAAAAAAAGAGAAATAACTACAAAAGCAATACTTGTAAAACTGTTTGCTGTAAGTGAACTGAACAACTGGGGGGGGGGAGGGAAAGGGGGGAGGGAGGGGGGCGGGAGGGGGGCATGAGGGACAAGGCAACAAACAGTACAAGAAATGTATCCAATGCCCAACGTATGACACTGTAACCTCTCTGTACGTCAGTTTGATAATAAAAATTTGAGAAAAAAAAATAAAATTAAGGTTCTGGAATTTTTATCATACTGTTGCTTCAACCTTCCATACCTTTCTCCTTTCTCTCTCTCTCTCTCTCTCTTTTGTCATCCACATTTCTTAGCTACGGTTGGCATATGCCTAGAACATTTCCCTTATTCTATAAAGAAGCTAGTGACGGAAAGGATGTGGGAGCTATTAGATACTTTTTAGCAGAATTCCATAGGAAAGGGAAAAGCATGTGACTGTGTTTAGGAAAATCAGGGCAACATTCATACAGCAGGCGATAGTTCTTTTCTCATCATTCATGCACAGTGCCCTCCCATTGAGTTGGGCTCACTGTGCATGAAAGGTGGTAAAAGAAGTTGCAGGTAGAGAATCCAGCTGTACTAATATAGTTTTCATTTTTCTCCCAAGATTTGTGTGTTTGGAGCTTGCTATTCAGTGTGGTGAGTTAAGAGATGTGGTTGAAACTTTAGGAACTTGGGTCTAAGTGAGAAGTAAATGGGTAGCAGAGGACACTGTCCTTAGGAAGACCTCAGGTTGTTCTTTTGGAGCTTGGGTTCTTTCTCATAAGAACATTGTAAAAGAGTTAGCCCATTGTATTATGGGATCTCTCCTTCTCATATGCAATCCCACCAGGATTCATGCCATCTGCCATAAAGCCATCACCAAAAACTAGCAGAATTCTGCGTGAAGTAAACTTGTCGTCTTTATACATTATTGGCCCCAAGTATTTCACTATAAAAACAGAAAACAAAGTAATACAAATGATAAGTGATTTAAAGTGGCCAATATACAGGTATATTTATGGTAAGCTAAAATTACAAATATACACAGGTGCCTGATTATGGTAGCTGTTCTTGGCAAGAGCCAATGATTTGTGGTATATCTCAGACATACTTTGAATAGACTGATTAAGAAAGGACTAACATTGTTTTTTGATAAATACCCATATTATCTACAAATAGAAACAGTACTGTTTATTCTCTAAATGTGTTGTGAAAATTACTAATCTATGTACTCTTATCTAAAATAATCATTCCCATATATACCTTGGTCCAACCATATAATCAAAATCACCTTCATAAAGAATAAAATTTCCGGGCTGGGAATATGGCCTAGTGGTAAAGTGCTCCCCTTGTATGCATGAAGCCCTGGGTTAGATTCCTCAGCACCACATATATAGAAAATGGCCAGAAGTGGCACTGTGTGGCTCAAGTGGTAGAGTGGCTAGCCTTGAGGAAAAAAGAAGCCAGGGACAGTGCTCAGGCCCTGAGTTCAAGCCCCAGGAGTGGCAAAAAAAAAAAAAAGAATGAAATTTCTTTCCCTGATCTTTAAGTGAATTTATAACACTATTGGGTCCTATCTGAGAAGCAGCTCCATACACCCAGCATTTTAACTCCAAAGCCTTTGAGTGCAGTTCATTTGTTGGATCTGTCCTTGGCTTTCTTGTAATAATCACAAACATGCAGATATAGGAATGTCTTTGAGAGTTTTCCATCATGTATCCTAATGTTGAAAGGTTTCAAAAAATAAGTAGAGCTGTCATGCAATTTCTTTCTTTCCCAAGACATTGCAGTATTGCCAATTCTTAAGTGCTGAACAAAGTAATTTTTGATAGTCAAAGAGGTGAAAGTAATAATTCTTTAGAATGAAGTCAATTTCAAATTGTATGTTAAGATAATGGAGAATTTTAGAAAGCATAAAGTAAGGATCATATTTCAGAATACATTAGCAAGCTAGAAACATTTTCATCTTTGTAGCTAGGTGCTTTAAAAGAAAATTAAGGAATATATACTCCCTTTTTTGTAAATGTAGCATGTGTGCATTTATGTAGGCTTTATAGATTCAAATATGCTTATGATAAATTTACATTTTAAATAGGCTAGAGTTCTGGGCATTTTCTTTGAGTATGTAACCCATAATCTTTAATATGACTAAATATATGTCTTTATTAAACATATTAATATGTGACTAAAATTAGAACATATACTCTATTTTTTCACTAAAGTGCATACAATTAAAATGAGTAATTCCCTCTAGGTGAAGTATCTAATGATTATTCTTAGATTGTGACACTTCTGTGATATTATACTAGGATCTATTGGAGAGTAAAGAAAACACCAAGCCTGATTTAGTGAATAGAGAGGGAACTTGAAAGAGATATTTTAATTGAATATGGATGAGAAGCCGAGCATAATTCTATAGGAAGATGAGAAAAGGATTAACCTTATTTCTTCCTCTCTCTCTCTAAGCCTTTTGTTTACTTTACTCCTGCCATGTTTACTTTAAACTTTGGTTCCTACTGGTCACAGGTAAAATATAAAATGGTTAATTTTTAGAACTTGAATTTCTATGGGTTCAGTTGTCTGGCTTACATGATAGAATTGGGAAAATACTTGACAACTTACACAGTCCTGCATTAAGTTTGCTTCTCCATGGGGAAAACAAAATAAAACAGATAAAGACCCCAAAATGAAGGGAGAACACTTTTGAGGTGAGCTGATTGTTTTCTTCTGGGTATTTTAGCTGAGTTGTAGAAATGTTTCTCTCTGAGAAACCTAACTGACTGAGGGCAGGGCCAGCAGGTTGAGCCCCTGCCAAGAAGACAGAGAATTGAGCAAAGTTTTTGTTTGTTTGTTTGTTTTAGCTGTAGAGGAGTCTGGTGTGGCAAATTATAACCCTTTAGGGCTTCTTCACATACATAGACAATTTACCCAGTGTGACATTGGTTCAATTCTAAACATCTGCAGCAGCACTGGGGGTCTGGAAGGTAGTCTCAAAATTTAAAATCGAAGGCATACTGGGGAAATGGTCTCCCCTTAAGGACTCCATTAGTACTAAATTAAGATATTTGCTAGATGATGAAGAGGTCTGAGTGGCCGGCTAAAGTGCTGCACTGGAAACATGAATGACAGAGCTAGAAGTTCTGAAGTCTTTTTGAACTGAGGAAAAGGAGACCAATTAGGCTCACAACCAAAAAGAGCCATTTCCAAGAGAGAAGACTGCAACAGATGTACGGAGAGACTCACTTGATATAGATTTCATGCTACTTGGAAGGAATGCCCAGCTTATCTGAACTGCTTGAGAAAGAAAAAGGGAGGGGGGCATTCTCAAGAGGGAGGTCACATTGTTCAGATCATCTTCTTTTATACTTGATGCATGTTATACAGTATAGCAGGCAAGAGAAAATGAACTAGTGACCAATAAACTTAGGTTAATTCCCAATCTCTTTAATTTCTTTAATTACAAAAAAAAGTGCAAGCAAAAATCTACCATGTTTCACCACTTCCCATTCATCAGAAGGCTGACACAGGGGGCTCAGAGAATATAGTGCTAGGAAAGAAATGGAGCAAAAGCAATTGGACCACATGATCTGACTAGCACTATGCACCATGGTAAAAAACCTGAGAACCACAATGCCAGTTAGGATTAGAATGGGTTAGGAAACTCTCACAGAATGGAATATTATAAATATTTGGAATATGGAATATGGAAATGGAATATTATAATTATTTCCTAAGAAGTCATCATTTGGAAATTGTAGCTGCTTTCAGAAGCACTAGTGAGAGATGGAAGAACAAATACATGGGCTCTCTAGAGATATCGCCACAGAGGGCAGAGTCTACTTCTGGAAAGGGGTTTAGGCTGTGAGAGGCAATATTCCTATCATTTGCCAATTCAATCATTATCATTCCCATGTGGATCACCAGAATCTGAGCAGTTTGACCTCATGTTGTGAAGAGTATTGGTTAATGCATCCTGAAGGGATGCAGAGTGACTCAAAGTAACTGTTCGTTCGAACACTTTAATGGTATTTATTCTAATGAAATTGAATTAAAGTATGTTTAGGTTCTAAAAGATTTTTGGAGGAGGAGAGTGTAGAGAAGGCTGAAAAAAAATGTTCCCCCAGATGTTTGAAGAAAGCAATCTTGTGCAAGGAGTCTTGCATGTAAAATCTGTCCCTGAGGCTGAACTTGCTATTCTGACATGCTTGAATGGCACATCTGAGTTTCAACAAAGAAGAAAACAAAAAAGTGAAGGGGGGTTGACTTTCCTTCATGACAATGGATTCAATACAAAACCTTGAGAGTTCACATTATCTGAAGTCAAACAAAATTTTGTAGTGTCTTTTTAAGAGTCAGGCAGTTCTATCACCAAATAAAATATTTTTCTTTTATCCACATTACCATACTACTGACAAGTCTTCACCTCAGAACTCATCATTCAGAAATGTGTAGCTGCTTCCAGAGTGTGTCTAATACTCTTGGAACACACATTTCAGAAAGCAACGGGAGGCCCCGTCTGGGCAACACCACCAAGGGCTCCAATGCAGTTTTGCTGAGGGGTTTGGCCCTCGAGCGGCGATGTTCCTGTCATTTGCCAATTTGATTTTCCTCATTCTCATTGAGCTTATCAGTATCCACATACAGTTTGACATTCTATCATCTTGGGAGTCTTGGATATGTGTCCCATTAGCCACACAGCCACCAACCATATATCTGTCTCTCCGGGATGCTTTAATGGTGTTTGATGCTTTAAAACAAAATTCCCTTTTAAAGAACATTCATCATAGTGACTTTTATATGTACAAACCATATTTTTCACAGTTGCTGGCCTGGAAAGGGAATGTCACCACTGGGCATCAGCAATCACAGACTTGGCAACTTTGAACCAAGTTGGGGAGAAAACAGTGCTGGTGGCCAAGTGAATTGCCCCAGCCATTAAGAGCTGGAGTCAGGCCTGATCCAGTCAGGTTTCTGCTCCTGTTACTTACCACTGTTCCTGGCACTGCTGATCTCTGTGGCTGAACACGGCCCTCTGGGACGCCGGTATCTCGGCCTGTGATGGAAGAGGCGAAGCCCAAGCCCTCACCAAACAGAGGTGCCTCAGAGTAACCTCATGTGGCCACATGTTCCTGGTTCCGACTCCAGTGTGCACTGGGTCTACTTGCCACTTAATTCTCCCCACGTCTGTGTGGCTTTCTTTGGCCTCCACTGGGGAGACGCTCACAGGACACTAAGGGTGATTTATCATATTTTCAGAGTAGCTTTCTTCACTTTTTCTTCTTATGTAACTCCCACAGAGGCAGTCAGATTTTCCAAATAAAGGAATGGGGAAGTAGAGAGACAATAAAGGAGAAATGGTCCAACCCCCAGGTAGAACATTCTTAGAGAAGAGAATCACAGGAGAAAGAATTTTGTATTTGAAAGACTTTATAAAATGTAAGTCTTTCAGTTTACCTATGAAGAAACAGCCTCAAACTAGTTAAGTGACTTACCCAAGGTCACAGAGGTGGTTAGTAATGCCAAAATTAAGGTGTTTTTTTTTCCACCAAAAGATTTACATTGGCATTAATCTCTTCCTACCAATTTGTATCTCTCTGTCTTACACATATGCACATACATACTCACACTCCATACAAATATGCACTCCTTCAAGTTTCACTTGTAGAAGATATTAGACTATTCTTGTAGAAGATATTATAGTAGTCTCAAAATCTCTACTATGTATTCATACTACTGAAGTTATATAATATTGGGGGACCTTTTATTCCACACTTACTTGTTAGGTCCAAGGGATGTTTCCTATTGGCAGCAGTAAATTTATCATTCTCTAGTTTTCCCACCTTAAAAATTAAGGAATTTTCTTTTCTTTCCCTTTATTTGCCTGGAAACCTTCTCAATCAAAAATAAGCTTGTTAATCAGTCAAAAAAAAAAGAGGAAAAAAAATCCTCAGAAATTGTTTAGCCCCATCTGGCCTTAGAAAAACATGGGAATTGGTGATCAAGTGCATTCAGCAGGATGGCTGCCTTTCAAGGGAAACAATATCTGGATATTTCTATGTCTAGACCACAGAGGGAAAAATGCTTCCTTGATAATTAACCCACTGAATGCAGAAGAGGCTTACATTGCTCTCAGAAATAGAGATAGAAAAGATTTATATAGAAGTAGCTGCTGAGTATTCAGATTTACAGGTGGCATGGTTGGTGTTGTTGGTACTTTATAAAGCTGATCTATTTGTTTGTATTTCAGCATGTTAGGTCCGAAGTCTTTGTAGAGTAGACTGAACTGAGAGTGGTAACAAAGCAATTATATATTTCATTTTCCTGTCCACTTTCTCTTCCCCCATTTGCATGTTAAGCATCTTGTGAAAAATAAAACAAAACCTCATTCTCCCTAGTGAGTTATGTTCATCTTCACCAACCATCCATATAAGGCCCTCAAAATGATTTGGTCTGGCCATATCAAGGCAACTGCAGGTGAGATTAAGAGGTTTTTCAAAGCAACAGAAGTTTCAACACTAGCTAACCTGGCCAAAGGCCTTTGGAAGAATGAAGGTTTGCTATTCCTAATAGAAAGAGAAGTCTGGACCCTACAGTCAAGAACTTAAAGAGATTTCATTGTGAATTAAGACATGCACTGATACTTAAACATAGTTTGAGTTCTGGTGAGCACGTTTACCTGAATCCTGGTAGGAACATGATTAATGACTTGATTTATTTGTCTCAGCTTCTGAACCCTGCTTCATTGTTCAGAAAAGCATAAGTTGATGGGTATAATCACCTAAATAGACTATTTGACTTAAACTTCCTCATAGACATAGATAAGAGAGTAGGAAAGATTGGAATGAGCTATTTGGAACCTCTTAGAAGGATGTTACACACTAACAATCATAGGAAGGGACAAGGTCCCTTTTAAGTTCAGATTTCCTAAGATCTTGTATATTCCTTCTACAAGCATGCAAGGAATGAAGGAATGCCATTGAGTATTTATTGAGCTTTTTAAACTATGGGAATCTGGCAATTCTAGTAGAAAAAGAGAAATAAAATAAGTGTGAAATAGGTATGTAGGTATAATAGTCTCTTTTCTGTCATGTTAATAAAATATCTAAGACTGGGTAACTTGTAAAGGAAAGAGGTTTTGCCTCACAGTTCTATCCCAAGGTACAGGGTCTGTATCTGCCTTCCTGTTGGTTCAGTCCCAAGAGGGTGAGAATTGTCATAGGGTTAGAGGGAACACTTGTGCATGTTTTCTGGCCTCTCCCTATCCTTCGTCCCTTCGTCCCTTCATCCCTCCCTCCCTCTGTGTGTGTGTGTGTGTGTGTGTGTGTGTGTTTAACTGGAGATAAGAATCTCACCAATTTTCCTGCCCAGGCTAGCTTCAAAACCACAATCCTCAGATCTCAGCCTCCAGAGTAGTTAGGATTATAGGTGTGAGCCCTACTTCCTCCCTATTTTTATAAAGCAAGTATTCAATCTTTTCAAATCCTAAAGACCTTGTCTACAATACTATTGTTTATGTTTCCTCTTTATAATGCCCCATGATAGGGAGGACGTTACAAACCAGGAACCCTTGGGGAACATGGAACACACTTAAACCATATCCAAACCATAGCAACACAATATAACTAATATCACATTAGTGATACAGCAGTACTGACACAAGGATGGTGTGTGTTGAGATGGTAGGAAAAAAAAGATATTTTTTGCAGCTTTCAATTATATACTAAAATAATAGTACAAAGAATGGTTGAAGAGCCATGAAAGAGATAAAAATAAAACAATCACTCAAAGCAATCTCTTCATGTGATTTTATTTCCACATTCCCTTCCAATTCTTTTTTATATAGAGACATCATTTTTGGACCCTCCAATGGATCAGGAGGTTCAGGAGGTCTCCATACTGTGATTTCACAATGTTGATCTGGCCTTCATCTTCTTCATTCTCAACATGCACTCATTCTGTGTCTCTCTCCTGTGAGACACACACCATGTTGCTCATCACTGTGGGATCATTTACTTTGGTTCATAATTCTCTTTTCTAGCATCACTGCCTTTCTTTCTGCCCTCCTTGCACCTACCACACTTTTTCTTGCCATGTTTTAAGCTTGGCATTGCACTTTCTCAGAATTTTTCCTAGAAATTTTTTCTATTCCTCTCCTTTTCTGCTTTTCTGCCTCTTCTTAGCATCATTTCTTTCTTCTCCTCACTTACATTAGATGCCCCTCCTCAGAGAGTGTCTAAAAAGCTTTGTCAATTTTCATCAGTTTACGGGTCATATTGACTGTTAATGATCTATTTTTGTCTGTATCTCCATCTAAGGCATTGACACTCTGACAGCAAGAATTATCTGTCACCGGTGCTGTGTTTTTAGTGCGTGAGTATGCAAAGTCTGTATTGTTTAGTTCCAAATGAAACATACATATAGAGACCCTGTTCTCAAGAAACATATGATCTAATAGAGAAGGAAAACCCTAAACACACACCCACACCTCCCCCACGCATATCTAACAGGCTAAACTAATGAAGAAAGGAAATAAGAGTTTTCATGAGAGAGTCAGAAAATTAATGTGCCTTAGATGGGAGAGTAAAAATGTTAGGATTTCATTACAAACAACCCTGGTGATTCATTTTAATAGAAAGTAAGTTTGTTAATATACAAAATGGTGGGCCAAAGCATTGGAGGCATGGCCCAAGTAGTATAGATTATTCTCTAGCATGTACAAGGCTCTGGTTTCAAACCTCTGAATTGCCAACAACCAATTAAAGAAACAACCCACAGTCTGAGAAAACTGAGGAGCCTGGAATAAAGTTAATCACACTATGGAGAGTTCCTCCGGCAAAAAGAGGTATATCTACAACCTCTCCAAAACTACAGCTTTCACAAACTTGACCCTGGCAAGGAAGCTCAGGCTGTCCTTGGGGATTTTCATGACTTCCCAAGACAACTTGCCGGGTCTGTCATCTGCTTTCTGAAAGGTGTGTACTAATGAGGCTGCTTCTTCATGTTGACTCCTCCAAGTAGAAGGTCAACTGTGCAGCAACTGACTGGAAGATTTTGGATTTCAGGAGTGCACTCCAGCTGTAAGAGAGTTATGAAGTTGAGTTCTAATATCTTAGGAGGGCAGGATCTATCCTGTGGGCATTACCGACATTGTGAGAATTTCTGTGGCTATAGAAATATTAAAGAGATGCTTAGCCAATCACAAAGAAAAAAAAAGGCACTGTAGGTCAAGGAAAAGCTATGTGAGAAGGTAATTTTAGGTTGCTACCTATGGGATGAGAAAGAAATCACTACACAAACCACCAGTGGTTAGAAGAAAATGGAGAACATTTTACCCATGGCAGGAAAGTGCTTAGCAGCTTCCAGTAACTGAAAGAATTTCATTACAGTATAAGAGTGCTGAGTGAGAGAGAGAAGGGCTTGTGATGAGATTGGGAAGGGCACAGACTCTTCAAAGCTAGTGGGAGACGTGAAGGAATTTATATTTAATTTAAATATAAATTTAATGGGAAGTCAGGGGTAGAAAGGATCCAATTCATATTGTACCAAGTTTATACTGGCTTATATGTGAAGACTGGATTAAAAAAAGAGAAAAGAAACAGGAGGTCTTAGCATTTATATAGATGATAGAATGGTAATATTTTACAAACATGGGTCGTGGCTATATAAGTAGGTAGAATATAAGCAATAATTTGGGGATAAAAATGACTAATCTACATTGTGAATGGCAAAGAAAAGATATAAGGAGAAAAAGTGAGGAGATACAGGACATAGTTTTAGGTTCCTAATTTGAAAGTGAATGGTATTCCTGAAGTGGGATAGGTTCATAGTTGAGGGTGGAGAGTGTTGCTTAATTTGAAGACTTTGGTTAGGACACTGTAGTGGAAAGAGATTCTATAGGTATTACTCACACAGCTGAAATACAGGTAAGACTTGCATTCTGAGTTATTCTCAGTTATTCAGGGTCTGAGGGTTCTATACAGTAGACAGGTTGTAGCTGTTAGAGGAAGCCCTCAGAAAGCCACTTCACATGTCACACTGCCTCCAGGGTAGGAGGTGAGCAAATCCAATGAATGGTAATGGCCTGACCAACTTGTTTTAGTAGGGAGCATCTTATTGTGATAGCAAATGTTTTGGGCTGGTCACATTGCCATTACAGACATGAGAAATTAAAAAGTTAAAAAGAAATGGGCAATGAAAACTGCTCACTTTGTGCAGTATATGCTAATAATAATAGTAATAATGAAAGGTAGTGTGCTACTAAAAGATAGCAAATACCAAATACACTTAACTAAGTGAAAGAGACCTTGCTCAAAAGGCGATATACTGTTTGGTTCAATATAAATGACATTTATGCCAGGAGAAAACTATAAGGATACAAAACAGATTTGTGGTTGTCAAGGGCTGACCATGAGGATGTGTTTAGTATACATTGGTACAAGGTGTTTTGGAATGGTGATAATGTAATTATTCTATATCTTCCTAGTTTTTGTATAATAATTTCTCAAAACTTGTTGAGCCCTGTGATAAAGTGTTGTACTGAGTACTATGTAGGTTGTATTCTTAAGAGTATTCTTAATCTAGGTAGCATTCCATTGGGTTCCTATGTCATAATTAGTTTAATCCATTCCTCAGTTGATGGACATTTGGGTTGTTTCAAGTTGTTGATCACTCACAAAGTTATGACATTAATACAAGATAGCTATGTTATAGGCTAATTGTACATTTAAAGTTTAAAAACTTTTCCATATTTTCAAAGGAACTGTGTTGCAAACTGACCACACTTAATTTGTATCTCACTAACAGAATCTTCATCAGCATTTGGTATTGCTAAATTAATTTTTAAAAGTTATTCTAATAGATGCAGTGCTATACTTTATGGTTTTCAAAATGACTGAGGGTATCATTTGCCAAGATGTGTCTTCCTTGAGTGTATCAGTTTTGCGACAGTCTTTGGTTGTTTCTTTTCTTTTCCTTTTTTGTATGTTAACTATGTCATTATTATTTTCTTACCAGGAACAGTGCTCAGGCCCTGAGTTCAAGCCCCAACATAGGCAAAAAAATAATAATTTTTATAATACAGAAAAGTCTTTTATCACTTGTAATATTTTCTACCAAGCTATTTCCTACTCTGAGCTCTGTATAGTGAGGATTAAAAGTTTACAGTTGTAATTTGTTGCTGCTTTCTCCAGGTATAGAATTAATTGTTTTTCTTTTGCGTATTTTAAGGATTAAGATCCTCCATTGTTTTCAGATTGCATAAGTTTTTGTAAGAAGTATTTTCTCATCCTGAGTTAGTAGGGGGTTTTTTTTGTATGTAACATGTGCTCCTCTGGCCACTTATTATTTTTCCTGACATAATTTTGTTGTGCAATTTCATTTAAAAAACTCTTTGGTGTTCTTTAATTATTTTAATATAGTTTTGGTGGCTATAAATACTTTTGAAAAATTTCCAACATATTTTTAAATATTTCTTTTTTGTTCTCTCATCTCTTGGCATTCCAAATAACACATAAAAATTTGTAGATATTTTCAAATGTGACACAGTTTCTAAGATGTTCTACTGCAATATCCCACTCAGTTTAAAATTTCTCTTTTTACTTTATGATTTCATTTGGGTAATTTTTATTCTCTGTCTTCAAGGTCATCAAATTCTTTCCTGACTGTCCAATTGATTGATGAACCTTTTGAAGATATTCTTATAGTCATGATGGAAGTTTCTAATAAAGCTGCTAAGTTGAATGCAGTTATCTTTCTTCTATTAACATATTAAAGATAAAATTAGACTATAATATTCTTTTATGGTACTGGGCTACTTGGGATATATTATTTAGGTTTTCCCAGCTTCATAAAACTAGTTGGAAGCCTTTCTTTCTTGATTTATTTTATTTTTGGTGCCTGTTCTGAAGCTTGAACTCAACCCCTTGTGCTGTTTCTGACCTTTTTTGCTCAAGGCTAGTACTCTACCGCTTATGCCAGAGCTCTACTTGCTTTTTTGTGGCTAATTGGAGATAAGAGACTCATGGACTTTTCTGCCCCTGCTGAGCTTGAACTGCAGTTCTCAGGTTTCACCCTCCTGATTAGCTAGGATTACAGACATGAGCTACCTGTGCTCAACTCTTTTACTTCTTATTCAGTGAAGTTGCTTATTATATAGTGATTACCTCCTCTGTGAACTTTTTTTTCTAAGTATTTCTAGCAAAATTATCATGTCTGGTGTTCCTGTGAAGAGATTGTTTTGTTTTTTCCCTTTGAAGATTACAAAAACACTTAACATGCAATTATGCACTCTAAAATGTATAATTCAGTGATGTTTACAGTGCAATTCAGTGGTCTTTTCTAAGTCCACAAAGTTATGCAACTACTGACTCTCTTTATTTTCAAAACGTTTTTCATGGTCCCACAAAACCATCTAATATCTATTAAGTAATCACTTTTTGTCTCTCCCTACATTGTTTGGTGTCTTCAAATCTGTTTCTTTTCCTAATAGATCCATATTCTGAACATATCCTAAAGAAAGAATTATATAATATGCGACCTTTTGCTTCTGGCTTTTCTCACAACATAATGATTTAGACGTTTATTACAATTGAGACATGTATCTGTTCTTTATTTTTTTTCAAATTTTTATTATCAAACTGATGTACAGAGAGGTTACACTTTCATACGTTAGGCATTGGATACATTTCTTGTACTGTTTGTTACCTCTTCCCTCATTCCCTTCTCCCTCCTCCCCCTTTCCCTTTCCCACCATGAGGTGTTCAGTTCACTTACACCAAAGTTTTGCAAGTATTGCTTTTGTAGTTGTTTGTCTTTTTTTACCCTGTGTCTCTCGCTTTTGGTATTCCCTTTCAATTTCCTAGTTCTTATACCAGTATAGACAGTTTCCAATATACTCAGATAAGATTACAGAGATAGTGTAGATACAACCACAGGAAGGTGATACAAGAACATCATCAATAGTAGAAGCTACAGATACACATGGGACGTTGAAAGTAGTTACAACTGTGATAAAACAATCGTTTCCATAACATGGAGTTCATTTCACTTAGCATCATCTTATGTGATCATAAGGGTATAGCTATTGGGCTCTTGTGATCCTCTGCTGTGACTTACCTAAACCTGTGCTAATTATTCCCAATAAGGGAGACCATAGAGTCCATGTTTCTTTGGGTCTGGCTCACTTCACTTAGCATAATTTTTTTCAAGTCCTTCCATTTCCTTACAAATGGGGCAATGCCATTCTTTCTGATAGAGGGATAAAATTCCATTGTGTATATGTACCACACTTTCCTGATCCATTCGTCTACTGAGGGGCATGAGTATTGTTCCATTGTATGTATCACAATTTGTTTAATCATTTATCCATGATGGAAATCCAAGTTATTTTTTTCTTTAAGCTGTTATGAATAATGGTGTTTGGAAGAAAAGTTCTAAGTAGATATATATTTTCATTTTTGTTGACTGTATATCTAGGAATGTATTGCTGGATCCTGTGGTAGTTCCCGTGACATTTTGTGCAATAGCCACACTATTTGTCACCTCAGCAACAGCAGTTTTCTAATTCTGGCCAATATTTCATTTCATTGGAGAAAGGTTGTTTTTTTTAATAATTAGTATCTTTTGGAAGTTTACACAGGAATTTACCAAAGCACTTTATGAATACAATTTGTCTTAATCATTTTCGCTTAGGAAATATATTTTTCACTATATAGAAACTTTAAGTGTGTTGCAATGCCATTCGATTCACTGTCCTATTTGCTGAGCCCCTGGAATTTTACTTATGGAGTTCCTGTCTACACCAGAAGTATAAACTTGAAGGTTTTCCTTAGACACTAACAGATCATTTTTTTTAGAGGAGGAAATGACATTATTCTTTTTAAATTTATTGTTAATATTTTGGAGTAATCTTCCATCGTGTTTACAATTTTGATCTTTATATCTCTCTCATATTTGTTTTTCTGATGCATTATTAAGCATTTATTTTATATTTTGTGATAGTTTTCTAATATTAAAAAAAACGTTTTTTCTTTCTCCTCTCTTTTATTTCAAGTAATGTTTCTGTGCTTTAAAGGCCAGCCTTACTTTTAAATATCTATACTTAGTATTTTTAAAAATTTTATGCATTCTAGGTAAATGCTTTGAGACACACCCCAGTCCAGGAGATTTTTAAAAATTGAATCTATAGTTATTTATCACTTATATTCTCTTTTTGACTCTGTCAGGCTTTGTATTTTAATTACCCATTGTCTTACTGTCCTTTCAGATCATGTCATTTTTCTTTAGGCTGTAAATTTTAATTTATTTTTATATCAAAATAACTACTAGCTATAAGATAACTTCAACTTACCAGTATATTCCCTTATTGTCTATCATCTCCAATAATAATTCTTTTTTTTTTTTTTTTGCACCAGTCCTGGGCCTTGGACTCAGGGCCTGAGCACTGTCCCTGGTTTGCTTTTTGCTCAAGGCTAGTACTCTGCCACTTGAGCCACAGCGCCACTTCTTTTTTTTTTTTTTAATTTATATTATCAAACTGATGTACAGAGAGGTTACAGTTTCATATGTTAGGCATTGGATACATTTCTTGTACTGTTTGTTACCTTGTCCCTCATACCCCCCTCCCTCCTCCCCCTTTCCCTCCCCCCCCAGGTGTTCAGTTCACTTACACCAAACAGTTTTGCAAGTATTGCTTTTGTAGTTGTTTGTCTTTTTTTACCCCCACAGCGCCACTTCTGGCCATTTTCTATATATGTGGTGCTGGGGAATCGAACCCAGGGCTTCATGTGTATAAGGCAGGTGCTCTAGCCACTAGGCCATATTCCCAGCCCCTCCAATAATAATTCTAATCTTTGCTTTTTCCCATAGATTTATTTTGCTAATTGCTTAAGTTTTTCTCACTGATTAATTATTTCTAATAGAATACTTTATGTCATTGATGATTAGGAGGGATGTGGCAATAACTTTCTATAATTAAAAAAACTCTGATATTGTCTTTATTTTGCTTTTTAAGTGAAGGCATAGATGAAGTCTATTTTCAATCTAAGGACTGTTTTACTGAAAGTCCACATACAAATGTGTTCTAGACTCTCATTTTCTCCTTTATGTAATTGAACATTATTTTTTAAATGTCCTTATCTTTCTATGGAGCATTCTGGACTAATTTCTCAGTAAAATATACCATTTTACTAATTCTCTCTTTGACTGTGTTTAGTAAATGAACAACCTCACTGAGATTTTTAAAAAGTAAATATTGTTTTTCACTTTAAAGTTTTCTAAGTGCATTCATTTCAAACTGATTTATTTTAGTCAGATTGTTATAATAATTTGAAGTACATCCAAACTGCTTTTTTTGCCTGTCTTTTTTTTATATAATAAAATCTTCAAGTGTTTTACAAGTTTGTTTTTAAAGCCCTTTTTGAATGTGACTCTTTCCTTTCACCTATTCCCAATAAGTTTCGCCTTTCTCCATCTGGCTTTCTGGGCCTTTTATTGAGAACTAGGCCTTATAACTCTGTTTTGGCATTGATTTTCTGTAGTTAGGATTGAAATACAATTTGCAATTTTCGTGTTGTGTCTAGAGCTAGAAATCCATAGTCCAGCAACTCCATTTAAGCTGTAGCCCTAGGCTGCCTTTGAACAATGTTATTTTCAGCCTCCTTTTACAAATAGAGAAGCCCCTCCCTAGTTCTTGGCTTCAAATAGTAAACCTGGCTCAGATCTTCTATAACTTTCTGTGGAACACATTTTGTTCCTGTACCTTGCAAGGCCAAATGTCTCATTCCGGGTGCCTGCTTCCAATCATAGTTTCAGGCCATTGGCCTGAACCCCTCCCAAGCTTCACAGGTAGCTTCTGTTTCTGATCAGCATATGTTTATTTTGTATTTTCTCATTTATTGTGTATACACATATACACACAATTATAGAATTAACATAATATATTATGTATAGTATATGCATATGTGTAAATGCTTGTATGTGCACATCAATTTTAAATAAGTAAATATATGTTTTAAATGTCACTTAATGTAGTTGGAGTATTAGAATTTTGTGAAGCATTTAGCTTACATTGTAAATGTCTCATCTGTTATCAAATATTTGTCTAAAGTTTAAGCATATAAAAGCAAAAATTAACTTATGTTTATGACAACCCCATATGTTTTACTCATGGTCTAGTTTTCTTTTTTAATTTAAATTTTATTGTAAACGTGCTGTACCTGAGGGTTACAGTTATGTATGTCAGGTAATGAGTACATTTCTTTTTGAACAGTGTCATCTTCTCCCCCTCTCATTCTCCCTCTTTCCTACAACATTTCCAGTGTAGTATCTAGTGAGTATCATTGTTGAATTGGTTCACCCTTTGTCCACTATTTCTGTGGTTTCTCTTTTTCCCAAATCAGATAAACTTACATACATGACAAAGGGTACAGAAATAAAAAACAATGACAACAGGGAATAAAACAAGGGGAAAAAAAGAAAGAAAAGGAAAAAACTGCAAACAAAGAGTATAGAAAAAACAACTCTTGCTTCAATTTCTTGGAGTTCATTTCCATAGCATCATTTTATATGGTCATATGGACATTGCTAATGAGACATTGTAATCCTCCCCATCTACATGTTAATGCAATGGATAGGAAAAGGCACATAACTATACTTGGACATGATTAATTAAGTAGCACTTGAAGCATTTCTCAGTGAGAACAAAAGAGGATCTTCTTAGGAGAAGATAATAGTGGCTTTGGTCTAGTTTTTTTATTATTTAATTTTATTGTCAAGGTGATGTACAGAGGCGTTACAGTTACATATGTAAGGTAGTGAGTATATTTCTTGTCAAACTTGTTGCCTCCTCCCTTATTTTTCTCCCACCCTCCCTCCTTCCCACCTCTTCCCTTCCCGAGTTGTACAGTTAGTTTACAGCATATTGTCTTGTGAGTATCGCTGTTGCATTCGTTTGTCCTTTTTCTTTTGTCTCACCATTGATGTGTTACAGATAAAATTTCCTTAATCAATAAATGATTCCAGCTTGATTCATTTCCTCTGTTTCTAAAGACATTTCTAACATAATTTAGTCCAGTCCACTTACAATTTTATGATAAAATGCCTTCTCTAAAATGATAACAAAAATTATTGCTTTGTCAGTGTATATGAGTGCATCTTCTTCACATATAATTTTCTCATACTTTAAGTGATCATGTCACTTCAGACTTCTTTTGTAAATTGCCTATGAATATCTTTACCAAAAAGACTTTTTTTCATATGTGTACCTTTTTTCCCTCTATCTTTTGCTCTCACTGTATTTATGAACTTATATAGATAAATACACCATGGTACAAAGCTGGTACAAATTGTATCACTTTTTAAATTAATGTAATACAGGTGGATGTTTAGTGACATATGAGCCCAGGAAAGGGATTTCAAAAACCACATAGACAGGGCTGGGGATATAGCCTAGTGGCAAGAGTGCCTGCCTCGGATACACGAGGCCCTAGGTTCGATTCCCCAGCACCACATATACAGAAAACGGCCAGAAGCGGCGCTGTGGCTCAAGAAGTGGCAGAGTGCTAGCCTTGAGCGGGAAGAAGCCAGGGACAGTGCTCAGGCCCTGAGTCCAAGGCCCACGACTGGCCAAAAAAAAAAAAAAAAAAAAAAAAAAACACATAGACAAAGATATCGCTAGCCAAACCAGGCATGCATCAAGAAATCTATAGACATTATGGTATAATGAGTGAGTCAAATTCCAAACCATTAAAGAGAAAAAAAATCCACTATGGAAAATACATATACTAAACTATTACAAAAATTTATGTTTTAGGAATCTTATGCAAATGTTTCATAATACCAGAATATGATTACTGACATTTTGTATTTCTTGTGTTCTGGAAGAATATTTGAATGAAAATACCCTATGTAAAACCATAAATCAATGATTAAAGAAAGTCATCCTTGAAAATTAAGATTAGAAAGCCAGTTGCTGGTGACTCACTCCTGCAATCCTAGCTATTCAGGAGGCTAAGATCTGAAAATCGTAGTTCAAAGCCAGCCAGAGCAAGAACGTTCATGACACCCTTATTTCCAACAAACTGCTAAAATGTTGGAAATGGAGCTGTTGCTCAAGTGGTAGAGTGGTAGTCTTGAGCAAAAGCAGCTCAGGGAGAGTGCTCAGGTCTGGTTCAAGACTCAAGACTGGCACACACACACAAATTTAAGAATGGAATAAGTCCCCACAGGCTTGTTAGATAATGTTGAAGAGGATATTATAGTAATAGGAAAGAAAGAAAAGGAAGACTTTGTAGTTTCAGAGAAAGAAATAAAACATCTAAGTCGTCAATGTAAGAGAGTAACTTAAAAAATATAGATGGATGTACCTAAGCACAGTAGCATCCTCTGCCCTTTGCTCATCTCTACTGTGTCTAGGTCTCCTCTTCTTCCCGCTCCTCCCCTGGTTTCCCTCCTTCCCTTCCTGAAAGGCATTGCTGGGTACATTTCTCTCCTTTTTATCAATCAATAAATAAACTACAATAAAATCTTTTGTGTTTATTGTGGAGTACAGAGCCTTGCCAGGAACTTATTGTTCATTTGTCAAGTGGTCGAGTGGAATGCAACTTAATTATAAGAGAGGAAGAATGGGAAGGGGACGTTAATACTGCCAGCTATCCTTATTCAAACTTTGTGTTTGTTATTCCAAAAATAATTTGGAGTAGCACAGGGCCAAATACTAGAATGGCAAAGAAGATGGAGAAGAAGGGTTCAATAAACTGAGAGAAAAAAAGTCCTTTACAGCTCATGTACCAGATACAATTTCTGCTTTAAAGGATATGACTCATCAAATATATATATATATTATAAAACCCTCAGAAAGAATGCATTAGTAAAACCACTTGCATTTTTATTTAAATAAAGTACCACCACCATGAACAAGAAATATTACATGAATATGTATTTTGTAGTTTCAGTAGATTTGTTTACACAAACCAGAAAAATAATTTATTTTAAGGACCATTAACAGGTAATTTTACTACACCAAATAGTAAAATTAAAATAAGTTATTAAATAACTTAAAAATCAGTTTTTATATGTTTTGCAAGCTGATTTCTAATGATTTCTCACATCAATCTATCATACACATAGTTTCACAACTGGACAGTTCTAAATATTTTTTCTACATCCGACCCTTGAAATATTAAATGTGGATGATTACAAAACTACATACTCCTTCAATCATTCTTTATTTTACCTAGTCATATATGAAATTCTTAATATTTTATTTTATTTTTTTAAGTTTTTATTAAAAAACTGATGTATAGAGAGGTTAGAGTTTCATACGTTAGGCATTGGATACATTTCTTGTACTGAATTCTTAATATTTTAATTGATAAGTGCAATTTACTTTCTCCTTTATGTTATACAATCTACTTTGACTTGTAATGTCCTGGTAATTTTCTGGCTAATTGATTCATTTTTTCCTTTCATTCAGAAAATATTTGTTGTATGCATAGTATGCAAAATGAATATGTTGTATTTTTTTTAAGAAATAGGTAATTTTTAGGTATTTTCTCTGGGAGAGTTGCAAGTAAGTTAATGGTTTTCCAAAGAGATACCGAAAATATCAAAGAAAAGATTATTGTATAAACTTCCTAATGTATGCTGTGGAATAAAATTAAATCTAGTTTGCCTACAAAATAGAGAGATTCATAGTTATAATATCATGTATAGTAAGTTATGACACATAACAAAAATTCTACATATTTAATCTTATTATTCTTTGTGAGAAAGAATATTACAATTACATTCTGTAACAACTCATGTAACATTTTTTGGCATTAGATTAATTTTCTATGAAATGAAGAGTGTTGAATAACTTGTTTTGATGATTCCTTTTTGTTATAAGTGTATATGACTTAAATACATGAATGGTTTTAGAGTTTAATTATAGCAATTGATTTTTAAAGCTTTTCCCTTTTGAAAATAATTTATGTAAATAACTAAGTAAGTGTAATCCAATCTCAAGTGCTTTTTCATCCGCCTTTCTGAGAACATCAAAACTAGGACATCCTGCTATACTGCCACTTTTTGCCAACCTTTTTCAGTTACATTTCTTGGAAGACTTTTTATTTTTATTTGCCAAGTCTTCACCATGATCTCATCAATTCATTAGCTCATTATCTCATAAGCTCTCATCAAGCAGTCACTTGCTCTCCTTCTCTAAACCAGTTCTTATCAAAGCTGTCAGTAATCTCCCCGCAGTTACATGTAGTATGTAGCTCCCAGATTTCATTTTTATTTGATCTATTACAATACTCCATCTGTCTTAACATATTTTTTTGTCACTTGCATTTCAGTTGAAGTAGTTCTGAATTTTTCTGCTTTAAAAGTTGCTTTTGCTCAGATTTTCTCACTGCTTATTCTGTTTTCCAGTCTCTTCATGTTGGAGTTCTCTTGTCCATTTATTTGACTTTTGAGGTAGCCTCATCCAGTGTCATTTTTTCAATGTCATTTTTAAGACAAAACCTCCTACATTTATATCTCTAGACTAAACTTAACTTTAGAATTCTGGATATATCTATATATCTATATTTTTTCTCTAGTTAAATGTCTAACAGACATTTTATACCCAAAATATCTAATACTAAACTATAGGATTTTCTTCTGTATTTCTGTTCCTTCTGTGGACTTTATGATTTTGGTTAATAGCATCTTGGACTAATAACTAATAGCATGCTTGGACTAATAACAGTGTCATTCCTGAATCACCTCTCATATTCTATAGTAATGCTTCTATGAAATCCTATTGATCTAGCCTCAAAACATGTGAAGTGGGACTGGGAATATGGCCTAGTGGTAATTTGCCTTGTATACATGAAGCCCTGGGTTCTATTCCTCAGCACCACATATATAGAAAAAGCTGGAAGTGGCTCTGTGGCTCAAGTGGTAAAGTTCTAGCCTTGAGCAAAAAAAAAAAAAAAAATACAGGGACAGTGCTCAGGCCCTGAGTTCAAGCCCCAGGACTGGCAAAAACAAAAACAAAAACAAAAACGTATGTAGTATAACCACTTTTTACCACTTCCTTTTCTACCTCTGCAATCTCAGTTATGGTAATTTTTTACTTAGATATTTATAATGACTTCTTTAACTAGATCACAGCTTCTGTCTTCATTCCTCTATAGTTCATTATCAACACTGGGTTCAAAGCTACCCTTACAATTATAAAGGAGGTCATAGTACATTTTACTCAAATTTCTTCCACTAGACAGAGCCAAAGTTAATAGTTCTAAAAGCTCCCACCTCAACTTGCTCCTCATTGCATTTCTGAACTCATCATCTATCTTGCCCTATGGCCACTTCCTACATTATATTAACTGTGCTTATTGTCTGTTTTCTCCTTCTGGAATATAAGAGCCTAATATCTATAAGCAACGAATAAATATTTGTTGAACAAACAAGTTATGAAAACAGTATATATGATGGCTTCTAATGTCAAAATTACAGATTTGACAGGTAAATAAAACATTTATCAATATGTAAGAATTTGTCAAAATTATTTGAAGTTTACTAGTCATGAGATTATGTATCCTTTCATTTACAATAACTACTTTTGTCATATAAAAATACCTCCTCCTCCTCCTCCTCCTCCACCTCTTCCACCTGCTCCTCCTCCTTTTCCACTCCTTCCTCCTCCTCCTCGTACTGTCCTTGGCTTCTTTGTACTCAAGGCTAGCACTCTACCACTTGAGCCATAGTGCTGCTTCTGGCTTTTCCTATTTATGTGGTGCTGTGGAATTGAACCCAGGGCTTCATGCATGCTAGGCAAACACTCTACCTTTAAGCTACACTCCCAGTCCATACTATCTATTCTTATCCTTTCAAGTATTAAAATTGCCCACAGTATGTAAATTTCCTTCGTGCTATTTTATTGAATTGCTTTTTATTACATCCCTAATTTTAATACAAAAAGATGAAATACCAACATTTAAAACTTGTCTTAAAGACCCTTTAAAAAAATGTATTTGTTGGTTTGGGGCTTGAACTCAGGGTTCAAGTGCTATCCCTGAGCTATTTTGCTCAAGGTTAGTACTCTACCACTTAGAGTCACAACTCCACTTCCTGTCTTCTGGTAGTTAATTGGACATAAGAATTCCATGGACTTTCCTGCCTAGGTTGGCTTTGCACCACTATCCTCAGATCGCAGCCTCCTCAGTAGCTAGGATTGTAGGTGTAAGCCTCCAGCATATGGCTTACAGACCTTTGCCTTAAAGCCTGTGTTATTCTTGTCAAAAATACATTAATAAAGTACTTAGTTTTACTTTTTGATATTAAATTTGATAACATTGGAAAGTCTAAAGCTGGGTTCTCTTACAGTAAAATTCACTGTGTCTTTGTGGACACATATATGTGCTTGAGTATTATGACTATATATACATGTGTAAGTATGCAAGATTGACATTCAGTACACTTCTGAATGATCAGTTATGAATAAAAATATCAAAATATGAAAGCAAAGAAAGGAAGGAAAAGATGATGTTAAGATGGGAAGGTGGTTTTGAAAGAAAGATATGCTGGATCAGACAATCAATATAAGAAGAAATAGGATCAGAACCAGATTTTGATTCAGTAAGCTCAAATATATTTAAGAAAGAAAAGATTCAGAGTGAATGAGAAAGCTAGCTAAATATTTATTATTTCTTGACATAGGTACAATAATTTGTGTAGTACATTCTTAATCCCACATAATGAGAGGTGTCTGTGACCATATCTAACAAATTTATAACACATTGAATACCAGACTTATTGAATTTTGTTCTGGAATTTTGCATTAATATAAATGCTACTCTATAGGAAACAACAGATGATGAAGTCAATACTCAAACTTTTCAAGCTTGTAAGTAACCCCCTCATTTCAAATATGGTCATCTTATGGTTTTGTTTCCATGAAAATGTTGGCTCCAGTTTAACAGTTAAGAAAGATTTAGTGTGCCAGAAAGTCAAACTATAGCTGAATAAATTTAAACTATCCAAAAATGATGATTTATAGCCTCTGATCTAAACAAGTAAGCTAAAAACAAGAATTATAGACAGTTAGGACAGACAAGCTTGTGCAAAAGTAACTTCCCTTCTTATCATTCCCAAAGCAATTATTTCTTAGTGGAAAATCTACCATTTTCTCCCTTGAGGTGGGTTTGCTATATATGGTGCATTACCTCAGCCTTACAGTCCCCTGGCAAACGAAGAAGCTTTTGTTCTCTGAACCCAACCTGGCTACCTCATTTGTGAAGTAAATCCCCAAACAGGCACTATGGCGACAACTGGAAGAGAGATGACTTTGTTTCAGTGACCTTATATATTTAGCTTTGAAAGAACATCTCTGGAAAATTTTTTTGCTAAAAATGCTGAGTTTTCTTCCTATTGTGTTCTTTAGAACCCAGCTGTTGCTCTGGAACTTTGTAAAGGAGCAAAGGCAATTTCTATAGGTTCACTATTGGATGATCTGTGCCTTCTGGGATGTTGACTAATCAAAATGAGTAACTATGTTGTCTCAAGTTCAGTCATACAAAGCTGTCCCATGTCACTCCTTTTTTAACTTTTCCCATGTCACTTTTTTCTTTTTAGAAATGTATCATTCATGAACACATTTCTTTTTTAATGTTTGAAAAGGTAGGGGACATCATGGAATAAGATTTACAGAATGACTATCAGGCCATCCTCTCTGTGAGGATATTTTGTTATGCTCTATAATAATAAGCTTGCGAGAATTCTTCTCTTCTTAGCACAATGCCCCTGAAAATGACTTGGCATTTCCTTTTGAGGTTTTTGTTGGTGGTGGTGGTGATTGTGGTTGTGGGGCTTGAACTCAGGGTCTAGGGGCCATCCCTGAGCTTTTTCTCTTAGGGATAGCACTCTACTACTTTAAGCCACAGTTCCATTTCTGGTTCCCTGGTGGTAAGTTGGGGCTAAGAGTCTCACTGACTTTCCTGTGCTGGATGACATTGAACCACTCAGGTCTCAGCCTCCTGAGTAACTAGGATTACAGGCATGAGCCACCAGTATACCAGGCTTCCTTCTGCATTTTAACCATGTTTCATTAATGTACTTTAGTGCTTGTCTTTTCTCTAAGAAATAGAACTTCCATTTCTTTAAGCATAAAATGGATTGGAAAATAATGCTGCATGTATTTTCCATCTCTGATTATGATCCTTAAAACTGAGACGTTCATACTGTAAACACTTGCAAGTCCATGTTCATTACTTCACTAGTCACAATAACTGAGTTATGGAAACAGCCCAGATACCCTAAAATAGATGAGTGAATTTAAAAAAAGTGGTATTTAAATACAATGGAATTTTACATAGCCCCTAGAAAGAATAATATTATGGCTACTTGCAGGGAAATGGATAGACCTAGAACAAGTCATGTTAAGTGAAGTAAGCCAAGCTTAGAGAGACCAATGGTGCATGTTTTCTGTCATATGAGGAAGCTAGATCTAAAATACACTGAGGCATGATAAATTAGACAGGACTCTAGGCATTCACACACAGTGAGACCAAAGAAGAATATTATTAGGGGAGGAAGCCAAAGACACTATGCCTCTGTGCTTTTGAGCATATTAAATAATATTTATCAAAATTAATTCCAGGAAATGGAAATGAGGTTTTCTCTTTTTATCTTCTTTGTTCTTTGATTTGTCTTTGGTAAGGTGAAAGGTAAGGAGGGCACAGAAATGAAGAGACAAATGGTAAACAAATGCAGTGGTGCTACTCACTAGACACTATGCTGAAAAGGAACTATATGGGCTGGGAATATGGCCTAGAGGCAAGAGTGCTTGCCTCGTATACATGAAGGAAGCCCCGGGTTCGATTCCCCAGCACCACATAATTAAGAAATGGCCAGAAGTGGCACTGTGGCTCAAGTGGCAGAATGCTAGCCTTGAGCAAAAAGAAACCAGGGACAGTGCTCAGGCCCCGATACCAAGGCCCAGGACTGGCAAAAAACAAAAAGAAACAGAAAAAATGAACTATACAACTTGTGGGTGGGGACAGAAGGGAAAACCTAGGAGAAGGAAGAATGGGATGACATTCTTTTGGACACTGTCAAAAAGAATTGTACTTATCACCTGATTTATGAATTGCTAACTCCTCTGTATATAACCTTTATGATAACAATTTAAAAATAATTTTAAAAACCCTTAGACCTTCGTTCATTAAATAAAAGAGGTCAAGCTTTGTACTAACCTTTCATTTTTTCCTTATTTCCTTCTTCCTCCCTTGTAGTGTGTGTGTGTGTGTGTGTGTGTGTGTGTGTGTGTGTATGCACATACATACACAGGAGGGAAAAGATACACTGGATAGAGAAGAGAGATAAAATTTATTCTTGCCTTATGCTCAGGTCAACTTTTGAGACCATGTAACACAGAAAGTTCCTTTCTGCAAAGCATGATAAAGTCATCTTTTGAATTGATGGAGACAAAAATGCGTATTCATGTAAAAACAATGTTTCTTCTTGATATCAAATGTTGACTATCCAACTCTGATAGAAGCCACAGGACAGCTGGGGTAGACCTGGGGTTTAACATTGCTCCCAACAACAGCAGTGCAATGTTGTAATGGCGGAAGGGAAGTCGATTGAGACAGATGGTACTCTGGCTGCAATTGGGGGAGACCACAGTTACAGCAAACAGAAACAGCTTGGGAGTTCAAGTGGCTTGTAAAGAGGAAAAGACTCCATTCATAAGCTGGACTGTGCTAAAAAAAAACAACACACAGTTCTGAGAGTTTTGTGAATTATATTAGGAAATAAATGGATAAACCCACCAACTGATGAAGCTTTCATCTTCCTAGTCTTTTACCTAATAATAATCTCTGCTAATAATCTTTTACCTAAGTCATTTCACTCCTTTTTTCTAATATGAATGACTATAAGGTAGATATCTGTCATCTCTAAGTTCTCTAGAGGTGTCACTAGGTAGACTATGGCTTGAGTAAATTATTGACTCATTTAATCTTTTTGTTAAGTCATTTGGTATACAGTAATAAAAATGTTCCCACATGGTAGACTTAATGCTTTCTGATTTTTCTAAGTTTACCAATACTTTTGATGTTAACAGTTTCCCTAGAGGGCAAATGGATATACAGGTATTTGACAGGTTCTTTAAATTAGTTTTAAATTAGTATCGAAGAAAAAAGTCTCTCTTCTAGTTACTGTATAGCAAGAAGTGAGAGGTTTCATTCAGCATATTTGTCCTGAAACCTTAAACATCAACTAAAAAACTGGCCTTATTGGATTGCATAGTAAAAATCCACTTTATGATGTGATAGATATATTATTATCTTATATGCAGATATTGAAAAGCAGAGGTAGTTCTAGATAAGATAGATTTTCTGAAAGAAATTTTACTAATTTCTTTTCTTAGAAATTCTGAAATACCCTAAAATGCATCATCAGATAAAACATGTTTTTTATTTTATATACTTTGAAGGATATTTTTGTTGATAGTGATATCACTATCACTGATAGTGATAGAAAAGTTGATGTGAAATTTTCCATGTCCATTATACATTAGGGAGTGGTAGATGGGGATGATTTTCTATTATAAAATCAGGGTTTCTGTTATTGAAGATGTCAATGGTACTTTTTCCTCTAAATAACAAGGAAAAGATGAGTGAGTAAATTCCTCTAACATGTATTTCCCAGCAATCAGAATGTCTGGTTAATATGGAAAAAATTGAGATGTTTTGAAGAAGTGCCATTTTTAACAAAGCAAGTAATGTCACAAATTGGTATTGTTGCCAGAAAACAATATTTGATGAGGATCGGAGTTATGACAAGTTTTCAAGATTGAATATAGAACTGTAGAATTAGGATGACTTAAAACTAGATAACTATTATGTTAGAATGATATTTCATTGACCCAAGCAATGAAACCATATGTCTCCCAGATCAGTGAAGTGTAAATTTATCAGGTGCTTGGGAGAACTGGAAGTAATTTGGGAAAAGCATTAATGACAACCATAACCATCTTTCAACATAAAACCACCTAAAATAGTTAACACAAGGCAAGTAAGATTAATTAAAATAAAAAAAATCTGGAAACATCACTTCTCAGTGAATGAGACAATCAGGACTGAGTGAAAGCCACCTATATAAAATAAATATGGTGAAACTGAATATATAGATTTTGCTAAAATTTAGCTGTAAAAACCCATTCCCTATTAGTCTGTCTTAGTCTGCTTGTGCTAGTATAAAAAACACCTGTGTAATTTATCAATAATAGATATATAGTGTCCAGAACTTGTAAGAATTCTTCAAAATGTTAATAGGAATTTAGTTCTGAGGAATGTCATCAGTAGAGAGAACTAGGATTACACATCTTTCACTTTCTATGCAATACATATATAGTTGTTGATTTTTTTCCACACTGAACATGTATTACTTTTTCATTTAAATTATCAATAAAAATGATAGTTTAATGGAAAAAAGAATTCATCAAAATGTTCAAGTTTGAAAAATAAATCAAAGCAAGAATTTTTTAAGAAGGTGCAAAAATGGAAGGAAAGAAGGATGAAAGACAATGTATAGAAACAGACAATAACTTAGAAAACTTATTGTAAAATATTTTAAAGTGGAAAACTCATGCTAAGACTTCGTAAATCAGGCCAAATTTGTGTTAGCTATGGCAGCTATTTCCTACTGAGTCAGAGCACTATAGAAGGCAAGTCACCCAACAGTTCTGTAATAAGGTCAAAGAACTGTGTGACTGGAAGGGAGGGTAGCACGTCAGTGCTGCTCCGAGAATCCCTGTACTTGGAGACCTCTGAGGGTAAATGATTTTTTATCTCAAATTTAGGGAAAATATTGTTGTAAGGTAAATTATCAGAGAAGCCACTTTTTTTTTTTTTTTTTTTTTTTTTTTTTGCCAGTCCTAGGCTGTGAACTCAGGGCCTGAGCACTGTCCCTGGCTGCTTTTTTGCTCAAGGATAGCACTCTGCCACTTGAGCCACAGCGCCACTTCTGGCCATTTTCTGTATATATGGTGCTGAGGAATCAAACCCAGGGCCTTATGTATATGAGGCAAGCATTCTCTTGCCACCAGGCCATATTCCCAGTCCCGAGAAGCCACATTTTGAAGTATAGAATCTTGAAGTCTGTATTGTAGCATTAACAGTATGCAGGCAGCTAGTTGTTACAAAGGCCTGTAGCCCACAAATACACTTAACACAATCAGGAAACAGGCTAGAGAGGGAAGAAAGAACAAAAACAATACCAACAAATCAATTCAGCTCCAGTGGAGAGGTGAAGTGAGAGGCCATGGTTACAGGACAGGAGCCAGGAGACAGGACACAGGATGTGAACACAGAGACATGTGACATGGTATAATGGTGCTTGAGCTGGTCAGGGATCAGGTCAGGGGGCTGGGTCACAGGAAGCTCCCAATCCCAGGCACTAGACTGACTGGTTCAGTAACGTATAGGCCAGTGCCCACCCTTGTCACCATGGATTCCCGCACACCCAGCCCCTGGGGGGTGGGACTTTCCTTCCTCTAGGAATTCAGGCACATCCAGGAAGACAAGATGCCAGACCCTACAATTTACATATGGCCAAGATGGCACTGGCCAGACCTGATCTCCTTAATTAAATATGTATGGTTCAATTTATACATACGTCAATTTATTTAAGCAGGTGTGTATTTGATTACTTTTTGAAGGCACATGGTTATTTTAGTAGGGTCTTTTGGATTACAGATGGGCTTCAAATATAGGACGTTTAAGGGAACTAAACATGGCTATTTATTAACAGGGTGACCTTAATTAAGGGACATTCATATGCTATGAGGAAATCCAATTGTCATCAAAATATTGTGTGACTATAATGTTAAACTGAAGTGTTTTCACCAGTATTCTTCCAAATCTGAGATTATCTTAAAGGTATACATGGGGATAAAGGCATAAAGACATACTCTGGTTTGTTATACAGGGTAAAGAGAAGTCCAGATGAGTTTGCTTGCAAAGATAAATCCATAATTTCACCCCTATCACTTATTTAGGAATATCCTTAGCCCTGCTTTTATGCAGCACCTTTTAAGGCCATGATTGTTGTCTCAAGGGAGCTAGAAAAACATTGTCAGTTATAGAGTTTGGAGAAAGAAAGCACAAAGTCATGACCTTTGGTTGAGACTTGCCCATGGTAAGTGTGAGGAAAAATTCATATTCATGAGGGGAAGAATTGCTTCAAAACCCAAGTTAAATATTATATTCTTTTCCTTTTGGGCTCCATTGTGGAAATATGCATGCTTGATTCAAATTAAGACATCTTGGTTTCATCTGGCTTAATCTGTTGCTTATAAATGTCGTTTATCTTCAGTGTGATGTACTCTGACCAGGTGCCAGAATTAAGTTTCGTTCTTCTAATTTAAAAAATGGACAATGGATTAATGGAATTTTAAACAGGTCTAGGCTATATCAAATATGAGCATACATCTCATAAAAATATGTGTGTGAGAAAGAGAGAGTGTTATGGCTTTAAGTTTGAAGAATTGGTTGATATTATCTGATAAATATTCCAAGCTTCTCACTAAATCACTTCTTTATAAGCAACAAGGTAGATTTATTATGTAGTTTTCATTCTTCCACAGTAGAGAATTCTTGCCCAGTAAGAAATAAACTCAGTGCCAGGACTGTTAGCAGTCTGACCTACTTAGCTGAGGGTTGTTTTCCTCCTCCTCCTCCTCCTCCTCCTCCTCCTCCTCCTCCTCCTCCTCCTCCTCCTCCTCCTCCTCCTCCTCCTCCTCCTCCTCCTCCTCCTCCTCCTCCTCCTCCTCCTCCTCCTCCTCCCCCCCTCCTCCCCCTCCTCCCCCCTCCTCCTCCTCCTCCTCCTCCTCCTCCTCCTCCTCCTCCTCCTCCCCCTCCTCCCCCCCTCCTCCCCCTCCTCTTTCTCCTCCTCCTCCTCCTCCCCCTCCTCTTTCTCCTCCTCCTCCTCCTCCTCCCCTTCCTTCTCCCCCTCCCTCTACCCCTTCTTCTTCTGTTAAATTCAGTTTGTAGTTTTATTCTGTTGAGATGTCAAAATGATAGCTCCTGAAATTGATAGGCATGAGAAGACTTAGTTTTGTTAGAAAGTATGTCAATTAGTAACTTTGATTTCACATTTCCTGTATTAAAATTTCTGCATGTAACAGAGGAGAGGTGTTCTATGTTTTGATTGTATCTTTAACCACCTACTAAAGTTTATGCTATATAGTGCCCAGTAAACATATCTTTCTAAAGACTATTTCTGTACATCTGACAAGTGACACATGGATATATGAATAGACCCTTAGTAAAGATGTCAATACGGGCTAGATATAAAAATAGAGAGTAATCAGAGACTAAAACTAAAGGTGATCCTGAAGACATAAAAATAACAGATAGTGAGAGCCCAATACCCACCAATTTTTATAATAAAATTAAGCCTTGGTTATTAAAATACTTAAATAATCTTTATATAAGTAAGTTTCCTAATAAATATGACATTTCTTATTAAAATAATTAACAGTACATAATTCTGTTAAAAAGAAATAATTTGCCTTTCGTACCTTAAATTATTTGCAAAAATATTTAATATGTTCCTATGGTTAATGGCTCCCAATAAAGATAATGATCACTAGCCTGAAAAGATAGAAACTAATAAAATCATGGGAAATATATGTGAATCATGCAGGAATTCTTAGATATTTAAGTTGATGATAGAAGAGGCAAATTGCTAGATGGAGATAGAGCACATTCTCATTAGAAAGAGAATTTTTTTCCCCAAAATAGTGGGTCTATAGTCTGAAAACCTAATTGAAGAAGGGGGAAGTAATTTGTTCCCTAAAGGATCAAAATTTACAAGCCAGTGCACTTAGTGCTATTGAATTTTTGTTTGTAGTATCAACAGACTATAGCTGAAATAGTGTACACTGTTTACATAAATTAATGATTGATGAGTTAGTAAAATATGGTTCACAATAGCTTTATGGACATCTGCCCCTGGAGGAATTTGATTATGGCTTCAAATTGAAGGAAAAATTATTGACATAGAATCAGTTCTTGGGTGTAATTGTGGTATTTGAGTTTTGATTCAGAACCCTTCAGAAATCACTTTGGTAGTTTCTTGTACCTTCATGTCCTTAGCAGGAAGAGCTTCAGTCCAGAGACCAGCTGTGAAGAATTTAAGGAAGTCCTCTCTCAGTTGTACCAACCCAAGGAATGTTCCCTACAGGGGTCTCTCCCAGAATCTCAATATCTCTATTTAGATTCTTCAACAAATGTAAAAATATTTGGCATGCTTTTTCTACCTTTTCTCCTTTCACTTCATCTTTGCCTTTGAGAATCATTGCCCAAAGGAAAGTTTCTCACATTGATTTTATTTTTAGGTGGTCTTTAGTACATTGAACACTTTGTGCATGTATATGGACAGAGAAGAAAAGAAAGGGTTCACTTGCTTCCTCTTTTTACACAAATGCACCATCCTTGGGAGAAAACCTGGGTAAAGAAAGTAACAGCCTCATAAGATCTTGAGGAGTGAAACTAGATGCTGTCCTGACAGTTAAGATTTTCTTGCATTTTCAAAGGTATCTTGACAGCAAGTACCCTTTGGGAAAAACCTTAGTGAGTCCTTGTGGACAAAGATGCAAAATGCATTTTCAGTTTCTCTGTTTGGGGAATGGAAAGAAAAATCCGCATTTGTATATAGCTTATTTTCATTACTGTTGGGGCAGGTGAAGATAGCAGAGAGTTTTTGTTTGGTTTTTTAGTACTCAAGAGGGCCAAATTAGATTACAGTTAACAACAGCAATAACAACAATTGTACTGGGTTAAATAATCTCTTTAGGAAAAGGACCTGGTTTGAGGTAGGGTAAAAGGAGAGTGGGCTGGAGTTTGACATAATAATTAAATCAGAGTCATTAAAACAACAATAAACTGAAATGTGGTAGGAAAAGGGCAATTACAAACTTCCAAATGACTCTTCATATTGTCCTATGGTGACAAAGAGCTCAACATAAAAGAAAGCCTATCACCTCACTAACAACAAAGCCTACACTTTTAGAAAACTAAAGGATTTTAGTGAAGGAAAACTCATAACTGAAGAATGTGACAGTCCTGATAAGGTACTGAAAGGTCAATTTCCCTAAGGCAGTTAGTGTGGGCTCTATAATGAACTAAATGCTGGGAAATTTAATTTGAATTTTCCAGAATATGTGCCCAGATAAGTATGACTGAAACATATTTTCAGCAAGTTATAAAACAGCCATATTTCTTTACAAGAAATAATAGTTTGTTCACACAAATAACCCTTTTGTGTTTCCTTTTAAAATCTGATGACTACAGAGAAAAAGCACAGAGTCAACCATCACACTACCATTTACAATTAGGGAAGATGAATTGGTTGTGGGATTGGGAAATGATCAATTCAAAAGTTATATTGAGTTATGGTTTAGATTTTTTCCATTTAAAACCTAGAATTATTCTATTTTCCTTTTCTAACTTAGACAAACTAGAATAAATTTCGTGGTGCTATCTGTTAGCATTTCCCTTGCCTCAGGTCCTCAGATCCTCCCAGTAGCCCCCAGATCCACCCATACCTAATGAGCCCCTCCTACTCACTATTAAGACCTACCTACTTCCCCTTTACCCCAGAGAGAAGCTGTCACCTGCATAAGGTGCAGAGCCCTATAGCTCCCTCTCCCATGGGAGCTATGGCCCCACTATTAAACCTCCTTATGAACCTTCTCCTGTCTGTGATTATCTCCACATGGTCCCTGGGATGGCAGGGACATATCCTTTCATTGGTGCCAAACCAAGGATAGGTTCCCTGGTGGATTTGCTCCCTCATTTCTGGGGGAGGGGGGGTCCAAGCTGTCCCCAGGACCTATTCTTCTGTCCTAAGCCCACCCAGAGGACCACCAAGGTAACTTCTCCTGACTGAGCACTCTACTTCCATCCACCATGACAATGACAGATTTGAACCTCCAACCAGGGTGAGTGATCATTTAACCAGGGGTTCAGATACGATTTTCCGACTTTCTGTAATGCCACTGGGCCACTGTACTGACCGAAACCTTGGTGCCAAGTTCTGAACCCCACTCCCGGGGAAGGCTACTGGGCTAGGTCAAGGGAATCAGCAATTGCGGGTGACGGCTCCCATTAGCTGTTTATTTCCTCATAGTCGACTCCATTTTGGAGCCAACTGAACAGAGCCCCACTGGGATACTGGTGGGTTATCTCTAGTTCAGCTCTCTGGTCACTCATCAAGTGGGGGACAGTCTAAAGTTGCTCAAGTTTGAGCCCAATCTTACAAATTTGCAACTCCATGTGGCCCCTTCATGGGACCTCTGATATTTTACAGGACTTACGTAACTTCTATGAGTGCTCGGGCAGATAAAATTCTCTCTCTCTCTCTCTCTCTCTCTCTCTCTCTCTCTCTCTCTCTCTCTCTCTCTCTCTCTGCCTCTCTAAACTCTGCCTGCCTGCCTGCCTGCCTGTGATATAGAATGGGCTGGTACTAGCTTCCAAAGGTACCAATGTTTGTTTAACATTTGAAAGACACAAAAGAAGGTTTTCTGTTCTTGTATTGATGTTTGTTAAGCTTGGAGATTCTGTTAAGTTCTGCTTGTTGTTGGCGAAATCTTAAGTTTTCTCTCTCATTGGCCACGTGGTGGACAATAGAATTGGTTTTAGCAAGTGCCATCTTGGTTCCATCAAGGTTCCAAAAACTCTTGGAGGTGGAAGCCCACCCATCCCTCAAGTAATGGGCGTGCCAAATTCCTTGAGGCTGGGCAGGGATGTGGAGACTCAAGCTCCCGGTAACCCTCTACCCCGATCCTGAACTCTGTAACTGCCGCCTTGCAATTCAAATGCTCTAAGGTGAAGGTGTCTTGCTGTGAGCCTGCTAAGCCGCTGACAGGCTCCACTGCCATTCCACCATGCCACATGTCTGTGTTCTGTTTGTGTCCTGTATCCTATTCCTGTCCTGTCTCCCATCTCCTGGATCTTCTCTAGTCATAGCATCCCACTTCAGCTCCCCATAGGAGCTGAACTGGCTCCTCAAAATGTGGAAAATTTTTGTTTGCTGGAAAAGTTTGTGTTTTCTAACTGACCACGTGGTTCTAAAGTATGGGCAAAATAATGTCATTTTGCCACTGGAATTCCAGAAAACTTACATGATCAATTAAAAAAAATTCTAAGCATGCCCCAAAGCTTGTGCACAACTGTCTGTATGTCTGTCGGTCTGTCTGTTGGTAAAATATGTAAAAATAGCATCATGGTTTCAAATTTACTTGCTTTTGACCACTATTTTAACTTACTTTAAGTCTTGTGTTAAACTGATCCTTGCAGCCGGTGGGTGGAGTCACAGTGAACAGTCTGGAGGCAATCCTGACTCCAATCACCAGACTCCAAGCCAAAAGAAAAAAAACAAATCCAGTTTTTAAACCAAAATTGATCATGTTTGGGTACAAGTAAATATGTCTAAGAAAAACTCCAAAAGGTTCAAATATACAGCACGTGGCATAGTACAATGATGTAAAACCAGTGTTATTCTTTATGTCCATCTATGCTAAAAGTCAAGTACATCTGATCCTGACAATTCTTTGGTATAGACTAAGATTTTGCTTCTCCATGTTTGTCTCCTGTCTGTGATTATCTCCACATGGTCCCCTGGGATGGCCAGGACATATCCTTTCACTATCTCTTGAACATTTCCAAGTTATACTTATTTTGCAAACTATCCCAAATAGTGAAATTCCAAGACAGCAAAATAACTACTTGCATTGTGGACACCAAGGCTCTGATCTATTGTTCTGAAAGATTATGTGAGTTAACTGAGGAGAGATAATGGAACTTAGAAGACTGATTGGTGAAGCCTGACAGAGGAGTGTATAGGAGGTGCCACCTGAAAAGACAAAATTATAAAGATTGTATGAGTATGAAAGCTAATTCTATGAGGAGCAGAAAACAAAGCAAAACATGTGAAAGACATTTGAACTTTATCTAGCCCTAGAGTTTATGGTGTGCTCACATGAAAATACACGAAGCCAGAATAGTCTGAATGCCACAGCTTTTATAACCTAAGCAAACATAGCATGAAAAAAACTAAAAGGAAATACACTGTTCCTTCTCCTTTATTAGTGGCTTAAGCCTGTGGTCAGACTCAGGTCATGAGCTCTTACCACTGTCATATATCAAGGTAAAGTAACACATGAGACAGGATTTTTTAATCCTTTTCCTAGACTAAGAAGCAGCTAAGTGGATCTACCACACCATTGTTACTAGCAGAAGACATTGAAACTCAGATGATTTCAAGGGAAAACAAAATATAGGAGTAAAACTGAAATTTAACTGTGGAACTGTCAATTCCAAAGTCTACACCTTATTCCCGATTTTGAAACACAAAAAAGTCATGTGAGAAAATTCTTGAAAACTTGAGATTGTTTTTGTTCTCAAGCTCTATCAGCGTAACAACTTCTCCAGTGAAGCCAGAAGTGAAGGAAAATTCCTAGGACTTTGGTGTTTCCTGCAGCCAGTCTCAAGTCCTTACCTTCTACAGATTTTTGACATTCAAATATCCAGATTCTGCCACAAAAGGAGAATATACACATCAAAGGGACACAAGGATGAATCTCCCACTGCATTTTCTGTTTTCCCTGCCCCCTCACTACCTATTTACCAGCATTACATTCTGCAAAGCACAGAACTGCAAGAATCAGAAGCTCTTCCATTTTTGGGTTCTGCTTCATGCACCCTGACAGAACCTTGAAGACCCTTGTCTCTTCCCTCATCTGAGACACAAACTTCTAAAATCCTTTTTCTCAGAGTTTGGCAATACTATTTTCAGGTAAATTAATTGGTAATTTTTAGGATGTTTCAACTGCAGTGCTGCCAGTGGCATTTGCTTCATATTACGCCAAGTTTTTATCAAGCTTCTAAAATTCCCAAGGGAAGAGACAGTCTGTAAGTGACACTCATTGAAATGAAGCGACTTCCAAAACATATCTCAACAAAGATTTTTGCCTCTGGAAGATAAGAAAGTCAATCCTCCCCTACCCCACCATCACGTTCTTGCTGCCTGTGAACACAAGGACTAACCTTTCCCTCTGCCTGGCGTTGGCTCACTCCATGAGCAGAGGAGGTGATGTGGAAGTATAAAAATATTACTCAGGCACACTCTACAAAAATCTCTAGCAGTTGGCAATACTCAGTATGACCTTTATGTTGGATTTTGCTGTTGTTTTAATCACTTTACCACCACTTGCTGAAGTGTCTTTAAAAGTGCCCTGTTTAGGGAAAACTTCAGAGCCAAGACTAAAATTGTATATTCTGGTTATTTCACACGTTGTCAAAGTAACCATTACAGCAAAATGGCAGCATTTTGAATAGGTTTCTGCAAAGCTCTAAATTAAGGAGGAGGATATTTTATGACAGTTATTTTATTGAATGCTAATCTTTTGGTTGGCAGTTTCAAGTCTATATAAAAATAAATAATACATAGGTGAGCTTATTGCATCCAAAACTTTACATTTTACTTTTTGTTTTGTGATTATGTGTGCAAAGAGGTTACAATTCCAAAACACAGGTTATGAGAATCATGCTTCTTGATCAACGTTACCCCTTCCAAAGTTCTCCCCTAATGAGCCCCCAAATCTTTATTTTTAATTTCCAACCCCCATAGGAAATCACAAGTACACAGTCCTTATAAACTACTCTCTCTCTCCCTCTCTCTCTTTTTTTTTTGCAAGCGTGGGTCTGTCTACTGTTTTATATATATTTTTGTAAACTTGGATGATTTCTTTTTTTTTGTAACGTTGACTAGAGTAGGTAGCCAATGAAGGAAAACACCACACCATATTCAGACAGGAGAAAAATGTTTATTCCTGAACTGCTGACCAAGATGATGAGTGGCCAGAGAGCAGGGCAGACACACCGCAGGGCCATGCCTTATCTAGGGCAGGGGCAGAGAGGTGTGGCCAGGTGAGGGGAGGTGTCTGCCTCCAGGTATGCCAGTTACCTACATAATGCAGGTACTGGGTGGTCCACCCCTGGGAGGGCTTGACCTTACAATTTTACTATAAATGAAGTGTCATTTACAAAAACATAATTCCAGTACAGTATATTAAAGCAGTATTTTTCAATGTGTTAATTGTTGAAAGTCAGCTTAAGATTTTTCTGTGTGTTGCCTGATAGTCATAAGAATAAACCATTTAGTTTTGTTGAGTTATGTCTACCATTTTATTGTTTTTTTAGTTTGAAAATATGGAGGCTGAAAGGATATGTCCCAGCCTTCCCAGGGGACCATGCGGAGATAGTCAAGGATAGTCAAGGAAGAAGGTTTATAAGGAGGTTTATTAGTGGGGGCCATAGCTTCCATGGGAGAGGTAGCAACATGGCGGCTGTACCTTATCCAGGTGGCAGCTTCTCTCTGGGGCTAAAGGGGAAGTAGGTAGGCCTTGATGGTGAGTAGGAGTGGCACATTATAGTTCTAGGGCAGGGAGTTTAGATATGGGTGGACCTGAGGGCTTATGGGAAGAGCTGAGGACCTGAGGGGGAAATGCTAACAGAGCTATAGAAAAGTTTAATTAGATTCATTCACTGTTAACATTATATTGAAGAGATAATTGCAGACTTCATGATACTGACAGCAAAATACTTCAACATCTTTCTCCTAAAATGAAGGCGTCTCTCCAGAAATCATGTAGCATCACTAAGTGTGCCCTCCTTCCCCCATTTTAGGGTTTGAACTCAGAGTCTTATGCTTGTTTGGGTCCCTTGCTCAGCTGCTTGAGCCATCAACTCTAGCCCAGCTTATTTTTGGTTATTTTGGAAGTCTGAATTTTGCTTCCTGGGCTGGTTTTGAACCATGATGCTCTAATTTTGTTCCTCTTTGAGTAAGTAGAATTATAGATGGGAGCTGCAGATTCATAATGACTAAGAAAAATTAATACTGATCCAATGCTATTATTTAAACATAGTACATATTCAAATTTCTAAAATATCCCAATTATTTGTTACAGGATTTTAATAACTATATCAAATTTATTTTTACTTTTGGAAAATGTTCAGTTCACTACCTAGAGAACTTGGAAGCTCTAATTCCTGTTATTATCATATAAAATCTAAACATATAACGATATTAGCTATACCAGTCATCAGAGCTATTTGCAAGGTGGCATCTGAGAGGGTTGTTGCTCAAGGCCAGTCCAATCAGAAAAGTTTGCCAGACACCTCTCCCCACTTCTCAACCAGTAGTAGCTCACAGTGGTGTATGCGTTATTCTACTACATAAATGCTGAGACCAGGCCAGGAGTCCAGGCCAATCCCTGGCAGGAGAGTACATGAGACTCCATCTCTACTGGAGAAGCTCAGCTTTATGTCAAGTATCTGTCATCCTAGCCATGGTAGGAAGTGAAAAATAGGAAGATTACCACCCAGCCTAGGAAGGAAGCATGTCTCTAACTCATGTGAAAAAGGACAGAAGGGCTGGCTCAGCAGTAAACTATATTCTTAGCCCTAGTACTAGCCTACCCGCACCCCCAACTGAACATACAAAAATTTAATGACTGGATCCAGTAGAGAGTTGGGATCAAAGTCAAACTGCTACTTGTAAACCAGGCCAATTTAGACAATCATTGCTAAGATCTGCTGATGTGCTGAAGTCTTTACAGCCATACATTTGCCACACTTAACTAGGACTTGTGATAGATTGTAGATGTTGAGTGTTGACAGTATGAGAATGAAAAACTCCTGTAGAATGAAGTATTAGAGGGTTCTCACACTTTCATGGTGTTCTCTTTCAGAAATTCCACCTTATTTACATGGTAAAGAGCCAGTAAATTTCCCCTTATGGCTTTGGCTTAAAAAGAGGGAAAGTAACTCCCTCATGAGCACTCTCTGTAATACAGGCCCACTCTCTAGGGTAAAGGACTTTACTAGATAGAGCTTTATCTCACCTGAGAGTTGTGTATCTAACCACCTTTATCCCTATTAGGTGTCTTGCATCATCTAAGTAGGGAGTAAAGCGAAGATGTACTTGTTAAGGCCTTAGCCCAGTGACTCCAGGTCATGAAATGACTGAAAGTTTAAAAATAAGATTGCAGGCTAGGCACCAGAGACTCACACCTGTAATCCTAGCTACTCAGGAGGCTGAGATCTTAGGTTCATGGTTTGAAGCCATCCTGGGCAGAAAAGTCCTCAGGAAACTCTTATCTCCAATTAACCACTCAAAAGCTAGAAGTGGAGTTGTGGCTCACAGTGGTAGAGTACAAACCTTACACAGAAAGAGCTCAGGGACAGACTCATGACAGACAAAGAAAAGTTAAGAAATGGAACTCTTTTTTTTCTTTACATTTGTTGACATGAATGAGACTCTAGTATTAGTATAAGATTATAGATGAAAAGTCTAAAATGTATACTACCTGAGGAACAGTTCGTGGAGGTGCTGAAAAGACAATAGATGAAGCAAAAACAAACAAACACATGCATGCATTTGAAGCCTTTTGGTATGCAGCCTACAGGAAACATTGAACACAGTCTGACTCATAGCCAGATTAGCATACCTCATATTAATGGCCTATTTACCTAAATACCTAGTACCTAATACATCATGTCAAACTTTCAACAAAATAATTGCAAGGCATAGGAAAGGAAAGAAAACATGTATCCAAAAGGGCCTCTTTATGAAGATGTTTTTCACCTTCATTTGAATTGAGATGCAATTGCACAGAAAAGTCATTTGCAATGATGGTAGTGTGTGAAAACCCATATGTAATATGATTGATACCTATAAAAAATAAATGTGGTGGCTCCTATAACATGAAGAGAAATTTAGCTACTTATTCAGTACTAGAACAAATGAGTAAAACTAAAGGAGTACAATTTAAAAAACCTATCAATAGAACAAAAACCTAGGTATTTGTCTTAAGAAGAGAGTAAAGTAGAATATTTGCATTGATGTGACCTGCTGGTTTTCTGGTCATATCTGCTAACCACTTCACATCTTTGGCTCACATTGATCCCCATGACTGTTAAAAAAAAGTGATTCTTTCAGAAACATTTCCCCTGCATGTAGCCTAACATATTTCAGTCTGTTTTCCCAAAACTCGTGGTTGAAAAACATTCAAGCTCATGCCGACATTTCCTGAAAAGAAGATCAGCCCAGAGGTGATTCAGTAACTTATGAAGCTTGCTGTCCAGATACAAATATGAAATACAAATCAGAAGGAACACTGGCATGAAGAAGACAGAAATCTCATCAAAGTGACTTGGGAAGTCAATCCTATTATTAGTTAACAGAGTGTTCTTTGGCATTGGGTAGTGCCAACAATGGGCTAGGTGCTGAAGAGAACATAGAATTAGACAAAGCTCTTGTCTAGGGGGTTTATAATCAAATCAAACAAACCAGACACTAACACAGTCCAAAAGTCTGGAGTGGGGAGCATTGGTTTACTTGAGGAAACTAAGGTCACCTTTTTCATGAGAATACTCAGTGTTCCCCTCCAACAACACTTTCTCTCTCTCTCTCTCTCTTTTTAAATATATTTTATTGTCATTATAGAGGTGATGTACAGAAGGCTTACAGTTACATAAGTCAGGTAATGAGTGCATTTCTTTTTGAACCATGTCACCCCTTCCCTTGCTTTCTCCCAGGTTTTCCCTCCTGTTCCCCACCCACAAGTTGTATAGTTCATGTTCCACATAGTGTTTAGCACCACTTCTGTATTTGTTCACCCTTTGTTCCACCTATTCTGTGCCCCTTTTACCCTCCCAAAGATGAAAAAGACAAAAGGGAAAGACAACAAAAATAGTAACAGCAAGAACCCCAGATAGAATGGTCATTATCAAGAAAACTAACAATGAATGACAAATGCTGAGGGTTGGCGGGGGGTGGGGGGTTGGAGGGAAGGGTAGGAGGAAATATGTCCAGTAGGCAAATGGAAACTTGTTCAACAACTCTGGAAAGCATTATAAGGCTTCTCAGAAGGTGGAACATAGAGCTTCCCTATTACCAAGCAATTGCACTGCTGGACATTTATGAAATAACACAAACAATGCCACACTAAAGCAACAAGGGCTACCATGTCCATTGCAGCATTGTTTACCATAGCCAAGATATTGCATCAACGGAGTTGTCTTTCCATGGAAGAATGGATCAAGAAAATGTGGTATATATACACAATGAAATTCTATGTTTCCATCAGGAAGAATGATATTGCACCATTCTTAAGGAAATCAAAAGACTCAGAAAAGTTATATTAAGTAAAGTAAGCCAGACTCAAAGAAACATAGGTGATAACTAGAAAATGCCTATAAATCTACAAGTAGACACACTGGATGATAAAAACAATACATTGGGACATGATAAATTATACAGGTCTCTAGATATTCACATATAGGAACAAAACTACTCTCTTTGTGTTGCATAACTATGTGGGATTAAAAATCCTGACATAACTGGATGTCAGTGACTCACACCTGTAATAGTAGCTACTCAGGAGGCTGAGATTTGAGGACTGTGGTTTGAAGCTCCCTGGGGCACTCTTAGACACTGTAATCTCCAATTAGCTACTAAAAAGCTAGAAGTGGAGCTGTGGCTCAAGTGATAGAGTTCTAGCATTGAACAATAACAATTTCTCAGGGACAAGGCCTGGCCCCTGAGTTCAAGCCCCAGAACTGGCACAAGAAAACAAAAATGCAGGGGCTGGGAATGTGGCCTAGTGGTAGAGTGCTTGCCTTGTATACATGAAGCCCTAGCTTCGATTCCTCAGCACCACATATATAGAAAAAGCCAGAAGTGGTGCTGTGGCTCAAATGGTAGAGTGCTAGCCTTGAGTAAAAAGAAGCCAGGGACAGTGCTCAGGCCCAGAATTCAAGCCCCGGGACTGGTGGAAAAAAAAAAAAGAAAGGAAAGGAAAGAAAAATGCAAAGAAAAACACAACCCTGCCATAATTTCTCATTATTTCCCTTATGCAGCATCTGGGAAGCTTATTTCACAAAGGAGTACTACTGGGGTTTTTATATATACTGTAACGTGGTTTAGGATAAATTCTTAGAGGCTACTCATTTAGATTACTGTGGAGGGGAACAAACAGGTCTACTAGGTAGAAATGAGAATTTCTCTAGGTTATCATCTCCCTGACAGGTCTGTGGGTTGTGCTTAGTTTGCTATGCATATAAACCATTGTAGTGCATCCATTGTAGCCTCCACCCTAAGTAGTGAATGTTATGTGGACAATTAGGAGGATTGAGGTGGGCTAATTAGAATCAAAAAGTCTGAATTTGTGTTATTAAATGTTTACAGATTTATTGGTACCCCAATGACTGAGTAATGGAAAACATTTTTTTTTTTGTTTTTTTTTGGCCAGTCCTGGGGCTTGGTCTCAGGGTCTGAGCACTGTTTCTGGCTTCTTTTTGCTCAAGGCTAGCACTCTGCCACTTGAGCCACAGCGCCACTTCTGGCCATTTTCTATATATGTGGTGCTGAGGAATTGAACCCAGGGCTTTATGTATGCGAGGCGAGCACTCTTGCCACTAGGCCATATCCCCAGCCCCGATGGAAAACATTTTGACCTATGTAATAGTCATAATGTGAAGGAGACATTTCTTTTCACATGGGATTCAGAGTTTACAAGCAACATTATGCATGGAAAAGTTAGCTTATAGTTCTATTTGATAATTACTTATGCCCTCCTGTTAGTACTTACCTATACAATAAAACTTATAAGAGTCATTGTCCATTACTCTGTATCTCTCCATCATTCCTAGACAGTGCATAACTAAAGGTAGATTCTAATTAAATTTTATAATGAATATACGCTATAAAAGATATGTCAAAGCCAGGTGCCAGTGGCTCACAGCTGTAATCCTAGGTACTCAGGAGGCTGAGATCTGAGGATTATGATTAAAAGCCAGGCTGGGCAAGAAAGTCTGTGCGACTTGTATTTCCAATTATCCACCAGAAAACCAAGGATGGCTGTTGCTAAAAGAGGTAGAGCACTAGCCTTGAGCAAAAAAGCTCAGGGAAAGTGCCCTATGAGTTCAAGCCCCATGACCAACAAAACAAAACAAAAACAACAAAAAAAGAGATTTGTCAGTTCTAATTACCTATGTTCTTTACACTCCAAGGAAAACTGAGGTGTGACAACTTTTAAAAACTAACATACTGTTCTCATCTTCTTAGTGTTTTCAGTGAACGTTCTATAGACCCACACCTTACATGGAAACATATAGTTTTCATAATTAATTGATTAGAATCACAAAAGTAACCACTTCAAACATTCCTCTACTCCACAGTTTTATGTATATGTCACAAGACATACACCACACATATAGAATGTTAGTCTGTTCTTTTAATTAATGTATAAATACTTCTCTAATTTAAGCTCAGAATAATAGTATTAGCTGTTTTTATGAAAAATCTTTGTGAAATTAAGTGTTATGTGCTATTTAAGTAATACTATTTTCTTTACTGTTCTTTCAAGACCATATAGATTTTTCAAAGAGAAAACAATGGAAAAATATCATGTGACCAAAATATAGACTAGCCTCCAGCAAGAACAATAGACTCAAATCCAAACTGTCTTGGCGTCCATCAGCTGGTGACAGACAGAAGACCAGGAGAAACGTGCCCTGAGTGTTATATAAATACATTAGTCCTAACAACTATGCCAAGCCTAACATTGCTGAAATTCAAGTGAATTCAAGGGCCCACCACACATATGTGAGTTGCTCCCTCACCCTGTAAAATGGGGCATGGGAAAACTTTGGCTTTCTGAAAATATCAAAAATAACTAGAAAGAAAATGTTTCTTTGGTTCTTTTATAGGCTGAGAAGAAATATCTTAAACTTGCTTCCTATCACTAATGTTTTAAGGAAATACTTCTTGAGCTGGACTGAAAATCTTTTTTAGAGTTTTCCCATTAATAATCAAACACTGATTTTGCTCAAATGCAAGACCCCCACATTTAGGTTTGACAGTTTTCTCAGACTTGAGATAAACTTCATGCACTTCATTTCAGTGATATAGGGAAAGGTATATCTTATGGAAATATTCTTTTTCAGGAAATAAAAACCCAGAGAAGAATTGAGACATTAATTTCATTTCAGAAATGAATCCATCCAATCTATGTGGTTTACAAATTAGGGAATTTGGGATCTGAAAGTTGCAGTGATTTATCCATCTAGGACTTTTGATTCAGAGTCAACATTTCTTCCTTTTAAGGGATGTCTTGTTTTTGAACTTACAATTTTAATGTAGTGCTATATTTTTTAAGAAATAATACAAAGAGATCTCATGTATCACTTCCCCAATTTTCTTCAATAGTAATGATATACAAAACCAACCAGAATACAGAAAATCATTCCATCAGCACAGTATGGATTCTTCATACTGCCATTGTATATTAAGCCTTTCTCCCTTCTTAATCTCTGCCAAATAATTACCTTATTCCTCATTTCTACTGCTTTGTCATTTCAAGAATATTACATAAATGGAAGAACACAGTATACAAATGGAATCATATAGTATATAAATTGTGCACTATATCATCATACAGTATGAAAGTTCTGTTTTTTAAAAATGCAGCATTATTCACTGAAGAATTGCTCCCTTTTAAAATTCAGAGTATTTTGTGCTGTAGTTGTACTTCAATCAACTTCAATCAGTCCTGTTGGAAGACAACCAGATTGTTTCTAGGTTTCACTTTATATAAATAAGTTAGCTGCAAATAACAAGTTGGATAGGAAGTGTACTCACTGCCTTACATATGAAACTTTAACCCCTCTGTACTTCACTTTGACAATAAAGAAAAAAAGTAAACAAAAATCATGTAAAGGAGTTTGTATGAACATAAGTTTCTTTCCTAAAGGTGTAGTTGCTTTGTCATATGGGAATTGTCGTTTCAGGAGAAACTATCAGGGTGTTTTTCATACTAGTTGAATCATTTTATATTTCTGTCAGCAATCTAGGTGTGTACTAATTTCTCTACATTCTTTGTTGTCACTAATCTTTTATTTGAGCAATTCTACTATCTGTGTGTAGTGACATCTCAATGCTTAGCATGTAATTTCCTTAATGACTGTCGTGATTATATTCCATCTCCTTATCCTCAGTAAATGTATCCTCATGGCTTTTACTTACCCACATTCTATCAAAACATAGCCATTGCTCATCATTCACAGGAGATTGATTTCAGTACTTCTGGTGAATATCAAAATTCACAGTTGTTAAAATCTCTCATATACAATGAAATATCAAAATCCACAAATGTTCAAGCCTCTTATATAATATGACATTATACAGTATTAACATACACAATTCCCTTCTGTGCTTTAAATACTTCTAGAATCTGCATGAGAAAACTATGACACTAGTTGTAGTGTGTTATTTAGGGAATGACAAGAAATTTGCACAGAAGCAACATTTTTTAAAAATATTTTTATTGTTGTTATGAAGCTGATATATGGAGAGGTTAGTTACACATGTCAGTTAATGAGTAAATTTCATTTTGTACAATGTCACCCATCCCTAGTTAGATCCTAGTTTTTCCTCCCATCCCCAGTTTTCAACATAGTATCTAATGAGTACCTCTGCTACATTTTCTACCCTTTGTTCCTTTATGTCTGTGCGTCCTCTTATCCTCCCAAAGACAGATGAGTAAACAAACAAGACAAAAAAAAGAAAACAAATCTTGACAAAAACCCTGTTTTCATGTCTTGGAGAGGCAACTTTTTTTTTTTTTTTTTTTTTGGCCAGTCCTGGGCCTTGGACTCAGGGCCTGAGCACTGTCCCTGGCTTCTTCCCGCTCAAGGCTAGCACTCTGCCACTTGAGCCACAGCGCCGCTTCTGGCCGTTTTCTGTATATGTGGTGCTGGGGAATCGAACCTAGGGCCTCGTGTATCCGAGGCAGGCGCTCTTGCCACTAGGCTATATCCCCAGCCCGAGAGGCAACTTTTGTTAAGTATTTTTCACATGTACTTGAATTTATAAATCCCAAACTTGTGGATATAGGTCATATTATTTTTTTTCTATTGATTTTTTGAGGTTCCCTTATGTTATAGAAAATAACTAGTTATATGATTTAGAACTATTTTCCTAGTTTATAATTTATATTTTCATCTTCTTTTTCCTATTTTATTGATTTATATTTTTCTCTTTATTAGTGTATTTTAATTTTATGCAGAACTTTATTGTGATGTTTCTAAACGTGCATGTAATGTACTTGATTAAATTTCGTTTATTAGTCATTCTTATTCCCTCTTCCTTTAAATAAGTTAACGAATTCATTGCTCTAGTTTCATACTTGTTTATGATATACTTCCATTCTATTCATCCCATTTGATCTTTCTCTCTCCCTTGCTAATTCTAATCTGCAAATAGTCCCTCCCCCTCAACACTCAGGCCATTCACTTATTTTTTAGGTTAAGATGCTATATAGGAGAGAAAATGTATGAAACTTGTTTCTTCAGTTGACCTTATTTTACTTAACATGATTTCATGATTTTGCTTGCTGTGACCCATATGTTTTCTTGAAAATGACAATTTTTACATTTTATTTATAGCTGAATAGTATATCTATCTACCATCATATATTCATCTATGAATCTAGTTATCTATCATCCATCTATGTATCTATCTATGCAGCTATCTATCTACCTACTTACCTACCTATCTATGAAATCATCAAATTTCATTATCCATTCTTCTGTTGATGGACACCTAGGCTGAATACAAGGTTTGGCTATTATGAGTACTGCTGCTATAAACATGAATGTGCCAGTATCTCTATTGTATATTGACTTACATTCCATTGGATAAATGACTAGACTGGAATAGCAGGACATACAGTACTTCTACTTATGGTTTTTTGAAGAATACTGATTTCCAGACAGGCTGCACTAATTAAGATTCTCACCAATTGGTTTTAAGCATTTCTTTTCCCTGAAAGCGTCTTTATAGATATTTTATAAACAACAGTTATTAACTTTGGTGAGACACAACTTATCAATCATTCCTTTTATGGTTATAGTTTTGGTGTCAAGCCTAAGACTTTTTTTGTTTAGGTTTAATGTAGTTCATTCCTGTAATCCTAGCTACTCAGGAGGCTGAGATCTGAGTAATGAAGCTCAAAGCAGCCCAGGCAGGAAAGTGCTTGAGACCTTTTTCTCCCCATTAACTACCAAAAAATCCAGAGGTGGAGCTGTGACTACAGTGGTAAAGTGCTAGCCTTGAGAAAGGAAGGAAGGTAGGAGGAAGGAAGGAAGGAAGGAAGGAAGGAAGGAAGGAAAGAAAGAAAGAAAGAAAGAAAGAAAGAAAGAAAGAAAGAAAGAAAGAAAGAAAGAAAGAAAGAAAGCGAGCTGGGGATATGGTCTAGTGGCAAGAGTGCTTGCCTCATATACATGAGGCCCTGGGTTCAATTCCTCAGCACCACATATACAGAAAATGGCCAGAAGTGGCGCTGTGGCTCAAGTGGCAGAGTGCTAGCCTTGAGCAAAAAGAAGCCAGGGACAGTGCTCAGGCCCTGAGTCCAAGCCCCAGGACTGGCCAAAAAAAGAAGAAAGAAAGAAAGAAAGAAAGAAAGAAAGAAAGAAAGAAAGAAAGAAAGAAAGAAAGAAAGAAAGAAAGAAAGAAAGAAAGAAAGAAAGAAGAAGAAGAAAGGAAGGAAGGAAGGAAGGAAGGAAGGAAGGAAGGAAGGAAGGAAGGAAGGAAGGAAGGAAGAAAGAAGAAAGAGGTCAGGAACAGTGCTTCGGTCCTGAGTTCAAGCCTCAGATACTAGCACTAAAAAGAAACAAAATGAAAACCAAGATCTTCCTCTATGATTTTATGAAAAGTGTACTATTTTACATTTTAATCTACTATCTATTTTGAGTTAAGGTTTGTATAAGGTATAAGGTTTAGGTTGAGGTATTTGTTCATGGGTGCCCATCTTACCATTATTATATTTTGAAATACTATTTCCTCTTATTGAAATTATCTTTCACTTTTATAAAAACTAATTTATCATTTTTGGGGGCTCTCAATTCTTTTTTCATTCATGTATCTAACTATCTGCTACTTTACAGTCACAATTACAGTAAATATAAAACATGTCTTAAAACTGAATAAATACATTTCTCTCATTTTATTTTCCTTTTCCAAAATGGTTGTAGTTAATCTAGTTGTTCGAACTTTTTATAAATTTCATAATAATTATGTATACATCTGCAAGCAGGTTACTGGAGTTTTGAGCATAAACTGTATGTTCATTTGGAAGAATTGATTGCTATGTTGAGCCTTCTAGTCATGAACAAAGTATGTGTTTATTTAAATCTTTGTTTTATTTCACCAGAATTTTGTCATTTTTACAATATGGATTCTATGTATACTTTCTTCATTGTAAACTTCAAATTTTCTTTTTCACAATTTAGTTTGGGATTGTGAGGGATTTTCTATATTTAACAACATGACCTCATGACCAATAATTCAGCTTGAGGTGGTTGCTTTATTTAAAATAAAAGGGGGGGGGGGAGCGGATCAGCCCAGATGTCTTTCATTGGATGAGTGGATCAAGAATATGTGATATATATACACAATGAATGCATTTTAAACTTTCTTTTTGGCATTTCCTTCAGTAAATAGAGAACTCACATAACCTGGGGCTGTGATGTTTCTTTCATGGTGTGGCACCGATTTGTTACTTTGGCCCATACATTCCAATGGGATGGTAGATAGCGAAAACAAATACACTTGTTTCCTGAAACACAAAGGCTTTGTCAGAGAGGAAACAATTTTTTATATCCAAATGAACAATTTCTGATAAATCAGGTAATTCTAGACAGACAAGGCAGGCTTTTACACTTGGAAGTTTCCAGAGGAGCTGTCTGTACTACTTAGATTTATCCAACTTTCTTCCTTACTTTGGCACTATGCACCTGATTCTAAGCATACCATGAAATAAGCTGTACATTTGGCTACAAGATTATTCTTCTTGATCCAAACTGGCATCAAAATCATTAGCAAAATACACACTGACTTGGAAGGAAAGAGAAAAAGACTCAAGTGAACCATAATTTTTATTGCCAGAATCAGAGTCCTCTTTCAGTGTTGGCTACAACCTCACTGACACCCAAGGCAGGCAGGAGGCAGGTGTTTTTTATGCTCTATGACATAAATTGTGGTTGATCTCACAAAAGAAGAAAGGAGTTTTCAATATTGTGTTAAAATACTCATTTATAAACCTTCTGATTGTTTCTTGGTCTTTTTAATTTTAATTATGCCTTGTTGCTATCCAGTATGTTTTGAAAGAGTTCTCATTACCACACAAGTATTTTCTGTATATGCATCCAATATGTTGGTATCCTGTTTTAGTTTTTATTTATGAGGTGAGAAATGGTCCCAGAAGACAGGTGACTTTCTTCACAAACACACTGAAAACAAAACAAGAAGAGCCATTCCAAGACAGTGCAGCAGCAGCCTAAACTTTACAGTATCCTTTTGTTCCTTTTGTTCATCTAACAATGGATAAAAAACTTAGTTTTCATGATGAAAAAAAGAAAGATGTCCATTTGATTAAGCAAACAAATCATGATAGTACTCTAATAAGGTGATAAGCAAAACAACTCTGCTATTTTGGAATGCTTATATAAAATGTCACCATGATGCCTTTCATATCCTCTTTAACCATTTTTTAAATTCCATAATATACTGAGAGAAGTAGGTTCTATGATATAGCAGAGAGAACCGCTGTTTGTTTTTACATCTAGGAAAATGTTGGCTTATACATAGATAGGACCTAGTATAGTTTGAAGGCCTTGTTATAAATATTAAGTCACAGATATTACTCTTAAGTATTATTATTATGCTATGTTATAAATTCCTGGATATGATTTATTTATAAAATATGTCAAAATATTTTAATTTATTTTTACATAAAATAATTGTGTATCATAAAAGTGAGTTACAAAAGCTGGAAGAAATTTCAATTATACATCTGTAATCAAATAATCAAAATTAGTATATTTTAGTATATCTTTTCAAGGTTTTTTACTCATAGACACAAAAGTAATTATTTTTGATAAAATAAGACTATACTGTAAGTTGTTCAATAACTTATTTCAAGTAAAAACCTAACATATTCAATTTATTTCCAATCAATGCATATCTATGTTATAATTTTAGTGACTGTATTTATCATAATTTCTTTACCCAAGTTGCAAGTGATGGATGATTAATGGTACACATTCATTAGTCTTTCTGGAACTCTTTTGTTATTTTCTTAGGATAATCTCCTAGAAATTAAATTATTGAATGGAATGGGAAATGCTTTTGTATCGCACATATTGAGAAATCCATGCTGTGGATAGTTTATGTTTGTCTGTGTTTCCAATAGCAATGTATAGGTAACTCCTCATATTTTACTATTAAGGAAAGCCATTCTTCAGCTTTCAATTCTTTTTAAATTTGGTAGATGGAAAAACAACAGTATTGCACTGAAATCAAATTTCTTTATTGATTCTAATTTTTTTTTGTTCATTCACTATTTGCAAACTATTTAGTTATTCCTCTTAGTAAATTCTGTAGTTGATACTTGATTTGAGGAGGATTGGGCTTTCATACCTGCACACATATTAAATGTTATTCAATTGCTATTTAAGTTACTCAATTTCTTTCACGTTAATAAAATCAGGTAGACTCTTTTCACGAAGCAATATGTTTTCTAGACTACTTCATTTTTCCTTTGAGAGGAAAAACCTAGACAGCAAAATAGTAATTGTACATTTTGCATGTATATTATCACTATTTGCAGAGAGCTCTGGGACACAGGTGCTGAATTAAAATGCCACGCACTGTCCATTGTTCTTATAAGTCATATATGGTATTAGTAACATGTTCCTAATATAAAACATGTCATGTTCCTAAATGGTAAAAACCATAATTTGTATCCAAGGCTATATGGGATCCAGAACTGGTAATTACTTACAACATATTGCTTCCTCTGAAGTGGTCTCACACTATGATATGAATTGATTGTGCCTTGATGATGGAATAATGATATAATTAATACCATCACATGGTATTAATGGTGGCAGCATCTGGTAGCAGCATTTCATTCTCTCATCAGAAAGTTAAACAATGAGAAGGAAAAGGATTGCTTGTTTTTTTTTTTTTTTTTCCATTTGCTTCGTTTGGTTCCCTTTCTTACTGCCAAATTCTGCTTAAGCCAGTCACGCAGGGCACGATGGCTTGTGTGAGAGCTGATACCCTTCTTTTCCCACAGGCACTCATCCATCCCTGCTCTGTTTTTCTTCATCGTGAGGGTAATGTGCAATCTGCCAGGCCTAAGTCATTACTCACGCTGGAGTCTGCAAATTCTCTAGAAGTCAAAGCACTGACTTTGGTGGTTATGTGGTCCTTGGTCTCTGGCCCTTTGGGAGCTAAAAGTGAGAGAGGCTGCAGCAGTGGGAAACAGAGATGCTGCTGTGTCTCAAGCCACCATTCCTACTACAGTAAACAAACCGGTCTTTTCTCTCCATTCTATAGAACAGCATGTAGCAGCTAGGGTATGGCGCTGTCTTCTGATTGCATACAGGCACACAGAACCAATGGAATGGGGGCATTGCTGTCTACCAGTATCTCCAAGTATTTCCTAAAATTTAATCTTGATTTGTTTTTCTTCACATTAAAAAAAGGGCTTTCATTGTGAAGAGGGAGGCTTTCACTGTCTAGCAAATCTTGCAGAAAGTGTACATCTCCCCACATATTTCCCCATTTTCAAACAGGTTGGGAATTCTTCAGAAGCAGAATGTACTTATTACAAAAGAGGACTTTTGTTTGCTTAGTTAACAAGTATTTAATAATAACTGATGTGTGTCACACACCACTAAAGGCATAGAGAAATAAACCAGAGAGTTAAGCAATCTCTTCATGGGGTAGGATTGAGAAAGGAAGCAGCAAGAAATAACATAATAAATAAAAATGATGATGCCTGCTATGAAATAAACATTGCACAAAAAGTGATGGGGTAGTTGGGTATGAAAGGATGACTTAAAGTGAATGATAGTGAGGAGATGACAGGTGAGCAGAGCAACTAGAAATGACCAGCTGTGCTTAGATGGAGAGACAGAGAACTCCTGCACAAGGAAAACACAGGGGCAAAGACTCCTAGGTTTGGAAGAGTATGGAGAAGGATAGTTAAATGAGAGAAAAGTTACAGACAAGGACAGAGTCAGGTCAGATCTGACTTAACTAAGGAATTCAGATTTTATTTTAAATACAACCAGAGGCTACTGAAAAGTGTGCTGCAGATGTTTGACCAGAAGCTTGTCCTGAGGTCTGTCTCAGTACCAGCATGTATTAACTCACCTCATCTGGCCTGAGTGTCCAAGAAACAGAAAGATGAATGGTGGCATAGGTGTGGTTTGGACACACAGGGATGAGTATTGCCTAGAAAATTCTTCCTATTCAGACAGCAGCTCCAGGATTCTATAAAGCGAGGACAAATGTGAGCGCCATTTGTACAATTTGGTCTGTCTTTTCAGGGCTTTCTCTGTGCAGTCTTGCTAGAGAAAATACTAGAAAAAATTGCTTACAGAGAGTTAGGAAGGAGAAATCCTGTGTCCTTCTCTAAATCCTCTAATTTTACTGGGGCTTTTATTTCACTTTTTTTCTAGCTTTACTCTAGCTTTTGGATAGATGATTGAAGTGCACAAGTAGAAGGAAAACAATCAACTGAAAGACCTTCAGTAACCAAGGTTCAAGGCAAAAGTGACTTAGTCAGATACAAATAAAGAGAAATAAACAGATGTGGTATGTATTCTTATTTTTGATGGATTGAATGATAATGATGAGGGTGGAAGTGGATACAAACTAAATAGAAGAGTCCAAGATACCCAGAGATTTTAAACTGAGCAGCAGGGCAGGCAGGTACTGTCATAATGAAGAATCAGGAAAAAGTAACTGACAAATCATAAAAATTGATAAAGTTGATAAGTCTTTTAGACATCCAACTTAAAATGCCAGTCACATACTTGAGTTAAGTGGGGCTTAGTCAAATTACAGTTTTAGAAGTATCTTTTGATTTATTGAATCTAAAATAAAGAAACTTAAATGAAAATATTCATTTTTTAATGGTTTGTTGTTTTGGAAAACATATACTGTTTTTTTTTTTTTTGCCAGTCCTGGGGCTTGGACTCAGGGCCTGAGCACTGTCCCTGGCTTCTTTTTGCTCAAGGCTAGCACTCTGCCACTTGAGCCACAGCGCCACTTCTGGCCATTTTCTGTATATATGGTGCTGGGGAATCGAACCCAGGGCCTCATGTATATGAGGCAGGCACTCTTACCACTAGGCCATATCCCCAGCCCACATATACTGTTTTGAATGGGGAGAAATATTTCAAATCCAACATCTATTTTTTATCACCAATGTCATTTCTCTTATTATAAACATTGACAAACAAATTTGTATTTAATTTTCTTCCCTTCATTCCTTATATGAATAAAATATTTTCTGGAGTATTGTTAGGTTTCTTTCTTCATCCTTGGGAAAGGAGTAGATGAATGAAGATGAGAAGAGGGAAAAAATTCAGTCAAGAATTCAATGTATATCCTGAAAAATTAAGAAGAATGAGCACAGGGGGAAGATAGGTGAGAATGTTGAAAGGAGTGACATTGATCAAGATGGATTGTATTCATAAACTTCTTTGTTAAATGGCAACTACTTTGTACAACAACTTAAAGAAAATTAAAAATTAAAAGAAAGTGCTGACATGTGGCATCCTTTGAATAATGGCAATTCTTATATCAGCTTAGCTGCTTTGAAGCTTTTAGCTGAAACCAGAGAAAGAAAAATAAATCACATTTCATATCCACAAGTAATGAAACACTTAAGAATTTAGATAACAGATGTACACACTGCCTTGAGCTTATGCTGGCAATTTATAAAGGGTGAAAGCAAAATATACAGCATCTGTATGAAGAATGTATGCTGGTCCTCCACTAATAGAAAGACAGACCCACTTTGACAATGTGGCCAGCTAGGTCATGTGCTATGGAAAACCTTCACTATACCTATTGTTCCAAGGACATTTCACGTCTACACTACTGCTCTAAAGCAAATCATCTCATACATATTAGTGGCTTTCTCCAGCACTGGCAGAGAGAATGCTGATAAAGAGTATTTTTACCATGATTTTTTAAATCATGGTAATACACACCAATTGAGTCTATTTCAGGATTTCAATTTTATGCTGAGGGACAAAGGAGCTTTTGTGAAATCACAAGTACAAATAAAGTTCAGTTGCCAGTTTATAGATTTTCTCTGTGAGTGCATTAAATAAAAAAACATTTTGTGTGTTTGGGTGATAATGTTTTATTCTTCTCCTGTTTCTCTGACACCTGGCCTCAATCTTTCCTGAGGTGTCAACCTTGCTATGTTAACACTGGATAGGAGAGTTGAATTCTGCAATATAGACTTATTGATTTAGGTGATTCCAGAAATGAAAATTGTCTTCTAATAAACCTTACAAATGACTCATTCTTATGAGAGGATGCACACAGAGGCCAAAAGAACTATATTCTGCGATTATCCTAGAACCAAAGGAAATAGCTAAGATGAAATCAAATACTTTCTTCAAATTTTTATTATCAAACTGATGTACAGAGAGGTTACAGTTTCATATGTTAGGTATTGGATACATTTCTCGAACTGTTTGTCACCTTGTCCCTCATAACCCCCTCCCTACTCCCACTTTCCCTTTCCCCCCCTGAGGTGTTCAGTTCACTTACACCAAACAGTTTTGCAAGTATTGCTTTTGTAGTTGTTTTTCTTTTTTTACCCTGTGTCTCTCAATTTTGGTATCCCCTTTCAATTTCCTACTTCTAATACCAGTATACACGGTTTCCAATATACTCAGATAAGATTACAGAGATAGCGTAGGTACAACCACAGGAAGGTGATACAAGAACATCATCAATAATAGAAGCTACAGATACAGATGGGACATTGAAAGTAGTTACAACTGTGACATAACAATTGTTTCCATAACATGGAGTTCATTTCACTTAGCATCATCTTATGTGATCATAAGGGTATAGCTGTTGGACTCTTGTGATGCTCTGCTATGACTTGCCTAAACCTGTACTAATTATTCCCAATAAGGGAGACCATAGAGTCCATGTTTCTTTGGGTCTGGCTCACTTCACTTAGTATAATTTTTTCCAAGTCCTTCCATTTCCTTACAAATGGGGCAATGTCATTCTTTCTGATAGAGGCATAAAATTCCATTGTGTACATGTACCACATTTACCTGATCCATTCGTCTACTGAGGGGCATCTGGGTTGGTTCCAGATTCTAGCTATGACAAATTGTGCTGCGATGAACATTGTTGTGCTGGTGGCATTACTGTGATTTTGTTTGTGGTCTTTGAAATCAAATATTTTCAAGGAGAAATAAAAATGGAGACAACAAATTGAACCATCATTTTTCAACATCTAACAAATTAATAGGCTTAGATAGTCAATATCAATGATCAGTCACCTCATAAAAAGAAAGAAAATTATGTATTATAAAAACCTATTATATCTTTTTTTTTTTTTTTGCCAGTCTTGGGGCTTGGACTCAGGGCCTGAGCACTGTCCCTGGCTTCTTTTGCTCAAGGCTAGCACTCTGCCACTTGAGCCACAGTGCCACTTCTGGCTATTTTCTGTATATGTGATGCTGGGGAATTGAACCTAGGGCTTCATGTATAGGAGGCAAGCACTCTCGCCACTAGGCCATATCCCCAGCCCCTATGATATCTTTTGCCATTAGGCTAAATGTAAATCCTCTCATAGCTCTAAATCTAAATACTAATGTTTTGAAAATAAAAACAATACAAAGACACATGTCAATGCTTCCTTGAAGCAAAATCCAAAGCTATACAGAAAAACAGCCTACTGTTATTGACAAGGAAGATGAATGTGTATTACTTATGGACCTTGTTTGGATTCTGTTTGTTAGCAAGCAAACAAATGAAAAACTTGGTCATGAAATGGAAATAATGATTGTGAGTACCTCTATTGCAGCGGTTCCCCTTTTATCCTTTGTCTCACCATCTTGATATTCTCCTTCCCTTCTCTAATTCAGATAACCAATACCCAGGGTACCAAAATCAAATACAGTGATAATAGAGGCTAAACCATAGAGAAGATAAACAAAAGAAGTAATTTCACATAGTACATTAAAAATAACAACAACAATGATAAACCATTTGTTTCCATATTTTGGAGTTCATTTCACTTAGCATCATCTCATGTGATCATATGTACATAGTCATTGAGCTATTGTGATCCTCTGTGAGGACTATCCTATACATGTACTAATTATTACCAATGAGGGAAACCATAGAGTTTATGTTTCTTTGTGTCTGGCTCACTTCACTTAGCATGATTTTTTTCCAAGTCTTTCCATTTCCTTATGAATGGGGCAATGTCATTCCTTCTGATGGAAGCATAAAATTCCTTGTGTATATGTACCACATTTTCTTGATCCATTCCTTTCCTGAGGGGAATCTGGGTTGGTGCCAAATTTTAGGTATGGTAAATAATGCTGCCATGAACATGGTTTTGCTGGTAGTTTTAGTATGTCCTTGTTTGTAGTTCTTTGGGTAAATACCCAGAATTGAGGTTGCTGGGTCATAGGAGAGCTCTGTGTTTAGCCTTTTGAGGAACCTCCATACTGTTTTCAGAGTGGCTGAACAAGTTTACACTCCCACCATCACTGTAATAAGTTCCCTTTAGGCCACATCCCCACCAGCATCTGTTGTTATTAGTTTTCTTGATAATGGCCATTCTAACTGGGGTGAGGTGGAATCTCAGTGTTGTTTTGATTTGCATTTCTTTCATGGCCAGAGAAGTTGAGCACTTCTTCATGTGCCTATTGGTCATTCTCCATTCCTCTTCAGAGAGGTCCCTCTTTATTTCTTTAGCCCATTTATTAATGGGGCACAGTTGTGTCTTTGAGGATACAGAAACTTAATTTTTGATTTCTAAGTATAATTTAGATATGAGTATGCCTCCATTCTTACTAGTCTCATGACTTGGAGAAATAAATGTAATGTCTCCGTGTCTTCAAATCTTTGTTTCTGAAATAGAGGGAGTAACATCACTTTTACAGGATATTAACATGTATAAAATGTCTTGGATAATGATAAGGAACATGAACGTGAGTCTAGAAAATTCTCCTCTGTCTACAAAGAAGCCAGGGAGTTCCTTCTCCAAGTTACTCTGTATCCCAGAAAGGCTAAAGCTTCTGTATAGTCTCAAATGTTTCCTAAGAATGTAGGATCCAGAAGAAAAGTCTGGAGCATTGGCATAAATTATCCACAGCTGCAATACATTTTCTTTTTTTTTCAAATTCACCATAAGAACTAAGAAAAGAATGTATTGTGTATAAAACCAGTCTCTCTCTGGGATGATCATTATTTATAAACAACATGGATGAATATACTCATACCTACTTATTTTCTTATGTAGATTTTATATTAATTAGTTTACTTAAATCCCAGTTTGGTTAAATCAAGTATAGCATTTTAAAAATATTTAAATCCTGTTGACCACTAAATTGTTTAGTTCTATGCTCAATCCTTTAATCATCTCTAAAGGTTTAATGATTAAAAGCATGTTCATGGTTGTTTTATTCTCCCTTGTTGATGAAATATATCACATATTTTCCTTCTGAAAGTCACAAATACTGCAAGAACCCATATCTTATAGTTCTTGCCAAAGTTACAAAATAGTGAAGTATTTCGAATGATAGATGCCTTGATTACAAAGGAATAACACAAATTCTTGTCCTGAAAAGATATATGTGTGCAGACTTAGAAACTAAGCTCAGAAGATGATGAAAGGACTTTGATTTTCCTGGTTACTCATCCACAGCATGATCAGTTTAGTTCAATGAACTTCACTGGAAGTTTATCAATTTATTTTAATATTTTACCATATTATGACATTCCTCCTCACTCTTAGAATTGGAAGAGATTTTCTTGGGAAGAAGTAAGTGAATAATTGTCTTGGATCTTTGGAAACACTCGTGAATTACTCTGAAGGCAGCTGCAGTAATATAAAACGCTTGGGCACTTGAGATGGCCAGTTCTTATGAAGATCCCATTTGCTCAACATGACTGTCTGTCTGAATGCACGTCCAGGAACTCTCCTGGCTTCAAGTCTGTCTTTGCCACCACAATAAGTTTGGAGGGTTTTCTGTTCACTCTACTTTCTGGTGAATCTAGAGTTCTAGAAATCTTCACTGAAGTCCTCAGATTCTCAGAGTGTCACAGGAATCCTGTCCTCTGATCAATATCAAGAATTGTTCTAGGACATAGACTGAAAAGTGAATCGGGAGTCAAATATTTTCCTAGTCAGCTGTCAGTGAAGTTCCCATCATTGTCAATGAGTACTTAGTGGTCAGTTTGTTAAAGTGTTATATTAGCAAAACATTCAATAATTAGTGAAATGTAAAGGACTGGTCAAACATAATGCACCAACATTAGAGTACTGTAGGAATTTGTGAAACACTTATGGAACTGGAGGCAGCCTTGGATTGATGATACTAGGTCATTTAAGACAAACATTAAAATGGTAAAAGTATCAGATAATGAATTAAGTGTGAGCTCTGGAAGCCATAGGATCTCCATGTTAGAACCAAAGACATTCAATTATGGTAGCTGGAAGAGAAGAACAACAACAACAAAAAAAACCTTTGACATTCTAAACTTCCAGAGAAAGTTGACCTTTCAGCTGTCTGTAGAATAAACAAATGCTAAGACCATAGGCCTCATATTAGTAGTTACTTTTGCATCTCTGTGATGAAATGCCTGATATCAACAACTTAAGAGAGAAAACATTTATGCTTGTGGTTTCAGAAATTTTTGTGCATAGCTCTTGGCCCATTGTTTCTGGTCCCATAGTGAGGTATGGCATCATGGCAGTAGGAAGAGGTAGAGAAAGAGGTTGTTCACCACATGATAGGTAGGAAGCAAAGAGCTAGGGAGGAGACAAGGGACTGACATGGCTTTCAAATGCATCCTCTAATGACCTATTTTCCTGCAGCTAGGCTCCATATTCAAAAGTTTTCACAACATCTCAAAATAGGGTCACAAGCTGGGAAACAAATGTTCAACACATGGGCCAGTGGATGATGTTTCCTATTTAAACCATAAAAAGACCATTAAGAGGTCTGAGGATGAGACCATCTGGGTCAGCTTATCAAAAATATTGAATCCTAGATCTCTGGTTCCTTTTGAGTCTGCAGAATTAGCCTACATGTCTACATGAAAGGTTAGTTAATTCCTCTTTTGCTTCGCAGGACAATATCTAGGGACAGCTTAGAATAGAACCTTGCCAGGGATGTTCTGGGTCTGCTTGAGAAGGAAAAGTACTATACACCAAAACATCAGCAAGACTTAGTCGTACATCTTAGCAGAAGCCAGAAGAATTTTTATGAGATTTGGTCCTGAGATGCTGAATCAGTAGAACAGAACATAAAGTTGGATGGCAAGTTTATTTATTTTTCTCTTGGGATATAAGTTTGAACTCCTTGGCAAGACTCTTGGAGACAGTGTTAACATACTGCTAGGCTGCTCCTTGGAAGCTTGGCATAAAAATGACAATGACGTAAATGTTGTAAAATAAAGCAAAATATTAGAGCCATAGAGACAAATAGCTGAGAGGGGAGGAGAGAGAGAGAGAGAGAGACAGAGACAGAGACAGAGAGATAGAGAGAGACAGACAGAGACAGACAGAGAGGGACAGAGAGAGAGACAGACAGAGAGAGGAAGAGAGAGAGAGAGGGATCAATAGAAGTGAACAACCTAGAAGAGTTCTACTATATGAGGTTGAACACTCCACTAGCTGAAAGTGTAGTGTAAAGGGCTAGATGAAACTGTATTTATGAAAGCAAGCATGAGTGTACTCGTGAGAGAGATAATGGTGCTCAATGGTTTTCCTTTGTAGGCTATTAGTGATAGGTAATATACTGTTACAGAATTGGAAATAGAGATGAAAAATGTAAGTTGCTTAATGCCCCCCCAAATCTGTGTAAAGTTATTGTAATGAACGATATTCTCAAGAATATCTTTCATCTTATCCAATAATTACAACAGTACAAATATTTTATGGGGGTGGGATAAATGGTCAGTCAGATCAGGTATTTATTAATGTATACAACCCAAATGATTGATTTGGTATTAGGAAGCTGAGGGTAACTGTCCTAATAACATAAAAGAATTACTTTACCAGTTTCTAGACCTGAGCTGGGTTGAGAACAAACCTACTTGGACTTCAGTGAGTCTGTACTTCATTAAGAGATCATGCTTAAAGTTTGCAATAGACCCAGAACATACTAACTAAACGAGAGGCTGTGTTCAAAGGAGAGAGAGAGAGAGAGAGAGAGAGCTCAATTCCATAGTAAATGCAAATGGCCATAATTATCCCAGTTGTCCCAAAGGAAAGTATAGTCATTAACTCCTGAGACAACACTAGAAAGAAGGAATACCTTGGACAGAGGGTCTAAGGTGGCATTTATCTCCAGGAACCTGAAGCATTGTTATAGTCTTCCCTATTTAGGTAGGGTTTATGAGGTCCAGGTAGTAAAAACAAAGTTGTGGGCCATGACTGTCTCATAGTAAGTCTATACCCAATTTCTGAACATGTAATTGGCACAATGCATTGATTTGTTGGTCTGTGGAGTAAGTAGAGAAATTTAGATGGAAGCCATTGAAAATGCTTATTCCCCCTTTGGTAAGATGTGAAATAACAACATCACTATATTCCAGAAAGCAGATTAAAGACTCAGACTAAAGAGATAGAGATGCTTATTCTTATTAAATTAATGTGTCAGTCTGGTCATCTGAGATATTTTGAATCCTATTGGATGACATTATACTACTGAAAAACACAAAATTATTTCAATTACAGCTTCTGGGCCAGCTACAGTATTGTTACAAGGTTAGATTAATATAGTTGATGTTGTAAGTTCCATCTCTGTCAAAATAGAGCATTAATATCTTATTAAGTGAAGTGAGCCAGATGCAAAGAAACATAGATTCCATGTTCTAGCAGAGGATCACATTAGTAGCTCAATAGAAAGGTACATATGATCATATAAGATGATGATGCTTAGTGAAATGGACTCCAAGATATGGAAATCAGAGGTCTTCTGTTGTTGCTATTTTTTAAAGTACTATGTGAAATTTATTCTTTTTTCTTCCTATAGTTTATCCTCTGTAGTTACTGTATTTGATTTCAGTACCCTGGACATTGTATATACATTTATCTGAATTAGGGAAGGGAAGGGGAACATCAAAATTATGAGACAAAGGCTAAAGGGCAAACCAATGTAATAACAATTCTCATATGACAGTATGTTGGAAATTACCTGTACAACTCAGAGGCGGGGCTGAGGAGGGAAGGTGGGAGAAACATGAAGGAGGGGGATAACAAGTATGACAAGAAATATACTCACTCCCTTATACATGTAACTGTAATCCCTCTGTATATCACCTTGACAATAGTATTAATTTTTTTAAAAAGCAGGTAATATTCACATGGAACAGAAAATGTATAGTCTTTATCCAATTCATTTTAAATCTCCAGCCTTCCTTTATAGTGAAACTCTTAAGAGCTTTGAGCATGTGACTATTCTGTGGTATACCTAATTGGTCCACTCTATTGATGTCTCATCTTAGTTGGAACAAAGGAACAAGAAGGACCTAGTAGTACCTTGGAGGCCCTGATAAGATGTGTGTTCCTCAGTAAGTCCTGTTTCTCTTGAGGTGGGAGATTCAGCCTGGTATTTTGGTTTAGGAACTGCAGTATCAGTTTTTCATAGTGGTTATGAACATGTGCAAATATCTCTTCCAAAGGAACAGACCTTCCACCATTGGAAAAGTAGTGTAACACCTTGTAGACATCTTTAGAATCTGAGGGAAAAGAACTATTATATACTTGGGAGTACTTGCTTCAGCTTACCAAGAGACACAAAAATGCCTTGTCTTTCATGGGTCTCAAAGCTGTTAAGAGGTCTTCAACAGGTCCAGGCTATAATCTAAGCAGCTTTCATGTTACATTAAGGTTCTTAGCCTTTATGTTCCTAGAGATTCTGTGGTGGGAAAAATACCACATTGACTTATGGGTCAATTGATGTCAGATAGCATCTGTCATCAAATACCTCAATACTGGAATTGCAGCTAATGAATAGAGTTTATGATTAACGATAGAGTTTATGATTAGGCCCTATCTATTCATTTCCACTTATAAAAGCTTATCAAGCTCCTACCACTTCTAAATATTAGTATCCTATAAGGGAAACTAATACTGATCTCCAATACAGCAGAAAAGAAAAACTGAGAAAAGTTAGTTAGATTGGAAACTAATCTAATCAATTGGAAACCAGTTTCTGGTTGGAAACAAGTCAACTGAGAATAAATTGATTAGATTGGGTCACTTTTACCTTGGGGAGAGTAACAGTTCTTTTTGACTTTGCTGCTGATGTCTTGGTTGGCACCACTGTTTGAAAGTTACAGGACATTAAGCCTGTCAACTGGACAACCAGATATCTCTCACAATATTAAATCAGACCCAATCCCCATCAACAACAATAAAAAGGATATGAGAGTTGGTCTTGTGATGTGAGATGCTGCTACCCAGAAGATGCCATGTTAACAAGTACGAGGTTATCCTTTGAGAAAAGAATTCCAGTCCTCAGGATGGTACCATAACTGTAAACCAGGGGTCAAAAAGTACAGTCTAAGGACATTTATTGTAAATAATGTTTTTCAGAAGATAGTAACTCTACATGTTGTCAATGGTTGATTTCCACTAAAATGACAAGAGTTTTGAAAACACCATCTGGTCTACAAAGCATAAAATACTATCTGGTCTGCTAAGACAATCATGCTGACAGCTTCTCTAAACCATGCAATAATATTTTGTTAGAAATAATTGAACACTTTGGTTTTTAAGCCAAAGTGTGGAAATAAGAATGGTTTCACACACCACCACTTCCCATGTTCCTCATGTATACTTTCCAGCCTAGCTGCTTTATGCTCTGTGAGACTTGAAGTTCTAATTTCCACAGGAATATTTTTTTGATTAGAGACTACAGTAAAAGTCGCACTAAACTCCAAGAGATATTTATCATCCAGTTGCTCTGGGCTTCCTTACAGAAAGATAAGCAGCAAAGGTCATTAATCTTGGCCATTGATAAAGGAAACAATGAGAACAGAAACAAATATGCTTGCCAAGTGATGTAAAAGAGCATCTTTAGAATAATCCTAAAGCCCTGCTCAGTTTTGAGGGTAATGGTAATTCTAGTAGTTATGGCCTGGGAATGATATTGTGACCAACAACTAATAGTCCTTATGAATCAGAGCTGATTCAAGATTGAATTCTGATACCAGCACCAAAGAAAGAGAAAGGAAGAAAGAATAAAGAAGGAAGGAAAGAAGGATGAAACAAAGAAAGGAAAAAAGGAAGAAAGAAAGAAACACGAAGAAAAGAAGTAATAGCCAGGAAATATCAACATGTACAAATAAATTTAAAACAATCAAAATCCCTGTCAGTATTTCTCCTTGCTGAGAGGAAAAAAAGATAGTGATCTTCATCTCCACTCTGAGCTTATTGTTTGGCAGCTTACTTGGTGGTGTGGGGGATTTAGGGGGTCTTTAGTCCCTGTCTCACTGAAGTCCAAATAAGATAGACTGGAGAGCATTATTTACAGTATAAGTCTTTCCCTGCCATGCTCCTGGGTTGCAGGACAAGGATAGTCGCTAGGCCAGCTGAATTTTAGAATCTTTTGGTCCAATGTACTTTTGTACAGAGACATTCTTCCAGTGTGGGTTGGACATAGGTAATACCTGAGCAGAGCTACATTTCCACCTAATGTGGCCCTCTGAGAGAATAGAAATCACTCGGATCAAAGTGCTCTGTGCTAGTGAGGCATGTCAGGTGCCACTGATTTTGGGATCCCTGGCCATACCAGTCCCTGCCCTAGCAGCCCCACTTCGTCGGTTTCATGTTACAGCTCTAAATTATATCAGCTCCCGTAATATAACCACCTCCATCTTCATGTGATTCAATATGAACTTTCCACTGTATCGACTTGTGTCTGTGAGTCACGATTGCTTTCTTGGGACACATTGCACTGGTTCCCAGAGTGGTCAGTTGTTTAGCCAATGGAGAGACAGAGACAGACCTTTGGGGTTTGGAGATATAAAATTCAAAGTCTTTTGCATTTTGGGGATGAAAAGTTTAGCTGTGATCGTCTCCTAAGACGATTCTTCACCAAAACTTTCCTTTTCACTTTCACCTGCACTCCTCCTAGAGGGTGGAGGAGATATGCTCCCTTCCCTAACATTTTTGCCTGCTACTCTATTTTAGGGTCTTTTGTTTCTTATAGAAATATAAAGTTCAATATTTCTGGATTTTACCCGGTCTCTGACTAATAGTACCTCCCCTGGCCACCTCTCCTTGTATGTAAATGGTGGTCCATTTGTGGGTAAAACTTTTCTAGACAGTGGAAAAACTGGGCCATTTCTAGCCAAATGAAGGCACCTGTACAATAGAAGCATAAGCTTCATTAGCCTGAGACTTTATGTTTAAAGTTTGCATCTCATATTTGTCCTTAAAACCATGGGATAGCAACCTTGTACTATGCAGATCCCTTCAAAATCTTCTGGGTTACAATCCTCCTTTCCCTAACCCCAGCCCACTATCATTACTTGGAACTCCTTCCACATGCTCTTGCTCTTCAGCGATCTAGCTTGAGCTTACCATTTCCCTTAAAGATGTACTGTATTTTTCTATATTAAACTCCTTGCTTTGCCATTTTACTTTTGTGTGTGTGTATGTTTACATATAGCTCTTTGTTCAAGATCCTAAAAGTCTTGGAGATTTACCTCTGAGACCACCCCCAAGCAACAGGCAATTAAAAATAAAGTAATATTCATTTATGTCTTAGCCTTTGATTATAATTATATATAATTAATAATTATATTGACCTGTCTGCCATGTGGCAATTTTAGGCTTACCATGGTCAGTGTGGAATATCACACTTGGTGTTGACAATGGCTTTATTTTTGTTTCTATTTTCTCAGCAAGGAAATGGAGGCTCTGGTCATATGCTCTGTCATGGTTTATACATCCGGTAAGGAGATTCAGCTCCAGTCTGTCTGGCACCAAAACAAATGCCTTGTATCCTCTTAGCTATCACATTCTTTTGTTTAGAGTCAATTCAGGAATACTGTTTCTGATTCTCTCTATTAAAACGCATATTTCCCTTGTTTCTAAACAAGAAAGAAGTAATTACGTTAAGCAGATGGTGGCCAGATCACACCTCTTGAGAACAGACTGACTGCCTTTTCTATAAATGGCACATAAATCTTAATGTTTAAATCACCCTTTCAGCATCATGCCAGGAAAGAAATACAGGGGAAATGATTGAATTCATCACAAATACTCATAAATCCCTTGGTGTGGAAAGGTTTGAAGCTTTCAAAAATGGAAAGGATATTTCCGGCTCTTACACATCTTGCTTTAGACTTCTGAATTGAAAGACAATGTCTTCTCAGAAAAACTGTTATTCTATTTTCCATCCTGGATGTATATTTATTACATAAGCACACATGTATAGCATACCACTATCTTGTTATGATGAGTATTCTCTGGAAGGACTATATTTTTTTCTTACTTGTTAGACTCTTTACTTATTAGACTCTTATTTAGCCTAAACAAGTAGAAAACAAAGAGGTTGATTTTGCAACCTTTTCACTGGGGTATGTGTGTAGGGGGTTTGGTTCAGTTTTGTTGTTGTTGCTGTTGTTGTTTTATTTTCTTGTTGTGCAGGTCGTAAGGCTTGAACTCAGTGCCTGGGCATTGTCCCTTAGATTTGTTGCTCAAGGCTAGCACAATACCACTTGAGCCATAGCTCCATTTCCAGCTTTTAGAGTCTCAAGGACTTTCTGGCTCAGATGGCTTTGAATCACAACCCTCACATTTCCACCTTCTGTGTAGTTAGGTGCCTGACACCTGCAAAATGAGTTAAACTAAATGTTTTGGAGGGATACTTGAATTCAGAGCTTAATCACACAATAATAGGCTTTGTTGTCTGTTATTACAGTAGTAAAGGTAAAAACCAGAAAAGAACAGATGAATACTTATTGTTAACATTCTTGCTTAAAAATAGAAGTTGCTTATAAATGAGATTTACTGTCTAAGAAGTAAAATGATGTCATAAATTAAAGCCAAAGCAGACTTTTATCACCTCAGTTACATAATTTTTGTGACTTGTTTCTTCTACCAAGCTTTCTAAAGTAAAGTTACTTCAATAGGCATCAAAATTTTACAGTTAACAATAAACAAAGGTTTGTTGGACTTTATATTGAAAAATAAAACAAAATTATTTACATATACATAGGGCTGTAGAAAAAAATCATATAAGCCAGACTTCTTTTGTGGAAAAATAAGACAAAAATGATTTTCATAATGTTATAATCTTCAGTTTCACATTTGATGCTTATAGAACAATTGTTTGGAGTCTCACTTTGCAAAACATTTAATTAGGCTGGGGATATGGCCTAGTGGCAAGAGAGCTTGCCTCATATACATGAGGCCCTGGGTTCAATTCCCCAGCACCACATATACAGAAGACAGCCAGAAGTGGCGCTGTGGCTCAAGTGGCAGAGTGCTAGCCTTGAGCAAAAAGGAAGCCAGGGACACTGCTCAGGCCCTGAGTCCAAGACCAGGACTGGCCAAAAAAAACCCCAAAAAACCATTTAATTAATTTTCTGCTTTTTTGTGGTGCTGGGAATTAAACTCAGGAGTTTGTATGTGCTAGTCTACCAGTTAGCGACACTAAACTCATTTTTCCCTAAATTAAAACAAAGATAATTCAAAGCCATTTTCTTTTAGAGTTTTTACTGTGGCATCACCTTTTTCATTGTTTTAATTTTCAAGTTTAAACTGAACCAACTCTTCCACATCGTTGCTCATCAGTTCCCTGTGATTCTGATACCTTTTGTTTATAGTCATATAATTCTAAGTCATTCACAGATTTGAAATTTTTATTATTTATTTATTTATTTATTATTATTATTTTTTTTTTGGCCAGTCCTGGGGCTTGGACTCAGGGCCTGAGCACTGTCCCTGGCTTCTTCCCGCTCAAGGCTAGCACTCTGCCACTTGAGCCACAGCTCCGCTTCTGGCCGTTTTCTGTATATGTGGTGCTGGGGAATCGAACCTAGGGCCTCGTGTATCCGAGGCAGGCACTCTTGCCACTAGGCCATATCCCCAGCCCTTGAAATTTTTATTGAAACAAGTTTGTATCATGGTTGCACTTTGTCACTATATATTTGAAGAATGATTAACGAAGTCAGTATACATAGACATATATGTCTATGCTATATATATGCATATCTATACACATATGTGTATATAGTACATGTACAATACATACATACACATATAAATGCATAGTATATATAGCATATGCAGTATATAGCATATAATTCACATATGTATATATGATATATATACTACATATACATTAGGTTTAGATGAGTATATATACATGCATTACACTTATACATAAATATATACATATACATGTATACTGTATATATACAGCATATATATTTTTAACATGTATGCTTGCATATATATATGTATGGTGTGTGTATGTATATATATATATATATATATGTATTCCATATAAGTGAGAAAAGACTTTTGTCAGTATTAAACTGAGAAAGCTGTTCAAATAGAAATAAATTTTAAAGGTAATATTTTTGCATGTTGACTTTTTCTTCCCTACCCATATTAACTGAGATAAGATAGATATTTTTGTGCTTGGGCTGCTATAACCAAAACTGCAGGCCAAGTGACTTAAAGGAAATATAGTTTTTTCGCAGTTCCAGAGGTTCAAGTCCCAACTGAATGTGCTATTTTTTTCAGATGAGGCCCCTCTTCCATGAAGACAGCCTCAACTCACTGTATTATCCTTTGTTTGCTTGCAGAGAGAAAGATGCATACGCACGCGCGCACACACACACACACACACACAGTGAGAGAGAGAGAGACAGAGACAGAGACAGAGGCAGAGACAGAGACAGAGAGACACAGAGAGAGTTAAAGCATATTTTGCTGTCATTTTTTTCTGTAAAGGATACCAGTCCTGCAAGATCAAAATCTAGTCACATTAGGAATTAGTGATTTAACATGGTTTTAGAGAAAATACAATTCAACTCATGTATTCATCATCATTTATTGTCTCCTTCTTGTTTGAACTTGGGCCAATAATAAACATGCCTAAGCTTTAATTTATGGATTGAAAGAAAGATTTCATTTAGGAAACACAGCATAGAACCTGGAATAGGATACATAAGTAATAAATATCTGCTATTATTCCTGATGCTACTGATAGACATCCAAGTACTGATTAAACATGAAAGATCTAAATCTTTTTCTTCATGGTAATAAGCAACAATAAAGTTAGTTAGTACTTGTGGAATGAGATAGAGTTGGGAGAAACAGCCACTCAAAAACGAGTAAAGTAGGGTGAGTCTCTCATACTTGGAGTTAAAATAAAAAGAAACCTCTATCCAAGAAAATTTACTGTTTTCTTACTCAAGGACTATTATGTTTCTCACCAGCCTTTCCTAATATTATCAATGCCAAGAAAAACTGTCCAAGTTTTATGCATCTTTGTCAGTCTGACATTGTGTTTCTCTGTAGTCAGTGCTTGATATGTGGTCATATGATATTTAATAATTTACATATATACTGCATGTAATCAAAGTAGGTCCTTCAGAAGCGTAGAGGCATGCTGGAGTCCCGAAGGAACATTATTGTGTTAGTCTAACTTGGATCAATGTAATTAGTCCTTCAACTACTTAAGAGGAATATTGAAATGACTTTACTTTTTTATTATGAATAGAAAGAAAAAAGTCCTTAAAGAAGTGTCAAAATTTATTTGAAGTTATTTCTTTTATTAACTTTCCATTAAGATTTATTTTTCTTTTTTTCTTGCCAGTGCTTAGGGCCTGAGCACTGTCCCTGGCTTCTTTTGCTCAAGGTTAGCACTCTACCACTTGAGCCACAGCACCACTTCTAGGTTTTTCTGCTTATGTGGTGCTGAGGATCGAACCCAGGGCTTCATGTATGCTAGGTAAGCACTCTATCATTAAGCCACATTCCCAGCTACCTTAAGGTTTTACGTATTTATTTAAATTAGAGAGTTACAGTAGATATTTTTTCTCTAATTTTCTAATATTTTCTATGATCTCCAGGATTTTCTACTAGGTCAATTCCTTCTTTAAATTTTCTTTCTCATAACTAAAAGATAGGAAAGATACATTTCTTCTCATCAGCTTTCCCATCTTGGATAGTCTTTTTTAGTAAAACAATTTTCTGGCTTAGCTAAAAGTGGTTTGAGTGACGGGGTTTCTACCACTTCCTCTTCATGACTATTCCACAGACTGACAGATCTCATTATGTGGTCATTTTCCTCCTACATTTTTCTTTGCTCAATTTAATCTTGTTTCTCATATTTATACCCCTTCGGATAACTTAAAGAAATTTCTTTGTTTTCTTACTCTATACTTCCCTAAGATACTTACAGATGGTTACTATTTCTTCTTATTCATTATTTGGCTCAGTCATTTGAAATAAGCTTTCATTGTTTTTCCGTGATCCAGTGTCTCAACTTTATTAATATTTTTTATTTACACCCAGAACCTGTCATTTCTTACTACTTGGAGAACAAATGTTCCAAATCTCATCATGAGACTTTTGTCCCAGAAACTTCAGGGTCATTAACACACATTGTAGGACAGAAACAATTCAGAATCTTAGTTGCCTTTAGTTTCAATTGTTCCATCCAGCAATGGTAATCCTTGGTCTACTCTTCTTCTAGTTCTAGTCTCCTTATCTTTTGTTCACAATACTTGGCACCATAAATGAAAAAGGTGGTAAAAGTAGAAGAAAAAGTATATCTGGCGTAGCAGAAAAAAAATTTAAAGACATTCTGAAAGATCTTTTGGGGGAAAGAGGAATATAATTTCTCAAAAGGGTGAAATGGAAACACCCTTTTATTTTAAATAACACCTCTCTTACATGTCCCTAAATCTCTTCATTTTTGTCAGTGTTCCTTACTGGCCAATTCTGGAAATTTTATATGAGCATGACGTTCTAGAAAATAGGACATGCCTTTTGAACTGCTATATGTTAGCAATACAAATGAGAATGGTGTGAGAAAAATGTAGTGAGAATTATGTCTGCGTTCCTAGACACCGCAAATACCCTTCGTCTTTCCTCTTGATCTCTTGGGTGGTCACAACATGAATAAAATTCCTTTTCTCATATCTAACTTATTTTTCCTTTTGTGAATGACTATTATATTACCATAAAATTTAATTTCTTTTCTTTATTTTTTTCCTTTATTCTTGCTGCTTCATATTCTGGATATTTTTGCAGTGCCAGAATGAAACTACTTGGATAAGTTTATAATGATATTTGCTTTGTTCACTGATCTTGGAAAAGATAAAAACACAAAAAGGTGCATCTTAATCTGGAAAGTTTTTGGTACAAACCAGTTGTGATCATAGAGATCAAATAATAGAGTGGAAATACATGAGTTTTACAATCAGATAAGCCTAGGGTAGACATTTATCTCAGATTCTTTATGCTACCTGAAACAAACATTTCATTCTCTACTAGCCAGTTTGATCTTTCTTCACACATTTCCTTTTCTTTCTTAATTTGGAAGTATACCTATACAAAATTTGAATAGGCACTCCTTGTTAGTAGTGGTTGCATTTTTATCTTTAAAATCTGACTTACCTAGCATTGGAAAAGCCTTGGGTTTGACCCATAGTCCTGCAAAAGAAATGAACTGCAAGTATATTCAGATTAAGTAAGGTGGAACAGTATTCAAGGCAGTAAAATAGGGGCACTTGTCATTTTCTTCTACATGAGGTAGAATGCAGACAAGAGCTGCAGATCAAGCCCATGATTACATACATATTGGAAAGGTGCTCTGACACTTAGCTACACTTCTAGGCCAGATAAGAGGAATTTTATCTGTCTATCTACAAACATTGGAGGATTATTTTTTTTTCAAATTCAAGAATGGCACATGGCAGAACCACCTACTGATGTGATGGGTGCAATGGTTTAGTTGAGGGGAGCTTGTGTCTTACTCCTAAACAGCCAAACCCCCCGGGTCCACTTCCAGGAAGAGCAAAAATAAATCTGACATCCATGAGCATTAGTTGTTCTTACATTCTATCAGTCCATATATTACTGACAAGATTGGATTTGAATGCCACAGTAGTGGTAGGGACTCTGATGTGGCCCTCACCTCTTCACATGAAACATAGGGATTGTACTGGTGGCTAGGTAGAATATGCCAATTTGAAGCCCTTCACTATGATTGGAACCACTAACATCAGATCACTTTTGAGGACTGGGGACAAAGATCAAATGTCTTAAAGCATGAGTTTGCAGCAAGTTCAACCCCTCGCAAATGGGAATTCTATTCCCTTTGCAGGAGTAACCAAAGGGATTACACATCCCTCAGTATACTCCACATGCTTGAATTACCAGAGGGACTCCACTCTTGCTAGACTTACAGAGAGAATGAGTCCCTAAAGTTCTAATATACTATAGTACACATTGTATCAAGGTCTACAAATGAAAACGAAAGAAGTCACAAGGAGACTTTATTATAAAATCCAGTGGAAATTAAATTCAACATTGCAGAATAAAATGATACCCCAAAGGCACATCATTAAGAGAAAGCTGTTTATTAAGAAAGACCTCACATAAAAAATATATGCAATCTATTCACTTTAAGAAATGGAATTTAGGGGCTGGGGATATGGCCTAGTGGCAAGAGTGCTTGCCTCCCATACATGAAGCCCTAGGTTCGATTCCTCAGCACCACGTATACAGAAAATGGCCAGAAGTGGCGCTGTGGCTCAAGTGGCAGAGTGCTAGCCTTGAGCAAAAAGAAGCCAGGGACAGTGCTCAGGCCCTGAGTCCAAGGCCCAGGACCAGCCAAAAAAAAAAAAAAAAAAAGAAATGGAATTTATCCTCACAAATTGGTTTTCTAAATTTCTCACCAAGAAACTAATTAAATATTTAATGTATTCTAATGATATTTTCATTATCCTTAGGGATTTTTTTTTTACAAAGATGTTTCCATTTTACTAAGCAGTATATGAAAACATACAATGGTCTAGGTCGGTGGTATCACCTCTCTTAACATTCTTCCATACTCCCAACCCATCCCTTCCATGACGCTTTTTAATTTTGTAGGATATGCATTGAGTTCTTGGTTTTGTTTATGTCCTATTTACTTTTTCATTTGCCTTAAAATTACTACCTGCCTGAAATTGGGTTTTGACTTTGATAGCATAAGGGGATTTTACCTGTACCATAAAGAATGGCATTGGAAAGACAAGAGTGATACTAGTAATAAAGTCTGTTCCTCTTCAATTCTGGATCATTGATCATTCTTGGTTCTAGATTTATTCGTGATGCCTGGCTTATCAGCTTTTCACTCATTCTCAATCAATATAAAATAGTGGCATTTTCTCCATCTTCCCTGAATATGTCGATACTAAAAGTATATGTATGAGAAACTGCAGGCTCTTTAAACCACAGCTTTCCCCTATTCAGTCACTGAATATCTACTTTTTACCCATCTGCTTAATTCTCAGCCCTTATTTCATAATTATTGTTATTAATTTCTTGTGTATCTAGAATCTACAAACATAAACAGCAAATGAGTATAATTTATTACACCAAAAAACATGCAAAATATGTGTATGTGTATGTGTGTGTGTGTGTTTGTGATATACAGTTGCTGCATCTTGATCATTCCACTAAAAATGCACCTTTATTTTGTTCTATTTGTTTGTTTGTGTGTGTGCTGGTATGAACTTAGGGCCTGAACACTGTTTTTGGGCTTTTTTGCTCAAAGTGAGTGCTTCTACTTCTGGCTGTTTTGGGGATTAATTGGAGATGAATCTCACAAACTTCCATGCCTGGACTGGCATTGAGCCACGATCTTCAGATTTCAGCTCCTGAGTAGTTTTAGATTATAGCATGAGCCATTGATACTGTTACCACCTCTATTCTACTTGGTGAAGTATTTTTTTGTATTTGGATTTCTATAATTTATAACTAAATATAATGTTGCAGTAAATAACCTGGAGCATGCAAGTGTCTACATGACAAATTTCCAGGTAATTATCTTTTGGTGAGTCAAAGCAGTTATATACTTTAACTTTGGTAAATAGTGTCAGGCTACTCTCTAGGTATTGTACCAATTTAGAAAATTTCATCTAACAGTTGCAAAGAAAGCATTTTTCATCAACATATGAAATTGTTTCCAAAATAGACCAACAAGTATTAATAAATTAAAATTATTAAAATAATTTTTTGCTTTTTGTGTAATTACAATGGAATAAAACTAGAAATAAACACTAAAAGAAATGGTAGAAATTTTATGAGTAACATAGAGATTTAACAATGTATTATTGAATGAACAATGAGTCATTGAAGAAATCACAGAGGAAATTAAAAATTCCTTGAATGAAGTGAAAATGGAAACACAATATTCAAGATCCTGTGGGATAGAGCAAAAGCATTACTAAGTACAAAATTTATAGCAATAAATGTCTACATAATATATAGAGAGATCTTAAATTAGTAACTTAATAATGACTTTCAAAGTCTTAGAAAAACAAAATAAAATAAATATCAAATCTTAGAATGAAAGAAGTAAAGATTAGATCAGAGAAAAATGAAATAGAGACAAAAAGACTATGCAAGTCGGAATAAATAAAGTGTTCTTTGAAATAATAGACAAAATCAACAAACCCTATACCTACAATAAGAAATGTATCAACTTATAGATACATTTGTTCTACCAAAATTGAGCCAAGAACATATATTAAATACCTAAATAAATCAATAGCAAGCAATGAGATAGAAACATTAGCTAAAAGTAACTCATCAAGGAAAGTATCAGGACTGAATATATTTACTGCTGATATTTGTCAAACTTAACAAAAACCTAACGTAAGTGCCCTACTAACTATAATACAAAATAGATAAGGAAGAAACCCTTTCTTACTTGTTCCACAGAGACTACAAAACCTGGTTAAGGCATAACAAAATAAGTCAAAGTTCAGTATCCTGATGAACATAGATGCAAGAGCATCCAATGTAATACTTGCAAATATCTAATAGCACATTATTCTAGGGATGCAAGGATGGATGTTATGCCACAAGGAAATCAATGAGCATAATTCAGCACATAAGTGGAAACAAAGATAAATACAAGCATACAATCATCTCAATAGATTCAGAAAAAGATTTCAATAATTCCACATCCTTTTATGATAAAGATTGTGACCTTAGATATAGAAGGGCTATACTTTAACATAATAAATGCTATATATAAATGACCTATAGTTAACATTATACTGAGTGGTGAAAATCTGAAAGCCATTTCCTTTAAGATTAGGAAAAAGATGAAGATTCCACTATTACCATTCTAATTCAATATGCTACTAGAAATTTTAATCTGAGAAATTGAGCAAAAGAATGAAATAAAAAGTATTCAGAGTAAAGGAGAAAGTCAAAATTATCTTTGTTTTTTAATATGATTGTATAAATAGAAAATCTGAAAAACTCTACCAAAAGAATTTTATATCTTATAAACAATCTCAGTGATATAGCAGGATCCAAAATTAACATTAAAAACTCCAGTAAACAACAATAACAAAAATTCACTGAAAACAAAATAATGCTCACAAGAGCAATGACAAGTACCTAAGGATTAACCTAACTATGTGACAAAACTCTATAATAAAAATCCCCCCCCCAAAAAAAGCCACTAGAAGATAGAAAGAGCTCTCATGTTTATGAATTGGGAGAATAAATAGTGTTAAAAAATTCTATCCAAAATGTTCTAGAGATTTAATGCAATCTCATCAAAATACCAATGGCATTCTTCACAGAACTAGAAAAAGACCCTAAAATTAACATTCAAGTACAGAAGTCTCTGAGTTTAGGAGCCAGGCAATCTTGAGCAAAAAGCAATTCTGGAGGCTTCACAAAACCTGATTTCAATACACATTACATAGCCATGGTAATAAAACTAGCATGGTATTGGCATAAAAATAGAGACACAGACGAATGAAACAGAAAAGAGGACCTGGAAATAAATCCATGTTTTCAGCCATGAGTTCTCAACAAAGCTGCCAAAAAAAAAATTAATTAAATAAAGAGCAGTTTCTCAATAAAATGGTGTGGGAAAACTAGACGTCTAGGATATGGAAGATTGAAACTGGACCTCTGTTTCTTGCCTTTTACAAAAATCAACTTAAAATGGATCAGAGATGTCAGTGCAAGACCTGAAAGATAGGATTCCTATTGCTGGAGAAACATAAAATAGGAATTGGCAAATGGGATTACATTAAAAAGAAAATGATTTTTCTCCTCAGAATTTCACAGAATAAGCTATAAACTGACTTGTCGATTGCCCTATATGATTACCACCTCAAGAACTTGAGGAAAGTTTAGTTTTCTCAGAGAAACACTCTTCTTTCCAATTCTCTGAATTCTCACAAACACCCTACAGGTTCCCTCACTTGTGAGGACATCAGAATTCTTATCACTGATGATGAATTGAGGGTTATATCCTTCAACAAGGAATTGTCAAGGAGGTTGCCACATAGCTTCATCTGCTAGTGCTGCTTGGAGTAAGGCTAAAGACACAAACCAAAACAATCTGTTGATGGCTGACTTAATACTGGAATTGACGGGAGATTACTAGCAGGGAAAAGTAAAGGTTACTGCAAGAGAAGATAGACTCTGCTTGTCTATGTAGTCAAGGTCTAGAGGATTTGTAGTTCGAGAGTGGGAAGAGAAGACTCTTGGGATTACTTACTTAGAACAGAAGCGTTGGAAAGAAGAAAATAAAGTTTTCTTGAAAATATGAATTGAGGGCTGGAAATGTGGATTCATGATAGAGTGCTTGCTAGCATGCATGAAGCCCTCAGTTTCATTCCTCAGTACCATATTAACAGAAAATGCTGGAAGTAACTCTGTGGCTCAAGTGGTAGAATAGCTAGCCTTGAGCAAAAGAAGCTCAGGGACAGTACCCAAGTCCTTGAGTTCAAGCCACAGGACTGGCAAAAAATAAAAATAAAAAAGGTAGTATGAATTGAACATCCTTCCATCCTGGAGTTTTCTTGAGGCATGGTAGCATACTTAATATTTTGAAAAGTCATGTTTAAATGTTGGTTCCATGTTTCACTGAATGTAAAACTTGGTCATGATAAGGCCACCCAGTGGCAAGGTTTTATGTGGATTAGATGATAGGTCATAAATTACAGGGTGAAAGTTATTGATTGTATAGTTAAGAAGTCCTTGTTTGAAAATCTGCCTTAAACAAAGACTTGATGGGTAAACACTGACATATTTAACCTTTCTGACCTAAATTTTTTGTCTGACAAGTGAGGATATTATTACCTATCTTGTACAGTTTTAGGATAAATTTTAAAGTCAAAACATACTTTACAAAAGTTATCACATTATTGTTCCAAACTCCACTCAGTACACATACCAGCTACAGGAAATCTGAGTTCATTTCAGATCATTGAACATTCTATAATCTTTCTTCCAGCCTGTAATTGTCCCAAAGGCTATTCCCATAGCCTGCAAATCTCTCCTCTTGTTTCCTGTATAATAACTTTTATTCATACTTTAGGTTTTTAGCTTAGATATAACTTTCAGTCATTTTTTTCGGTTAGCCTGTTTCTTCTTCTGTTTCTTTATCATAATACATATTCTCTGTGTCTTTTTTGTAACATTCAAAAGATTTTCATTTGATTCTCAAGTTTTTCCAGTCATCTTGCTCCTATTGTCCTTCTGTTTAAGGACTGTCATGGAGGTATTCCCAGTATAGCCTCAGAATTTATCAGAACCCCTGTCATATATGAAGTACTTAATAAATACTTGTCAAATTTGTGAATGAATGGACATACGGTATAACACTTCAAATGAAATAAGTCTCCAACAACTGGCATCACAGAGTCTTCTCACCTTTGTTAATTACATGATTATGTTACCTATAAAATGACTGCAGAATGATGCTAGAATGCCCTTAATGTTAACACATGGTAGACTATAGATTTTTCACTTTACAATATAAAAAACACAATTTTCTTTCACTTACACATAACAACCACAGGTCACATAGGAAGTAAGGAGCCATTTTGTTAAAATACACTCAATGCTTCATATAACACCGAGTCACATACTGATATTTTTAATAAAAGTAAAAGAAAACATAAGTTACTTCTAAACACCATGAATTGATAATGCTGGAAAGAAAGGCATTATTCATTACTCTTGAAATCTCAAGAGTCAATCAGATTTGTTGATACCATTTATTTTTTTCCTTCACAATTCTTCCTGCTAACAGAGCCCACACATAGAAAGGAAAAGATTTTTCCTTTATAATAGTGCACAAAATAACCATAGAAAAATCTGCTGTTTCCCACAAACCAGAGTGAAGGTAGCTAAGTCATATTTATCACACTTCTGGGTAAGTTGCCAAGAGTCAAAATACTTTCCAACTACTTAACTCTGGGGGGAAAGTTCAAAAACCCACCAGATCCACTTGAGATGTTGGAAAAATAGCAGATGAGGACAATTCCTGTCATGATTACTTTTGTTCCAGTTCATTATTTTCACTGCTGAATTAAGAAAGAGATTGAACAGCTCCTAGGAATCTAGTGTGAAGAACATTATTCTCTTAAGGCCATTAATCTTTGAATAATGATTTAGTAAGAAAGATGTGTCTGAACATGCCAGACATATTAAAATTAAAAGAATCTTGCTTAAATAAAGTGAGCCAGAAAGTCCCTCACCTAATTATCTTTCTAGCAGATAGGAGGAAATTGGGCTGAGAAAAACTTCTCAGTTGGGAAATAATAAATCATCAACTACAGAGCCCATGTAGCTAGGCCTCACCAGCCAGATGATCCGAAGGATCCTTTCAGTAATGCTACTAAAGTCTCAGACTTACAAATATCTTACATTATTGCTGGCTTTCCATCTTCCCCACAGTGTTGTAAACTGTGTCTTGCTTCCCACTGTCCTTGTCAGCTTCTCTAGTTCATGTCTTGATGGGGTGCTCCAATGTTTCAATTTGTTGTTGGGAAGTCTGCCAGGTACCCCAATAGTATTCGCCTGCTTTTCTCTTTTAAAAATCATTCTGTCATATATGGTGATGCATGCCTATAAGCCAGATTTTTAGAAGTCAGAGATGGGGGGATTTGGGTTGGAGGCATACCTGGGAGAAAGTAAATCCTATCTCAGAAACAAGTCAGGTGGACACTCCTTATCATCCTAACTACTTTTGAGTCCAAGGAGATGGGAGAGTTATAGTTTGAGGCTTGCCCTGGCAAATTTAATACCAAACCTTGTCTGAAACACGAACTAAAAATAGACTGAGGGCATGCAAACATGATACTCTGAGCTCAATCTCCAGTGCCCTGTGAAATGTTTTGGAAAATGCACATAAAACCATTTTTGTGTAGTTCACAGTAGATATAACAACAACAACAAAAAAAAGACTTTGAATCTTCCCGTAAAGTTAAAATACAGTCTATTCTTCCAAATGGAACACATGCAATCTCCTACGTTATAGTGGAAATCATGTGCTACATCTGGGTACTGTTTTTAATCTCTTGTAATGAAAAGATTATAACCAGGCTGCTTTAAGACCTGGATTGGATTTTTTAATGTTCTTTTTTGGACTGTCTCTCATTTTATTTTATAAAGTATGGTTTTAAAGGTCTTTTGAGATCTTTATGTTAATAGAGGTAAATGTTATTTTAAAGTAGTATGTTCTTCAGAGTAGAAATGTATGATGAAATGAAAAATAGAATGAATTCAACCTGAAATACTCTCTCCCCTGAACAACAATAGATATGCACACATAACAAGATATGCACACATAAATACAGTATAGTAACTGTGATAATGTCAGGAATTGAGCCTCATAAAGACAGCTGCAAATATCAGAAGCATGGTGCAAACCAAAGACATTGGCTAATAGGGGGAGGGAGGAGGGAGGCAACTCAAGAAAATCTCATTAATAAAGGTTGCCTAAAATCTGTTTTCTAATTTTGTCTTACTTCCTGTCTATAAACATTGAAGAGATAATTGTATCCCTTGTGTCAGTTTTCTTACCCACAGAAATGAGCATATTGATGCAACACATTTGTGTAGAACTTAACATACAGTTCAGCTTACAATGGATTTGCAAAGTGTTTTTTTGTTTTTTGTTTTTGTTTTTGGCCAGTCCTGGGCTTGGACTCAGGGCCTGAGCACTGTCCCTGACTTCTTTTTGCTCAAGGCTAGCACTCTGCCATTTGAGCCACAGCGCCACTTCTGGCCACTTTCTGTATATGTGGTGCTGGGGAATTGAACCCAGGGCCTCATGTATAAGAGGCAAGCACTCTTGCCACTAGGCCATATCCCCAGCCCGCAAAGTGTTTTTTCTTCCTTCTCTTTCCATGCCTTTTTTCCCTTCAAGGAGAAATAGAATTCTGAACATTTGAATTTTTGAGAAACAATCCTTCAGTTTGAACTACTCTTTGGCTAAAAGAGTAACAGTGCAACATTGAGCAACATTTTTTCTTGTGTATGAATGTGCCAAAAGTGGACACAAGTGGACAAAGTGATAAAGGAAAGTAAAAAGCTAACACATATCTCTTTAATTGTGCAAAATTCAGAGGCAGTTATGGATGTTTACCCAATCTTTTCATGTTTTTAGACTTACAATATCTGAGAAGAAACATTATATGTTTATATGTTTTATTCAATAGCTGCTCATTGGCTAGTAAAGGAAAGGATCATTCTTATCAGACATCCATACTAGTTAGAAACCCCAAACAGAAATATGTAACCAAGACCTAACTAAAGGTCTCTCTCTTCAGATTGGATTTTGACAGTTCCCTAGTTATCACAGTGAAGCAAGATTCTCCAGATGATTGCTTTGCAACTGAAGTTTTCAACTTGGACCTCACATTAAATCAATTATATGCTTTAAAACCTGCTAACTTCTGTGTCCTACACAAAGATTTTGAATCTCACTATTTTAAAAGCTTCACAGATGATTCTAATATACTGATCAGATTGAGTACCACCTGGACTTCAGCCTTTGTGTCTATCTGGAAGAGATGTGGAATAATGAATGGGCCAGGGCAGTAAACCCAACCTTGCTCAGAATGACTCTTTCTACAAGTGAGAAAAAAACAACCATCTATCAAATGGCCTTGACCTGCATCAGGGACAGAAACTTGGTCCTAGGTGGAAGCAGTTTTAGGAAACACAATACGCTGATGGGTATTATTCAAGTAGAAATAAGACAATAGCAATTTTCAAATGTGCAAATATAAAATTTCTATTTCAAATATTTTATTAGGTGGAAGGTGGTAATGATAAAATTAAGACTCAAAAAACAAGACTTATTCCCTTGCTTCTTATGCAGTAAACCTCAAATAGATACATTTTATGTCAAATCTTCAAGCAGAGTTACTGGTTTTCTTATGTCCTCTGATCTTTTTCATAGCTCAGAACTTATTTTATACTCCCTTAGATCATGGGCCCCATCTCCACCCCATTCTTCAAGATCCAGGTTATGATCACCTTCCCTCTGAAATCTTCCTTCCCCTAAGTAGCCTTCTTCTTACAAATCACATCACACTTGCAGTTGTCATTGCATAGACAATTACTATGTATTTTCTGAATAGACAGAAGTTCTATTTCTACAGTTAGACTTAAAATGTGATTAGACACCAAGGCATCATGTTTTACTATTTTTTTAGTATTTACATAAAGCTACACCATTTATGTTTTACTATTTTTCAGTCCTCATAATACTTGGCACAGTGTCAGGCATAGGGAGCCTACTCCCAAAATATATGATCAAAGGAAAAATTATATATACACATGTATACACACACACATATATATACCTATATATGCATGTATATATATATTCTTAGGGAGAAATGAAGTCTTCTATTTTTAGTATACATATGTCAAATAATTCCTATCAGATTATAAATACAAGATTCCCACCCCCAACTTAAAATTTAGACATGACATCATTTTTTCTCATGAGTGTTAGATTACTTGCTATTCAACTATCCAAGACTGTTCAATTCACAGCTTTTTTTTTCATTTTTCCTTTTTAGACATTACTATGACCTTCTCCCTTGTTTGAAATCCATGGCTTTGATATGTTCTATTCTTCACTGGAAATTATAACTAAATTTCCCACTGTGAATCTGGAGTTTGAAAGAAAACTTCTGGAGGATTCAGGCAAGTTTTTTCCTTCTTTTCAAATAGCCAAATTTCTTCCCCCAGATTTTCCCAAATGCCACAGCCAATTATGACTTGACTTCTTCAAGGGAATCCAAGGGGAAAATAATGCTTTGGACTGACCTCATCATTTGAACTGTCTTGCAAATGAGCTACTTAAGCAGTTATTTTTTTCTCCTTTGAGACAATTCTTCCATTAGACATTCTAAAATAATTTGATATTCTTCCAATCATCTTTTAGCTATAACTTTTAAAGTTAAAAAATTACCTTTCTTAAGTCTAACTGATCTCCATCTTTCTATTTAGAGGCCCTGAAAAAGGTTTGTTTCTTTAAGACAATAATGTTTGTATTCACAGTTTGAGCCCATTATATGGTGGGTTAATATAAGTTTAGCCATGGTTATAGCATATGAGTAACTGGGAGTTTGATCACAAAATATTGTTCATCAATCATATGTATATCTAAATGACGTATAAATCTGAAAAGTCTGTGTCTGGCTTATCCTTCCGGGATGGATATAAGAAGTCCAGTCCATTCAAATGCCAACTGTAGAATTTGAAATGCTCATTGTTGTAGATTCCTGTTATAGAATAGAGGGGGGGAAAAAACCTTCTGTAAAGAAAGAATGAAGTAAGTATTGCTCCAAGTATTCAGTTTCTGGTTATGTAAACAAGATCCCTCCCTCCACTGAAAGTTTTTAATTGCTCATTCCTCTCCATCCTCTAAGAATTTCTATGAATGAAACTCTTCTGGGTATACCCCATTGCCAGGGAAGCTAGGCCTTATAGGGTCGAATGTTATACTCATTTATATTAGGAAACACCAAAAATTCAGTTACCATTTATTTGTTACTTAGCATCCTATCTCATAGGAATAAATATGAGATAGCAAAACCATTTGGTCTCTTCTTGGGATATGTTAAAAGATACACTGTGGGAAGTAGCAAACAGGGTCTTTAGGACTTAAAATAGCAGGATGTTTAGCCTCTTTGCAAGGTTGTGCCAGGATGTATAAATGTTTTAAAAATCTATGAATGCTCAGTTATATTCCAAATCTTAAAATTTTCTGTCAAGAATCACATGTTGAGGTTATGAAAAATGTGTGCTTCTTGGATTTAGTGTCTAAGGCTGCCTGGTATTGGAGCATACAGAGAAGATGGGCATTTTTCCATCTTCTTTCATTTCATCATGCCTTTCTTCATTTAAAAATCATTTGGATACTTTCCTATATTATGAGAACTATACTAAGTGTTGTGACTACCTGTAGCTTAGATTCTTTAGGAGACTACAGTGTAGTATCATGGTGCTAAAAGAATGAGCGATGCTAAGAATGGGCTCTACTACTTAGTAATATGTTATTGGACCTCAGTTTCATTATCACTGAAAAAAGGATAATAAGAATTTCATGGCATTGTTTATATATTAAATATGATATTTGACATAAATTCATTTTATATACAAGGCATGACCCCTATTTATTCTCACTCAGTTTCTACTATCTTTTCACTTTATCTTCTCTATTTAATGGGTGATATTCTTTTTTACCAATTATTATCCCATCTTTTGACTCACCATGCATACCACAGTGAAGAAGTTAAGACTTTCACCTAATTTCTTTATCTTGCTACAAGAGGTATAAGACTATATAAATCCTGTTAGGGTTTTTTAACTAAATATAAGCTTTTAGAGAACTGTAGTATTTGGAATCACTATGATTCTATCATGAATCTATCAATGTGATCGCAGATCCTTTTGGCCATAGTGGTAACAGTTTTGAAAACATCCTTTTGAGTGCAGACAGTGTTCAATTTGGGGATAACCAGTTTTGTCAACTTCCTATCTTTTGAAAATCATGAACTTTCTTTATATATCCTCTTATTGTTTTGTTTAGCTGCTGAGAACATGAAGAAAAGTTGAGGATGTCATTTTGCTACTATATAATTTGTTATAAATTCAAGGTAATGCAAATGTGGAGTAAGAATGGCAAAGATGAAAGAGATTCAGTTTGGCAATGTTAACCTTCAACTAAGATCCTATCCATTTTGTTTCTTTGACAGTAATTGGCACTTCCCTTTGCGCTCAAATTCTGCATTGTATTAGCTTTTGTGTTGATACTATAACAAATTAGTTCAACCTTAATGACTTAAAACACAGAAACTCTTTTATTCTACAGTTCTGGAAGTCAGAAATCTCACATGTTTCTTTGTTAAAATCAATATGTTAGCAGAGCTAAGTTCTTTTCTCTGGGCTCCAAGGGAGAATTTATTTCTTTACCTTTCCAACTTCTAAAAGCCTCTCACATTCCTTGGCTCACTCATTCCATCTTTGAAACCACAATCATTGCATCTCCCTAACTATTTCCACATCCTGTTACCTATAGATAATCAAAGTTCTCTTATTTGAAGAAACTTTGAGATTATGTTGTGCTTACTTTGATAATCAGGATCATCTCTCCCTTTATGAGGTCCTAAACTTTAACTGTATCCCAAATTTCTTTGCCAAGTATGGCAACCTATTCAGCAGTTCCAGAGAGTGGGTGGATATTTGTAGACGCAAACCTTTTTTATACTTGGTATGAATATCTTTGAATCATTGTCAATTTACCATGTGTATGTGGTCTTATTCTCCTGCATTGTAAACTTTTTGGTGTCCTAACTACATGTCAGTTCTGTAGTTCTATTCTCTACAGACTTTATCCAGTGTACTGAATACATCAGATCATTCAATGAACATTTTTGAATCAGCTAGGAGAACTAAGAGAGTTTAAAGATTTATTGGAACAAAATACTAAAGCGATACCAATAATCTCTGAAAGAATGACTTCTGAAGTATTTCCAAATCCTCTGGAAAATTCATGAACATGTAAATAATCCCATAAGTATATGAATGCTACAATTTTATTTTGTTTTCAGTTCTTATACATGGCTATTGTTACATATTACAATAGTCCAGGATACTCTACTTGCTTTCCAGCTGGATTGTCTTCTGTCAGTAGAACTTATATTTTAGTGTTTTGCAGTGATAATACACACAAGTCAACAATTGGAAATCAGGTACCATCAGAAAGGCTCAGCCTATCAGATGTCAGCCATGGAAAGGTCAAGGGGAAATTAAATATTATAGGGCTAGCTCAAATTCTTTCCCTGTGCAATTAACTTGCTGATAATTTGCAATGTTTATCTCTAGTGCAATTGAATGTGACGTGTTTTGAGACTTTCTGAAGGGGTGGCTTTTAATGAATGTGTCTTATATGGTTTGTATCACATAGACTTCAGCAAGTTGTGCAAAGCAGCTACAGGCTCTGGAATCTATAGTTGGCAAGAGAAATAAATATTTCCGTATTGCATTTAGCAATTGCTGTGTATTAAGGCAATTTTGTTTAAAAATTATTAAGGGCTTTGTAACACAAAGACACTGTTAAATTTCACAGAAAGGATTGCATTCAGGAGGTGGGGTGGACTGGGGATATTGGATATGCAAGCACAGATGGTCTTGATTGACTCATGAACACATCAGAGCCAAGTGGGAAATGTATGTTTTGTGTGGTTACATATGTTGTAAAGAAAATTGCCCCTGGTTCTTTTCTGTAAGAAAGTATGAGGAGGGAAAAGAAGGGGAGAGAACAAGATCATGCAGGGAAAGGTGAAGCAGACACAAGAGAAGCATATGTCGCAGATGTCTGGCTGAGAGGAGCCAGGCAAGGAGGTAGAAGAGCCAAATTCCTTCCCTGGCATGTGAGTGACTGATGAGAGGAGGAATCTCTGGTGCCAAGGCTCAAGAGCACTGGGTGGGTGCCTGTTCTGTGAATAGTTGCTTTGGAATCTAGGTGTAACTCCCCAATCATTTTATGCCTGGTTTGGCATAAAGACTGTCCTCCCACAAGGAATAGGCATATATGGAGCTGCTTCTAATCCACCCAATTCCTTCCTTTCCACAAGAACTCAAGACACAGAGAAGGGCCTGGATAACCTCAGGTTTTTCTGAACTCTTCCTACGTCTTAACTCATATGTAGAATCCTTGGAACTACACTCGAAGGTTTTAGAGTTAGTCCCATTTTATAGGTGAAGAAACCTAGCCACAAAGAGGTTATGTAACTGGCCCAGATTCATACAGCTAATCATTACTGAAGCCAGCATCTGAAAGCAAGTAGCTTGATTCTAGAGTAGCATCACGTAAACTTTTCTTGCCTCTGATGGAACTATATTGTCTGACTTCTAAACCAGTGAGCCTTTTGAGAATAACTTTGTGGAATTTTATATTTGTAGACTTTATAGAAGTTGTCAGAATGCCTATCCACAAAATAGATGCTACATTTCATTGCAAATTATCAATTTACTTAAGCCTTCAATATCATTTGTCAGAAAGTGGGAAATGTAAGCCTCTTTAACATAATTAGTAGGTATGTGTGATAAACAGAAGAAAAGAAGAGGGGATAGTCTTAGTAGTAATTCCACAGCCAAACTGATAGCACTGGGGTACTAGTCAGAATTCAGCAAAACTGGCAAACCCAAAGCTACACCACCATGTTTATATTTCAGTCTTCATGCCTTGTTCTCCACCTATGTCATCTACCTCATCTAAAATCAACTGAATATTTCTATTAGCTTTTTGTTTATATTGTACCTCATGTTGAAATACTCTATGGATTGTGTTGTCTCAGGCTGCTACTTTGTGATTTTGCATTCTGCCTTCTTTTATTCATGTCTCATATTCTTTTTCTACTACTATGCTCTGTATATGTTTCTCCATTAGGTTCTAAGTAAGAGAACTGATAAGATTAGTCATTTCATTGATTGATTAAGGTTGTCCAGCTGGACTTCCTGGACCTTGTCTATTCTCTAGATGGCTGCAGTGGGTTGAATACATCTCCTGGTCAAAGAAGTTGTAATTAGAGTTATGGACAATGAAGTGCTGCCATCTAGGATAGAGAATACTCTGAATGGAGCCATGGGCTTGGCAAATCTGCCCAAGGGTACACATTATTTTGACTTGTCTGCTCGAGTCACATTCATGAGAATGGGAAGTTATAGCCCAAAGAGTTTAGAAAAGTCAAGAAAACCTCTTGTCACTGGTATGTATAATAAAGTAATGAATTAGGACAAAAACGACTCTTCAGCATTGTTTGAGTCCTAAACTTAACACTGTGTTACACATGCTTTGAAAGTGTTGTGATGAAGCTTAGATGATTTATGCTTCTTCAAGACTTGTTTATGAAGTCAATCTATCAAACTTCAAAATAATAGATGAAAAGCAAAAGCTGGCAGTATACATATACATAGTGGTCCCCATTGCAAAGAGAATATATGTTTTGATTTTTGTTTTGAAAATATAATCCTAATGATAAACATGGTGCTCAATCTTGGCACAAAATAAATTGAATTCATTTAGGAAGCTTAGAAAATACAGAAATAGTTACAAAGAACATTCTTTTTTTGTCACAATCTTACATTTGTAATCCCCTGCTCCCTTTCAGAATGCCATATGGAAAAGAGACAACATTTTAAATGGGTTTCTGAAGAACTAGAGTTGACATGAACACCAAAAACCTTCATAAAACCACTAAATATTTGGCTAGCATTGAGTCTACTGGAGGTTTAAAAAAGTCTGAAGACAAATTGCTATGTTAAGAGAAAATGTCTTCAGACCATGGCCGACCTATTAATTGACCAATAACGTTCTCCACCAAACATTTAAGTCACTGAATCTTCATAACTAGCAACGTTCCTAATTAAGCAGCTTTCCTCCAGTGCTTTGGAATGGACCAGGATATTGATTTGGCTTCCTTGACACAAGCATGCACAATGTCTGGTCTGGCTAGCCATTCAAACCACTTTCCCATACATCAAGAATCCAAAATAATTTCACCAGACACTCTAAAGTGCAATTGCAATTTGACAATTTCCATCTCACATATCTTCCGAGAAAAAGGAGATCTATACAAGAGTCTATGATACTTTTGCTCAGACAAAAATCTTGGAAAATATTTCAAAAGCCTGTAAATAGATATACTATTTGTGATAGTATGAAATAAAGAACCTTTCATACTGGGCATCAGTACACAATTCTGAAATGAAAAATGAAAGGAAAGGGAGTTTATATTTGGGATTCTTTGTTAGAAGCATTTTGAAAAGGCTTCTAGATGCAAGAATATGGTGAATTTAAACCAATAGGCAACACTATATTACTGCTAAAGAGGCACAATGGACATTCTTTTTTTTTCTACAATGAACATTCTTGAAGCCATAAGTCCCTGTAGAATTTTCGGATAAAACATCTTTGCTTTTCACATTCTAAGTCAGCAGTTTCAGTAAGATTGTGTATGTCAAAAGAAAATATATATCAATGGTAGTTCATATTCTGATTTCCTTGGACTTTGCAGTGTTGAGAATTATGCTTTTGTCCTTAGAATTACGGCCAAAATTGAAAAATACTTGTTACAGAATTTCAGATGGTAACAAGGCCAGTCTGGTTTATTCATAACAAGTGCTGTGAAGGTTGAAGACATGCCACTTCAATGGAATTGAGCAAAACTTTATGGACATCAGTGGAGAAATCTGTAAATACTTAGCTGTTCTTTAGTCTGATGCCACATGCATGCACTGGACCTTCAGGGGCAAGAAGGCAACAAACCATATCAATAGCTGCTGGTTGCTTTTCCCCTCAGACTGCATGATTGCTGCCCAGACATGAGTGTCCTTTCTCACATGTCCATGATTGATGCTCAGGTACAGCAGCCAGTGCAAGGACAGGTAGACTTCAGCTTGCCAAGATTTGACCCTGCATACTTAAATTTGAGCCTTGCCTCTCCTGGATTGCTGTTCTCTACTCATAAGGTTGGATGTGCTAGACTCTGTTGGCCTGATTTTTCTACATCACTATCTTTTAGAAGTTAGCTTCACTGCATCTAGTTGAGAAATGAGAATACTGCCTATAAGCTAAATTGTGGCCTCATACCTACTATGTAGCCACATATGGTTTTGAGGATAGATTCTTTCAAGTCCTCTTTTAAATTTTATCAATCCACAATTTTTTCATCAGCAGCACTGGAAAGAATAATGCCCCCATTCTCTAGCTTTTTGTAACTAGGGCACTCCTTGTTTCTCTTTCATTTTGCATATCTATATTCCTTTTAGAATCCTACTTATCAGAGATATTGCTTCTACCTACCAAATGGAAATTGGATTGAGAAAATTTATGTGTTTTGGGAAATTCAACTCAATAAACAGACACAATGAGAACACATTTGGTTATATAAGCCATGAGTCCACAAGATAGTCTTTTTCCCCATCATTTCCTTTTTATTTCCTTAATATGTTTCTCTGTTGTGGGTTCAATAATCTGCACTTATTCATAAGTGGAAGATATTAAGCCCTGGAGGGTTTTACACACACACACACACACACACACACACACACACACACACACCCCTCTCTCTTTCTCTCTCTCGTGCACATGAACATAAACACAATCTCTATGCACAGCTGTAAGATCTCTTAAAGAATAAAGTACATTTATATATAATTGTTTCTGAAGAAGAGATGACTAAAATCAAAACGCAGGAGTTCTTTGCCATATTTTAGCCCTGGGACCTGAGTGAGGGCTGTTAGCGCTATAGCTTCTCTATCTGCAATCTGTAATCTCTTTGACCTCTCAATCTCACAGGGATATTATGTGGTGAAATGAAATAAAATCATTTTTACCTGTTTATATTTGAGGAACTCTGAGTTCTCTTCCAGTTCTGAAATGTTGTAGCTCTTTATAGTAGGTGGAGAAATGAAAAATACAGCCAAACTGAGATTTGTAGATGACTGATGGTCTTTTGTTACTCTCAATAAACAAGTGATGAAAGTTCTTGGGCTCCTATTTCATCCTTGTCAATAACAGTGATTCAAATGTAGGGATTTTATTCCTAGAGGCATTAATTAGGATGAAAGGCATTGGTCTGCCCAGTCTAACAACCAATGTTATAGTTTTCAGGAACTAGGTGTGCTTGTGTTGAGAGTTTGAAATAATATCTTAAATAATTCTTTGCTTTCTATGAAGAAAATATGGTTGCTTTTGTTTTTATGGGTTAGTTTATTTCTCTTTTGTCTACTTCTCTCTTTTATTTTCTCTATCCCATCCAACTTTCTTTGTTTAGATAGCTAATTAGAGCTCTTTGCATTATGAGTCTAATTATCTATAGATCATTGACCTCTTTGGAAAGTTCAGATTCTTACCAAATGGAAGCTCAGTGTCTTAGCCAAATCTTTGGGTGCTCGTCCCTCTTCTTGGATATGGGGATTCATTCTAGTTGGAATCAGGAGTGAGAAGAAAGAGGTCATCAACAGAAGACACAAAGAATAAATTTCTACTCAGAGGCCATTAATCATACAAGCTATATTAAGCAAATTTATGTCACAGTCTAAATATTTAATATACAGTTTTGGTTCTAGATGATTACTATTGTGCCTGGAGCGTATGCCATATTTGGAGTTTGGCGGGAAGGGGCTGTTCATGGTCTTTTGCCACTGACAAATTGTGAATTTCACATTAACAGATTTGCCATCTGTACAAGAGGGAAAGGATAATATTAATACCATCTACCTATATTGTGAAGAAATTATGCTGCAAATTTAAAAGTTTATGTTACATATTTTAAAATTTTAAAATTTAAGATATATTCTGTAGTAAAAGAAAATGAAACCATTGTTCGATGGTTGAAAATTCCACTCTCCTCCCACCCCCCACCCCTCTCCCCCACAAAAGACCAAGAAGGTTTCCTATGACAACACATTCAAGAGCCCATGCAGTGTAGCCCTTTCTGAAAACCAAAGAAGGTTGCTTCTTCAGATCTTAATACTACACCACCATATATTTACCTATGAATGATTTATTTTATCCAGTGTTTAGAAGTTGACTCCCTTACCATAGGGCATTTAGTCCTTCCTTTATTTCTGCATTCCCAGCACATAGTACTTTGGCATATAGTAAGTGCTCAATGCACATTTGTGGAATGAATGAGTGGATGGATAGATAAGGAAGGAAGGAAAGAAAGAAGGAAGGAGGAAAGAAGGAACTATGCACATTATATTAAGATGGAAAATTATTTTACATTTAGTTACATTTTACATTTAGTTAGAAATGTAAATATATTCAGAGCAAAAGGGAACCAATGTCCATGAGGATGAAATATGATTTGAAAAATTGCTACATTTTTAAGGAATTGACCTTAAGGCTCTAGATTTTATTACCAGGTTTAAGTCCTGTACATGAAACAACAAAACCTGCTGGATTTGCTCCAATAAGGGGAAAATGTAGAGAAGGGGGGGAATGTATTACAAGGGCTACTTTCTATGATCAGGGCACATTGAATGCATGTATGGAAACATTACAATGAAACCCCTGTGTGTAACTAATATATGCTAAGAAAAATGGCAAAAAATCTTGTGCATAGGAAAACTTCAATTCTGCATTCTCCATCTGCAAAAGAACCTAGATATTATGCTCTTTACATGCAAGCACATATGTTTTGTGGTCTGTCAGCAAGCAATCAAAATCTATGTTCCACACCTGTGGTAGATAATATTGCTTCCTCTTTCCACAGAAGCAAATGCTCAGAGGAAAGCAGAGATACAAGTCTGATCAGGAGAGGGGTATTTTCTAGTTAATGACAGGCATGCATAGGCAGAAGAACCTGAAGGAAAATCAAAGCTGTGTTGTCCCATGTAGGCTGCTCTCGAAGTGAAGCAAAATAAATAAATAAATAAAAATGGCTGCCCTGACTTATCAGAATTTATCTGTCTGAGCTTGGCTTGTTATCCTTTGGCTTGGCTTGTTATCCTTTGGCCTCAGGTATTTTTCAGGTTACTGTTATGAGTATTACTTTAAGTATAAGCACACACACACACACACACACACACACACACACACACACACACACAAATTGCATGAGGTAAAATGTTTCGGAGTAATTGAATGTCAGATTCATTGATACATTATAGTTGCTAGGTTTGGGGTGGGTTTTTTTTTGCTTTTTATTTGATAAAATTTTATTTTATTTTTGTTATTTTTTCATTACCAGCTTATACTTACCATCTTATACTTCTTTGGCTTACTCCCACACTTAGTGTTCCAACTCTTGACCCAATATCCAGCCCAGTTTGTGTGTGTGTGTGTGTGTGTGTGTGTGTGTGTGTGTGTGTGTGTTTATTTTAAGGCAGAGTTCTATGTACTTTTCTTCCCAGGCTGCCTTTGTACCATAATTCTCCAGATCTCAGTCTGCTGAATAGTTATGACCATGGGCATGAGCCACTGGTACCATGATTCCATTATAATTATTCCTTTAGAAACAGAATGAATTCCTCTCACTTCATGATAGCATAGAAATGTCTCAAAATGTTAGCCAGGTGTGGTGATATATTTCTATAGTCCCAGCTACTCAGGCAGAGACAGAAGGATTGAGAGTTTGTGGCCAATCTGGTCAAATTAGCAAAACTCTGACTTAAAATAATTTTTTTAAATATAAAGAGCTGGAAATGTAGTTCAGGGATAGATCATGTGCCTCAAATATATTGTACCCAAGCATTCTAGGGCACAATACCCCCACAGAATGATGTGGAGATACTAAATTATATTCTAATAAATTTAAGTATAAGGTTATTTTCTCATATGTGTTAAAGATCCAACTTCCTCTAAAAACAGAAATGCAGAACTTTATATTTCTCTGTCCTTGTCTTTCTTTCATGGACTGCTCAGATTGGACAGGCAGCTGTGCAGAGCCATTTGTCCCTTCCATCAGTGAAGAATCTACTCCAAAGCACATCTACTGTTCAAAACTCCTCCATGTTTCTCAGCCCCCAAGTGGAAGGACCATCACTTTTATGCTCATGGCTGTACCTAACTGACTGCCATTGTGTATACATTTGTGTAACAGTTTGTGTTGGAGAGTTTTGGACATGACAAAGGGACTATGTGCTCTGTAGTGGTTGGGTTTGGGAGCTGATAAATTGTTTCTAGAGTCCTGAGGAGAGTAGAAGGACTGGAACAAGTCCAAAAGTCCATGGAGTTTTTCTTAATTAGATTACTTCTATCTTGATAACTTGGAATTTTGAAATGTATCTAGAGACGAAAGTTACTCCTTACGTTATCCCCAGAACAGGCAAAAGCCTTGGAATCCCAATGGGAGAGAACAAGGAGAATTATACTTCCCAAAGAATTTCTTAGGTTTAAATAGATGATCTTGGTTTCCCTAGGCCACTATCCTTAAGAACATTATTATATGTTTCATAGAGTTGTTCATTTTAGCATACAAGTTTCTGGAATATTCTATCTGCTGACATGTTTTAATCTGGAAAGACAAAGTCAGTACACTAGGGGTATTTCCTTTGCAATGTTCAACTGAAAACAAATAATTCCTCTTGACTAGGGATGCTTCTCTTACTACTGCTCATATTTCAGTTGTGTAGGGAACTCTAAGAATACTTTTGAAAGCACTTAGCAATCAGAATGACAGATACATTCATAAAGGTGAATGCTTGGAGTAGAGATCCACAGAACTGGGAAAATAAGAGGGTATAAATAGTAAAGATCTAAGTATATTATATTTGCATATATGTGTATATATGCATACACACACATATATGTGCCTCTTTGTCAGCATTTCTCTCATACTAGAGGTGAAAAGGAACCACTTGCCCTTAGGAACTGTATCATCCAGGATAAAACACACAAGAAGATAAGGTAGAATACTATAAACATGCTACGATGATATATTTCTTATATGTAAAGGATGGAATATTCAAAAATTAATAGCCCCCCAAAATGGCATTCCACCAGGTTGCTATTGATAGAAGACAGAATTCGTGCTTGAATTAAGTAGGTATCCTCCTATAACTGAATCCTTTGTGTGGTGGCATAATTTATAGAGGCCTACATACAATGGTTGTTAGTTCTATATTTAAAGAATAAATTCAAATAGGTTTGGGGATAAATGTGACCCTTAAGCTACAATGTTGTTCCTATAGGCAGTCCTTGTCTGTACTCAGCTTAGGTAGGATAGCACATATTACACAAGCCACTCTGAAGGTAATTCTCTTTTAATGAAGTGGGAGAATTTTCCCAGATTTTATAAAAACAAAGAGAAGAGATTTCTCATTAATGAAATAAGTAATTTTATAGAGGGTTGAAGACTAAATGGAAAATATATTCTCCCTACTGGTATTTTTCTGTTTCTTATTAAGTCAGGATAAAGAATGTAATTTTGTATTCCTTTTATTACCAGTTTTACTGTAGCAATATATTGTTGATTGAAAAACCAAGATGTGTGAAAAATATAGCTTTAAACTTTCAAATTATATACTGTTAGGTAGGAGGAATGTAAATTAGTGTAGTCATTATAGAAATCTGTATGTAGACTCCTTAAATAATAAAAGTGGAACAACCAGATTATCCACTATATAATTCCAAATACATAAAGTAAAAGAGTCAATCACAGCATACATTATACTTACCTACACACCCATGTTTATTGTGGTAGTTGCTGGGTATTCACAATACCCAAGATGCCAACCAACAAACAAATAGGAATAAAGTCATGCATGTGTGTATATATATATATATATACATATATACAACATACATGTTATGTATATACACATATTTATATGTTATATATTTTTCACAATGGACCATAAATATTTTCATGAACAAAATTATGTCATCTGAAGAAAAATGGATCAGAGTGGAGATCATTGTTTTAAGTAAAATAAGCTAGACTTCAAAAGCCAGATACCACATAATGTCTTTCATATGTAGAATACAGATTTTTTAAATGTAGATGTAAATGTAGGAGTATTATTGAGAGGAAAGAAGAGAGAAAGTGGACAGGAGGTCTGATGGAAGATGGATATGATTGAAATACATTGTATACATATATGAAAATATCACAATGAAACCTATTTTTGTACAATTATTGTATGCCTACAACATTTTTCAAATTAATCTGGTTGTATCAAATGGTATAAAAGAGCAATTGAATATAAAATAAAAATTATCACCAGGAACTATAAATTTGCTATTTATGATAGTTGATTCAATTATTTTTGGAAGAAGACACGATAGACATTACTGTGGGCACTAAGAATATAGCAATAAGCTCCACTTGTTAAAAGTACCAGTAAAATATTAGGCAAAAATAAATTAAGTTGGACAGGAATCAAATTATAAATACCAGTTTCTGTCTAACTATCTTGATGCTTCACCTTTCTTATATTCCGTATCTGTCATTTGATTTGGTAAGAGGTACTCTAGGTTTGCTTACAATAGATGTAAGGAAAAAAGACTAGACTAATGCTTTGCGGGTTCACCTGTTAGCTTAACACAAACACGACCCAAGTCAGTGGAATGGACCCACAATGCATGAAGATCTTAGTATGGGAGGGGAGGAGTAGAATTCAATCCTCAGGACTTCAAAATAAGCTCAAATCAGAGCTCATTTGGATATTCCTATTCAAACAGAGTCAAACCACATTTCAGCCAGAGTTTCCCAACAACCCAGAGATGTGTGATCTTTGTGGGTGCTTGATATAATATCTAAGAATCTATAATAACTTATTTGGTCATTGAAATAGAATTACACTGTTGAACATATATTGAGTCTAGGTCAAGGTAGTTTGTCGGTGAATTATTGTGGAGAATGGAATTCTGTCAGCATATTTGCCTAACATGTTTAAGCTAAGAGTTTATTAAAAGCACTTGTGAGGAACCTTAATACTGATATTTGTTTGGGAATCAATTTCTTAGTGAAACTCTAACCATAATACTTTATGTTAGATCTCATCTTTATTATGTCTGTTCACCTAGTCCTGGAAGCACAAAAAGACCTATCAGATATTTGTTTGATTATGCTACAAACTACGTGAATACATCAGACCTGGATCAAACAAAATTTTCTTTTAAGTTGTGGATTTGGTTTTCTTTTAAAAAATACTTTTTCTTATTGTTATTATAAAGTTGATGTACAGAGGGTTACCATTTTATAAACCAGATAGTAAGTACATATCTTTTCGGGAAATAACACCCGTTCCCTCATTCTCTCCCATCCATTCCCACGTGTTTTACAGTTCATTTTCAGCATAGTTTCTACTGATTGCCATTGCTACTTTTGTTCACCTTATATCCCAACATTTTTGTGCCTTCCTTCTCCCTCGACAGAAATTGAACAAATGAAACAAAAAAGAAAAGACAAAGAACTCTCTTGCTTACATTTTTTGGAGTTCATTTAGATAAATATTATTTTATGTGATTAGAGGCACAAGGATATTGCGCCTTTTGTGTTACTTCCATAAGTGTCCTACTTTGATCTCACTGTGTGTTAATGCCTACAGGCCTGTATAATTTATCATGTCTCAGTGTGTTTCAGATCTAACTTCCACAAATATGCACTCTTTGCCTCTCTGAGCTTGGCTTCCCTCACTTCATATGATTTCAAACAAAAGTTTAATGTAATGTCCTTTTCTTCACTGAAATTATTTTACAACAAACATCAATTGGATATTTCTTGCAACTTTACATTCATATCTCTATTATTATAATCATGGTCAATTTTGTTCGTCTTTTTTGCACATAGAAACTTGGTGTTCTACTCAGCAGTTGGCCCTGTAGTAGCAAAAAAGAAGGAAAATATACAGAAAAAATAATTAAGCGGTTACCCCAAGTGATTTCATTAAATTTCTTATTGATTAATTATTCTAGAGTGATCACTAATATTAGAAAGTAAGCAAAGCTGTTTGAAGCTTCAAACCTTATTGTGAAATACCTTGAACATAAAGAATTGTCCTCTATGAGTGTAAAAGATATTCTACTCTGGTTTTGGTAGAGTTTGTAGACAATGGAAAAAATAGCTTGTTTGGTTGTTTGCTGAATTTTAGAGCATAGAGCATATTCTTTCCTTATTTTGTTAATATGAGTTTCATTGATTAACTTCAGCATCCAAAATCAAGTTTGCCTTCTTGGGTAAACCAAACTTATCTTATTATATTGCCCTTTCATTTGTTACTAGATAAAATATAATGTTTTAACATATTTTTTGGATTTATGTTAAGATATTGCATTGTAGTTTTTTCTGAATAATTATTTATTTATTGTCAAAATGATGTACAGAGGGGGTTCAGTTTCATACACAAGGCAGTGGGTACATTTCTTTCTTATCTTTACTTTAATTTTATTTTAAATTTATTGTCAAGGTAATGTACAAAGAGGTTACAGTTTCATATGTTAGGCCTTGGGTACATTTCTTGTACTGTTTGTTACCTCCTCCCTCATTTCTCCCCTCTCCCCTCTCCCTTCCCCTCTTCCCCCATGAGTTGTTCAGTAGGTTTACACCAAATGGTTTTATAAGTATTGTTTTGGGAGTTGTTTGTCTTTTTATCCTTTGTCTCCCGATTTTGCTCCATAGTTTTTATTATCTATTAAGTATTTAGAAAGGTGCATCAACATTCATTTTTTTCTTATTTTCTAAAACTTTTATGGAATTGATTTTATCAATTTAAATAACTGGTAGAACTCTTTAGTATAGAAATCTTCTCACCAATTTTTCCTAATGGGAAGAGTCTGCATCACAAACTTAACTTCTTCTTCTTGTTTGTTTTGTTAATATGTATTTATCAAGGAATTTAGTTTGTCTAAGTGGTTAATTATTTGTATATGCAATCACCCACAATACTCCTGTTGTCCTTGTAATATCCATAGAATTTCTAGTGAACCTTTCCTCTTTAAAGTTAGAATTTATTAATTTTATTGATTTTAATCCTAATTTTAAATATTACTGGTTTTTCTTTCTTAACTTTATTACTTTTATTCTTATCTTCATTTCTTTTTTATTTAAATTTGGTCTTTTAAAAAGTTTCTGAAGTATTTTGAGAACATTTGTAAAATATAGTGATAGTCGTAGGATACAGCTAAGAGGTAGAGTGCTTACTTGGCATAATAATTTGTCCTTGCGTGGCTTATTGGTCTGTTTTAGTTAAATGAAATTACTCAGGCCATCTAGCATGAATTTTGACCATGCAAAAATACTTCCACAAGATACTTGGCAATAAACTTGGCAAAATATTACTCTGTTGGCCCTATATATTAGAGTTGGGTGAGGAAATTTTCAATTGGCAGAATGTCTCATGTAAATAGTTTATATACTTTTTTCAAGTGCTAAATAACATTAGGAAAAAACATTGTATTCTTCTATTGTAAAAAGTAATAAGAGATTCCAGCTCTGGATAAACTATTTGGTAGTCTATACTGTATGTGAGTTTGGCAAAGGAGTAGGAATCAAAAAAGAAAAAGAAACAGACTACAAGGATAATATTTTCCAAAGTGATATATTTATTCAACAATACAACTCAATTGGATTAAATTGGATTTAAACATACATTACAGAAGAGGGTTTCAAGATTTTAAGGCAATTATTTATTTATTTTTGGTGCTTGTTCTACACAGTTGTACAAAGAGGTTACCATTCAACAAATCAATTTCTAAGTATAATGCAACTTGATTGATGTGACCTCTTTCATCATTCTCTCCCATCCTTCCCAACACAACCCTCAATCTCAATCCTTTGCAACCCAATGCAATCCTCTCAATTCTCTTTGTAATCTTACTTTCTTTCTTTTCTCCTCTTCATCTCAAGTTTCTATCAAACAATCACAAAATTTTCTATCATGACTTTCTGTTGAAAAGGAAACATATCTTCCTATATTTTTAAAAAAGAAAAGATTCCCAAATTTTCTTATATGTGTCCTTTTATTAGTAGCTTTCAACTATTTAATCATGAAACATTTTGTGAAATCACTATGACTAATATTTTAAACTTTTCTTTTTATATTAATTCCTAAAAGTTGGCATTCATAGATTTCTACATTGTGTCCCTAAGCTAATTTTCTCTCTGGTCTTCAACATAACCCCTCTGTTCAGGGCACATCAGTCTTCCTTTGAGCCTCAAAATGCATCATAAACAATTTCAACTCTTGTTTTTGGTCTTTCTAGTTTCCTCACTGCTTCTCTTTGTCTTACTTCTACTTCTACTCTGCATTCAAACTCAAACTAAGTCCATCTTGTCTTATTTACCAGTCCTAAAGGTCAGAAAAGAGCAACCATTAAGAGAAAGAAAACTTTAGATTTTCTCCATGGTCTTTCACTTAGTTTTCTACTGTAGAAAATCTTGAGTGTTTACAATTTTTACAATTTATTTGCTCCACTGTAAGTTATATGGTATTCTGCCTAGTATGCTGGGACAAAGAGTGATATTTTATATCACTAAAATGTATGACTTTAGACATTCATAAGATGTAATAACAATTCTTTTTGATACTGTAATATCTTTCATCTTGTATCTGTCACTACAAAGTGTACTGTGGAGAGAAGATTCAAATATCAACACATAGCCTTTCTCTTCCACAAACTAGTGGTATTTCACATAGTATGAGAAACTACAGCCCAGATGAGCCACAATGAAGCAACAGCCAACATTCCTTTACTAGAGAAACTTGTGTTCTTGGCTAGGGTCTTGTACCACCATTTCTAATTTAGACATGATTGGTTCACAGATCTCAATAAATTTCCTTACCAAGTTCCATTTTTAAGACCTCTCCATACCATGGTCCTACCACACCCAGACTTTGACTTCCACATGAAAGACTGAATAGATGAAGAGCCAACCTAAAGCTCAAGTGATGATTTGGTATTGTCAGTATGCTTCATGAAAAACTGGTTTTCTCAGCTGTGATAGGCTTTTCTAGAAGAATGTATCACTATAAAAATGTTGAAAATGTTTATCGAAACTATCCTGTCATCTTTAAAATATAAAGGCTGGAATATTTTTTCTTCTCCCAGCAGAATATCATGTGCTTGGATGAACTATGAAGATTTCTCTTAAAAATTTGGACACACTTCCTGAAACTGATGAGGAATTTGGATGAAACCATCAATCAGACCACAGTCAGAAAGGCACAAAGGAAGGACATAGTTCACCAAGTTTTACTGGTATGCTCTTGGTTTACTCTTGAAAGATGCATGTCTGGTGATAATGATGATGGCAAAGATGATACATTATAGAAAAGTGTATTTTAAGAATGACAAAGATTCATTAATGTCAAATGAGTTTTCAGATAAATACACTTGTTTCATTTGTTTGTCTCTTCTCAGAGCTATAATTTTTAAAGAATTTTATTATTATCTGTAAGTAATTGTACATTGCTATTTAACAAAGCAGTTTATGACTATAATCACCACTTTCAACATTATCAACTATCACTCTTCCACCCACTCCTCTCTTGCTCTCCTTAATATTGTAGGATATACTAGAATTTCATTTACTAGAATTTTTAAATACGTACTGAAGAAGCTCTATCCTCTGGGTTAGGATTTGAAGCCAGATGTATAAAATCAAAATTTGCCCAGTTTTCTTAAAAAGGTGTACATTAGAGACCTGTTAGCATCTGTCAAGTAATCTGATAAAGCCCAGTTTTTCTCTAGCATTGACTAATAGGTCAGATAAAGGAGTTGACAGGCATTTAGTAAGTAAAAATATTGTGTCTAATCTGGGTAACGGTAGCTTATGTCTGTAATCTTAGTTGTTTCTGAGGGTCACAGTTTGATCGCAGCCTAGTCAGGAAGTCTGTAAGACTCTTATTGCCACTAAACTACCAAAAAAGCCAGAAGTAGGTTGTGGCTCGAGTGGTAGATCACTAGCTTTAAGCGAAGAAGCTCAAGGACAGAGCCATGCCCCGAGTTCAAGCTTCAGGACGCATTCACGCGCGCGCACACACACACACTATTGTGCCTAGTATTGTTTTTCTAATGTCATTTAAGTGTAAGGATTAATGATAAATGTAGTAAATGTATACATATTCACAATCCCAATAAGCAAAAATATTTACAATATGAGAGATACAATAGAACTGGGTCCCAAAGGGCATATAGCAGAGTTCAGACTCTAATTATGTTCATGCTAGCACATGTTATTGAAATAAAATAATTGATAAAATTAATGAGCTGAGTTTTGTTTATAGTAATTTATTTTTATTTGGCTTCAGATAGACCTGATATAGCTTATGAAATTAAAGTTACTTAGTAACTTCACCATAAAGTATATATAATTGTCACTACAAATTAGAGAAAATTCAAAACATCTTGCATGATATGCATTATCTGTTGATATCCTATAACAATATATGTGTGTGGTATGGATTATCTTGAAATTAGTTATAACCACCCTTATACTTGACAATTTTTGCAACTTATCTTGCCAGCTTTTCTTGGGGCCTTAAAATTCAAAGTAATTGTTACAATTGTCTACAAGTCCTTGGTTCTCCTTTTCCTACATGCCTCTGCATGTGTAAGCATTGTTGTAGTATCACTGCCCTTAATACATACCTCAGTTGCCACATTGGTACCCTATGGACTGATGTGAATATCTTCAATTAGATTATCTCTTCAAAGACAAAGATTATAGCATCCATATTTGTATCAGTAGCCTGTTGATCAAATAGTTGATCGAGTAGTAAATGATATATGGATACTTATTCTCAGTAAGTTATGAAATAGACATTAACATTAGTAAAGGAGGCTGATTCAATATGGGGACTCCAACTCTAAGTACCCTTTTCTCTCAGTTCTTACCTGTTCACTCAAATGAAAGCCCTACAGTAGAGTTCCATTGAGACTGATGTCTGTAAAGGAACAAAATTAATTGTATGCTTTCTAGAAACATTCTCTAGAGAGCCCTTTGTACTTAGCCTGCAAATACATAACAAACTTTGCATACAATATGAGTGAGCTTGGCAGTTTTGTCTATCGATTGACATAACAAAGATTAGTTTAGTTAAAAGCCAATTTCCCACTCAAACTAGGATATAAGCCCCTAACCTGTGGAAATACAGCAGAGCAAGTGAGTGAGAGAGACAGAAAGAGAAGTTCTGCTTTCTTTTAAAATCTTACAGAGGAATGTGATTGGGCCTACTGAATTTTACAAGCAGAAAATTGCGAGATGAAAGGGAATTGTTTTTCCTACTTCTAACTCCTATCTTCTGATATTTCCAATAACTTTCTAAGCTAGGGATTGTACAGTCGTTAAGTGTAAGTGTAAGAAGGCTTAATTTCCTTGTATGCATTCCTGTAAGTGACTGAAATTCATGTGCTTTTTCATTCAAGTTTGTTTTTGTTTTTTTCATTATTTTGTCAGTTGTAGGGCTTGAACTTGTGTCCTGGGCACTGTTGCTGAGCTTTTTTGCTCAAGATTAGTGTTCTACCACTTGGGCCACAGCACCACTTCTGGTTTTTGAGTGGTTAATTTGAGATGAGAATCTCACAGGGACTTTTCTGCCTCCACTGGCTTCCAACCATGATTCTCAGATCTCAGCCTCCTGAGTAGCTCATATTACAGGCATGAGCCATGGATGCCTGAATCATTCAAGGTTTTTTTTTTTTTTAAATACAAGTTGCAAAGCTAGTGCTATCTATAATTAGTATTCACAGAATCCATGTTAATTGAGGAATCTTTTATTGAGAATTAGTTCAGATATCAGTTTCTTTTTTAAAACATCTCGGTATCAATGGATAAAGAAAAGACCTAACATCATGTTAGAATTTCCCAAAGGTCACTCAGCCTTAATTGGATTTCTGGACTTTAACTCAGTCACTCAGAAGATGACAAATTCCATGAGATTCCAATAAAAATTTGGTGTGAGAGATTAGTTAAAATAATTGTGGGCATAAATAGAGGATACACATTTTCTGCAGAAGTTTACATGTAAATAAGGTTAAGTTAAAAAATGATATCATAAGTAGGCCATAGAAAAATTGCTATCAAATGTGGAGTGGTGAATGAATACAGTCAAAATGTCTAAATCCTCCAAAAGCTTAGTGCTTGATACAATTTCCTAAAACCTTTTTAATAGCTAATCAGTTGTTGAATAATATATCAAAGAGAAATGGCCAAGATTAAAAATAGATGAAAGTGACCTTCACAAGAAGATATTAGTTTATCTAAGAAAGTAAGTATTCTTGCTACAACATAAAATCTTTTGGATACTTTAGTCATATGGCATCTGTCTACTCTAGGAATCTTAAAAGCCTTCACTAATAGATGAGTGTAATTGTGGGCCTTGAGGTTTTGTTTCCTTGTTGTGTACTTTTACAGAATTTCTTCCTAAAACTGTCAACTAAGTTAGGCCCCACTTTCATCTCCTGTTTCTCTTAGTAAGTTGTTTCAGAGGAGGAAAAAAAAAGCCTGTTGATTCTGTTCTCAGTGGGTAGACTAATCACATATCACTTCATCAGAGAAAATAATTTGTATGTAAAACATGAATATAAACATATTAAATTTATAGGCTTATTTTAAAAATTAGTATGCATTAGGCACCATTAAAAATATCCAGTGGAGGGCTGGGGATATGACCTAGTGGCAAGAGTGCCTGTCTCATATACACGAGGCCCCGGGTTCGATTCCCCAGAACCACATATACAGAAAATGGCCAGAAGTGGCGCTGTGGCTCAAGTGGCAGAGTGCTAGCCTTGAGCAAAAAGAAGCCAGGGACAGTGCTCAGGCCCAGAGTCCAAGCCCCAGGACTGGCCAAAAAAAAAAAAAAAAAATCCAGTGGAAATGATTTTTGTGTGTGTGTTAGAGAAGTGTGCGACAAAAATAAATGACTGATTTTAGTACTCTGGATATTGTATATACATGTATTGCAACCAGGGAAGGGAAAGGGAATACCAAAATCGAGAGACAAAGGATAAAAAGACAAACCAATGCAACAGCAATACTTATAAAACTATATGGTGTGAATCAACTGTACAACTTATGGGGGGGGTATGGAAAGGGGGGAGTGGGGGAAAATGGGGGAGGAGGTAACAAATTGGATAAGAAATGTATTCACTGCATTATGTATGGAGCTGTAACCCCTCTGTACATCGCTTTAACAATAAAGAAATGAAAAGTAGTACAGTCAAGGACAAAGATTTTTGCCAGAGAGATAAGATGTATTTGGGAAGTCACTTAGTCCTAAACCAGACTGCAAAGAAAAAGTCCTGCCTGAAGGATATTTTTTTCATGCAGCTAAGTGGAAGGGAGAGCTTCTCTAGAGAAACAGAATGAATTATGTGTTGTACATAGTAGAATGTATACTAATATTATGCAGCAGTTACTTTACAGTGCAACATTTATACGTATTATATTGCAAGAACCTTAGAGCCCCAATGCAAGCTGTGACTGGGTGCAAGAAGTGTGTGGAGAAAGCTGGATACTAGGTAAAAATGCTGGCTTGTGTTTGCTCTGTCTGGTATTTAAGCCTAAAGTAGCAAAGACACAGGATTCAGAGTGCATGACATTATAGACATTCTGTCCATCAGGCAGATGTCTGTTCTTGTGTGAACCTAATATCTACTACATCTAATATCCTGATATCTAACTCTCAGAATGTGTGCTTTGTTCTGTGAACTCAAACTACCACCCCAAGCTAACTCATACTCTCCTACCAAGAGAGAAAGCTTGGGAGCTCATAGGGGTCTTTCCCAAAGGCTCTTCCTCATCTCTCCTGACCATACTTAAGAGAGAAGAGTAATCCTTTTCACCCTTACAGTATATGCTGCATGGAATTGGCATTATATAATAGTTATATCATGATATAACATATTTTATAGGATAGTGCAAAAACTTTTAAGATCTGAGAAACTGACTTTTTTCCCATTTTTTTTTCCAAATGGAACTGACTGTTCTGTAAGACAGTGAGATCTACAAGATAAAACAGGGTGAATGTCTGTAATGGTTACTTCAGAAACCTTCTATTTCTTTAAATTTTGTTTTGGACTCCATGCTGTACTGAAGTGTTTCAGTCTCATATCTGCTTCCAGATTTTTGCCAGCTCATTAGGGATAAGATTCTCACAAAGTTGCCTATCAAGACTGGTTTTAAACTCAGATCCTCAGATTTAATCTTATTGAATTATTAGGATTATATGTATGAGCTACCAATAGAATGTGATATGGTCTGTATTTAGGAGTTCATTCTCATTTTCCTGTCTTCTTGGCCAGCATAGCATAGCATGAGGATCTCATCAAAATACTTATATCACTGTGTAGTTTATTTGTTAACAAATCAGCAGAAGACAAAAAATGTATAATGAATTCAAACTATATCTCAGCATTATCCAATTTGTAGAGGTCTAGAATAGAAATTATAGTGCAGAACTGATCCTATAATTTTTTTAGCTCCCCCAAGAATGTTATCTTGCACTACTTAGTTCTCACAGGTAGTCAGAGTGGCTCCAACCATCCAAATACAGTCCTGGAGCAGAATATAGAAAGAAATTCTTGACACAACAATCCAAAAGAGCTAGGATATGGGATTATGAAAGTAATCTACGATATATCAGGAAAATAAAGAAAAAACATTGGCAAGGATGGGGTGAATAAGGATAAGGGGGATAAGGATCCCTCATTCATTGTTGGTGTGAATGTAAACTAGTAAAATCACTGTGCATATTAGCATGAAGTTTCCTCAACAAACTAAAAAGGTGCCTGTCTTATGATCCTGCTATACCACTGTTTGGAGATATGATATAGATCTATTATTTAGAGAGATATGATTATAGAGATATAGACATACTTTTTCTGCCCAGGCTGACTTTTAACTCCAATCCTTAGGTCTCAGCTTCCTGAGTAGTTAGGATTACAGACATGATTACAGTGCCCAACTTCAGTTATGTGATATCCTACTGAATATAAAAACAGTTTTCAATTTCACTTTATAGAAAAAAAAGAAATCTTCCCAGATGTCTTAGATTCTATGTAGAATTCATTTATCTCTTCTTTGAAAAAATAGTATCAGTTAACGTCCATGAACTGCAAGGAACTTCTATGGTGCTAGGTTTTCTTCCTTCATGTAATCTAATAGTTGAAAATACTTGGCAGGTGGTGATATGGGCTCTCATTCAGTTTTGCATTTTTCTAAAACAGAGCAGTAAAAGTAAGACTGACATTGTGTTGACATTGACTGCCAACATAGCCATCTGCTATCTTGACACAACAAGCCAAGCAGCTTTATTGGCACCCTTGTTCCTGGTGAGGAAAACAAAGCGTGATGAATAGCCAGTTCCTAAAATCAAACAGAGTACAGAGCAGTGGCTGGCACAAGATGAAGTGCTTGTTAAGGAAATGGAATGGCAAGTTGAAATTCTCAACCATTGATCAAATGTATTTGTTCACAACCATCAGTGCCTTTCTTTGAGCTACTAGGTTCTCACTACGCTTATTGGTCCAAAGGAAGCTAAGGGCCCTTCTCCTGTTTAAATGTACCATGCATAGCTACTGACTGAACTGTATAAGGCTATTTCTTTGGTGCTCAAGTATTTGTGTACTATCCCCTACTTAAGATGAGAAATGAATATATTCAATGTTTGAATAGCTCTGTGGGATCTTGCTTCAGATTTACAGGAGGTATGACTTAACCTATATTTCCAATGTGATTGTAGACAAAAGTAGAAAGACAGTAGTTTTTGTCTTTCACAGGGACCTTTCTGACAGCATTCGGGGAAAGAGAAAACCTCTGGATAGACTCATCAATTTACCTTTAGAGACTCAACTAGAAATTGACTAGTCCACAGTGGGGGAAACTTCACCATTCATTGTTAAGTTTTAACAGGCTTATGTTGGTAAAGAAGGATATGTTTCCAAAGTAACCACTAAAAGAACTTTCAACATAAAGTTTACTCCTAATGATTTGATAATACAATAGATGTTACAAAATTTTCACAATGCTTTGTGACCTTTCTGGGTGATTGATTCAGCCCTTCTGTGTCAAATTTGTATATTTATATGCTTCTTTTGTTGTACTTATCACACTTTTATTATGATGATCATTTTTAAAATGTGATGTGTAGACTGTTGAAGGTAGTGCCTCTGTCTTATTTAAATGAAGCCCCAACCACAGTATACAATTGACCAGTAAATATATATGAAGTAAGTGAATTAATGAATGGGAAATATAAAATGAAATTAGAAGAAATCTGTAGACACTCTGTAGAGCCTATTATAGGCAGGATTCTAAGATGAAACTCGACTCATTTTTCTATAATGTATAAGAGGTGTTAGTGTGATGGGACATTACTGTGTGACTGTATTATGTTATATAACAAAAATCTTTCTGGGGCTGGGGATATGGCCTAATGGCAAGAGTGCTTGCCTCGTATACATGAGGCCCTGGGTTCGATTCCTCAGCACCACATATACAGAAAATGGCCAGAAGTGGCGCTGTGGCTCAAGTGGCAGAGTGCTAGCCTTGAGCAAAAAAGAAGCCAGGGGCAGTGCTCAGGCCCTGAGTTCACGGCCTAGGACTGGCCAAAAAAAAAAAATTTTTTTTCTGCAGATATAAGTAGGATTATAAATTTGAGTGTCAGATTCTTGTTACTATCGATTTTTGTTAAACTAATGATATTTTGTATTTGTTGAATGTTTTGGGTGTCTTCAGAGCAGAAGCACTGTGGATAAGCATAAGTTAGTCACTTATTTCCAAAGGACAGAGACAGAAATCAGAGCTTGGAAGCTGCAGACACTTGTGGTTGTCCTTGAATGAGCATTCAGCACGTTAAGTGAGGGCGGTACACTGGACTCTGCTAGACACTGATTAAACACTGGGACCTCAGTCTGAGAAATCACAGGGACCTGGATACTGGCAAAAATCTAAGTGGGCGAGTAAGAGAATCTCATGCTTCTGGTGAGAAAGCATGCCAAACAAACACTTTGATTTCAGCCATTAAGACCTCGGACAGAACAACTATGTGGTATTTGGACTTTCAGTCCATGGAAATTGTGAGACAATAAATTAGCGTTGTTTTAAACATTGTGGTTGGTTGTTACACAGCAACAGAAACCAACGCACAACCCTAAAAAATTATTTCATGGACAATTTTCAATAATTTTACTTAGAAATCAAGGAAAAACACACTTTTCCTTTGCTTCTGTGGCTTTGTAATTCCTCCCATTATAAAAAAAAAAATAAGCTTCATGAAGGCTACAAATGTATGATCTGTTCATTGTTGTATCTCCATGGTCAAGAGCATGCCTAGAATACAGTTGACTTTTCATAAATATTAAATGGATGAAGTAAAGATTTTTAAATTGGATTAGTTTTCTTGCAGTGGAGACGGTAAGGAAAGCATAAAATAGGGTTATTTTCCATGCTGTGGTATTTTTATTATGTATTTTGCACATAAAATATGACAATCTGTACATACCTGCTTGCCTTCTCCCAGTAGATTATTGAGTGCTCTAGGAGATGAGCATTGAAGTCCAAGTAATTTGAATTTATACCCACATTCAATGATGTACTGGATATTTTATATTAACAACCCAGTTTTTTCCCCGCTGATAAGATTTGGTAGTATCTACTTTGAAAATTTTTTTCAAGCATTAGAAGCAATGTATGCATATGCAGGGTGTCAGTAAACAGTAAAAGTAATGATTTTATTATTCATGTTTTCTTTCCCTGTTGACTATAAGCAATTTTGTTGCTGAGGAGCATTGTTAGATTTATTTTGGCAATGCTGTGCATGCCCTTTTAGCTCCATCTCTATCTAACAAGCATCATTTGTAATACAGGCCTATTGAGATCAATTAAGAATAAAAGGGAAACAGAGCTCTAAATTGATAGGGCATCACAGAGAAATGGAAGGCATATTTGGCTAGGAATATAGAAATGTGACATCAAAGCACAGCGACATGACCTAGGCAAATAGTACCACTTCCTTCATTTAGAAGTTCAAATACCTTCCAAAAATAAGAGAATACATTTCCTTTGGTTGTGAACTTTACAAGTCTACACTTTAATACTCTGTGCTGAGGGAAAATGAGTTTGATGGCCTAAAAGGATGTGCCCCACCCCCATGGGAACCTTTTTGAGTTTCCATTCAAGTTAGCTGGAAATGGGACCTCAGAGCTTCTGATACAGAGCTCGTGGGTTCACTGCCATAGGCTGCAGGGATGGAGTTGGTTATACATGAGACTACTTTTATGATTGTAGTTCCATGGGATCCACTTCGCACACCCCGGTTTCCCCCTGAGTTTAGAATGTACACCTCTCTAAATCAGAATGAGGCTGATCTCTCAACTTTGATTTAAAAAAAACTTCTATTCTTGTATGGTGGCTATTTGTCAGTCTTCTATACTAAATGATAAGCCTCTGTTCTGCTTTTCAAAAAGTTACTGTTCTGTATAACACATGATTTACTGACATCCACATAGCAAGTACCAAGAAAGTGTTGGAAAATAAATTAATGGAAACTTTCTGGATCAGAATTTTCTCACTTCTGAGGAGCAGAGTCTTACATAGATTTCCTCTAAAGTTATTTTCAGACCTAATATTCTACAGTGCTGTACATGAAAATGTTGTAGGATTCCAATGGCCAGAAAACTATATCGAAATTCACAGTATGGTAGACTCCTAGATTCCATTCAGACTAGAAAAGTAAAGTGAGTGTAGGAATTCTATCCACAACATCCTGTATAAATGGTCACCCAGTTTGACTTTAAAAATACACAGTAGAATGGAGCTTTTCCTGTTGGAAACCAAAAGTTCAGAAAGTGCTTCCTTATAGGGAGTCTGGTACAAGTGTTCTTTCATCTAGACAAAACATTTTCAGTTTTGTGTTCCTGTTATGACATAGTATCCAGACAACTCTACCTTCTTATGGTCTAAAACTGAACACATTGCCATCACTCTAACTCTACCTTCCACGTGCTATCTGACTACTACAGATGGTAATGTAGTTATGAAGCCCCCGAGCCCTTTTTGCCTACATTGTTTTCTTTTCAAGGACAACATCTATTAGCAGACATTGGTTTCATGGTCATATACATACATTTTTTTTGTTCATAGGCTGCTATTAAGCCAGGTGTTTCCTACACTCCCCATGTAAGACCTTGATAGAACTGATGTGTTTCAGTCCAATATTCCAACCTGTCATAATATTTATTTTAAATTGATTCATTCATCTATCATATTAACTATCTCTTCCAGTTTTGTCTAGGCTGCAGATGTGTTAAGCAAACCCTATGCATTTAAGTAGTCAGACTTCTGTTTCATGAATGAGAGATAAAAGCACTGAAACATGCCTCCATACTATTTCCAAAAGTATACTCTTTAACATACTAGTTCTAGGGGGGTACTAAGAATACCATATATAATATGCACTTTCTTGGAAAGTCTCCCTGATTACATGCTGAAAAATCTTGTAGTAACTGCTTAACTGCTATTAATTTTATAATGTGGGCTGCTTTCATCTCACTAATTTATTTCTCTTCTATGCCACCTCATTTTTTCTTCATTTCTTTTTCTATCTGAAAATCTTGTTCTTCATACACATCTTGGAAGCAAAGTAGTAACTAAGAGCTTAGTCTTTTGCTAATACACTGTCTCAAACAAATTAGCTCTTTCTGTTCTTTTTACTTTGAGTGGAGAGCTTACTCATGGTTGTTATAGATTTATGGATCTCTTGTTTTCATTTTCATACTCTGTTTATTCTGCCTTTTGAACTTGTCTTTTTAAAATATGATCTCATCCCAGACAGTACCTAAGGTTCCATTTTCGTATGAAAAAGAAATGTGTTTATTGACTGTATTATCAGACTATCATTGTTATTTTTCTTTCTCTCTGAAGCTGTCTCCTCTTTTAGGATTTCTGGACATTTGATCATTCTTAATTTGTCTTGTATTTTTTTGAGGTCTGCTTTCCTGAAATCCAGGGTAGATGTCTGGCTAGCCCCAGCATTCCTTTCCACAGCTTTATTATGAATTCCAACAACATTGTTCACATTCTCCAAAGCTACTATCACTTCCATTGACTCAAATGGCCTGTCTTGTTGCAAAAAGTTAAATTCTAAGTAACAATTCCCTTGCTTACTTCTAGAGTGACTGGCAGCTGAAATTACTATCAAAGACACATCAGAGTTAATCATCTGAGACTTAGTTTCTTCATCCAACATATAAGGAATATCTACTATGTACCAAATAAAGTTTTTGGTAGAAAGAAGAAGAGAGAGGAAATGGCAGGAGACAGGTTATAGGGGAGACATGAAAAAGTAAGTAACAAAACAAAACTTAAAATAATCAATTAATGACAACTTCTACAAATACAGTAAAGCAAAATGCCATAGCAGGTAACAAACAAATATCCTGGTAACAAACCAGGAGAGTACTAATTTAAATTAAGTGCTCAGAAAAGGCACAACTAATGAAATAGCAATTAAGCTGATTTCTAAATTCCAGGAGAGATGGAGACATGCAAATATTTTTGTGTAGAATATTCCATGCTAAGAAATAGGGCACTGGATCTAAAGTGTAAATGTTCTTGGCCTATTCTAGGAGACAGAAGAGAGCCAGAGAGCTGAACTTTGGAAAAGAGGAGAGATTAGTAGGAAATGAGGTGCAAGAATGGGCAGGAGATGGAGAGGAGACAGAGGTGAGAGCATGCCCATGGTAGACAGGCTAAGTCATATTGGAAAGACTGCATATTTTTAGTGCTAAGGTGGCAGCATAATCTGCTTTATATTTGTAAAGATAACTCTGCATTCAGGGTGAAGAATAGCTTTGGGCATGATTAAGAAAGATGGAAGGAAGGAGGGGAGCAAGGGAACAATGCAGAATTTCAAGAACAGACAATTGAGGTCCTTAATCCTCACTGCCATTTTTGTGATCTTAGTTGTGATTTTCATATAAATACCCTCATTTGCTAAGAAATGTTTACTATTCTCTCCAAATAAGATTATTATTTTTCAGCTTTCAGTCATTTATTGACATTCTTTTCTTCATATTTCTCTCAGGTACGTCAGAGTTTTTAAAATAGGCCATACTTTCTTGACCATTGTACTCCTTTTCTCCATCTCTCATAGTCATTTTTCCCCTTTAGAGAAGACTCACACTGGATACTCCAAATACTAAAAATGATGTTCATTGTTTTTTTCTGTGAAGAAACCTTGAACACTGACTAAAACATACTTAATTCTAGACCACATCCTACCCATAACTTGTATTTAGGAGTGGTTCCCCTGAGTTTCTCAAAATTATTAAGATATTCCCAGTTCAAAAGTTGTGTTGTAGATAAGAGGAAAGAAAAGGAACAAACTTTATTGACAGAAGTTTGGGGGAAATTATAGCATGTCTAATTCCTTATTCAAATTAGCTAACTAGTTTGGTCTGGTAAAACATTTCAAGTGAATCATATAACTTCAGCAAGGCAACTATAAGAACTTCAAATAAGGAAACTCGTAGGCAATAGCAGTTACTTCAGATCAGACATAACTTTGGAATGTCCCCAAATTATCAGGGTTTCTGGGAACATAATAGCTAAATATCAAGAGTCCCAAATTCCTTCTTTCTTCCTTGACTGTCTGCATAATTATATGAACTTGAATATATCACAGACCTATGTGCTTATATGACTCCAGGGGCTATTTGAAACACAAGGAGGGGTCATGTTATGTGCATTTCTTTGCTGTGTTGAGATTCAGGATCACAGCCTCATTGAATCTGCCTTGCAAACAATTGTTTTAATTCCTCACCAGAGGTTATGGCTCACTTTACTAGATGAAGGCTGTGTAATTCTCCCAACTGCCTGGGACAGTTTTACTGCGTGGAATTTCACAGCTATAATGGAGAGAGAAGAAAGCATTCTCTGCCATTGCCAATAACATTTTTAAAAAGAAAAAGAAAAACATTCCATGTCTTTAAAATAAGCAATCCTAAAACACTCACACAAATGGTGTATCAATAAAAGAATTAAATCACTGTATTAACTAACATATTTTACACATATAAAACAGGGAGTTTGAGGACTCTAAGGGATATAGATCAGAAGTTTTCTGTAATTCACATCTAGTAGTACTATAGCCTGAGGAATAAGATTGTGGATATACTGTCAATTTTTCTTTCTTGGTGTTCTCTGGGCTGAGTTCACTAAACTAAAAATAAGAGCACAGAAACTTCAGTGCCATTTTAAGCTCTGTTACCATGAAGCTGGGAGGCTTGGGTAAACCATATTGTCTCTTTGATCCTAAGTTCCCTTACTTGTAGAAGTAGTTATTAGGAAAGAAACCCAAATATTTGTTCTAAAGTTGTTCTTGCTTTCATTGAGATTGACCATTAAAAATACAATAAAAGTAAATGTGTACTCATTCACTCCCTTTATTTCTTAGCATCAGGGAAAAAGAAGACAAAGTAGAAAACCAAGATGCTACCAAGCTTCTTTAAATTACTTATAAGCTCCTTTCCATCTCTATCTCTATTTCCTTTTCTAGCAAAAGTACTATTCTCCCTCCAACATAGTCTATGTCAAAAGGTTTAGCTGTGTGGGGTTAAGAGTGATTAAGAATATCCAGAAGATGAAATAGAGAGTAAATGATTACTTGTAGTTTACAAAGGATAATTTATTTTCCCCCTTTTGTTTTTCTTTCTTTATTGTAAAGGTGATATACAGAAATGTCATGTGTACTTATAGAACTTATATATCTCATTTATATATATATACTTATATACATTAATCAGATAATAAGTACAGTTCTTTTTGAATACTCCTCTCACCTCCTCTCATTTTCTCCCAGTTTTTTCCCCCTCCTGACTCCCCTTCTCCAGAAGTTGTATAGTTCATTTTCAACATAGTGTCTTGTGAATATCACTGCTGCATACAATGGAAAAATCTAAAATTATATCTTCTTCCTCTGTGTCCCAGCCCTTCAGTTTTCTTGAGCCAATTCTTAGGAAAAGAAAGGATCTTATATCTGAAACAGCATTTAGGGGATGAAATTCAAGTTAACACTTGGGACCACAGATTTTCTTTGTTATAATCATTACCTGTTCTGAGGAAGTCTGATTCTGAGAATGAACCTACAAAACAAAAATTACTGTGAAGATACAATGACAAAAATATGTATTTACATCTAAATTGGAGTTGGAAGTATTGACCAGTGTGCTTATAGTACCTAAGTTTAATCAACCCCAACATTTTGCCATGTCTTTGACTATGTATTTCAGCTAGTTTCCTTTAAATGAAGATTATATAAGAGAAGTCATGATATTGTATTACCTTCTTTCTAGGAAAGTATCCCTTTTTAAAAAGTATTAATAAAATAATCTTTGTTTGGTGTAGGTGAAAGGGAAACAGATTACTTTGAATATGTTATTAGTAAAACAGTCCATAAAGAGTACTTATAGTTTTTCACATATATGATACATAGACTGTAATAGAGACAGAGACAATATTTTAATGATTTCTAGCATTATCATGTTATTGCACTCTCTCTCTCCCTCTCTCTGAGCATGTGTGTAAGAATATATTTATGAATATATTTATGGTTACTTCCATAAATACCGATGCATTGAGAAGTGATGTTGAGATATATACAATTAGTTAATTCTACTGTAACCTCTCTGTACATCAGCTTGATAATAAAAATTTGAAAAAAAATTAGTTAATTCTAATTATTTGTGATCGTTCACATTTTAAACAGTCTCTATGAATACCAAATTGGCCATTATTCCCTAGGAGAAATAAAATGAACATATAAGTAGGTTTAATATTTATTTCTATATAACTTCTACATGTATATGAAATTTAGACAGAGGAACTTGGATGTTCAGTTGGAGTTTTTAGAGTCTATTTAAATGAAGGGAGAATAGAAGATATAGGACTCTCCATCCATCTCCTATAATATTCCCTCCCTCAAACTTAGGCAAGCAATAGTAAGACCTTTCTTAATCTTTCACTATTCCAGTCACGTACCAATAATTACTAAATCGCCTCTAGACATAGTAGATCAAATTTTATCAATAATTTATGTCATTTGTAAATCCACAGTTTTGTAGGTTTTAATGAGAATAATGCAAATTTGTTCCACAAGGCATCTATTGGAAACTTGATGATCTAGTACCAAAATAACTCACTCTTATGACTGGCAAATTGGTGGGGTTTGTTCATCCTGAGCCTCTTTAGGGCCGTGGGCATGAGGGCATGACCCTTTGTTTATTCTTTATAGAAATTTCCATCAGTTGATTATGTTCCTCATAGCATGGTAGGTAGGATCCAAGAGTAAATGTACGAAAAGCAAAACTTCCCAATTTATTCTTTGTTGCCAGGCTTAGAAAATTGTACAATATCACAGCTGATGTGTTCTAGTATTAAAATAGTCACAGAGCCTTCATTTTTAAGGCTAAATGACATAGATTCATAAATGGAAAGAATGCCAAAATAATTTCATGATCGTGTTTCAATACTGCATAATGCCCTGGTACTATTATATATCAGACATTTATATTCTACTGCCTACAATAATATTTATCCCCCATGACCATTTTGAATACTACAATTCCCTTAAGTATCATGTGAGACTTGTTTGCCATTATAATTATATCTCATATACCCAAATATAAATTTGACTGGAAGCACACCTTGCAGCACACTATCCTATTTTTAAAAATTCACAGTGAAGTTGGCAATATATCCAGCTTAGATAGGGACATGGGCATTGAGCTCTAATTAAATACAGACATACTGCCTGTCTATGAAAATATTGAGAAAGAAGTAAGCATGCTCCTTTGCTTCTGGACATATGAATTCAACGAAGGTTTGTGTTCTTTGGTTTACATACTTAAGTTCTAGATGAGTTACATAAATATAACCTACCCATTTTGGAAATGTAACCTTAGATTGAAAGTTCTAGGCTACAGTTTCTAGAACAAAAGAGAGAAATAGGGTTTTAATAGGGATTCTAGTTAGAGAATACCTTTAAGACTGGAGAAAATTTAATGCAGAATAATCAGGTCAAGATTGTAAAGTATTTAAGAAGAAAAACTTGGAAAATAAGTCAAGAGGTGATGAGTTGAGAATATAATAGAAAGTTGAAAAGAAGGGAGAGGTTCCTGAAGATGGCGCCGCCACAGTAGGGAGGCACCCCAACTCTCTCCAACTGAATAGTGAGCTGGGAACTCCAGCACCCAACACCCCATCAAGAACCCAGCAAAAACAGCAGCCAGAAGCAACAGAGAAACTCAGGAAATGAAAAAGAACAAAAAAAGAAGAGCCTATAACCTGCACAGAGACGGAAAATCTCCGGGGTACCCTCCTGCACCTGCCGACCCTGGCCCGAACAGGGCCAGGCTGGGAAAGGGGACCTGGTGCCAGCAAACCAACTGCCGAAAAGTCACACCAGGAGTGCAGTATCCAGGTAGCAGGAGCTCCATGGACCCCAGAACTGAGTGCAGACCGACAGAGACACTGGACCTGCGGGACCAAACAGCCGAGATCAGACGTAAGCAGCAGGGGAACCGGGCGGTGCAGATGGGGAGAGCCTGGGCCACCACCACCAAATGACCGATCACCACACCCCAGCACCACAGCCCCGAAAAGCCCACAGTGGCGCGGGACGCTCACACAATCCAGGACCAGTAAGTTCCCCATTATCCCCCCCCCCCATGGGAGACCAGCTCTAGCAGAGAGCCAAAACCTACAAAGAAGCTAGAGCTCCCTCCCTCTCCCCCACACCCTGAGGGAACAAAGAAGCCAGCTGGCAGAAGGTCCCTACAGACTCTGGGAGGACACAGGAGCTAGCAGGGGCAGAGCAGCACCAAGGCAGCAGAGGAGCAGAGCCGGGCCACACAGGCCCCACCCCTCCCCAACAGGGGCCCGGGACCAGTGGGCATTGGAAGCCCCATCTGAGGTGCCTGGGCCTCGAAGACTTTTTGAACAGCAGTCACAGGCTCACTGGGCCCAAACACACGCCCCCCTCGCAGCTGAGGCACAGAGTCTGTGGGCACCAACCCGTGCCCGGACACTTGGCCCAGCTGGGGCTCATGCATACCGCCCCCCACAGCAAACTTGCGAGAGGGCACAAGCACCCTCCAACAGCTCGGGGCAACACCCCCAGAGGAAGAACTAGAGTGCACACGCACGTGCCCCCCCAAGGGCCAGCGTGGGCCACTGTGCTAGCCCTCCAGCAAGAGGACCTCCTGCCCAAACCTCCACAGGAGCTTCTCACAGGTGGGCAGGGCCCCCCAGCAGCAGCACCTGCTCTGGTAGGTGCACTTCACATAGGTGGGCATGGCCCCCCAGCGTCAGCACCCCCTCTTGTAGGCGCACTCTGCACAGGTGGTCAGGGCCCCCTTGCGGCAGCGACCACTCTGCTAGGCACATCTCGCACAGGTGGGTGGGCCACCCCTCAACAACACCGGCCGCGGAGCAACCCACACAGGTGGGCAAACTGCCTCTCAGCAGCAAATCTCAATCTGAGAGGTGAGCTCCTCTGACCAAGGTACCGAGTGGAAAAAAGAACCAAAGAAGAGAAAAGCCTCCACGCCACGCTGAATCAGCAACCCGCAAACCCCCACCAGGGGCACTCTAGGGTCAGCACAACACAGCGTCAGGACACTATCCCACAGAGAAAGACACAGAATCTACCCACCCCCAAGTGCAGTGAGGGTGACCACCCCAGCAACAACAGAGATGGTCACACTCACCCATTGGGCAGTAAGGTTCAACAGCCAAACTCAAACCCAGAGCCAGGACACAAACAAATCTCCCACTGATGGACCAGCGGGAACCAGTACAAAGCCAACCCAAGGAAACCAGATACAGATCCCCAGATGCGCAAATCACAAAGAAATATTGCAAACTACATGAAAGGGCAAGCCAACTCGCCAGCTCCAAAAAGCAGTACAACCTAAGAGGAGATGGAGAATAAAAAAGCAACCAAGGCTACGATAGCAGAAATGATGGAAAGCCTCAGGAACAAAATCACAAAACAACTCCAGGAGTTTAGAATGGAAGTCTTGAAGGACCTTCAGGAAACCAAGAAAGAAATGGAAGCAAAAATGGATACAGTGCAAACCTCCGTTAAAGAGGACCTTAACATCCTGAGAAGTGAAATGCACACAAAAATAGATTTAAAATAAAACTCTTTAAAGGAAGAAATTTCCACAATCAGAGCTGATCTGGCAACCATAAATAGCTCCCTGACATCCATAAATTCCACACTTGAATACACAGCACAAAGAATTGACCATATTGAAGCCAGAATCTCTCTCGGACGATGATGGAGCCAACAAGGACCAGACAATTACCACACTCCAAGAAACGGTAAAGCTCCAGGGCAGACTAATCCAGGAGCTAGTGGACAAAGACAAGAGATATAATCTGCACATAATTGGAATAGAAGAAGGAGCCGAATACCAGAGCAGAGGGCTTCATCATATTTTCAATAAAGTGATTGCAGAACACTCACAATCTCACAAGGGACCTCACTCAGGTAACCAAAGCCTAGAGGATGCCTGGCAGACCAGACCCTAGAAAATCCTCGCCCAGGCACATAATAATCAAGACTACAGATCTCAAGAATAAAGAGAAAAATTTGAATGCAGCCAAAGAGAAGAAAGAAATTTATTACAACGGGAAAAGGATCCAAATAACAGCAGACCTCTCCACACAAACCTACCATGCGCGAAGAGAATGGAAGAACACCATCCAAGTCCTACAGGCCAACAACTGCCAACCCAGAATAAAATATCCAGCGAAGCTAGAGTTCATATTCGAGGGAAAAACCAGATCTTTCCATAGCAAAGAGGATCTAAAGGAGTATGTGAATAAAAAACCAGCCCTACAGCAAATTCTAAGAGGGGAACCCCACCCAACAGAAATCGTACAGGACAGACAGACAGAAACAGAAAGAAACCACAATAGCCAGAACCCAACAGAAAGCACAGCTCACTATAGACAAGAAAAAAAAAAAGAGGAAAAACAGCCTAACAGGAAAATGGAAGGGGAAAAAACACTCTTATCCTTGATCTCTTTGAATATAAATGGTATAAACTCTCCGATAAAGTGGAGGAGACTGGCAGAGTGGATCCACAAACAAAAAGTGGCCATCTGTTGTCTACAAGAGACCTATCTTACAGCAAGGGATAAAAACAGGCTCTGAATGAAAGGATGGAGCAAGATCTACCAAGCAAATGCACCTACCAAAATGGCAGGAGTAGCCAACCTGATCTCAGACAAGCTGGACTTCTCATTAAAATCAACTCAAAAAGACAAAGAAGGACACTACATTTAAATACAAGGAAAAATCCAGAATCAAGACATCACGGTGATAAATGTATACTCACCGAACAAAAGAGGCCCTACATATGTAAAGCAAATTATCACAGAACTACAGAACAAGATAGACTCAAACACAATCATAGTGGGTGACTTTAATACCCCACACTCTCCAAGAGACAGATCCAACACACAGAGGATTAGCAAGGGAGCTGAGGACCTAAGTAACACCATATCCCAAATGGATCTGACAGATCTATACAGAATCTTCCACCCTACAGAGACCCAATACACCTTCTACTCAGCAGCCCATGGATCATACTCCAAAATACACCATGTCATAGCCCACACAAAGAACCTCAGCAAATACAAAAGTATCGACGTCATCCCATGTATTATAACTGACCACAGTGGAATAAAGGTAACCCTCAATAACAATGGTTACCACAGAGGCTATACATATTCTTGGAGGCTAAACCCCTCACTGTTATCTAACACTTGGGCCACAGACCAAATTAATGATGAAATTAACGAATTCATAAGCCACAATGACAATACATCACAAAGGAACCTATGGATACAGCTAAAGCAGTACTGAGGGGCAAGATCATTGCCCTCAGCACTCACATTAAAAGAATGGAAGCAGAGCAGGTAAATAACCTCATGATGAAACTAAAACAACTGGAGAAACAAGAAATGATCGAATCCAAAATGTCTAGGAGGAGAGATCACAAAGATTAAAGAAGAGATAAATCTGATTGAAAATAGAAAGACCATTCAACAAATAAATAAGACTAAAAGCTGGTTCTTTGAGAAAATAAATAAAATCAACAGACCCCTCGCAAGACTTACAAAAAAAAGAAGAGAAGAGACTCATATACGTAAAATTAGGGACTCTACTGGAAAAATTACAACAAATACACACGATATTCAAACAATCATAAGGAACTATTTCCAGAACCTCTACTCACTAAAAAACAATAATTTTACAGAAATGGATCAATTCTTAGAGAAGTATAAACACCCCAAACTGAACCAAGAAGAAATAAATCAACTAAATAAACCAATAACTTACAGCGAAATACGGGGGGTAATCAAGAGCCTCCCAACAAAGAAAAGCCCAGGCCCAGATGGATTCACCAATGAATTCTATAAAACCTTTAGTGAGGAGCTAATAGCAATACTCCTCAAACTCTTCCGTGAAATAGAAACAGAGGGAGAAATCCCAAACTCATTCTATGAAGCTAATATTATACTCATTCCCAAACCAGGCAAAGACCCAACAAACAAAGAGAACTAAAGACCAATATCACTAATGAACACAGACGCAAAGCTCCTCAATAAAATATTAGCTAACAGGATCCAGAAACCGATCAAGAAAATCATACATCATGACCAAGTAGGCTTCATCCCACAGTCACAAGGATGGTTCAACATACGTAAATCAATCAATGTAATTCACCACATCAACAGAACTAAAGTCAAGAATCACATTGTTATCTCAGTCAATGCTCAAAAAGTCTTTGAAAAAATACAACATCCATACTTATTAAAAGCTCTGGAGAAAACAGGAATAGATGGAACATTCCTCAAAACAACAAAAGCCATATACAACAGACCAACTGCTAACATCGTATTAAATGGGGAGAAACTAAAATCATTCCCCCTAAACTCAGGAACAAGACAAGGATGCCCACTCTCCCCACTTCTTTTCAACATAGTGCTGGAATCCCTAGCCATAGCAATAAGACAAGAGGAGGACATCAAAGGGATCCACATCGGCAAGGAAGAAATCAAGCTATCCCTATTTGCAGATGACATGATCTTATCTCTGAAGGACCCAAGAAACTCAGTCCCCAAACTCCTACACCTAATAAACCATTTTGGCAAAGTAGCAGGATACAAATCAATCCACAAAAGTCAGCAGCTTTTCTGTACACCAGCAATATACAAGCAGAAAAGGAAATTATGGAAATAATTCCTTTTAGAGTAGCCAAAAAAAGAATAAAGTACCTAGAGATCAAACTAACCAAAGACGTGACGGACCTATTTAATGATAACTATAAAAAAATCTAATAAAGGAAATCAAAGAAGACACAAGGAGATGGAAAGACCTCCCATGCTCTGAGTAGGAAGAATCAATATAGTGAAAATGGCCATATTGCCCAAATTGTTATACAAATTCAATGCAATCCCCAACAAAATTCCAGCTACATTCTTCACTAAAATAGAGAAAGCAACCCATAAATTCATATGGAACAGCAAAAGACCTAGAATAGCCAAAGCAATTCTAGGCAAAAAAAGCAGTGCAGGAGGTATCACAATACCAGAATTCAAGCTCTACTATAGAGCCATCATAACAAAAACAGCCTGGTATTGGTATAAAAACAGACCTGAAGACCAGTGGAATAGATTTGAAGACTCAGAAATAAAACCGCACTCTTACAGTCAGCTGATATTCAACAAAGGAGCTAAAGACATACAATGGAATAAACAGAGCCTCTTCCACTACTGGTGCTGGGAGAACTGGGCAGGCATATGCAGAAAACTCAAAGTAGACCCAAGCCTATCACCATGCACCGAGATCAACTCAAAATGGATCAAGGACCTCAATATAAGGCCTGAATCCTTGAAACTACTGAAGGATAGAGTAGGAAAGACGCTAGAACTTATAGGCACAGGAAGGAACTTCCTGAATATAGTCCCAGGGACACAACAAATAGGGGAGAGACTCGACAAATGGGACTACTACAAATTAAAAAGTTTCTTCACAGCTAAGGACATAGCCACCAAACTAGAAAGACAGCTAACCATATGGGAAAAGATCTTTACCAGCACAGCAACAAAGGCCTAATATCTGTCATCTACAGAGAACTCAAAAAACTAAGCCCCTCCAAGCCCAGTAAACCAATTAGGAAATGGGCAAAGGAGCTAAAGAGAGACTTCACAAGAGAAGAGATAAAAATGGCAAAGAAACATATGAGGAAATGTTCAACATCCCTGGCAGTAAGGAAAATGCAAATAAAAACAACCCTGAGATACCACCTCACTCCAGTTAGAATGGCCTATACTCTGAACTCAGGCAACAACAAATGCTGGAGGGGGTGCAGGGAAAGAGGAACCCTCCTCCATTGTTGGTGAGAGTGCAAATTACTACAACAACTTTGAAGAACAGTATGGAGGTTTCTCAAGGAGTTCAACATAGACGTACCCTATGACCCAGCCATACCACTCCTAGGCATCTATCCTGAACAGGTCCCAAGATATCAAAAAGACATCTGCATTTCCATGTTTATCACTGCACAATTCACAATAGCCAAAATATGGAAACAACCCAGATGCCCCTCCACAGATGAATGGATCCAAAAAATATGGTACCTATACACAATGGAATACTACATAGCCATTAGAAATGGTGAAATATTGGCATTCACAGGGAAATGGTCAGAACTTGAACAAATAATGTTGAGCGAGACAAGCCTAGAACACAGAAAACAAAGGGGCATGATCTCCCTGATATATGACTGTTAAGGTGGGGGGGAGGGGGAGACAGTAGAGACCAGGTCTGTGAAACCAAAAACTTCTTGTCAAATGGTATTTCCCACAGGTTTGGTTCAGCGACCCTATACTATGTAACTAAAACCAAACAACTACTCAATACATAAAGGTCAAAAATTGACCTCTCATTGGATCACAATAGCTCAAAAGCTATGTATGTATTTTCATATAAGACTATTGTCGACATTACATTTAAAGCCCTAGGCGAATTTTCTTTGGCATAGGCCACATGGCTATTGTATATGTTCTTGGTACATTGTATATTGTATATATGTCTACCGACCTAGGGAAGGGAAAGAAAAACAGGATGTAAGACATCACAAGTAATGTACACACTGCCCTACTATGTAACTGTACCCTTTTTGCACAACACCTTTTCAAAAAAAAGTTTCTTTAATTAATAAATAAATTACAAAAAATAAAGAAAAAGAAAAGAAAAGAAGGGAATAGAAAGAAATTAATGCTAACTTTAACAATGACAACTTTCCCTAAAGCATCTCTCATTTAAGTGTATATTATAATTATTTAAAAGTTTTTACCAGAACTTTGGCTTGAATTCAGGGCTTTGTTGCTCTCACTTTGGTTTTTTTTTTAAACTCAGGCTTGGTGCTCCACTATTTGAGTCACTCTTCCATTCATAGTTTTGTGTTGGTGGACTAGAAGTAAGAGTCTCCTGAATTTTTCTGCCGAGGCTGGCTCCAAATCATGTTTCTTAGATCTCGGCCTTCTGAGTAGCTATGATTATAGGCATGAACCAGAAGAACCTGGCTTGACTTCAATATATTATATCATCTTATCTGTTAACACATCTCAATATGTATCATTACCATCTTTGTCATGAGGGAACACACTGCAATGAAATTAAATAGTGTGGTGAAGACTATTTTAACTGTATAAACAGGTTGTAATCCTAAACTCAAGAGGGGGCAGATGAGGAAAATCTATAAATCTCACAGACTTGGTATTTGAAATTAAAATATCATTTTTATTCAGTATGGAAATAATATACATGGGTATCAAGTAGAACAGGTCTATTTAGTATTAACCTTATCATCGTGGTCTTTAATTAATGAGGAAATCAGGTGACTTTTAGAAGGCTTAATTGCATTTACAAAATTAAAGTCAACTTGAGCTAACAAGGACACTTAAATAAATTACTACATGTAATGGACACTTGGAAATGATAGGGTATTATTTAGTAATCCATTCTTGACATTTCATATGCCTAGGTAAATGCTTGCCCTAGTTATTTCATAACCATACAGAATAAGGAGAAAGATCAAGGAAATAGACATTAGGCTCAAGTTACTGTCTAAATTTACAAGTTTCTAACATGTTTTATAATAACCACAATGATAATTATTTAAAGTTCTGCAAAGGGAAGTTGGCAGGAAGAATAAAACCTTGAGAATTTGGGGGGCATTCTCATAGCCTGAGAAACTTTTTTTTCCTTTTTTTTTTTTTTTTTTTTTTTTTTGGTTATAGGGCTTGGTCTCAGGGCCTGAGCTCTGAGCTTTTTCACTCAAGACTAGCTCTCTACCACTTTGAGCCACAGCATCACTTCTCATTTTGTAATGGCTAACTGGAGATAAGTCTCACAGACTTTGCTGCCTAGGCTAGCTTTGAACTGTGATCCTCAGATATCAGATCTCAGCTTCCCGAGAATCTAAAATTACAGACATGAATGAACTATTGTGCCCAGGAGAGAAACATAACGTTTAAGAAGAGAGTAACATAACTTTTAAGAAGAGAGTAGGAATGTGTTAAAGCATGTCCAATTGAGAGTTAGATTGGAGTTCAAGTCCCACTCCATTGTTTTCTAACAACTTCTATTCCAATTTACTTACTGAACTTCTCTGTTTCTTCTCTGGTGTGGACAATTACAGATACTTCATAGCTTTAGTGGTATGTTAATGAAACATAAAATATGATGTAATAGACACCCTGAATAGATTTTGTTTTATTTTGAAAATTCGTGTAGATTTATTGGCACTGGCTTCTTACTAATAAATACCTGTTTTCTAAGGCTTCCTTAAATGGCTAGACTAGTTTGAATGGGAAATATTGAAGTTCTTTCCTGAGTGACAGCGTCCATTGGTATTTGTCATTATTTAATGTATGTGGGCAGAGCAGACCATCATGTATAGTTTTCTCCTTGGGATTTTCTTTAAGCTAGTTACAATGCCAGAATTTTTTTAGAGCAGATGTATGTGTTTTCATGCAACAGATGTTCTGAACTTGAAGAATGCAACAACATTCTCATTCTTCTCTTATGCCAGACTTTCTTCACTTTTGTTTACATAAGGAAATGTGTAAGCACATTTAAAATGGGTAATATTTTGGAAATAGTTTCTGTACAGTGAATCTCTGGGGTCATAGATATCTGTGATGTAAAAGCTCCTGGCATTGTTTCAGAAAAAAAAAATTATGGTTTAAAGGCTGACATTGGAAATGCAATTTTAAAACATGCTTTCAACAATCTCAGAATTAAACACAGATTTGGTTAAACACAAATAGAAAGTAGATATATGCATGATGCTCATCTACTTGATCCATCTAGAACAATCACTTGATAATTGAAGTATAATATGGGTTTTGTGGATCTTGATTTTATCTTATTTTTTTGTCTTATACATCATTTCTTGCTCTGACTCATGGCATGTTTGTTTGTTTTTACCAGTCCTGGGGCTTGAATTCAGGGCCTGAGCACTGTCCCTGGCTTCTTTTTGCTTGAACCTAGCACTCCAACACTTGAGCCACAGTGTCATTTCTGGCTTTTTCTGTTTATGTGTTGCCAAAGAATCACTCTACCGCTAAGCCACATTCACAGCCCATAGAGCTTTTTTATTATTATTACTATTGTGCTAAACTTCTACAAATTCTCATATTTTCGTTTACTTTTTATCTTTAAGAACTTGTACAAAGGGGTTTTAAATTCAGCATGTCAGTTTGTGAGTGCAATTCATTTTTTATCAGCATCATGTCAAATCCGATGTCAAATATTCTCTTTAAAGAAGAAGTTCTTACATTTAATAATTTACTTAACAAAATAAATACTAAGGGCCAAGTAAGTGCCTGAAGTCTATTAGTGCTTTAAATAGAAGGGTAAGTAAAACAAGTAAGGTCATCACAAAATTTAAGTGACACAAAACAGTATTCTTCTCTGCTATTTTTTAACAAGTAACTACATGAATTAACTCAAAATACCCTGTATACCTGTCTATAAAATTAGATTTGGCGTTACTAAAGAATACAATTTCAATATAACAACTGATCTTGGGCCCTGTATTCAGTACTTATTTACTGTTACAACCCTATACGCAATTCTTGTTTTTATATTAAGTTCTTTTAGGACTGGCTTTCTCTATGAACCCCTTTGATTCACTCGGATTAAGCTGGGATATCCTCTATCCAATAACCAGGAGTCATTGGAGACTGGAGGTCCAGGCAGTAAGCCAGGAGGGTAAGTTGGAGGTAGTAAAGAGAATAGAGTAAAATGTATTGGGGAGGGGAGGTGGTGATTTTGGTTTAGTTTCCGTGATGTGGAAGTAAAATTGTAAGCATGTTCTCTATAACTATACTAACTAGATAATATTGGAGAGTACATGTTGCCTTAAACCATCGAAGCTGGGTGTTCCTGAATAGACCTCTTCAATTTAGAGAATAATTATGTTTTATCATATTAGATTTATTTCTGAAAATATTTGCTTTTGAAAATAAGATTTCTTTATTAAGTTAAGTTTTTTTTTTTTTTTTTGGCCAGTCCTGGGCCTTGAACTCAGGGCCTGAGCACTGTCCCTGGCTTCTTCCCGCTCAAGGCTAGCACTCTGCCACTTGAGCCACAGCGCCGCTTCTGGCCGTTTTCTGTATATGTGGTGCTGGGGAATCGAACCTAGGGCCTTGTGTATCCAAGGCAGGCACTCTTGCCACTAGGCTCTATCCCCAGCCCATAAGTTAAGTTGTTTTAAAATCAATTGGTAACAGTTTAATTTAAAGGAATGAAATTTATAAATTCTTCTATTATTTATATAGCAAAATAATAGTCTTTTTAGTAAGCCTGGACTTTTTCTAAGGGTTCAAACCCCATAGTGCCTAGATTATGTTTCTGTAAAACAAACAATATATTTTAAAACTGCAAAGTGATAGCAAAATTTCCCCAAGCATAATCGGAAGAATACATTTTCTAATCTATTTGAATATATTGAAAAATAATGTACTATGTGAACTTAGTTTTTTCTTTCATTTGTCTTTCCTATGGTTTATCCTCTGTTGTCACTGTATTGTATTTTGGTACCCTGAGTATTGTATATACATTCATTTGAGTTAGGGAAGGGTTGGGAAACATCAAAATGGTGAGACAAAGGACAAAGAGTGAACCAATTGCAACAGCGATACAAGACAGTATGTTGGAAATTAATTATACAACTTGGGGGGTCTTGGGGGGAGGGAAAATGGGAGAAGAGGGGTAACAAATTGGACAAGAAATGTACACAGTACCTTATGCATGTAACTGTAACCCCTCTGTACATCACCTTGACAATAAAATTAAATTTAAAAAAAGAAATAAAAAGCTGCCATGATCATATAAAGAAATTTAGAAAATATAGATGTAGATTGGTAAGATGTAACTTCATCAAAGTCCTTAACATGTCACATTTTCAATTTTAAAATCTGTCATCCAATGGACATTTTACACCTGACCTTATGTGATAGTTAACAGTCAAAAGACATACTATATGGTATCTCTGGTGTATGTTAGTTTTGGTTAGCTTTGGGTCATAGCCTCAAGATATCTCATTATGTATTTAAAAATTTTCCCAACTCTCAAACAATTGGAATCCCAAAATGTTTCTCTTTCCAAGCCTTTTGAATTTGTAGAAATCAACTTATATTATCATTGTGGAAATACGATGAAGATAGACTCAGTGATGCAAAAATTTTACAAACTTATTATATTTTACTTTTGTTCTATCTAAAGATTTCATAGCCAATATAGCATAAAACACAAAATATCCTTCTTACTTTGAAATTTTTAAAATCTATCATAAGACATGTTCTCATAACAAACAATATATTAAAATACATGATTTTCTATGGGAAATGTATGGTGCTTGGACAAAGATATACCATTTTAGAATCTTGTATTAATGTTTGTGAGTGAGTGTGTGTGTGTGTGTGTGTGTGTGTGTGTGTTGCTGATACTGGGACTTGAGTTTGGAGCCTGAGCACTGTCCTTTAGTTTTTTGTTCAGATGCGTGTGTTTACAATGCTTGAGTCATAGATTTACTCCCAGCTTTGTTGTTGTTGTTTTGAAGAGTCTCACAGAGTTGCCTACCAAGGCAGGCTTCAAACTGCAGTAATCAGAATTCAGACTCCTGAATACCTAGGATTATAGGCATGAGAAAGCAACAACCAGCAACCAGCACCCAACAAACTGTTGCAATGTTTTTGAAATATCAACTAACCATAATACTTGACTCAGTACTGTTGACTCAAAACTGTTCATGCTTCATGTTAAGAACTTGTTGCTCTTGTTTCACATGGTCTGTACAACCTGTGCCCGCAATTTTCATTTTTATATGGTCTCCTCTTTGCCAGATGGTTTTCCAAATATCTTTAAATGAATATCAATCCAGAATTTCCTCAGATACTACTCAAAATTCTATTGACAAGACACTTACTCCATCTTTAATCTAAACCAGGGATGGCAAATGGATTTCATCTTGTAGGACAATTCTAATCAAATAAAAGAAATATCTTAAGAAGTTGGAAAGCTTCTAAGGGCATGTATAAAACCAATCTGAAAACCTGCCAATATCAGTCATGGGAAGTAGGACATAACTGGCAATTTCACTGGATCTTGACACTCTAGATTGGACAAAAGGTTGAAAACAGAAAAAAAAAGTTTGTTAATGGAACTAAAACTTTATGAACACATTGTCTAAAAAATACTTCTTTTAGTAACATCTATTCTACTTAAAAAGGAGTAGTTCAAAGAACTCTTTCCTTGTGCTCACATCTTACTCCTTTTTATATTTCCACCACATGCATACCTCCTGACATTACTTGTCAGGATACAGTGGTACAAGCTCAGGAAAAAAAAATTTAGATTACATTTTTGCTTTTAATTTAAAATGTAAGCCATAAAACCTTTTACTAAAAATTATTACTTGAGAAAAATGGAGAAAGCAATTTCTGTTGCAACAAGATGTATGAAATTGGACACATCTACTTTTAATAATATGTTTTGAGGGGTTAATGTGATAGAATTATAATATATGTCTATATAGAAATAACATAATGGGACACCTTTGTGCAATTAATACATATTAATGAAAATAAAAGTCAAACTTTTCAATCAACCAGTAATATGTTTTGAATGATCATTACATTTTTGTCTTAATGTATTGGAGGAAAGAGCTACCTGGATTCTAAATTAGACTTCTAGAGTATAAAAGGAGCTAACAATAACTCTCTTACATAATCATCTTACTGCGAAATGTCTTTTAAATAGATACTTTTAAGATAGCAATAATATTAATTATAATAGCTGTAATTATATTTTGTTGTAGCTGTATTTTTTAACTTTGGACTCTATTTTTTTAACAGCAATCATTAGAGTATTCCTTGTATTAGATACATTATAGAATTAAGTTCAAATGAAAGAAAATTGTGAACATCCGGATAATTTGATTTTACTCAGCAAGTTTTAAAACGGTGAGTACCAAAGAGAATACACAACTCAATTCAGTCCTGATATATGATGCCTTCAATGTAGAGAACCAGTATACATCAGCCATAAATTAATTTTTTTAAGTTTCGTGAGAAGAGTTGCAATATGTGGAGCTTTGTGCTTGTAATACTTTTTCTAACGTTTTATGCTGAATTAATTTAATATAATTCAAAATAAAAAAATAACTATCTTTATATCAGATAAAATATATTTTAATTTTAATTTGTTTGAAGAGAAAATATTGTCATTAATAAAGGAATTAACTTGCAAAGGGAACTTCTGTAAATAGATGTAGCTAATATTGGAGTACTTAAATATAAAGTGAATACTAATAAGCAGAGAGATGGAGAAAAAGAGAGACCATGAGCAGAAGGAAAGAAGAAGAAGACAAAGAAGAAGAAGAAGAAGAAGAAGAAGAAGAAGAAGAAGAAGAAGAAGAAGAAGAAGAAGAAAAAGAAGAAGAAGAAAAAGAGAATGAGAGAGAGAAGAAGAGAAATAGTAGAGGACTTTAACAAGCCATTTCCAGCAATGGAGCAAGCATTTAGATGGAAAATGTAGAAGGAAACAGTAGAGTTAAATTGAGCTCTAGACCAAATCAGCCTAACAGATATCTATGTAGAATATTCTATCTAACATCTACAGAATACACATTCTTTTCATTCACACACAAATTATTCTCCTGCGTGGGTCATATAATAACAAATAAAATAAGTCTCAGCAAACTTAAAGAATTCAAATAATCTTCAGTATCTTTTCTTAGCACAATGCAATAAAATTAGAACTCACCAACAAGAAAAAAATTAGAAGCTTCACAAATACATGAAAATTAAATGATTTACTCTTGGAATAACAATTAGATCAAGGAAGAAATCAAATAGATGATAAAATCTTTTTTGATGTATAAACAGAAATACAACGTTCTCATACCTATGGAATACAACAAAAGCAGCATTAAGCACAATGTTTTCAATAATCAATACATATATCAAAAAAGCAGAAAGAACTCAAACAATCTCATCTGCATCTCACAAAGCTAGAGAATGAGCCAAGACAATGAGCCAAGTATTGGTAAAGAAACGAAACGATAAAGATCCGAGAAAAAACAAAAGAAATACTTAAAATAGAAAATCTCAACAAGATAAAGTCATTTGTTCAGAAATACAAACAAAACTGACAAATCCTTAGCTAGACTAACTAAGAAAGAGGAAATAAAAGGAAAGTGTTACAACTACTAGCATAGAAGTACAAAGGCTCAGAGATTATTTAGAAGAATTATATGACAGCAAATCAGATAACACAGAAGCAGAAAAAAATCTGGGATATATACACATGATGAAGAGTAAAATGAGAAATCAAAAAATTAAACAGATCCCTAATAGGGAAAGAGTGAATGTTTTTTTAGGTCTTCCAAATAACCAAAGTTCTTGGGCAAAAAGAACAAAGCTGGAAGCATAGCATTACTTCAGTTCAAAACCTACTACACAGTTATAGTAATCCAAAGAGCATGATATGAACAAAACCCATATACACAGACCAATGGAACAGAATTGAGAACCTAGAAATAACAAACTGAGTTTGACAAAGCTGCTAAAATGCATTGGAGAAAAGTAGGTCTCTCCAATAAATAGTGCTGGTAAAATTGCATTCCCACACATATGAATAATAAATCTATCAACACGAAAAGATCAATGTACGATGGATTGGAAACTTAAATGTAAGATGTAAAATTATGGGACCACTTGAGGGAACTGTAAATATTTCAGGACATATATGAGTGGAGACCTTCTAGATAAGACCTTTCTTTCCTCCAAAACTAAGAACAAGAGTAAACAATAGATAAATAATATTTTATCAGTAAAACCCAACTGTTGTGCATACTGTTTGATTCAATACAGAGGGAATTCCTTATGGCATTGTCATGAAATGACTCAAGAAATATTTGTATGATAGAAGAGATAGCCAGCAGTGGTTAAAAGAATGGAAGAGAGAAAAAGTAGAAATAACCTTGAGATTGTTGAAAACATGTTTTTGAGAAGATCCTCAAATTCCTTTGTCCTTCTCTGACTTGTGGTTGATCCACATCATTTTCCACGCATTGTAAAAATCAATTTTCATGTTTCATTCAATATAAAATGGTTTTTGTAAGAATAATATTTGATCAAAACATCTGCTAGTAAAAAGTCTATTAAAATTAAAAAAAAAAAAGAGCAAAGAAGTTGACCTAAACGGCAACATTGGGAAGCCAATAACTATATTATTGGGACTAGGAATCATTTATGAAGGTTTTTTTTTTTAATTTTTAGTGCTTGTGGCCATTTCAAATCAGACTTAGTAAATACTAACTGCTTAAGAAAAACAGAATCTTCATATTTTCTAGGGTTGTAAATAGGGAAATCTAAAGGGAAAAAAGAATATACTATTTATATTATACAATTTAAAAAACACATTTCCTCCCTCCAAAGATGTTTCTTTTAAATAACACATTACAGTACAAAATGAATTCGTCATAATTTCTTGAGTAAATAAATTTTAAGCTATATTTATTGCAAAAACAAAAAAAACTCTTCAGATAAAAATGAAGCAGGCTAATTAAGCAACAAAATCAGTTTTGAGGAAACCAAGAAAACTCATAGAGCTTTAATCCTTAGCAAAAAAAAAAAAAAAAAAAAAAGCAGTAAAAGAGGGAATTCATCATAAAGAGATTCTAGGCTAAATATTACCAAATTTCTAATAGTTATCTGTGCCTAAAATAATGTATGAGCACCTGGAGTTCCCTTGAGACAAACTTAAAGCCTGGACAAAGCATCAGCCCTCCTTTTTTTTTCTTTTACCAAGTGCACAAGAGTAATGCAACAACACCCAAAAAATACACCTTTTCTTCTGTTCAAAAAGTATCAAATATATACCATGGTTTTCCCATGATTTTAGTGAATCATGTAATGTCTGCAAATCAAGAACAAAGGTAGTAAAAACAGGAGAGAAAAATGGAATTATCAGTGAATGAAATCACATTCGTGAGACATTTCAGTCAGGGACTTCAAGAGTTTGGAGCAATTTGTTTGATGGCATATAGAATGTGACAGTTGGAGGGAGATTCAAGGATGGATAAAGAAAGAAAGGTAAGAGACCTATGGTTAGCGTAAATTGTCCACAACAATATTCAATGAGATGGAAAGGAAGCCTTTTTTCTGGGGCCAATGTCTCGAAGAATATGGAGACATGATGAGTAGACAGGTGGAATGAATTAGACAAGAAATGAATAGAGGTTATGAAACATCTGCCATATTCAATCTACAATATGTATATGAAGGAGTCACGTCAATAGGTCTTTGGGAATACACACAATTTTCGACATTCTGATATATTGTTATATACACAGAATATTGAAACCGCATTTAAAAAAACAAACCTAGAAAAATTCCTCCTCCTTATGGCTAGTAAGAATGTGGCATCAGCACAACAGAATAAACACAAACATCTAATGCATTCTTCTTGGAGTTATTAAACTTTCTTGATGGATGCAATATCTTCTGGCTTTCAGCAAGCAAGACTTTTGAGTATCTTTTTTGTTGTTCAGAATAAGCTGGCTTGAGATACTTTTTGGCTGTGCTTAAAGTTGAGTAACTGGGACATAAAAGTAGGGCTGTTCAAAGAGGGCCAAGGAACCCAGCCTGCTGCCTTAGGGCTATGGGTGTCCTAGTCAAAGCAGTTAGTACTCAAGAATTCATGTCACCAGAAATAAGTGCTTTGTTCTTATTGAAGAAGATGTTTCTCCAAAGGCATGCCAAGTAATGTCTGAAGAAATGAATCAAGGTATAAAACTTGGGCGGTCCTTGGAGATGACCTTGCATGTAAGACAAAAGAAGCATTTGTGAGGTGGCACACCATGCATGAAGAAAATTCTTCCAGACTGGGGGCTACTCTGGCATCAGCAAGGCGATCACTCAGCAATGCTGGGATTTGTATGGGCATATCTTTTTTTGCCAGGAAATATTTACCCCATAGTCTAACAACTGTCTGCTCCTAAATTAGGACAGGCAGTTACTATAATTCTATGGTATTAAATAGACTTCTTTTAGGGAAATAAGTGTTCTGCAGATGAACTATAACAGCTCACCACTAAGAATGTTCTTCAAGGAGCTCATATAGATGCAAAACTGAGCTTGGCTCTGTAATGGCCACATAAAGACAGTTCCAAATTCAATCCCACTGCAAAACATCATTCCTCCTATTTTTTAGTGTCTGTTTTCCATCTCTGAGTTCTGAAGCCATGTTAGAGCTCCCCAAAAGACCTGGTGTGGTTGATTTGAAGTCAAAATTGGGGATTTATAGAAGTAGGGTTTAGGTATGTCCTCAAGTTCCTTGAATGTGTTTAAAATCTCAAGACTTACTTTGTCAAACCACCACTATTCTACTACCATTTCTAGTTCATTAAAACTACCAGATAGGAAATAGTATCATTAAAATAGAGCTAGAGATGCTTTGTTACATTTTATTCTCTTCTGGGAAAGGGAACAGAGATCTATCTGGTAATGTTCAATATTTTGCCCAATTATAGATCTAGATAGTAATAATTCCAAGATTAAAGATCAGATCTTCTGATATCAATCTTAGACTTTTCAATAGTCCCAACTAATCTAGACTTAGTCCCATGATTTTTTTCTTCTGAGCTTTTAGGATGCCTCAGTCAGTTAGAAGTCCTAGCTCCAAAGCCTACTGAGTCTTCCTGAAGATACTCCAAGAATATGCTGTCCCTCTCCATTTGTTTCTCTGGGATTTGAGATTATTTGTTAAATTTAATATGAGACTGTGTATATTCTGTTTTTATATTAGCATTAAACCAGCAGTAAAGAAGTTCACATTTTTTTCTTTTTAATAACTCATATATATGTAAATATAAGCTGAGTTACATAAGTTATTTATAATGGGCTTTCAGGAAGCATTTGCTTTCTTCTTGAGTAGGAATAGTTCCCTTATTCCTTTGATTTGTCTTTGGGTATAGCCTAAATAGCTGTCATGAGGTAAGAGGAATGTCATTTCCAATTTGACCTGCTGGTAAGGTTGCCATCTGACTTCCCTCTGGAAAGTCTGAGAGTAAAATGTCTAGACTGATTTTCAATCCAGAAGCTCAACTTCAAGAAACTCAGGGCAGTCACAGCAGCCTGAGGAGATGGAGTAGGCCCAGCTGGGGCATGCAGAGTCACGCTGTTTCCACCAGATTAAACACCAATTCCAGCTTGTGGTCTCTCCTGCCAGAGTAAGAATCAATTCATTCTTCCCAGACTTCCTCCTCACCAAAGCCACTTTCTTTTTTTCTTTTTTTTTAATAGCTTCTTTCCGGTCTTATTGTGGTTCTGGTTTTGACCAGATTTCTTCCCTTTCTCTCTCTTGCTGAATTTTCAGCTAAATGTAAGAATATAATGGTCTCTTCATTTTCTTTTTGGCTGTGAAGGAAGAAGAGTAGATAGTCACCTTCCTTTGACTCATCGATAAAGGAGTACGACATAGTATGTACCACAGCTGTACTATACACTTATTGTACATGATAGACAAAAGAAATGGGGGGGTGAAGGTCTCTCAATTGCACACCCTCAGGGGGTATCCCTCACATAGTGGCCTTGTATGACATCTGTCCTGTCAGTTCCCATGGCCTGGTAGTATTTACCTTTCTCCTCTCTAAGTACTTAAGAACTCAGGTGGCATGTTTCTGTCTTGTAGAACTGTACTCCTGATTGTACTCTTTCAGGTTTCTTTTCCCTCCAAACAATAGTATTTCCTGGAGGAGAGACATAAAACAGCAGTATGAAATAACTCAAGGGGTAAAGTGACTGATGTTGTCTGAGGCTGCTCTTGCCTAGAAACCAGCTTGGCATGTAAGGGGATAGTAACTCTGTTGATAGAATTCTACTCAAAAAAAATCCCAAGATGCAGACTGTGGGCTATGCTTAGAAAAGCATTCTTCCTAACTAACCACAATTAAAGGACGAGGCAAATGGACTGTGACAGGGAGCATGCAACACAAACCATTGACAAGATTAGAACTAACTGATGAGTATTGGATCTAACCTTGAGTCTGAGGGGCCCTCTTGTGGGGTCTGGGAAACCAGAGTAAACTTCTTGTCCTGAAAGACAGACAAAGATGGGAATACATTGATGTTGTCAACGTCTCAAAAGATTTCTTGATTGTATTTACTTCTGTTTTCACCAACCCTGAAAAAATTCTTACCATGACTCATGCAGTAGAATCCTACTTGTTCTTTCTTCTACACCTTTAAGTTTGTTCACATAGAGCCAGATGACTCAAAACGTCCAATAGCATGCATACTCATTCCTCAATACATTCCTACTTTGTTGTGAAGTAAAATTTCTTACAGATACTTCATGGTGGGACCTCTTCCTGATAACTCTTCATATTCTTTCTAATCTCACCAAATTGGTCTTATTTCAGGCCTTACAACACAGCAAACTTCCTCTGGATAGAGTATTCACATTAATAGTTTCTGTAGGATAATATATTCTTCCTCTCATCCTTCATTAGTCAGTTGCTACTCAACAACCAGATTCTGCTCAAGTTTATCTCCCTCGGGAAAACTTTTCTTAGCACTCTGACTAAGTCAAATTCCTGAGTAAGTGTTTCCATATACTTTTCCTTGGTGGTACTAGTTTGATGACAGTTATACTTATTTTTATATATGGTTATCTGATAAATTTTTTCACGACATGACCCTGCCCCTCACAGAATCTTGCACTTTGTAATCTTTTTTTTTTTGGGGGGGGGGTCAGTGGTAGGGCTTGAACTCAGAGCCTGGGTGTTGTCCCTGAGCTCTTTTGCTCAAGGCTAGCACTCTACCACTTTGAGCCACAGTACTGCTTCATTTTCTAGTGGCTGATTGGAGATAATAGTTTCAAGCTGGTTTTGAACTGCGATCATCAGATCTCAGCCTCTTGAGCTGCTAGAATTACAGGCATGAGCCACTGGCATCTAGCTATAATCACTTGGTATGTATCTATGGAATAAATTATCATGACACTGATATACAAGACTTGCTATTTCTTTTTACTTGCCCTTCCTTCTTTCCTTCCTCCCTTCCTTCCTTCCTCCCTTCATTCCTTCTTTCCTTCCTTCCTTCCTTCCTTTTCTTTCTCTCCTCCTCCTCCTCCTCCTCCTCCTCCTCCTCCTCCTCCTCCTCCTCCATCTCCTCCTCCTCCTCCTCCTCCTCCTCCTCCATCTCCTCCTCCTCCTCCTCCTCCATCTCCTCCTCCTCCTCCTCCTCCTCCTCCTCCTCCTCCTCCTCCTCCTCCTCCTCCTCCTCCTCTCCTCCTCCTCCTCCTCCTCCTCCTCCTCCTCCTCCTCCTCCTCCTCCATCTCCTTCTTTTCTGGCATTACTAAGGTATGAACTCTAGGTCCTTGTGCTTGATAGGCTGGTGCTTTACAACTTGAGCCATAGACACATCCCTTTTTTGTTTTAATTACATTTTGATAGAGCATTGCATTTTTATTTAGGCTAGTTTGGATTATTATACTCTTATTTATACTTCCTGCATAGCTTTTTATTAATTGAGATGAGGTCTCAAGATCTTTTTGTTTGGGCTGTTCTTGAACTGTACTCCCCCCCATTTCTTCCTCCCATGAGCCTGGATATAGGTATGAGCAACTGTGCCTAGCTTGGTTGTCAGAAACTGGTATTTCCAGGTTTCTAGATAAGTGGTTGAATCAAATTAAGAAAGAACTTGGTAAAATGAAAAACTATATACTGGGTCTCAAAAAACACTTAGCTGATAAGAGGAGTAACCAACCTTCCCACCACCACAGTTTCCACTACAGACTTCAAATCTGAAAATATTCCTGTGTGCTGTCCCACTTGCCACATATACTTAGTAATTCATGTCTTTCTGTTAGCTTAAAGACACAAATAGTAGCCAGCTAGGTCTGTAAAAATGAGATGCAAGTATTACTATACCATATTTATATTCTTGCAAAATAAAGTAAGTATGTAAAAACATGCTTGATGTACATTTTCAAAATCCATGAGAAATCATTGAGTTTTCAATCTGCTGACAACCTCTGACAACTGCTAGGGATCTATGCTTCTCCAACCATGGTATGAAATAGATTCCATAAACATAGAGAAATTGAATTAGTATAGAGAGGACCTCCCTTCCTGCTGTGATTTTGCCTCTCCTCCTGCTAGGACTGTGACCTACTGTATTGGTCAATAGAGGCTAGAGGTAGTCACATAGTTAATATAAGGGAATTTATTGACATGATGCTTTTGGCAAAAATATCCAGTTGAGGATGAAAAACAATGGCCCATACATTCATTAAGAAGACGAATTTCAAAACAGCACCATCACCAAGCTTACCCTTTTTTTAGTTGTAAGCTGGTATTAGACTCTAATGGCTACAGTTAGTAATAATTCCAGATGCACATGGCTGAATTCTTTAAGCCAAATAAGTATTTAGGTAATAGAAAGAACAAAAGGTCAGGCACAGGCCTGCCAAAGCTTCATGGCAATACATGTATTCAGGAAAAGAAAGAGCATTTTCCTTTATTTTACTTTGAGACAATATCTTCTAAGTCTTCACTTACCATAAAATAACAGCATATCATTTGCATGGAACATGAGGAAGTAATTAAAACCTGACCATGACTTATAGTACAGAGGTTGGATAAAGATAACTAAAAATTTACATATAAAAGTGCTATGTGTGAACTTTTAGGAAGAAGTCTATCAACAGAAATCTAAAAAATGTTCACACTTGATCTTCTCATAGGAAAAAAAAGGATTAAATCATATGTGCTTCTGAATAAAATGTGAAGCTCATTCTGGTTGGAAGTTGGTCAAATTCAATACAATCAGGGACACCGTACTATATTCACTCTCTAAAGTGCTGTTTTGAGAGGTAGGCATAAAAACTTTGCATTAAGTACAGTGAAAACTGAGACTGTGGCAAGGAGGTTCACTTAAGGTGAGTCAACAGAACTGCTCTCTGCTCAGATCCCTTTTGAATTAAATGAAAAATAGTGCTATTATGCTTGTCTTCAGAACAACCTCTAATACCATTCTCCTGCATCATTCAAGCTACACCCACCACTAAATTGCTCTTTAAAACCACTAAACTGAAGCTTTGTCTAAAGGTTCAAGATGCAGACCCCTAACAAAATATTCATCAACAAATAGCTTCAGAAAGACCAAATTTTAAGCTGCAAGGAGAAATAATATTTTCACCATTACTGTAGTAAGTGCAGGGAACAGAGCAGTAAAGGATGTCCCTTTATTTTTCAGGGAGATCATGTGAAAAAGTGCTAGGCTATGAGTCAGAACTGACTTTTCCTGTAGATTAGCGATGGTGCCAGCACTTTTTAAGATGAAGTTTTGTCCACCTATGTATCTGAATAAGGTGTCCTAAAATGACCCTTCCTAATTCTTTATAAATGGAGATGGAGATGGTGAGAGGAAGGAAAAGGAAGCTCCTTGCATTTCAGACCTCACCAGACCTGGACTTGCAATGTTGGACCTATTTCTGGCCAATGGATTGATTAGCCAGTGAGGAAATGAGAAGTCAGAGGGAAGCTGCAGAATTGGTTCCAACTTTCTCCCCACAGTGTTTCCAATGGTTAAGGGGCACCTGGACAGCACTGCTTTGTAATGTAAAAATGAATGATGAGTTACCAACATAGCCTGCAGCTCCTTGCCAATACTTTTGATTGATCTTTCTGCACATTGATGGCAGAAAACTATCAGCTAGAAGGTCTTTAATAAAGCATTCACTACTTTCCAAACACTGAGAAGGTTGGATGGTCCAAAGTAAGGTACATTTTTCTTGTTCATCCCTACTTGGTAAAAGTGGGAGACAACTGAAGAGAATGGGCAGGAGGCTTTGTGGGCCTCTGCTTTGCCTTATTTGTTCATAAACTTACACAGTAAGAACGAGGATGGACTGGAATAGAAAAGATCAAGTATGTGCTTGGCATATATGAGGCCTTGGATTCAATCATCCACCCAAAGTAAAGGAGAGGGACAAGGGATGGGACAGAGAGAAAGTTGTGGGGGAAGAGAAAGAGAGAGAGAGAGAGAGAGAGAGAGAGAGAAATGCCAGGATGATCTCCTCATGGAAAAACAAAATGTATGCTAGTTCAAATGATCAAAAAAAAAAGGAAGAAAAATGAAAAAAAGGAAAGGAAGAACCAGACTTGTTTATAGTCAACTAGGATATGTTTCCTAGGGCTGAATCATGGGTGTAGCCCACATATAACCTTTGAGGGTGTGTATGGAAATGGGGTTAGTTTAGGAAGGAAACAGAAGCTTACCTGCTCCCCAGTGATTTACATGAATGAAAAGCACACGCACAGACATACACACACACACACACACACACACACACACGCGCGCGCGCGTGCACACAAATAGTAATTAAAACAATAGCCAGGAGCCACATTCACATTTGTCTGGGAATTCATGTGGAGGAATGGCTTTTTTGGGAATTGTAACAATGAATTGGTAACATTTTAGATCATTTTAATCATCATTCATAAATCTCCCAGAGCTTTGCCAAAGTAAATATATTTTCTTTGACTTAAAATGTGCCAATTTTGTACTTTCAAATGCTATTTATTTTAAGCAAGATAATCAACACACAGGAATTTGAACACAAATAACAGTGGACTCTAGGCTTCAGGTGCAAAATTATTTTATATATAAAGTGATGGATTTCATTTGCCTCCCATAGGTAAAAAATATTAATGTGTTTATTTCTATACATGGTCTCTTATTGATGAAATAAAATGTGTATAGCTATTGCTGATACTCCTCTCCAAATATTGTTCCCATTTTGCTTTCCCTCAAGAGAATCTCATTAAGTTGAGCCCACTGCTAGGAGATGTAAGCTGTGGGATTGCAAAACTTCAGTTGTGCAATATACAATTTAGTAATCACCATGGAAAGTGTCTGTCCATTTTCATGCCTGATAGTTTTCTATATGTCTTTATATCTGTATGCATTATCAGTATCATTCTCAGTTCCTTAAAAGTGTTCACAAACAAATAAAATGGTAACTATCTTTCTACATCTTGCAATCTTTCTTTTACAGATTAAAACAGGGTTCATGGTTGCCTGTGCATGAACTATTTCCTCTATTCCTTGCTATCAGAGTCCCAATTTGGTTGAGGTTTCCATTCCTTCAGGGAGGAGAATTTATCCTCATGACCAGAGTAAAGACTAATTTGTCTAAGAAATCATAGTAACTTTATTTTTTTCCAGTGAGTGGTCTCTTCTGGGACAGAGGACATACTTCTTTCAATGGAAGGAACAAAATTCTCCCAAGGAGGCTTCTGGGGAACAGAAATTCTTTTTTTTTTTTTTTATTTGAAAGCACAGAAAAAAATGGCTTCATTTCCTGCTATGTGCTGTCACATGTGAATGGAAGATTTAGAACTGTGCAACCAACTGGCTGCTTTGAGGAAGTTGACATAAAGAAATATCCACATAATGAGAATGGCAGAACAGAAATATGGGTGAGCAAGAGCTGGAGCCAGGGTGGGAGCAGGGAGGGAGCAGGGAGGGAGCAGGGAGGGAGCAGGGAGGGAGGGAGGGAGGGAAAGAGAGAGGAGGAGGGAGAGGGAGAGGGGGAGGTAGGAAGGGAAGCAGGGAGGGAGGGAAAGAGAAAGAGAAAGAGAAAGAGAGAGGTGCTACATTAACCAGTCATGAGGCCATACTGCCTTAGGCTTGCTTTTATATGAATGTATGCAGTTCTTATTTAGAATTCATATTGATTGTATTTTTTACTTTTAGCAAAATGCATCTGCTTTTTTTTCTCAAGATTGGAAAGGCAAATTTCTAAAAATTACTTTAACTGTTGAGTATGTCCATTGAATAACTATTTACTCATTTGCCCATAAATAGACATTTAAAGACATATTAAATTTTTGTTATGACTAAAATACTATCCCAACCATTCTGTTCATTTCACTTTGTACACATTTTATAATTGGAATTTTCAGATTGTGTACTGAACATAGTCGTATCTTCACCTTTATTTTATATTTAAAAATTGTTCTCCAAAGATCTTGAAATAATTTACACTACTAATATCTTGAGAAACTTTATAGAGTACATATACTATATCTGTGCCAATGCTATTGATAATAGGATATTTTTGCAATTTTTGTTTAAAAACGAAGTTGAGAAACTTAATGTTGAGAAAGTTGAGAAACTTTGTTCTTCTTTGAGGTGTTCTTCCTAAATTGTTTTGCATTTTTCATTTTTCCATTGCATGTGTTTTTATTGGTATGATACTATTGTGTTTAATACTTTATCAGTCACATATAACTACTAGCATATTTCTAGCATATTATTATTTTTTCTATACATGATATAGTTTGTGATACAAGCCTTTTATCCTTGCATGTAGATTCATCAATTGTTTAATTTATAACTTCTCATTTTTATTTCTTCTTTTTTAAAAGAGTTATTGTAAATGTGATATACAGAGGGGTTACAGTTATATAAGTAAGGTAACGAGTACATTTTTTTCCAACAGTGTTACTCCTCCCTCATTTTTCCCACTTTCCCCTCCCTCAATTTGTAAAGTTCATTTCTAACATAGTGTCTACTGAATATCACTACTGCATTGGTTTACTTCCCCACTGTTTCTGTGATTCCCCTTCCTTTCCCCAAATCAGATAAACTTACATACAAGACAAAGGGCACAGAAATAAAAAAAAACATTGACAAAAAGGGATAAACCAAAGGAGAAAAGGGAAAAGAAAGAAAAAAAATTAACTGCAAACAGTAAAATTCTTTTCTATTTCTTCTCTATGCATTCATAGTGATATGACCATAACTGTACTTACAAGTTTTAATCTTTTGTTTTTCACATTGAGATTTTTAATATATCCCAGTCACCTTTATTTTCTTTTGATATTAATTTGATATTAATTAATTATTTCTTTTGACATTAATGTGATTGGAACTTCCAAGGTTTTATATTGAATCATATAAGACCCTGTTAGAAAATACAAAACATAATTGTTTCAAGAATGAGACATAATATAGAGAAATGATTTAAGAGGCAGTGAAGAAATAAAGAGACAATAGAGGAATGTTGTTTATACCTGAAGATAATAGTTTAAAGGGACTGTTCCTACAGTTATTCCTAGTTCTGGGAGAACAGATGAGCTGGAAACTCAGAGAAATTCCTGTCATTGTTTGTGCTCACATTTTCCAGAAAGGACACCTCTGCACTTCTGATGTACATGATTAGCCTGGCTTTGAGAACAAAGGAAAGAAATTTAAAAACTGGAACCAATTGTGTTTTCTGGGCTAAACTGCTGCTCTCTGGATGAATTGCTAGTATTAAATTGATATTAAATAGTAAATCAAAATAAAAAGAATGATAGATGAGTAATTTTTTAAAATTATTACATTTATGTCTGCCATTGTCCTAAGAAAAGTCACTGCATGCTGTTGAATAAGAAAGGACTAGTAGAAGTGGGGAAAGGGATCAGTAGATACATACACATATGATGAATTATCATAGTATAAATCATTTGTACTATTAATACACCCTAGAAATAAATGAAAATATTGTAAAACAGATTCTGAGGGAGAGGGTATATTTACCAAGGGGATGAGAAATACAGAATGACAGAAAAGAGAAATAAAGTAGAATCAACTTATACACACTTTTGAAAGAACACCAAAAGTTGTTGAAATTGTCTTAAGATGAGGGAAGTGATGAGGCAAAGTAATGGATGAGGAGAATTCCATCAAGGAATATTGTACACTTGTATGGAAATAGTACAGTGATGTTATACAAAAGAGTATCTCATTTGTACAACTAATATATACTAATAAAAATCTTTTTAAGAACCTAATGCGTTTCTCTTCTATTCCTACATTACACTCTTCCTCTATTTCCTTCTGCTTGCAAAGCAGCAGAGAGATGTCCTATAGCAAGGGAATCAGGAAACTGTAGATGTGAAGCTTTAAGGTTGCAGAACACAGGAGAATAAATATGAATACAAGAAGCAGCATAGTCAGATAGCCAATATGTACATGCTATCTACAGCAGTCTGATCCAGAGGGGTAGAAAGTACTATAAATCCATTCATTTTTAATCTAAGAAAAAGAAAAGACAATTAAATTTTCTTAATATTTATATAAACTAATTTATCGTGTACATACGGGTGTCTCATACTCAATCTACATCAACGTTGTTGAGTTCAAATATAAGCAAACACTTGTGCCAAAATACATATATTTCAAAATTGGCCATAGATAAGTTATAGTTGGCAGTATACTACTTAACGGAGTCTTCTTTTCTTTTTACAATAAACAAATTAAATTGGCCCATCAAGATAAAGATGGCACTGTAGCAATAAGGAAGAAAGAACTTTCCAAAAGCAGACTGTAACAAAAACAGAACAAGAGGAGGGGGAGATGTTTTCATTGTGATGTTGCATCAACTATGAAAGTAATGCTCTCAAAATTATTAAATCTAAACATTTGCCAAATGAAAGATTCTAATAGATTTTGAGTCCATTATATAAAATTATGAAAATATACTACTTTCTAAGTACTTTTCAGGGGTAATGAACATAGCAAAAGTGAAATTGAACTAGCTGAATTTTGACAAATATCACTTATAAATGGTAAGACTAAAATACCAACCTTAAGATATATAAGGGTAAACAATGTCACATTTTCCACCTGAGATTTAAGAGCTCTGAGAAAACACTTAAACCAAGCAAAATAAGATATTAATACCCAATACAGACTAAACTGAGCCAGGATCTAATGGTGCATTCTTGTATTTCACAACAAATTCAGGGTACCAGCAGGAACAGACAGCCCTCAGACCTGCAGATTATTCATTCATTTATTCATTTATTTATTTATTTATTTATTTATTTGTTTGTTTATTTATTTATTTATTTATTTATTTTTGCCAGTGCTGGGGACTGAACTCATGGTCTTAGCACTGTCCCTGGCTTCTTTTGTTTTGTTTTGTATTTTGCCAGTCCTGGGGCTTGGACTCAGTGCCTGAGCACTGTCCCTGGCTTCTTTTTGCTCAAGGCTAGCTCTCTGCCACTTGAGCCACAGCGCCACTTCTGGCCTTTTCTATATATGTGGTGCTGAGGAATCGAATCCAGGGCTTCATGTATGTGAGGTGAGCACTCTACCACTAAGCCATATTCCTATCCCTGACCTACAGATTTTACTTGCTTTTTTATCTGTTCTGTCTACCATTTTGTTAGCTAGCTTTTTGTCTTTTACCATCTTGCTGTTGTTTCTCTGGCATCAGGTTTGCACATCTGAAGGTATATGTATGCTCTCCTTTATGTAGTTTTGCTCCAACTAAAAATACCCTTCAGGTTCCTTGAAAGAAAAGTCATATGGCCATTTGGGCTATATTTATTTAGTGCGTACTCCACTAGCAGCCAGCACTGCCCCAATCCTGTGATGATGGTTTCAAGTCCAAGGCATGAAAAATACCTCATAAGAATTTCAAAGACATCTAAAGTTTATAAACCAATAATCTAGGTCATTCATTTTCTTTGGAAAAGTGGCAATGTAATGTTCAATAAAGCCAACAAGTATTTTTAAGACACAGGAAATGCTCTTATTTAGGTGTTCATTCCTTGAAATGCTAGACAAATTGTCACCCTCCAATAAAAAAAAAAAAAAGAAATAAAAAGTTAAGCATCAGAAAGACCTCTGTGTATTGGAAGAAACAGCTTTCAGGGGTCTAAAACTAGACAACCTGATTCATGGCAGGGGTAGAATGACACAGCCAGGAGGCAATAGCAGACATCGAACTGCTGCGGGGGAGACAGGCTTGAATGAGGACAGGGCCAAAAAGACAAAAGAGAAACAGCTCACTAGGGAGCGGTTAAATGTCCTTTCCGGCACAACACAGTGGAAAAAGCCAGATGCACTAAGAGCCCAGGAGACAGATTTAGACTGAGAGCTCTATAAAGGAAGTAAGTTCCAAGCAGAGCCAAACATGGGGGCGGGCTGGGTGATAAACCATGGCCTAAATCCAAATATCTCATCCCATTGCTTTGGTATTTCAAATGTCTACTATTAGTCATTCATTTGGGTGATATTATCCCTAGAGTGCAAACACTGAAAATTACATTAATTAAGAGACAGACAGATAGGAAGGGAAGTTGTTAACAGAGAAACTAGTTGGTTGTCTTTTTGTTTTTTGTTGTGGTGGTGGTTGTCTTGCTTTTTTCAGATTAGTTGATGCTTTGGAAAGCCCAGAGTAAACTCCTAAGGGAAGTGAAGCAAGTTCAGGAAGCTATTTTCTAGTAGAGTACAGTCAGTTACGGAAATATACTCTCAGCTAATTTTCTTACTATCACATCACTCTCAGAAAGCTTTCAATTTTCCACTTATTCTTTTCCTTTCATTCTTTGGCTCTTTCTGCTACTATCTGTGATAACAGACTCACACATGTAGTATCCATGAAAACAGAAATATACATCGACTGCACATTCAGTTTCTGGAACTTTGCTGAGCACATAGTGAATTCAAAGAAAATGTTGTGAAATGATTGATGAATTAATGAATGATGAATGCATGCATGCATGAATGGATGAATGAATGAGGTAGTGAATATTTCCTCTAGGAAACATGTAGACATAATTCTATCCAAGAAGAAAAGATAGGCAAAGATAGGGAGGTAGGTACTGGAAAAGTGTACAAGAAGGAAAAATTGAGGAATTTGGACTAATGAATTTCTAAAGAAAGAATAAAAAGAGGGTTAGAAAAGAAAAGGAAAAAATTCGACCTAGCCAATGCTGGTAATAAGCATATAAGTCCTATCTTGAGAGGAAAACACATACAAAAAAAAAGCACACCCATATTACTATATTTCAGGCCTCTTGAAGAACTCTTGGAATGAGACATGAGCAATGCTACTTCTGTATTTGGTGAGAGTTTATGTAAATATTTTTTGTAAAAAATTTCTGACCTGAGTGCCTTAAATGCCTGTTTTTAATTTAAAGAAATAATGTTTTTTTTCCCCCCAATTCCATGGTGGTCCTTGTTAAGCAAATGCAAGCATTAGATAGATGCCAGGAAAACTCCTGTCTGTGAGCTTTGGTGGTGTTACTTATGAGTGGCTCCAAAGTTCACTTAGAGAACTAAGCAAAAAGAACCCTTGAGAATTTTAAATTTTGGTAACAACTTCATCACACCATTCTATCAAACAGGAGAGGGAAAGCAAAACTCTGGTTTGTGAGTAATTTGATATGCTTATCCCAACAGAAGGTGAGTCAGATGAAAGGATCCCAAAATGTAAATAGTCTCAAATATTTCCAATCTTCATGCTTTTAATTTTTTTTTCTTGTTGCATTTTCTTGACTTTTAGTTTTCCCTTCCAATTCTCTCTCTCTTTTCCTCCCTCCCTCCCCCCCACACTCTCTTTTTGCTTAGTATAGTTGAATTTATTTTGCATTCTGGAAGAAAAAAGTGGGATCACTCAAAAGCAAGATAAAGACCTAATACTTACTACACCTCCCACCAACCATCAGTTTAAAGTGGAACTCTGTGTGTCTCCATCTAGACTGTCTTATCTTCAGAATAGAATCTCTTCTGTTTTTATATTTCAGGACTAATCAGTAACCACCTAATTTTAAGTGGCACAATCATTAAGGACTGTTTCCCAAAGTCTTGTAGGGGCAAAGATAAAGGATGGAAGAAGTTCTGGGCACTGGTGGCTCACGCCTGTAATCCTAGCTACTCAGTAGGCTGAGATCTGATTATCGCATTTCAAAGCCTAGCTTGGGCAAGAAAGTTTGTGAAATGCTTATCTCCAATAATTAATTACTCAGTTCTGATCTCTATGACTCATTTCCTAAATGATGTTCTTCAGTTTCACGATTTTGATTCATTAATATCTCCTAAATTGGCATTGACATTTTTTACCTCTTACCTAATTTTTAGATTTTAATCTAGTTCTTTACAAACTCTGAGATCTTGATTGCTATTGAGTTCTCAAGAAATCACCTGGATAACTAATATCTATCTTAAACCTGCCCAATCCTAAACAGAAGTTGTTATCTCTTTTAATAATTGTCCCCCAAATCTTCTGTAACCCACAATTTTCTTCCCATTTAAGCAACACCTTTCCAGTCTTGTACAAACTAATGGTAAAAACTTGCGATCCATTTTTTATTCCCCTCTTTCTCATGCATGTCTCAATTTGTCAGCAAATTCTACCAATACGTACTCATAAATTATTTCACATGAGTTCACATCTTCTTCAAGTACAAGTAAAAATCAGTACAAATACTAGTTTTTCTGTCTGTCCTACACTTCTCACACTATGTTTGGCACACAATACCCTAGTGACATACTTTAAAATCTAGGTCAAACCATGTTTTCCTCAAAATTCATTTATTGCTTCCAGTTCAGTGTGAAAACCAAATCCTTTGTTAAGACCATGACCATCCAAGTGAATAGATTCTGGGTCTCTGTTACCGTTCAAGCTCATCTACAATCATCTCCTTCTATCTCTCCTTTCCTTCCTTGATGTCAAGTTCCTGTTCCTCTACTCCAAGTGGACTTGCTTTTTTGTTATTTCTGAAGCATAACAAGGTGGTGCCACATTAAGATATTTGTAATTTATAGGTGGAGTTCCACATGGCTCAAGTTTTTATTTCCTTTCAGTGCCTTAAATACTGTTATTAATAGGGTAGTCCCATTCACCTACTGAAAAGTACCAGAAATCCCCATATTGTCTCATTATCTATTTTCTGTAGTTTGTTTCATGTTTTTCACTGAAATTATCATTACCTTTCTATAGATTTTTTAAATTTCCTATCTTTTCACTAGGAAATAAAAAATAATAAAAATATTGCTATGAGACTACAAATTAAATTTGTTGTTGTGTATTGTTCTAATCTTAATGTTAAAAATACATTCTGATATCCTATAGAAAAACCCTGACATTTGAAAATTATTTGGTTGAATTATAATAGATTATATAAAACATACATTTAAGAAAATTTCAATTTAAAAACTAATTTTAAAACTCTAAGTAGTTTATAATTAACCCTATTCTGTCAGTGATTAATAATAATATAGTAGATAATTAGTGACTTAGAGTAAAACAATACTGATGACTAGCAAGGTTCAAAATTTTTCTCCCTCCTATTAGTTAATAGTTTCAGCAAATGATTATTTTCCTTTGTGCCTCATTTTTCCAGTATGTTCAAACAGATAAGAATATTAACTTTAGTTGTAAAGATTAATCATATTCATTGAAAGTTGGCATAGAATCTGCATTATTAGTAACAGCAACAGCAGAATTGTTATCTTAAGTCATAGAGTATTACCTTCAGAAATTAAGCATTGTGAGATTTTTTTTTAAGAAGTCATGTAAGTGAGATTCCCCCAGAAAACCTTTCTGGACTAAGACTTAAACAGAGATGGTGAGAACAGAGGGGTGCTGAAACCATTATTGATACAAAAACTGCAGAGTTTTCTATATCAAAAGTCTAGCTCATGGTAGTTGAGTTTCACTCCATACGCACTATTCAGAGACTACTCCAGAAACAGGTTCATTTACACAAGGATTCCAAAAACAACTGAGATGAATTTGAAAAAATCTTCTATCACAGAAAGAATATATATTTCAGGGGAGAATAGACAGTGACATAAATTTCAGTGGTGAACAACGGTTGACCCAGTATTCTAATGCTTTTCATGAGCTTGGATTATGCTCAGTGAACATTAGGTGATTGCCGAAATAAATGGAATGTAGTGCCTGCAAAGGTAAAATTATTGCTTTGTCACACATACTCAAAGTAGCCAAGAAATGTTCTCTTACAACCGATATGAAAGAATAAGAGATACATGGTGGTCCTTCAAGTAATTTACTCATCTTCATTGCTTCCTATCTTGGCTCCTTTATCTCTTTCCTTTACATGGCAATTCTACCAATGAAGAGTAGAAGACTGAAGGCCTAAACAGGTTAATATGCATCTTTTAGCACATGTGGTTTTAAACAGACTGACAGATGGACCAATTGAAAGGCAATTCCTTAAACCAAAGACAACAAGCATTCTTAGGAAATAAGAAAATCATCTTTACTTCTCTTGGCCTTTTCTCTGAAGCAAAGAACCCACCTTAGGCAACAGTAAGGAAAACGCTAGAATTCCAGGCAGCCTTATAAAACTCTGACTGCTCACATAAGGAAGAAAAAGACATAAGAGTATATGTTTTTATTTAATTTAAGATAGGGCTTGTATATAATAGGTGGGGACTAGTCATTGGGCACAGCTCAAAGCACCATTTCATCAAGTATAAATAACTCTGGCACAAGGCATGAGAGTTCCCTGGAAGGACTTAGCACTCACCTGCCACCTTAAAGCCAGAGTCATTTTTTTTTCAAATGAAAGAAAACACACAAATGTAATAATAAAATTATGACTTACACAGTGAGACTTCATCCAGTCATTTTACCTTCCTGAGCCAGCCATCAGATGGCCAAAAATGTTCTGACATGGCGATGTGTAATAATGCTTTAGGCTTCACAAGACTAATCAGGATCACCCTTGTCTAGGAGCCAGACCAAATTTCACCTGGCCAGATTCTTACAAGAATTAATGCTTTTTTTAACAGAAGGTCACTGGCAGAAGCTTAGGAAATGAGATCCCAAGACTTGGAAATAATTGTCCCATAGAAGAGATTTCACACAGGAAAAGAGGTACTTGCTTGTCTGGCTAGCAGAGTATGTGGAGGGGCTAAAGCCCAGGAATGCTCAAATGTTTTGAAAATCCTTTATGTGGTTTGAGTTAGGAGGTAAAAGTTTTTTGTCTCCCATCACTTAGGATTAAATAAATTTCTACATAAATTTTAGTTCTTTTTTTTTCTTCAAAGAGGTCTTGTGTGTTTACTGGAACTTTATACCAAGAGAAAATGAAAAGATCACATATGGAAAAGTCACTGTAATTTTTTAGTTATAAAGGGTGGCAGAGGCCTCTTTCACTAATAGAGAGCATTGTGTTTATTTGCTTGGTCATACCAAACTAGACAAATAGAAACCTTGCTTTCAATTTTGATTTGGACATTATGACCTAGATATCAAAATCCTAGTTTCCTATGTTGCTTATATATCTTGCAGTAATGTCGAGATATATGTTTGTAACCCCAGCGATATCATGGGTGGGAGAATTTTCAGTTCAAGGCAAGTCCAGTAAAATTTGAGGCTCTGTGTGTGTATGTGTGTGTGTGTGTGTGTGTGTGTGTGTGTAATATTGCTTGCCTAGTAGTACAAGGCTCTGAGTTCAAAAATCTCAACACTGTCATTAAAAGTCCTCCCAAAGTTAGTGGCTAATGAATATATATTTGTTATATCACAATTATTTTGTGTCAGGACCTTGGACATAGTAAGGCACTTAGGCACATGGCAGGGAACTAGGCTCTTGCAAAGCTGTAACCATACTTCTGGCCAGTGGTTGCTGTCATGTCATGGTTCCCCTTTCAGCCTTGCTCACTTGGTTGTCAGGCAGTATCACATTCTTTTTTTTTTTTTTTTTTTTTTTTGGCTTTTCCATAGTGTCCATCATGGGAGAACTACATGACCATAACTTAAATGACAGTCTTGATGCAACCTAAGATTTTTTTTTATCATTTTGGTTATATTCCCTTGTTTGATGTACTGGTTAGATGCCACCCAAGGAGAAAGAGTTACACAGATCATGAATATTTGGACACAAGATCATTAGGTATCATCTTTGAGTCTGCCCATGTACAACAAAGAGGGTGGAGCAACACTGGCTGGTGCTATAAATAATCATGGTGATGTAGGACCAGATCTTGTGAATATCTTCTCGTTTCTATCTGGATGAACTCTTTTTCCCTCCAGAATTATGGAAATTATTGATATCTGATGTAGTGTGAAGAGGAGCCTGGCTTCGTTAGTACATCTTCCATAAAAAGAGTGGAAATTTAACACTAAATCTATGCATGAATACTCACATGTATATTCACACAAACTATATTACATTTGCTTTCTATAAAGATATAGAAATAAAGTACAACTGTGTAAATAATGGAAAACTGCTTCTTGTATTTCACACCATTTCCCACAGTTTTTGGCTTCAATATTTGCATGTAGAAATGAATCACTGAGCAATTTCTAGTTGTTGCCTCTAATTTCCTCTTTAATAAACAGAGATGAGAGAAAGAATCATTTTCTCAGTCCTATCATATTTCCTTATTCACAAGTCCCTCCTTTCCTGCTACTCCATTCACCACAGGAAAGTTTAAAGAAATGGACCTTCCCTGTTCCATTTGCAGCAGTTGTGTAAAAAATTGCTTTACTTTCTGAACAAGATTGTTTTCAATGATAACAGTGACTTTATTAATAAGTAATAAATTCCTCAGTGATCACTTGACACCTGTGAAGTTTCAACTTTTAAACTCGTACCATAAACAATGTATCAAATGCAATTTTAGATCCTTTAACAATACTGAATGCTACTTTTTTAAAACTTGCTCTAACTCAAACATAGTTTAACACATATGCTTTTATTTTCCAAAAGAAATAACTTTGTGGATACTGCCCAGTCTATACAAATTCTGCCAAAATGTAGTTTTCTACAATATTCTTACAAATTAAAATGGGTCCCAAAAAGTATTAAATGCATTTTGAGTAGTCTTCACAATACACACACACACACACACACACACACACACACACACACACACACACACATCACTGTGGTTTAAATTTGCATTCTCATGCTTGTTAGGAAGGCACCCTACAAATCAGCCATCCTTCCACCCTTATCTTTTGCAGATTATTTTTCTGATGAGGTCTTGCTTCCTTCCCATGTGCATACTTGGTCATTATCCTGTTATGTGTGACATTCCATGTAGCTAGGATCACAGGTACATATCACTGAGTGTAGCTTTTTAATTGAGAAAGTGGTCTTATGAGCCTCAATGTCTAGGTTGGCTCTAAATTATGATCCTCCTAATCTTAGCCTCAAAAGAAATTAAGATTAGAAGTGTGGCACATCAGCACACAGCTACCCCTATATTTTCTAATTCCATACCCAATTATTGGGCATAAAAGATTTTAAGCTCTAAACTGGGTATAGCTAGAGTAGCTACTGCACATTTCTCAACTCAAAATACTCTAAAATGAACTCATCTTCCTTCTCTAAAAATTCAATTCAACTGTGAATCATGTATAATAACTACTAAGTAATCCTAATACTCTTAATATGCAATTGGCTTGGCCAGTGGTGTATTTGTGTTTAGAGGCCAATAACTCCTCTGCCTGGTCTCTTATACTATTGATTTCTCACACTTTTTTATTACTAATATAATCAAAATCTATTTATTGTTCCTCAAATTGCCAGTCAAATTTAGCTCCTCCCATTTCCTGGACTCAATTACTTTCTTAGTCTCTCTGGACATTATCTTCATTCCTGTATGGTGATAGTTATTTGAATTCTGATGTCCTGCCCAGGACTATTGAAATGGCCTTCTAAATGGTGCTCTTCACTTCTAGTCTCCATTACTTTATTAGATAATGTAACAGAGTGATATTTTCCATAAACCCTGCTTTGAGCATGCTCTAGAAGAATTACAAAACTTTGATTGTCTCCCATTGTTAATAAAACAAAACATATTCTCTATAGCCTACCAATCAAGGCTGTTCATAATGTAATACCTATGAACATTCTCAATATTACCTCTTATGCAATGGGATTCATTTCCCTAGCTAAGCTGTTGTCCTCTATTTCCATGGTATACTCTATTTTTGTTTATGTAATTTCTTCTGCCTGGAATAATACCTCTTTCAGTGCAAAAAAAAACAAACAAACTTGACTTTCTTAGAACCAAAATTTGATTTAATTTTTTCAGCAAAACTATGAGGACCAACACAGCTATAATGACACTGATTTCTCTGAAACTCTCTTGGCATTTTTGTGGCCCTTTTTTGTAGCCCTGATTACATTCTCTTTAGATTTAGAGAGCTACTCTTGTCTTTATTTGATCACAAGGCTCTTAAGAAAACTAGACACTGATTATTCAGCTATGTACTCTCTATGAATAACATGGTTCCTCACCCCAATAGGACTAAGAAAATTTCAGTGGTTTAGCCTGTCTGTAGAATAAGATCTAAGCCTTTCAAGATAGGTGGCTCTCAATTTCTTTTTCAAGTGTCTCCATTAGAAGTACTACAACTTACCATATAGCACTTTTGAAAACCTTTTATGAAGATAGCTGCTCTTTCAGCTCTCTCTCTCTCTCTTTCTCTCTCTCATTTGTTGCCTTACCTATAAAAGATATAAAGGCTGCAGTTTGAAGATGAAAGGGACAGGTTGATGGCCTACGAGATCTAGGATATGGTATAGTACCATCCTTCTTAATATTATTATGTAAGCCGTACTGAGAGCAGTGCTGAAAATGAGATGGTACAGGAGAACCAGGTTTGTTCATATTCTCTAGGCTTTAATTTTGATTTTACAATCAGATGGCTAATAGGTCCCTTATACATTTATGAATTAACCTCTAACTTCTTCCCAGAACTGTCAATCACTAGGGTAGCTCTGTTTCAAAACTCAGTCTTTACCACTCTACCTAATCAGCCTGCTCAGAATAATGTTACTTCTACTTTGCATAATATAAATGTCTCCTTAAACACTACCCTCAGTCCAAATACAGAGTATCTTGTCAATGATTATTGAAACTTTTCTTTTTCTCTTCAGTCCATAAAGAACCATTTTAATGTTTTCGTTTAGTTCACTTACTTTTCATAGGAGTCCTGAAGATGAAAGTGTAGGTGATGTCACATATTACATATTTAAAGGAAAAATATTTTAAATAGTCTTGTTGGAAACCAAGACTTGTCTCTTGTCAGTAATATCTTGTAGGAGTATCATCCAGCCAAGCCACAGAAAAGTCTACCTCCTTACACACACAAACTAGGATTCACCTCATTGCCTTTGGATTTTTGCAAAGTATAATAAATTAAGTTTAACTGCCTCAAAAACGTTATATGAGTGGGAAGAAAAGAAAATGCATCTCAGGTTGGCACAATTACCTAAATTCAAATATAGCTATTACTTGTCTGTTTGTGGTATATTATTGGTCATAACAATAAGTGTGCTTAGTTTGTCTTGAAATATTAAGCATTCCTGGAGAGTATCCCCCAAATGATTAAATGGATTATGAACACATAGCTAATTTCAGTTGGATCTTCAGCATTGTTCAATAACTCTATATTTAAAATAACACTGCATTGAATTACTTACAGCAGGTCTTCTAAATGATTCCCTATGAGGTCTTTACCTCCCATGCTCATAGAAGATTATGTTACCATTTACTTTACTGCGAGGCTCAGGGCCAGTTAGTGTAAATATTCTTAACTATAACCTTAAAAAGAAATGTCTCAAAATTTCTTGGCAACTTATTGCTGTTCATAGATGTTCAGATCCTCTCTTCTCACCTGGTTGAATAGTACATTTTCCCACCCCTTTGCTATTACATATGGCTATGTGACTTGCTTTGGCTGTTGAAATACCAAGGGGTCACTTCTAGAAGGAAGATTGGAGAAAATTTTCTACTTTTGATTTCCATTGCCTATAACTCTTCACATTGCTCCAAATGGCTGTTCTTTGTTCTGTCAAACTGAGCCTGGAGGTAGAGCTTGAGGTGGAGCACAGGCTCTAGCCTGCCTATAGTAGATGTGAATCATGAGCAAGAAATAAATCTTCACGGTATCAACTCATTGAAATCTGGCTATTATTTGTTTCTAATAAAACAAAATATTTGTGTTATATACATAAGTAATAAAATATATATAACATATAATAAAATATTTGTTTCTAATAAAATCCTAATTTGGATGGGAGACCAAGAAAAAATAGTGGCGTAAGGAACTCCAAGTATTTAGCCCTTCACAAAAGCAATAACTAAACTGGCAAACATGGATAGAATCAAAACTATATAAACTAAACAAGAATAAATAGCAACCAGGCAAATAATTAACTAAGAAAAGGAACATCAGAGTCTCAGTAGAAGAACTTTGTGGCAACTTAGGCTACCCATCCCACTCCCCACACCACAGCTCAGAAATGGTCTTGGATATAAGTTACATTTCTAGTATATAGATTATTGGTACTAAAAGTTGAGATTGAATTTATTCTAAAAATAATGCAATTGATTATCTTGACCTTTGGCTCACTGAAGGATCAGCTCAAAGGATCTTTCTTTACTTTGCCTAATGAAGAACAATTCAGAGCTGAGGTAGTTACTAAAAGGCATTTATTATTAACCATTTTTTTCATTTGTGGTTGGTGCTTTGCCACTTGAGCCACACCAGCCCAATTTGTCAAAGCCATTTAAAGGTAATTCTGTTAATAGCTGCCTTGGACAAAGGATAACAGGGAAAATAACAAATAAACTAAAAAGTTTGGCAGGAAAGGCTAAGAAATGAAATAATTTGTGGAAGAAAAAAGTTAAGGAATGCTTAAATTAATAAAATAGCATCTCATGAGTAGAAAAACTCCATATTGTTAAAAACGACCCTTGCCAAATTGATATCCATGTACTCCCTGTCAAAATTCCAGTTCATTTTTGGTGGATATAGTTAGCCGATTCAAAATGTTTTGCAAGAGAAGAACAAACTTGGAGGACTCATACTTCCTGATTTCAGAACTTACTACAGAGGTAACAGTATTCAAGAGAGTGGGGTCCTGGCACACAGACAGGCAAATTAACCAATGGAATAAAATCAAGAGTTTAGAAGTAAACTCATACATCTCTGGTCAATTAACTTTTGACAAGACTGCCAAGGCCATTCAAGGGGAAAGAATATCCTTTTTCATTAAGTACTGGGAAGCAGAGCAATCACATGCAAAGGAGTGATTGAGAATTCTTATCTCACATCATATACAAAAATAACTTGACATAGATCAAACACCTATGAAAATTTATTTTTAAAAATTTAGAAGAATATATTGGAGTAAATTTTTATGATATTGGATTTCAATGGACTTTGGGGTTTGGCACCTAAAGCCCAAATAATAAAAAATAGATAAATTACACTTCACCAAACTTAGAAGCTTATGCATCCAAGGGTACTACCCATAAATCCACATTATTATAGAAACATGGGTGCAGGAGAACAATTGGTTTACAGGTATGGGTTTGGGGCGGGGAATGAAAAAATGGCCTGGAATGGAATGAGTCACGTGACACATGAACTTTATCTTTTGTTAATGAGCTTTTCAGTTGCTCTGACAAAATATTTGAGAAAAACTACTTAAACATTTAATTTCATTCAAAGCGTCAGAAGTTTTAGCCCATGGTCACTTGGTGTTTCTGCAGTTGTGGAGAGGCAGTACATGGAGAACCGGTATGATTTGCTCACTTGGCAGTCGGGAAGAGAGGGGGCAGGGACCAAGTCAACACTTCAAAGGCATGAATCAAGGAACACATTCTCTCCCCCAGGCCACACCTAGTAGCCCATTAACCTATCAACCCATAAATACATTAATCTTCCATGAGCCACTCCTCACTTGCACCATCAACTGGTCACTAAACCTTCAAAACAAGAGCTTTTAGGCCCGTTTATTTCTAAATCAGAATGCTTCTTTGTTGTTGTTGTTTGTTTTTGTTGTTTGCTTTTGGTTTGCGTGTTTGTTTGGCCAGTCCTGGGGCTTGGGACTTGGGGCCTGAGCACTGGCCTTGGCTTCTTTTTGCTCAAGGCCAGCAGTCTACCTTTTGAGCCACAGAGTCACTTCCTGCCTTTTCTGTATATGTGGTGCTGAAGACTCCAACCCAGGGCTTCATGCATGCTAGGCAAGCACTCTACCTCTAAACCACATTCGCAGACCCTAATTCAGAGTATTTCTGTTTAAAACTTTACAATAAAGGGCTTCCAAAATAAGTCCTGTCTATCTTGCCTTATACTCATCCTTTGTACTCATCCATCTTTCATTTTCTGTGGGTTAACCTTTACTAGTACCTTGAATTTGTTGTTTGTTTCTCCTCTGCTCTAGTGTCATCAGTCATTGTCATTCTTTGTTTCCAATTTCTTCCTTTAATTACTTCCTTAGACTTATAAGTATGCCAAAACCTTTATCCTAAAAATAACAGTAGCCCCAAACCACCCTTCTACCTTAGTTTTCTCTTATGTTCTTGCATATTTTTCTTTCTGCATACATAATTTTAAAAGATAAATCTACACTCCTTTCAAACAATACACTGCCTTTTGATTAATCCTCAACACATACTCAGATTCAGATCTTCACACTCATCAAATAAAACATTTCTGATACATTGCCCTAAACATCCTTCTTACTTTTCATTTTCTGTTGATATCATTCCAGTATTTGACTCATCAATTACCTCCCTTAACTTTTCTCTCCTTGGCCCTTTTTTACTATACTCTTGTTTCTTTTTTGCTTCTTTCTCTCTGCATGTTCTTCTTAATCTTCCCTGATGATCTCTATTCCTCAACCTCCCTTTCAGCCAGGCTTTTATCATTAGCCACTTGCAGGGACTCCAATTCTCTCTGTCAAGGTCATATTATTTCTTAAGTTTTTATTCAGGTTTATCTTCTCAATGAAGTCTTTTCAAATCCTCTACATTATAGCTATTTTAGATGTCCTCGATCACAGTAAAAGCTGAGATTTTAGATGATGGCATGCAAGTTTTTATTATGTCTGGATATCAAAGCACAGTGGGCTCCCCATACCATCAGGGTAGAAAATACTTGGAAAATTGTCTATGCACTGAATTTTCACAAACTTTTCCTTTTTTTCTTTTTCTTCTTTTTTTTTGCCAGTCCTGGGCTTTGGACTCAGGGCCTGAACACCGTCCCTGGCTTCTTTTTGCTCAGGTCTAACACTCTGCCACTTGAGCCACAGTGCCACTTCTGGCCATTTTCTTTTCTTTTCTTTTCTTTTAAAGTTTTTATTATCAAACTGAATTACAGAGAGGTTACAGTTTCAAACATTAGGCATTGGATACATTTCTTGTACTGTTTGTTACCTCATTCCTCATTCCCCCTCCCACCTCCCCCTTGCCCTCCCCCCCCCCCCCCCATGAGTTGTTCAGTTCATTTACACCAAACAGTTTTGGAAGTACTGCTTTTGTAGTTGTTTGTCTTTTTTTACCCTGTGTCTCTCGATTTTGGTATTCCCTTATATGTAGTGCTGGGGAATCAAACCCACGCTTCATGTATATGAGGCAAGCACTCTTGCCACTAGGCCAAATTCTGAGTTTCACAAACTTTTGAGTTATTATTCCTCAAACAATTCTATACAGTATCTATTTCCTATCATTTATGTTGTATGGGATGGGATATCATCTGATGGGATAATGTAAGCTATGTGGGAAGATGTATGTACTGGAATTATGTGCAAATCCTGCTCCATTTTCTATATGAAACTTGAGCATCCACAGGGTACCAAAATATCAAAGTATTTCTTTGTATACTGAGGATTATATATTAGGTGCAAAGATAGTTTTGAGTAGTTCCTGGATGCTTTTCCACAAGGCCCCCTGAGGATTTTCTCCAAGTATTGACCTTGAAAACTCATGTGGTTTATTTTCCAATTAATCAACTTTGGATTCTATCTTAATATCATTCCTTCAAGATAAGGTTATAGATATAACCAAACAAGTCATCAGGTATTTGCATCTTCCAAATATATTTAAAGAATGAAATACAAAGGCATGGATCTAATGCTTTGTGAAATCTAATTCAGAGATGTGTTGTGACCATTATGCAAGCAGTTTCAATAGCTCAGAAATATTCATGATTGGAACTTGGAGTCAATACAACATAGCTCCTACTATGCGCCTAGCACTGGCCCAAACCTCAGCCCTGATGGGACTTATTTTTAGTGGATTTAAGCACAGAAGAAAAGAAGTATGTAACTAAGATGATTTTAGAAATGGAAACATAAAATTGGGTTGAAGAAATAGAGAGAGGTGGAACAGAGATGGAGTTTGCTTTATCTTTTGTGATCAGGAAAGTTCTGTGGGAAAAGCCTTTGAACTGAAGTCTAAAATCTAAAAAAGCCAACCATGCTGAGATGTAGTTATAGAATTGCTTTGGAAACAGGAATAGCAATAGTAAAACCTGATCACAGAATAATATGGCTTGACCTCTGCCACCACAGGAGACCTTGTACTTAAAGTATGGTGTAAACATGACACTTGAAAAGATAGACTATCTGGGCAGGGACAGGATTTCGGGGATCTGAGTCTTGTGGTTTATGGTCAGGCATAAGACTTTTATTCTCTGTATATTTTTTCTCCACTAGAGGGATCTAAAGTGGGAATGTGACCTAATTTACCTTTTAAAAACATCTTGAATATTTCATTAATGTGTGAGAACACAAAAGACAAGGAAAGAAGTTAAACATGCATAGAGATGCTGGTGGCTTAGTCATAAATGTAAATGTGGCTCTGGTTATGACAAATTTGAGCATGTTTTCTGATTGCCTTTCCACCCATTTCCTTCTTAACTTCCTTCTCATGCTTGTTATTTTTAACTAAGCTAAGAAAATATAATCTTTTGCCCTTAACAAATGTACAGAAAGTTCTGCTTTAAAACATCTAAATTAAAAGAAAGTAATAAGGGGGCATGCCATGTGGTAGATTTCCTTTAGATCTGGTGATCTGATCTTTTTAGACTCTGGGCACATAGTCTAAGGCTTATTTTCTTGGCTGGACTACAGCCTCAAAAAACAAAGGCACACCTATACACACAGCAGTTACATCTTGTTGGTAGTTTGCAATGAAAAGCTATTTCTTAATTGTGCTAATTGTAGGATTGTGCTATGTAAAGCTGAAAAAGGAGTGAAACAACAATAACAAAAAAAATTCTACAGATCTGATTTCTTCCAGCAGCTTTGCTATTTGGCAGATTTGTAAAGCCCACATATGCTAATATTTGTGTTAATTCCTTAATACAGGCTACTTGTCAGAACCAAATAGTTTTGTCATTAATTATTTAAAATCTTGCAAGTACTAAAAAAACATGTGATTTAAGAATTTTTCCATGATATGGTGCTTGTTGTTAATCAACATAGTTCAATAATTAATTTGGAAAGAAGAACTGTTTAATGACACATTTTGATAGTCAATGTGTGATTAACTCATCATGACAGTAGCACACACTCTCACTGATATACCAGCTAATTTTCATTCCACACCATAAAAATCCTCAAGTTCAAAACAGCCTTCATTCCCCTTACATTTTCTCACATAGAGTTTCATCAGTATTAAGTTTGAAGGAGAGACAAAAACTATGACTGATGCAAGAAGTTCTTTCCAATAAAGGAAAATAAACACACTATGCATAGGACAATGGCTAATATACTTATATTGTGAAATATCTGAATTCAGTAAAACAAATGAATATAAATGAACAGATAAAAGAACTGGAATATGATAAAGAAATAGAAACAAAACATATAACAAAAATATATTTAAAATATACAAGAAATGGTACAAGAAATGGTTGCAGAAATAGAAGCAGAATGTTTTTTTAAAGTCATAAGTTTGGAAATATCTACAAATTTATTGAGTGGAATTCTGTTATTTCTGAACAGCAATTTTAATGCAGGTGGTCTTATTTGAAGTCAATACCATTGTTGGAACTGGTGTTCTTACTACTGGTTGATAATTTGTTTGTGATTATGAACTAGTGACAACCATTCAAACTTGGAATATTTGAAAGCTCTTTTACACCAGAATGTTTTAATGATTCACAAAATATTGTATGTTATTTCTTGGTGCACAGAGAACACTTACTAAAATCATAACCTATTGAATTGGGAACACTTGATAGGACACTGTTTTTACCATGGCACCCTAAATGTACTTCTGAATGCAATATCACTCAAAGCAAATATGGCTGATCATTCACCTTGACTCTTCATACTTGACTCTTCAAACTGACATACCATCGGCAATGTAGTCAAGAATTTGGAAATGCAAATGAAAAATACATTATCTTAGATAACTAAGTCATATGTCAGTTTAGATGCAAGAATTAGAAAGAATTGGGTTATATAGTAGTTCTACCACAACTAAAGTAAGATTTATTCAATTTTTCTAAATATGAATTTCTCATTTGTAAACTGGAGGTAATGATGATTACTCCCTACAAAGGTAAAGGGATAAATAAAATTATGTTTATAAATCCCTGCCACATTCTAGGCACTCAAGCATGGTAGTCATTAGTATTCTGTCCTTTGCCAATTTCGCCTTTCTTCATTTCTTGCCAGCATGCACAATGATTTTGCCAGCATTTCACATACACCCTCTTCATTAAACCAGCCTTTACTCTCTTAGGAAAGACAGGATGCAGAGTGGGTAAAATCAGAAACTTGTTTGACATTTACTGGGATTTGATACCTGCAGATCCATATGACAGCAGTCCTGATGTTTGGAGCTAAGAACAAGGTATTTCCAGTATGGTCAAAAAGAAAACTGAGCTTCAAGAAGACTGTCCACTTTTCTAGCTGGCTAAGCCACCTAGTAGTCTTACCTACTGGTTTGTTAAACAGGGTAAGGGTAAAAATCTTTAAGGTCAACGGGGCTCAACTCCAAAGAGAACAAGAAGAGTAAGATTCTTCTCCCTTTTTATTATTTTTAAGAGGAAATTTATAAAACACAGCTTTGTTTCTACTTCATGAAATGCAGACTAATGTACTACCTGGCTCCCTTTCTGTTTTGTTCTACTTTGTTCACAGAAGCCCTGAGGGAAAGCAGAGCTCATGTCTCTGTGGGTGGACTTTCCTACTAAAAGAAAAACAAGTAATAACAATGAAAGAAACCAACTGTAAAACAAATATAGGAAGCCAATTTATTTCTAGATTTAAATTCAGTTATGTTGCAGTGTGTCAATGTATTGAGGGGGAGCTACATTGTTTCAACTAAGGTAAAAAAGAAAATACATTTTTCTATGTTAATTCATTTCAGTGTTTTCTACAGAAAAACTCAATTTGACTATTTCATTGTATACAAAGTGTACTCTGGAAGGCTCATTGACTTATGGTTCTTTCTGCCAACATTCAGAGAGTGTTTTTTTTAAACATATATAAGGCAGAAAAGGCAGAAAATTAACTATTTTAAAAAGAAAAATTATAATAAATGTAAATCTTGATTTACCAGGACTTACCACTGACAACAGGAGGAAGAAAACTGGGTAACTACATAATTACATTATGGCTTTCAGAATTGACATGCTCCAGAATTCTGACCCAAGTCACTCAGAAACATAAGGAAGACCATCTCTTCCCTTAGGGAACAGCCACTAAAGAAAACGAAGCCTGTGAACTTCAATTTACCACACCTATATTTGAAAAAAAGAAAATGCAGCTCCATAAAAATTAAAATGTAATATTTCTTCTCAAGAAAAATTAGCAAGCTAGATTCCAGAAGAAATTCTCAGCAAACTACAACTCAGAACAAATGAGATTCCAGAAGAAAGCAGTCGTAATTAATAAGGAGTATGTGAGAAAGCCCTCTGATGACACCACAATTTAAAAAAACGGAAGGTTCTTCCTTGAATATAAGGGACAGAGTAAGAATATCCATTATCCCTACTCCTTCAATATTGTCCCAGATGTTCCTTGAAGTATATATAACAAAATTAGAGAAAGCTAAACCATACATAAGAATTCAAAATTAAGAAACAAAATGTTCTTTAAAGCATTTCTTGTGATTAAATTTATACAAAGCCCCAGAGTCTATGAACAAATTATTAGAGACATTAAGTTGTTTTTCCAAATGTTGGATTAAAAAATCAGTGTAGTTACCCCCTCACATTTTGGAGGATACAAAAAAGTCTTTAAATATTTTTAATGACATCTGTATTTAACATGAGCAGCCTTTTCCCCTTCCCATTATTCCCTAATTAACAGAGCATAACAATTACACCCCATTTATATTTTATTCAGTGCTCTAAGCAATCTGGATATGATTTGAAGTATATGAGAAGATGTGATGAGTTGTACACAAATACTGACCATTTTATAAAGAGAACTAAGCACCAGCAGATTTTGGTATCTACAAGGTTCCTAAAACCAAGTTCCTTCTACTATATATAAAAGTGAGACACATTCTAATATTCTATTAAACAAACAATCTATACTTATAATTTTTATAGAGCTACAATTCAAACACAATGTCAAGATTATTATATATGGAGGGGGAAGCCGAGAAATGGCAGGACAAGGGGTGAATCAGTTCAATAGTGATATTCACGAGACACTGTGTTAGAAATGAATTATACACCTTTGAGGGGAGGGAAGTTGAGAAAAACTAGGAGAGAATGCAGAAGAGGATGACACTGTTCAAAAAGAAGGACTCATTACTTGACTTATATAACTGTAACCTTTCTGTACATCACCTTTACAGTAATTTTTAAAAGAAAAATAAGTCTTGGATATTTCCAACTCATTAAAAAAGATTGTTCTACATACTTTATACATGCAATAGTTCTAAATGTCATAAATTAATTGACATTCTTCCATTTGCATGCTTGTTCCACAAATGCAGGTCAGAGTGATTGAGATTATTAACAGAATAGGTTTTTTCTAGGCTTTTCCTCTGTTAGCTCATCTGCTACCAAGTGGCTGGGGGAAACAGCCACTAAGTTGGTATGGACATTTAAATGTCTTTGGGACAGATCCCCATAAACGGGAACTGAGGCTGCTTTTTAACAGCCAGCACCAACTTGCCATCCATTGAGTGAGCCAGCATAGGCCTGACATCATGACCACAACAAAGCACTCTTGAGTGAGAACTCCCCACAAAAACTGTGAAAGATAGTTCTGGTTTTTTTTTATTGTGTTATGCCACCAAGTTTTGCAGTAGAGTAATAGACAGTACACATGGTATTGCAAAATTTCTATAAGATAGATGCTATTACCATCTTCACTTTAAGAGTGAGAAAAGACACAGAGATGAACTAAAATGCTCAAGATCACAAAGGGAGGATGTATGATGGATTCAGGTAAGACTCAAAACCAGTCTTTCAGGTTCTACCACATTGCCTTCCTCTTCTCAAACTCAAAACATAGTTTATATTTTATTCACACTTCCTTTCCCCTTGTCTCATAGCCTTCTAGTCTCCAGACTAGTTGGCTGGATATTTTGAGTCACATTGATTATATCACCTCTGGGCCCCTTACTATACCCTTTATCTTAAGAATAAAATTTATTTTAAAAAGAATAAAATTTATTCCTCTCTACAATCAAGAAAAGAAAATGCTAATTGTTATTTTTTGCCCCAACCCCAAAAGAAGACATCTCCAACACATCTTAAATCTATACATGCTCATTAATGGGAGCTTCCTGAAAGGAAGTGTTCATGCTCCTCACTGTCAGCTAATAAGCTGATACTTCCGAGATTCAGCCAGGACCTAAAGTCTGTCAGGGCAGGGCTGATCTAAAACTCTACTATTGCTTCATACAGAGACATCATCCTATATCTATGGTTCTCACCTCCTTAGCAAGTAATAAATTCTACTTCTTTGCTACAGAGTTGAAGGTAGGGTTAGGGAGCTTTATATTACTATAACCAAATAAATGAAATAAGAGGGAGGGTTGATTTGGGTTCATAGTTTTAGAGATTCAAGTTTGTCATTAATTTGCCTCATTATTTTGAATCTGTGGCAAGTCAGCCCGTCATGGGAGAGAAAAATCCATTCGCATCACATCCTTTTGTCCTGGAACAAATGTGAAGAAGAAAGAGCTCGCATTCTACAATTCTTTTCACAGGCATAGCCTCAACGACCTAATGGCCTCCTATTAGGCTCCAGCTCTGAAGGCTGCTGTCACTGACCAAGAGAATCATCCTGGAAGACTAGAGACCTGCAGGATTTGCAGGAGAGTTAAGAATCCAAGCGATTTTTTCAAATGGTCTTTTCTTTGGATACTTTGTCAACCTTTTAATTTACTGGAAAAAAATATTTAAGTGATTCTCCAACCAAGAATAACTGTGTGAAAAATTTGAGACATCATGTATATAAAAAAATCCCTTCTTTTCCCTTTCATTTGGTTGATGGTTTGCTTTTGTATAGAATTTCAGGTTGATTTCAAAGGACATGCAATTTTCTCTTGTTCACGTGTTGCTCATGACAGCTTTGATCCTAATAGAATCCGTGTGTCTGTGTGTGTGGTGTGTGTGTGTGTGTGTGTGTGTGTGTGTGTTTTGAAGTAATTCATTGCCTGTGTGAAAGTCTTTGGAATATTTTCTCTATTTTGGTGTTCTGAAATCTCAGAATTTTTCAGATGTAAGTCATCTTCTGCTTTTTAAATTAACCATGCTATTTTGTGATCTGAATCTTTAAACCCTTGTCTTTCACATAACTCATACTATTTATTTTGTTTACATGCTAGAGGTCCTAAACTTTATCCACCAGTCTTTTAGCTGAAATGTTTCATATTAGGTTCAGCAAAGGTTGATTTCATGTGTCATCTGACCTACGCCATACCACCCAGATGTTTTTTAAACACTGGTCTCAATATTGTGAAAGCAATTTTAAATAAGATAACCAATAACATTTATCTCTTGCCCTTTTCCCTATGTACTGTGGCTTTTGTAATTAAAACCTAAGTACATATTTTGATTCTGCTGGAGCAATCAGTTCCATGGCCTATTTTGCATGTTAAATAAGTAGACTTTGTATAAACCAGAGTGTCCCTAATAATGTATCAGGACACAGTCAATCAGTAAATGGTCTAAATTGAAAAGGACTAATTTCACCCAAGAGTAAGAAACCCTCCTCAAGATTGTCATTGGATTTGAGATGCAACATCTGTTCTGCTGGCATACCTTGTAGATTTTGGATTTTCCAACTTCCACATGTGAGCCAGTTCCTTAAAATACTTTTCTTCTTCCATTCCTTCCTTCTTTTCTCTTGGCCTATTTTTGCTGTTCTTGCTATTTTTCTTTCCTTTCCATACAGCATTTTTCTAATATAGCAGTTATCCAATTATATTAATGAAGAAAAATGGGGAAAGTAGACAAATTTCTAATGTATACAATATTGGGGACCAGCATACACCTCCTTTGTACAGGTACACAGGTGCCTAATGCTAATGCTGCACTATTCCTTTTACCCCTTCTTCTTCATTCATTGAAACACCTCATGTAATTACTTAAAATAAGGAGGAAAGAGGTCTTTGAATAACCTATATGTGTCCTTTTCCCTTCTTACAGACTTTTTGAGGGACCTTTCTTAAGAATACTTGCAGTTTAAAGCTATAAGCATGACAACATGTGGGCAGGGACAGGAGGGGAAAACTGGAGGAAAGTGAAGGAAGGGGGTGACATTGTCCAAGAAACCATGTACTCATTGCCTGATTCATAGGATTGTAACCCCTCTGAACAACTCCTCAATAATAACAATTATATATGTATACATATGAACTATTAACATGAATTTTAACTTCTGAATTTACTGAAATATTTTTTGAGCAATGGGTCTCTTGCTTATTTGACATGTTAAGGGCCAGAAGATCACAAGCAAAAGCATTATTGGACTAACAGCAACAAAACTATTTGTATTGCTAGATCCAAATGTGATTACAAACACCAGAATTAAATAGAGATAGTCTAGTCTTCCATTCTTCACAAGTTACCACCTACTTTTTATACTACTTCTTTTTCAAAGATACTTTTACTTCAGACTTTGCTACTGTAATCCTCACATGTGTACAATTCTGTTGAGAAAAGGGAGCCTTAAACTGTAATCCAAACATTGCTTTGGGCTTCCTGGAAATGCAAGAGCATCATCCAGTGGCAAAACTGCAGCTGCAAAAATTTTCAATTTACATCAGATAATATTTCCACACAGAGAAAAGTATATTTTCCTGTTCTGTTTTTCTAATGAGGTTTCCAGACAGAATTGTAGGAAATTTAGATGGCTGTTTATTTCTCAGCTTTCTTTGATTTCTATGCCCAGCATTCCCTAGATCTGACTACTGAAGTCTGATGTCAGCAATGACAGTCTTATAAGGACAAGCTTTGTCAAATACTGATTCAGGACTTTGAGTGAGAGCTGTAACTCTTATAAAGAACTATTTTTTTTCCTAAAAAAACCCCCAAAACTACCTTGGCATCTTTCCTTCATTACTCTGGCCATTAGTACACTCAACACTAAACAAAATCATTTTATACAATATCAATTTTCTATTAAAGATGATTTCCTTTCCATATAGAGAGGTCTGTGTGTGTGTGTGTTATACATTTTGAAGTTCTCTACTATTGTTGGGATAATTACTGGTATGTTCTAGATTTATGTTGGTATGTTGATATAAGTAACATTTTGTAAAATGTTATATAGTAGATTGTTGGAAAACTCCATTAAATCTGAAGGTCCTGAGACACTTAAAAATCATGAAGTGTCAGAAAGATTTGCATATTCTTTCCAAATTTCTACTACCTAACTGCAACTAAGAGTAGTTTTGTCTAAATCCCTCGATTTAAGAGAAAACTTGGTTTAACAGTCTAAAATTCATGCAAAGGTAATTCATGAATTGACACCTGTCATGCTCTGATAGGCAAAGTCAGTATGTACTATGTTCAGACCAAAATGCATACCAGTGTATACTGTGGATAAAAGAACAAATTCTCTCCTTGTGGGCTTCCTTATAAGGAGGAACTAGAATATGAAAAACTTTGGAGCTGCAGTTAATTACAAAGCTGTTTGAAATGATATGCAAGATAGCTGATGAAACATTTTTTAAAAAACATTGACAATATTTTTATATGAACATCATACTATAAATTAAAGATAAAATTATTTAGATTTAAAATTCTCCCAACTGAGGGGTCTGGGAATCTGGCTTAGCAGAAGAGCGCCTGCCTGACAAGTGCAAGGCCCCAAGTTCGGTCCTCAGATCTGGAAAAAAAAAAAAAAAAACAACCCTATAAAATTCTTCCAACTGAGATGATTGGGACCACTTAGAAAAGTCAGAATTCTTCCCTGCCTTTCTTAGAAATCTGATGGAGAATAGAGTTTTATAAAATATCTTTGGGAAGGTCAGTGACAAAGAATTTTTCAAGTTGAATTGGAAATGAATTAAGTTAAAAAATAAATAAAGCATTTGTGTCAAACACTCACATCAAACTACCTGTTGCCATGTTTCCTCAAGCTAAAGCATTGGGAATAATTTGGGCATAAAGAACAAAAGAATTTGTTGGGATGACGGAAATATTCTACATCTTTCATTTTAGTTGTGGTTATCGATCTACCTATCCACCTATCATCTATCTATCTAAGTTCATTAAAATGTATCCTTCAATTGATGTCTTCTGTAAACTATAACTCATTAAAGTTAATTTAGAAAACTTTGTATCATATTTTAAAAACTTTTGTATACATAAGAACAGAGTGTTCTTGATACTAACTATATTTTTGTACTAAAACTTGGAAAGATTTGTATAAAATACAGATACAGTTATGCTTTCTGTTTTGGTCTTGACCTGGATCCTCTTTTTCAGCCATTATTTTGACTTTCCCTGATGGACTGATGTTTCTCCTCTTCCTTGTGTGTTTCAAGCTAGTCTAGTGTTTTTGCATAGTGGGAAAAACAAAGCTTAACCCACAGTCTTTATAAGTCATAGGTATTTCAGCTAGTAACTGTCCCTAAGAAAAATGTAAGACGATCAGGAGAACATCGGAGTAGATTTTCCTCCATTCTGCTAGATGCTTTTCCATTATGACCATGGAATCAAGGAATCACAGCATGTGTCTCCAAGAATCCATTTTTAACTGAATTTGGGGAAGACTGCAATAATTTAAAAGAAAAACAGACTCTCTGGCAACTACTTTTTTTTACTTTAGAGTGACATTAAAATTACCTTATAATTCATTTAATCATGTTAATAGAAAATTTCTCTTACTCCAAAGAAATGAATATCATAAATATTTTACCAAAACTGCTTGTGCCACAACTATATTATGGGATGCATATGGTTAGATGCGACCATGTTCAATTATTAGCTAAGAGTCATTTATTCAGTCCTTTCTTCTAGACCTCAGTATTTTTATACCAGACTTCGTATATTCTTCATTTGATCTAGTCTCAAGTTCTCATGTTTCTATTTTAAGTAATTTTTCTACATGCAGAACATATTGGTATTAGGAAACAGCTGGTCAACATCCTCCAGATAATGTCATGTTTAAAATGACTTGTGGACTGTCAATTCCCAATTGTGCTTATTCCAAAGCAAAGAGTCATAATTTCTTTAATCATGTTTCCAATTGCCTAGATTTTTCTTAAGCCTCAAGAACTAGATATGAGATAGTGCCGACCATGTGTTTAGATCAGAGATTACAATTCCCTTTAACTTTGATTAGAATCAGCTTCTCAAGAGAATACAAATATACTCCCCATGCTTCATGACATAAAATAATGTCCATCAGGCACCCAGCTGTTCTTTTTATTACTTAGATTCTAGTCAGTTAATGAATAGTGAACTATTATGCATTATCTATGGAAGCACTATTTGAAAGGATGGATAAACTCTATTTTACTCAATCCTTCGTTATACTAAACTTTAAGAATATAACTTTCTTCCTACTGAACCTAATTCATATCCTTAGACAAAAGTGAACATCTTTCAAGATCAATTAGACAAAATCCAACAAACCACTGTACTGACAATAAAGTAAATACTTATTGGCAGAGATGACACTTGTTTTATACATTCTGCATTCTTCAATTCAAAATTATCTGTGTTTTTGTGAGTTCAATATAAATCTTATTTGGTTAGAAACTCGAGTCCCAAGAACTAGGCCCACTCTCATCAAACAAGGTAAATATTGAGATTCTTCCCTTCTATCCAAGAGATTGTCTGTCATGGAAAGAGCTTTAGATTTTGTTGTTATTGTTCATTCGTTTGTTTTACTTTCTCAGTACTGAGTAATGCATAGCATTAAAATATATTTTACTCTTTCTGATACGTAAGGAAATGGAAGGACTTGGAAAAATTATACTAAGTGAAGTGAGCCAGACCCAAAGAAACATGGACTCTATGGTCTCCTTCATAGGGAATAATTAGCACAGGTTTAGGCTAGTCACAGCAGAGGATCACAAGAGCCCAATAGCTGTGCCCCTATGAATGCATAAGATAATGCTAAGTGAAATGAACTCCATGTTACGGAAATGAGTGATATATCACCGTTGTAATTACTTTCAACATGCCATGTAAAACCGTAGCTTCTATTGTTGATGATCCTCTTGTATCCCCTTCCTGTGGCTTTACCTGCACTATCACTGTATCGTATCTGAGTACATTGGAAACTGTATATACTGGTATTATAACTAGGAAAGTGAAAGGGAATACCAAGATCGAGAGACACAGGATAAAAAGACAAACGAGCACAAAAGCAACACTTGTAAAACTGGTGTAAACCAACTGAACAACTCATGGGGGGAGAAGGAAAGGGAGAGTGGAAGGGGGAATGAGGTAGGAGGTAACAAACAATACAAGAAATGTATCCAATGCCCAATGTATGAAAATGTAACCTCTCTGTACATCAATTTGACAATAAATAAGAAAAAAAAACAGACCATTATGAAAGTTTAAAAAAATATATTTTTACTACTTTGATGATATTTCACTCACTTTTAGATAACCCATTCTAATAATGACGCTAATATCCTGGTAATAATTGTAAGAAAATTACCCTTACTAATACAAATATATTCCATATTTGGAATATAATTACAAGCAGTTACCATAGAGGTTAGTCTATCTAAATAATGTGATATTGAACAAGCAAAAACAAGTAGATATTAAGCTGGTTGTACATGCAGGAAATCATATGTAAGTATATTTTAACTGAAATGGATACTAGACCATTCATTGTGGCTAACAGGAAACCAGAATATAATAGAATAAGTATTATGTACTTATAATTATTCATTTTGATCAAAAGCAGTGCTTTTGTTATCTAGTTCCCTAATAACTAAAGAAAATATTTTAAAGTAACTAAAATAACATTTGGGATATTAAATATATTTAGCATTGGGAAAGCAAATCATGTCACTGAGTAAATAGATCTTCAAGTTAAGGTCAATGGTTAGCTAATGATGAGCAAAAATTTTGTTAAGAATCAGTTACTACAAACTTACTTTTTCATGGGTATTTCAATATTTTCTCTTAGTTTTGACAGGACAGAATTTTATCTATTTGTAAAATGTTACATGGGAACATTAATCACTATATATGAAATAAATTGAAATGAAAACTGATCTTTCTATTATCTACCAAACTTCAAGAGAAATCTTGTTACATAAAAGGCAATATTATTTCTGCTTTATTTGCAAACTTTATATGAGAAAGTAAGACATCACTAAAACATTCATTAATTCTCATTCCAGAACTTTTACAATATCCACAATTTTGACATCATCCTTTGTTATTGTGAAAAATACAATATAAATATGAGATTTAAATTTCCTTTGTTTTCTTACCAGATCCTTTTCTTCCTACTCAAACACAACTGAAACCATTAATTTGATACTGCTTGTATTTTGCTTCCATCATGCATACGAATTTGCAAAACTATTAGTTCCTGAATTGCTATTAAAATTATGTGGATGAGTAATTTCACCATAATTTTATTTTGTACATATATTTGGATAAGATGATTTATTATGTTAAATATTATCATATTTACTCCTTTATTTAAGATCAGTCTAGGAACAATATTCCCCCTGTTTATACAGACTTCCTTTGTTGCACTTCAATTTTCTCCATAACAATCTACAAATATTTTGCCAGATTTACTCATCAGAACTCTACAATTCATTTCTATTAATTAGAAAATTAAATTATTGCTATATTTTCTAGCCTTCTTAAACTCATACATAAAAGGTGGGACACAGTTGGCATAAATATGTCACTGGAGCAAGTAGTGTCTCTTTGGGCCTATCTTCTTCTGGTGCAATTGGTGCTTCTACATGGGCTTTAGGTAGTCATAGGTGGCGTCCATATAGTGGTATTTTAACTATAAATGCTATCTCTTTCTGACTGTCTCTCTACTTCTGTCCCACTTAGAAGTGAGCATTCTCAGCAACACACGCTTAACACCATATAATACATATTGAGTTAAATTATATCATCATACAGAAAGCCCCAAAGATATTCTGTATGGAAAGAATAAGAATTCATATGTGTGTGTATGTGTAAAATTTTACAATGTTTTTCACAAATATGATTATTAAAGTTAAGGTGGATAAAGGAGAATATTGTCCAGCTGAGTGATAATCTGAGTAAACAGAAGTTCTGCAACTTAATGGAACTGAAATTTTAGCCCTAACTCTAGTTAAATTAGACTGCACTTTTAGAAAAGGAGCCTCTGCCTCACTGGCACAGAAAAATAAAAAATCAAAAACTAAACAGAAACACCAATAAAAGGTTCATGTTCACTTTGTCATTGCACCCAAAGCCTATGGATAAATGAGACTTAAAGGGCTGAGGCTACTAAACACAAGTGCTGATGTGCTTCTTAGCAGCTATAAGGTTTATTGAAATGGACTGACTCGTGAAAGATTATGGAACACTTTAGAGATGATCCAGAAGATGATTAAAGCACTGGAAACTGAAGTGACATTGAGAGGGGAAATGCTACAACTTGAGAAGAAAAGGCTCAAGAGTCATTTCATGCTTTTTAACTTTATAAACAAACTTCACTCAGTGAGTGGTTACCAGCTAGCTCTTTTTAAAGTCTGAGATGTATTAAACATGATTAAAAGGTTTTAAACCAAATGAAGAAGGATATATTTTTTGGAATAAATTTCCCATGAGCAGTGAATATAATAAGTACATTTCTATCTCTGAAAAAGATGAATTTCTCTTCCCTATTTATGAAATTTTGTGATGTGGGTGGAGGTCAACTAATGCTGTTTGTTTCACTTTTTCTTAATAGGAACTTTTTGAGATAAGGCCATCATCTCCATTCACTTCCCTTTACTCCACAAAGGTGCTCAGGCCCTGAGTTCAAGCCCCAAGACCAGCACGCACACACACACACACACACACACACACACACACACACACACACGTTAGTATTTAAGTCTATTATTCAGTCTTTTATTATTATTATTATTATTATTATTATTATTATTATTATTATTATTATTGCTAGTCCTGGAGCTTGAACTCAGGGCTCAGGTCCCTGAGCTTCTTTTTGCTCAATGTAAACACTTTACCACTTGAGCCACAGCAACACTTCTAGATTTTTCTGTTTATGTGATACTGAAGAATCGAACCCAGGACTTCAGATATGCTATGCAATCACTATACCACTAAGCCACATTCCCAGCTCAGTCTGTTCAATTGGAAATAGAATCTTAAATCTAATTTACAACAAAATTCTACAAGCTTCCTGAGCATTTGAAGCAGATATTACTACTAAAAAATGCTGTTCAATATTCACTTTTAAATATATTTTATCATCTTTAAGAAGCCATATAGATTTCCAATTAATATTAAGAACTAATGGCTAAAAATTAATATTCTAATGGCTAGACAATTCCCAAATTTAGTATTAATTCTTTTTGGCAATGGATATTAGAAGCATTACCATCTACAACAGAAACCAAGCAGTCTTTCACAAATTATATATCCTTTATTTTCAAGGTATTAAGGTTCCTATTATATTAATGCCACTTTTTTTCATAAAACATTGTCACCATTCAGTATTTACTATGTAGTCAATCTTTCAGAATCAAGGCTTTCCTTTAATTTTTACCTCTTTTAACTTTAGTACAAGTTTATTTGCTAATATGTGGGTTTTAGCATAAGACATATCCTAAAAGCTTTTGTGAAGTAGTTTTTCATGTGCTTGCCAAACACCATCTCTTATTTCCATTTTAATGGCTTCTACTTTATCTAAAAATCATTACTGAGTCTAAAGACAAAGACCCTTTGTAACTATTTGTTTAAGAGTTCCAAATTAAATTTAGCCAATCATTAATATTCAATTAACAAATTTACCTGATATTTATAGTTTCCTTGGAAGAAAGAGAAGGAAAAAGGAGAGAGGTAGGCTTATAATTCTATGGCCTTTATTCCAATGGCCTACTCCTTAGATTAATCACTCTAATTATTAATTTCTGATTGCTCTTTCTTTTCAAATTGTTACTCTCATAGCTGAATAACAATGGATATTACTAAAATTGTTACAGATCTCCTGAGTTTTGATGAAACCTTAAAAAAAAAACAAAACTTCCCATCTAAATACATTGTCATTCTATTTGACAGTTTTTTTTCCCCTACATACATATTTTTTATTGTCTAAGTGATGTACAGAGAGGTTACAATTTCATACATTAGGCCTTGGGTACATTTCTTATACTGTTTGTTACCTCTTCCCTCATTCCCCCCTCCCCCTCCCCGTTTCCCTCTCCCTCTAAGAGTTGTTCAGTTGGTTTACACCAAACGGTTTTGCAAGTATTGCTTTTGGAGTCATTTGTCTTTTTATCCTTTGTCTCTCGATTTTGATATTCCCTTTCACTTCCCTAGTTCTAATACCAGTATATGCAGTATCCAGTGTATTCAGATGAGATACAGTAATAGAGCGGGTACAACTACAGGAAGGGGATACAAGAGGATCATCAACAATAGAAGCTACGGTTTCACATGGCATGTTGAAAGTAATTACAACAGTGATATAACACTCGTTTCTATAACATGGAGTTCATTTCACTTAGCATCATTTTATGCATTCATAGGGGCATAGCTATTAGGCTCTAAACTGCTTAGTTGGTAATGTGGAAAACACAGGAGGCTGGGAGAGAAGCAATACGCTCATTTTTCCAGTGGAGGAGCAATAATAAGGATTGAATTTGTGGAATTCAGTTTCCTAGCATAATGTTGATTTGGGCTTTGGTGTGAAGATTGTATCTGGGAATATGAACAGCTGGACCTAACGAGATATCAGTATGCATTTGGACTATGAATAAACAATGTTTCTCTGACATTTCTGGTCATTGCTGGCTGCATCAATAAAGGGCCTGTCACTGATAAGAAAAATAATTTTCTGACACCTATTGGCCAACAGAGTCACTCAGATGGGGAAGATTTAATCACTTTGAAAACACTTACATTTATGGGTTATCTTACAGAGGAGATAGAAAAAGTCAATTTCTAGATGATTATTTTCTTAAGATAATCACACATGCATGCAAACGTGCACACATACACAGCTTGATTTTTAGCCTACTTCTGAGACTCATACATGGTGAGATATAAGGGTCCTGGAAGGACACCACAGAACTTATGTATCTAAATTGATGTCACCCCTTTCACCATTTTCCCCCATCCCTCCAAACCTAAACCCCCCCCCTCAGTTTTCTTAATTCCATAGGATATGCATTGAGTATTATGACTGCATTCTCTCCCCACTTCTACTCTTCATTTGTCAAACTCTCTATCCTTGACCTTCCTTCACACCTTTCAATTGAATCAGTTTTCTAATATTCCCTTGGTTGAACCATGAGTAAGTTTTGAATTCTCTCCTGCTGCTAATACCATGCTTTGGTTACTGCATTTGTTTACACTTGCATAAACACCATATGTGTTTACTTATACATTTGTAAATTAGTTCTAGCTTCCACATATGAGAGAAAAAGTGGGTTTTTTCTCTCTGGGCCTGATATTTCATTTAACATATTTTTTCAGGTTCATCCATATTTGTCCATGGATGAGTATATATACCACATTTTCTTGATCTATTTGTCCACTCGGGGACACCTGGGCTGTTTCCATACCTTGGCTATGGTGAATTGCACTAAACAGTAAACTTGGTTGTACAGGTGGCTTCAGTGTATCCTGATTTGTAATCTTTGGATAAACACTCAAGAGTGGCATCACTGGGTCATAGGGTAGTTCTGTGTTTAGTTTTTGAGGAAACTCCAAACTGCTTTTCGGGTCTGTTAAGATTACATTACTATCAACAGTGCATTAATGTTCATTTTCCTCTACGTTCATTCCAGAATCTGTTGTCGTTTGTAATTTTAATAATGGCGATCTTAACTAGAGTAAGATGGAATCTTAGCATTGTTTTGGTTTACATTTCTTTCATGCCCAGAGATGCTAAGCATTTCTTCATGTGTTTATTTGGTCATTTGTCCATTTATTAATTGCATTGTTGATTCATTGAGGATTTAGTTTTTTACCTCTTTGTATATTCTTGATATTAGGGCATTATATGACATACAGCTGGCAAAGATCTCCTCTCATTCTGTAAGCTACCATTTTACCTCTTTAACTACGTCCTTGACCATACAGAAACTTCTTAGTTTGATACAACACGATTTGCCAATTCTTTCTCTGATTTGCTGAAACCCTGAATCATTACTCAGAAAGTTCTTGCCTATGCTGAAAAGTTCTGTTTCCCCTCTTTCCTGCAGTACTTTCATGGTTTCAAGTTTTTGGTCCATTTTGAGTTAATATTAGTGCAGGGTATCAGATATGAATTCAGTTTTAGTTTTCTTCAGGTAGATATCCAGTTTTCTCAACACCATTTGTGCCAGTACAAAGCTGTTTTTGCTACTGTAGCTCTGTAGTAAAGTTTAAAGTAATGGATTATTACAGATCCAGCACTGTTTTTTCATCTTTTTGTGTTTTGTTGTTGTTGTTGTTGTTTCCTTGTTTGTTTCTTACCCAGGACTGTTTTTGAGATTTGCTGCCTTTCATTGTTCCATATGAGTTTTGGGATGGTTTTCTCTGTCTTAGTGAGGAATGACTTTGGTATTTGGGTGGGCACGGCATTTGAATTTGTAAAATGACTCAGTGTAGTATTACCATGTTCAAAATATTAATTTTGGGCACACAGGAGGTTTCTCTACTTCCTAATGTCATTTTTTAATTCCTTATAGTTTTCATTGTAGAAATCCTTCACTTCTTTGGTTAGGTTGATTCCTAGGTGTTTCTTTTTTGAAACAATAAAGTAGCTGTCCTTACTTTATTCTAGATCTTCTCAGTGTTGAGCCTAAGGATGGAGTAGACAGGGCTCTTGGATATAGGATCATGTTATCTGCAAATAGGAATGGTTTTTCTTCTTCCTACCCTATTTGGAACCCTTTTATTTTTTTCTCTTGCTTTATTACTCTAGCTAGGAGTTTTTTAAAGGCATTATTCTAAATGAGAAATAAATGGTGCTGTTAAGACATATTTTCTTCCATTCACACTGATTGTTTTAGGCAAATCCCTGAGGACACTTGCGATTTTTTCTTAGGGTTTTTGTTTTCTTGTATGCTACATTGTTGATTCATTTGTTGTGGGTTTGAATTCAGGGCCTTTGTTTGTTCAGCTTCCTTGTTCAGTTTGCTTGCCCAGCTGGTCTTATACCACTTGAGCCATAACTCTAGCTCAGCTCATTGCTAATCATTTGGGAGTAGAATCTAAAAGATTTTTCTGCCAAGACTCTTTTCAATACTCCAGATCTCAGTTTCCTGAGTAGCTAGGATGATAGGTGTGAGCCTCCAGCATCTAGCAACATGTGTGTTGTAAAGACAGGAAGAAGAGACAAACAATATGACAAAATGTGTTGCTGCCACAGAAAACAGAAGGATAGAAGCCTGGGGAGTGGAGGGAAGAGATCAGGAAGAAGAAAAGAATAGGCTTTACAGATCATTTATTTTTAAAAACCAAGTTAAATTTGATACAAAAATTTTGAATATCAACTCAATAGATTCCTTTTTTTTTTTTTTTTTTCTGCCAGTCCTTGACCTTGGATTCAGGGCCTGAACACTGTCCCTGGATTCTTTTTTTTCCAGGCTAGCACTCTGCCACTTGAGCCACAGCACCATCTCTGGCAGTTTTTTATTTATGTGGTGCTGGGGAATCGAACCCAGGGGTCCATGTATATGAGGCAAACACTCTTGCCACTAGGCCATATTCCCAGCCCTAGGTTCCACTTTTCTTCTATCAATAATTTTGATATTTATGAGGTTTGGCAGTAAATTCTCTCTTTGAATTTGGTAACTAATTTGAGAATAAAAGTGAATCTAGCTTTTGCTTTAATGTTACTAGAAAACTCATTTGAATACAATAAGTTAAGCTATTACCTACTTTGAAATTGAACAGGCATGGGAATGGGGAGACAAGTGAATTTATTTGAGATTAAAAAATTCTGAAGATCATTCTAAAATGTATAAATGACCCCTACTTCCTGTCAGCCAAATAAGTCACCAGGTATTAAATAAATCTGAGACACTGCCAATTCACTTCCAACCATAAGATTTCTTGAGCTTTACAGAGAAAGAAACTGAGATTGAAAGATTTGGGGTCATCTTCCTAAAGTCCCCAGTGCTCTGTCATTTCAATCCCGACTAAGGCTTTCTTAGCTTTTAGTTCAGTGTTTTAATGCCTTCAATTCACATTACCCCATTAAAGATATGAGATAAGTTAAAACAACACTTTGTAATACCTCACTGCTAAGATAGGGTTTTCAATAAGAACATTTGTGCAGATCAACTCACTAAAGCTGTTTTTAGTCTATCACTTTATTAGTATGCCAAAATGTTGTAGCCATATGGTCTCTGCTGGAATGGTAAATTAGTTTCATTTCCACTTACATTTGTTAAACTCGTTCAACATGCAAGGAACACATATACTTAGATTTCATCTGAGGAGTTGGGTTTATGGATGGATATATATATGGATCCATATATATGGATATATATATATATCATGGGCAACAAGAAATTAGGCAGGTGTGGTAGCACACATCGGTAATCACAGCCCTTGGGTGGCTGATTGAGGAAGATTGTGAGATTGAGGACAAACTGAGCTACTACATAGAGACCAGACTGGGCTATATAGTGAGACTTTGCAGGAAGTTTTGGGGGAGAGAGGGAAAGAGGAAAAGAGGAAGACAGGGGGTGGAGAAGAGAAGAGAGAAGGGGGAAAGGCGAAATGGGAAAGGAGAAGGAAGGAGGAGGGAAGGAGTGAGGGAGGATTGAGGGAGGAAGAAGGAAGGAAGGAAGGAAGGAAGGAAGGAAGGAAGGAAGGAAGGAAGGAAGGAAGGAAGGAAGGAAAGAGGAGAAAAGACAAGACAAAAGAAAAGAAAAAAGAGTTCAGGACTAAATGTGGCTTCTTAATGTTTTGAGTAGAACTATGAGGAGTCATTTTATTGAAAAACATAAAAAAGCTTGGGATGGGACACCAGAGGTCCTCTCTAGAAAGCCTTAGAAAATGCTCATGTTTAATGCTCAGGAACCTAAGAAGCTTCCTGCTTCTTTCTCTAGGTGTTGTTGGTTTTTTTTTTTAATTCCATGCAAATATCAAGATGCAATTGTCTCTATCTGCCTTTTTCTCTGACTCATTTGTGAAAATTTTTCTTTCAGAGAAAAAAAATGGGTTGGGATTTTGGATACAGTGCTAGGTTTGCTGTACATATCTAAGCAAGATATATCACCTCTCTGTCTCACCATTTTTTTCCTGTGAAAAGCAGTTGTTAAAAATCATCTACATCGGGCTGAGGATATGGCATAGTGGCAAGAGCGCTTGCCTAATATACATGAGTCCCTGGGTTCAATTCCCCAGCATCACATATACAGAAAATGGCCAGAAGTGGCGCTGTGGCTCAAGTGGCAGAGTGCTAGCCTTGAGCAAAAGGAAGCCAGGGACAGTGCTCAGGCCCTGAGTCCAAGGCCCAGGACTGGCCAAAAGAAAAAAAAGAAGAAGAAGCCAGGGACAGTGCTCAGGCCCTGAGTCCAAGCCCCAGGACTGGCCCAAAAAAAAAAAATCACCTACCTCATAAAATTATCATGAGGATCATAACACAGGCAAAAATCTTTCTTACGCAGTCTGAAAAGATGCTTAGCACTGACTAAAATTTAGCTATAAATATTATAACACATCTAAAGAAAATACTGTTTGCACCACTGTATAATAGTATATAGCAGTTGCTAATTTTCATGACAATAAATTATTAAATAATTTCTTTTGAAGACAGAATTTAAGAAAATTAAACAATATAATATGGGAGATATAAACAAAGGTGTAACAGCTAATTATTTTGTAGGGTTAAACAATGCTCATGTGTATGTTTCTAAGGGAATATACAGATTAGAATAGGCCTGTCCACTGATCCACACACATGTGCAACCCACACTCTAACTATGTAGGCCAGTCAAAACTTGAGTATGCATTATTTGCATTCCCAAATACTGTGGAAAAAAACCCAACATTCTTTGCTGTCAACCAGAAGTGAAACTATTTGTCAACCTAATTAAAACATAACTATAGCTTCAAAATGTGGGGTATGCATTTAAAAAAAAACAAACCTGAACGATTTACACCATTTAAAAATCAAACTTTTAAATTCAGAGGTTTATGGACTGTCACAGATATTAGTAACAGAAAGAGAGCTAGAAGGCATGTCTTGTTTCTCATCTTTATTGTCAAAGTGAAGTACAGAGAGGTTACAGTTTCATATGTAAGACAGTTAGTACATTTCTTATCCAACAGTTACCTCTTCCCTCATTTTGCCCCTCCCTCCTCCCTCCATTTCCCTCTCCCCATCCATGAGTTGCCCAGTGGGTTTACACCATATGGTTTTGTAAGTATTGAAGTTGTAATGGTTTGTCTTTTTATCCTTTGTCTCTTGATTTTAGTATTCCCTTTCACTTCCCTAGTTCTATTACACATATGTACAGTATCAAGGGTACTAAAATCAGTTACAGTGATAGCAGGGGTAAAACCACAGAAAGGGAATACGAGAAAAAAAAGGGTATAGTTTCACATGGCATGTTGAAAATAACTACAACAATGATATGCCACTTGTTTCTATAACTTGGAATTAATTTCACTTAGCACCATCTTATGTGTTCATACAGGCACAGCTATTGAGATATTGTGATCTTCTACTAGGACTATCCTAGATGTGTACTAATTATTCCCAATTAGGGAAACCATAATGTCCATGTTTCTTTGGTCCTGGCTTACTTCACTTATTATAATTTTTTCCAAGTCCTTCCAAGTTCTGCCCCTTATGAATGGGGCAGTGTCATTCTTTCTGATAGAAGCATAAAATTCCATTGTGTATATGTACCACATTTTCTTGATCCACTCATCTACTGGGTTGGTTGCATATTTTAGCAATGAAAAATTGTACTGTAATGAGCATAATTGTGTTGGTAGCTTTAGTGTCGTCTTGCTTGTAATCTTTGGGTAGTTGCCCAAATGTGGGGCTTCTGGCTCTATGTTTACCTTTCTGAGGAACCTCTATACTGCTTTCCAGAGTGGTTGAACAAGTTTACACTCCCACCAACTATGTTGTAGAGTTCCCTTTGGCCACATCCTGTCCAGCATTTGTTACTATTAGTTTTCCTGATAATGGCCATTCTTATTGGGGTGTGGTTCGAATCTCAGTGTTGTCTTGATTTGCATTTCTTTTATGGCCAGAAATGAGAGCACTTCTTCATGTGTATCTTGGCCATTCTCATTTCTTCTTCAGAGAAGTCTCCTTTTAGGTCTTTAGCCCATTTGTTGAGGGGGTCATTGGTTCTTTGAGGATTTGTTTTGGAAGAATTTAATTTTTTGAGTTCTACGTCTATTTTGGATATGAGGCCTTTGTCTGTTGTATGGGCAGCAAAGATCTTCTTCCAGTCTGTGGGCTTTCTATTTATCTTGAGAGCTATGTCCTTTGCCATGTAGAAGCACTGCAGTGTGTTGCAGTCCCATTTGTCCAACCTTTCTTTGATTTATGAAGACATGTCTTTTAACCTTATGTCAGATACTTTCCCTAGCCAATAGTTCAGTGATGACTACCTTACTTTGTAATTTTACTTGTAATTTTAGAAAAATATATTCATGCATCTTCTTATAAGTTAAAAAATAATAATAGTGGAGGAAATTATTTTAAAGTATGTGAAGAATCTAAACTTTGTTCCCAGCACTTGGTTAGACATTAGAGCGAAATCTATGCTATTTACATGTGGCAAATTAAGAAAGAGATAAAGATAGTTGTGCAAAAGATGACTAATTAAAAATGATGTGTGATATGTTCACCTTTAGATACAGCACTATTTTAAAAGTTCAGCATTTGAACTCAAGCTGTGTGAGTTTCAAGACATGTTTTATTAACTCCTAGCTATGAAACGTTAGTCATTTTACTTTCCTAAGTCACATTTATCATCTTATAAAACAAGATTTGTAAGCTGGTCACAGGTGGCTTGCACCTGCAATCCTAGCTATGCAGGAAGCTGAGATCTAAGAATCAAAGCCAGCCCAGTCATAATAGTCCATGAGATTCTTATCTCCAATTAACCACCAGAAAGCTGGAAGTGGCACTGTGGCTCAAGTGGTAGAGTGCTAGGGTTGAGCGGAAGAGCTCAGGGACAACACCCAGGCCGAGTTCAAGCCCCATGACAGGCAAAAAAAGAGAGGAGGAGGAGGAGGAGGAGGAGGAGGAGGAGGAGGAGGAGGAGGAGGAGGAGGAGGAGGAGGAGGAGGAGGAGGAGGAGGAGGAGGAGGAGGAGGAGGAGGAGGAGGAGGAGGAGGAGGAGGAGGAGGAGGAGGAGGAGGAGGAGGAGGAGGAGGAGGAGGAGGAGGAGGAGGAGGAGGAGGAGGAGGAGGAGGAGGAGGAGGAGGAGGAGGAGGAGGAGGAGGAGGAGGAGGAGGAGGAGGAGGAGGAGGAGGAGGAGGAGGAGGAGGAGGAGGAGGAGGAGGAGGAGGAGGAGGAGGAGGAGGAGGAGGAGGAGGAGGAGGAGGAGGAGGAGGAGGAGGAGGAGGAGGAGGAGGAGGAGGAGGAGGAGGAGGAGGAGGTTTGGTTATTAGTTATCCAAATTTTACTTAGCTTGTCTCTATGTTATTAATAAATTTAGACAAAAATTCCTCGAGTTTACTATATGGTCCAATTAAGAAAACAGATAGAGCCTGTGATGGGATCAATATTTGCCCCTACCTCTCTGTCATAAAGAACAGATCCCAAACATTTTTTTTCTTAATGTGCAAATACATTATTATTTTCCCAAATAAAATATTTTAAATAAATGCCTGCAAATTCACCTACATTTTTCAAAGGAAAGACACACAGCAACAAAACAAATTACAGTGACTAATGACACATTAGATGTCAAAGAAGATTTATTTGATAAGAATTGGATGAGAAAGGTTTATCAAAGCCTCTAAAGTTTCCTTGGACCAGAAAAAAAATCACAGAAGTGAGGAATTTGCTGAAATGCTTACTTTGTTGATTGAAGAAAGTAAAGAATTTATGTGAAAGTAAACAACAAAAGGAGAAATTATAAAAAGCTAATCTCTTGTGATTTGGTAAATATGTCTTCTAAAGCTTCAGTTAAGAAGCCAAATGAACCATTCTGAAATCATCACCAAGAGACTTCAGACAAATCAGAGATGTAGAAGAGAGGGATAGAAAGAGTAAAAAGAGAGGGTGGTGGAGTAAATTATACACATATGGCAAGATAATTCAACCCATGAAAATTATTTTTAAAGCAGGATAGAAAAAAGTGACAGGAGTGAATATGATCTAAATGCATTATTTACATGTGTGAAAATATCAGAATAAAATCCCTTTGTACAATTTGTAGCTAATAATAAGTTTAAAAGCAGTAAGCACAAATAATTAGAGATTTTTCCCCATGGCTAGTAAAAATCATGCCAGAAATTTAATTATGAATAATGTATCTGCTTGAAAGGACTAGTATAGCATAAGACTAAGAATGGGAACCCATCAAGGACAAAAGAATGAGAGGGGAACAGTGAGATAACAGACCAACTCACTTCATATTTTGGCTGAAGGTGTGAAACCGTACCTTTTTAATTTTTCTTGTCTGTTTGTGTGATTGTTTTGTTTAGTTTTGTTTCTCTTGTATTCCTTTCCTGTGGTTATACCCCAGCTACCACTATATCTCATCCGAATATCCTGGATACTGTTACTACAAGTATTAGATCTGGGGAAGGGAAAAGGAATATCAAAATTGAGAGACAAAGGACAAAAAGACAAACCATTCCAAAAGCAGTACTTACAAAACCATTTGGTGCAAATCAACTGCACAACTCTTGTGGGGAGAGAGAAAGGGTTAATTTGTGTCCTTTCAAAATTCCTATGTCTCATCCCAATACTCAGGACTTCAGGGCTTATTTGGAAGCAAGATCTTTGCAGATGTAATTAATTATGGTGAGATGAGGTCATATAAAACCACATGATACTGTAATGTGACTAATGTCCCTCTAAACAGGAGAAATTTGGCAGGGTGCTGATGCTTTTCACCTGTGGTCCTACCTGCTCAAAGGTTTGAAACTAGGCCAAGCAGAAAAATCTGTTAGATTTCATCTCTTAAATAATTAGAAAGAAGGCAGGCTGGAGGTATGACTCAAGTAGTAGAATACCAGCCATGACATATTTAAAACCCAGAAGTGGCCAAAAACTAAGGGGAGGTGGTTTGTTGATAGACAAACTCATACGGAGAATACCATGTAAAAATAAAAACAGGTCCAAATGATACTTCTACAAGCAAAAGAACACCAGATTGCGAATAAGCCACTGAAAATGCCACAAAAACCTCCTTCCATACCCTTCAGATGGAACCAACCCTTCGTTATGCCTGGTTTCAGACCTCCATTCTCTAAATAATTGTGATAATACATTTTTACTATCTAAGCTATCCAGTTTAGTAGGATTTGGTTGTGACAGCTTTTGCAAACTCCTATAAATAAACTTGATGAAGTAATATAGTAGTTCTGGTTGACACTGATACTTTCCCTGAAGAAATTTGTTGATTTAATCAGAAAAAAAATTAAGATAGATTTTTTTTAATTTAAGAGAGATCTAATATGAGAAGTAAGATATGACCCAGGAATTGCCTAAATCCAGTTAGTTGGCTTAAAGGAACTGGAGGAATCAAACTAGTCAAATACAAGTGGAAAAAATATTGTCAGCTTATTGAATATAATAATGAATGTTAATGAATGTGTTTAACTTACATTTAGAGAGAACACATTTACAGACAAGTTGATAGATTTGTTCTATCTTGGAGCCTACTATACTCTCTCAGTGACCCACAGAACTTGAACATAGATGACTTTAGACCTTTTAAGTGTGAAGCTGAGAGAAACCAAGAGTTAGTGGTGTGTGTGAAATTCCAAGACTGGTCCATACTAGAGCACTTGTGTCACAGGGAGGGAGACTAGGCTGAAGTTCTTGAATTGAATCAGTATCTCAGTCCCTGGACTTTGGTGTCAAACTCTGGAATATGGTTAGACTATGCCATTTATTTTGGTTCCTGACCTGGTTATGGTGAGCACAGAGAGCTGCTAGAACTGATTCACAAAGCTTCATAGACATGACATTAAGAAAAAGCTAAATTTGAAAGATAATCTCATTCAATGAAGTTTCTCTGATTCTTCCACTTTCTGACAAACTAGGTATAATGGCACACATCTGTAGTCCTACTTCCTGGAAGTTGGAGATTTGGAAGATTGCAGTTCAGACCAACCCAAGCATAAATGTGAAACACTATTTGGAAAATAACAAAAGTCAAAAGGGCTGGGGGCTGGGCTCAAGTGCCAGAGCATCTGTTTGGCAAGCCTTAAGCCTTGTGTTCAAACTCCAGTATTCCTCTTTCCTCACATCTAAGAAAGAAAGAAAGAAAGAAAGGGGGGGTGAGGTAGGGAGAGAGACAGAGAGAGAGAAGAAAAGAGAGAGAGAAAGAAAGAAAAGAAAAACCCCCAAGAATTACACCGTGTGCTATATCTTAGAAAAATTCCTTGATTAATACTCTGCTTTCCTTACATAATATTACATTGCCACTACAGGAAAGGTATTTTTGCATCTATGTATATATTTGTACATCTACTATATAGACATATATAGTACATATATAGGTATATTTTTTCCGGTGTGAAGTTTGTTTTGTTCATGTCTTGTTACTGATGGGTTTAGAAATGTATTATTGTTGCACATGAAATATAGAAGATAAATAATACAGAAATCATTCTATAATTCTAGGAGTTTGGCAAGTTTTTGACCACTTTGTGTATTAGTTATCACAGCCACAGTGTGGAAATTGGTTTTCTTCCAATCATTTCCATTCAAGGATATTGTAGTTCTGTAGAAAAGTTTAGGCATACTGATAGGTTATGTTAGAATATACAAATGAATATAGTAGATAAACTTGTGCCAAGCACAGATTTGGCCTTGTCCTATAACTCACTATGTTTTCGACGCATTTTAAAAGTAAAGCAATTCTTTGGGTACTAGCCAAAGCATATTTTTAAGCCCTGAGGGCCAAGATCGCTGCAATTTAGCTACTAACTGACAATGGCTGGCAGTCCTGAATTCATTCAGTCCAAGTGTATGAGTAGTCTACTTTCAATATAATGGGTGGCTTCATCCTAGAGTCCTATTAATAGGTCCTATTTAATAGGTCCTGTTCCTCTCAGTGTGGAAGAACAAAAAAATCCAATAGCCAGTCTCTACATTCATAAATTGCCTTTAATTAATATTTCAGATGATTCTAGCTTAAAATACTCAAAATGAAGGTATGTCTTTAACCTTAAGGAACACTCCTAAAGTTTTATTAACTCTTTTAATTTACTGTCATAAGTCCGTGGTTTACTTACATTGTAAGGGATTAATGAACAACCTCCAAAAGTGCAAGTATAAAACAGAAAGGAAAAAAAAATCTTGGATGGTTGTTTAGGCTGGAATATAAAATAGAAATTAGCAATTGTATCATTTGCAAAATTAAGTCCATTTGAATGAAAGAAGTTAAATTTTCTGTAGCAATGAATTACTTTATCTGAACTTTGCATTTGTTGGTTCTGTTTACTACACTTTAAGGTTAGGCCTAAATCTGCTAGTTTGTTTTTAGATTTTTCCCTCTCTACTTTCAGATATCTGAAAATTCTTAGAGAAAACTTTTCTCTTTATAAGTAGGGATGAAAGATTTAAAATAGATGTAAACAATAAATGATCATTTGATAAATAGTAAGTCATTGACACTTCTAAGAGAAATAACTTCCACATAAACAGCTTGCAACTTTTTGCTAAAGCTTTTCAGATATATTGGCTTTGAATTCAAATATAACCATTTGAGTATTTCACACCAGTCTAAAAGTATATGTTTTTATTACTTTTTAAGAATGGTGAATAGGCTTTTATACTTCTTGAAATAGAGGACAGCAGGGTGGACCTGTCTCTCCAGACAGGAAGCATCTTGTTCTGGCAGAAACAGAACTTATGGATATCAGGTTCTGAAATCTACTTGATAACCAGCAACTGATGAAAGAATATTTCCATTTTTGATATTAACAATTCTGAGTCAAATGCTAATTTCCCACATGCAAATTGAACAAATATTCACTGGAAGAATTTGGAGAGGAGCAATAGTTAATCTAGAAGAAAAATACATTTGAAAATATTCTGGCCTCTACCTATTATTAAAAAGCTGTTTATCCTTTGGTGTGGTTTTTCTTTGTGAGGGGGGGAGTGAGGGGAGACCAAGACCGGAACTCAAATTTAGTTCTGATGCTTTCTCTCATTGACTGGCACTCTAACAATGGAGCCATGACTCCAACTCCAATATTATTTATCCATAAAGCCTCATATAATAGTACTCAAAACTGTGGCACTTTTCAATAGGTTCTTAACTACTTGTATTTTAACTGATTAATCTTCTAGAAGTTTGACATAGTTAAAATGGAGGATGTCAGTAGTGCTGTTTTTCTTTTTAATATTTATTTTTAATTATATTTCAGTAGTTGAACAAAGAGATTTCAATTTTATACGTCATTTTAGGAGTACAATACCATCGTGTTCAACGTCTCACTTTCTCTAGTTTTCATCAGTAATGCTCTCTTTCTAAGAAGAAAAAAGTATGTATTTCTTAACATTCTTGCCTCAGATTTAAGAGAAGTAACCAGGAATTTTCATTGGTAGACTCCTTTAGTCAACTTGCTAAATATCTGGAATCAAAATATGCCTTTGCTGGGCTGGACTGTGAAAGTGATATTTGTTCAGTTCTCACATCTGGGGGCAAAAGGATGCCCGCCCAGAATAGGAAATAAGAATGTCTGTCCAAGAGGTGTGGGGGTGTCTGCCTCCACCACTTCCTTGCCAGAGCTTTCCTCTCCTCGGGGTTAGTGCATCTGGAATTCCTCAGCTTCCTTATGAAAATGTTGGCGTTTGCTCAGACTTTCTGAATCTTCAGAATGATAGACAGATGCCTGTGGTCACTTCCATCTTTGGATGGGAAACAAGCATCCTTAGGATTAGTGACTCTGCCATCTATGACATATTGCCAGAGATTGAAAAGCAGACTGGTCAAAGTCAAGTCCAGATAGACAATGTTTAAATGTTTAGTCTGAGGTAGTTTTTTTTTTTTTCATCTGTGTCTCTTTCTTTTGACAGCTTAAACTTACCCTCCCAGGTTTGTTGGTCCAGCTTGGTCCTGAAAAAATGAAATAGACTATTTTTCTTTCTTGATCCTATAAAAAAAACTAAAGTTCCTTTGGGTTATGAATATGAAAGGGAATTATGAGAAACTAAACACAGCTAAAGTTAGTAGGATGATTTTTGTCTTTTAGGACAATAAGCAATTCTTTCTAAATATATTGCATCAAACATGTACAGGATGAAATAAGCCTTATTTTTTATGCTAATATTTTATGCTAATGTCCCACTGCACTCAAATCCCAGCTTTCTTACATGCTCCATAATAACAAAGAAATTGGTACACTACTAAACCCTGATGACTTTCTTCTTAAACTTTATTTGATCCAAAAGTAGGGAAAGTTAAAAAAAACTAAAAAATTACAAGTGAGTTTTTCTTCCAACTGCTTCTACAAATCAAGAGAATTGAAAAATAATGTATATATGTAGAAGTATTTTAATAAAGTGGATCAACAGCCCCACCGTCACATCTCTGAGAACAGACAGACTAGTTCAGCCTTGCTAAGCATATAACCAAGAAACAAAACTCTTCTATGGAGTTGATTTTGTTGTCAGGCAACATCTGAAAATGAGACACATCAACTAATTCAACCTGTTAATATTTAGTAACTCTAGTCCAATTGTATAGATGTCTTATAGTTAAAAGATAAGTCATAAAACATCTTCTGGCAGAGAAACAGACATTTCTAACTGATGAAATACCAACACAACATGGAAGATTACGACAGGAAACATCTCATGGCTATTTACGTTGGGCAGCAGCCAAATCAAAGCACTAAATATTACTGGATAAACTTTAGCATATCTAAGCAGACTGATTTTCAAAGGAGAATGCAAATTTAAGCTCAGCATCTGGAAATTTTCTAATAATCTTTCATGTTGGTATAATTGTTAGTGGTTGACTAACCACAGCTATAGAAATGCTTGGATTGTACTTTCACAAAGAATGTTCTGGGTTGAAGAAAGGTTCAATGTCAGGACTTTACCTCAGACCTAGAAGTATTCTCCTAACCAACAGGTTCTGTAAGTAACAACAGAACCAAGTGAGTGAGAGACCTCCGGACATTTAAATAGGGAGCCAACAGCATTCCTGTTGGCATGTCATATCATATGCTTAGTACCTAGACAAATACATTTCTAGCCATGTTCTATTTGCTTGTTTGAAAACATGTTTAATATGTAAGTGTAAGGTTTTTGTCATTCTCAAAATAAAGGAAATATGATTCATTTGATTAATTTGAGAAAGGAAAAACTACTATTTCTTCAAAGAAATAGAATGCATAGAATGTATGCATAACCTATTTATACCACACACACATACACACACACACACACACACACACACACACCCCAAAGGAAAGATACACATCAAAGGAGAGATACTTGTGACAATACTGAAATTTCAGGCAGACAAGAAGCCAAAAAATTGCAGAAGTGAAAAAGGATTTGTTCATTCTTACTATTTATTTACTTTGTTTGCATTTTATTACCATGTTGGTAGAGCAAAAAGGTTTCTTTTGATATTTCCATGCATGCATAATAATGTACCTCAATAAAATCACCCCCCATATTACTCTTCCTCTTTATATCTCCTCTTTTTATGTTCTGTTTAACAATTCTTGGGTCATAAAGATGTCTTCAAGGTTCTGCTTTTTAAAGCCTTCTACGTATATTAAATCCTTAGTTATTTTACAATTGACTTTCATGTACAATATATGAAATAGGAGTTGTAAGTATGAAGGTACACTTTTCCACGTAGTTCGGATTCATTTTTAAATGTGCAACCATCATATCTATTCTTTAAGAAAAGTGAGATTCATGTAGCCACCTTCCCTAAAATACATAATGAATTCAGGACTTTGTGTTTGCTAGCCAAGCTCTTTGTTGGGTGTTGATATTTTGTTTTTGCTTGCACAAACATGTTTTGAATCTTCTTCACGTGTGAATCTTAGGCTGAGTTCTGCAAAGGATATATGCCCAGATATACACACACATCTTCAAATATATACATGCACACACATATGTGTACTTTATTTTATGTACATATAACATCTTCATATTTCAGACATTGAGTCAGTTTTTGGGCTTGAACTCTGGGCCTGAGCTCTGTCCGTGACCTCTTCAGCTCAAGGCCAGCATTCTACACTTGAGCCACAGCACCACTTCTGGTTTTCTGGTGGTTAATCGAAGATAAGGGTCCCTTGGACTTTTCCTGCCTGGGCTGGCTCTGAACTGCAATCTGCAGATCTCAGCCTCCTGAGTAGCTAGGATTACAGGAATAAGCCACCAGCACCCAGCCACAATAACATTTAAATAATTATTTTTCCAAACAAATAAATGGGCACATGGACTAAGATGCCTTACAGCAAAATATGCCATTTTGGAGGTCATGGATGTCTTTCTCTCACCGTGAGGCTCATTACATGAGAAATATCAAGACATAAAAAAGACCACTTTGATCTATCTCCCATGAGTAGATCATAAGATGGACACATAACAGGTGTTCTTCTTTATACCTAGGGAGGAAAGAATGTCATACAATTAAATGGAAAATAATGTGAAAAAACACAACTTATTAACCATTCCCACCCAGTTTATTACCATTAGATCATATCCTCTTTGTCCATTAATGTTTGTCCATAACCCTCCACTTCTTTCATCAGATTTATCAAAATGACCTTTCTCTGGGTCTTTGAGTCTTCTTTTCTGATAATACTTAAAACTTTCATTAAATAAACATTTCATTTTAAATTAATCTGTCTTTTGTTATATTTGGACAATAAAGGAGAAAAGTACTTTTTAACGTATTCCAGAGTTCTAAATATGGACAGTATATGAAGATGAATCTGTTGCTAATCAATTGCTATTATTTAGTGTTATTATTATGCTGTACCAATACCAAGAGTTCCTCAAGGTTTGAACAAGATATTTTCTGTTTTCTATCACAAATATGAACAAAAGAGGGAAAAATGATTGCCTGAGTCTTTACAATCCCAGAATCCCTATGACTGCTTAGAAATCAGATGTTAAAACATCCGGTGACCACAAAATTAAAGTTTCTAGCTCATAAAGTTTACCTTATTAAGGGGAATTTTATGTTTGATACAATTCAATTTGTCATCCCCCGATCTTACTAGCTGAATTCTTTGATTTCTACTCAGGAGGTTCTTGCTTGTGCCTATATCTTCCAGCATTTTCTCGTAGTAGTTTCAAAGTTTTCAGTCTCACATTAAGCTTTCTGATCCATTTTGAATTGATATTAGTATAAGGCAAGAGGTATGGATCTGGTTTCAACGACAAACAGGATATGTCAAGATAGAATGATAGTTAAGAAGCCAGATTGTAAAAATACAAAAGTTTCATTTTCCTTGACACCAAGAATGGGGATGTAGGGTTCTTAGAAAATATCTTTTGAAATTGCAAAGTGCATACAGGAAATGCAATTAACATTTATAGTTCTTTACTTTCTTTATCCATTGAATTAGAAAAAAAATGTTAACTTTAAAGTTACTTTGTTACTTTTATACCACACATTATTTTATCTGAACATCTCCATAATATCTAAATCCACTAGTTAATTAATTTACACAAAGATATACATAAACCCACATGGTTGTAGTCAAAGTCAGGCTTTCTAAAAAATAGAAGTGGAAGACTCCAAAGAAAATGTGATTATTTTCCAGGAATTGTACTGTGCTCTGACTTTAAATATTCTGGAAATCTTCTCTTGTTTAAATTGTCTACGTACCAAGCTGTGTTCTCAGCTGCAACACTCAAAAGCAAAGCATGTTTCTGAACATATTTTTAAGGCTTATTCACATTTTGTTTGAAAATTGCAATAAATCAATTTAATTTGAATCACTCCAAAGTTCATATACTCCTATAAACTTTTCCTTTGAATATAAGCCACAAGGATATAGTTTCTCTTTTATCTCTCTTTGTTTTAGTGCTGCTTCATGAGCTCATGTATTGTTACATGTTTGTTTGCATTGTTATGTTACACACTTATCCTCTTTTTGGCAAAAGTATTTTGGACATCTACTGTGTAACAAATCCTAGCCTGGAAAGTGAAGAGATATTAAAATAAATAAGACATGATCACTTTAGTCAAATGACTCTCAGCCTGGCAGGAAAGTTATCATCATCATCATCATCATGATCATCATCATCACCATCATCATCATTGAGTTTTTGTAGTTTACAACAAATTTTCAAATGAATTAGTATCTTCAAATGACCTAATAATAACCTGGTGAGTTAGTCAAATTCACCACATGTATAACTGGAAAGCCAGTTGTTCACTTAGTTCATGTTCAGTCACCAAAAAGACTAATTTGTGGATGGATAAATCTTATTATTTAAAATTTTAGCCTTGTATGTTCCCAAGTCAAGTTAGCTTTGGCCTAAAAATGTGGAATGAACAATAAACTCAGAGTACTCCATTAACTCCTCCTTGTCCCTTTTCTGAGTCCCCTTCTTATGGGAAACCAAGAGAAGTGGGAGATTACAGGCAACCATTTCTAATTTTTTCTTGACACAGAAAACTAATGTGTCCCAGTGACCTCTACATGAAGACATTCTGGTGTGCATAGTGGTGTTTGTTTGTTTGTTTGTTTTTACTTACTGAATCTTTTTAAAATTATATTTTTTCATCTTTCAGTAGTTGTACAAAGAAATTACAATTCAACATGTCAGTATCATCCCATTCATCATTTTCCCCATTTCTCCCAACCCCACCTATCCTTTTGGTTTCCCTAGTTTCATAGGATAATCATCAAATATTTTGACTGCATTCTTTCTCCTCTTCCTCTCTTCATCTACCTCTATCCACATGTGGTTTATTAAGAACTGTTGAGATCTGACAGCGTACATTCCATGTCAGAAAATTTGTTCTCAATGATCCTAAGTTTCATCCATCATAATTACATTCCTTGGGCTCTTGAGTAGGGGTGACCCTGGCCCTTTAAACCTGAAGGTTTACATCCATGTTGACAGGGAATAAAACAGAAGTGAAGTACATTCTATTCCATTTCTGCCCTACCTTTCCAGTTCCTTTTATTCTGCTCCATTCCACTCAGAGGGCAAGTCCTCTGCTTGGATATATAGCTCCCATGTAATCAGAGGCTACAAGGTCCAATTGTGCCAGACTGTTTCATTCTGTAGG